>NC_141689.1:597434448-598760448 GCF_964263255.1 Lissotriton vulgaris
CATGGTCAGTGACATCACTGATGACATCACTGATGACATCTCAAATGACATCACTGATGACATCACTGATGACATCTCAAATGACATCACTGATGACATCACTGACATCTCATTTGACATTAGTGATTACACCACTGATGATATCATTTATGTGATAATACATCTTTAGACTCTAATATAACCTTAGATACACTCAGTGTAAACAGGCACTCACAGACTGTCACACATCCATGGAGTTACTCACACACCTAGTCAGTCATGCAAAGAATCAATCACATCTCCATTTCCTCAACTATACAGTTATACACACCTTAGTTATTCAAACATATAGTAACACATATTTACTCTCTTATACAATCCTTGATACAAGTTCACAATGATTCATACAGCCACTCACACATTCACTGGCTCTTATGTTCAGTTATATATATATATGTCATCTCTCACATGGAGTGTGTTTTACATATGTACTTACTTTGACATGTAGCACTGAGATATCCATTCACTCACCAATATACTCATGCACACAGTCAACTGTCCATACAGCTGTTTCTACATGCACTTTTGAACCCATACACCTAGGGAATCAACTGCTCACACATCTATGCACAGAGTTATACACCTCCCAGCCACCCACACACATACTCAGTCTCCCATACAAATACTTGGGCAACCATTCAATAACCCATATAGTTACTGATATAGCTACTGATTTAAACATGAAGCAGTTTACAGAACAACATAAATAATGATTGCCAAATTAAGACACTTTAATCACTAACCCATACACTCAGTGAGACACATTTAATCATTCTCTCATACAGTCAGTCATGCACCTACTAAATCCTTCATCCAGACACTTATACATCCACTCATTCTTCAATATGTAAGACATATTTTAACTTTACAGAAACATACAGTCACTGGGTGTTGTCATCAGTGATGTCATCAGTGATGTCATCAGTGATGTCATTTGAGATGTCATCAGTGATGTCATCAGTGATGTCACTGACCATGTCATGAATGATGTAATATGTGACATCATTAGCAGTGGATTGCGGGTCCGCGATATATAGTTAGTGCAACTAACTATATATGGAATTTCAATGGTTTTGTGCAAATAAAATAAGGTTTTTTAAATGCTAATCCCTAATTATATATGGTCTATAACCTATGGTTTTTTCAGTGAATATATATATATATATATATATATATATATATATATATATATATATATATATATATATATATATATATATATATATATATATATATATATATATATATATATATATATATATATATATATATATATAACCAGGACTCCGCTGGCTAGATATCTTCTAATCCAAACGGACCCAGATCAGTGCTCAGGGGTATTTTATTCACCCGTTGCATCTCGCTTTTCGGATCCGAAAAGCCTTGAACTGTGCCTACATTCAGGATACCACGTGATTATGAACATAGAAAACATCTCCATTTGCGTTCCTCAATTGCATGTAAGAACTTTCACATATTTCTGTTAATTTCCTAAATTGTCTTAGCCATTTTGAAATTCATTTTAAATAGCAGCAAATTCAAGACTTTCATTTCAATACTGGAAAAATACCTAAACATTCGCTAATACCAGGTTAAATCCCATTTTACAGTATGTTTCTATAAATATTATTTTCTCCTCCCGTATCCTGATTAGTTTTTCGTTAAATAAAATCAAAAACAGTGCCTAAGAGTAAAGTGCAATGTGCTTCAAATATAAACTAATATATTTTCAAATAATCATTATTCTTGTTTCCGACTTAGTTCTTCTTATTATTGTTTTACAGACTCATTTATATCCGCTGAGACATTCATTTCCAGATGTATATATAGATGTTAATTGGATCTTATTTGTGCAAATTGGCAATAATGGTCAAATGTGGTTTGAAGTGAACAAGTAATTGTCCATACATATATAGAGGCCTTTGGGTATAAACATATAAACTTTCAAATAAATATGTGCATGTACCTGTCCATGAATATATAATTACATAAATACATAAATAATAATTGCCATCAAAATATGAGTAAAATATTAAACATTCAATTGACTAAAATCCTAAATATATAAATGTCTAAAAACCATTCTTTCCATATTGCATTCCTTTGCCATCTGGCTATTTTATGCAAACTGTACTCATCAATATCACTAGATACATAATCCCTGTGACTATCTTAGTACCCTAACCCAAACATGTATGCAGATCCTCCTTTGCGTTAAGCCCCGATGGGACTTTAAAATCAAGTTGTAGGATGTATCTAGTTTCCAACTTCCTAAGTTTAGTGACTCTATCCCCACCACGTCTACTTGGAGGGACAGTATCTATTACATAGTATTTAAGATCTGCATTGTTGGAATTATGTTTTCCTTTAATGTGGCGCGCCACTGGATAGGTGTTATCCTGATTAGTTATGGCGCGCAAATGTTGGAGAATACGTTTATGTACCTGCAGAACCATTGCAAACTACAAGGGCATAGCAGTACATATACGGCAAATTCTGTTCTGCAGGTCAAAAGTTTGGGGATTTTGTATTCTCTGTCACTGAACGGTGTTATATAGGTGTTCTTGTTGATACCATGTGTACATGCCTTACATGTTTTGCATCTATAGAAGCCTTTTCTCATGTGTAACCAACTTCCACTCTCAATCACCTCTGGGCTTGTTTTTACTATCTTATTACGTGTTGAGGGGGCTCAGCTATATGTAATGGATACTTTTTGTGGAAGCAGGGGACCTATTATTGGGTTACAGAGTATCATGGTCCAATTTTTCTGTATGATTTTCTGTATTGCTTTGTGTTGGTTGCTGTATTTTAAAATCATACAAAAACTATTACCTTCCTTTTCCTTATTCTCATTCTGCTTTTCTTTTAAGGTATCTGTTCTGCTATACTCCATAGATTTCATTATGGCCCTGTTGATCGATTTTTCCTGATACCATCTCTCTAGGAATCTTTTCTTACTATTGTTTTGTGCTACTGCTACCTCATTCTCAGTACTAAAGATTTACCTTAAACGTAGCATTTCACCATACGGTATGTTATTTATCAGGTGTTTGGAGTGCATACTACTTGCATGGAGCATTGAGTTTCCTTCTGTTTTCTCCCTAAAGAGCCTAGTTTCCATCTTATGATCTTTAATGTATACTTGGGTATCAAGGAATTCAATCATACTTGAGCTGATGGTAGCTGTAAACTTTAAATTGATGTCATTAGTTTTTAGGGCATGCACAAAGTTATTAGCTTCTAACTCAGTCCCTCACCACACTACAGAGAAATCATCAATGTAATGTCGCCACATTTCTACAAATATGTACTGATTGTGTTCACCCCTGAGGACCAGTTCCTCCCACATCACGCATGCAAGCAAGCATAACTGGGTGAGAAGCTGGCCCCCATGGCTACTCCTCTGGTCTATTGATACACCTAGCTATTGAACATAAAAATGCTATTGTACAAGCAGAACTTGATCATCTCAATGAGCACATTACTGTGTTGCTTAAATTGCTCCGGTTTGCGTGATAAGTAATATTTGATTGCCTCAATTCTGTCTGTATGTTCAATGCTTGTGTACAACGATGCCACATCCAATGCTATGAGTAAGTAGTCTTCTTGCCATTCAAATTCAGAGATTTGTGTTAAAAAGTCACTAGTATCTCGTACATATGTTGGTAGCATCTTGACATAATCTTGTAGGAAATAATCAATGTATCTGGTGGTATGTTCCAATACGCCATCCCTGGCAGAGATGATTGGTCTGCCTGGGGGATTGTTCAGATCTTTGCTAACTTTTGGAATTAAATACAATGAGGGAGTGGTGGGATTTTCTTTTTTCAAGTATTTGTAGTCATCTCCAGTGTTAAGGTGAGCATGTTTCCATGTGTGTCATTTTCCATGGTATTCATTGTATGAAGCACTGAGGTTGGCCTGGCTGCTACGATTGTAGCACAACCTGTCATTGAGCTGTCTATATTCTTCTTTGTCATCAAGTTTTTGTGGCCAGAGCACAATGTTGCCCCCTTTATCACTGTTACGAACTACAATCTCATTATTATCTTTCAGTTTTTTGATCAAATTATTGTATTGTTGATCTTTATTTTTTATAATCTTTTCCTTCATTGCCACCACTCTGTTAAGTTTTTTTTTAATTTGCTTTGTTATGGATTCATGCAATAAGTCGATGGAATCCCTAATAGGGCTAAATGAGGACTTAGGTTTGAATGGGGTCTGTTGTTTATCCCTTTTGGTATTGCAAATTGCTGGCATTGGCCTTATATCACTTGCAGTTCCGCTGGCATTTTTATTCCAACGCTCTTCCATAGTTTGGAGCAGTGTTTGATCTGTTTGCGATACAGCTATATTGCTGGTCATCTCAACAGAATTTGAATGTCTGCAAGCATTATTTTGATCTTTATTTGTCTTAATTTGTGTATGATATTACTTTAATTTAAATTTTCTGACACCTTTGTAGATATCTAATCTTGTTGTTGCATAATCAAAGTTCACTCCCGGGAGCATATGATAGTCCCAAATTTAACATATTGGTCTCTTGTTTTGATAAAGTCACATTGGTCAAATTGATAATTGTATTGTTTGATGTCCTAGTCTGATTTGGTTGTGTTACCATACTGTCCTGCCTCCTCTCTTGTTCGGTTTTTGAACACCTATTGTTTGCATGGGCCTCTGCCGGCGCTTGTAGTTGGCATACCTTCTGTGCTGTTCCTTTGTTGTGGCCTTGGGCATAAGGGTTGCCCCGGTGATGCTTTAGGTGTTTGTGTTTCTTCACTCGTTTTGCGCATCTCGGATTCAGACTCACTTTCTCCCTATGAGCTTGCCTCAGATTGTGATGTATCAATTTGACCTCCGAGTCCTCTTAATGTCTTGGTTTGTCCCTCAACACTTTTGAACTTCGATGTCCTGATGGCGTCATAATGCTTCGCAAAGGTAAAACCTGTCCCAGTTTGTAATCCTGTTTGTCCCGTAAAAAGTTAAAGCCTTTCTTTCTTTTGTCTTGTCCTCATCTTTTTTAATTCTCGCCATCATTTCTTTGCATAATTTAGCTTGTTCATCCTTAGATTCCATTTTATCCAATTCCTCATTGATGTCATCAATTTCCTTTAATAACTTTGCTTTGTCAGTGTCTGCATATTTGATTAATAAGAGTGTTAGTTTCCTGGACGAGTCAAGATTGAATTCCGCCCACTCTCTCATATGGTCCGGATTGGGGTCCTCATAACTAGGGGCTGTATATATATTCGAGGAATATTTTCGATAAAAAAAAAAGTTAAATGAAATAAAGTTGTGAGCAGTGAATGATGTGGCTAGTCTGAGGTTGTCCATGGTGCTGTTTGTTATATTGTATGCTAAAATAACACTGATATTCTATATTCAATTAATTCATTTGCATCTCAGGATTAAAATCGATGCAATGCCGTATTCAATAAAACTGTAATATACTGCAGGAGATTCTCATATGGAGATTTTCTACTAGCTATTGTAGTTTGGTTTGATTATAGAGACGATGTACTAAAGCATTTTGCAGTCACCCTTATCAAAGCCAGAGGGTTTGTGATAACAAACTGACATTTTAGAATTTACAGATCCCCTTTTGCAATTCGGAAAAGCTTTTCTGAATCTCAAAAGGGGTTTTATGACTCATTCTTAAATGCAATTAGCGAGGAGTGTAAAAGGGGTTTCTCCTTCTAATTATGAATCACAATAATATTCATCCTTTATTTGGAATTTGAATTCTGGTCAAACTATTGCAATGTTACAGATTCCTCAAAGGAGGTAGTAACAGACTCTCAAAAGGGAAGTTGTCCCAGCTGGACAACTCTCCCTTTCTGAAGCATTTCTAGTAATCTCAACCAATGTCTTCCCAAACTGCTTCCTTTAAGGAACTAAGGCTGCTTAAAAAAAAATATGTTTCTCATTTGGGAATACAAACATTGGGATGGTAGTCTGTTGTTCCTCGCAGGGAACCATCTCTGTTTTTGTAGAAAATCATAGGTGGTCACAAATAGTGGCAGGCCTTATGATTATTCAGTAAGCAGATTATTCTGCTACGCTCTGCAGTGGTGACTTTGCAGTGCTACCTAGGAGTACATAGCTTGCATCACAAAATTGCAAATAGGTTGCAAATGTATTTGGTGCATAGTTTGCACCAACTATTTACAGTCCCTCGGTTACTACATTGTGCAATTTGTTCCATATAAATAATAGTTTTTCTGTTAAATCAAATCCATGAATATGCTGAGAATGCCTGCTGGAAATAGGATTTCTGATAGTAGAGGTATGCACCCTGTCCAAGCAGGAACCAAAATCCTATTCAGGGTAAGTGAGGTACACAATAATAGATCACCTATGCTCCCCTTCTGGAAGCATGGCACAGTGCAGACAGGCTAATCTAAAGAGGCAACGTGTAAAGTATTTGTGTACAAACACACGGTAACACTGTAGATAAATTAAAGATCACTGACAGTGTCGCCTGAAGTGGAGTATACACAATCTCATTTGACAATATTGTGAGTGTAAACCCACTCAGTGCCCTGTTCTTGCTCCCTTCCTTTGCCTGAAAAACACCCCTTTCACTCTACTCCTATTTTTCCTTTTCCTTTTTTGGTACGGCACAGGCTTGTGTCATGCTATTTCATTTGTATTGTATATTGGACATTGTTTCTTGAGAATAAATTCCTTTCCCGGCTGGGTCAGGAAACCTTAATCGAATAGTATTCCATTGTGTTCCTATACTGTATTGCATTTATGTTGAATAAGCTAGGCACCTTTGTTTTCTATAACGCAGTTATACCCATGGTCCTTAGCTATCCGTTGGGTTCCTCTTGTTTCTAAAAAAGGGTGTCAAAAGGACATCCCTGAAATGTGCATGTGTGCACATGTCACACACATACATGCCCTGAGGGCATGTATGTGCGTCACATGGCACTTTGAAAAATGCAAAAAAGGGCATTTTTCAGAGAAATCGTAAATTACCACTAACTTGAAGTTGGTGGTAATTTGCAAATCCTTAAGCCCAAATTGCACTTTTTGTGTGCCTCTTACAATGCATTTAAGGAATCGCAAAATGTGCGATTCCTTAAGTGCAATTGCAAAATAAGGAATCGCAATTTTTTTTGCGAGGCAGTTTTACCTTAATACATACCACTTAGCTAAATTGCGATCGCAAACGCCGAAATTCCCAGAATTTTGGCGTTTGCAATTGCAATTTTGAATGATACATATGGATCTAAATGCAGTAATGGCAAGGCGTTATTACCTTGGATGAAATGATGGTTTCGGAATGCGAGTCCGATGCACCTGTAGTGTAGTTCCTATATTCCCAATAGGCTCTGCGCATTGGAATAATATATCCCATAGATTTGACTTAGGACTTAGGTCGACTAGGTTTCTATCGAATATATTAGACTTAATTGTGAGTGCCAGCTAGCTCAGAGGTCCCTAGAAACTTTTTTGAATAAACAAGAAGGGATTCGTTTCTGACAACCGCATAAACATGGCAACTTTGTTTCCCCAAGAATAAACGTATCTCAGAGTCGTGGAAACAATAGATAGATATTTTACTCATTCAATTGTGCATGCTTCATTTCATCGGAGGTGCAGAGAAATAGAGAGACGGGCGTTTTCAATAAAAAGTGTTTATTCAACTGTCTTCTTTCTCATGCAAGTAAAGTGAACTGCTACAATTGTAATACTGGTTGCAGAGTATAATGTGCACAGTAAGAAGAGTATTATAAAATAATACTGTAAAAGCATTGTAAGGTTTCTAAACCATGGATAAAAACATAAATAAATACAAAAGGCTAAAAGTACTCAACTGGTGCTTCTACAATACGCCTACCCCAATATACCTAACCTAAGTCTAGTACGAGGGAAGAAGTAAGTGAGGTGTCGCATAGGTTTAGTTTTCTTTGCCAAGAATCTATCCAAGATTTCTCGTAGGGTCTAATCAGCTCCGTACCTTGGTTTTCGAATGAAGGAAGTCTGGTATCTCTGTCTCGAAACTCGATTTCACAATACCCCGCGAGAGGAGCTTGGAAACACTGGAGCTGGATTCTCGCCGGGAGAAATGCAGCCTCTTGATCAGTGCTTCAGCTGGAGGGTCGGCTTCCTTCAGTACTTGCTGTAGCGAGCTGCGTTGGGCAAGTAGATAGTCGAGCTGCTCTGAACCACTGTGTATTTGCTAGGGCAAGTGTAGGCATATTTATACCTTGAAGGTGCCTAGTTTGACATAAAGTCGGACATAATAACGTCATCAAAGAACCCCAAGGGAATGGAAGTTCTTTGAAAACTCCATGAATTCTTGGACAAATCAATATTCAAGCAAGGGGATGTCCCTGACTGCTGAAGCAGAGTTTTCCAAAAATCGTTGTGGCTTTTTGGAACAAGTGGAAATAGCCATGTTTGTATTTGGACTGCATGGGCTATGCCTAAATATGGTTATGATTTCTATGCCTATATAAGAGCAATGTGAATTGTACCTATATAAGGGCATGAATCGGTAAATTACGCTTGGATCCTAAAATGCTACACAATACCCACTCCACTTAATTATGTTCGATATTACTAAATTCTAAGCATTTTTTAAACATATCTAATGCATGATGTGTGAAAATCCCTCCCAAAATACATAAAATGCAGAATGAGTCATGAAATATTATTTACGAAATGGCTCTTGAATACAGAAGAAAGGTGGAGACAATTCCATGACAGAATATATAAGCTGCTTCGCTTGTGGACAAGGTCAAATATTGTCACTTGGCAATGTTTCAAAGAATTCTTGTTCTCTAAGAATAGTTCTACTTTAAGCAGAGTACTTTGTGCCCCCAAAAAAGTTCAATTTTGGAAAAAGTCAAATCGCAGAAAAAATAAAGTTCTTAAAGTTGGAAGTTTTGTTTTGAAAAGTGAAGGTTGAATACAGAGTCCCATAGAACGCTGTGTGCTAACTTCAAAAGTAATTCTCGTTGTTTGGAGAAAACATTAAATCCTCTAAGCTGGCCAAGAAATCGTCTACCACAGTAGGTGCAAGTAGGACCACTTCATTAAGTAAACCGATAGCACAAAAATGTGAAGCATCGCTGTCAGCGTTAGCCGCATTAGCAATGTTCGTCGAAGATGGAGATGGTACCTGTGTGTCTGTCGATCCATGTATCTCACCGTCAGCGGATTGTGTCTGTGAGACCTCAATGAATGCCGTCATCAGGATTGGTAGCCGCTGGGGACAACACGATGCATGGGCCGTTACTGAACCAAGCAAAGTATCAACATCCGTTGGCAGTGCTGATGGAAGTGTTAGACAGATGTCCAACACGCATTCTTCTCCACATAGCAGGCATCGTAGAACAGGTAAGATGCAATCTTGCCAGATTGGTCGGAATGATCGAAACCACGTGGTATTCAGATCTCTTAAACGAGCCAGGCCCAGAATCTGTATCATGCGCTCATGACTCTTCATTGCCAGGTTAGTGTTTTCTATGGTAATCTGGGTGTCGCTGCTGACCGGACTTGCCATATCGGAGCAGAAGGAACAAGAATACTATTCCGGCTATGTGTCCCAAAAAGAGAGGCAGGCCGCCGAACACAGAGTGCACGAAGTTTGGAAATATGCAGAGGACTGCTTCAAAACGTGCTAACAGTTCTGAAAAAACTGTTTTAAATACATGTACAAGACCACTGGTATCAGACATGTTTAAGATACGACCTAACATTTCTATGAAATGTATAGTACAATGTGTCGATAAAAGGGCATGTATCTCTGCAGAGGACCTTGCAACTTGTAGTTCATACGTCTCTTTGGAAGAGGTCAGTGGCACAGTTTTTTGTAAAAGAATGGCTTTCATTCTGCTTAAATTATCAATTCGAATAGAAGAGGTGTTCAGTGAAGGCCATAATGGTGACTCCCCGTCTGTCTTAGCATTAGGAAACAATACTTGCATACAACAAGTGACCCTGGCTGACACAGTTACGAGATAGGCTATTCCTGGCAACATGCCACAGCAGCTTTGATCATTCAACATAATATAGCTTCCGTTAGAAAGCTGCCTAAAAATTGTATCTATGACTGCAGCTGGAGAACCTTGCAGGTGGCAGGATAAGTTGGTCGAAGAACCATCGCAGGCTCCGTGTAAATTAATACCCTGACATAAAAGTGTGCCACTTAGTGCGCTTTTGCAGTTTGTACCACTAAGAAATACTTCTTTTCCCTCATTCATACATGTGTTTATATGGTAATTCCCAGGTTGACTTAATGTATTCTTTGCCCAACCTTTAATACACGCGAGCTGGTATATGTTTCAAACAATATTGAAAATGGAAATTTGTGACAGGCAGAGTGATTATCCAGGGTATTAGCCATTCTGTTGCAGGTTTTTCTGAAACAGTTAATGATGAAAATAAATGAAAATAAGATTTGTAAAGCGCTACAGCTGCCCTCAGGCGTCCAGGCGCTAAGACTAAAAGAGTGCCATCAGATGAAAAACAAGGGCTGTAGTTACTGAAACAAAAATGTTTTAAGGTGCAATTAACCTGTGGCTCTACTATACCGTGTGAGAGTATGATAATCTGATATTATTATAGTATGATAATATGATAAATGATAATCTTTCCAGTTTTTCAATGCTCAGCACCGTATAGTCTGCTCCTCTTTGTGCCAAAGTGATTTGTTTATCTGTAAGGTTAAATACAGAAAACAACGACGTGGTGTTGATTAGACGCCATGGCACATATCCAGAATGAAGATTTTGCAACGTCTAGCCTAGAAGCATTGTAGAACGCAATTGTGACTGTCCATGCTGTAGCATGAGCAAGTCCTGCTCCATTATGTCTATGGCAGAGGATACTATACTGTCCAAAGAATAAATTCTGGATGACAGAGTAGTTAACCCATTGTCAACTACAGAGAGAGCTTTCTCTAAATTAATACAATCAATTTCTCGTATTCTTTCTGCAGTCTGTGCCTGTGTCGCTTTCCAAGCTTCATTATAAATGGCGAATATATCTGCATATATATAAACGTTTATGACGTTGTTTCGCAGGACCTTGTAAGAAGTCCCTTAAATCAATGCCATCTTTAAGTAAAGATAAGTGTTGTTTAACCTCTGTAAGTGTAGATTCTTGTAGTCACTCAAGGCACAGTTTCCCTACACTGTATATTGTTATTATCCCTGGATGTTGTCTCTGGACATATCTTGGATCTGGCCTAGTTAATGTAAACCCTTGTGTCTTGTTCACGAATCTTTCGTGACAGTTGTTTTGTCTGTGGGCCAGATTAACCATTTTTTCCAATCTGGACCAGTTCTGTTTTTTTAAAAAAAATAAACTTTACGCCGACCCCTCCCACTATCAGGTGTAGGTGTAGGTATGACCGGTCTGTTCAAATCTTTTATCTTGGCCAGGCCAAGGCAGGATGTCTGTTGAACAGTGTTGTTTAAAAACATTATTTGTTCAGGGATAATGCAGGCTCGAAACAAAGCTTATATTCCATGCGCCTGCCAGTCTTTTGTGCCCCAGACACTTTTTGTTTCAATGTTGTCACTCCAAAAGTCGAAACCTAATGAGGGCAGCTGGGCATAAACGGCTTCAGAATAAATTTGCTTAGTATTAGTCAACATACTTTTCATTCCTGTCTTATTAACATTTTTAAAGTAAAACGTTTCCGGATTTGTGGCATTGAAACCTGAGAAGTATGGAAATTTTTAATAGAATGTTTTTGAGCTACTTTTTGATGGCGATGGACAATGTTCCTATTGATTAAAAGTATAAACATGTCTAGGGTTTGCAGATTTGTGCAAATAATGATGCAGCCTCTTGATCAGTGCATCAGCTGGAGGGTCGGCTTCCTTCCGCACTTGCTGTAGCAAGCTGAGTCGGGCAAGTAGATAGTCAAGCTTCTCCGAACCACCGTGTGTTTGCTAGGGCAAGTGTAGGCATATTTATACCTTGAAGGTGCCTAGTTTGTCGTAAATAGTCGGACATAATAACGTCATCAAAGAACCTCAAGGGAATGGTATTTCTTTGAAAACTCCATGAATTCTTAGACAAATCAATATTCAAGCAAGGGGTTGTCCCTGACCGCTGAAACCTAGTTTTCCAAGAAATCGTTATGGCTTTTTGGAACTAGTGGAAGTAGCCATGCCTGTATTTGGACTGTATGGGCTATGTCTAAATATTGTTATGATTTCTATGCCTATAACGGCATTGTGAATTGTACCTATATAAGGGCATGAATCAGTAAATTACGCTTGGATCCTAAAATGCTACACAACACACCTGGTTAATCCACGCTGGGAACGATGGGTTGATCTTCCCAATGCGCTGACGGCAATACGTTGGTCCCTAAAATGGTGATCCCGGAGGCACTCTAGGCCATACATTGGTGTCCATTTTGTCCCTGAGTTTTCAGCAACTGGAGACAAGCCATTGGAGAAACTTGAGTCCTTAGGATTTAGAGAGCAGGTCAGTCCATCTCACTGTCGTGCAAAATACAGCAGGCCGCAGGTCAAAACAGCAAAGCAGTTAGCAAAGTGGCAGTTCTTCTACAGCAAAGCAGCTCTTCTTCCCGGAATCATGTCCTTAGTTCCAGTAGTGTTCTGGGCACATGAATTCAGAGGTCCAGTATTTATGCCCATTTTAGCCTTTGAAGTAAGGAGACTTCAAAGAAAGGTCTTTGTAGTGCACAAGACTCTGCCCTTCTCTTTCCTGGTTCCTGACTCACTACAGGGGGGTATGCAACCCTTTGTGTGGGGACAGGACACAGCCCTTTCATGTAGAAGGGTCAGTTCCTCCCCCTCATCCTGCTCAGGCAGCTCCATCAACATGCAGATGACCACTCACCTACACCTACACCTACCCTTCCTTTGTGTGTGGCTCTCTAGAGCAGGGGTTTCCAACGAGTAGCTTGTGAGCTACTGTAGCTCTTGAGCTAACTCTGAGTAGCTCACTTTTGTGCAGCCCAGCTTATTAGAAAGATTTTGCTTGGTTGAATTGATATACATAAAAAGAAATTGAAATTATACTGCACTAATAATATTAGTAGCTGTTAATGTATTTTATTGAACATGAGTAGCTCTCAGTACAGGAATGGTTGGAGACCCCTGCTCTGGAGGGAATGCAGGAAGCCAGCAGTTACCCACTCCAGGCGATCATTCCGGAGACAAGAAGCAGCAGGGGATAACATGGCGCCTGGCTAGCGGCGGGTCGCCGGTGTCCCGGAGGAGTGCGGTGTAGTTGACGCGATACGACAGGCGAGCGGTGATGGAAGCTGCCAGTTTACGTGGGTTAACCGAGTAGGGTTAATTTTGAGTTTTGTGGGAGACTCACAAGGGTTTGGAGTACTCTGGGGAGCTATTGGAGCGTCCACTTAGGTAGGAGCTCCTGGAGCCGAGTTTTAGATCAGAGAGGCGGCGAGGCAGCAAGGCTAGAGGCGGAGCTTGGGAACACAGCAGAGCTGCTGTGGAAGAGAGCGGCACTGCAGTTGTGGAGAGGGTGTTGTGTTGCTGCTAGGGTCCTCTATCGAGGTAGCGGTCAAGGAGCCAGTGGACTGAGTGGGGCCAGCGAGGAGCACGCTTGCAGGAGTGTAGTGGAGAACTTATCGGGTGCTAAAAACGCAGAGGTACAGTTTGCCCCTTTTTTTCAAAAGGCCCGGGAGCAGGAGCAGGGGATCAATGAGGAGAGCCAGAGTATTGACAAGGGAAAAAAAGCAGTAGTGAGGGTGGAGGGTAGATGCAGTGTTGGTGAGGTTGCATCAAGGCATTCGCTGAGAAGTGTGGCACGGGGTGCAGCAGTTTCCCCGGAGTTGGTGGATCTTTCGCTTAAGTCGGGGGGAAAAGCAGAGGGAGAAGAGGGAGGAGGAAGAGGTGAAGGTGGTGAAGCCTAGGGGTAGACGGTGCAATAAGGGACCAAAGTGCACACTAAGCTGGGAAGGGTGGGTTCTTTGGAGCACAAGATTAGGGTGACACCGTCCTTTAGAACTTATTTTAAGGTGCTCCTGAAAACTTTAGTGTTAAAGAACAATCCCACCTCAGCAGCAGCGGTGGACCCTAAACAAATACAGGAGTTTAGTGATACCTCAGGAGGTGGGGGCAGCCCTGAGGGGATAACAAATCTGGAAGATTGGTCTGCACAATTGAGCCCAAACCAATTTCAAGTACTGTCTGCAGAGATGGGGGAAGTAGCGGGAGGTTAGTTTGGATGATACAGAGGGCAGTTTAAATCTTCCAGTGGAGTCTATTTTTGAGGTAGGAGGGAAATCGCAAGTGTCGGACGAGGTACAAAATGAGTTACTGCCCGGGAAGGATTATGGATTGGGGCAAGATGCTGTAGGTGAAGAGGAAGCAGCCTTAGATAGTCAAGATACCTCTATAGGTACATTGCTTAAAGCCCTTACTCTTGAGATGCGAGGAAGATTTGAGACCTCAGAGCTGAATCAGTAGGCATAAGGTCTGCATGTGAGGCATTAGAGAAAAAAATGGATGACCCGATTGGAAGAACACTGGTGCTAGAAGGTGAAGTTAGGGACCTAAAGGAGGAAATACAGACCAACAGGAAATAGATCGAGGGGCTCAGAGCTAGGGAGAAAGAGCATGAGGAAAGAGTTGAAAGATTAAAAAACTTTCAAAGGAGGAATAATTTGAAGGTTTTGAAAGTTCCCAAGGGTAAAGAGGGAGAAGATATCAAAGGCTTTGTGGTTCAGTTGCTGAAAAGTGAGCTTCAGTTGGAAGAGACTGAGGAGGAAATTGCCAGAGATATCCAGAGGATACATAGAGACCCTTTTAGGTTCAATGCAAATAGACCTAAGCATAGGAGAATTCTCGTTAATTTCCTCACTTATTACTTGAAGGAGAAGATCTTAGCTAAAGATTTGAAGAAGAAAGTGTTGGAGATGGATAGAGTAAGAATTGAAGTAAGATCAGATCCGTCAGTAGGAACAGCTAATAGGCAGTAGGAGCTGGGAAAAAGAATTGAGCCGCCAAGGAAGCTAGGTACTTCGGTCCAGCTTAAGTTCCCCGCCCTACTCAAAGTGATGTTGAATACCAAGATGCACCCCTTTCGATTTGTTGAGGAGGTTGATAGCTTTATTGAACAGCTCGAGGCTGGGAATCATTAAGACTTCACATCTTTGTTAGCATTAAAATGGGTCTCTCAGTTATGTGGTATATTTTATAGATAACGATTTCCTGCTTTGTTTATGTTCTCAAATATATATGAGGGTGTATTGGTGGGTAGGTAGGTGCACCGCACATTGAAGTGTGACTCACAGGGCTTTGCCATGGGAAGTTGGTTACGGTTTTCCAAGGGAGGGGGTATGGGGTGTGGGTTGCACAGTGAGGGGAGTTTAGGGGGGAAAAATAAAAAATGTCTCATTTGTCTGGTTTTCATGAATAGTTTGGGTGCAGAGAGGGTTTTAAACAGATGACAGGGAATGGAATGAAATAAAAAATTCTGTAGCGGAATGTAAACGGTCTTTGGGTGAAGAGTAGTAGAGATAAAATAATGCAGTATCTGAAGGACTCTTCTGCCCGGTATGTAACTGTTACCACTGATTTTTTACAACGCATACCATTACAACGCATACTATTACAACGCAGGTCATTTTACAACGGATACCTTTACATCGCATTACACTACAACGCACATACTATTACAACGCATACCATTACATCGTAAGTATAATTATAGGTACGTTTATTTTTTTTAATAAACATTGGGTTTTGGGGTACAGGGGTATTTTTAGGTTTTAGGGTTGGGCTTGGGTTTTGGGGTACAGGGGTATTTTTAGGTTTTAGGGTTGGATTTGGGTTTTGGGGTACAGGGGTATTTTTAGGTTTTAGGGCTGAGTTTGGGTTTTGGGGTACAGGGGTATTTTTAGGTTTTAGGGCTGGGTTTGGGTTTTGGGGAACAGGGGTATTTTTAGGTTTTAGGGCTGGGTTTGGGTTTTGGGGTACAGGGGTATATTAGGTTTTAGGGCTGGGTTTGGGTTTTGGGGTACAGGGGTATTTTTAGGTTTTAGGGCTGGGTTTGGGTTTTGGGGTACAGGGGTATTTTTAGGTTTTAGGGTTGGGTTTGGGTTTTGGGGTACAGGGGTATTTTAAGGTTTTAGGGCTGGGTTTGGGTTATGGTGTACAGGGGTATTTTTAGGTTTTAGGGTTGGGTTTGGGTTTTGGGGTACAGGGGTAATTTTAGGTTTTAGGGTTGGGTTTGGGTTTTGGGCTACAGGGATATTTTTAGGTTTTAGGGCTGGGTTTGGGTTTTGGGGTACGGGGTATTTTTAGGTTTTAGGGCTGGGTTTGGATTTTGGGGTACAGGGGTATTTTTAGGTTTTAGGGTTGGGTTTGAGTTTTGGGGTACAGGGGTATTTTTAGGTTTTAGGGCTGGGTTTGGGTTATGGTGTACAGGGGTATTTTTAGGTTTTAGGGTTGGGTTTGGGTTTTGGGGTACAGGGGTATTTTTAGGTTTTAGGGTTGGGTTTGGGTTTTGGGGTACAGGGGTATTTTTAGGTTTTAGGGCTGGGTTTGGGTTTTGGGGTACAGGGGTATTTTTAGGTTTTAGGGCTGGGTTTGGGTTTTGGGGTACAGGGGTATTTTTAGGTTTTAGGGTTGGGTTTGGGTTTTGGGATACAGGGGTATTTTTAGGTTTTAGGGTTGGGTTTGGGTTTTTGGGTACAGGGGTATTTTTAGGTTTTAGGGCTGGGTTTGGGTTATGGGGTACAGGGGTATTTTTAGGTTTTAGGGCTGGGTTTGGGTTTTGGGGTACAGGGGTATTTTTAGGTTTTAGGGTTGGGTTTGGGTTTTGGGGTACAGGGGTATTTTTAGGTTTTAGGGTTGGGTTTGGGTTTTGGGGTACAGGGGTATTTTTAGGTTTTAGGGCTGGGTTTGGGTTTTGGGGTAGAGGGGTATTTTTAACCTTTTTTTTTACAAATATTAAAATTAAAATTAAGTTAATTAATAATTTTACTAAAATAATATATAACAAATAATTAAATTAAAATATACATGAATAAATATTTACAACATATTTTAAAATTATATATTATTATTATTTACTTACCTATACTTACGTTGTAATGGTATGCGTTGTAATAGTATCTGCGTTGTAGTGTTTTGCGTTGTAATGGTATCCGTTGTAAAATGACCTGCGTTGTAAAAAATCTGTTGTAATGGTATGCCTGCTAAAAGTACGCGTTGTAACATCATACATCCCTTCTGCCCAAATCATTATTTTACAGGTGACACACTTGACAGAGGACGAGCGTAGGGCACTTTTTAAGGCGCAGAAATGGGTTGCACATGCAATTTACACGAGGCAGACAGCAGTTATCAAAGGGGTTGCAGTACAAGTTAAGCAGGGCCTGAATATTTTGATAGAAGGCAGTGCTTCGAGTATTACTGGAAGGTGGCTAATAGTTAAGTTAAGGATCTTTGGGCAGATTTTCAATCTGGTGGGTATTATGGTCCAAATCAGGATGACACAGGCCCGTTGGATGAAATAGCAAATTCGTTTTTGAGTGTCTCCGTCATATTATTATGGCAGGGTACTTTAGTACAGTTTTGCACCATATATTAGACAGATCAGTGAAGAGTAGAGCTGCGGTAAATCCCAAGATATCAGATAGAGTGAGAGGCCTGATGGGGCAGTGGGGTCTTTGCGATATATAGAGGTCCAAGGTAGGCTCTGGTATGGGTTTCACATATTACAATAAAAAATACAAACATAGGTCAAGGATAGATTATTTTTTGGTGGACCGAACAGTGAAAGATTATATTTTGGAGATTGAACATATTGGGGTTCACCTATTGGATCATTTAGCTATCCTTCTTCAGATGAGGATAGGGGAGGGGATTACCAGTTCAATATGGAGGCTGGATCGTAAGATCTTGTCTGAAGATGAGATGATGGAAATTTTGAAAGCGGAAACCCAGGAATTTTTTTCAAGGAACCAAGGCTCAGCTAAGATTGGGATAGTATGGGATGCCTATAAGGCCTACTTAAAGGGCAGACTAGGTGCTTTGGCAGCACAAAAAGGCAAGTTTATCATCGAAAGGTGTTGGAGTTAGAAGAACAGATTCGCAGGCTGGGGGCAGTTTTGATTACTGTCGGAAGCCATGAGAAGGAGATGGATGAGATATTGAATTTAAAAATGAATCTATCAGGAGTTCCGAGAGATAGAGTCAATGAGAAATGGGAGTCCAGCCAGCTAGCACATTTTGAATATGGCGAGTGTTGTAGCAAGTTTCTAGATTAAAGGCAAAGAGCGATCAGGTCTGAAGCTTGATTAAAGAAATCATATACGAAGATTCAGGTGTGCTTCTTAGTAATAGTAATGAAAGTGCTTCAGCATTCTATAGACATTTTGGGAGGGTATACAAGGAAGACCTGATGGTTACGGAGGAGGATGTAATGATTTGTTTGCACCATATGGAGCCATTATCAGAGGAGGTGATGGAGGTGTTTAACAGGGAGATCTCTGTTGAAGAGTTGGAGGAGGTTATTAAAGGTGGCAAAAAGGGAAAAGCCCCAGGGCTGGACGGCCTTTCAGTAGAGGTTTATAGATCCCTGGCCAGTGCTACAATACCTGTTATGAGGCAGCTCTTTAATGCCATCTTCTTTTCAGGTTCTGCTATGCCGGATTCCTGGAAAGAGGCAAATATAGCTCTGATCTCTAAGCCTAGAAAGTCATTAAAAAATCCTGACTCATACAGGTCTATTTCTCTTTTAAATGCTGATTACAAGCTGTTCGCAAAGCTTATAGCAGGGAGATTAAATGGGATTATGTTGAATTTGGTTCATGAAGAACAGAAGGGATTTATTAGAGGAAGTGCTCTGAAAGAGTTGAAGTTTTCTCTTATTGGTTCCATAGACATGGCTACGGCTTATGATCTTCCGTTGGCAGTAATAGCACTAGATGCTGCCAAATCATTCAATCGCGTTAACTGAGTATATCTGCAGACCTTGCTCAAACACCTTAATATGGGGGAAAACTTCTGCAGAATGTTAAAATGTATATATAATGCTCCGGTAGCTAGAGTACTGGTTAATGGGGTACTGACATAGCAGGTGCAGATTATGTGGGGTACAAGGCAAGGGTGCCCCCACTTTTACTTCATCTTTATATTGAGCCACTGGTGAGGAACATAAGGAGCTGTGAGGGTATACTGCCTTTTTTATTTTATGATTGGAGCAAGAAAATCGGGCTCTATGCTGATGATATTTTAATTTATACAATCAATTTACAACAAACTATGAGCTGTATTCTGAAAATAAAAACTTTGGCAAAAAATCAGGCTACAATATTAATAGGCAGAAAATGGAAGTCATGGCATGGAATATGGAGACAGAAGCATTAAATGCAAGAAATACATTAGATATTTAGGAGTGAAGATAACCCAGAACATCGTAGAACTCGCTAAGACAAATTTTGATAAGGTTAAAATGGAAATTAGTAAGAGTCTACGAGGTTGGATGCAACTCACACTCACACTATATGGGCGAGTAAATTTGGTGAAGATGGGGATTCTTCCAAAGCTAACTTTTCTGTTTGAAACAATCCCTTTAACCTTTAGGAAAGAATGGTTGTTAAAATTGCAAGGTGAAATTAGTTATTTCATCTGGGCTGCAAAAGGTCCCGAGTAGCCTGGAAAAAATGTAAAGGAGGTTAGTGAAGGGGGGCTTAGCTCTACCAGATTTGTTATTTTATGCATGGGCATTTCTTTTGAAAAATTTAAGGATGCTATTGGGTAACCCTATGAATACAGCGATAGGTAAGATCTTCAAGGAGATGTTGAGGAAAGAAAAAGGAGCAGAAAGCGGTTTTATGTTTAAGTACACCGATCCAAAATTCTTCAAGAAGGTTAGGTAAAAGGTTTTAGCGGCGATTGCGGAAACTTGGTACAGAATTAGAATGTTCTTAAAAATTCAGTTTTTTAGTCAGCTGGCTCTGATTTGTGATGCTCAAGGTTCTCCGTCTTGGACTAGAGACTTATTGTCTAGACCCTTAAAGGAGGCAGGCATTTTAATGTGGAAGCACTTATTTCTAGAGGGCCATCTAATTTCGTGGAGTTTGTGCATGTAGGAACTGGGCCTGATGTTTTCAAGATTTAAGTACCTCCAGATTCGTAGTTGGCATTTGGCTTCAGGGGAAATGATAGGAGGACAGAATGAATTATAGGAAAAACTTGTGTCCAGTTTCATCTTTAAGAATGAAATTGCACTATGGTTCTGGTTGGTGCTGGAGTTGGTGGATGGTGATTTCACTCTCCCAGAAGATCTGTGGGGAAGATGCTTGCCAGAGATTGAGATGGAAGACCAATGGCAAGTATCAATGTCTATGCTTTATAAAACAGTTAAACCTTCATATCTGAGGAGGAATAATTTTTTTACATTGCACAGGGCATATTGGACTCTACAGAGGCTATCTAAATTTGGCTCAGGTGGAGTGGTGGCATGTCCTAAGTGTGGCAGTCCAAACGAAGATAATCTACATATGTCCCTGCATTGCCCGAAGATACAGTCTTTCTGGGAGACTGTGGGTAATTGCCTGTCGAGTGTTTTAAGTCTGCAGATCAAGGTAAGCGCTGAGCTGGTCATATTTGGAAAGCTTGATCTGCAAGGTAAAATTACGAAAGATGTGGCAAAGTAGGTATTTCATGCTGTACTGTTGGCCAGCAGAGAGTTATGTACATTATTGGTCTCTTCAGCCTCCCCAACAGAGGGTAGTTGGATACAATTGATGAAATTTGTTTCAAAGTTGGATATTTTGGATCAGATGAAAAAGAGATATGAATTTTGGACTACTTTTTTATCCTGGTTTGGTTAAAGTTGGGTTACTCAGAAAAACAGTTAGCCCAATGATTAAGCCTTTGTCTGCCTCGGCTGGTGATATTTCTCATCCTGTGTGTGCAGGATAATCAGGGGGTTGGTTTCGGTTGTTGGTGGAGGAGGGTCGCCCATAAAGATCCAATGGCGACTAGTTTTTCTGGGGGCTTTTCTCCGCGCACATGGTTTTAACTACCCTTTTCCCAGCAAATGAGGTTTGATAACCCAGGGCGGAATCGTTAGAAGAAGGGTGGAAAGAAGGCAAATGTGGATAGATTTTTTTTTTTTAAAAAGATCGTTCCAGAGGCAGGCAAAAGGCACCAAATGATTCAAGTAGGAAAATGCCAACTTTCTAAAAGTGGCATTTTCTGAACTTCCGTCTACAAAACAACTTCACCAAAATATGTGTTTTTAAATTGTGAGCCCAGAGACACCACATTTATGATTTTTACCATTTCCCAATTGGAAGCTACACTTAAAAAATGTTACAAGGCAGCTCCAATATTATCCTAAGGGAGAGATTGGCCTTGCAGTAGTGAAACACAAATTTAAGAGTATTTCACTACCACGACATGTATAACTTAAAATTACATGTCCTACCTTTTAAGTACAGTGCACCCTGCCCCTGGACTGCACAGGGCCTATTCTAGGGGTGGCTTACGTGTAATAAAAAGTAAGGTTTTGGCCCAGCCAGTAGGTTAACTTGCTAGGTCGACATGGCAGTTTAAAGCTGCACATACAGGCTCTGCAGTGACAGGCCTGAGACATGTTTAAAGGGCTACTTATGTGGGTGGCACAATCAGTGCTGCAGGCCCACCAGTATTATTTGATTTTATACACCCTGTGCACATATAGTGCACTGTACTAGGGACTTATAGTTAAATCAAATATGCCAATCATATAAACCAATTATCACATATTAGATGAAGAACGCATGCACTTTAACACTGGTTAGCAGTGGTAAAGTTCTTAGAGTCATAAAACCAGCAAAATCGAAATCCAGTAAAACAGTCAGAGAGGTCAAAGGCAGAAAGATAGAGGAAACCGGGCTAAGGATGCCAGGTCTAACAATGCCTATATAAACAACGTTTATTAGCAATCCATGATAATGAGGTTGACTAACACATCTTTCCTTTTAACGCAAATAACACCTAGTTATAGATCCTCCAGTCTCCAGAAGTATTGGTTGATCACTTACAGGATGTAGTCTGTTAGTAAAGCAATTTACAGCCTCAATTCCACTACATTTTAAGAGTGAAGTCTTACAAAAATACGGATACTAATCAGGTTTTTTTCCAACATCAAATGGAAGTGCAATTAAAATGCTTTAGCCTAATCAACAGAGTCATCCTTTCAATCATATACAAGAAATGGAGTTGGCTTACCTTATATAGTGACTCAGTCAGTAACCTTTTCCAACAGAAAGTGAACCACACATTGGGCATACAGCTCAGAAACTTCTGATTACTATCTTCTCCTTAATCAATGGGAGATAAAGTTCTGCTTTCTTGGTTACCGCCACCTCTTGCTAGTGTTCTACTGTTTTACTGACTAGTCTGGCAGGGATCCTGCTAATCAGATTCCCAGTCACCGTACTTCGTCTCTAAATTGGCTCTGGCGAGTACCTTAGTACATTCCTAATTGGCTGCTGGTGTACCCTAGTAAGTCCCTAGTATATGGTACTAAGGTACCTGCTGCTTAGGTACACCAGGGGTCCCCCATGGGCTGCAGAATGTGTTATGCAACCCATAAGGGACCCATAAAACTTTGACTACAGGCCTGTCAGTGCAGCCTGTGTGAGTTGGTTCATACACCTCTCACGAAAGATACAAGTTTCTTAAATTCTCTGCACTTGAAACCTATAAGTCACCCCTCACGCAGCCCATTCCCATCACTTTAAGGATTGCAGATTAAATTTAAAGCACTGTGCCCCTCGTCCAGCCGTTCACCACAGAGGCACCCATCCGAAAGATGTTCGGCAGCATAGCGGCAACTGGATGTTGTGTTAATTGACTACCAGAACCACTGCAAAATGGAGAAATGGCACGCCTGCTGGAATGAGAGACATTACTGTATTGTTCAACAGTGGTTACCAAACCAGCGCCTGCAGGCATGTGCCTTGAAACAGTAAAACTGTCTGCTGGACGAGGGGCACAGTACTTTTAATTTAATCTGCAATCTTTAAATAGATGGATATGGGCTGCGATTACACAGTCAACAATGTTACAGCAGTATATTCAAGTGCTGTGTATTTCGTTTCTACCAAAAACAGAATTACTACGATCATGATACAAGTACAGGCACAATTATTAAATGATTTATGCTAATAAGGAATGTTGTGACTTTAAGAGCAGAATGATATTCAACAATTATTAAACATGCAGTCCGTTCTCACTAACAACATTCCATTGCCCAATGGGATTGTGGCGAAAAGGATTTTAAAGGTGTGGAAAGTGACACTGTTCGCGAACCGGCATTAAGAAAGGCTTTTGCTGAAACGCGTCTGCCTGGTCATATTAAATTATAGTATGTAACCCGTAGAGGGCTCCGACCTTTTCTTTGAAAAATAATTATGTGAAGGCACTGGGGATCACCACCTCCCCGGAGCTTAATTTTGATAACACGGGGGCGCTCAAATCCCCAAAGCCCTGGGTGCTCACCACCTCCCTGGGGCTATAAATAAATTGACTAGGGGGTACCCTGGACCACCGGGGACCACCACCTCCCAGGGAATAAGTTAAATATGGAGCGGGGTTGCACTAACCCCCTCCATGCTCCGGGGAACAACACCTCCTCACAGCTTTCTTTTTTTAAAGAAAGGAGGGGGGCCACACATGCCCACTCCCAGACTGTTCTTGACTCCTGAGACTATCACCTCCCGGGGTGGCCCATGCAAACAGAAGGAGGTGGCCCCCTCTCCTGGAGCCATGCATGGCCCTGGGGACTGCCATCCCCTAGGGATGGCACCTGCTATGTCCCAGGGTGCCCGCCCCCAGGGCATAGCTGTTTGCCTTTGGTTGGCTAAGCAAAAGCAAACATTCCAGTTTGAGCAGGTGGGAGCTGTAAAAGTGCTCCCGCCCGCTGGAAGTGGAGGTTTCATCTCTTTCCCTGCACACAGACATGCGGGCAGGGAAAGAGATGAAACAATTGCTCCTGCATGGAGGGAGCTGTCTTTCCAGCAGCATCCCCGTGCATTAGCAATGCCGGCTCCCGAAGTAGGCGGATAGCCAGCTGGAACTGTGGGGGCCTTAAGGCTCCCCTGGGGGTCCTACGGAAAAGAGCATATAGAGGCAAAATAAAGGTCATAAACGAGCACAAAGAAAAAGAATAAGGGTGAGAAAAGGGCAGGAAGAGGCTAAATAATGGCTAGAAATGAGCAGAAAGAGGCACAATAAAGGTGAGAAATGAGCAGGGAGAGGCAAAATAAAGGCAAGTGAGAAACAGCAGAAAAAGAAAAGGTAGAATAAACCTGAGTAACAAGCAGAAAGAGGCAAATAAGAGGTCAGAAAAGAGCAGAAAGAGACAGAATAAAGGTCAGGAACGAGCAGAAAGAGGCAAAATAATAGGCAGAATAAATAGAAGAGTCAAAATAGGGGGCAGGAGAGAGAAGAGGAGAGGCAGAAAAATGAGCAGCAAAAGAGCAGAGGAGGCACAAAACCAAAGGCAGCAGAGGGTAGCAGACTGCAGGAAAGCTGGACAGGAGACCCTTCACAGGGGGAGCTGGTAGGAGGGCCTGCTGCTGTGTGCCCTCCTACTTTTATTGCAGTACACCCACTGACAGACCCATTCATACACTCATGCGCCTGCTCACAGACCCATTTACACACTCACACACCCACTCACAGACCCACTCAGAGACTCATGCACCCACTCAGAGATCTATTCAAGCACTCATTATTAATTTCACTTTCAGTTTTTTTGTTTCCCAAGCAGTTCTCTAACATGGCTCAGAGGAGTCCAAGGTAAAAATTTGAACCGTTACATGCATACCATTAAGAAGAGAGACAGGATCAAGAGGTAAGTTGTGCGGTTGAGTGCAGGAATTCCTCTTGCTAACGTAAAGTCAAGCGATCGGTTACACCCTGAGTGAATTTTAATAGAACCGCCTGCAAGATGGTCACCAGTTACTATGGGATATTGGGATCTCACACATTCCTCTGTGATCTTGAGAGAATTCCGGCAAGTCCTGAGCAAGGTACAAAGAGAGCACAGCTGCAGTGCCTGGAATATTCTTGAACAGACATCAAATGACATAACATTACTAGTGCCTTTACAGTATGGTATTTATGTGGTATTTCTATAATGCAACCCTACTCAACAAGCATTTGCAATGCAATCGGTCTCGCCTTTGGGACCTTATAAGTATTTAGCCATGGAAAAGAATGTATACCATTTCATGGTTGCACTCTGAATGCCTTCGAAATGTAATCCCTAGATAAATATCAGATACCAGCTGCCAAGAGGAAATCCACCCTCCTCCATGTCACGGTCCCTCCACTACCAGAAGGCCCCTTGAGATAAATGTCACAAATTTTGTAAAAACAAAAAAATCAGACAAGTGCATGTCACTTCCCCAGCGGCAAGAGGAAATCTACCCAGATACAAGTCACATTCCATTGCTAACACTAATCACCCTGATACTCGACACCCAGCATTATTAGGAAGCCCCTCACGAATGCTGTGTTGGGAAAAAACTTTTTGTTGTTTCGGGAGCACAGAAGCAATGATGTGCATTATTTGTGCAAGGCGAGTTTAGGGGGGGTGGTACTGAGAGGCAAGGAAGTTGCCCTCTGTTTCAAGAAAAAAAGCCTTTTGACATGCCTGATTCATGACTTTGTCGACATTTTGGCCCCCATTTTAAATATGCTAATGATGGGTGTATGTCGCATTTTCCAATGAAAATACATATTTTGATTACCTTGTAATGCTGCTGCAGTTTAACGATTCTGCACAAAACAAAATCTGGCAGACATTTAGCATGTTTGGCATTCTCTTGTCATCTCAAGTTATATGCCGATCTGTAAAAGAGAAGAAAGGGCAACGTAAAGGCCGGGGTAAGCTGGTGATTTACTAAAAACGTAGACAGTACTTGATGGATCTGCATTAAAGTTAAGATACCAGTGGCTGGCTTGATAACTCATTGTGAAGCTGGAGGCTGGCTGCAGAGCTTGTGCTAAGAAGGGTCTCTCTGCCCAACCTTTACATTGTATTTCCATAGGCAATCGCTGTTAGCAAAAGAGTAGTTTGAACGCTGGAATTGGCTGTAGGCCTTAGCCTGTAGTCAACACTCCCAAGGAATATAACCGAGAGCCATGCACTGTGGGGGTTTGCTGCATGGTGGGTTGGTTTCAGGGCTTGGCCTAAGGCAAGCTTCACCTGTTCTGGGTTTGGAAGAAGCTTGCAGTGCTGTGGCCTGCATTGTGCTTGTTTCGTTTCCGAGGCACATTTGCACTACTACTGCTACTATCGAGGCTCTACTTCAGTGCTTAATTTGAGCCAGAGGCAGCATGAAGGGCCCACCATAATTTGTTTTTTAGCAACATACTTTGACCCACAGCAGAGGGAGAAAAAACAGGAAAGGAGGAGGAAGAGACAGACTGAAAACAGCGACAAAGGGAGAAAACAGGAATGAAAATGAACCCTTTAGAGTAAAACTAAGTAGTAGGGAGTTTATTGACCTGGGTAAGAGGGCACTAGGACCCTGGACCGAATGATGGGGAGGGGACAGGGACCTGACACCACTTCCCATCTGGGAGTGGGGAGGGCATTCTGCTGCCAAGAGGGCAAGGGCACAGACGTGCATGTGGGCACAGCTAGGACCAGAAAGAATAAAGAATTGAATGTCATCTTGCCTGTCCTTGCGTGATTACTGGTGAGGACACGACAACTGGCAACAACAGGTGGGAATTGTCTAAAGTCACCACCAGAAGCGCGTGCCCCTATAACATCCAAACGCAGCCAGGAGCCCACCCTGGTCCACCGATCACCCTGAGGCGAAAACGCAACATCGGGAGTCCACCCTGGTTGCGAGAAACTGAGCCAGGAGCCTACCCTGGTCCGTTGGCCCACAAAGGACGAAAATGCGAAGTTGGGAGCCCACCCTGATCGTGAGGAAAATGGAGGCAGGAGCCCACCCTGGTCCACGCACAAGAGCCTGCAGCAACATCGGGAGCCCACCCCAGCCGCATCATCAAAGTGAGGTGAGGAGGAAAGAAAAGGGCACCTGACTGTGAAAACGCGACCGCTGACTGCAAAGAGAGCCCCACGCTTCCTGCGTGTAGATTTCAAGCTGAAATCTCATGAGAGCTCCGCGGCCATCTTGGTGTCAGGCGGGAGAGCCAATGAAAGGTTGTTAGAGATCCGGCGGCCATCGTGAAGTCAAGCCATAGAACAAATAGCAAATCTCGCCCATAGCAATCCTGGTGGCCATCTTGAAGTCAGGCGGGAGGACCAATAGGAGGCTAGAGAAGGCCAGGCGGCCTTTTTAAGTCAAGCAAAGACTAAAGCGAAGAAGAAAAGAAGGAAAGAATGAAAATAAAAGGCAAATTACAGCAAACAAAGGCAAACAAAGGTTTTATCGGATGTATGACGTTACAACGCATACTTTTACAACGCATACCATTACAACACATTTTTGACAACGCAACATCCTTTACAACGCATTCCATTACAACGCATGCCATTACAACGAATTTTCTAAAAACTACCTTTACAACGCATTCTATTACAACGCATACTACCTTTACAACGCATACCATTACAACACATACCATTACATTGCATGTATGGTAAGTATTGGATAGTGTAGGGGTAAAAAATACTATTCTAACTCCAGGGGGTGCAACAGTAGGGTAAGAGTTGGATAGTGTAGGGGTAAAAATTACTATTCTAACTCCAGGGGGTGCAACAGTCGGGTAAGTGTTGGATATTGTAGGGGTAAAAATTACTATTCTAACTCCAGGGGGTGCAACAATAGGGTAAGTGTTGGATAGTGTAATGGTACTATACGTTGTAATGACTGCGTTGTAATGACATGAGTTGTAATTGTATGCGTTGTAGTGTCATGGGTGGGAATGGTTGCATTGTAATGGCATGTGTTGTAAGGGATGTTGCGTTGTAATGACTGTGTTGTAATGGTAGTGCGTTGTAAAAGTTGCGTTGTATAGGTTGCTTCCCGTTTTATCGCTTCATTGATGTGCAGCGTTATTTGTTTTCCTTTTAGTTTGCCCAGCCCTTTGAGTATGGCGGGATGCTCTCTCAGAATGTTCTGTCTATCCAACATGTTATAGGTCATTGCTAGGAGCCCCATCCCCTGTGCGGTGACATTGCTGAGCAGACAAGGTGCTGGAATGTCCCCTTGTAGTACCTGTATCTTTTCTCTGCTTGACCTTTCTTTGAACGTTAATGTCTCTGTGAACATTTCCCATGTTCACTACTGGTTTTCTGGAGTCCCAGGTGAATACATCGACAGTTGATGGTGATAGTGGCAGTTTCACTCTCATCTTCTCCTATTCTGACATGATGTTGCATGTAGCTCTACTATCTAACATGAAGCTTGTACGATGTCTTCCTACTTCAATTTTCACTGTCGCTGTTTTCTTTATCCGATGTTTTTCTACAAGATGAATGTGTTCTGGCATGCGTTCTCCTGCTCGTTCATCTGACATCAGAAGCAGTCGTTCTGCAGCCTCTGGTGTGGCTGCTCCATCCGATTCATCTGAGGGACTGCGATTCTCTGTTTCCATGTGTCTTGCGTATCTGCTCGTCACTGTCCATGATCTTGCCGGCCTTCATCGCTCATTCCTGAATTGTCTACTCATGCAGAAGCTTGCGAAGTGGTTCTCCGTGTTGCATGTTCTGCATCTGTGGCCCATTGCCGGGCACGCGCCAGTATGTGGCAATTTAAGTCTGCCTCAATAGCACGTTCTTTCTTGCTTCTTTCTTGTTGGTGGTCTGTTGTCTCTCTTCTTGACATTTCCAGTTGCGTGGTTTGCTTGTTCCACTCTTCTTGCCTTTCCCAGTTCCATCTGTCTTGCATGTGTTGTTGCTCTAGCCTCAGCTCGGCCCTGGTCAGTATCTTCTCGAGCAAGGACGATTCCTTTAGAATTCTTGGGCAGAATTCCACTGACTGACAGCCTTCAATAATGCACGGTCGTATCGCTTGTTCATTGTCAAATTTGTCAAACTGGCATTATGTTATTAATTTACGCAGTCTAGTTGCGAAATCATCAAGTGACTCCTCTGCTAGTTGACACGTGGTGTTGAACGTGTACCTCTTGAAATCTACATTTCGTTGCGGGTCGAATTTTTCTGTGAGACACTTTATAATTCTCTAGTATGTTGTCGTTTGATCTTGGGGAAAAGTAATGAGCAGTTCCTCAACCTCATCACCTACAAAGTTTACGAACAAGTCTTTGTTCTGATCATCCGTGTACGCCTTCGTTCGAATTACCTTATCCACCATTCCCACTGAATGCCTATTTGTGGTTCTGATGGGCTGAATGGGCAAAAATTGGAGGCAGTATCTCCGCCTACGCTCCCGCTTTTTCCTGGGTGGCTGGGTTGTTAAGAAGTTAGCTACAATGGCAGAAGTTTTATTTAAATGTTGGAAGTTTGTGGGCAGGGCTAAGGGAAGTTTAGGCAGGTAGGTACGTTTAGATTAGAGGTTAGCTAGTTACAGTTGCAGAAAGGTAGGTAGGGGTTTAGGTTTTTAGTAGAAGGCAGGAGTTGGGAACTGCAATACTGTGTATTGGGATTTTTATGGAATGTTATGTAATGTTATGTTATCTGCAGGGTGGGGGATTTATGTGGGGATCGTAGGAGTGGGAGGGAAATGGAGTTGAGGTAATTTATGTATAGTGAGGTTTTACTCTGTAAGGCAATGGCCTAGGATAGACATGGTGATATGCACCTGTTTTCAATAAAGCGGCCTTTTTCACACACAAAAATGGGTGTCTGTGTTGGCTTGCCCCCTTCCCTCCCAAGAGGGGTTTGGGGGGCAGCCGAGCCCCGCGAGGTCTGCCCAACGGGTAGTCTGGGAGGGGGAGGGGCGGCCTCACCAGCCATTTTGTGAAATTGGGCTGCTTGGGGTATAGCCCAAAAGCAGCCCAAGGGTCTGTGCAGCCCAAAGGCTTTTACGGACACAGCTCCTTTACCCAGCCATCATTATAGGTTCTGGTGAGCTGGTGGCTGGGAGTACAGTGAGGGAAAGTTTTTGAAACACCCACCCACCCTCCCTATGGGTAATAGGTCAGGGGTAGTATTTATTTATATATTTTTTTCCTTTGGGAGTGTGGCCAGTGTTGAGGACAGGTGCATAGGGATGGAAAGTATATTGAATATGTTGTCCCTGGAAACAGGTGCTGCAGGGTTGTTAAGAAGTTGGCTACATTGGCAGAAGTTTTATTTAAATGTTGGAAATTTGTGGGCAGGGCTAAGGGAAGTTTAGGCAGGTAGGTAAGTTGAGGTTAAAGGTTAGCTAGTTACAGTTGCAGAAAGGTAGGTAGGGGTTTAGGTTTGTAGTAGAAGGCAGGAGTTGGGAACTGCAATACTGTGTATTGGGATTGTTATGGAATATTATGTAATGTTATGTTATTAGCAGGGTGGGGGATTTATGTGGGGATCGTAGTGGTAGGGGGAAATGGAGTTCAGGTAATTTATGTAGAGTGGGTTTTAGTCTGTAATGCAATAGCATGGGTTGGACATTGTGATATGCACCTGTTTTCAATAAAGCGGCCTTTTTCACACACACAAATGGGTGTCTGTGTTGGCGTGCCCCCTTCCCTCCCAATCAGGTGACCTATGACGTATTCAGCGCCTGGGAGGAGCTAACACCTGTACTGCTGGGCCCCTGTGAGGACTGGTACTTGCCTTGTCTGGGGAGAGGCTCCAGTATTCAAGAGAAGAACACTGAAAAGTGCCGGTACTCAGTAGCAATAAGTACCGGCCCATTTATAGCAAAGCCTGGAACTTAAACTTGGATTTACCTTTTGACTTTATTCGAAGTGACTCTGTCTGCTTCACCAATGTGTTTCTCTGTGCCTCATTGTGCTATCTTAATCAAGGTCCAATTGAAGATTCATCTCCCGGAGGGGCGCGGGCCAGAGGTGGAGCCTAATATTGAAAGGTAGCTGGAGCAAACCTCGGATGCCCCTAGTCAATCTTCTGTAAGACAGTCTGGGACTTCTGGGAAAGCAAAACATCTCCACTACCCTGGAAAATAGATGACTGCTAAAGTTCTCTTCCTCCTCAGTCAATGGCGCGCTTTGCTCCTTTGCATTTGGAAAATAGACATAGACTAGATATTGTCCGAGCAGGCTTCCATCCCTGCTGGATATTCGACTGATTGTGTAATGTCAATTCCGGGAGCATCGCCTTGAGCCAGCACAAAGAGAGCGCCCACTGTGTGAACACTTCCCCTCCTAACGCACTGGCCGCATTCCGAAGGCTGAGCGGGGACTAGGAGGGCGCAAACATTTATGCAGAGCGCCGCTCAGCCAGTGTGAGGCGCATTCATATGGAAACGAGGGCTCCCAACCACCTTTTTGAAATACAAAGTCCCGGAATTAATTTTTGTGGCACAAGCATGACATATTAACCATAGATTGGTCGATAAATACCCAGGAGATAAAAATATGGTGCTGCAGCCCTGACACAGTAATTTCAGAGTTTGTGGCGTGAGGGGCTGAAACCGTGTAATCTGCGGCGGGGGTAATGTTCCAAACATGGCAATACCACAGCTAAAATGTTTCCTTTAACGCTTTGCAGTTTTTGCAGTACTGCCTAATAATTTCAAATCGCTGGTGTTTAGTAAAGTGTACGCTTTCATGTAGCTAACTTGCCTATGTTCAGAATGTAGATTTGTGCGACAGAATATGTTAGTTCTAAAATCGTTTGGTATTTCAAAGTCGTCATGAATATTCCTGCTACGTTCGATAACTACACCCCTGATAAATATAAAATTCCAAGCAAACTGAGAACAGGCAAAGGTTAAACTGAATGTTACAGGCCGCACTTGAACATTGTTAACTGCCGATCAAGGCCAGGTTCCCGTCATTACCAGAATGTTACCTCGTATCTGTTTAAAAAATAAAATAAATAATAATGACAGCAGTCTGATTTTAAGAACGTCGTCATGATTTAACGGCAAAATACAAGTAAACACTAAGCAGTCTTCTTAAAGGAGAGGCAAGAACCTTAAAAGGACAGACCATTTACTAGGTTTGGACATGAGTCATCTTTAGCAATTTCTCTAGACTCATGTAAATAAAAAAACCACAAACAATGCTTACATATATACGTCTATGGAAGGACTTTGGTTAAACCCTCTTTATCTATTGGCCGGTAATTCACAAGTTTCTTCTGCCAAGTATAGAATACAGCATTGGGTAATGGGTCAGCCCACGCCTGCCACTGGTTCTCTTCCAATCTGAATGAGAACATTTTTGATTATAACCTTTGCACATCTGCCAAAAAGAAATGCACACCAGTGCTAGCAGTCCAGTACTATATGTTGCATATGATTTTCCCCATTCTTTAGCCTTCTGAATTTTTTTTATCTGTCCTTATGTTTAAATTTATATCAGTGTGGTTCAAAGCAGAAGTACAATTTCTTTGCTCTGATAAAAATCATATTTCTCCTGCAAAGTGAATTTTAAGCCAAAAAGCATTTATATACCTTTTCTGCTCAAACTGTTGTAGGGCATTAGTTATTTTTTTTTAAGTTTAACATTTCATTGCAAGCCTTTCTCGTCTACATTTAGGTGGCACCATGCTTTCTTTCTCTTTTAAGATTTGTATTTTTGTGGCATATGTTTGCAATAAAAATAAAAATGAAACAACATACTAACTGTGGCCAGACCTATTGGTTTTGCTTGTGTTCTGTAACATAGCGATGTACATGTGGTAAATTCAATCTTAGAAGCTATGTATTTTAAATAATTATGTGTTGCTCTATCCTTAACATCCTTCTAAAAATGTGCATGCCTTTTTAATTTTACGAACTTTGAGAGGCTTGTGTTTGGAATGTTTCTAGTCGGCTCAGTTCATGTATAAATTAGGAAAACTTGAACAGTCCCCTCTTCATTCAAGTATTTTAAACTCACTGTCGCGTACGCCTGATTTAACAATTCCTGAATCAGTGGGCAACAGTAGAATAGGTTTGCCACCTACAATGCAATGGAAAATTCATATGGTAAAAAAGTACTTTTGAATTCAACAGTATGGGGTAGATTTACTAAATTGTCTCCCAACGCAGCACAGCAGGCAAAAAATGCTGAGCTGTGTTGATTGACAGGGAGGGATCAGGAGAGCGCCATATCTACAGAGATATAACACTCTCCTTCCCTTTCGCTGAATTTTGCTGCCATGTGGCTTGCACAAAACTTTGCGCCGCAGTGCATGGATGTGTGCAAGAGTCTAGCACAGGTTTTGTACTGGAAGGTTTCCCTTCCAGTGAAAACTACTATGCATAGACAACTTCTAAAACATTTCCTACTTTGTATTAGTGTTGTACAGTGCAGCACACATGCAACTTCAAAAAAGAAAGGAGACATAAAAACATTTCTCCTTTTAACGCCTGGTTTCATAAGGCATTATTTTTTTACTCAAAACCTGTCTAACATTTTTAGTAGATAGGGTTTTGCATCAAAAAGGGTGAGTGGTTGCATAGGAACGCCCATGTAACGCCCACTTGATGTTAAAAAAGGAAAAGAAGCACTTTGCACTACTTTGCATGATTTGTAGTCAATTTCCAGTGTAAAACTGGTTTTCGCTGGAAAATAAATGGTAAAAAAAACCTTATGTCCTGGTTGCGTCACATTTATGATGCAAACCCAGCGCAAAATGTTATTAAAATCACCCTTATTAGTTATTAGTTAGAAATCTGAACCGAGTCTATAACAAAGATCAGTAGTGGCCGGTGCAAATTCACAAAGTTTCTTCCATGAGATTAGAGGTAGTAGCAAGAAAAAATGCATTGCAATGAAGCTCATTTTTCTTCCAGCAGAGCCACACGACCTGGGGGCTTACAAATATCTTACTAAGCATTTCCCACACTTATATTCATCATAAAGTGGCTATTTCATAAGGATTCTCTAGGAATATGCAAATATTTTCATTTGTGCAGATTTATACATATTTATAGATTCACAAAATCCCTAATCAGTGTACCAAAATATCTATTCAAGTCAACGATTTCCTGAAATACTCTTTGGCAAATGACTCCTGAATGTTGTATGCAGTGCGAACAATCCACAAAAGTGCTGCTGTTTCACATCCAATTTGCAACCTGATTCTGGCATTATTTAACACTAAAGAGTTGTCAACAACTGAAAATGTTTGTGAATTTCCACAAATGCATGGCTTTATGAATATTCAACACATTTCCAATGGTAACCTCCCTTTCTTTTAAACATCCACGTTACCCCCACTAAGGCTACATTTATTATTGCATATAACACTGGTGGGATTTCTGCTGTTGGAAGTGGAATTTTAAAGATCTGGAAAGTCTAACCTCAATTCAACATTGTGGGGGTGTACACTGCACTTACAACGGAAAAATATTTTGTGAAATGGGCCCGAACTATCTATTAAATTGTTCTGGTATAAACTGAGAAGAGAGCACATGAAAGTGTTGCGATTTGATCAGTTTTCACAGGCAGTGTTAACGAGGTGTGCCTTGTACACAAAAAATGTTTCAGTGACAGACGGTCTTCCTGTCTGCCAGCAAACCGTCCACCATCTTAATTTGGCGGGTGGAGAATGGCCGCAAGTTGGCGGTGAATCCGTCACCGGCAGCTTGCTGGTGGCGGATTCACTGCTATCGTAATCAGGCCCTAATTCTAATAGTTGATGATACCGGGGAAGGATTTCTGTTTCACAGCTAGCTTTTGACTATTTGATGTATTAGTCCATGTACCTAAAAAGTAACTTCTCACTGCAGTGCTTTAACGGTGAAGGGAAATGTCCTTGCTTTAAAATGGACATATTTTTGCCCTGAAAGTATTTTTACCCTCCACACTCTTGTTAATGGTTTACCAACAGCAATCTTGCAACAAACTATTGTATTGCAAATCAATTTGTTTCACTCCAGAATGGTATTTGTACCCCTAAAACATTTTTCACACTCCTCCTGCTGTTGCTTCCGGAGGAATTTGTACCTACATGTGGTTTTCAGTCTAAAAGTAATTTTGTATCTAAAGGCGATTTCTATTTTTCGCTCCTACAAACCTTTTCACACCAAGTTTGATTTTGCACCAAGGAGGATTTTTTAATGTAACGTAATGTAACTTGAACTTATATTGCACAAAAACTGTCACCCTACAGGTATCCTGGACCTGCGACTGACCAAGTTGTCACTGAGCAGAGAAGACAACCTATTTCGCCGGTATAGGGGAGCTCGTTTTACTCATCCCTAGGGAAGAGCCAAGTCTTTAAGCTTTTCCTAAACGGGAGCAGAGATTTAATTTGTCCGATGTTCAGGGAAGATCATTCCAGAGACGTGAGGCTGTAACACTGAATGCTCTACCACCTTTCCTAGTCTTCTTGAATCTAGTGGTGGTTGCCAGATTTGCGCTAGAAGAACGGAGATTTCTCCCAGGAGTATTCCAGGTAAATTTCTCCTGCATGGACATTGGACCCAAGCCGTGTACTGCTCTAAACACAATACGATTTTTTCTCCAAAATATATTTTTGTGTCTAAAATGACTCCAAACCCCTGTTTGTGTAGCTTGATGGCTGATTTTGCATCTAAGTAAGATATAAATAAGATTTCACACCTAAGCGTGCACTTACACCTAAAAATGTTGCCACAGCCATGCTAATGTACCACGGTTATTATGCACTGACATGTGATTTAGGGCCAGAATACTTACATTGGTAATAGCAATTACCAAATAGCGATTTTTGGTGAATTGCTATTTGGTAATCGCTATTACTAATGTACTAAAGTTATATCTGACCCTTATTTCCTAATTAGCATTATTTAGTACCTCGCAAATAAACCTACCTCATAAATATTAATGAGGTAGACCACCATGTCTGTGATTGCTTTCAAATAAAGCAGTTTTTTCTTATAAGGAACACGTTTTCCTTGAAGGAAAACGGGATGCATTTAAAAGAAAATGGAACTTTTCTTCTTTCTTTTTTAAGCATAGGCAGTGGTTCATGGGACCACTGCCTTCTCTTAATTTTTTTTTTTAATTCTCTAAGGAGAAGGCATTCCAAGGGGACTCCTTCACATTTGCGAATAGGTTATCACCAACTTTGAGATGGTGTAAAGTGCGAATATTTAGCAACCACATTTCGGTCACAAAACATACGTACATACCATTCCGATTCTCTCTTTGGGAGGAATGCCCTGAATATGCCCCTTCCAAATAGCAATTTGGTTTGTGGTCGCAAATCCAACTCCAATTCACTTAAAATCACAGTTTAGTGTTTGTAAATTTGAAAAAGCATATTTTCTGTCTCAAAAGGCCCGATTCGCAAAGTGGGCCATTTGCGACTGAAAAAGTGCTTTGTACATCTGGAGCCGTATTATACCAGTGCTTTGGGGGTGCAACGGATGTTTGCACTCACTTTGTGTGCCACCGGGGCAGTTTGATATTACAGAAGGGGCCGCAGACACTTGTGGGTATCCCTTCTGTAATACCGATAGCGCTGGCGCACATAAAATGCCAGCACTATCTTCAGAGGGTGTTCCTTCATTTGCATGGGGGCTTGTCCCCATGCAAATGAGGAAATCCCTTCCCGCTGCACATGTGTTATATTAAATACGTGGGAGCTGAGGCAAAGAAGCCGCCAGGGGGCGCACTAACAGTGCACCACCTAAAAGATGGTGCACTGTCAGTGCGCCCTCCTCATGGCAACCTTCTGGAAGGGTGAAAAGGATTCCCATGGACCTCCCAGACATCCCCTTGCAGATGGGTGCAGTGAGTGACTGGTCTCTAATCCCCCTTCAAAGTGTATGTGGGTTAGTGGCTGCACTGTGAAAACACAGAGCAGCTTCAAAGCAGCTGCTCCGTTTTTCACAAGAATGTGCTGCCCTGGGGCAGTGAGTTCACCATAATGCAGCGCATTTTCATTCTTTGTGCCGAGCACACCATTTAAAAGGTGAGCCAGGGACAATGAAAATGCTTCATGTGCATAATACGCACCCTGGCCCTTTGTCCTCCTCTGCCTCCTTGGCTGATACACATAAACTTAGTTTCAAGGATCACAACAAACATGCTATCTCAGGTTAACATAACCAAAAAGGAAAGCTAAACGTTATTCTCTACTTAAATTAGACGGATAGGATACAGTCCTCAAATATCAATTTTCATATCACCACATTATTTTATACCCTTATGGCCAAGGCAAAGGGTTTAACATTGATCTGCCATCTTTACTACAACATCATTACCTCATCCTTCTTCACTCTTCCATCTCCTCAATAAAACCTCATTATCACCATCCATGTCCACCCCTGCAGCATTATGCCAGCAACGATCATGGTACTCTAAACTACAACTGGAACATAATTACTTATACGCTGACACAAATTACTGTCAGGAGCCAAACGTAGCATTGCAGGTAAGCACCAAACCTCCCTTGTAGAAGCCTTCATCTACCAACCAGCGCCTGCTTCAATCCAGCCAACATCAAAAGACCAGCACAAAGCCTACACTACATAGAAGCACTCAACCACCAATAGTCATGAAGTACATGAGAATTGGTATTATTCACCTCTTACTTCATCACAGCCAGTTACGACTGACCAGTGAAGCTGGATCACCTGTCTTGATATGATACAAAGTCTGCAAAGCACACTTTCCATCTGCCCCGACAGGCGCTCTTGTACCTGGTACTGCTCCCCTTAATTCCCCTTTACACTTCACTCAGCACACACACTTCTGAAGAGCCCGACATGCACACCAGCCCCAATGCTAAGTAGCATTCCTCTATGCATGTTATTTTTTTGAGTTTAAAAAGCTTTATTGAATAAAAGTATACAACGTAAACCATAATTACATAAGAAATATGACTACTAAATGAGAGTAGAAAGGCATATAAGAGAAGAAGAATAACAGATCCAACTCCAAGGGGGTAAATAAACCATATCAAGAAAACATAGCTTTTACAGGTTTTTTGTCAAAAGGGAGGGAGAAGAGAGAAAGAGAGAGAAGGAAAAGAAAAGAAAAAGAGAAGGTGAGATAATTAAAACATCTATGGGGTATGTCTAGATAAGTAATCTGTCAAAGGTAGCCATAACAAATCTTTCTTAATTAATAATGGTACAGTATTAGCAAAAGCGCGATCAAGTCTGTGGTGGTTGCATAATAAATTCCACCAAGCAATATATGAAAGCTTGGAAGTGTCTTTCCAATTGGTAGTAATAACCTGAAAAGAAATGGCAATGAAAAGATCAATAAATTTATGTACATTACAAGTAACATTCCAAACAGGAGATGACCCACCCAAGAAAATGTGTATAATCTCAAAGGGGACATTTGTAGATAGAATCTTGTTAAGTGTAGACCAGATACGAGATCAAAGTGATTTGACCAAAGGACATTGGAAAAACATATGGAGAAAATCACTATTATCGTGAGAGCAAGACCAGCATTTTTTGGAGTCGAGTAAATTGAATTTGTGTAAGTCAGAAGGGGTAAAAAAAAAACCTATTGTAAAAAAAATTTAAAGTTTGAGTGGTGCTGGCAGAACGGGAAACCGAATGTATTTTAGTCCAGATGGCGTCCCAGACTTGTAGGGGAAATTCCTGGTGTAGGTCAGCTTCCCATAGTAGTTCAAGTTTAGATTTAATCCTTTCAGCAGTGGTGCGGGATAGTAGTTTATAAATGGCAGAGGCACTGAAGGGGATGGTAAAGTCAGGTGGAATCTTGTGGGGAGGGTCAGTGGTAGAAGTGGGATCGGTCATAGAAAGTAGAGAAGAGAGAGACTGAGAGAGTAAAAGAAATTGAGGAAGGTGTGTGTTAGAAAGATTGAAGAATTCGCACAAGTCCTGAAAAGTTCTTAAGGAGTGATCTTGAAGAAGGTGTTCGTAAGTAATGATACCTTTGTCAATCCACTCCTTCCAGAAAAGCGCCTTATTATTGATCTTGAGGAATTTGTTATACCAGATTGGAGTAGACAAATGAAACTGTGTGGATGAGAAGGAGGAGCAAACCAACGAAAGCGCCAATACCTTGGAATGTTTAAAGATGGGAAAAATAAATCTCTTTGGAGGATGGGATAGGCGAGTAGCAGTAAGGAATGAAAAGGGAGTGAGTTGCGCAAGTTTAATAGAACTCCAAGCAGTCAAGGGAGGAGAAGATGAATCAGTAAGAAAAGGCCAAATTTGTTTAGGTGTAAATGCAGAAGGAAAATGAGAAATATTGGAAAAGTTAACCCCTCCCAAATCTTTGGGTTGTTGAAGGCGAGAGAGAGAAACCCTAGATTTGCGATTATTTCAAAAAACTTGGTTAGAAGGGTATTAATGTATTTTAAAAAATTAAGTGGCAGAGAAATAGGAATCATAGAAAGATAAACATTTATAATGGGAAGTAACATCATTTTGACAGTAGCAAGTCTTCCCCACCAAGACAAGAAAAGAGGAGAACAACTGTCAGTAAGTGAAGAAATGTTTTTGAGACTATCCTTATGATTGACTTTGATGGTTTCCCTAATTGTGTTGGCATACAAGATACCTAAGCATTTAACATACCCCGGAGTCCATGCAAAACCAGATCCCTCAAACATATGAGAAAGACAAAACTTATTAAGAGTAAGGACTTCAGATTTGTCAATGTTAGTTTATAACCAGAAACCAAAGAATAATCTTGGAGTAGAGAAAAAAGAGCGGGTAAGGAAACATCTGGATTGGAGATATAAAGTAAAATATCATCCGCATAAGCAGTGAATTTTATTTCAACTTTCTGATATATGAAGCCAGAATAGGAAGGAGAAAGTCTTATTTTTTCCAAGAAGGGCTCAAGGGCCATAATAAAAAGGAGGGGGGTAAGAGGGCAACCATGCCTGGTTCCTCTATGAAGAGGAAAGTATTGAGATTGAGTTCCTTTTACCCAAATAGAAGTTTGGGGGGAAGAGTATAGTAATTGGATAAACTTTAAAATGGGGGGACTGAAACCCTGCCATCTGAGCGCTCCAAACATAAAATCCCAGTTAACCCGATCAAATGCTTTTTCGGCATCCAATGTAATTGCTGCTACGGGGGAATTCATTTTTGCAGCAAGATGTATGATATTAAGGAGGGTTCTTGAATTATCGCTGATAGACCTACCCTTGACAAAACCAGATTGATATATGTTAACTAGATCACGGATCACTTTATTAATACGAATAGCTAGAGGTTTTGCATAAATTTTGCAATCTGTGTTAATGAGAGAAATGGGTCGGTAGTTCTTACATGGGGAAGGATCTTTACCCTTCTTAGGAAGCAAACAAAGCATCGCCTGAGTAAAAGAACCCTTGGATTCACCCGCAGCTAGAAAGTGTTGAAGTAAAGTAAGGAGGTGTGGTACTAAAACATTCTTAAAAAAAAAAAACAATTGTAAATCTTTTTATTGATTTTAAAAACAAATAACAATAAGGAACGTATCAGGTGCAATGCAATCAGGTACATACAAATATCATAACATTAAAAATCATGATAGTGCGACATAATGCACAGGACACTCCTAGACAATCAAGATTATGAAATTAATGGGAATCGCCCTCTCAAAGTGTGCTGTCCTTCGGTCCCGCAGCTCACAAAATCAGGATAATAAAGCTCGTTATGCTTTTCTATACAAAGATCATGAACAGGATACATTACAGTCCTTGTATGTAGAAGATAAACAAATCAGAATAATGAAGCTCGCATTGTCACCGTAATACTGAAAAAAGGTTCAGGATAATTAATAAGATAAGAACAAAAGAAATAAACAAAAACGCAAGCGCGCAACACCCCACCCCCCACCCTGCACCCCTGCATGTAGCTTACGCCAAACCCCAACTAGCAGTGTGCCTGTCACCCCATCAAAACTTTAATAACAATAATGGTAAATGGAGGAGGGCCTTCGTACAGGCTCCCGGCCTCTTCCCTCCCACTAACTCAGAGCCTCCCCTAGGTAAGGATATTTAACGATTACACAATCGGGCTAAGATCGGGGGATTCATTACTCGCCTACATCGCCTCCCGGTATCAACATTATAAAGAGAGTCCCACACAGCCACCACTCGAACAAATGCCTTGAAGGATAAGCTGTTCTCAGCCCTGGCCAGTTCGATCAGGCACACGAATGTTCTTCAACCAAACAGTTGCCATCTTGAAAGAGTCAAAAGACCAGAAGTGTTCGTTTGGCTCAACACAGGAGCAAGCCGGAAACATCAGGGCATATTCGATCTCGTTATCACTGGGTCCCATCGCGTCGTTAAGAACTCCTGACGTTGTTTCAAGTCCTGTTTCACTAAGTTCGGAAAGAGCGAGAGGGCCACCTTGTCAAACCACTCCTGAGTCCTCACATGAGCCCTCAGATGTACTGTACGGCGCGATTTTCCCTCCGTCAATGTCAATACTGAACATGCCAACTCCACAGAGACTTCCGATACATAGCCATTCGCTGATTTGGGGGTCAGAGTCTTTCTCCTCTCTCGGTGTATAGGGTTGATGGCATTGATTAAACCAGTTGCTGTGGACGCCACTACTCTCGCAGTGTCATGAAATTGAACAAAAGCTGCTGTCATATGCCCCATTTCGAAAGCAACGGCATCCAATTTGTGTTCAAGAGCTTGGGCTCTCCGGTTCAGGGAAAGGTGAAGACCACCGACAGCCGCCATTAGAGCTGCAAGCGTAGCTTAAACCCTGGCCATCGCTGTTTGTAACCCCTTGTTGGCGACATTCTGGTCTGGTGTTGGAAACCCCTTAGTTAGGATATGTCGTCCCATGATATCCGTGCAACTTTTCCTGGACCCCCTGAAGGGTTGGGTTTGAATCCTACGCAGGTCCACATTGGGTACCATGTCATACATTTACGCCATGGTCGGTCCCTCGGGCCCCTAGGGATAGACCCACTAGAATTAAAGATGATGACACCCGCTTCAACCCGTTTGTGTGCAGGATGTTCCGGAGCCGTCGTCAGGATGAGACCGCATCCGTCGGGTCACCTTTCCGATAGTTTCCAGGCCATTCACGGAACTGGCTCCATCAGTTAATACCCTACTCGCATCCGCGGTGTCTGTGAGGTGTTCCTTTGCAGCGCCAATCAGTTTGGATGTTCAATGCGAAGATCGGACAAAAAACGTCACTTCCATTCCGGTGGACCGGCTCCTCCCGAACTCCTATGGCCGATGTTATTCAACTAGGTGCCGGCTAGATTTCTACTCGAGGCCCCGGCTTCAGAGCTGATGTAGGCCGCAAACTTCAAGACGATATGTTCTCGAAGCCGATGTAACTTTCGGGGTCTCACGGTGCGGCATTATTTTGATTCGTCTACATGGGAGCGTTGCATAGGCACAGGATATCTAGCAGGATCTTGTAGCAGGATGAGGAGATCTACGGAGCCGGGAGCCTAAGCGGCCATCTTGGTCGCCAGCTTGGCTCCCCTAAAACATTCTTAAAGTGGAGGTAGAAACGTACCGTGAAGCCGTCCGGGCCGGGTGTTTTATCCTTTGGAAGAAGAATAATAGCTTTGTCCAATTCTGTTTCTGTAATAGGAGCATCAAGAGAAGAAAAGTCTACAGAATTATTAGAGGAAGAGAATGAAAAAAGGAATCAATTTGCTCAAAAGAGGGGTTAGATTCTTGGGTATATAGAGAAGAGAAGAATAGTATTGAACAAAACAATCGAGAATATTGGCATCAGTGGACTGAGGAACCCCATGAGAATCTTTGATGGTAACAATCTTGGATTTTTGTTTTTTATCTTAAGATGGTTCGCAAGTGATTTGCCTGCTTTGTTACGTCCACCATACATTTTGGCGTTAAATTTAAGAAGATGAGTAGAGGCAGAATCCCAGGAATGTTTGTTAAATCGCATTTTTGCTTTGATAAGGGAGGAGAGTGTATCAGGGGAGTTAGTAGTAAAGTAATGTGTTCGAGATCTTTAATTTTTAGGAGGATTTGAGATGTTTTGCTGAGGGCCTTCTTCTTCTGACGGGACACAAAATCTATAATGCAGCCTCTAGCAGCGGCTTTGAAAGAATCCCAGAGAAAATGAAATTCGGAGACAGTATTGAGGTTGCTTCTAAAGAATTCCTCCATAAAAAGAACAAAATGATCATTGAATTGAGGGTCAAGTAGTAGTGAGTTATTGAATCGCCAACGGCGAGAGACAGGAGTTGGTGAAGGATAGTCCACATCTAAGATAACAGGGGCATGGTCTGAAATAAGAATAGACCCTATTTCAGAGTTAGTCATAAATTGAAAGGCATGATGCGTGAGAAAAATATAATCAATACAGGAGTGTGAAGCATAAACTGGGGAAAAAAAAGAAAATTCAAGGGAGTCAGGATGGGAAATTCTCCAGGAATCAATAAGTCCTCTAGAGGAAATGGATTTGTGAAATGATTTTTGCATTCTGTTAGGAATATATCGTACTTGTGACTTGTGATCCAGAAAAGGATCCATGAGTTCATTACAATCACCACCCACAATCAGGTTTTCAGCCACATGAGAAGAAAGAAGCGAGGAAAAGTCATTCCAAAAGGTTAAATCAATGCCATTAGGGCCATAAACATTGCAAAAGGAAAATGAACATTGTTAACAAGACTATTAAGTAACAACCATCTACCATTAGAATCATGAAATTCATTTTGAATCTGAACAGACGACTTATGAAATAAAATAACAACACAATTTTTGTTATTAACTGCAGGAGAGCAAAAGACCTCTCCCACCCATTGTTTACGTAGTGAAGACACATCTTGAGAGGAAATATGCGTTCCCTGTAAGAGAGCTATCTGACATTTCAATCGAGCTAGATGAGACAATAGATGTTGCTTTTTAATGGGGTTTCGAAGACCCTTAACATTCCATGAAAAGATACGAAGACCATTCATAGTTGAGAGTAAAGGAAAAATAAGAGGAAAAGAATAGACCAGTTAAGAGAGAAGAGAGGAAACTGGATAGAAATTGAATAAATGAATAGGATGAAAGGAATGAAAAGGATATCAAATGAAAAAGGAAATGTCAATCGCAACCGCCACAGCTGTAAGACACAATATAGCACCGGAAAATGGATAAAATTGAGAGGACAGAATACAGAGAGAAAAATAGAATATACTAAGAGGTAAGTAAGACGAATGTTGCTAAAAAGAAGGTACAAGGAGGTGAAACTACAACAGGAAAACGATGTGAGGAGGGAAAAGGAAGGAAAGAGAAAACCGCATAGTAGGAGGAGAAGAAAAAAGGATGCAGCATAAAAAGAGAAGAAACAGAGCGAGAGGTAAGGGGGAAAGATACAGGGAGAGAGAGGAAGGGTGGAATTCCCCCCAAAAAGACATCATAAGGAGGATGGCGGAAAGTCAAAAAGCTTTAGCCAAAAAAAACAATGGAACAAAAAACATTAATGTGGAAGGGGGTCAGCGTCGAGCAAGACAACCACGTGAGAACGAGACTACATAAAAGACAAGTCGCAAAATATCATATAAAAAAAGTAAAAATAACAAGGGGTAGAGGCGGCCTTATAAAACAGAAGAAGGGAACTTACCAAGAACACGGAGGGAAAGTAGCAGCGGGAAGAAGTGGAATCTACAGTACAGACATCAGGAGAATACAGAAGGGATTCATCAAAAATACGTCAAACAAATACCTGAAAAAGATGAGGAAGGATGAATATTCTGATACAGATAGACAACATATTACATACTACATAGAATATTCAAGATAAACAAGTCATAACAAAAATACGTTAACAGAGTGATCAGGGTTTGCTCAATTCCATGAGTTCTCCTTTGTGGGTATGAATAAACTTCCGTAGATCAGCAGGATCGTCAAAACGGAAGGTTCTGTCTTTATAAGTCACCTTGAAGAAACAGGGGTGAATTAAACCATAGCGGGCGTTCAAAGCTCTCAACACAGGTCTGAGATCAAGAAATTCCTTCCGACGAGAAGCAGTGACTTTAGAAACACCTTGAGTGAAGAAAATTTTATGGCCAGACCAAAGTAATTGTTGGTGCTGTTTGGCTGCATGAAGAATTGTCATAAGGTCTGAGTACAAAACAAAGTAAGCAATGAGCTTAGATATAAGCTAAGCACCTGGGCTTAGATGTAGAAGATTATGACGTCTTTGATCCCAAGCGATGAGCTCTTTGAATATTAAAGTCCGAAGACTTTGGAAGGCCAACAATCTGAAGAACTTGAGTTTTCAAGAATTGGATCATGTCCGACCCCTAAGAATTTTCTGGAATACCATAAATACGAAGGTTATTGCACCTGTTGCGATTTTCCAAATCCTCCATGACCTTTTTGAGCTGACAAACTTCTTTGGTAAGTGAGTCAACTTTGGTAACAACATCTTGAGCATCACTGATCTTATGTTCCACATCAGAAAGTCTTGTGGCGAGGTTCGACCATTTATCATCTAGCTTCTGAAAAGTAGTGGCAGTGTCTGACATAAAAGGACGGATGAAACTGAGCTCCTCCATAATGTCCTCCAGAGTAACAGGCAATGGCGATTTGGACAGAGAAGGAGGGTCTTTTTTGAGGCGTTTGCCTGTAGAAGCAGAAGAGTCTTTGCGACTACCAGTAGAATTCCCATGAGATTTGGTAGAGTGTGAGGGCTCCATTGTGAAACCAACAGTATGAGAAGATGAAGGTGAGGACCAAAGGAAAGTTGCCAGAGATATCAGAGAAAAAAAAAATGATGATGAAAAAAACTAAGCAAGCGTGTAAATCCAAACCACCAAGAAATTGAGGCAAGAAAAAAGTGTTGGAGCTGAAGTACTAGAGATAAGTATCACAGAACCAGTGGAGTGTCCAAGGAAACAGTAGAGCAACAGCGATATTAAGGCAGGCAGCCAATAAAAACAAAGTTAAAAGAACTGCACCACAAAAATGTCCCATCAAAATTACATAAGCCTTAAGTAAAAAGAAGGGAAGAATCCTCAAGAAAGTACTGGCTGTGCACATATAGGAGGAAAAATACATGCAGCGTGAAAACAAAAACAAAATGGCGGCCGCTAGCTGAGGCAAACACAAAAGTCAGCATAACTTTGCTAAAAAGACCGAATTAGGGTCAAAAAACTTGCCATTATGGGCCCCATATCTTCCGATGCACGAAACTGCAGTTTTCCAGTGGCTGCGCTGCAGGAAAAGGTTCCCTTCGTCTCGAAGTCAACTCGAGCGAACTGAGCTGTTCACATCGCGGCCATCTTGCTGCGCTGCGCCGGGCACCTCTCTATGCACATTATCTTTAACTCACCAAATACACTCAAATACTCTGCAATAGCACATTCAACCATACATCCTATTGCCACAATTTGCGAACTAGACATTCTAAGCACTATAAAATATCAATCTACTCAAGCAATCTCTGAAGAATCTCTCGTTCACAGAGCAGTGACTTTCCTCATACATATCACATCAAAGGGGCCTGCCTGTACGCTAGGTACGCAGTCTCTATTGTAACTTCCATTTTTGATTTAATCTCCGATCATGATATTGACACTGGTCAATTCACCAAAACCTAGTTCTGTTTATCCTGCATACCATTTTCTTACCACTAGTATACAATATGCTCCAGCCTGATATTGCTGAAAAAACCTGTGAATGGGTTACCTTTGACTTATCAAGCAGTCTATTAACTTCAGACTGGTTAATTGAATAAGGTCCTCCTCATTTCAATGCCTCCCCTGGGAGATCACAAAAGTGATACCTAGACCACTTTAGCTGAATATCTTATACTGCCCACATGGCAGTAAAAAGAGTTTTATGGATGGAGTCCTTTATTATAGCACTGATAAACTCACATACTCTTGTGATCAGTAGCCTCTACTTGGAAATGAGCAAGACACAAATATTTTCCTCTCTTACAACAATCTACATTAATATTGCATCTCTCCCAAGGCACTGCCCTGCACCTAAAATGTATCTCTCTCTGTGTACTCTCTATTTTTAGTAACCTTGAGCATCTACAGGCTATCACTCAGGCATATAACCCTTGGGTCCTGAGGATGATCCCTCAATTCTAGTTGAGATAGCAACGTCGTCAACTCTTGCATCTTGACTCCAAACTGGCTCATTTGAATTTCTGTGTAGCACAAGATGCATTTCTCTACTGTGACTGACTGAATATATATTTACTGACAAAGTCACAATGTATATGAATGCCTGAGGTCTTGAAATCTGTTGACTTCCAACCTTTTACCCACATAATTTTGTATTTACTCTTGCGGTTTGTTTTTCAATGATTTTTTATGTAATAAAAGTTTTGAATCTCTATTGCTGAGAATATCAACACAGGTCCAACTGTGGTTCTGTGTACCATTGTTCTTGACACTTTTGAAGGGGCCAATGTCTCTTATAATGTTATGTATACCCAATGTCCCTTCTGACTCATAGGGTTCCCTTGTTTTCTTTACAAGCAATGCATGCAAACATGCCATGCACAAAAGCACACTGAGTGTTTGTGCAATGGCTCTCTGAAAACTGTCCCTCTCCCAGGTGTGTGCCATGTATTTATCCCTGAAGTTTTCAATGCTGCTGTTTTTATTCCCTAAGCTTGTAGCATGGTGCTATGGAGCATCATGACTGGGGAATAGAAAGAGAGCACAGACATTTAAGGCACAGAAAGAGGCAAGTTACACAGACACATGGCACAGTTAGGCTGTGCGCATTTGTGCATGACAGTTCTTGCATGTGTTTGCATGTGTTATCACATTAAAACCCGAACAATTGAATCTGCCAATGTTTTTTCCCTTTACGGACGTGCCAAATTGCCACATAGATCAAAGCTTATCCATACAGACAAGAATACTTTTTGGGTCGAGCTAGCGTTGCGCATGCGTCTAGCTCGACAACTATTGTATTCAGTTTCCTGGGAATCTGAGACAGGAGATGGGCACGAGCGCCGATTTCTCCTCGTGGGCGCGCACAGCGCCGTGTACATCCCCTGCCTCAGATTCACAGCCTCACTCACGCATGCGCACACAGACACACACTGCATATATATATATATATGCGCACACACACACATGCACGCAGCCACCCCCCACTCACCTGGCTCTTTTGTCGTGACTCCCCGTATCTCCGCCGTATCGCCTTGCCTGGGTTGCATAATTCAAACGGCACCCAACAGCCATGCGCCGAAACCAAGTGGAAGCGGACGCCGCGTCCCCACCCCTTGCCTGCAGCAGCTGCCTCTGCTGACCCAGAAACGCTCCAGCCACCTCCCCGCCTCCGGTACCGGATGTATTACATTCTGCTCCTTATTTATATAAGCTGGGCGTGTGATTAAAGGGGCAGACAGAAATGTAGATAGCAAGCTCCGTAAAGAAGTGGCAGTGCAGCGGTCATGGCGGCAGTAGGCACAAAAGAAAGGAAACCAGGCGCTACAAAGGTGTCAGGTGACCCCAGGCCGTGTGTGATGTCATACTCCACCAGCACTTTGAGTCGGAATTTTTGAATGATTTAAGAATGAAACTACGAATACCAGCATGCAACATGTTGTCGTCCATTATAGCGCATAGACTATACGATGGTGGGAAAGCTGCAGCTAGGATTGTGTATCATGTCTTCGCTTGCAACGTGAACGGTTTAAGTGGTTTTTAGGCGTCCATGTCCGTGTACACCAACTGCACCCGACTGTTACACGCGTGGCGATAGCTGTTTGTGTTCTTGTTTGTTCTTGTTCGGCTATGGCGCTCACACAGTCTGTTTGTGGCGCATACTTTGTATCAGATGTGTTAGTTGTGTTGGCGCTAGTTGAATAAATCGCATTCCAGCTCATAGTTTTCTGTTGCGGCGGCTACTTTTGTTGTTCTTTCAGCGCTTGTTATTTTTGCCGTTTTATATAGTCAGAAACCGACCTGAAGGCGTTACAGCATTTTACATAAGTGCACAAGCAGCAGTCATGTTACCGAAGGTCACAACTTCGTTTTTTGTAGCAACACGAGTTGGCCGTCTGGTTGGCGATAGTTGAATTAATCGCATTCCAGCTCAGTTTACTGTTGCGGCTGCTACTTTTGTTGTCCTTTCAGCGCTTGTTCAATTATGTTTCCTCTCTGTGGAAGCCCCCAATTCACCAAACGGAAGCCTTGTTGGTATTAACTTTCATTTATTACCCGGAGCGCCGGGAACCACTTCTGCTTGCTATCGCAGTCGGCGCCAACAACCTAAAATGGCCGCCTTCCGCTTCCCGTCCCGCCCTTCCGTTTCCGGGATGCGGGACGCTAGACCGTCACCACATATCTCCCCCCTTTATGCAATGACAGAAACAGAAAATCTAGTCCTTAATGGCAGTTCATATCAAAGTCCTTGAACTTCATTGGAACCTTTACTATTCTCCCCGCTCTCGTCTTCGTTACTCCATCTCCTCCTTCACCGCTCATTTCCATTCTGTCACTCCTCACTCCTGCGCTTTCTGTGTCACTTCTCATCATGTCCTTGTCCGACCCTTCCTTGCACCAGCCTCTCGCTCCTTCTTCCACTCCATCTCCTCCGTTCCCTTCTGCGTTCCTCTCTCCTACTTGCTGCGTACCTTCTTCTACTTTTTCCCTGTTCATCCCGCTACTTCCTTCTTCTCCATCTTCTACATACTCTGTACTTTCCTCAGTCTCTTCTCCCCACTTCAGGATCTTGCTGCATTTCGCCATTCTATCCTGCGACCACACCTTTCCATCACTGAGCAGGGCCGACCGGGCATAAGGCTCTACTACTCGTAGGGGTGGTGAAAACTTGCTCTCCCCTTTCCTTTTTAGGATTGCTAACTTCACCCTTACCCAGTCGCCTTTCTCCAGTTCCACTCCTTGTACACTTTGTCTCTTATTAAAGTGTTCGGTGTACACTTCCTGTGCTTTCTCCAGGTTCTTCCTGACAACCGCAGGTGACCATTTACTTTGCACCACCATTTTACACCACGCCATGTTGTCCTTTGTAAAGGCATCTCTCCCCCTCAGTACTTTGAAGGGACTGTACCCCGTGCTGCCCGGGGTGATTCGGTAGGCCCATATCATCTTCAGTAACTCTTTCTCCCAGTCCAGTCCATCATTAATGGCAGCTTGAATGGTGCCCATTATCACTCGGTTGAAGCGTTCAACTTGTCCGTTTCCCGATGGGTGATAAATGGGGGTGTGTTTAACCTCTATCCCATTCCTGGATGTAAACGCTTCCCATTTCGCTGAAATGAACTGCGGCCCATTGTCGCACGTGATGATTTTTGGAATTCCTTCCCTGATAAATATAGTGCGCAAGAAGTTCACCACTGCCTCAGTGTCCACATTCTCTTTTACTTCCAGCTCGGGCCATTTGGAATACTTGTCAATCAGGACAAGGGCATACTTTTGTACTCCTTCCTTGTTGAGGATGGGTCCCATTATGTCGACAGACACCATTTCCCACGGTCCATCGGGTACTGGGAACTTTCCCAAGGGTGGTCGCAACATGCTCTGGGATTTGTCCGCCTTGGCACATGACTCACATAATCTCACATGTCGTTCTACTTGGGCATCGATGGCTGGCCACCAGTACGCTTGCCTGGCCAGAGCCTTGGTTTTGGTGATTCCCTGGTGCCCTTCGTGTAGGAGGACCATCAAGTGTTCGATTATGCCTTGAGGTGGAACCACCTTGTCGCCTCTTAGGGGGAATATGGGATTCTCTGCCAGTGACAGTTCGTCTCTCACCTCCCATTACCGTCTTAGTGTATCCTTGAGGTGTCTCTTTTCTGGCCACCAATGGACTACATATCCCTTAATCGCTTCCATGTCTTCATCTGCTGTGTAGGCCTTTTTCCCATTCTTGTGCGCTGATCACCCTTTCCATGTCCTGAATGGTGGCCACTACATATCCTTCCCACCTTGGGCGCTCTTGCTTGTCTGCCTCCTCCATGGCTGCTGCTCGACTCAAAAAGTTGGCTACTTTGTTCTGCGGTTCTGGTATGTGCTCGACCTCATACACGAAGTCCAATAAACGCAGTGTCATTTTGGCAATCCTCGGTGTAGCATGCGCATGCCCACTGGACGTCAACACCTTGACTAGGGGCTTGTGGTCTGTTCTCACCAAGAATTTCGCGCCCCATAGATACTGCCTGAACCTCTCCATCGCCCATGGTGCACAGACAAAATATCGACTCCAAAATATCGACTGGACATAATATCGAGTTTTAAATATAGACTGGACAAAATATCGACTGGACATAATATCGACTACAAAAATATCGTTTTTCAGGTAAGTGAAGTAATATCGACTGTGTAAAATATAGATAGCAAAAATATCGAATTTTTAATAATATATAATATTTTATAGTGTATTTTTATGTAATAATATGTGTGAAAAGTGTGTATTAATGTTATAAAATATTTTATTAAATGAATTTTGTTTTTTTAATAATTGCGTAATGTAATTCTGTAGCGGGTTGTGGGTTTATAGGGGAATAGGGTGGGAAGTAATTTAATAATAATTAATTAATTAATATATGTTTGTAAATATTTATAATTAATAATTAATTGATAATAATTAATAATAATTAGTTAATTAATTAATATAATTTTGTACATATTTTGTATTAGTAATTAATTGGTAATTAATTAATTATAATTAGTTAATTACATTAATTAGAGTACATTTTAATATATATAATTTTGTGTTATTGTTAAGTACTTAATTGGGAAAAAATAATATTAATTATTAAAATAATTACAGCTAATGTGCTAATATATTTACTTTATTATTATTGTTAATTAATAATTATTTGGTAATTAAATAATATTGATACATTTTGGGTAAAGGAGTATTTTTAGGGTTCAGGGTCAGTTTTCAGTTTTTGGGTAAAGGGGCATTTTTAGGGTTCAGGGTCAGTTTTCAGTTTTTGGGTAAAGGGGCATTTTTAGGGTTCAGGGTCAGTTTTCAGTTTTTGGCTAAAGGGGCATTTTTAGGGTTCAGGGTCAGTTTTCAGTTTTTGGGTAAAGGGGCATTTTTAGGGTTCAGGGTCAGTTTTCAGTTTTTGGGTAAAGGGGCATTTTTAGGGTTCAGGGTCAGTTTTTAGTTTTTGGGTAAAGGGGCATTTTTAGGGTTCAGGGTCAGTTTTCAGTTTTTGGGTAAAGGGGCATTTTTAGGGTTCAAGGTCAGTTTTCAGTTTTTTGGGTAAAGGGGCATTTTTAGGGTTCAGGGTCAGTTTTCAGTTTTTGGGTAAAGGGGCATTTTTAGGGTTCAGGGTCAGTTTTTAGTTTTTGGGTAAAGGGGTATTTTTAGGGTTCAGGGTCAGTTTTGGGTTTTTGGGTAAAGGGGTATATTTTAGGGTTCAGGGTCAACAAATAAGATTGTAATTTTTTTTTATTATTTTCATTTATTATTTAATTATTATAATTTAATTTAAGTATTTTTAAGTATATTTTAGTAATTAAAATTTAATATTAATTTAATTTAACACTGTTTTTAATAAAGTCGATATTTTTTACATCTATATTATTGTTAACGATATTTTGTACTCAATATTTTTGTACTTACCTGTTTGTAGATACAAACTCGATATTTTGACTGTCGATATTTTGTCCTCGATATTTTGGCAAGTCGATATTTTGTCCCTCGATATTATTTCAGTGATCCATCGCCCATACTACAGCCAGCATCTCTTTTTCTATGACGCTAAACTTTTCCTCGTTGGGCGCCAGGGACCTTGAAGCAAAGCTAACCGTCGATATCTCTCCCTTCTCCGACCGCTGCATTAACACTGCTCCCAGACCACGGTCACTCGCATCAGTCGTCAGAATGGACTCCGCGTCCGGGTCAAACCCCTTCAGGGGTATGGCCTCGCTCATCTCTCGTTTCAAAGTGTTGAATTCTTCTTGTTCCTCCTGGTTCCACTGAAAGCCATTCTTTTCCTTCAAAAGTTGGCGCAAGTGATGCGTCTTGGTGGCAAAGTGGGGAATAAATTTGCTATAAAACTCAGCCATTCCCAGGAATGATCTGACGTCTTCCTTCTTGCTTGGGGTAGGCGCATCTAGGATGGCTTGCATGTTGGTTCTTTTTGGCTCTAAACCTTTTCCGCTCACTTCATGTCCAAGATACGTGACGGACTGCACCCCAAATCTGCATTTTGACCACTCTGCTGTCAATCCATTTTCCTGCAACGTGCGTAGTACGGTGTGCAGCTTCTCATTGTGCTCTTGTTTGGTCTCTCCCATGACCAGGATGTCGTCCTGGAAGAACTGAACTCCCCCTACTTTCTGGAAGAGCCTGTGCATAAGGTTCTGGAACACCGCGGCCGCTGAAGCCAGGCCAAACGGCATCCTTACGAACTTGTAGCAGCCAAAGGGTGTGATGAACGACGTGAGGTGACTGCACGATGGTTGTAACTTGACTTGGTGGTAGGCAGATGACAAGTCTATCATGGAGAATCACTGTATGCCTTTGGTTTTTGCCAGCATCTCACTGATGCGGGGTAGGGGAAACTTGTTGACTAGGATGTTTTTGTTGAGTTCTCTGAGATCGACACACAGCCTCACCCTCCCATTCGGTTTCTGTGCTACCACCAAGGGCGAAAGCCACTCCGCACTCTCGATAGCCCTTATCACTCCTTCTCCTTCCAGTCTGTCGAGTTCTGCTTGCACCGCTTCCCTGCACCGGAAGGGGATGTTCCTTACTTTGTGGACGACTGGTTTTGCTCCCTCCTTCAGTTTAATGAGGTAATTGTACTTGGTCAGTTCTCCTATTTGTCCACAAAACACCTTGGGGTATGCCTTGTGCCAGGATTCACCGTTGTCCTTTCCCTCTATGTCCATGAGCAAGATTTTCTCTACTCCACCTTGATTCAACTGTATTCCCAGCGCCCCTTGGTCCTTCCAGTTGAGCACTGACGGGCCCTTTTCGGCAATGTACAATTTGCAATTTGCTTGACGGCCTCTAAATTCAAACAGCAAGGGGCAGTACCCTAACATTGGAATCCTTTGCCCCGTGTACGTTACAGGTCGTAAGTCCATCGGGCACAATTCATCTTCTCTTTGTGACCCAAACTTCTCTTCCCATACCTTTCTCTGAATAATGGTAATAGGTGCACCACTGTCTGCGATCATCTCTATGGACACACCTCCTATGTGCATGTTCAGCTTGGGTTTGTCTGTCTCTGCGCCTTCCATCTCCAATACCTGTACGTCGATGTAGAGGATCTCCTCTAAGTCCTCTTCCTCCTCATGGCTCCCTGCTTCTTCTCTTTTTTTCTTGGTCCACGTATCGGACCATGGCTCCCTTGGGTTTTCGGCGGCACACTTTTTCAAAGTGTCCAAACACACTGCAGAATGAGCATTTCGCCCTGAATGCCGGGCATGCCTTGTCGTTACCTAAATGCGACATGCTTCCACACCTGTAACAGCTCGGGCGTCCACCTCTACCTGTCCTCTGGTCTGTGTGGCTGGTTTGGGAGGTCCGTTTAACGTCTTGGCCCCTTTGTTGGTCTTTCGGCATCGCTCTTTCGCCTTTCACCTGCGTCATGATTTTGCAGACGGTCTGTGTTCCTCCTGCCTCCTTTCTGGCAGCTTGCGCACATCGCTTCGACATTTCCGCCTTCTTCACTAAGGCCCAGACTTCCTTTAGGGGAGCATCTCCATTGACCCACAGTTTCTCCTGGACATGAGTGCTAGACGTGTGCGTAATGATCTGGTCTCTTATTAAGTCATCATGTAGCGTGCCAAACTTACACGTCAAGGCTAACTTCTGTAGTGCCACCACATATTCGTCCACCGACTCTCCACTCTTCTGCTTCCTCTGGAAGAAGTTGTGTCTGTCGATCGCTACGCATACCACCGGCCTGTAGTGCGCATCGAGGTCTGCGATGGAGTGACTGAACACATCTGTGCCTGCTGCGTCTCTCGTGCCCTTGACGTTGGTATCGTACACTTTAATCCCCTCTGGACCCAAATTGTGCAGTAGTATCTTCTTTCTCCTCAGGCTCGAGAATGGTGCTTCGCCCTCTTCATCTAAGGCTTCCAAGTAGTTGAGGAAATATCGTTTCCAGTCTTCCCACTGCATTTCTGGCTCACCGCTCTTCGAAAGGAACGGCACCATTTGAGTGAGGGAGGTGGACTGAGTAGCCATCTTGTTGCCGCCTCTGGGGCCCGCTTGATCAGGTATGTGCTTGCCAGGTGGGCTCCCTGGTGGTGGTTACGTGTCTGCGTCTTCGTCACTGTGCTCACTGTCAGTCGCTCTGCTCTTTGCTGCTCCCTCAATGATTGGGAGTTCTTGCTGACAGCCCCTTTGCTCTGTGTCTGCGGTGCTCGACCCTTCCCCGCGTCTATGCCGCGCCGCCAGCGTGCTGAGCTAGGCCTCTGCTGAGAGGTCAGTATGCTGTGTCCTGGGCCAGGCTCCCTGGTGCATTAGTGCCCCTTTCTTGCTGTCCTGCTCTAGCCCCTCGACTGCAGTGCTCCCCGTGGTAGTGCTTCTGGTTGGGCGTACCTCTGTTGCTGCGTGGGTCTCCTGCCCAGCCAGTGCGTGCTGTTGCCTTAGGTCGGGACTGCCTCGTGTCCTCTGCCACGCTCCGGTTATGCTGTCGGCTCCGTTTGATTTTTTTTATTTTTTTTTCCGACGGTGGGTGGGGCGGTGTTCATATTCCAATCCTCGTTGGCATTGTGGAAGCCCCCAATTCACCACACGGAAGCCTTGTTGGTATTAACCTTCATTTATTACCCGGAGTGCCGGGAACCACTTCTGCTTGCTATCGCAGTCGGCGCCAACAACCTAAAATGGCCGCCTTCCGCTTCCCGTCCCGCCCTTTCGTTTCCGGGATGCGGGACGCTAGACCGTCACCACACTCTCCAAGTTGGAAGAGAATTCGGCACTCATCAGTGGTCACTGTGTGTATGCAGGTTCTAGTGTGAGCAGTGCTTAAGTGTGAACTTATGGGAAGGGGAAGGTGTTACTGGGCCGCAGCTTCTCTGGCTGGTTTGAGTCGGTTTTCTTGCACCTTGTATCTGGAGGTGAGGGGTGTTAGAGCTATCCCCAGCCTCCCCCCCTCCCACCCACCCCCAAGGAGGAAAAGTTGGCTCGAAGACTCGAAAGCGAGGAGGAAGAATTACCCCCGCAACCCTATTCTACATTAACAAGCATTTCTTTTGCATATGTTAACACTATTTGAACAAAGATTTCACCTTATTAATACCAGTCTGGCATCCAATAGGTACAATAAGCAACAGGAAGTTGACCAGTTCACCCCTTGCCAAGAGCCCTCTACTTCACAACACGTGTGTCTGCATTTTTTTGTAAGTGTTGATCTGTTTGAGCTAGAAAAATTTTTTGTTGAAATCTGCAGGTTATGCAGAGTGTGACAGATTATATGGAAACTATGACACATTAATCATTTTTGCGAAACGCCACCAAGGCCACAAAATCGCATAATTCCGGTAGCCCAGTCTAAGGTCAGCAGAATTGCTTTTAAATTGGTATGCATCTGTCCCCAGACAATACATGGGCATGCTCCTCTCTTCATTCAGCCTTGCTTCGTCAGGAAAGGTCCGATTCCATCACTTTGATGTTGATACCTGACTTGCTGACAATTCCTAAGATCCGCCCTTCCAAACTCCGTAAAGTCCATATCGATGCCGTGTTGACAATATGGAAACGTCCAAAGTAGAAGGGCTGAGACAAAAAAGATTTCAATTTGAGTAACTCCAACACAATAGAGCTGTCTGCAGTTGCAGTACCAGCACAATGGGGCTGCGTACATGAACTGACAACTGTTGCTGTGCTCGCAAAAGGAATTGTATACTGACGCAGCTTTTACCCTAGGACGGTATTCACCATAGTTGCAGTTTTTTATAGCACAAACTCGACCCGAAGATATCAGAGCACTTTACAGGAGCACCAGTTCTATCTCAGTCAGAAACATTATTTTATTTTTGTTTAGGGCCGGGACATAAAGTGATTTGCCCAGAAACACGTTATGCTTGAGACTCCCCTGACTCGAACCCGGGTCTCCAGCTTCAAGGTGGGCCGCTGTAGCCTTTAAGCCGCATCCTCTTACGTTGCTACTGGTAGCTGCCTACTAGGCCGTGTCCAACACAGAACAGCTTTCCAGTGCGGAGCGCCTCGAATGAGCTGTGTATTAGTGCAGCGCTGGCAGTGGCACAGTGGGCATTTAAGAACGAGAGTCTCACACAGTACACCGCTGGTACAATGAGCAATGGTACTATGTTAGTGCAAGGAGATCTCCTTTGATGCAAGCATTGTTGACTAACCGCGACTGCAGATGCGGCAGGCAATAGCTGTCCGATGATAAATGCCAGTAAAAAGAAGCTGTCAACTGTTGTCCTGGGGTGCGATAAAACTGCTCACTATTGTCGTGCTGGCACAAACTTGTGCATTCGGGACGGGTTGGTACAGTGGACGTGTTCATTTAAGGGTTGCTGGAACTTTTCAGCATCGCTCTGAAACACAAGGGGGCCCATTTACAAGTCCTTTGCGCCAATTTTGAGGCATTTTTAATGGGAAAAGTGACGTACGGGTGGCGCAAGGGGCTTGTAAATAAGCCCCAAAGTGTCTAGGCGCTAGCGAGACACTAGTGCAATGGAGATAGAACACAGCGCACTTCTGACACAAGGAACTGATGCAGTGCTGGAACAAAGATGCTTCATATTTAGCACAAGGGGCTTTCGAAAAGCTGCAGTACTTCAATACAGGAGCTTTTCACTTATACGTGCACAAGCAATGAACTGGCAAAAAGGTGCTGTCCACTAGGGATGTGCTGGCACAAAGAGGTGTTCTATTCCACAGGGGAGGTACACACAAACTATAATCCAAGTACAAGGGAGCTCCAAAGAAACTGTTCACTTCGGCAGGCATGGTGACAACTTATAAGGAGCACAGGCAGAAGAGAGCGAGTCAGACGTCTATCTGCGCAGTGCAACGAAAAGCGCCAAGTCCACTGCATTACCGGTTGCCACAAGGGGGCTGTCCACTCTTGCAGTTATGGAAAAATAACTGTGGTCACTGGTGAATCACGAGCAGCTCGGAGCTGTACACTGGTTACTGTTGTGTTCCCGAGGGTCCGCCCCCGATGTCCGGAGGGACGGACAAGTTGGTCATGTGACCGCCCTATAATAAAAAGAGGTCGAGCCCGTGCGAGGGCGTTCAGAGATACGCGCCGACCGACCAAGCAACTTTATTCCCAGTGTCTGGCTGAGTTTATTCTAGGGCCACGTGTTAGGCCTAGTCAGGGTTAGATGCCCCTTGAGTGTAGATCACCCGACACAACAATTGGCGACGAAGGTGGGATCGATCCCCCGCTTGGGGTGCGTGTGTGTGTCCCTCTTGGGGTGAGGCGGCTGCGGGCACTACCACGTGTCCGCGGTGCTTGTGCCTTGCCACCACACACCCCCCGCTCTGCCTGCCTGGTGGAAAGACTCTGATCCCTGGCTCTCATCAGGTGAGCGGCGCTGGCCTGCATCTCTCTGCGGCGCACAGGAGTCTGATTGGTCGCGCGAGGTGCTTCCCCCGTGGACCCTCTACGCCTCGGTGCCACGCCGCACTGGGCTGCACGGGTGTAATCCGCACCGAGATACAACTGGCCGGGCGCTCCGGCTGCTGCTGGATCATATCCCGGCTGCCCACGGACATCCTCCCGGGCGTCCAAAGCGATGGCTAACATTCCGCCCATTGAGCCGTTCGTGGTGGAGGGTGCGCCATCCACTCTCGCACCGAAGTGGAAAGAATGGGTGGACAGGCTCTTCATATTCTTCGAGGCCACCAAGGTCCATAAGGAGCAGAAGCGTGCCATGATCCTCCATCTTGGTGGCAAGGACATTCATTCCATCGCCCGCACCCTTACGGAAGCAACTCCCAAAACCCACCACACGCTCATAAACGCGCTCAATGCGCACTTTGAACCCATGGCCAACCAAGACTATGAACGGTTTATTTTCAGACAAGCGCGGCAACTGCCAGAGGAATCGCTGGACGCCTATCACTCTCGGTTGAAGAAACTGGCACTAACGTGTGGATTTCAGGATGTCACGGAGGAAATCAGAGGCCAGATCATTCAGGGTTGCGCTTCTGCTAAACTACGCGAGAGAATTCTGGAGGAGTCGGGGAAACCCCTCCCAGACATTCTCACGCTGGGCCGCACGAAGGAGCTGTCCAAGGCCAGGGCAGCCCACATGGAAGCAGCTCTACAGGCCAACATGAAAGTGGAACCGGTGAACAAACTGCAAGTCCGCCCACAGCCCAAATGGGTGAAGCGAACAACAACTCCGCAGGGCGGAGCTTCGGCGCAATCATGTGGTTACTGTGGAGGCCCGAGACACCCGGCGCCAGAATGTCCAGCACGGGGCAAGATATGCTCCGGAAAAATGAACCATTTTGAAAAGGTGTGCCGGTCCAAAAAGTTCAGCAAGCCCCGCCAGACAGTACACGCGGTGGCGGAGCCTGAAGGCGCGGAAGGAGGACCCAGCAACAGTGATATGGACGACGACGAGGAGGAGCGGTCTGTACACAAGGTGCACATGATCGGCACGGCCACCCGACGCACAAGGACACTACCACAGTGTGCAATACAAGTAGCTGATCAGGACATCATGGCAACGGTGGACACGGGCGCCTCAATAAATCTTATGAGTGCGTCCCTCTACGGAGGCATGGCTACTCCACCCAGCCTCCGCTCCACTCCGATCACCGTTTTTGCCTACGGCCAGGACGTGCCCCTCCGCATTCGAGGAAAGTTTAAAGCAGCAGTCCGGCACGGAGACAAGATCACGCGTGCCAACATCTTCGTGTCGGAGGAAGGCCAAGGCATGCTCCTGAGTTGTCGGATGGCAGAAGACTTGGGAGTGGTCTCTTTTGCGCTTGGGGTGCACGAGGAATCAGTGCAGCAACTGATTGCAGACTTTTCGGACCTGTTCGAAGGGATTGGCCGCTTCAAGGGTCGGGAAATACACCTGCATGTGGACCCCACTGTCCAACCGGTGGCCCTGCGACACCGGCGGGTTGCGTTTCATTTAAGGCCACTAGTTGAGGAAGAACTACAGAAGCTGGAAGCCGCGGGCATCATTGAAAAGGTGTCCGGACCCACCCCCTGGGTATCGCCCATCGTGGTCACCAGGAAACCAAAGCAGCCGGGAGCAGTCCGGATATGTGTGGACATGCGCCTCCCCAATGCGGCCATCAAAAGGGAACGACATATCACCCCCACGATCGATGACCTGATCGGAGAGATGGCCGGGGCCCGGTGGTTTTCCAAGTTGGACCTCAGGGCGGGGTACCATCAGCTCGTGCTGGATAAAGAATCCCGGAACATTACGACGTTCTCCACCCACATCGGACTGCGCAGGTACACCAGGCTGAGCTTCGGGATATCCAGTGCCGCCGAGGTGTTCCAGAATGTCATCCAAGAGCTCATTACTGGCATACCGGGGGTGATCAATGTCAGTGACGACATCATGGTGCACGCAAGGACAATTCCCGAGCACAACCAACGCTTGGCACAGGTGTTCCGTAGGCTCCGCAGCGCTGGACTCACTCTGCACCGAGACAAATGCGAGTTTCTTCAGACCAAACTAGGGTTCTTCGGCTACGTGTTCTCGGCCGATGGCGTCAATCCTGATCCTGACAAGGTCAAGGACATCAAGGATGCACCTCCGCCCACGACTGTCACGGAAGTCCGAAGCTTTCTCGGGATGGTGAATTACTGTGGTCGCTTCATAAGAGACCTAGCCAACCTGACCCTCCCTCTACGTGATCTCACCAAAGACTCCACGCCATGGAACTGGGGACCGGAGCAGGAAAGGGCATTCCAAAATATCAAGAGTGCGCTGTCCAGCAACACCACGCTGGCATTTTTTGACCCAAGACATTCCACTCTCATTGCAGTAGATGCCGGACCGGCGGGATTGGGGGCTGTTCTGATGCAGAGAGCCCGAGACGAGATAGACTGGGCCCCCGGCGCTTTTGCCAGCCGGTCCCTCACGGACACAGAACAAAGGTATTCCCAAATTGAAAAAGAGGCCATCGCGATTCATTGGGGATGCCGGCACTTCCACTTATACGTATATGGTAAGCCCTTCACAGTAGTAACGGACCACAAGCCGCTGCTGTCGCTGTTCTCAGGTACCTCATCCAAGCCACCCCCTAGAATTGAAAAGTGGATTTTGCAATTACAGGAGTACAACTGTGCCATTGAGTACCAGCCAGGGGCAAAGAATCCGGCGGATTATCTGTCACGACACCCCCGGGCGGCCACCCCAGAGGAGATGGAGGAAGCTGAAGAGACGGAGGCCTATGTGCGATGGGTCGTGGCCAGATCATGCCCGCGCCCCATATCCCTGGAAGAGGTTGTGAGCGCCACGGCTCAGGATGCCTGCATACAGCGGGCCAAGGATCTGCTCCGGACGGCTAACTGGCAGAAAGCCAAGGAGAGCTGGAAGGTACTCACACCCGAGGCCCAGAAAATCATGGACGGTCTGTACCACGTGAGGGCTGAACTGAACGAGGACGCGGCGGGGTGCCTCCTGCGAGGGCATCGCCTGGTGATCCCGACGGCTTTGACAAGCCGAGTAGTTCAGCTGGCGCACGTAGGGCACCAGGGAATGGTTAAGACAAAGGCCCGGCTGCGGACCAAGGTGTGGTTCCCGCTCATAGACGATATGGTGGAAACTGTTGTGCGCACATGCACGGCCTGCCAAACTACGGGCGACAGCCCCCGCGAAGCCCCCATCATTGTGGAACCCAGGCCCCGAGGCCCCTGATAAAGGGTCAGCATGGACTTTGGCAGCCTTCCGGATGGACGGCACACGCTAGTGATGATCGACGACCACTCCAAATACCCTGAGGTCGAAATCATCACCGGCACCAGTGCAGACTGTGTGATTCCCAAAATAGAGAAGATCATTGCCACCCATGGAGCCATGAGAGACTACTTTACGTAAGACTGTTCTCATTTACATATGTGCACGTAATGTTTGAACTGAATGCGCTGGCATTTTGAAAGACGCTGAAGGTATCGGTCCTGATGCTATTAAGACAATGGGTTTGATCAGACCATGTTTGCGGTTTTGCAGTATGTTCTTGGTTTTTTTGTTTCCTTGTTTTAGGAGGAATGTTGTGTTCCCGAGGGTCCGCCCCCGATGTCCGGAGGGACGGACAAGTTGGTCATGTGACCGCCCTATAATAAAAAGAGGTCGAGCCCGTGCGAGGGCGTTCAGAGATACGCGCCGACCGACCAAGCAACTTTATTCCCAGTGTCTGGCTGAGTTTATTCTAGGGCCACGTGTTAGGCCTAGTCAGGGTTAGATGCCCCTTGAGTGTAGATCACCCGACACAACAGTTACCTGCTGGCACGTATGCACTGTTCACTAAAACAGTGCTGGCACAAGACAGCGCTTTGCTAACGCATTGCTGGCACACGAGGGTTCACCACTGGTGCAAAGCCGGTACATGGAGCATCTCTACTGGTTCTGTGCACCAGTGATGGTGCAGTATTTGGAGCATGTTAAGCCAAGTGTCTAACTGCTGTTTCAAGAAGGATCGTGTGACCTGACCTCCCTCCACCCCCTGCGACCCCCAGGTCACAGAAGGCCCTAATCCCAGTGAGACAGTAGTTAATTCGTTTATAGCAAGATAGCACGTGATTCTATATAGTGAGTGACTTCCAGATAATACTTCCAGCTGAAAAGAAACCTGCGAGCGAACGAGCATGCACCTCTCTGCACAACATACATTTCACATGCTGCATTACCACAGGTTGTGGACTTCTGTACCAGAGGAAAGGCATTCCCATGCCAGTGACAATTCAGCTGGTTAAAGCACATGCTGCAGATGTCTGTCAACCCCGATAAAATCTCACAGGTTAGCGAGCGTACTCCAGGGACTCGTGCAGTCTGCAAATAACATGAAGCCTGCAGCACTGCGGGTTATCTCACCTGCTGCAGGGAAGAGTGATCGCCTGCTTAAATGTCACTGATTGTGTAACTGTTGAACTTACTATGTGGAGACTGTGACGGGTCCAACACTCGTATGGTTAACATTCCTACTTCACATGCAGGTGAATAACCCACGGGCGCCGGTGGCAAAGCAGTGCAAGTGCTCAGCAGGTGAATGCACCTGCAGGACAACAAACTTGGTCTGCAGGGCAGCATGCTCAAACTACAGAACAAGCATTTGCAATGCAATAGGTTTCGCATTTACGCAAGTTTAAGCTATTGGCATTGTAAATGACAAAGAGTTTTATTTACGTTTAAAAAAACAAAACATAAATAAAAGGCATTGTCATTTACAATGCCATTAGCTCAAACTCATGTAAATGCGAGACCTGTTGCATTGCAAATGCTTGTTAATTCTGTCGTTTTACAGAAATGCCTTCCTGGCCACAGTCTGCTCTTCAGCAGAACGCCCAAAGTTATGGGCCCATATACGCCTTTTCATGGTTTAGCTGGTATTCCTGGATATTTGGTTAAGAATGACAAACCTTCTCCTTCTCTTTGGCACAGCTCGTCTAGAATGGCCTGCCAATTTATAAACCATTCCGCAGGAGGCATTTGAACCGTCTCATAATCAGTTTTCCATTCCATTATTTATCAGGAGAAAACCATTTAAATGACACTGCTTATTTCATAAGTCATCAACATATACAATTAAATGAAACCCTAGACAAAAAGTTACATATCTGTTCAGATTGCACCCAAATAATGATAAAAGTACCAAAAACTGCAAGATCACCAGGGACATTACTGGCATGTAAAGCTTTCTTTAGTGTCATTGACCCACATACAAAAGCCCCAACCTCTTGATCATCCAAAGTTTCTAGAATGTTCATTGCTCTGCTTAAGCTCTGATTGGCATCGCGACTGGCAGAAACAAACGGAGTCCTTTTGCTCATGGAGTGTATAGATGCCGCAAAAAAGACTTCTGTGAATCATATCATGCTGGTTGATTGCGAAAAGTTCAAATTGGAATTAAGTGTCTTGGTTTAACCCACCAGCAGAAGATGGAGTCTGGGCAGCTTGGCAATGAAAACCCCGTCGTGAATTGAAAGAGACGATAAATACCATATTCTAATACTCTTAAACTCTTTTAAGATGAACGAATGTATTTAGGTAAAAATTAACATATGCATGGTAAGTTTATTAGTCTAGCGAAGTCCTGTCTGTGACAGCCAATGTACATTAATGCAATAAACGATAATCACTCAGAAACGTAAATACTGAACTACGGTTTTCCTTTCATGCTCTATAATATTGATTATGTTCCATGCTTGAAATAAATAAGTAATGTTGATTTTAGATGATATCGACAATGTATTTATGGACAAAGCAAGCACTGTGTTTTATTTACATCTAATGTTTATCTCACGTTCTTGGTCCCTTTTATGAAATGCTTTAAGCTGAATATAAATAGCAACGCTGGGCACAAATCTAAAGGATGTTTACATAATTGAGAAGGCCGGCAGTAACTGAACTGAAGATTGTTTGCAATTAATGAGTCATATGAATGGGTACACAAAGGAATTTTAAAGATTTGTTACCAGAAAGATAGTGAGCAAAGGCAAGATGGAGTCAGAATGGGTAGATGTGAAATCAGTGGTCAATGTGATGCTAAGTACAAGTTCATCTGGGGACGTGAATGGACATGAGTGACTTTCCCAGGGCCCCCACAGCAAGAAGGGGTGCAGTCAGGGGGGGATGACCTTGCTTAAGATGGCGTAGGATGCTTTTCTCCGATATCTGTCCGGGCAGCCCTGATCCATGCGCATCGAGACAGGTGCACTATAAGAGTAGACCCCCATGAGAGTACATGCACTGCAGGAAAATTGAAAATGAGGATGTTGGAGTCGAAGTAGTAAGCTGAGAATTATGTACAGGGTGGTCGGGGAATGCAGTACTAGAAGTGAGGGGCCTGGCCTGATAGGCCCTGCAATCCACAATTCGGAGCAGTGTGAACAAGGATTGGAAAAAGACATATTTGGAGCCACTGGAACCAGCCTGTAAGAGGGACCAGCAACGCGGCCTAGGACAGACTGCAACCAGGGCTGTGAGTGAAACCTGTGGTCCCCGGTGGTGATGGAAAGAGGGGGGGGGGCGGCGTGGCCGAGCTGGCCTCCTTTTAAGACTGCATGGTATGTGGGAAGTAAGTGCCATGGCAGTGTGAGTGACCTCACCTTCCCTCCTGTGATGGGAAGACTGCCTTCACCTCCATAGGGAATTGAAAGCCTGGATCGGGGCAGTGAGAGGCCATTAAACAGCAGGCTCAGACTAAAAGACTGTCCTAGGACCACGGAGGAAGAGCTGTGGCCTTGGATGGGGGCTGAGACTCTGCGAAGAAAGAGGTCCTGCTTCTGTTCTGCCTGATACTCAGGAGCGGTAGCTGGGAGCAGACGTATGTACTCGGGCCTTCCTGGCCGTAGGGGGTGATTGGTGCAGGACCCCCATCCCTTTTCTTTTTCTTGTTGTGGACTCGCACTACATAGCAACAGTAGAAGGGAAATGAAATTACTTGCTGAGTTGCTGGTCGCCTCATGCATGGCTGTGGTATGACTTTGCTTGCAGAGACAGGCCTATCTTGACAGTACTCGCAGTTGGGGGCTGGCACATGTTTGAACCTCATATTTAACATAAACCAGCACAGCCATGGTCCTATTGAATGTGTGAGGCGCTGGACAGCCTCACAATGGGTCTTAAGGGTGGTGGCAGCTCCCTGACACTCCCGCTTTGCTTGTGGCCACATTCTTGAACAGCGGGGATTCTATTTCTGTGTGTTCATATTTTAGCGCAAAGATCGTATTGCTTTTAAAATTGTTATTTCACTCTGACTAACTTTTGAAATTGTGCAGGTTCATCGCGGGTGAGCTTTCACGCACCCGGCTATCTGGGGAAAGCCCCTCCTGGCCCCTCTGACCGAAGCTGCTATCTCGGTTGTGGCGAGGGTTGGCGGCCATCTTGAGGGTAGTCCTTCTCCCCAGCAGAACTGGTGGCAGCGTTCTAGCTGGTGGAGAGAGGACGCGGCATAAATTCAGCCGAGGTCGACAGTCTTTGCGGTGGGTCTTAAGGGTGGTGGCAGCTCCCTGACACTCCCACTTTGCTTGTGGCCACATTCTTGAACAGCGGGGATTCTATTTCTGTGTGTTCATATTTTAGCGCAAAGATCGTATTGCTTTTAAAATTGTTATTTCACTCTGACTAACTTTTAAAATTGTGCAGGTTCATCGCGGGTGAGCTTTCACGCACCCGGCTATCTGGGGAAAGCCCCTCCTGGCCCCTCTGACCGAAGCTGCTATCTCGGTTGTGGCGAGGGTTGGCGGCCATCTTGAGGGTAGTCCTTCTCCCCAGCAGAACTTGTGGCAGCGTTCTAGCTGGTGGAGAGAGGACGCGGCATAAAATTAGCATGCCTGCACCAACGCGCAGCGGTCGCGCATGGCGGGCGCGCCTTAGGCGCGCCGAAGGTAAGCCAAAGGTCAGCCCGTCTGCGCCCGTCCGCGCCTCGGACGTGGCGGACGCAGGGCGGGCTGGTGGACTTTCATCGCTCTTGCCCAGCCCTAGCATTATATATACTCGTGCGTCTCTGATGGGTCTTCGCCCCTCATTAGACAAAAGATCTAACTGTACTATACTTGACCCAGTAAGTCTTACCCCGTGCTCTACCTGTGGTTTTACCTGCTGTATACATGATACTGCCAGTCCTGAACCCGCCTCTGAGCTGGGCTCTATCTCGACAGCTCTAATAAATGCCCGCTCTATGAGCAAACATGCCTTTGACATTTACGCTCTACTAGAAGAAGGTACTTTAGACCTGTTGTTTATCACAGAAACGTGGCTGAATGATTCCTGTGCTCCTGATATTGAATTGGCAATCCCTAGAGGGTTCAAAATTCAACGGAAGGACAGGAAGGATGGCAGGGGTGGGGGGCTAGCAATTATTTTTAGAGAATGCTGGGTTCTTAAGGTGGAAGACTCAGATATTTTAGCTGATGGTGAGCTTTTAAATTTTACCTTATGTCTATCCCCACATTTCACACTGGGTGGTTCCCTTATTTACAGGCCTCCAGGTCCTTCTGGCCCCTTTCTTAAAGCTCTCTCTGAGACTCTTGTTCCCCGTGCATTGAGGTTTTCTCGCTTTTTAATGCTGGGTGATTTTAATATCCACGTTGATGTCCAGGATTGTCGAGAAAGAAAGTTGCTATATGACTACTTTGATCTGGCCTCCCTTACCCAATGGGTTTCCTCCCCTACCCACTCTGGTGGCCATATCTTAGACATTGTATGCACTAACTTCCCACTGATGGTCGAGGCCCCACAAGCAGTTACTTGGTCCGACCATCAGCTGATTAGATTCTCTTGGTCCGCCTTGAGAGATCCTCCTAAGTCTGCTAAAACAATGGGCCCCCCAAAAATCAACGTGGGTAATTTGATGACCTACCTTGATTTGAACAGACCCATCCTAGGGGCAGATATGGATTCTGCGCTACAGGTTTACGACAGATGGTTGAAAGCAGCGGTGACCTCTTCTTCGAAGAAGGCTGATTCAGGCAGAAATAGGATGACTCCTTCTCAACCATGGTATTCGCCCCACCTCCGCACTCTGAAACTTGCTTGCAAAAAACTGGAGCGAGCATGGAGATTAGCTTACTGTCCACAGGCTAAAGCAGTGTTTCGCTCAGCTCAGCGAGATTACTATACTAGCATTAAACATGCAAAAACTGAGTTTTTTTCTAAAAGAATTGAGAGAGCTAATAACAACAGTCGGGAAATTTTTTCGATAGTGAAGAGCTTTCTCTCTCCCTGTGCTGAGCAGGTATCTATGAGTCCTTCTACCGAATGGTGTGAAAAGCTCTCCTCCTTCTTCCTAACGAAAATTGCTAACATTCAACACAGTTTGAGAACAGTTGGAGGAGGCTATGAGATGATGGATAACAATGAAACTAAGGTTCCACCCATCATCATCATGGAGAGACTTATCCCCCCTTCGGTCGAGGATACCCTGGCAGCAATTAAATCATTGAAATCTGGTGCTCCCGGGGACGTCTGCCCGGCCCGGGTGCTGGCCGAAGCAGCCAAAGTAGTGGCTTCTGAAGTCTCCCAAATAATAGGACTATCATTTACTACTGCAACTGTCCCTAAAATATGGAAACAGGCTAAGCTTTTGCCATTGCTAAAGAAAACAGGCGCGGATCCAGCTGTGCCGAGCAACTACAGACCTATTTCTCTTCTGCCATCTATGGCTAAAATTGGTGAGAAGCTTGCATTTTCCCAGCTTAATGCCTTTGTGGAAACTTCAGGGGCGTTACATCCAGCCCAATCTGGCTTTCGTGCAGCCTATAGCACAGAGACAGCGCTGGTAGAGGTTACAGAGGCGATTAGAGGGTGTTTGGACAGTGGCGGCAGAGCGGTCCTAATTTTATTGGACCTCTCTGCTGCGTTTGACACTGTTCCACACACACTTCTCTTGGCACGGCTGGCCGATATCGGCATAGTGAGTTCCGCTCTGGAATGGGTGAAATCCTTTCTTTCAGATAGATCTCAGCAGGTCTGGATTCCTCCTTACTCATCCTCGATTAAACCCCTTACTACAGGAGTACCCCAGGGCTCTACTTTGAGCCCCCTCCTTTTTAATGTATATCTCACTCCTCTTATTTGTTTAGCTGAACAAATGGGAGCTAAAATAATAGCATATGCGGATGACACGCAACTCCTGTTTACGTGGCCAGATGCGAACACTGACACTGAGGTTGTGCGTTCATGCCTCTCCGCTGTGTTCAACTGGTTAGCAGCAGCACAGCTAAAGTGCAATGAAGATAAAACAGAAATCTTGCTATATGGCCAGTTTCCGCCCAACTTCAGAGAAACTCTGTGGCCTTCCGATTTTCCCCAGCCAGGCTCCGTCAATATTCCTGCTAAAAACTTGGGAGTCTGGTTTGGGGAGGATTTGCGATTCGAAGCACACATAAAAAAACTCACTGGGGTGTGCTTCGGGTCCCTAAAAGCCATGAGGAAGATTTTTCCTTATCTGCCGTCTTCAGCAAGAGAGTCGGTCGCGAGGGCCCTTATTTTATCATGGCTCGACTATGCCAACTCTCTGCTGTGTGGCTCTCCGGCTTTTTTAATCACAAGGCTTCAGATCATCCAAAATGCGACTGTTCGTCTACTGTGCAATGTGCCATATAGAGAAAGTACTCGGACTCACATGAAGGAACTACACTGGCTGCCAGTAGCGCAGAGGATAACCTTTAAAATTCTTACTATAGCCTTTAAAGCAGTTCATGACCTTGGCCCCTCTTATTTGAGGGAAAGATTTTCCCGCTATGTCCCTACTCGGGCTCTGCGTTCAGCTGACTGTAATTTTCTAAGAGTACCCCGATTTCAGCGAGTTCGCTTAGGAGGCCAATCACTTGCTGTCACCGCGGCTAGGACTTGGAATACCCTCCCCCTTTCCCTGAGATTAACTGAAAATTTTGTGACATTCAAGAAGGCACTTAAAACTTATCTTTTCAGAATGGCTTATTAAAATTCTAATAGTAAAAAAGAAAATTCTGATCTCTACTTTTTTCTCCGGCCACATGCTTGTTTCTCTTTTTACGCGCCAGGACACTCTGGTAGTATATTAGCGCGCTACAAAACAGCTAAAATAAATAAATAAATAAATAGATAGCACATCAACTCATTTTCTTGCAGTGGACTGTCATGCAACAACTCCCAGGTGGGGGGCTGTGTACATCACTCGAAGAGTGCCTAACATGATGAGACTAACTTTTTAGCTTGCGAAGATGAACTGTCCCCAGGGGGTCCAGTGGGTACCTGGACCACCGCCTACTTTGAAAATCACAAAGATGGAGAGGCACGCTGATTACAGAGAGCCTGGAACATCATCTGCTCAGGTTGTGTCAGATCAAAATTTTCAGATCACCTGGACCACAACTCGAGGACAGCCTCAATGCGAAGAGGGGAGTGATAAACTGGACAGGATACTGTCAGCTATCAATTTTACCATAGTCTCTCGAAAATAAGATTGAATCAATAGTGGTCAATCTCAGTTTACCTCAGAGTAAGATTTTAGAGACAGTCAATGAAACAGAGACGGCCCTTAATTAACTGAAATCACCAAGACTGAGTCACGTCAAGACTTGAGAGGAGGAATACAGGGCCCAAAATGCAAAAGGAGAGCCAGGAGATATAATATTTAAGTTGTGGAGCTAGCTAAAAAGATAGCAGGCAAAGATATATCAACCTTTCTTTAGACATAGATATGGCAAAAACTGGGGAAGAGGGTGTTTCATCTAGTTATGCACTGGGGAGAGCCCACTGGATCATTGTGAGGCAACATCAGAGTAAAGGGTAGTATTACTGGAAAAGCGCTGATCTTCCCAGGTTATACAGCATCAGTACAACATCAGCATGCCTCCTCCACAAAAGTCAAGCACAGAATCTGCAGCATGAATCTAAAATATGCCTTATTGTTCTCTGCCAACCTAAAAACTATAAATGTCAGAAATTCACATTTCTTCACAAACCTCCAGGAAGTCTGTGCAGTAACATAACGAAAGTTGAGGGGGCCCTAATGCAAGGTACATGGAGGGACCCCCTCTCTGGATATAATCCAGAGCTCTCAGGTGTGAGTACTGTTCTAAGGGGGCCCCTCCAGAACGGGTCCCACGCACTGCGGGGGCTGCAGGGGCAAGTGTTACGCCACTAAGTCTGTGAATCGATTGAAACCCATGGGGTGGAGCTGTTAGACTGGCAACTACCCAAGAGGGAATGTAAAACAAACAGAACCAAGCAACAGAAGGGTAAATTTAATAAACCAACAAAACTCCAGATTCACAGTGATTGTGAAAGAGCAAATGCAGCAGCATGAGAGAGCGGCAAGAAGACTGTATTAAGAAATTATAGAAACATTTGTGTAAGAAACAGGCTTGGACACAGATCACACCGAAGTATCAGAGCACAGAGTTTTGGATTTGATAGTGATGCAGCGTGTAGCAATACATAAACATTTATCTGTACTCTTACTCTCCTTACTCCTCTAACCGTACGGGCCTATTACGATTAGAAAGTCCGCAGCATTTCTATTACCACTAATGCAATTATTCTCTGATGAATCTTTCTCTGCTGTTAGGAGGGGTGGAAATCAGGTAACCAAACTTCACATTAGCTGTGCAATGAGGACCGTTAATTGAGAGCCAACTCACAGATTTGAAATCAGATTCAGATCATTCACTGGCAATACCACACTGTGGCAATAAAGAATAGCATCAGGAAGACCCAACCTCCTAAAGAAGTTAAGCCGGGTGAGAATTATGCCAACTACAAGCTTAACAATTGCAAAACATAACATAACATAATACCTAATGTTCAGTCAGAGCTTGCTGATTCTCCCAACAACTCATTTAGACATTAATCACAGTCAAATGGAAGAATCAACAGGACTCAATAATACACTCATGCAGATATTTGAATAATTTGGTTATTTTATTTAAGAATCAAGTAGAAAAAATCAGAATGGCGGTCGTTGCCCTTCCCTCGGTGTTTCTTCCCTATTAGAGTTTAGCAGGTCCAGTGGCGTGGTAAAAGACTATAACATGTCTAAGTTCACATCATGTCACCTGAGATGATTGAACATCAAGCTGGTTTCCCATGCTAGTCATGAAAAACGAGACTTTGCAAGTCTACACAGGTCTAACATTGTTAGAGAAGAAATACAAAGTTACGACTCATAGCCAAAGATGACCTTCTATTCCTACAGGAATATCTTACTGTGAACGTTGGAAAAAAGCATTCAAGAATGTCAGGGTGTAGAAGTGTATAGGACAAATGTGCAACAGTTCACTTGCATAGAACAATCCAGTGAATTAAATCAGAGGAAAGGTCAGTACTAGAAAAAAAGCAGTCGAAAAGGCCTGTAAGTTTTGTCTTAACTTCAAATATAATGCAATTTTATCAAATCAAATAAAGAACATGTAAAATTTCACAAAATATTATTACATGGAAAAGACTATTGTTAGAAATACCCTACTACCTCAACGTTTCACGTTATTCATGTAAAAGCGCGTTTTTCAAATTGCATTCTTCTAATATTGTTTATACATATCATAAACTATAGTCTTTAGTATCAATTTACTAAATTTCAACGTTGTATCTCAGGTGACACACATTTTTTGCTCCAATTTTTTCCCACTGGTGCACTCTTAGCTTTAGAGCTTAAAAAGTACCAGGCCTCTTCACCGAACATTAACATTTTTCATTTGTATACCTTAACAAGCAGCATATGCGTTAGAAATGAATCATCACAACTTGTTTATATGTAATAATATTGACTTATACATCTATTTTCTTCCTCTCACGTTTTAAAGCACACTTTTAGTGTGCTTCTACTACACTTGTCTGTTTCACGTGTCACTTTGTGTAAAGTGTGCAACGTGTACTTTCAACCTTCCGTGTTTTCTGTTCATACATGTTTCATGTATTATGATTTTTTAAATCATGCTGGATCAATAGTGACTCTCCACACAGCCGACAATTTAATACAAGACTATAACAACTCCCTATTCATTGTGCTACTATTGATAATCAAACCTGTGCTTCAGTCCACAATGGCTATTACATAGTGCATTGTACTGTGCCTGTAGTCACCATGGCAAGAAGATGGGTTGGTGCTGGAAGGCTAGGCTGACAGGTAAGAACATATTATAAACAGGCACCCCCCTCTTTACTATATTGATATATGGATGCAATTTAGTTTACGCTAGGGAGAAGTTCATATGGATTAAGCCTGGATTTTCACTCCTAGTTATGAATATTCTCATAAATAAAGAAGGGAGGTATGTGGTGATCAGGGGTAGGCTAGATGTAGCAATATCACCTTGATTAATATCTGTCTATGCACCTAATCAAGATCAAGGAAAGGTCTTCTCAAACCTATCACCCATTCTAGCTGAGCGGACACATTACCTCTGCATACTTTGTGGTGACTTTAATTGTTTTGTTGACTCAAGAGTTGATTATTCACACCCTCCACTGCCTTCTGTGCCAGCAATGAGAACCACAGTAGTGGTTAAACTATGGCAATCCCACTGTTTCCTAACTGACTCTTGAAGGTTCCATAACTCTCACATCAGAGAATATTTATTTTATTCTACTATTCACAACCTTCATGGTAGGCTAGATCGATTTCTGTGCATGGCAATATTACATGAGCAGGTTATGAACACAGAATACCTCTGTAGAACAGTCTCTGACCCAAATCCGCTGCTGGAGGCAGTGCAGTGGAGCTTGCAAAGGGCGCCCATTCCCTCTTGGGGGCTCCAGACTTACACTCTAGATGATATGGTCTTACTTTCAATAGACTTAGGAAGTCATGTAGCATTTTGTCACTAGAAATGAAGGTTAAACCTCAACAATACTCATAAAATTTGGAACATTTAAGACAGTCATTAGAGGGTACTGTATGTATACCATGGCTGCTGTCTACTTCACCATTGATGGGAAATCTGAAAGAGGTAGAAGGGTCGGGCAACTGATCTGCCACTAAGTGCCACTCTTAGGAGCAAAAAGAGAAAATTGAGCATTAACATGATAAATTAAGATGTTTTTACAATAAAGCATATAGAATCAAAATGCATAATGTAAAATACAAGACAGATGGCCTCCTTGCATGAATAAGTAGCCACGAGAAGCGAGGATCTTCCATACTGACCCTAAAAACAGCGCATGGGACCGAATTTTAATCCCAACTCGAAATAAATAAAGCCTTTGAAGGATTTTAGACTCAACTCTATGAAGAGGGTGATGAACTGAACAGGGCCGGACGGGGAACCAAAATTGGCCCCGGCAAAGTGCTCGGCCGGCCCCCCTGCGGGAAAGCTGGGGGTGCGACCGAGCTCTTTCCCGGGGCCGGTTTTCGGCTGATTTTGTTACAGGGCCGATTTTGCAGCTATGCTGCATAAGCGGCCCTGTAACAAAAACGGCCCCCAGGGGCCCAAAACCAGCCCCCACCCTTACGACGCATCGGGGGATTGGCCGGTGCCCCCAACTGCCAGTCCGGCCCTGGAACTGAATGATCTTGAGTTAAAGGAATATCTAGCTGGAGCAAAGTTAATGAAAACAACCCCAGAAATAGCTGAGACTCTGGGCAGCGAGTGTGCAGTACCTGAAATTAAAAGCATTATGAAAGAAATGACTTGGTGGTGGGGGGAACGTAGGATCAGACAGACTTCTGATGGACTTTTATTTTCTCTATGTAGATATCTTTGCTCCAGTTTTTGTTGAGGTGGTCAACACCACAAAGCAGCACATTACATGAGGTTATAGTAGTTATGTTATGTTAAAAAAACTTTTAAAACACAACATATACCTGAAGGTGTCTTGGCGCTAGTCAGAGTGCAAAAGGAGAAGCTACTGATTAAAAAGTCGAGTTTTTAGGAATGTCGTGAATTGTAGAAGGGAGGGGGCTAATCTGATGTGCAAAGGGAGGGGATTCCATTGTTTGATTGCTCCTACCAGGAAACAGCTCCCTCCCCATTTAGATGTTTTTTTATATCTAACGGTATTTTGAGGGATCCCAGTGATCTTACATTTCTGGTGGGGGTGTACCAGGAAAAAGCTTTCTTCAAAAAGGGTAGTCCAGAGTCATGTAGGACCTTATAGGTGAGACACAGAGTAGTGGCTCTCCTCAAACTGGAACTACCATCTTACCATCCGTGCTTATGAATAAATGGCTTCCAACTATGCCCCATATGATTCACCTGGATCAATGTGGGTACCACCCAAAAAGGTGATCTTTTTTAGAGGTGCTTAATCTGAACTTTTCAAGATCTGGACAAATGGGCTCTTCTTGTTGTGCTATAAACAGTACTTGGGGAACTGGAAATGTCGAACCATCTACACCTAGAGGTCTGCAATTGGGCTGCACAATAACAGGCAAAAATAAAGCTATTTCACAACAGACAACAGAAAGACACCAGATAAACTCAAAAGCAATGGGAAGAAGACATTGGCAGACAATTTGAGGATGCGGTGTGGGATCATATACTACTTAATGCGCCGACCCAAAAATTTCACGAAATTCTAGGTTTAAACAGATGCACTTCAGTTACTTGCATATAGCTTATTTAACACCAGAACGAGTTAACAAGATTTCCCTCATTGCACAGGCAACTTTCCCTAGATGCAAGACTGTAGATGCAGACGTGGGACTGCCCCAAACTTAAGGACTATTGGCAGCAAATCACTCACCTGTGAGCTTCGGTGTTTCTGTATCATTTCATTGGCTTGTTATATAGAAAGCCTAAATACAGTATGTAATACAAAACGGTTATATTTGTTTAGCAAAAGTATCCTATAGGCAGCTCCTTGAATTAGATTCCAAAGTACCTTTTAAACCAACATTTGATACACCATCTTCTAGGGAGGTGACACCATACAACTACATCTCCTAAAGCAAAGAAAAAAGCTGCACCGTGTGGTGCGGTTCTGATCTTGTCGCCACTAGGAATAATATTTGCTCCTTACAGATAACTATCAGTGCTTAATTTGTGCCGATGCTTTCCGGTGCTAAGCACCAGCACGTTTTTCTCAGGGCCGGTTTTACATCGTAAAATATTTCACATTGAATTGCTCATCGATGCATGCCTTATTACGAGGCACATTCCGTCTCCCCGGGACAGCCAGAGAGCACACAGTGGAGCAGTGCCTTCCCATGACCCCAAGGCTGATAATGATCTTTCTCCCCGGCTGTAATCACGTCCCTCCTGCTGCCTAAAAAAAGCAGCACAGACTCCAGAGCAGATCAGCCTTCTCAAACGGGCTCCTTCCTCGCCGCCTCTCCGCTTCCGCTTCCTGCCCCTGACACGGTCCTGAGGTCACTTGAATAGCAGCAAAAGGCGGGCATTTTCTTTACTGGAGGGAACGTGTGAACTAAGTTTGGCAGCGCCATCCTGCCGCCATTCGCACTGCACAGCCGTCGTGATGTCCCGGACCGTGCCCACCGATGGAGTGGTGGTGGTGCTTCAAGTTCAGCACGTTGTTGAGTCCTGGACCAGCGCTTAGCACCGGAAAGCACCGGCACAAATTAAGCATTGTATATTGACTTATATTCCATACCTTCGGTGCTGCTTCAGAGAATGAGTGATTTAGAGTTTTAACTTTCCTGAATTCGGTACTTTGAGTACATTTCTTGTTTCTGGAGTTCATGTGTTCCCTTGAAATTGCAATGTATCATGGGATGTTGTGATGTACAGCATTATAGGTTGTGCGTGCTATCCTTAGAATGGTTCTCCACAGGGCGCCAGTTCAAAGATGTCAGGACTAGCAAGATGTGATTTTTTCTTTGTGTGTGTTATTAGCCACACTTCAGAGATAAATGCAATGTTTAGCTGTAGTAATCTTGATGTATTAGGGTCAATGAGTAAGGCTGTACCATAGTCCATTACGGACATAACTGAAGACGGAAATATCATGTGTAGCTCCTGATCAAAGATTATTTGCAAAAGCCAGAAAACATTAGCCAAAGAACAACACAGTTAAGAAACAGAGAATTTAAGAGATACAAACGAAGTTTGTGAAACAGAAGTGTAGTAAGAAAAATGTCACTAACGTTAGGAAATTTAAAATAGGGAGCAAAGAAAATAAAATCCACCTCATAAGAAAGCATTTTAAAAAGTAGTTCAGTGTTCTATTGGAAATTCAAAACGTTAATTAATAAATGTCTTTTTTACGCAAGTGACCAGGACTTAGGCACCATATGTGGCTGACTCGAAAGTGATTGTCACGGTTAAAAATTCCACGAGCAATGCCAGTGAGCACATAAAATTCTGTAAACGATAAACGTGCCCTGAAAAAATCTGCATTTGCCATTGTGCATAGAAAAGGTTCCGAAAATGTAATTTGCCGTCTAATATTCTACATAGATTTTCCAGCTTGGTTCGAGTTCTATGAAGTGAAATAGATCTTATTATGCAACAAAAATATCAATGTGGGCAAAGTTACACCAAGTAACTTTGTGAAATGAGAAACTTTCACAAAACTTCAGTTGTGAAAAAAAACAGAAATTGCCTATTCCTAGCAAAACAGGAAATTACAATGAACATTTCTGAATCAAAGTTTGATGGAAATGGAAAATCCTTTGAATTCCAGAGGAATTCAGAGGATCAATTACAGAATTCACGAACGAACCCACCGGTGGAGGAAAATGTGCTGGTAGAATATCCACCAAGTTTAGCTTGTTCTTTAGAAATCAGAGTCTTTTACTTATCACTGTCCAGCTCTAACTATGTACCTAGGTGAAGTGTTGGTTAAATTATAATGAAAGCAAAATGTATGTTATAATTTCTAATGGTATGTTAGTTCTGTTATGCTAAGAGAGTTGTATTGTGAATATTATGAACTGAATCCTTCCAAGCCACGCTATATGCTGAATGGATTTCTAGGTGCTGAGGTGGGCTAGCTGCCAATGGACATTTTTCATTGTTCCTTTTAAAGTCGGTTGTGTTTCATTTCCTTGGGCAAAATGCAAAAAGAAAAAATTGAATTAACAAGGGGCCTCATTTATGAAAAGTGACGCATCGCTGCGTGAGAACAGCGATGCGTCACTTTTTATTGTGCCCTCCTTGCGACTCCAATGATGCATCATATTTACAGTATGACGAATCATTGCACAAGGAGTTACAGGTACGTCAGTATTTATGACGTATCTGTGTGGTGCAAAAGTGACGCATTGCTGGAGTGTGTCACAAAAGTGACACAACTCCAACAATGTGTCCTTTCACATGGGGCAAGCCCCATATGAAAGGGCCTGCGTCAGTCTTACGCCTGCTGTGAGGCAGGCGTAAGAAATTGACGCATTTGCGTCCTAGAAGTTGTCATGTTGTGATGCATTCTAGTAGTTGGGAGTGGGCGGAGCTAGGGGGGCCAGAGGAAGAGGAGGAGCGGAGACAGGAAAGGGGCAATTAGAGTAGGGACTGGGAAAGGAGAACAAGCAGAGAATAAAGCTCCCATATAACACAAGTAAGTGTCTGTCATTATTGCAAACACGACACTACAGCTGGCGACGAAGGTGGGATAGTGCAGCCTGCCATCCCTGAACCCATGAGAGGAAGCGTCCATGTCCCTGGGCAGCACGAGAGGAATGATCGCCGTCGCGACACGTGTGCCCTGCTGAAGCCGCCGCCAAAAGACAAAGGCCAATGGCAATTGCCCAGGTCCGCGAGTGATCGATTGCGTAAAGCCCTGCCTAGTCAGCGTGGTCGAGCGCTGAAGGAGATTGCAGTGGAGCGCTGTTTCGTGCCAAACACCGGGAGCTCACCCGGGTGTGTGCCCAGAAGTGTGCGGTTAAGGAAGAGATCGGGAGCCTACCCCGATCCAACCCTGTTGCTCCGGTCACCAAAGATCGTGTGAGGCATTAGTGAAGCCTTGTGAAAAAGCAAGCTAACAAGCATTGGCAAATGCGAAACAAGCATTGGCAACAACAAGAAATAAGCAAACAAGCATTAGCAAAGACAAAACCAGTACCAAGCAAGCAAGCCTTGGTAAAGGAGATAAAACAAGCAGTGATAACTGCAAGTGAACAATAAGAAATCAGCTTTGGCAGGTTTAGAGGAACAAGCGTTGGCAAATGTAAATAAACAAATGTTAGCAAACGTGAAGGAGCAAACATTGATAAACACAAGTGGCAAACCGAATTAAAGAATATGCATCAGCCAAATGAAACAAGCACAAGCAAATGAAGCAAATGCAGATCCCGAATGTACCGATCACGAGCAAAGACAAGTGAGTAAGTAAATGTTCAGCACCACGTGAAGACAAACAGTTAAAAGTAACGGGAACTACGAAAATAAATGATCCAGAAGCGTGAGTAGATGAATGTCAAGGAAGCCTTCTCTCATAGATGAAGTGATTGGATAACCTGCACTAATCCAGAAAGAGACACATGAGCGAACAAGATGTCAAGTGTGCCAGGCACCATCGCGGAAGAGCCAACAATCACCTGCAGCTAACATGCGACTCTAAAGAAAGCAAGCCACGAGTCACGCATAGTGTAGCTGAGTGGTGGCCATTCTGAATGCAAGAAATCTCCCATATAAGTTTCATTCACTGGCGCCTTTCGAGACAGTTGCGAAGCCTACCAACCTCAAAGGAAACGGACAGACCAAGGATCTTGGCTGAAAAGAGTCAGCAAAGAAGACAGGAGCAAAGTGGATAGTCCTGTGACCGTAGCCGATCAGAATCTTCCTCCCTCATGGCGGTGGGAAAAGCAATGCAACGGTCCAATCCCTGCATTGAAGTGCCGCCCCCAGTGACACAGACTGACACTCAGAGTTTGGGTCTCAAATGGAACCGGTGGCTGGAATCACTGGACGATTTTCTTGAAGCAATTGGTGAGCAAAGAGATAGAAAATGTCTGATACTACTCCTCCAGGTGGTAGGTCATGAGGGCCGACGCTTAATCAGAACATTTCCTGAAAAGGACACAGAGACCTACGAAAGACTCCAAGAGAAGCTACGTGCCCATTTCCACGCACAGGTAGACGTGGATCATAATCGCATCGCCTTCAACCCAGCACGGCAGGAACCAGGAGAACGCTTGCCAAAATTCATCACCCGGTTGCAAAGTTTGGTACCATGCTACCATTTCAATACATTTACAAATGAGGAAGGAGTTCGGCTCCGGATAATCGAAGGCTGTTCAAATTCTAACACGAAGCGCAAGATCCTTCGAGGGCATTGGTCGCTAAAGGAAATCATCAGAAAGGCCGAAGTTGGAGTGCGGGTCAAAGCAAGAGACATTTTAAAGGATTGCACCAGAATGCAAGACACAAAGATACCAGGAAAGAGACATCACTCATGGCTGGGAACAAAACTCAAGAAACAAACAAAACCAGAAAGAGGAAGGGTGAAGGCAAACCAGAGATAAGACAGCGGGAGAGACAAAGGGAAATAGAATACTCCGAGTCAACAATACAAATGACCGGGACAATCCAGGATTGTGATAGTGTGGTAAATATTTTAGTAATTTACCTTGATCGGAATTTCTATAATATCAATAAGGTCAAGTATGAAGAGCAGAGTGGCTCGAATTCAGGGTCTTTATTCAGTAACTCGAGTTAAGGGAGAGCTCCGTCACCTGAGGAGGATCGGAAGAATCTCTAACTTTATTCTCAGAACACAGTATATTTATACATAGAAATGAGGAAGGAGCTTCCCTTCAATGCAGGCACGTGTCATATGTTGCAATAAAACAGAAGTCATGACTAAAGAAAAGAGGCTGCATCATAAAAAAAGGAAACATGGCAGAAGAGATGAAGCTCGTCATGATTAAATGAGGAAGCACGAGAGAAGCAGAAATGTGGAGAAATAACGCTAGGCTGGTTCCTTAGATAAGAGAGAGATGGTCGTGACAGAATGTCTGCTTGTCGTGTTTCAGTATTTTGGGGGCCCTTCTTCTCGGAATTGGTTGTCGTGGTTTAGCAAAACGGGGCCTATTTCTCGGAATCGGCCCGATTATAGGGAAATGGTTACAAATGGGGGGTCTTGTTCTCGGAATCGGCTTAACCATAGGAATGTACAGTTTGAGTGAGGAAGCTGTTTCTCGGAATTGCCCTAACCATAAGAATGTACCTTTGAATTTAAGAGGAAGGAGAGTGCATGTGCAACTTTGTGTGCGCGTGATCGGGTTTGCTCGTGTTCTCGTTTGCTTGTTTTCCGAGATGATGGGCTCGGGGACGTGACTGAGAGGGTGTATGATGGGACATAAACTACGAAAAATAATCTTTTTCCACATTCCCTCCTTGTCCCATAATATACCCTTTTAAAATTCTTCTGCTTATTAGTCTACCTCTATACTCATTAGGCCGTCTATTTGTTCCTGTAGCATGATCCTTTCCTTTTCTTTCTTTCTGGACTGGGATTTGGTAATGCAGGCAGTGGTACAGAAACTACAGAGAGCTGGGCCACACTGAATACAGAGGCAACAGGTGAAGAGAAAGGCTAGAGCAAGACCTATTATCGTAAGAATATTCCACCCCATGAGGACAGGAGGCCCCAGAGTCATCCCTTCAGGGACCAGGCAGCAGTGTCTGCGTCTAGTTTCTTTTAAAGTACATGAAGTCGGGAAATGGCAGAATATACTGAGGGTGCATTATCTGGAATGTATATACAGCAGCTGGTTCCGATCAGTTCACATACGGAACCACGGTCCGCTAATATGACATCTAGGACCATACGGTTCTGTAACGTCATGAGTCTATCGGAAGCCATCTCAGCGGTGATGTTACTTAATGCACCAGCTGTTTCGTTTATGGCTCCCTGGACTACACGAATCAGTTGTCTTATGTGGCGGCTATTGATCATGGGCCCCCAGAAAGGGATGATTCCTTTGAAGAAATCGCCAGCCTCCTGATCCACTGTGTCTTCAGCATCCATGACCCCCCCTTCGCTGTCTATTAATCACGGTCGGAGGATCACTTAGATGGTAATCTGCTGGGGCGGTGTAGGTAGGGGGGGAGGAGAAATGCAATGTAGCACTTCCCGGACCAGCCTTGAGGTAGCCAAGTACGTGCGTGAGGTCCACAAATAAAATAAGTGTTGGGGCGGTGGTCATCGTTGGGAAGTTTAAATTAGGTAGGGTGTACGTCTTATTACACTCACTGTCTCCCATCTTCGGACCCTTGCCCTTACCTCTTACACAAAACAGGCCCTTATGAGGCACAGCCCATCCTCCCTACTCTGTCTCTTGTGAACTGAGAATGTTTCTCTAAAGGAGGTAGTGTCGTTAAAGAGGGAATAACTGGTATTTTCACTATTATCTGCTCGTCCCCATGTTGCGGTAAAATCTACCATCTTTTGAACAGCGCGCACAGTCTTTGCTTTTATCTCGTTCCAGGTACTAGTGTTCTTGGTCTTGGTTTCAGGGATGTTTCTAACAGAGGCGGAGAATATCATAGAGAGAGCATAGGTAGATCCAGCAATAGCCGAAAGGGAGAGGGATAAAAGGCATACCTCCATGTACAGAGTGTGGCATTAAGCTGCAGACCCAACAGTTGGTTTTGTTGATAACTAGTTGGTGTTGATGGAGCGTGGAGATGAGTGTGTTATTGAAGAATTCCTTTCTCCTACTTTCGAGATGCGGGGGAAGATCTATGTGTGAATGCATAGCAGTGTTGTTCAAAAGCGTAGGGGAAGAAAGTGGAAAAGCTAGATGAAGGAACCAACCTAGACAAGCCATGATGCAGAAAATAAGAATCATGATAGAAAGGAAAATGGAGCCTTTGTGTTGTGACAATTTTGTACAGTGAGTCTTTGTCTTCATGATTTCGGCTGCTTAGTCTGAGTAAAGTATGCGCCAGTGACCGGACACTTCCCAGCAACCGCTTCACCAAGCGTCCGTCTTGGGCTTAATTAGCCACTGGTAGGTCGGGGTCAGGCACAATGTCTCAAGTCTGTTTTGGATAAGATCGCAGCCGCGATTTGTACTCTTCTTTGGGCAAAAGTTCTGGAAGGGGTGAAATAAAGTCTGCCGTTTCAGTGTCTTTAAAGTCTGATGGTTTAGTGTCTCTGGTCTCGGGATCAGCAACAGCGTCCGAAGGAGTTGGTCCGTGGAAAGGCTTGCAGTGGCTCACGTGGAGCCACCCTTTACGTTCTTCGACTTTGACAGCGGTCCTCGTCGTGAGCAGCACCAGCTTGGGAGATGTCCACCTTCTTTCCAGAGGGCTGGTTCGGTCAAAATTTCTGACGAGCACCCATTGGCCAGGCTGAAGGGAGTGCTCGTCGGGCGTGGTTTTGTCTGGAAAGGCTGCAGCCACCTGTGAAAGGCAAAAACGTAGTACAGACATCAAAGAAGCCAGGTAATCTGTCAGTACATTTGCGTCAATATCAGTTAGCTTTTTAGGAGATGGTACACCCCAGATATTTGGAGGTCTCCCATATGTGACCTCATAGGGTGACACACCCGTCCGAGAATGTGCCACCATTCACATGTAGAACAGGTCAACGGGAAGAGCTGTCACCCAGTCGATTTGCTTGTCAGCGCATATCTTTGCTAACTTGGTTTTTAATGTCTGGTTGTGTCGCTCCACCAGGCCTGCTGCTTGGGGATGTCTAACACAGTGAAATTTCCAGGTGTAACCTAAAAGTAGGGAAACTGCTTCCATTAATCTAGAGGAGAAGGGTTGTCCATTGTCAGAGTAGATGACTCTGGGCAACCCATATCTGGGGAAGAATTCCCTCACCAATTGTTTAGCTGTCATTTGGGCACCATAGTCTGGGACAGGGTAAGCTTCAGTCCATCGGGTTAAGGTACAGACCACTACGAGGACATACTTGTATCCTCGACATCTTTCCATTTGGATATAATCCATTTGGAGGACTTCAAAGGGGTGATATGGAGGATGGAACCCTCCTTGTTCAACTGACACACTTTTCCCGGGATTGAACTGACAGCAAATCATACAGGTTCGTACTTTTTGTTTGGCTGCTGCACGCAGATGCTTGTTGTGCCATATCAAATTCAGACTGTCTAACATTTCTTTTTCTCCTAGATGGGCAGGACCATGGGCAGTTTCTATGATCGATAACTGGACAGATAGTTCTAATGATGGTTTCAGTGCTTAGTGTTCCTGTCTGAGCAGCATGTTTAGCTGTGGTGTCCGCCAGAGCATTGCCTCTAGTGATGGAGTCTATGACTTTGGTATGTGCTTTGCATTTTAGTCTAGCTACTTCTGTGGGTCTGTGTACTGCTTCTAGTAGCTGAAGGATAAGATCTCAATGTTGGATCTTTGTTTATGAGAAGTTAGGAAACCTCTCTCCCTCCACAAAATTCCAAAATTGTGGACTACCCCGAATGCGTATTGTGAATCGGTGTAGATGTTGACTCGTTTTCCTTTAGACCACTCACATGCTTGTGTGAGAGCTATTAGCTCTGCTGCTTGTGCTGAATGTACGGATATCCTAGCTGCTAAGAGGACTGTGCTTTCTGTAGTGACAGCATAGGCTGCTGAAAGTTCGCCTGATTGGAGGCACATACAGGAACCGTCTACAAACAGTGTGTGTTCTGGTGTACTTAGAGGGACATCTGTAAGATCAGACTGGGGCTTTGTGACTAGTTCGACTACCTCTAAGCAGTCGTGAATCTGATTGTCAACTGGAATAGTAGGCAGTAACGTAGCTGGGTTGAGGATATTGCATCTTTTGATGATGATGTGGGGTTGGAACAGAGTGACTTCGTAACCTGTGAGGCGGGCTATGGTCAAGTGTTGTGTTTGTGTCCTATTCAAGAGTAGTTCTACTGCATGTGGAACTTGTACTTCAAGAGAGTGTCCTAGTACTTTGGAATCACTTTGTCGTATTGCTAGAGCTGTAGCTGCAACAGATTTCAAACAGGCAGGCAAACCTTGTGCAACAGGGTCAAGGGTGCAAGAAAAATAAGCACAGGGACGATGTTTGTTGGCTTGTGCTTGTGTGAGTACTGACAAGGCTGTACCTTCCCGTTCTGTGACAAAGAGGACAAAAGGTTTGGCATAATCGGGTGTAGCTAGGACGGGTGCAGAGCATAATGCTTGTTTAAGGGTGTCAAAAGCAAAAGTATGATCAGGTGTCCATGGCAATGGGGAAGAGGTTGTGGTCGTTAGCTGTATCAGGGGTTTGGCCAAGTATGCAAATTGGGGAATCCACTGTCTACAGTAGGACGTGAGGCCAATAAAGGCACGGACTTCTTTCTGTGTCTTAGGGACAGGAATGGTAAAAATGAGTTGAATTATTTCAGGTGTGAGTGCCCTACCCTCCTTTGACAGCAGGTGTCCTAGGTAGGCCACCTGCTGTAAACACAATTGTAATTTTGAGGGTGACACCTTGTGGCCATGTTGTGCAAGGAACATTAGGACAATCCTTGATGCTTGTTCACATTCTGGTTCAGGGCGTGCGGTGATCAGTAGGTCATCGACATATTGTAACAATGTTGTATTTGAGGGCATAATAATGTCATCTAACTGTCTTTTAAGTGCCTGACTGTAGATACCGGGACTTTCTGTGTACCCTTGAGGAGCTCTTGTGAAACAGAAGCTACGACCTTGTAGTGAAAATCCGAATAGGTACTAACTGTCTTGGTGAATGGGAACACTAAAGAAAGCGTTCTTCAGGTCGATTACAGTAAAATGTGTGGCTTCAGGATCTATAGCTGTTAGCAGAGTACTGATGTCAGAGACCACAGGGTATTGTGGTACCACACACTTGTTTAATTCGCGTAGGTCGACCACTAGTCGGTAAACTGGTGGTGCACCGTCATCTGTTCTTTTTCTTACTGGTAAGACTGGTGAATTACATATGTTGGAAGGTACTTCTCTGACTACTCCTTTCTGTATTAAGTCATCGATAATATGGATGAGGGCTTGTTCTGCATCTGGAGGTAACTTGTATTGTCGGACACGAGGTAGGACAACACCTTCTTTTAATGTGACCATGTGTGGTGTAATGTCCATGAACCCTACGTCAGTCGGATCTGTCGCCCATAATGTAGCAGGAATGTCTCTTAGTCTGATGTCTAATTCTCGTGTGGTGAAATGACCTTTGAAATCTCAGAGGAATAGTCGTATTCCTTCCGGAGAACAGCATATCACAGCACCCAGTTCTTTTAACGTCTGGATGCCAAGTAAGTTTTCGGGACATGACTTAGTAAGTACCAAATCAGTGGATGCTGTAAGAGGACCAACTTGAGGTGATACTGGTTCAGAAACCTTATTGATGACTGGTGTACCTGAGAAACCCAAGGAAATACTATTCGAGCCAGAGAGGGGTACCTTGGGAACTTCGTTGTGTTGTACTGTCGTCCTACTGGCCCCGGTGTCTATTAGAATTTTTGTTTCTTTACCTAAGAGCTTAGCATTTACATAGGGACCCTTTTGGTCGACCGGGACCGGGATCAGTGGATGACTGTCGTGTTCCTCCCAGCTGTCTCATGAAATTGAGGGGAATTCAGGATAGGATGACACTGGGTACTGATAGAGTTGAGTGTCAGGTTTAGTATCAGTTGGAGGAGCTGATGTGAGAACAGAGGGTCGTGGGGGATAGTTACGGGATTGGGTCTTCCCAGTGGCAATATTATGTTGTAATACTGGACAGTCCCGTACAAAGTGACCTAGCCTTTTGCAATAATTGCAAGTAACTTTTTCTTGTGACACTTGAGCTTGTTTAGGGGTCTATTGGATTGTATTAGTCTGTGCTACCAATACCTTCATTTTAGTATCCTTCGTTCTTTTCTTTTCTTGTTCATCTCTAATCCTATTTTGGTGATATTGGAGCATCTGAAGTGCTTGTGAAGGGGAGCTTGCTTGCCAAGTACTCTCTACCTTTAGTACTCTATTTCTGATCGAAGCCAAGGCATTTTCTACGAATTTGAAGAGAAATAATTGACTATAGGCGTCTCCACCTGAGGAGAGACCGCTGTTGATGAGAAAACATTTCTCTAACCTAGTATCTGTTTGCATGCAGAGATAGCATCCCAATCTTCTTTCTTAGTGGTCAGCAACTGGGAGAGTATTTTCGGGAGAAGGCGAGGGAGTTCTAGGACTAGAGGTCCCAAGCCTTGTCCAGCAGCACGAGTACTTTCTTCTGTCTCTAAAGTTGTCCATACTCTATTTTTCCCTTCTACCTCCCAATCTTTTCCTTTTAGTTTGTCATATGAACCTTGAGGCAGTAGGACTTTTAGGAGAATATTGAGATCCTTATAGGTAAAGGAACCCATTTGAAAAATATCCTTGAGTTCCCTATGAAAACCCGAAGGATCTTTTTCATGAGAAGGGACCATTTTCTTCATTTCTAATATTTCTATTTTTGTCAGGGGTGTGTAGACAAATGTTTGTTGTAGTTTTCCTCCAGAATCTATAACGGGACGTACTTCTCGGAGGGGGAACTGTCCTCGGTCATAGTGATGGGGATTTGCGTCATAACTTATCTTCGGAATCTGTCTTTTGTGAAAGGACGGGATACATTCCCGTCACGGAGGCCGAGGCCTCCCTCTTTATTTGTTCAAAATGAATATCCGCATTCTGTTCTCGTAACTTTCTCATCTTACTTTCTTCTGACATTCTATTTGCTTCCTTTCGCCATAATTCAATACTCTCTAACATCGAGGGTCTTGCTTTCTTTTCCCAACATTTCTTTTCAACTGCCATGATACAATTCAAATCCCATGTGCCACTCTTTAGCCATCTAATCGCAATTTCTAAATCTTGAGTGTACTCTTTCCACAAATCCAAGTACAAAAGGGCACCAATGCCGTACTTTGTATATATAATGAAACTAGAAGTATCCTTTGGGGGGACTGGTACATCTCGTTCCAGTCACCCCCTCCGGGTACCCAGTTTACACAACTTTGAAAACAAAGGCATTGTGACAACAAACAACAAACAACAAAAACTTATACTTGATAACTTGATATATCCTGAGTATCAGAATACAAACATACCGTTTTCTAGAAACCTAGAACCCGTCTTGACCGTGCTCTGAAAAATCAGAACGCGTCTTGACCGTGCTCTGAATAAATCAGAACCCGTCTTGATACACCCCCAGCAGTACTCACCGAGGTGCAGAGAACTTGAAGATCTTGAATATCTGGACACTGGACTAGTTGCGCTGCACTCTTGATCGGGGGACTGGGTGGGATTCTGAAGACCTCGGACTCCGCAATCTTCACAGGTTTCGGGCTCTGGGTCGAGACTTCCGCTGTCGTCCTCACCGCCTCGTATGGATGCTCAGACCTCGGTACAGCCTCTCTCGGACACGAAGGAGTTCATGCAGGAACACCTGCAGCGTGCACTCTTTTGAAGTCCGTCGATGTCTTGAAGAGACCGGTTTGGGTCCGCATCATCGGCGTGTGGGTAGAAAGGGAAGTTTCTATTCGGGTGCCAATTTGCTGTGGTAAATATTTTAGTAATTTACCTTGATCGGAATTTCTATAATATCAATAAGGTCAAGTATGAAGAGCAGAGTCCGTGGTGGTTCAAATTCAGGGTCTTTATTCAGTAACTCGAGTTAAGGGAGAGCTCCGTCACCTGAGGAGGATCGGAAGAATCTCTAACTTTATTCTCAGAACACAGTATATTTATACATAGAAATGAGGAAGGAGCTTCCCTTCAATGCAGGCACGTGTCATATGTTGCAATAAAACAGAAGTCATGACTAAAGAAAAGAGGCTGCATCATAAAAAAAGGAAACATGGCAGAAGAGATAAGGCTCGTCATGTTTAAATGAGGAAGCACGAGAGAAGCAGAAATGTGGAGAAATAACCCTAGGCTGGTTCCTTAGATAAGAGAGAGATGGTCGTGACAAGATGTCTGTTTGTCGTTTTTCAGTATTTCGGGGGCTCTTCTTCTTGGAATTGGTTGTCGTGGTTTAGCAAAACGGGGCCTATTTCTCGGAATCGGCCCGATTATAGGGAGATGGTTACAAATGGGGGTCTTGTTCTCGGAATTGGCTTAACCATAGGAATGTACAGTTTGAGTGAGGAAGCTGTTTCTCGGAATCACCCTAACCATAAGAATGTACCTTTGAATTTAAGAGGAAGGAGAGTGCGTGTGCAACTTTGTGTGCGCGTGATCGGGTTTGCTCGTGTTCTCGTTTGCTTGTTTTCCAACATGATGGGCTCGGGGACGTGACTGAGAGGGTGTATGATGGGACATAAACTACGAAAAATAATCTTTTTCCACAATAGTCTCACTGACACAACCTCAAGGAGTCATTCAAAGCATGGCACAAACTATTCTGAAGAAGATGGAGCGTCAAGTGGGACAGATCGCACCCATGGACAAGATGGCAGTCTGCCCAACAAGCGGGCAAGAAAAACAAACTACAGAAGATGGGAACAATCATGTCAACACCGGAAATCGGCACACGAGCACCCCGAGCATCCAGCTATTCGCCAAATTCTGTAGACGCGTCCGAGGAAGCATCAAGCAGTAGAACACATCACACCCATAGCACAGATGTCAGTGCACAAAGCAAGCGGGAAGAAGAAGCCAACCGCATAAGATGAACTGATTCACTCAGACACCGGAAAGGGGAAGACAAAGGCATCCATGACATCCGAGATAACAAGGACACTGAGAGGAGGTCATTACCATCATGTGAGAGTGGCAAATATGAAGCACCCTGGAATCAAACACAAGACATAAACATGTGGTTATCAAACAACCTCTCCAGTGAGATAACATCGAAGCAACTTTGCGAAAGGTACCCAGAGAAATATCCCAAAGAAACTTCTGACTCTAGGAGCAGCCCGTCACGGCCTACCTATTCCAGAAAGTTACCATTCAGGACACACTCAAAGGAACGTTCTCAAAGGACAACAACAAAAGACTATTCCGATTCAGACAGCACGTCTGCTCGATCCCTCGAGTCGACTGAGTCATGGTCCCGACAACGGCCATGGCGTCAACCACCCGAACACATTCTTCCCATCAAGAGCAACATGTCTCACACCAATGTCTCTGAATACTCAATCAATTCACAAGACAACCTGTCATGTCAGTCACAGGTATATCAAGACATAAATAATGCACCGTCACCCCTGATGGGGTCAGCGAAGCTGACTCAAAGGGCCTATAAAAGGAAAACAGATATAGTGGACATTACTCACCGGATGGAAAAGGACCAACCAGTCAATCTGCAAGGAAAGCCAGACGTGTCAATAGAGACAGATCATCATAGGATGAGAGAGAAACATACATATGCCCAGATGTTCCAAGGGTTCACCAGTCCCAAACGCGAGCGGGAGTGGATAAGACAACCAGAGGCAGCAAATGAGTCCCCAAACCATACCAAGACGATCTCTTCAGATCGTACCTTACCGTCTGGCATCCATGACTTGGAATGGGACGGCAGTGTTGCCCTCAACCCGACAAGACAAACAGAAGTAAAAGGACATGCGGTGCTCGGAAGAAAACCAGAACAACATCCCCTCAGAAAAGAGATCGAGCGTCAATCGAATAAGAATCGCAAAGGAAGACAGACTGCCGATATCAAGCTGAGCCCTTCGCAGTCACCTCAAGCACTGAAGGTGAGTGAATCACTCAGAAGCTGATTGAAAACCACCACGAATATGAGCATACGCAGATCACACGAGACGTTGTGCAATTGCAAAGATGCACTCTTGTGGTAAAGGATGCTCTCGTCAAGACGACAGAAAGCCACACAACGGAAACGGAGATGCGTCTCCATAGCTCAACTGAACGGCCCGCGGACCTGTGTGGCTGATCGAGGAAATAGACATATGTTGGACGTTAAGTTCATTTCGTTAACAAGGGGGGAGATGTCATGTTGTGATGCATTCTAGTAGTTGGGAGTGGGTGGAGTTAGGGGGGCCAGAGGAAGAGGAGGAGCGGAGACAGGAAAGGGGCAGTTAGAGTAGGGACTGGGACAGGAGAGCAAGCAGAGAATAAAGCTCCCATATAACACAAGTAAGTGTCTGTCATTATTGCAAACACGACACTACAGAAGTGGTGCAGTGAAATCTTATGGATTTCACTGCGTCACTTCTATGACCTTTTCTTGCATCAGAACACCCCCCCTGCATACATTATACCTGGCGCAGGTATAATGTAGCGCAGGGGTTTACAAAGTGGCGCATCTACCTAGATGCGTCTATTTGTAAATATGGTGCAACAAGGCACATTTTGTACGCTGCTGGTGTGTCACAAAAAGTGACGCACCGGCGGCGTAAAAGTGACGCACGGCCTCATAAATGATGCCCAAGGTTTCTTTCTTCGCACATCCTAGTTTGTTACCTGTATTTTTCTAGCAGCAAAAGGCAGAGAATAAACAAGTGTTCATGCTTGTAGAATTCTCATAAAGTGATTTTTATTCGGGCAAGGGCGAAAACATTTTGTTGTGATACTGAATTGGATAATGCAAGAGTCATGCAGCTTTATTCGGTCAAGATAAGGAATGACATATGTTACAGGGGTTTTGCAAAGAATACATATTGTGGATACAAATATCGGAAATTTCACTGGTTGGTGTATTTTCTCTGCAGTTTCTTTTCACCTCAGACACTTTCTGCACAGCTCTACAAGGAACTGAATGATGATATTGCACAGAATGTCTACCTGCATGGATGGTGTCAATACTAAGAGTTCAGGCTGAGGATTGTACTAATTGTACACATATAACTGTGAAAAATGAAGCATGTCCATAAATATCCTTATAGCATTTGCTTTATGAAATCTGTATCCAACTGTTTGTGTCTCATCCCGACTTTGCACCAGAATTCATCCTTCGTGCTGACACTTTCATTCATGGCTGCAGGAACGGGGCAGTATCCCTCTGTCATACTATTAAGAATTTAATCATTTTTGACATAATGCATATTTGTTTGCTCACCAGCCGAGTCCACCCAATGTGGAACTCCTTTTGACATGGATAACCACTCTAGGTTGTGACACAATTCAAGGATGGTACCAACTGACTAATATTCTGGACATGCTCAATGCCCACTCCCATGGATGTTGATTTACCGTAATGCCAGGGGTAGCATCATTTGATCTCTGACTCTCTGTGACATCACGGAAAGTGACATCATTTGATCCAAATGACATCTTAGGAAGTGATATCACATGACCCTTACCCTTGATGTTGTGATAACACAAGAAGTGATACCACACAGCATTGAAATACAGGACGTTACAGGAGGCGATATCGCAGATCAAAGACTTTGCTAAGACAATTTAAAAGCTGTGAAATGTCACTGGAGCACCCTAAAATAGGTTCGATTAAATCAAATTAATCCAAATCATATCAAATTGTGACCAAAAAATACATGATAAAATAAGTAAAGTGCATATGGAACTTAAAAATTAATATTCATAGATGTTGGTAGACATTGCTCTATTTTGTAAAAAATATATGCCAGGTACACAATGGCAACGTGTGCTGGTAGTGACACCTTGCAGTCCACATGAGCTACTTAGCTGTGTGTAGTGTACAAGCTCTATGCTGATGTGAAAGAGAGGTAGGAGTAGAATGGGCCATGGGTTCTCGTGTCTCTGGGGTAAGTAGACAAAATGCAAACATCGTTATGTTCTGTCCATTCAGCCTCTCTTGAAGATATACTTTGAGTAATAGAAAGGAAAGGAGCTGGGCACACATGTTAACACAAATGTCTTGTCCCACATCCTCCCACAGACACTGCTCTTGTACTGGGACCCAAATGCAGCTTTATCATTCACCTCCTGACCTGCAGCCCCCACCCACTACTATCCCAGCTTTGGGACCTATGTGCAGCTCTTCCATGAGTCTCCTGACCGGAAGCAACCACCGCAAATCTTTTAGTACTGGACTCACCGATCTAGTTGTCATTCACCTATAACAGCAATATATGCACCACATACAGTGCTGCATTTGCAGCTTAAGCTTCATGTGGAGGACTCACCCCTATTCTTCCAGTACTAACACTTGAAGTGTGGCCTATAGTACTCACCACTACTATATCTGTACTTGGGGGCTGGGGCAAATTGCCCTACGCCTCATGACTTACTAACGCACACGATGTTCTTTGAGTGCTGGGACTCACATGCGCCTGTACATCTCAATCCCAATATTTTCACTCAACTCAGCTCTTTACTTGAACTTAACACTCATCCACTTTTATACCCATGCTAAGGCCCCCCCCCCGCAGCACTATAATGTGCCTCAGTCCTCACCTGTAGCCTCCACCCAATGCTCTGCTAGTACTGACACCCACAAGGAGATTTGCATACTCATTAGTCCCGACATACAGCAACCAACACAGATATTCCACATGCCTGCCACATTTTCAGTTTGTCTGTGTGTGACGTTTCCATGTTTTCAGTGTGCTTGTGCATTGCTTTTCAATCTTATATGTGTGGCTCTGTGGCAGTTCATTGTGAGTAGATCACAGATGATACGTTCAGGCAGACAGAAATGTAATTGCTCACTTAAGCTAATGTTACCTGAGAAAACAATGCTTAAACCAGAGATCCCTAGATGCTAAAAATTATAGCAATTGCTCAAAATATTGATGCTAACTCTTATTATAAAAATAGTTTTCTAACATTAGCGAATTAAAGAAGTTAATGACACACTGATTGTTTATATGACTCCTATGTTGCCACCATAATATTAAAATTGTCAGTCATTTGAAATTCTGATTCATCATGCAATGGTATGCAGGCTTTGAAGGTCACATGGTGAAGCAAAGAATCACAGTCATACACACTTTAAGAGTCTGATTGCAACCTAGGTGGATTTAGGAGCGGGATACAGGGTGGCCGGGAATTAACACTTTCCTTGCAGTTGGGAGCTCAATGTACTCTCTAACCATCTGAACATGATCTCATGAGAAACTTCTTTTGGTGCAATAACTTTTGTTGTGTGTCTCCTACCACTGCCAACTTCTCTTGATTGCAATGAATCAGGATTCTCTTCTGGCACAGAGTCAGGATCCCTCATATGTCTCTAGTGTAGGGGTGTGGAATTTAATAAAATATCTACTTGTCCATGGGGTAGGTTGCTTCATAAATCTACTTGTCCTGTAACAAAATCCACTTGCCCACTTGGTGCCATGTACTGCAACGACAAATTATGGCCGCAATCTCATGATATAAGAGTTCTGATTTAGCCTCCTTGATTATGCCAGGGTTCATACCATAGTAGTGTTTGAATACTTGCAATCCCCTTATGTTGCCACGTTTCCGCAGGTAGTGGTAAGCAATATTTCCAGGGTGAGTTCTATTTATTGTCCTACTTCTGTAAATTCTTGGTAATTCACAAAATCTGCATAACTACCCTTAATGCAAGGACATGTACCTTGGGTGCACTTTTGAGACTTTATTTAATTATCAGGCCCCTAATATGGTCTGGCGTTGACTGTGACCTTTTGTGTTTCTTAAAGTTCTGTTTTCGCTGGCTTCACTGTGAGTTGACAGGATTCAGTTCTTTCACAAGGAGCATATTGGCACATAAAGTGTTTTTGTTCATTGCCAGTAACTACTGTGGCAGTGTGTGCTTTTTGAGACCAATAAACTATTTTTGCTTTTGCCAATGTTTGTTATAATGGTGAGGGCCTAGCAGCTCGCACCCCAATAAGGTTTTACAAAAACCATGCATAAACAAGTCAAACATTGACATAACTAAAAAGCTGACCACTAATTTCAGACCCACTGGCTTTGCCAATGCTTGTTTGTTTTTGTTTCCCATAATCATATTGAAACTGGTTACACTGATTTTCCGTTATGAATATTTTTGGGAAACACTAGCATGCATCAACACATGTTACTAAATGATGATGCAAAGAAAGGGTACCTGAAACTTTACAGTAGTTTAGCTAAATGTTTTTTTCCCCTGCTTTCATTTTTTTAATGAACATTTTATTTTGAAAGCAAAGAATCATCAATCTTGATTTCAGGCTTTTGCAAATATTTGCATCAAATCAGAGAGCATTCTGGGAGCATTATACATAGCTTCATTTAGCTAAACTTTGAAAACGTGTGCAAACATTTTTGTACTGGAACCACTGTCAGCAGTGTAGTCTACACTTTAATTAGAGTGCTCACCCTAACCATAAAGTCTTTTAATTAATGAACCATAAATACGAGTTTGAACAGCAGTAACATATGGGCAAAAATATTACCTTAACTGCAGATAGTCTTCTTCCCTGATCCATAATGTGGTATTGCAAACTGGCAGCCAAAGGGTTTGTGCTGCAGGGGGTTGGCCCTACTTGTCCCAAGGACAAAATAAACATAAAAACGTGTTGCCCTTGACCCCAAACAACATGTTCTGGGCATCGGGCTATAGGAATTCCACATCCCTGCTAGTGATGCGCAACATGCTCTTCTCAAGGCACGGCGCCTCAAGGAAACATCCATCTTACATGGTAGCTAACTGTAAGCAAAAAAGTAACCTTTTTTAAAAAAAACGTATTTATTGGTTTTTACATCGTATAACAATCAAACATTGTTACATTGCACTGGATAATCTTGTTGGCAATAAATGTTTTCTATGTTACAGACCACTTTGCACTTGTTTACAGCAAAAACTTACAGACCACCTACTCACATTTACATTGTACTGTTTCAACAGGCTTTTATCTTGCATGATTAATCTTTACTTCTCTCATCCCCGCCCATTTTAGGCTATACCCTGGCTTGCAGCCGTGTTTTGTTGCATTTGGGCTTCTAAGGTGTGTTGTTGTCCTCTGTCGCAGTATCCTGATCCAACACAAATCGCGGCTCCCATATATCATGAGGTTTCGAGGTGGGTGGTAGCAACTCTCCATACGTAGTGAGTTGATCTTTACAGTGGGTCATGTCATGCACCCATTCCTTAAATTTTGGGGGCTCGCCACCTCCCCCACCTGCAAGCGACTTATCTTTTCACCAGCAGTAGTCCTAGTGATATGTTTTCTGTTCTGTGTAGTTATCTCTTCTGTGTAGCCCAGCAAGGCTGTGACAGGTTCCTGGTATATATATTGGTCAGACATATGTGATAAGGTGCTAAATTTCTCCATCTAGTAGTTTTGTATAACTCTACACTCCCAAGCTAAGTGTAAAAACCCTGCCCCTTCCTTCCTGCATCTCCCACAGCGATCTTCCGGTCACAACTGGTATCTTGCAGCGGTGTAGTAAACCTGTTGAAATATTTGTAATATTATTATTCTATGACAACTACTGGCTGCTATTGCCTCTGTTTGGTCACAACAGTATGTCCATTGATTGTCTGATACTGGGGTGTCAAGTTTCAAGTCCACACCCCATTCGTGCTTCTCTTGGCTCTACCTGGCGTTCTATCAACGCCACCCTGTATAGTCGGGACACTATGTGAGTCGGCTATGGATTTTGTAATAGCACATGTACCATGTTTACTATAGGAGGCTCTTTTGGAAATGTAGGTGTGGCCACTTTTACCTCTTGTCTGAGCCTGATGAACAAGAAGGTCTCTAGCAAGTGTGGGCAGTCAGTGAAAAACAGTGTGTGGTCCTTGAACTCGCCATCTATGTAGAGATCTCCTCATGTTGTAACACCCCTGTTTTGCAGCATGGTTCTACAAGTCGCTTCATGGGTGACCGGTATGTGCAGATGATATGGCAGAGGCAGCAACGGGGAATATAATAAGGGCTTATTGAGTTTCTCTCCTTTTTTTCCAGGCCAATCCTGTGCAACCCACTGTTGTAAGGGAATGCCCAGCACAATGGGTTTTGGCACCTGAGTAGGCTGTGGTGGGTAGGAGGGCCATGCATCTGTTTTCAACCGCTAAATGTGGCATGTATAAGGGTGGTTGGAACCAATACACAGTGAAGTGTGCTTGTACACAGAGGTAGTATCTCCATATCTGGCCTTTCAAAGCCACGTTTACTAAAGGGTTGAGTCAGTCTGGACCATAGTATTCGAGGTTGCTTACCTCCCCACGCAAGTTTATTTAGTTGTGTCTGCAGTGTGCAAAAAAACTGGTGCCCGAGTGAGTAAGGACTATTTATATATAAATATAGCAATTTCAGCAGGCCAAAAATTTTAATGAGGGATATGCGCCCTGCTAATGATAACGGTAAGGTAATCCACAGCGGCACTGAATCCCTGATGTTGTCCATTGCAGTGCCGTAGTTAGACCTCAACCTTGTTTCTTTGTCTCTGGAGACTGTTATACCCAGATAACTATGGTCAGAGTCACACCATTTCAAGGGGTAGTCAGAGGGGAGCTGTCTTGTATTTGAGGTAAGAGGGAACATCTGTGACTTATCCCAATTGATAGTAAGTCCTGACAGCCTTCCGAATTTGATAAACTTGCTGAACAGGGTTCAGGCTTATATGCGGCTTTCTGGTATTTAATGTAATATCATCCGCATACATGGACACTAATATGTGCCTTTCTGGATATCTCAACGCGTATTACCTGTGGTGCTGTCACAGCTTTGCCACCAGGGGTTCAACTGCAAAGTGCAAATAACAAGAGTGATAATGGACATCCTTGCTTGGTGCCTCGTGAATTCTCAATAGGAGGTGAGCAGCAGCTGTTGATTTGTACAATCACCTGTGGCTGCTTATACAGTAAGGTGACCCATGAGAGGAACACGGGGGGAAGCCTATTTGCTGCAGCACAGTGGATAAATAGTCCCATTCCAGGGAGTCAAACGCTTCAGTGGGGACTAAAAAAACAGCCACTGCAGCGAGTTCAGGATCTAACCCCCAGATGCATCAAGCATCCATTTTAGGATTCCTTATTAGCAAAAAATAAGGATTCGCTAATAAGGAATAGCAAAATGCTATGCATGAAGAACTCGCTTAAAAAATAGCGATTCCTTAAAATTCCTTAATTGCGACTCGCAAATTGCGAGTCGCAGTTAAGGAATACCTCCCCATTCATTCCTATGTGCCTAGACACCCATGGAATGAATGGAAAGACAATCTCAATTTGTGATTCTCAATTAGAGAATCGCAAATTGAGATTGCAATTTCAAGGGTGCAAGGGTGTCAAAAGGACACCCTGTTGCACCCCTGACATCTGCATATGGGTACATCTTACACACACACATGCCCTAAGGGCATGTTTGTTTGTAAAATGGAACTTTGAAAAATGCACTTTAGTGCATTGTTCAACGTTTTTTGCAAATTACCATTAAGTTCAGCTTCATGGTAATTTGCTCCCCCTATTAGCGAAATCGCTAATCTTTTAACTTTCATGCATTGCATTTAAGGAATCTCAATTTGAGATTCCTTAAATGCAATAGCAATTTAAGTAATCGCAATTTTGCGATTTCTTTAATTACGATTTTTGCATTTGGGATGATGCATCCCAAATGCAAAAATACCAGTCGCAAAGGGGCAGATTCTGAGAATCTGCCCCTTTGCCTGCGGTTTTTAGCTTGATGCATCTATGCCTAAATCTTTTTAGTTAAATATTTTTTATTGAAGATAAAGAACACAGGAATAAATAAGTACAGTCATCAGCTTTGGTATATAAAAAAGTATACAAGTACGAGTAAGAACAGTACCTATGAAAGAACAGGAATACATAAGAAAAATATATACAACCTAGTTTGCTTCTATAAAAAATATAACCTGAGTGTATATGAAAATGAATAAAATATGAAGATAAAAAATAGTAGCTTTTAAAGAAAAGGAAGAGAAAAAAGAACATGAAGAAAGAGAAATAGAGAAAGAAAGAAGAGAAGAAGAAGAAAAAAGAAAGGGAAGAAATATGAGATATAAAATAGTAAACAGTAAGGATTAAGATGATGATGATAGAAAAGTAGAAAAAGGTAACCATAATAAATCAGATTTAATCTGTAGATGAATTGAAGTCTGAGTAACAGATGCAAGTCAATGTTTATCACAAATTAAATTCCACCAAAGTAAGAAGGATAATTTGGAATTGTCTTTCCGTCAAGTTAATATAACTTTAAACGCCACAGCAAGAAATAAATCAAATAAAATAGATTTAAAAGTAATATGATCAAAATCTGGTGACATAGTACCTAGAAAAACATTGTGCACATTAAATGAAACCTGTCATGAAAAAATTGAGATACATTTTGACTATATAGCTTTCAAAAAACATGCACCTTCGGACAATAAAACAATAAGTGCAATAAAGAGCCTTCATCAGTAAGACATGACCAACAAGATGATGAGACAGAGTGATTGAACATATGTAATAGAAGGGGAGTAATGAGAACTTTATTATAAATAAAATATAGGGATTGTGTGATATTAGCAGCTTTGGATGTCTTGAAAAGTTTTTGCCAAAACTTATCCCACTGAGAAACAGATAATGTCTGCCATAAATCTTGCTCCCATTCAAGTTCAACACTTGATTTGCTAAGTTAGCTAATCGGCGTAGATAAAAGTTTGTATATAAAGGAAGCACTAGGTATAGTGTCAGAAGGAATTTGCTGTAAGGGGGTATCAGGTATGAAGGAAGTAGGAATTGGGTGAGTAAGAAAACTCTGTACACATTCTTGTAGGACGGGAGCTAAAGTGTTATATTGTTGGATACAGGAATCAGGTAGGTGAAAGGACTCTTGTAGGTGAGTGAAGGTTAAGACTGTATTATTAACAATCATTTGATGGACATAAAAAATACCCTTTTCTTTCCATTGTTTGTAGTAGAAAGATTTGTGTCGAAATTTAATGTATTTACCATAATGAGGAGGCTAAAATGGATTGATACTTGTCAAATGTTTTAAAGAAAAGATTATGCAGCAGATATTGAGAATGTTTCAGAATTAGGTATTTAGAAATAAATTAGTCATGTATGCAATATCTTGTACAGAAAAATCATTTAGTAATGAACATTCAACTTTAATCCATGATGGTTTAGGTAAGTCTTGATATCCTTTAGATAAAGCATAAGATTGGCGAAGTCGAAAAGCAGTTTGATACAATTGGAAATCAGGAAATCTTACAACCCTTTCTCATTTGGGACAAATTAGTTTGGATCTAGCCATACGTGCATGTTTATTATTCCAAAGAAATTTAATACATAACAAATTAATCTGAGTAAAATAATATTTAGGAATTCTAAAAGGCAACATCGATAGTAAAAACAATATCTGAGGAACAATCATCATTTTAATTGTATCAAGTCTGCCCCACCATGATAAGAAAAAAGGAGACCAAAGAGTTAATACATTTGTAATTTAAAATTTTAAGGCAGTGAAATTTAATTTTCTGAGGATACCTAGCAAAGTTAGTCGAGTCAAACATATGTTTGTAGCATGAAGGGTTTAAGGGTAGAATCTTGGTCTTAGAGTAATTTAATTTATATCCTGAAACATTAGAAAAAGCAGAAATCTCTTGTAGAAAGGGGGCAAGGAAGACTCAGGATTAGACATATAAATAAGAATATCATCAGCGTAGGCAGAAAATTTAATTTGATGGGATTTCATTTTAAAACTAGTTATGAGAGGATTACTTCTAATACGCTCTAGAAAAGGTTCTAAGCATAACAAAAAAAGTAATGGGGAAAGAGGACAACCCTGATGAGTACCTCTTTGAAGGTTAAAATATGGGGCGAAAAGACCATTAACAAAAACACAAGCTTTTGGATTTGCATATAACAATTTAATATATGAAAGAAATTTTGGGCCAAAACCAAACCAAATTAATGTGTGAATCATGTAATCCCAGTTAACACGGTCAAAGGCTTTCTCTGCGTCTAAAAATAATGCAGCTAGTAGAGAGGGATATTTTTGACTAGGAGCCAGAATATTGGAAAACATTCTAGCATTATCAGAAGCCAGGCATCCTTTAACAAAACCAGCTTGATCTGGATTAATAATCATGGGAATAATTTTCTCCAGACGAGATGCTAAGATTTTTGCAAAAAATGTACAATCATAATTGATTAGTTATATAGGACGACATTTTTTGCAAAAGGAGGGATCTTTGTCTGCTTTTGGGCTTCCAAAAAAGATCCACAGGCCTTAGAATTGGATATGAAAGAACAGTTCTAATAATTTAGGGACAAGAAAGGGGGGAAAAGCTAGAAATAACTCAACTGAAAATCCATCAGGGCAAGGAGCCTTCGCTTTTCGTAAATATTTAAGAGCATTAGACAGTTCTTGAAGAGAAATATCCTCTTCAAGCTGATTAAAAAGATCTGGTGCTGTTTTAGGTTTGGGAATATCTCAGAAAAAAGAGGTAAAGTCTTCCTCAGATGGTTTAGTAGTTGCCGTATATAAAAGATTGTAATATGATTGGAATTTATTATTTTATTTTATTTTATTTGCAAGCTTATACCGCGCTGGGAATCGACTCCCTTGGGAGTATCTCCGCGCCATTGGCAACGTCAGAACGCAAATAGCGTTTAATTAATTAATTAATAATGTATTAATAATCTCAGAATCCGTTAAGAGGAGTGGATTGGTTGATTCTGAGTGAATAGGGCCGATAACTTTACGTTATGATTTGATTTTTAAATAATTTACTAACATTTTCCCTGCTTTGTTTTGGCCTCCATGATATTTCGATTTAATCTTGAGAAGGATGTTACAAGCGTCTGTACTGACTATTTTGTTTAGGGTGGATTTAGCTTTAATCAGTTCTTGCAGAGACGATGGGGATTTGGAAGAGTAATAATTATGTTCTAATGTCTTGAGATGAGTTAATGTTACTTTATATTTATCATTCAATAGTTTTTTTTTCTTTGCAAAGAAAGCAATAGTGAAAGCTCTAAAGGAGGCTTTAAAAGCATCCCAATTATTGTGTACTAATGTATCAATTGATTTATTAAGGACCAGAAAATTCATTAATAAATGCTATGGCTTCTGACAGAAACGTACGATCTGTTCAGAGACAATTATTGAAGATCCACCCACCCTGTTCACATGTGGTGATGGATAGATCAATAGTGGTTAAAACAGGAGCATGGTCAGAAATAAAAATAGAACCAATTTCAGATTTTTAAAGGCAAGGTAACAGTGATTTGGAAATTAACACCATGCGCGCTAGCGGAATTCCGCTAGCGCGCTGGGTTTTTCAAAAACGCACTTTACGTGACGAGCTGGGCTCGTCATCAGCGTGCTAGCGGGCTACGCCATGACGAGCCCAGCTCGTCATGAGCGTCGAAGGGGTTAAAATATAATCAATACGAGATCTAGTATGACGTACAGGAGAATAGAAAGTAAATTCTGTAATATCTGGATTACATGTCTTCCACGTATCAAATAAAGGACGAGAGGCAATGGTCGATTGAAATGATTTGTGGGATTTATCTGGTGTAAATTTAAAATTAGAGTATCTATCTGAGAACGGTCCAAACCAGTTATTAAAATCACCACCAACCACAATGTGTGAATTAGAACTTGATAGCAGTTTCAATTTTATAGATTGCCAAAATTCTGGATCTGGTTTTACAGTGCCATAAATATTAAAGAAGGTGATTTTTTTAAAATAATTTTAACATCAACCATTACCCAACGACCTGAGGTGTCACAGTCTGATAACAACGTCTGTGCATTAGTAGACTTATGAAATAATATAGCAACTCCACCATGACGATCAATAGCAAGAGAAAAAACAATTTGATTGACCCAATGACGCTTGAGTTTAAGAGACTCTTTGTCGTTGCAATGGGTTTCCTGTAAAAAGCAACCTGGGCATTAAGTTTAGCTAAATGAGACAATACCTTTTGACGCTTGACAGGATGACCAAAACCACGAACATTCCACAAGACCACATTAACCATGATGATGGATTAAGGGGTACATGAGGAAAAAGGGACACAAAACTGTAAAATGAACATGGGAGAAAATGAGAAGACAATGTTCAATATGAGAGAGGAAAGACATAGAAGAAGTACAATACTTATTAAAAAATAAGATAAAGTGTGAAATAAAATGTGACGTATTACTAAAAGACCAACAATTATCAAAGAACAAAACTAAAACTGGGACATAACAAGAAAAGTAGAGAAAAAGAGGAAAGAAGGAAAAGAAAAGAAACGGAAGGAAGAAGCAAGCAAACAGATGAAGGCATAACAAACAGATCTGTAAGAAGGAAAGAAATCAAAGGAGGAGGAGCATAGTGACGCAAGACGGAACGGACTTCAGAAACAAGAATAAGCGAGAACAGAGAAAGAGAACCTCAGGAATATAAGAAATAATTCATAATCCGAGAAGGTTGAATAAACATGCAAAATGAATTCAGAGTGCTAATCCTAAAATAAAACTATAAACGTCAAGTATTGGTGCCCATTCCATTGAGAGGTTTTGAAGATAAAGTTTAAGCTTTTCCGGATCATCATTCCGGATCATCAAAGGTACGTGAATAACCATCATGCATAATCTTGCAGAGACAAGGATGGAGGATTCCATATTGAATGTTAAGATGTCTCATCTGCGGTTGCAAAGCGAGGAATTCTTTGCGACGTGTGTTAGTTGCATTGGAGATATCCTGAGAAATGAAGATATTATGGCCAGACCAAATGAGACAACGTTTTAGTCTTACAGCCTTCAAAATATGCATTAGTTCAGTAAACCCCAGAAAAAGCATGATGATGCCACGTGGTTTTGTAGCATTAGAGTTTAAACACCCCATATGATATGCTCTTTGTATGTTGAGGGGAGCAGTTGAAGATTGATGATCCAAGAGTTCTGGAAGGAGTTTTTGTAGAAACAGTACCATATTTGAACCTTCAATATTTTCCCGAAGACCATACAGGCGTAAGTTATTTCTACAATTTCGATTTTTAAGGTCCTCTGTGTGAATTTTCAGCTTATGAATTTCTTGCTCTAATAGTGGAATCTTTGTAGATACATCCTGCAGGTCGCTCCCACATTGTTTCAGTTCTAACACCTTGCCTTCCATAACAATCCATCTCTCCACAATTTGTTTAAGCTTTTCATTTGTTGCAGACATAAACGGTTGAAGACCACGGACTTCATGTAAAATAGAGTCCAAAATCGGATTCTGAGATGAATGAATAGGAGAAGGTGGGTCGCCTTCTGTCCCATCGCAGAAACTCCTGAGCCTTCTCGGGATTGGTGAAAATGTGGTGTTTGCCTTGCACCGTAATGCATAGTTTTGCTGGATATAACATGGTGTTAGGGATATTGGCCTGTTGCAGTTTACACTTCACTACATCGGCCATCGTTCTCCTCGACCTTAGTGCCGCCTTCGGCACTGTAAACCACAACATTCTTCTCCACCGTCTCAGTAGGATAGGCATCTCGGGAACAGCACTCACCTGGCTGAGATCCTTCCTCACAGATCCATCTTTTCAGATATTCGAGAAAGATCTCACCTCCCCCAGCAAACCCCTGAACTATGGGGTGCCCCAGGGCTCCTCCCTGAGCCACACCCTTTTTAACGTTTACCTCAGCCCGTTGGCTGATGTCGTCCGCCCCTTTGCAGTGAAAATTATCACCTACGCGGACGACACACAGCTAGTGGTAGCATTGGATCCCCCTCTCAATTCCCACCACAGCCTACACAAATGTCTAGAAGCAGTCGCCGCCTGGATGACGGCCTCCTGCTTAAAACTAAATGTGGAGAAAACAGAGATCATGCTCCTGGGAAATACCATCACCAAATCTATCCACTCCATCTGGCCCCCCTGCCTAGGCTGTCCCCCCGTACCCAAAGAACAAATCAAAAGCCACGGCATATGGCTGGATAGAACACTTAATTTTAATTACCAGGCAACCAAGCTATCCGCCACATGCTTCGGGCTCCTGAGACTACTACGCAAGATCCTCCCCCTTCTTCCTCCCCACTCAAGACGAATCATGGTCCAAGGACTGATCCTCTCTTGCCTTGACTGCGGAAACGCCCTATACCTTAGGGCCCCACAGTCCACGCTTAACAGACTCCAAATTGTCCAAAACTGTGGCGCCAGGACTCTTCTCGATATCCCTCGACGAGTCTCAGTCAAAACTCGACTGAAGGACCTTCACTGGCTCCCTGTAAAATCGAGGATTGAATTCAAGGCCATGTGTATCGCCCATCGCTTCTATTGGGGAACAGGCCCCGCTATCAACCGTCCCCTTGTAAATGCCTATCATCCCAATTGACAACTCAGATCCGGGACATCCTATCTCACCACTGTGCCTCGAATCAAGAGAGCAAGGTGTGGAGGCCGTTCGCTCTCCTACAACCTAGCCAAGATCTGGAACAGCACGCTCCCCCTCACAATCAGATCAGAGCCTAAACTACTTACCTTCCAAAAGCTCCTTAAAACCTGACTTTTTAACAAACCTACATAAATCTAGCGTACTCCGCCTTAGCCCAACCTCTGCAGCGCTGGGACGCCCAATGGTAGCCATCGCGCTTTATAAGTTGTCTTTTCATTTCATTTCATTCATTTCATTTATTTCATTTCATTTCATTTCACGAGGAGCATGGTCGGAAATAAAAATAGCACCAATTTCATATTTTTAAAGGCAAGGTAACAGTGATTTTGAAATTAAAATAATATCAATACGAGATCTAGTATGATGTACAGGAGAATAGAAAGTAAATTCTGTAATATCTGGATTACATGTCTTCCACATATCAAATAAAGGACGGGAGGCAATGGTCGATTGAAATGATTTGTGGGATTTATCTGGTTTAAATTTACAATTAGAGTATCTATCTGAGAATGGTTCCAACCAGTTATTAAAATCCCCACCAACCACAATGTGTGAATTAGAAATTGATAGCAGTTTCAATTTTATAGATTGCCAAAGTTCTGGATCTGGTTTTACAGGGCCATAAATATCAAAGAAGGTGATTTTGTTTTGGTAATTTTAACATCAACCATTACCCAACGACATGAGGTGTCACAGTCTGATAACAACCTCTGTGCATTAGTAGACTTATGAAATAATATAGCAACTCCACATGACGAACAATAGCAGGAGAAAAAACAATTTGATTGACCCAATGACGCTTGAGTTTAAGAGACTCTTTGTCGTTGCAATGGGTTTCCTGTAAAAAAGCAACCTGGGCATTAAGTTTAGCTAAATGAGACAGTACGTTTTGACGCTTGACAGGATGACCAAGACCACGAACATTCCACAAGACCACATTAACCATGATGATGGATTAAGGGGTACATGAGGAAAAAGGGACACAAAACTGTAAAATGAACATGGGAGAAAATGAGAAGACAATGTTCAATATGAGAGAGGAAAGACATAGCAGAAGTACAACACTTATTAAAAAATAAGATAAAGAGTGAAAAAAATGTGACGTATTACTAACAGACCAACAATTATCAAAGAACAAAACTAAAACTGGGACATAACAAAAAAAGTAGAGAAAAAGAGGAAAGAAGGAAAAGAAAAGAAACGGAAGGAAGAAGCAAGCAAACAGATGAAGGCATGACAACCAGATCTGTAAGAAGGAAAGAAATCGAAGGAGGAGGAGCATAGTGACAGTTTTTGGAGATAAATTTTAAGCTTTTCCGGATCATAATTCCGGATCATCAAAGGAACGTGAACGACCATCATGCATAATCTTGCAGAGACAAGGATGGAGGATTCCATATTGAAAGTTAAGATGTCTCATCTGCGGTTGCAAAGCGAGGAATTCCTTGCGACGTGTGTTAGTTGTATTGGAGATATCCTGAGAAATGAAGATATTATGGCCAGACCAAATGAGACGACGTTTCAGTCTTACAGCCTTCAAAATATGCATTAGTTCAGTAATCTTCAGAAAAAGCATGATGATACTGCATGGTTTTGTAGCATTAGAGTTTAAACGCCCCAGATGATATGCTCTTTGTATGTTGAGGGGAGCAGTTGAAGATTGAAGATCCAAGAGTTCTGGAAGGAATTTTTGTAGAAACAGTACCATATTTGAACCTTCAATATTTTCCCGAAGACCATACAGGCGTAAGTTGTTTCTACGATTTCGATTTTCAAGGTCCTCTGTGTGAATTTTCAGTTTATGAATTTCCTGCTCTTATAGTGGAATCTTTGAAGATACCTCCTGCAGGTCGCTCCCACATTGTTTAAGTTCTAACACCTTGCCTTCCATAACAATCCATCTCTCCTCAATTTGTTTTAGCTTTTCATTTGTTGCAGACATAAACGGTTGAAGACCAGGGACTTCATATAAAATAGAGTCCAAACCCGGATTCTGAGATGAATGAATAGGAGAAGGTGGGTCATTTTTATGTCTCTTTACACGGAGGACCTAGCAGAATGGATATCATTAGCCATTGTAGCGTGTAAAGGACTCACCAAAAGACTGGAGTAAAATTGATATATTCACAATAAGTGACGTAGAAAAACCAGGAAATAGTAGAGATCCAATAACAATGCAACTGGATGTGAAGAGAAGAGTAAAGCCAACCTTCAAAATGCACAAGTAGAGTTCCTTAGAAAAACACTGTTAGTGCAAAAGGGTGCTGCATTTGACAAAGGTGTGAGGAAAATCGTGCGCAAGATATAATAAGTTGGCCTTCGTAAAAAAGTCAATTGGTTACTGGAAGCACAAAGCCGAATCCTCCATCTCAACCAAAAAACTGTAGAAAATATAATTGAAGATATTGTGACAATGATTTAGCGACATTAGATAATGAAAAGAAACGAGCTCAGCGACCAAAAAATGGTGGCCGCCAACATCTCCAGTCGGTAAAATATTGCCGCAAACTGAAAGAGGCTTAGGGTGTTTCAAAATCAAGCACGATGTGAACTCCAACCACACAACATGACCTGTAAGGCGGATTCACCACTCCATATAATGTGTAATACATAAGAGGTCAATTAGTGTGGAGTTTAGCAAATAAATGCCTCATTGGTGAAGTATAGCTTTCTGTCACAGCATGTGAAAACACACGTTGTAATAACTATATTCCTGAATAATGTTCACTCCATTATTTCAAAGGGTTAACAGCAAACAGGATTGCCAATTTGTTAGTAGAGTTGTTGATGAGAATAGCGAAAGTCATAGGCTGAAAAGGAGACGCGGGCGCAGCGACCTAAAATGGCGGCCGCGATTTGAGGCGGTGAAATAGAGGCACAGAGGAAGTTCAAATGCGGTCAAGCGACTCACCGCATATTCAGCCGGCAATATCCGCCACTCCGGTCATGAATTGGTGGAAAAAGAAGCTCTGAAGAAGCTTCCGAGTCCCGCTGTGGAGTGGAGATCATGCTGGGACCGCTATTCCACTGCGATGTCCAAGTCATGCCCCCCCATGATCTAAATCTTGCAGTATTGCAAAAAGGGTACGCAAATTGTGGGAAGAGGCCCGCCCTGGTACAAACCCAGATTGATCCGGTAATATCAGCTTGTCCATTAGTGGGCTAAGCCTGTTGGCTAGTATTGTAGGCAGTATTTAGACATCACAGTTTATTAGAGAAAGCGGCCTATATGGCTCACATTTAGTCACAGATTTCCCTGGTTTCCAAAGGGAGATGATCATGGCTTTGCGCATAGTTGGTGGTAGTGTAGCAGTCTCAGTGGCTTCTGTGTAGACTTTTTTTTAGTATGGGCACCATAACTCCTATGTAGCATTTGTAGAAATCTAATGGTAAACTATCAGGGCCTGGAGCTTTTCCGGATCTAAGCTGCATTATGGCTGCTCTGATTTCATCTTCTTTTATTTCAGCAGCTAAAAACTCCCTGTGAGTACCTTCGATCCATGCTAATGCAGTATCTTCTAAGTATGTGCCTATTTCTACTGGTTGGTCCCTACAAGTTGCATACAGGTCGGTGTAATAAGCTGTGAATGCCTGAAGAATGTAAGCAGTGTCTTTTTTCAGACTGCCTGTAGAAGTTTTCACCTCCAACATATGACCGGAAAACCTTGGTGGTCAGACTGTTTCTCCTAGTGCTTTATCCGGCCTTTCCCCCTCAACGTATTGGCATGCCCTATAATATTTGGAGAGGAAGAAACATCCTCGTTCAGCTTCCACTTGATATTCGGTCATTAAAGAACATAGTTTAGCTTTGCTTACTCCCTCTGGACTATCCTCAAGTGAGTGACTTTGATATCACCCTCTAATCTGTGCAACGTGTTTTGGATATCTCGCAATATTCCTCTGCCCTTTGCTATGCATAATCCTTACAGTGTGACTTTGAATGCTTCCCATATAGTCACCATGCTCCACACTGAATCCAGGTTTCTTTTAACCGCTTAACTGACGGGCTAATTCCCCCGCTGTGCTGGGGGGAGGGGGTTGTGCACAGAGCCCCGGTGCTCATGACGAGCTCAGCTCATCATGAGCCACGGTGGCCGTGTGCTCATGACGATCTGAGCTAGTCATGACCACACCCGTTCCAATGGAACACCCAGCACAGCAGGGGGATTATCCCCGTATGGGCCCGGCGCAACGGTCATGACGAGCTCAGCTCGTCATGAGCACACAGCCACCGTGGCTCATGACGAGCTGAGCTCGTCATGAGCATCGGAGGGGTTAAAAAATGCATCAATTTCCTGTCTGACCTCGGTTCTAAAACATGTATCTAGGAGGTGTCTAGGACATAGTTTCAATGATTGATAGGGAGATATGGGCATTGGGGGCTGCAGTTTCATCAGTACTGGAGAATGGCCTGAGTATGTACCCCCCAGATGCTGTGCACTAATGAGCCATGTGCCCAGTCCTCTTAAGATTATCCAGTAGTCGATTCTGGACCAGCTGGCATGTATGCTGGAGTAGTATGTGCCCTCTAGTCGTATGGGGCAATGTTCTCCATGTGTCTAACAAAAGATAGTCTTGTATAATATTGTGTAGGTGCTTTCTGGCTGTGATGTGTTGTGGTGTTTCACCCCGTGATCTGTCTTTGCTATGGTTTAACACTAGATTAAAATCACCCTTCAGACGACATGTGTAGAGCCGACATATAGAATAATGCCCCATGGCTTGTCATAAAAAGAGGGGTCGTTCGTGTTCAGCCCGTAACAGTTGACTAGCATTACAGAATGAGTGGCAAATGTGCCCCACATCAGAAAATATCGCCCCTGCAGGTCATTTTGGAGGCACAATGGTGATATGGTACACCGCTTTAATCAGAAAGCCGGAGTCCCTAGAATACATAGAATAGGACGCAAAGCAGGAGTATGCCGCTCATTTTGCAGCAAAGTTGTGCGGTCTGCTGGGGTCCTTCTTGTAACATCGCGACGTGGATATTGTGCCTATTCAGATAGCCTATGACATGCCTGCATTTTTGAGGGTCCCCTTACCCTCTCACATTCCAAGACAAGAAGTTATAGTGTGGTCTGTGATGTACTCATACAATAGTTGCTTCAGTCACGCTACTCGCCACAGGACATTGGTCTGACGGTCCTTAGCTGAGGTCTGTGTGGCACCTAGGAATGTTAGTCGAGTGCAATGTAAAAACAGTAACATTTACCCACTCTCCCGTTCCCCCAACCACATCAGGTGCCCAATCCCACTGGCGAATCCCACTGAGTCAAATCCATCCTCCAGAGAAGCAAGAGGTGCCACTCATAGTGCAACTTTAAAAGAGTAACAGATATGATAAGGGAGTGACAAAGAAAAAAAAATAAAAGAAAAGTGTGATACTCATTACTCAGTAATAACAGTTGCAACAGTACACTTGGCAATTCGCTCTTGATGGGTGTCACCAGAGGTTCAGGCTTGTGCCCCAATCAAACAGGGGTGCCTGGGTGAAGAGTCTCACTTGATATCTTCCATGGTCGTTGGTTCCTCACAGATTAGTTCATCGTCCTTCAGGGTTCCGTGGTTAGCTTGTATGGGCTGTGGTTAGGTAACAGCATACTTGTTTGTGCAGTTGTTGCAGTTCAGTTGTCCTAGTCTCGCGCACTCCAGTCTAATGTAGATTCATATTACACATGTCCCATATTTCTAGCAGGGGTCCATCTTCTGCGGAGTGAGTAGATTGGTACTTTAACTTTTGCTCAATCATTCTCGGATAGTAGACTTGCAGGCGGCGGGTTTGGGCTCTCCTCTGCGCCAGAGGTGGGCCGCCTTCTATCCCATCGCAGAAAGTCCTGAGCCTGCTGGGGATTGGTGAAAATGTGGTGTTTGCCTTGCACCGTAATGCATAGTTTTGCTGGATATAACATGGTGTTAGGGATATTGGCCTTTTGCAGTTTACACTTCACGGGGAGGAATGTATTTCTCGCTTCCTGCACTGCCATTGTAAAGTCAGGGTAGAAGTTATTTTGTTTCTCTGATTTGTCAGGCGACCACGTTCCCTGGCTAACCATAGCACTGCATCCCGGTCTTGGTAATTAAGCAGCCAAGCAATTATGGACCGGGGGGACACAGGTGGGGGTCTTACTGAAGGAGACCTATGTGCTCTTTCCACAACTAATTGTGTCGACAGCCCGAGGCATCAAAAAGTGTGGTCAGCATGGTCTCTAAGTCGTCTTCCATTCACCCCACAGCTGCAGACTCAGGAAGCAACAAACTATGAAGGATATTTCTCCTTGATCTTGCCTCCAAGTCCTCATTCTTAGTTGCTATGGTGCACAGTAGGTGCTTAATTTGTTTAATTTGGTCCCCCTGCTACGCAGTGGTGTTCTCAATGTTGGATATTCATTGTTCAGCCTCCCTTATACGACTGTCCTTCTTCTCTAATCTCTGGGAGATAAAATCGATGCGCACACTCATGGAATCCACTTTGGCTTCTAGGGAGTTCAGGCTGTGTCACATTGCAAGTAGCAGAGATTGCAAATCAAGGTCCTCAGGGGTGGATTGTGATGATTGCCCCTTTACCATATCTGTGACGGCTTCCCCTGCCTACCCTCACTTCGATTTACGCCCTTCTAAGGGCAGAATAAATTTGAACGGCATATTCTGGGGTAGTGCTAAATGCCACCACGGATGAAGTGGGGGGGAGAATGAGTCATTCTGCTTTGTCCAGCACCACTTGGGTCAGAGCTGAGGATACACCATGCTTACTAATTTACTCTTGGTGCAATTTTGTATGCACAGAGTGGGGCTTCCAATTGCCTCAGGGGGCAGCTCTCAGCTAGAACCTCTTTCAAACTGCAACTCTCTAATCTTCTATTCATGGTGCCTCACAGATTGCTACCTACCTGTATCCCCAGGCTTCGGCGTATGAGCACTTTATGGTTCGCTGGCCCCTCTTGTGCTACTATATGGACTTGTGTTGTCGACGTGGGAGAGCAGACCAAATCCCCCTTCTGCTAGTGTGTTGTGCCCAGCGGGAAAAATCAAGTGGCTTACGCAAACATTTGGTCTGAATACTGTCGTGGAACAGCTTGCACGTGTCGTATGCAGGGTGTTGGACTAACAACATTCCATGATAATTATTCAGCCGTCTCCTCCGTTTCACTTTTCGGAGAGTGCTGTGTATCCCCAGCAGGCCAGTTAACACGAAACAGTATTCTGTTTAATTGATGCAGTTGGCTGGTGAGTGGGCCTCAGACTGCTGCGTGCCTTTCCCCTTTGATAATAGATAGTTGTGGCGTTTTAGGTTGAAGGGGAGACTGCCCAATGCTACTTCTTCAATCAAGGCAAACAAAAGGTGGGCCAGGGTGCGCTACTTCTATGGCCCGCGGTGCATGCCTCTCATGTTGGGGGACAGACGCGGAGGCGAGCAGGAGCTTGTTGAGCCTCCTGCAAGCCACATCCTGGCCTAGCCGGGACACTACCCACCGTAGCTCTCAATTCGTGCCATTCTGGCCCGCGAGTATTTGGACCCCTTAATCCTTACCGGGCAGTTGTTACTTTCAGCCTGACTTCCAGTCGCGGCAGATGCTTTGCCAGGAGATATCGCTTCCTACGCGGCCGCCATCAACGGCCTCCGTGCAAATGCGGCTCCACCTCAGTCAGTCTGTTCCGCACTACACACCACCCGGACGAGCCACGCGCAACTCTGCATCAGGACGCAGAGTGTTCTGATCAGCCTCTGCTCCTGTTGCCTCATCGTTCTTCCGCAGCTCATGAAAGTGGGAAGCCACTTTCAGTGAGTGCGCGCTACCATCCTCTTGCGCCACAGCCCTATGAAGCCAGCAGTAGTTTCACCCGGTTTTGGTTCTCAGTCCGGCCCTGGCAAAGTGCTCGGCCGCCCCCACCCACCCCACTCGGGGGGGAGGGGGGGCGTCGGAGGTGCCGCCGAGTGCTTTGTTGGGGCCGGTTTTCGGATAATTTTGTTGCAGGGCTGATTTTACAGCTATGCTGCAAAAACGGCCCTGTAACAAAATCGGCCTTCAGGAGCTCAAACCTGGCCCCCACCCTTGCGGCGCACCGGGGGATTGCCCGGTGCCCGCTATGGCCAGTCCGGGCCTGGTTTTACCCTTGTTGGGCCCGATTCACATTTAATTTTGTATCTGCAGGGATCCAGGCAGTATCAGCTTTCAGAACGCAGTGTTTGTGCACCGATTAGCTCAGTGGGGACCTGGATGCATGCCGGATTGTTGTCCTGGGGGGCAGGAGCTTCACGTCAGTGCGGCCATCTTGCTTGCAGGCTCTCTAGCACCTCCCCCCCAGCAAGGAAGTAACCTTAACAAAAGCATTATAATAGATAATTCTTACAAATTAAATGGCTTCTTAGCCTGTGATGATACCTGCCAACTACTAGCATTAGTCTACCCAAAGTAATTTCTATAGTTTTTTCCAGTGAAGTGAGGTAGCTTTGTAAAAATTGCTTATTTTGTGATCTGAGACTGTAGTTTCCCTTTTCACTGCTTGAATTAACTTTGTTAGTTAGGTTATGTACACTTTCTCTTTATTTCTCATTATTCACTCCACATATCTTTCACTCATATTCCTGACTAATTCATGTGTTGTTTTTAAATGTCTTGCAAATATTATGCTCATTCTTCCAAATTAATATTTTTTTTGCTGTAGTAAATTGTGTCTAACATATAAATGATGCATATGGGGTAAATATTTCTAAATTAGACGTTCACTGTACGTTAGTCTTTAAATGAAGAAATGCAGATTTCTGCTGGCCCTGGTAATGATCTTGATCAAATGAGACATTAGACTCCACAAAACTGACCAGAAATTGATTAATTACAGGGAAAATGGCAAGGGCTCCACTATGTTGATGATCCCCAGAAGAAGAGAGAGAATATGGTATGCTTGAGCTAGAGGAACTGGTACAATTGAGATCATTGAACTGATTCAGGCACCTCAGATAGTAAAGTACCTAGACTGATGGATGCACAAGCCTTTCAAAAAAATGAGTCCCAAATTTTTATGAGATGGGAATGCCCCAGGACGCAAATCTTGGACAAGATCATTTCAATGCCCAAAGAAGATCTTCACACAATCATATTCATGTCTGAGTACTTCCAATATCCCATGAAGAGCATTGGATGTTGGATGGATCGTTGATATGTTATTAGAAATTATACAGAATGTTTATCACACTGGAGATTATTCAGGTGCGGACTTGGATGCATGAGAGTAGCATAGTTGAAGAGCCAGAATTGCAGTTTACTACTGAATTCAAGGACAGAGCTAGCTGCTCCGATGGGGGAGTGGAGCTTTTTCCAGGTCTTGGGGACGATATAAGAGAAAGTGTAATCTTCAATTTTGGCTCACTGGATGCGTGGACTGGTGCAAAATGTAGGTCAGACGAATGTAGGTATAGAAGAAGATGCAGCCGTTGAGTCCAGGTTGTGGACCTTGTTGGAGATGGTGAGGAGTTTTAAGATGGCACATTTCTGGATCTACAGTCAGTGGAGGTACTTCAGGTGCTTGGAGAGGTGTGCTTGAGGAAGAAGGATGAGTATGAGTCTGGCTGCAGTGTTTTCTACTATATGGAGTCTGTTGGTGAGCTTGGTTGACATATCTATGTGTATCAACAGACATGTGACAGGAGAGATGTGAATATTTTTCTTAGCATTCTGGGGTTATTGTAACACCCCTGACATAGAGGTCTGGTTGTTGATTATGATACCCAGACTCCTGTCAGCATTAGTGGGTGGAGAATGGGGCCTGTCCCAGTTCTGTGGGCCAGCAAGCCGGAGACCAGAGAGGTATCTTTACCAAACAGTACTACTTCTGTTTTGTCACTGTTGTGCTTTATGCTGTTGCTGTGCATCTAGTTGGCTATGGTGGACATGCACTTGACATGTTGGATTGGATGGTGGATATATCTTCTAAGAGGGAGAGAATCAGTTGCATGTCTTCTGCAAAGGAGATGATGCTAATACCATGGGAGTGGACGATAGAGGTTAGAGAGGCCATGTAGACATTTAACAGGGTGGGGTATAGGGAGGAGTCCTGGGGTACACCTACGCTCATCATGGAGATATCTGATTGGAAGGAGGCAAGGCTGACTAAGTGTGTCCAATGAGATTGGAACTGATCATTTTAGGGTGGGGTATCAGATCCTGGCCTTGTGCAGTCCCTGGATGAGGATGGGGTAGGAGACAGTGTCAAAGGCTGCTGAGAGGTTTAGTAGGATGAGGGCAGCCACGTCTCCTTTGTTTGTGATGAGTCATATGTCATCTGTGGGCTATGGCAGCAGTGAGGGCAGTTTTGGTGCTGTGGTTGGCTCTGAAGCTTGAGTCAGAAGGGTCACAGTGGTAGTTGGTCTTGAGGTGGTTAGCAAGGAATGAGTTGACCAATTTTTCCAGGACTTAGGGTTGGAGAGAGATGAAGGTGTGCACGGTGGCCATAGGGATGAGTCATCCTATGAAGATGTAGTAAGGGTAGGAATTGGAGTGAGCTCCAAATTTGATAGATCTTATTGTATTGGTGGAGATTTCTGGCCAACAGTTCAGTGAGGGACCTGGGTTGGTGCTAGTCTCTGTGGAGAGGAGGTCGAAGGTCTAGTCTGTATGCTGAAGGATGACATTGGTGCAGATGATCTTCATTTTCTCAGAAAGTGGATGGAAAGTTTGGGGCATAGATCTTGGTGGTGGTAATGGCTTTTTGTATATGCAGTACAATTTGGGGTATCAATACTTAAAAAGTGTTTCACTACAGATGGTTGTCATAGCACCCCTTCCATGGGGCCATGACCACCCTTTTTTTGGGATGGAAACAAAATCTGGGTTTAAATTAAAGCACACAATTAATATTTTGTGCTGACCTGCACACTTGGGCTACCCTCACATGACACACACCTTACACCTTGCATAATTGATTAAATAATGTTAGTGATAAGATAAGCTTAGTGACCTTGTTGGGTTTGTAGTTTTCTTCAGGACATCCAAGGTCCTGAAGAAAGGCACACACCCTGCATGAGTCTTTTGAACAGTGTCTTAAACACATCGACCGGTATATGAGAGGACCAATTGTTATCTTTAAAATCTTATTATGATTAACCTTATGTAGGCATCCCTACAAATTCTTTTAGTCAAGACTTTAAGTGATTTCATCTTCTCTTTAATAATAATAACCGGTATTTGTGAAGCGCAAACTAATCAACCCTAAGTGTCTTACAATGCTGAGGGGCATCGGGAGATTAAGCGAGCTACTGCCCAGACTCACAGGGTTCTGGGCTGAGCTGCCGCCAGGAATCGAAACGTGAGCCCCATGCTCAGGAGTCAGCCGCCCTGGTTGCCTCTCAACACCTCTCCCTCTTTTCTGTGCCTACCATTGCGCTCCTTTAACACAAAGGAAATGTATATTCACTGAGAGTTCCCATTGCTGGACCCCATACAGATAATGATCCCTCTTAGTACAGAGAAAGGATGGCTGGGTGACAGTTGCGCAAAGTTGTGAGGCAATTTAAACTCAAAATATAAATAGCTCAAAGGATAAGGTGACGGCCATACACCATCTACCAAAGAGTACAGAAAAATCAATACCATACAAAGCCAAACACGAATATATCCTGAGCTTGGATCAACAGTAAATAGAGTCCTTAGTAAATCAAGGTTGAGATGATCTTCTTATCTGCGTTTATTACACAGCACTTCTTCGTAAACGATCCTAGCCACCAACAGGTGTTTCGTCTTTAGTGGTATAAGCCACAGACTTCCTGACAAATGACAAGTAGTATCTCAGTGTTCACCCACAAGAAATATTCAGCAAAAAAGAGGTACGTGGCGAAGTAGGCCAATAGCTTCGAAGAGTCTTCAGAAACAGTTAAAAACACCAACGAATCTAAAACACGGCGTAGTCCAGCCCAAGTCTCGAGCAGCGGCGTCTAGCCAGAAGCTCTGGATATATTCGTGTTTTGTAATGATCCCTCTTTGTTTGATGTGGAGCAGATATGATGATGAAGTATTCCACCTTGGTGGGTGAGGATTTGTGTCCTATAAATAGGAATACACTTTGAGGCTCATGTGAACCATATTCATCTAACTGATGCAGAAGCATTGATCAATTGAAGGTTGTAATTCATCTGTTGTATTTTTGGTGTTCGTTTTTTCGTACAGTTTGGGTTACTGCTTATTATTCCAGGTTTGCAGGTGGCTGATCCCCCACATCCTGTCATCAAGAGGCCACCCAGTGTCTTGTGCACAGGTCATAGCCTATTACAACAAAAACCCATTTTGGTATGATGAATATAAATGTGTCAAAAAACAAACATAATAGAGACTTCATTTATAATCTAACTGTACATGTGTGCAATTAACAAATAAACATCTAAAATATTTTTTTTAAACAAGAAAATATATTATGAGGCACTTGAGGGAAATTCAGGATACAATTGACAGTGCATATCAAAATTGACATATTAACAATAATAATTGTTATTATTAATATTATTGCTGTTGTTGTTGTTGTTAAATGCAATTTGGCAGAATTTTATAAAAAGAGACTGTGGAAAATTCCACAGGAACAAAGACCGTTTAGCTTCATACCACTGTTAACCTATTCATCCTTGAAGCTATTCTTTCTCAATCCTACATCAGAGAAACTTCCACCCGCGAATGATACGTTTTCTCTTTCCTGATCGTTTCATCGTTCACCACTATTTCAAACCAATGAGTGCATCTACGTAATGGATTGAAATAGCAGTAACAATCGCTATGAACAACTCTCATCTCCTCTCATAAACTTTATGTTTGATCTTCGGAAAAGCTGCCGCTGTTTAAAAGATTTAGGTTCTTACTTTTAATCTCATATTGCAGTTGTAAGAAAGGCCCTTTGCTGCTCTGCCATGTTTCGGTGTTGTCATGGATACCTGAGTATGGTACATTACTTCTACGAGTAAATAAACAAGCTTCTCAAAGACTGCTCGGTGGGATTTACTAGCTCACTGGTATTGTTAGCAGCACAAAGCTTTAAATAAGAAAATGGTTTTAAAATAACTCAAGATGCTGAGGGGGAATGCACACAAGTTAATTTCTGACAAACTGCAGACTTGATGTAAAATGAAATAACGTTTTTAGGGAACAAACAAATGTTTTTATTTACCACATTGCTGATGCATTTAAAAAGATCATGCTGTTGTAATTTAAAGCTCTGGGTTATACAAAAGATACATAAACGCAAATTGCGAATCCACCTTATTTTAATGAAGGCTGGTGGCGTTTTCCACGTTTGCCGCAACCACCATCATGATGCAGGTATCCATTTTGTATTTGAGTTTTCTGTTCATGCATGAACGAAAATGCTGGTCTTCGTCTTGGTATATGTGCCTTATGTTCATTTCAGTGGAAATGATCCATAATGGATGAACACAAACAGGGTCATGTAGGAAGATCTGGCCTGTGATTTCCGATGGTGCCCGCCCAGGTTCTGCAGTAGCTGGACAGTTCTCTGCGTAAAACGGAGAACTTCGGCTTTCGCATCAATATGGAGCGTGATGGCATTGCTGTGTTTTCTTGCATTGCTTGTTCTATTTCATTCAGTTCTAACTTGGAACTAATGTGAAACCAAGTGCAAATTTAGTTTGCACTGTTTCTACACTACGACTGCAAATTACACCTATTGTGTTACATTCACTATTTCTGTCTCTTGAGGTATTTCGGGAGGACACTATTCTTCTGATCTGCATGTCAGATAACTGTAGTGCATAAAGGGATACGCCATTTTTCATTGTCTGCCTACAGACATCATTTGTTTGCTGATGGTGATGTGATGAAGTAGTTCCTGACTTCATGTACATCCAGCTCAGATCTGCCAGCAGCATAAACAGCCTCTTCAATCCTGGCTTGGGCTTCACAACAGAGACTCGGAGTCCAGCTATCTGCCTTTGCCCAGTCCTGTCCCACTGTAGGAGTATTATTCTGGGTTGCTCTTCGCAGAGTTCTTCATACATGAAAATTAGAAGTGTTGGCTTACCAATGTTTGCCACTATTTGCCAGCATTGCTAGTAAAAAAATTGATGGTAAATGCACAAAAGTTTGCAAAGAAACGTGTAGGGGGTAAGAATGACAGGTCTATCCTACTAGACATCTAAATATAATGGGCCTGATTCACAAAGGTAACTTACACTTTGGAGTAAGTTTACTACTGTCAGTGTTCACAATCTGAGTGCAAACGTAATGCAAAAGGGCAAGTTACCTGTCCCCAACCCCTTAGTAAAGCAATTGGCTTACTCTAGTGTGAGTTGGTGACATCCCTTCCTAAACCCTCCTCCCTGTCCCTCCCTAAACCCCTCATACTCCTCGCTAAATCCATCCTCTTGGAAGTAACTGCTGTTTTCCCCACTCACAATGTGTCATTTTCACATTTACTACTGAAATCTACACTTATGAGTGCAGGGATTTTGCAGTCGGGGCAGGGAGCTCCGCGCATAAGTATGCTTACATTTTGTAGGACGTTTAGTAAGTACCTTTTGCAATACTTCAGCATGTACTACAACGTGTAGTTTGTGAATCAGGTCCAATAATTCACAGACGTAACACATTTAGAGAGGAATAGCTCTGTTATGAGAGGTTGTTCTGCTGCTGGGCCTGAGGGGCTTTGCATGCAGCCTCAATTACTTCACTGCATTCCTGCTATGGATGTCAACCCTAGACTCTTGTAGGATGGATGCAGGCTAAAGTCGGCTCCTGTGACCAGTCCCTCAAATGGACAGCCTTTGTAAATGTATGTATGTAAATGTATAGGCATTTACATAGTGCACTACTTACCCGGAGGGTCCCAAGGCGCTTCAACCGCTGCGAAACCCTTCCTGGCTTCCCTGAGAGATGGTCCCTTAATGGGTATCTCCAGGGTGAGACCAGGCATCCCCGGCGGTCTGGTGGGGCCGTTAGTGAAGATGAGGCAAGCTAATGCCCAGAGTTGCCGAGTGTGATCACTGATCAGAGTGGGCACCGAGGCGAGAGAATTATCGAGTCCGCGGACCCTGGCCCAGAAACCTGCCGCGCCGGGATTCGAACCCTGGTCCCGGGCCGTCCTCTGCTCTCGGGTCTGCCGCCTCTAACCAGTGAGCCACACTACTTCACAGTCCTTTGGACATGCATAGTAGGTTTTGTGCATATGGGGACTTAGCACTCAACCTACACAGTGCATGATTCTAAGTAATAAACAGAGACATTTTTCCACAAGGGCTTTTTGTGCAGGACCCGTTCAAAGCCAAGGAATGTGCCCAATCCCAACGAAACATGGGCTTGGCTGAGGAGAAGCCTTGTGTCTAGACACCTCTTGTGACGGGCCGGAGGCCATGTGTAACAGGCAATTTTGATATGGGGTTTGACAAATTCCAGGCCCTACACCAAACTCGGAGAGCATGGTGGTGGGTTAAGGTATGAGCCAACTCTCCCAGGTATGGTGGAAGGTGAGACACAGTAGGTTACGTGGGCTGGCCAAAGAACAATCCCTGCACTCAGTCCCAATGCATATTTCGCAAGGGTTTGTCTAGTGGTTATTTGGCTGTCTGTCAAAGGGATAATGTATGGTACACAACATTGAAAATTCACTGAATAATCTTTAGTAAAGCAAAAAATGTTAATGTAATTTAGAAAATCCCTTCAGAAACGACAATTGAAAGGATATTAGGGTTACTATTTTATGCCTACAAAGTGCTGAAATTAATCACGTTGTCAAATATGAGTAATTCAGCCATAACTTGCTCCACAAAGCACTGCTCATGAACTCATACATGATGTCACACATGACACCACTAATATGTTCTATGTCACTGCTGTTAAGGCCAAACTGTTTGTGTTTGTGTTGTTGTTTAAGGAAAGTATGTGGAATTGCAGACACTCTTGTCACATTTCTAGCTCATGCTGATACCATTTGAGCTAATCCTATGTGTAAGTATTCTACAAGGAAAACAGATATCAGAGGTAGAAATATTTAGAGGGGAGTTGATGGTGTAGATATGATGCAGGGAACTACACTGTGAACACTTATGGGATTGCGCTTAATTTATGTAGCATGCCATTACATCTCAGGACAAGACTCACCGGCATTAGTGACTCCGTGATCGTGGCCCATGGCAGGGTGTTTAATGGGTGTTGCAGAGCGCTGGGTGCAGGTGGTGGTTGAAAGAGTGCAAAGATAAGAGGGATTTCCAACAGGAAGTTCTTCCTATTTCTGTCATTTTTAAAGTCGCTTTTCTCCAGGAAAAGTAGAACATATTAGAACTATTTCTATGCAGGTCCAAGGTGGTTGCCTGTCTAGTATTTGCTGCTTGAGATTACGAATCCCTTAAGGTGTCGCTGCGAGTCCTGAGACATGGTGTCCTGTTTATATCATGCATAAGTATACTTGGCGAGAGAAGGAGGTGTTGCAATGCTTTCATTCCACGTTTTCTCTGCAGAAGGATTTCTTCAGAATTCTTTCTTCTGGAAGACCGTTATGTCTGGTCCTTTCTCGGACCAAATTTCAAAGGGGATTTTATGCATTGTTTTTTAATCTCTATATTAACTAACCACTACAATCAAGAATTACCAATATGGTGAAGGCGATTTGTATGCCCCTTATGGATGGATTGTTCCTCCTAATTGGGACCTTCTCAAGTAGTCACTTGATACATTTCTCATGTATTTTACATGCTTCTTACTACTGCGAAGTATGGCATTTTGCCTACTTGGAGCAGTCATCCTTTCCACTTGTAATCGGGAAGGAAACTAGAGAAACCTTTACTATGTCCAATCCTTGACAGATTGCCTTGTCAAAAACTCCATTAGCCTATCTCTGTTGTGGACCCTGCTCAGGATTTGCCAGAGGAATATCAAAACCTTCATGAAAATTCAGCCTTAATCTAAACCCTTTGCTTCAAGGTATACTGATATCCCAGTAGTCATTTAAGGTGCACCACATTTTTCTGGGGATTTTTTTTAAGGTAACAGAATCTTATTTGGATAGCTATGCTCCCTTTGTACTAAATGGTAAGGTGTTCACATTTCCTGATGTGGAGCATTCTGCTGAGGACTCTCTATCTGATGTTCTGCAAAATTAAATGGATATAATGAATTATGAAAATAATTTTCACTAATTGGCAACAGAAGCTACTTGGGATGAGAGGACCCAAATTATATTAGTTTGTTAAGGATTGCAGGAAGAAATCAAAGTTGAGTTAGTTTATATTGATCACCCAACTTCAATCTATGGATACTGTCTTGTTAATTGAATCTACATTTCTCAAAATACGTAAGACAAGAAAAAAGTCTTGAGTGAGGTGTCCTGGTTTTTTCTGGATTTCACTCCCTTTGTAGACCATAACATCATATAGATTCCTCTTCGATCGAAGAACCTATGCAATAGAAACAGATAGAGCTCTGCTAACAGAGAATGAGAAGAAATGTCAGTCAAAGGAGTGAGTGTCTTTACTGGATGACCCTGGATGCATGATCCATGTCTGTCCTAAATGTAATTTTAAGGAATTTAGGGCCATATGTAAGTAATCTACATTTACCGATTCTAAAATACAGAATTTTACCGATTCGGTATTTCAGAATCGGTAAATGGTACATAGGAAACAATTCGATAATTATTACCCAATCGGTACGATTCGGTATTTAAGAATCGGTATTTACTGATTCGGTAATTCCCATTAATTCCTATGGGCCTGGAGGCCCATAGGAATGAATGGGAAGCCATTCACTATTACCGATTCGGTAAATACTGAATCTGTAATAGGGGGCACATATTCAAGAGTGGCAGGGTGTCACATTGACACCCTGTTGCACCCCTGAATTGTGCATGTGTGCACATACGACACACATGTATGTCTGCCTTATGGCACTTTTAAAAAAGCACATTGCTTTTTTAAAGGTTTTCTATATTAACCACCAACTTGTAGTTGGTGGTAAATAACGAATCCTGAATGCAAGAAGGCACTCACTTGAGTGCCTCCTACATAGCTTTTTGTATTCGGTAATTACCGATTCCTTAAAATAAGGAATCTGTATTTTACCAATTCCTTAAGGAATTGGTTATTACCGAATCCTTAAACCTGCCTCCTCCATCTCAAACCTTAAATACAGGTGGTTAACGGACGAAATTCGGTAATTTCGGCCGTTACAGACCGGTATTGGGCTACCTACAGATGGCCCTTAGTCAATAGCAAGCCTGTGAGAAAGAGGGAGGTGTGGGCTGTAGATTGGATCTTTAATGAGTGGCTCCGATAGTTAATTGCTTTTGAAATTACAATTTCTAGTACTATTGGATAGTGGACTGTGTGACATTTGTATTGCCAATAATTGGGCCCATAAAAACAACATTCCTAAGAGAGTGACTGGAGATGCCTGCAGCTGTTGTGTAAACAAATGCTCGTTCATCTTTGGCTTCAGAACCAGTAAAGGAGACTTTAATAACAGGTCTCTTTTGGAGGGAATTTAGAAATACTTTTATTTTGATATAACATCTCCTAATTATGCTGTGTAGAAAATTGAGTGAAGCCTCTTGTCAAGCAACAACCACAATCCTTGTAAAGGTGAACCAGAGTGAACCACAAAGACACTTAATTAACCTGTGCTTAAGCTTCAGGTAGCGTGGCACAAAAGCAGCTATGCTTAACTTAATTGCAATGTGTAAAGTATTCATGCATCACACAAACAGTAATAAAGTAAAAACACAAGACAAGAAAAATCCCACACCAATGTAGAAAAATAGAATTTACATTTTAGTAAGTAACATGATACCAGACTGACAAAAATACAATAAGTAGAACCGGAGATGTGCAACTTTAAAGTTGCAACTTCACATAAGTATAGATCCTGAAAGCACAAAGAGCCACTCGCTGTCATCTGGTCGTGCTCGACAGGGGGAAGTCAGTAGTTCAGGCCAATCACAATGGAGCACCTGCTGAAAAATGTTACATTCTCAAAACCCTGCACGAAGAGTATAGTTTGCGGTGGGGGAGGCTGTGAAGAGCAAGGAGAGCACCTTGAATTGTTGGCACTGTAGTGTGAACAGCAGGCCTGGTATCGTGGACAGTTATCGCTGTAGCTCGAAGATCCGGTCGGGCGATGTGGACGGTCATTGCTGGAGCTTCGCGCTCGGTATAACTGTGGGTTGTCATTGCTATATCAAGAAGTGTTGATCATGCATTGCTGTTTGTTACTGGAGGATGCTGTAGTGCAAGGAGATGGGTCCAGAGCTTTGCATTGTCAGTAGTTGCGGGCGGAAGAGTCTCGACGCAAACTGCCTTGTTCATGGCCATGATGAGCCCAAGATGTAAATATTTCTCCCTTTCTTGATGAGGAGTGCACTCAGATGCCAGCCAAGGGTCCAGGACCTGGGTAGGCACCTCTTGGGGATCAGGGGCTCACTCTAGCAGAGATCAGCTGGGCTCTGGCAGGTCCAGTTGCAGGGAGGCTTCTTGAGCTTGTTGTGGCCCTGTAGCTCAGAACAGGATGTATGCCTGGGATGAAGGTAGCAGGTTTAGTCTACCTTCACAGAGAGCAGAATAGGCCTCAAGCAGCAGGGCAGCCCTCTAAAGAAGAAGGAAGGACTCAAGTAGCAGAGCAGTCCTCTGGGGAACAAGGCAGTCCTTCTTCTGTAGTCCACAGGTCAAGGAGTCTACAGATGTGCGGCTCAGGAGGTCCAATATTTATACTTGGTGCCACCCTTGGAAGTGGGAGAAACTACTAGTCTACCCCCACGTCTGGTTCTGAAAAGTTCCTTCCCTCTCCTCTCGTCCCCTTCCCAAGCTCCATGAGGTCTAGGATGTCAAAAGTCTGGTGCCAAGGGTTGGAGCAGCCATTTGAAATGTAAGCGGGGCAGGGAACAGCTCTACCCTTATTCTTTACTGTCTGGGCCCAGTACATATTCCTGATGGAGGAGTAATTAACAGGCCCAGGCAGCTGGAAACTCCTAGCAGTCATCACAAAGTTTAGGGCTGGAAAATGCCAACTTTCTAAAAGTGGCTTTTTCAAAACTAAAATCTAAAGTCTGACTTTACCATTTGAGAGGGGTTTACATTACCGTTAATTTAATTCCAAATTTGACATTTCTATTTGTTCCAAATCAAATGTTAGCACTTATTAAATGTAATAAAGAAACCCAATGTTATCCTATGAAAGATATTGGCCTTTGCAGTATTGAAACACAAATTTAGGAGATTGTCACCCCCTGGACATGTGAAACTTAAAAACACATGTCCTACCTTTTAAATACAATGCATCCTGCCCTATGGGCTGTCTAAGACCTACATTAGGGGTGGCTCATGTGTTTTAAAAGGGATAGTTTAGGCCTGGCAAATGGCTTATTTTGCCAGGTTGAATTGTCTGTTTAAACTACACCACAGGCTGCAATGGCAGACCTCAGACATGTTTTAAAGTGCTACTTAAGTGGGTATTTTAAACAACAAGGGACCCCAATAGTATCAGCGAGGGACCTCGGGGAACTTATTATACAAACACAACAATGGTCCCAGGCAAGGAGACAAAGAATAGTAGAAAAATAAATATAGACTCAGTCAGTTCTATATTGCCGAAGACATGCCCAGCCGGACAGAGGTCTCCAAAGTATTTACTTGAATAAGAGTTTTGAAACACAAAATAACACCTTCAACAATTCACGTGCGTGGGGCACAAGCCTGTACCCAACCACGACGATACATAGACACAGACAACACACAAAAGGGCTTGCAAGGCAAGAGCGGCAATCTCTGTAGAAATCCAGTTATACAGAGAGATTCTTATAGGTACCATTACATAGCATTGTATATTCATTCTTTTCACAGGTATATGGTACTCAAAAGGGCGACGGCGTTTCGGACCCCCTACTAAATGATGGGGTCCATCATCAGGACAAAACAATAGTTGCCTTAGAATATAAGCCTCTTTAGCCAAGAGAGCGCAAGATGAGAAGCTCACAGAAGAGCTTGAGATGAATTCAGTTCAGCAGGGCCAGGAACTTCGACTGATTATGTCGAGGACATGGATTAGCAGGGGGATAAATTATTTGCTGTTGTTCTTGGGCCCAAGGGCGGAGCACGCAAATTACCTAGTGTCCGCGTGTATCGCAATCCGGATACTACCGGTAGCGCCGAGTTGCGCTGGGGTCATGGAGCCAGGGATGGCCGGGTCAGTCGGCAGCAATGGATTTCCTGGCTTAAGTGGGTGGCACATTGAGTGCAGCAGGCTCACTTGCAGCATTTACTTTAAAGGCAGGGGAAAATGTAGTACCATATATTAGAGACGTATAAGCACATTAAATATGTCAATTAAGTGTAATTCAATTGTACTATGTTTTGAGGAGAGAGCAGACGCTCTTTAGAAGTGATTCGAGTCATAATGCCAACAGAAATAAATTCATGAAACAAGAGAGGTGAATGCAAAATGTTTTGGTGGTGACCCTGCAGAAAGTGTCAAGGCCAACATGCTGTGATTTTCAGAATTGCTTAGTTATAAAATAAGGAGCACGTTTTCCTTGATAACCAGGAAGGTGTAAGCAATAGAGAATCACACCCTTAATAGAAAGGAGCAGGGCATTCGTGTATATCAGCATGCGGCTTCTTGTGTAAAGCTTTTGTTGTGCTAAGATGTTTCATGATAATGTGATGAGAAAATGTAATGGAACTGGTACTGCTGTATATGTAGTGGGCGACAATAATTATAATTGTAATTGCATTTATACCAATCAATCAATCAAGGGTTTATGAACAGTGCTCTGTTGAAGAGCCAGGACTTGAGATCCTTCAAGAACGTGGGGAGTGACAGCATCTATCTTAGGTGGAGAGGAAGGGAGTTTCATGCCTTGGCAGCAAGGAGGGAGAAGGAGTATCCTTCTGCCCTGGTCTTCTTGATGCGAGGTACCATTGCAAGGGAGATGGATTGTTGGGGTGCGTGAAAGGTGAGGCGGTGGTACATGTAGGTGGGTCCAGTGTTGTGAAGGGCCTTGTGAGAGTGGGTGAGAAGCTTGAAGGTGATTCTCTTCTCAACAGGGAGCCATTGTAATGTCTGTAGGTGTTGGCTGATGTGGCAGTGGCGCGGTAGGTTGAGGACTACTCTGGTGGCGCCATTCTGGAGTTTTCAGGTGAGGTTCTTGTTGATCCCGGCATAGAGTGCTTTGCCATGATCCAGTCTGCTGCTGATGAGGGCATGAGTGAGGGTTCAGGGGGAATCCAGTTGAGGTCTTTCGGAGTAGGCGGAGGGTGTGGTAGCAAGAAAAGATGACGGCTTGATCTGGCGTTCCATTTTGAGTTCGAAGTCCAGGATGATTCTGAGGTTTTGTGCGTGGTCTGTGGGGGAGGGAGGGTTCTCAAGGGTGGGGGGCCACCAGGTGTTGTTTCAGGCATCAGGGTGTGGGCCCATGATGAGCACCTCAGTTGTGTCCGTGTTGAGTTGTAGGCAGATGTTCTTCATCCACCTTGCGACTTCTTCCATTCCGCCTTGAAAGTTGTGTTTGGTGATGTTGGGTTCATTGGATAGGTAGAGGATCAGTTGGGTGTTGTCTGCATATGATACAATGTTGAGTCTGTGTGATTTGATGATGGAAGCGAGCAGGCCGTGTAGACGTTGAACAGGGTTGGGCTGATGGAGGATCCTTGTGGAACTCCACAGGTGGTCAGTGTGGGATCCTATGGGAAAGGAGGGAGTCTGACCCATTGCATTTTGCAGGAGAGAAAAGAGCAAATCCAGTCAAGGGCCTTGTTCCAGAAGCCCGTGACATGGAGTCTGGGGGCTAGGGTGCGATGAGAGACTATGTTGAAGGCCATGGAGAGGTCCAGGAGATTGAGGGCCACCATCTCTCCTCTGTCGAGGAGGGGGCGTATGTCGTCTGTCGTCGCGAGAAGGGCGGTTTTGTTGCTGTTGTTCTTAATGAAGCCTGATTGCGAGGAGTTGAGGATGTTGTTTCCTTCAATGAAGGTGGCGAGTTGACTGTTGACAGCTTTTTCTAGGACTTTGGCTGAATATGGGAGTAGGGAGATTGGGTCCGCCGAGGGTTTTTTCAGGAGAGGGTTGATCTTAACGTGTTTCCAGTCATCGGGGAAGGAGGCGGTCTCGAAAGTGGGGTTGATGATTTATTGAAGGTCGGGGCGATGCTGTGTGTGGCTCTGTAGTAGATGTCGTGGGGGCCCCGGAGTGGGTGGTCTTCATAATCTTCAGGGTGTCTTCGATGCTGAGGGTGGTCTTGATTTTGTGGTGGGAGAAGGCGCTGAGTCTGTCGCAGAGGTCCTAGGAGGGTGGGATGTCTGTGGTTTCGCTGTTGGGTTAGACAAACTCTTTGATGGTGGCGAAGAGTTCCTTGCTATTGTGTGAGTGAGTGGAGATTCTGTCCTGGAGTGCTTTCTTCCTTGAGTATCTGATGTGTTTTTGGTGGGCGGTGGTGGCTATTTTAAAGTTGTTGAGGTCTGCTGGGGTTTTGGAGTTCTTCCATAGCTTTTCAAGGCACCTGCAGGTGTGTCTGGAGTACCGGAGTTTGGTGGAGAACCAGCTGGCTTTCTAGGTGTGAGGGTTGGGGGCTTTCTTAAGGGGGCGATGGTGTTGGCGCAGTCGGGGATCCAGTTGTGTTAAGTGCGGGCAGCGATAGTAGGGTCATCGTCTGGCAGTGGGAGCGGAGTTGCTGAGGGCGGCAGCGAGCTGGTCGTCAGAGATCTTTTTTCCAATTCCTGCGCTGTAGTTCGTGTGGATGTCTGTGGGAGATGTAAGTTTTGAAGGTGAAGTGAATGAAGTGGTGGTCCATCCATGGGAGTTCGGAGGTGTGACTGAAGGTGATGGAGTCGCCTGCTGTGAAGATGGGATCGAGGGTATGCCCTGCTGAGTGCGTTGGTTCTGGTACGATCTGTTTGAGTCCAATGAAGTGGAGGTTGTCCAGGAGGGAGGTGGAGTTGGGGTCATGGCGGTGTCAAGGTGAAAGTTGAGGTCTCCCAGTAGGGTGTAGTTGGTGGAAGTGATGGCATGCTGCTTGATGGATTCAGAGAAAGGTGAATGGTCCGGGGGGTCTGTAAATGAGGGTGCTTCAGAGGGTGGTGGATGTATTGGTCTGTATCTTGAAGTGGAGGTGTTCCATCAGGTCCGTGGGTCCATCGGAGTAGTGGCTCAGACGAAGGTTGACCTTGTGGGCGATGGCCATGCCTCCCCCAGGGCGGGTGGGGCGGTCCTTCCGGATGATTTTGTACCCTTTGGGGATGGCAATTGCGATATCTGGTCCGGAGGTGATGTTCGTCCAGATTTCGGTGAGAAATGTGACATCCGGGGAGGTGCTGTTGTGAAGGTCCCAGTTTTCCGTGGCATGTGTGTGGAGGGAGTGGACGTTGAGGAGCATGCAATGTAGGGTTTGGGGTGCAATCGAGTTGTTGCTTGAGGGTCCTGAGTCTCAGCAAATGTGAAGTGGTGGAGGCAGTGACGGGAGGGTCCATGGGTTTCGAGAGGTGAGGAGAGCTTGCATTTGTTGTTCTTTCCGACTTTGAGTGCATAGAGAGATGAGGAGCTGTAGCTGCGTCAGAGTACCAGGGTTCCTAGCTCTGGTCATGGTCGGGTAATGGACAGGTGCCAGCGATGCACCCACTGTGTGTGTCAGCTGCGTGGGAGCACAGCATCTGCCATTAAGTAGGGGTCAGGGGCATGCAGAACAGTTGGGAGGCGGGTGCTATGAGTGGGAATATGTGGGAGGGGCCACGGGGCAACAGCGGCGGGGGCTGGAATGGCACAGAAAAATAAAACAGATCAAAAGAGCGAGAAAAAGAAAATAACAGGTAGAGGTGGAAAAGCAGAAATAAGGGAGAAATAAAGAGCGAAGGTAATAACAGGCAAATTGAAAAGAAAAGAATGAAGAAAAGAGTACAACATAAGGCAGTCCAAGGCAATAGCACTGGACCTTGAACTGGGGTCTGCGGCGGTGCTGAGCAGGGCACTTACTGTGGAGCTGGGCGCTGAGAGAGCAGAGTCCTGATTAGAGGGTCAGGGGTCCTGCTCAATCCGGCAGGCAGAGTCTGTTATTAAGTAGGTGTCAGGGGGAGGGCAGGATAGCTGGGAGGTGGGAGCCGGGAGCAGGAACACGCAGGTTTGGATGGGGCCGCGGGGGCAGCAGCGGCAGGGGCTGAAACAGCAAAGAAAGAAAACTGAGCAAAAGAGTGAAAAAAAGAAAATTACAGGTAGTGGTGGAAAAACAATCATGAAGGAGAAATAAAGAACGTAGAGGAAAGGGAATAACAGACAAATTGGAAAAAACAGAATGCAGTAGCACTGGGCCTTGAACCGGTGCTGAGCGGGGCACTTATTGTGGAGCTGTGAGAGCAGAGTCCTGACCAGCTTACTACCTCAGGTTTGGTTTGGAAGTGCTGTATAGAGAGTAGCATGGTACTCCAGAACCCAGGCTTAGTAGTCAGTGAATATTGTTAATTGTTATTATTAGTAATGTGTGTACAAAAGAAAATGACATGCATTTACTCCAGATACTTTTTAATAGATTATAATAATACCACTGACATGTGATCATTAGTGAGGGCTATGTGGTTTCAGGTGAATAGTTGGGTGAGACAGATAGACCAGCGGAGATTACATAGTGTTAGGTTGCAGGGATAGAGTTTTAAAGAAGGAGAGGTTGTGACCTATCAAATTAGGTGTCACCCAATTGCAGAATTACAAGAGAGGTTAAGGCAGAAAAGCATGAAACTGAGAGAAGGCTATACTCAGAAGTACAAGGCATGCACAGGATGAAAGGTAATGAGAGGGTCTATCTGAGGAAAGAGGAAGAGGAGTCAAGTGGAAGTAAGTGTTTTAGAAGCATTGTGGGAAGCTTTCTGAGATAGCCTGCAAGCTAAGGATATAAGCTATAAAAATAAACAACATTACATACAATGCAGCTTCAACGCACAAGTCCAAGTGTGACCATCATGCCTAGCTTGGTGCTGGGTTTCTACAATGTCCTAGAGTAGATGGTGTATATGCCTTCTTTAGGAAGATGCTTTCTTTAGAAAGTTTCATTTAGTGATCTTCCCAAACTAATCTGCATTTAAGAGAGTTTCACTCACCAAAATTTAGTTATTTCACACCGGATGAGAACATCGCACCATTGCACAGTCAGATTTATAGCTTATTTTGCTACCTAGTCCCATTCCAGGTTGTTTCTATGGCCCAGCATGGCAACAGCTGATACAAAAGATGCCTAGCATTAATATCCAAAGTGTATGTGGTTTGTGTTTGTTTATGCGGCCAATGTGGTATATGCATTGTATGTATAAGTGAAGCACAGTAATTGAGGCCAGAAGGATCCACTGAAGCGCCCCCCAGCCTGTTTCTGTGCAAAAGGTGGTGATTTTTATTAATGTATACAAGTGGTTTCCTATGGGACAGGGAACCCTGCTATAGTGAAAATAGCTTTTGGGGCTTTTCCCTGTAAGGACACGTACAACATTAAACATTTACATGTCTTGCTTTTAAATACTTTGCAGACTGCCTTATTGGCAGTAAGCCCTACTTAGGGGTGAATTAATAATATTTCAAAGGGTTATTTTGACAGGACATATTTTGTTTATTTACACTCTCAGTGTGGTGGATGGCACAATGGGAACTGAAGTCCATTTGTGCCATTTGAGTTACAGGCCCAGGGTATACTTTTGTGCCATATACTAGGGTCTTATAGGTGAGTTAAGTATGCCAATTAAGGGTATGCCAATTTCATCATGTTGAAAGGGGAGCACAGGCACTTCCCACTGGTTAGCAGGCGCAAGTGCACAGTGCTCTGCAGTCAGAAAAAATAGTTAAGGTGAAAATCTTGCAAAAGATGGCCATTTTCAAGAGTCTCCAATGCAATATGTCATCTTTGATGGCCAATAGTTCTCTGTCATAAACTGAATAATACTGTTCAGTTTCTGTGAGTTTTGGGGAATAAAAAGCCACAGGATGCAGTTTATTTGAGTCTCTTTAGGAAAAAAAAGTTTGTGCCAATTGCTGTGGCTGAAGTGTTAGTTTGTACTGTAACCAGAGGTTAAAATGTGGCTGTAAAAGTAAAAGGGTTCTTGTGAAGGCCTTCTTCAGTGTTTTAAAGGCTGTTTCTTGCAGAGGATCCCAAATGAGAGGAACATGCTTCTTCATTAACTACACTGTGGAAGCAATGCCTGAGGAAAACGCTGAATTATTGACACCAAGATACATTTGTAATTCTTTGACAGTTGTTGGTGCAGGCCAGTTTAAAACAACTTCTACTATTGCTTTATCCATAGTGCTTCAATTTTCTCTGATAGGGAATCTAAAAAGAAATGGGTTAAGTTTCAAAGTCCCGTTCTCTAATTTGGCCAAATGATGATGTTGTCATAATCAAAGAAGTACTTTCCGTACTGTTTGTTGTGTTCACCAATTGTGTTTGTAAAACACAAGAATATCATCAAGGTATACAATAACCTAGGTGTCTAAAATAGCCTTGAATATTTCATTTATTAAGTGCTGCAAATGTAGTATCAAGTGCAGTTTTCCATTCATTTTATTTAATCATTTAATATCTTTTCTTAAATCCAATTTTGTAAATATAGCAGCTAAACACTCAATAAAGAAGTATGAAGATGAGTGGTAGACAATATATATTTGTATTGTAATAATGTTCAGCTCATAAAAATCAATGCATTCAATTTTGGCACAAAGAATATTTAAGTTCCAGGTGGAAAAATAGAGAGGTTGTTTAATCCCTTGGCAAATTGCTCCTATATGTATTCTTAATCTTCCTTGAATAGTGAGAGCATAGATATGCCCATACAGAATGTTAGAGCCTGGGGTAGCATGTATGGCATAGTCATTGCCCTATGCAATAGTAATCCTTTACTAGATATTTTATCAATGATATCTATGAAGTCATGCTATTGTGGCCTTCTCTTGATTGACATGAGAGTGTTTCAAAGACACCAACATCTATCTGTATTGCTCTCACAGGAAGGATAGTGGTGTTTACCAAAGATGTACTTAAATGGTATGATATTCTTAGCTCGTTTGATAATGGAATAGTGTGTACGGAACAATGTAATAACCAAGATGATGGAAAATGCTGATGCATCGCTAACATCAAAGGATAGTGGCTTTCTATGTTGATACAAGGTGACCATAATCAGCTTCCTAGTAACATGTGTAACCTTACCCGATGTAAGGGGTGTCTAATTCATAGTACAGATAGGTTCAGCTGACATGTTGGATACCAAGGGTATATCCTGTAGGGCAGCAAACGTTTTTATCCACAAAACTACTGTAGTGTAGTTCCCATATTCCCGCATTGGAATAATACACACTATAGATTTGAAATAGGACTGAGGTCAGTATGTCTCTATTGAGTATATTAAACTTAATTGTGTGTGCCGACTAACTCAGAGGTCACTAGAAACTTTCTCGAATAAACAAGAAGGGATTAGTTTCTGACAACCGCTTAAACATGACAACTTTGTTTCCCTAGGACTGAACAAATATCTTCAGAGTCGTGGAAGCAATAGCTAACTATTTTACTCAGTTAATCGTGCATGCTTCGTTTCTATAGAGTTGCAGAGAAATAGTGAGACATGCGTTTTTAATAAAAGGACTTATTGAACAGTCTTCTTTCTCATGCGAGAGAGGTTAACTGCTAAAATCCTTAGAATGCAAAGTATAATGCTTAGAGCGAGAATAATATTATAAAATAATACTGTAATAGCATTGTCTGTTGCTATGACATGTAAAAATACATACATAAATAACACAGGCTAAAATTACTCAACTGGTGCTTCTAAAATACGCCTACCCCAATGTAACTAACCTAGGTCTAGTACCAGGGAAGAAGTAGGTGCTGCTTAGCATAAGTTTTAGTCCTGCCAAAAATTGCCAAAGGTTTCTCTAGGTTCTAATCAGCTCCATACCTTTAGAATGAAAGAAGTTAATATCTCTGTCTCTGGACTCGTTTTCCCAACACCCCGCAAGGGGAGTCAAAAACACTGGAGATGGATTCTCGGCAGGAGGATGTCAGCTTCTTTGTCAGTGCGTCAGCTGGAGAGTCGGCTTTCTCCGGCACTTGCTGTAGCGAGCTGCAACGGGCAGGTAGGTAGTCGAACTGCACCGAATCACACCGTGCTTTGCCAACGCAAGTGAAGGTACATTTATACCTTGAAAGTGTTTAGGAATGCCAGCTTTGACGTAAAGTCGGGTATATGAACGTCATGGATGAACCCCTAAGGAATAGTTGTTCATGCATTATATTGAGTTTCTTGGAGAAATCAATATCCAGGCTAGGGAAAGACCCTTCTGCTTAAGAGTCTGGTTTTCCAAGAAATCGTTGTGACGTAGATGAACGGATTAAAGTAACTATGCCTGTATTTGGGTAGCATGGGCTATGCCTAAATAAGGACTGGATTTCTATGCCTATATAAGGGCAACGCAAATTGTACCTATACAAGGGCATGAATCGGGAAATTCATTCGGAATCTAAAATGACATACAACACTACCTGAAACTCTACATTACAAAAGAGCTACTGTTCAGATCAGCTGGCTTGGAAATAACAAGAAAACAGATAAAAAGTGAGAAGAGGCAATAGTGGGACTAACAGAGAGGCCTATATTCACTTTTTACCTACTATGTAAGACCAAACTGAAAGATTCCTGCCAAGAGGGGAAAACCTTTCACAACATGTCTGGCTTTTACACCATATAAACCTTTTTCCACATTCTTTCTCTTCTGGTAGAAATTGTCATAGCGTGTTTCCCAGTTGTATAGGTTCTTCTGTAACAGGATTTGTGGGCAACGTTTCTGTTGTAGTTTTAGGCTCAAAGTGGATCATCTCCATTCACTTTTCCTCTCATTCTCTTTAGCAGATAATTACTCATCAATCTTGCTCACTAAACCATTTAAGGCCACAGTGGTTGTACCTCTATTACCCACTATTTAAAAGAGATGTTCCCATCTTCTTGTAACCCCCTGGTGAATGCCACAACTGCAAATTCATCATATCATTGTTCTTCAGTTTGCAGTTGCGGGAAATGAGAAGTATAGTAGACAATCTCTTGCGTACCTTGCTTAAGAGTGAGTAATCCCATAGACTGCCTTTAATTGTATCTAAACTGATCATAGCTAGATAGACAAGAGTCTAATTGTAAGGTTGATTGAATGCCCCAAACTAAAGCGCCTTTACATAGAAAGGCTAGTATAAATGTCACTTTTGCTAAGTCAGACTTGAAGTGTAATTGACGATTTTAGGAAGGAAAGCTGCCAATAAACAGAGACCTCTTTAGGATCCTCAGCATATTTTTCATAGTGAATCATGTTGATTTGAAAAGGTTAAGGAGCAGGAGTACTAGATGTGCTGGCATATACACTATCCACATAAATAGGCCCAGATGAAGTGGTTTGAGAACCATTGGTTGAAGGTGGGGAAGTGTTTAAAAATGTCGAGAAAATAATGTAATTAGGAATAATGTGCAGAATTAATGTGTTGGCTTTAGTGAAAAATAAAATTTGTGTAAATGCAAAAATTGTAGTAGGCAACCATGTTAAATGGCTGAAGAAACATTGCCTGACAAGCTGACCATATTAAAAGAAATGCTTACGTTGAATAACATGTTTACCTCGTTACCAATCCATGAACATGTTTTTTCATACTGAATAATAGTATAGATGTTTTCAGAAAATTCTGTAAATGTTTCTATTTTCACAATAGTTGCTGAAAATACATTAATAAATCCATTATTAAGAAAGATAAATGTGAAGGTTCCCTCATGGGAAAGTAGTTTATATCAAACAAAGAATTACAAATAGACCAGATGAAAATGCTAGATTATAAGAAAGGGTTGCAACTCTATGTTGAGTCATTGTGTTTTCTGTAAAAAGATGAGAAATGACCTTTTTCACATAATAGCATCACAAGATGATTCTCTGGCTGAAAAAAGAAGAAAACCCCAAGCTGGAACATTGATCAAATGTGTAGTCTATTGTGCGTGTTACTAGACCACACTTTTCCACTTTCCATTATCCATTATCCATTTCTAAGACCCAGACCTTTATGCCAAGTTGCTCTAAAACTCCATTAAATTTCTTAAACTTCTCTTTATGACAAGTTCTGCTTTGATTGATTATTGATTTATTTAGCTGACTGTTGATGCAAAAGCTTTATGCACATTCTCTCTCTCGCGCTAGAACTCTTTATAGGTTCTGACTGACACCATTATCTCCCCTTTACTAGAATAAGATTATTTCCTGTATGGAAGGTGGTTAATGCATTTATTATGATTATTAGATTGACTAATATTGATTATCATTTTCTGTTAAATACTGATGAATGAGCTTAATATGAATTAACTTGTTACTTGCAATAAAGATTAATTTTTAAACGATTTGTTTATAAAACCCTTTAACTCACAACAAAGTCATTATTGACTGAAAATAGATTCGTGATAGTGATTATAACTGTATATGATGTACGGCTCTGGATCATCTTTAAATAAACAAAAAGGATCTGTTGGACCAGAAAAAGACGCAAAAGTGGGGATTAGCTCGGGTGATCGTAAACCGAGATTTTTAATTTAAACCAAATAAAGTTGAAAACAGAATTATTGCTGCTACATTTTTGCTTAAAGATCTGACTAGAGGCAAACATGTGTTTCCTAAACAGACCTAGATGCAAGATCATTTTGGGTTTTATAGGTTTAGTGTCAGTTTTAGTAATTATGACAATATTAATACCCCTTTATCTCACACCAAAAACAGAAAAGCCTATGTCAACACCTGAAACTGCAACATTTACACAAACAATAGATGAAACCAAATTAAAACCTTCATTTAATGATTATTCAAAAGATGAATTTAATTTTCGACTAACTTTTATTCCAGTTAGTTCAAAAATGCACAAAGGTACTGGATTCAAAGGATTGCTACGTCTGTGTATACTTACCTTCATCGGCTTCATAAGAATTCACATACTAATACATACCTATATCATACACAATCACATGTAGTATTTCGCTTAGCTTTGTATTTGGGCGAGAACACTTTGAATATTTGTACTCAAATTATGACCTGGAGCTTTCAAGAGTTTCAAGCATGAATTTAAACCCACAGGCAAAAGCAATGTACACAACTTGGCATTATTTTTCACCACCCATGCCCATAGATTCTGTTAAGACATACAAGAACAATTTAATTTGCTTAATGAGACTGTTGTAGTTGTCACTTTCTGGTTAGTTGAGGCAATGCCCAAGCCAGGCAAAATCTACCACTCCCGTCAGGGGCTGGTGAATACACACACTATATAACCGGTGCTCACCCTTGTGCAGCTTGGCAAAAGCAGTCAGGCTTACCAAAGAGGCAATGTGTAAAGCAATAGCATAGCACTCACTCATGATAAATATCTTGAGCTTCACAAAAGAGATTTATATACATCACATAATAAACTACACACATGAACATCATGTATTTCTGGGCGTAAATCGTATACAGAATTTTTAAAAGTAGCACTAGGACCAGCTGTGTTCAAATTATATTAGTGATAAGCACCATTGCGAAAGATCCTAACATACACCCCCAGCCCCCTAATGAGGTGCAACGCGTTGTCCACCCCAGGCCCACCCTACAATTCTTATATTTTAATAATGCACAGTTAGAGGGGGGCACCCCAAATCAGAATGATATCAGAAATCTGTACATTTACAAAATTATACACTTTTTAGCAGCACCCCGGGCCGAGACTGTACGGGGAACACCAATGTCAAATGGAATGCTTTTCTGGCAAGAAATCAACGTATCAGGCAAAATACCGTCCAGTGTCGTGAATCACCAGAGGTTCTCCACTGTTACTTACACACACACCCACACACTCCACACACCTATGTGTCACCACAGATAACAGACAAGTCTGTCTAGAAGCACTTGGATGCATCCTTACACAGCACCCTAATGCAGTGCAGCTTATATACCAGCAGGTCAATTGGTTACACACTGCAGACCCCATGGCCCCAAGCCCCCAAACGCCCTGAAACTCACCCCAACTATCCTACACCCAGGGTTTGAAGACCCCCTCTTAATCCCCCCAGACACAAGGCTGCACACAGCTGTGGTCACTCTTAATGAGGGTTAGGCAGGTGGGGTTAGGCAGCAAGGTCAATTTGGAGGCAGACGGCAAAAGGGGCCTGGCATTAACTAGAGAAGTTCACCCAGCCAAATAGCACAATTCAAATCTACACATTTCTAGGGTGCACTCCAGATCCCAATGATAGGAATGTATTCACGCAGGAATTTATAATCCTTTTGAGCAGCACCATGGGCCAAGGCCACACAGGTAAAACCAATGTAAAAACTGATAATACAAAGCAATAAAACAACACAGATGTGCGATGAAACTATTAGCAGTCTGTTTTCATGTGGCACACTCCCACACTCACACAGCACCATAGCGTGTCCGTATGAACTACACTCTCACTGAGACACACATTCAGCACTGTAACATGGTGCAAATGATGTCGGCAAGTTCGTATGAAGCACACTCGCATACACACTCACTTGGCACCATATCGTGGCGCAAAGGATAACTGGGAGGTAAGTCGATTATGTGAAAGTGGATCTTGTGGCACAAATCCTCCCACACCTCTCAGTTACCCCCCCCCCCCAACTGCCCTTGCCACAGATTGGAGTCACAACCCCTAATCGCCCTAATATACCAGTTGAAGGCCATATCACACTTAGTCAGGGGCCATGGGGAGTAGCTATCTGGGTAACCATGCAACAGTTGACAAATGGGGGTTGGCCACCACTCGATATGTTCACCCACTTAATGCAGAGCAGAAAAGGGCAAGAGGCTGTCCCAGTTCAATCAAAAGGTCCCTCAATTACTCTTCTGGCACCAGCCCAGTTCTGTGAAGCACAGGGGATCACACAGTATCTCAACCCACTCATAATGGTTCTCTGAAGTGTTTCACAGCCCAGTCACTTACTCTCACCACCAAGGCCCAATCCGGACAATACTACCTGGCAACACAAAGTAGTCGGACTAGGTGAGGAGAGGGTAGTTGATTTGCTGCACTGAGGGCAAGACAGAACACTTGGAGAATTGGGGTGCAGCTGTCCCCAACTCTCCACGGGAAGTGATGGACAACATCTGGTGCACGTTGATCTGAGGCACACGAGACAATCCGATCCCAATGGACCATGACTTGGGTTCTCTGTATCTCACTAGAAATGAGGCTCAACACCCGGTGTACAATGATACAAGTTGCATCAGACAGTTGGGTCGCAATGAAGGAAAAGTTGGGTTCGCAATACCTCCCTGGAAATTAGGTTTAACACCTGGTGCACAATGATACAAGTCACGCTAGACAATCACAATGAACCAAAGGTTGGGTTCTTTGTTCCTTCCTAGAAATGAGGCACAACACCTGATGCATGATTATATGAGTCGCACCAGACTATCTGATTACACTCAACCCACAGTTGAGTTTGCCATACCTCCCTGGAACGAGGCACAATGTCTGGTGCGTGATGATATGAGTTGCACCAGATAATCAGGTCCCACACAGACAGTTGCAAGTTCAGTAGTACTGCATGAGGTAGAATGAGACACTCCTGTGGATGCTCCCTCCCTCCAAGGGCAGCAAACTGTGAATCAGACCCCTCATGCAATGGGCATGTAGTTGGTGTATTGCATGAGAGCAATATGGCACGGATGAACTTGTGGGCCATGCGGCGTCCGGCAACTGTTGAATCCGCTCACCACCAATGAGAAACTTATGAGTGCTCAGGCCCCATGATGCGGGCTACACTCTTAAGATACTGGCACAGTTTGGGGGTTCCCCACAAGGCAGTCCGGTCTCCATGCACAACATTTAGTTCTTCGCTCATCCCACTCTGCAGTTAGAATCCAGCAGATGAAGTAGGTGCTAAGGGCACTGCTCACCAGGTTAAAGCCATGGACATATAGGGCCCTCACAGTAGGTCTTAGATATCCCCGAGACCTCGAAAAACAACAGGGGCCAAGCCAACAAGCCCTTGGAGAGCACACTTCAGGGTGCCACACAGCAGCAGGTAGTCGGCCCAGGCCAGCTACTATTCAGGCTGAGTGCACGGTCCCTTCCAATGGCAGCCTCTTCCTTGTGCACAAGAGATTCCTTTGGCAGTGTGCAACATACAGTCCAGGATCTCTGGCCCCAAGTACCCCACAAGTATACTCTGCTCTGCTGTAATATGGCACCAGTAGTTTTACTGTAGTGTGCCTTTGAAGTTGGGGTTGGTTCAGGTGATTCCCTTTTGTACCACGGATGTCTCCCCTAAATTTCAGTCCTGTCTGCCATGAGGCCTTGGAATGCAGATCCTAATCTTTAGTGAGGTCATGATCTGGCTTCCCACAGGCCAAGTGTCAAAACCTCTCCCCCAATCACCATCCTTATCAACCGTGTCGAACAGGCCGGCCTCAGGGGCCCCGCCTTAAGCTGGATCACTTCCTTTATTACAGGACGTATGCAATCAGTGAGACTTGGTACCGTCACAGCTTCCAGAATTCTCACTACATGTGGGGTCCCTCAAGGATCTTCTTTACCACCTTTATTATTTAATCTTTATCTTCGCCCACTACTATATTCCTTAAGGAACGCTAAAGTTACTATTTATAATTATGCGGACGATCTCCAACTTGTCTTCCCCCTTAATACTGCAGACTCGGGGATAGAATTCCAGAACACCATGACACACATACAGAGGTGGATGAACCTTAACCATCTAAAACTTAACCCAGGCAAGACATAATTGATCTTGCCTGGGAAAAGCGTATTAAGCTGGGGCCCATGTTTTTGGCCACCTAGTATGGGAGCCCCACCCACTAAATCCCTCTCGGTTAAAAGTTTGGGGGTCACGCTCAGCGCACACCTCTCACTGAAAGGACAAGTTGGAACAGTAGTCTATGCCAGTTTTTTCAACTTAAGAAAATAAAGAAAATAGCCCAGTTCCTAACGCAATCTGCACTTATCCAGGTTTTTATTGCCCTCGTTCTGTCCCGACTGGATTTTTGTAACAGTCTCTATCTGGGACTTCCAGCAGGCCTGTTAAAAAGACTTCAACTTGTTCAAAACCAAGCAGCCAGGCTTATTTGTAAACAACCAAAATGGCAGTCTATCAGACCTGCCCTGGAATGTTTACATTGGCTACCTGTGGTGCAGAGGATTGCGTTTAAAACCGGATGTATTACCTTTAAAGCCTTACAGAATACAGGCCCAAAATGTATCAAAAAACTTGTCTCTAGGTATAATCCCTCATTAAATCTCCGTTCTCCTCACAAAGCTCTTTTCGTCGTCCCGACCTTTAAGAAAAAATGCCTTGTTGGTTGCTGCTTTAACCATCTTGCAGCCACCTTTTGGATTTCCCTACCACTGCCGGTAAGGCAGAGTCCAGACCTCCTTACCTTTAGACACTCTCTTAAGACGTGGCTCTTCAAACAGGCTTACTTTCAGAGTATGATTTTTGTGTTATGTTCCCTTCCGATGGCGCCATGAAGCCTATGGGCGTACGAGCGCTTAATAAATAAATATTAACATAACATAACATAACATCTATCCAGCTAAGTCCTCAAATGGCAGAGGTGTGTCATTCCAGTTACATGCCCAATGTTTATAGCTGTCTCTGTGGAAGGCACAGATGTCCTCCCCAGCCTCCAGTGTGGAGTGGAGTCAAACTATAAGGTTGCAAACCACGAAGGAGTTTCCCTAGTTCAGAGAAAAGGGGACAGGGACAGGGTATGTACATAGAAAACACCAATAAATTCCCCTTTCACTATTACAATAAACTGCCACTCGATCCGGACTAAACTATCCAGCTTGCATCTGCCTGGGAAGGTGTCGTCACGATGCAAGTACACCAGTTAATTGGAGGAGGGGCCAAAACATCAGCTGATTGGGAGCAGTCTCATTACCATCGGCAGTAGTGCCTGACCCCAATGAAGATTATGGACACCGTGAAACTGGCACTGAAGAAAGCCAGTTAGGCTGAAACGCGTCTGCCCCTAGCGTTTCATGGACTGCCTGCATAACTGCAAAAATTCAAATAAAGCTTTTGAACAGCCCCCGGAGTGTGTCGTGCCAATCCTTACCTGGGAGAAGGCTTTGGTGTATATATATATATATATATATATATTACCTACTGGCGGTCGCCAGTAGGTAGTTATAGTTAGGATTGTTTTCCATAGGGAATCCGCAACATTCTATTGGGAATAACTTTGGCGCCGGTTGAGGAATCTGCCGGTAATTTTCCTGAAATTTGCCTCGCTGCGCTCCGCTCCTTCCCCGAAAGTTTGGGGGGGATTTGTCAAGCGGGGGCCGAGATAAAAGGGGGGTCCCAAAACGTGTTTTCCCCATGTCAATTTCCATAGGGCGGTTGAACTCACTGTTAGCCCAAACGGCTGAATGGATTTACACCAAACTTGGCGAAATTGTAGGGATTGGTAGCCCGATGTGCCTTTGCTATGTCTCAAGATATGTGCTCCAGTGGATTTTGAGTAATTTAGGTTAAAAAAATATAATTATCCATAAGCGCGCCCCGGTACGCGCACCGGGGCGCGCTCCAGCGTGCTGCATGAGTTCACGAGCGGAAAGCTGATTGGCTCCCTGGTGTCTGTCAACATTCCAAACAGTCCGGAGCGGCCGCCATCTTGTGTCTCGGTAGGATCGAGACACAAGAGGTGGCAAAAACAAAGGGGGAAATGACCAAAAGGGGGCAGGGTAGACCCCCCCTGACCCCCTAGGTTTTTTTTTTTTGATTTGCGCGGGGGGACGCCCGGTACGCGCACCGGGGAGCGTACCGGGAGCGTAACTTAGGGAAAAAAGAATGACAGAGTTTTTTATAAATTGGAGGTAGTTCTAGAAAGAACTGTTTTTGTTAATCTTTTTGTTGTTTTATATTTCTTTTATTGCTTTTTGGAATTTTTTTAACATTTTTTGGCTTTTATGAAAAATTTTATATTTTTTGTAATTTTTATGGTGGCAAACAAAAAACAGGGAATTGTAAACGGCTCAACTGGAGCAAAAAAAAAACAGGAAAAAATTAAGGTTTCTTTCTACAGTTGTGGTTGTCTCCAGCACGGTTAATCAGTTTAATACTTTGCTCTCCATAGCAAATTGTCCTTCCACAAAATTTGCAAACAATTTTGAAATCTCCAAATTGGGTTTGGATGTTTGGGACCATCTCACTTGTCTCTGGACCCGATGGAGTGGGTTGCTTAATTTGGGTGGTGCTGGGTGAAGATTGGGGAGGGTTTCTGGTCAGTTCTCTGACCTCTGCCGCAGCATAGTTGTTTGGGTGCCGGCGTTGCATGTGGCGAATCATGGTGTTGTTGCCAAAAGAATACTTTTTTGGCAGGGTTCCCCCTGGAAAGTACAGTGCCACAGATCAGACAAGCAACCTTTGGCGCATTAACTTTCTTCAGGCCCCTTGGGATTTAAAAAAACTCCCAGACAATGTGCTCCTTTGGCTTATAGGTGGTAGTATCTTCAGGCAGGTACGGCCTCCCCTCCTCCTCCTCCTCCGCCTCCTCTTCTTCTTCTCCACCACTGTGGTGTTCTGGTGGTCCTTGTAGTGGTGGTGGTGGTGGTTGAGATGCTCCTGCTGCTGCTGCTACTGTAGCCATTTCTCAGTACAAATAGGTACAAATAGGTCTGCAAACAGGTCTTCCTCAGTCAAAGTAAAAAGTGACAATGAGGGAAAAAGGTGGGGGCTTTTATCTTTTGGAAAACAAAACTGTCCTAAACCAATGAAAAGTGTTATTTTCAGGTCACATGACACTGGCTTTATCATTTAGAAACCAAAACTGTCCTGAACCAATGAAAAGTGTTATTTTCAGGTCACATGACCCGACGCGCTTACGCTACGTGCCCCAAGGCGCGCCCGGAGGGCGCCCGGGGGCGCTTACGTAGCGCGATCGCATGCGCTCGAGTGCTTCCGGTTGCGCTTACGCCGTGCGTATCACGCGGACGCGGCTACGCGATACGTCACAATGATGTTTTCGTTCGCGGTAATAGCGCTAACGGGACGCTCACCGGTACGTGCACCTGGGCGCGCCGCATGACTGCGCTTACCGGTGCGCTCACCGGTACACGCACCGGGAGCGCTCCAGGGCAAAAAAGAAAAAACCATGAACAATATACATAAAAAAAATAGTATTACTTAAATATACAATATAGGATTCATTAAAAAAAATATTACATTTCATAGCTACAGAAATTTGCTATTAAAAAACCTTTGAAATTCACTGAAAAAAAACATAGGTTTGTGGCCCTATATATAGTTCGGAATTAGTATTTAAAAAACCTATGAAATTCACTGAAAAAACCATAGGTTTTACACCAGTTATAGTTAGGAATTAGCATTTAAAAAACCTTTGAAATTCACTGAAAAAACCATAGGTTTCACACCAGTTATAGTTAGGAATTAGCATTTAAAAAACCTATTAAATTCACTGAAAAAAACATAGGTTTCACACCAGTTATAGTTAGCTGGAAATTTTACTGACATAAAACCATTGAAATTCCCACGTTATAGTTAGTTGGACTCACTATAACTTGCGCGCCTGCAATGCACTGCTGATGACGTCACATATTACATCACTCATGACATGGTCAGTGACATCACTCATGACATCACTGATGACGTCATCCTTGTGACAGAGGGACAGACCTCCTTTCAGTGTAATGTAACCCATGAAACACAGATTCAAAAATAGAAACTAACATTTTCAAAAAAATGGAGATACCCATACCAGTTACAACAACCAATTCAGTAATTCCACCATCTATATACACATCCACTCATTCACCAACAGTTATATATAGTCACTCATACATATACTCACTCATCATATGTCGTGATACACCTATACATCCTGTTACACACCGACAGTCATCCAAAAGTTACTCACACACATACTCACACATGCAAATAAACTATTGAACATCCATTTATTTGCATATACAACTATACACACACTACCACCTTACTTCTAAGGAAATTTACACATACTTACTCTCTTAAACAATCACTTATAAAAACACATACTTATTTAAATAGGAACTCTTACAATCTCTCACTCTCACATATACTCACTTATATACATCAATACTCACATATACTAGATTAAAACATATGTCGTTACTGATAAAGACACTAGTGAGCCAGTCATTCACTCACTAACACACACATATACACACTCATCCACCCACACAGTCCTGCACCTATGCTGTCTTCAAAACACATACATACAGTGAGTCAGTCATTGATGCATTTATGTGCTAAGTAATACCCCCACCAACCATACAGACACTCATACTGATACTAAAAAACATCTAATAACCCATATACACACACATGTAGCTACTCACCAACCCATGCAGGACTGTATGGGTGGATGAGTGTGTGCATGGATGTGTTAGTGAGTAAATGACTGTCGAAATAGTAACTTTATGAGTAACTACATATGTTTTAAACTAGTATATGTGAGTATTGATGTATATAAGTGAGTAAGTATTTGTATGTTTCTGTAGAAGTAAGTGTAGTGGTGTGTGTATAGCTGTATATGCAAATAAATGGATGTTTGATAGTTTATTTGCATGTGTGAGTATGTGTGTGAGTAACTCTATGGATGAGTATCGTTGTGTAACAGGATGTATAGGTGTATGAGTACATATGATGAGTGAGTACATGTATGAGTGGCTATATAGAACTGTTGGTGAATGAGTGGATGTGTATGTAGATGTTGGAATTACCTAATAGGTTGTTGTAACTGGTATTGATATCTCAATTTTTTTTAAATGTTTGTTTCTATTTTTGAATGTGTGTATCAAAGGTTATATTAGGGTCTGCCACTCTTTCACAAGGATGATGTCATCAGTGATGTCATTTGAGATGTCATCAGTGATGTCATGAGTGATGTCACTAACCATGTCATGAGTGATGTAATATGTGACGTCATCAGCAGTGCATTGCGGGCTGGCGAGTTATAGTTAGCTGAACTAACTATAACGGGGGAATTTCAATGGTTTTGTATGAGTGAAATGTCCAGCTAACTATAACATGTGTGAAACCTATGTTTTTTTCAGAGAATTTCTGAGGTTTTTTAAATGCTAATTTCTAACTATAACGTGTCTGAAACCTATGGCTTTTTCAGTCAATTTCTAAGGTTTTTTAAATGCTAATTTCCAAATATAAAGTGTCTGAAACCTATGGTTTTTTCAGTGAATGGCATTGGTTTTTTAAATGCTAATTTTTAACTATGCCTACAAAGTTAGGACATGTGAAGAAAGAGGAAGAAAAGCGAAGCAAGAAGCAAGACAAATGCAGAAAGAGGCAACAGAAGTCCAGAAGGACGAAGAAAAGTGCAGGAAGAAGCAAGAGATGTGCAGAAAGAACAAACAGAGGAGAATAAAGTCCTTCTGTGCCCCTAACCTTTTAGTGACGGGTACTGATGGTAACTGACTCTGACTAACCAGGACTGGAGCCAGTGCTATGCTAAAAGACACTTAGAATACATTGAAAACACGTACATACACTAGGGAACAATATGCATTGGGGTACCCCTGTAATGAGCATGACCTCCTCTGTATTTGCCATAAGTTAGTGCCTGGGTCATTGCATGAGTACCTGGGTACTGACTGGAAGATTAGAGTACTGCAAGGAGAGTGCATGCTGAATTTAAAAGTGCCTTAAGAGTGTTAGTCGTGTCATCGCAAATTATACACCAGACACCACATTGAGGAGAGCAGTAGTTAGACAAAGGTAAGCTCTTTTCGCACAACCCACGTTCTAACCGTTAATCGAGCTACGTTTACCTAGACGCCTATATTAAACCACTCTTAACACAGGCTTCCTCTCTCAACAGGTCCACGATTTACTTCTGGTTCCTTCCGAGCCTCGCTGCGAAATAACAACCACAAGTAAGACCAGCGACATTTAATTGCTTTCCCGAACCCCGTCCCCCAATTGCACTGCTGCTAAGCCCCTTTCCTTCTCCTTTCACAGACATTGAACAGACATTATTCCAGCAGCAAAGTAAATGTTTTTGAACGCCTGTTGGGGTGAGTTATGAACAAACTGCGTCTTAAACATGTTGTTCTGATTGGTGCTTCTGTGACCTCTTTCTTTAGTTGTCAACGTCCGGTTTTGTCATTAATCAGTGCACACTCCTTTTGAAGGTAAGAGGCACCACTCTACAAGGGTAGCTAGTTCCTCTTTTGAAATCTTTCCCATTTAGTGACCCAGTTCTCATTTCTCTTTCCCACAATTATGAGGTCCTGATGAGAACCCCCCCACGAGCTAGGGGTTCAAAACGCGTAGACCGCTTGTCTACACCATAAGTGTGCAATTCACTAAATTGTTTTTGATATGGTTTAATAATTTCTGATCAAACCAAACGAGTTTCTTTGGTGTAATCGAAAATTCTGTTTGTGACATTCAAATTGTAAATATTGATATGTATGTATGGTTTGTGTGTGAGTGTGAGATTGGAGTGCTGATGTTGATCAACCACTTATGAAAGACTTTGTTATTAGTTTAGATTTTATGCTAATGTCATTTTTATGAAAATTGTATTGTGTATTGTTTGTTCTCTATTCATTTTGTGTAACTTTGGTGAATAATAACCAACAAAAATTAGAAAAAAACATATGATAAATAAAAAGCAATTTATTCTGACAGAATGTCCAAACCTACACTCAGTTTAGTTCTTTGTGTGGATTAATTCAATTCTCTCTAGTAGAAGTCACAGTACTGGCATTTGTTTCGTTTTTTTGTGATTGAGAGGCTTGGCCTTACTGTGGGAAGCCCACACCCAGTGTTGTTTTTCCGAAGATGTCCCATATTACATCACTCATGAGTCATGACATGGGCAGTGACATCACTCATGACATCACTGAGGATACCTCAAATGAGATACACTTAATTAGTCATTTATACATATATATATATTACGTGTATACCGCTGCATAGTGAAAGTATCTCCACAAACACGGACCCAAGTACGTGCTTTTAGGTTGTGTTTATTCTCCCATCGCCATTACGCGTTTCGGCTCAACAGAGCCTTGATCACATGACATGGTTTGGTGAGTCAGTGCAAAATTTCAAGTGACCAGTGCAAGCAATCGTGATGATACATGGTAATAGACATAGAAAACATTTTTATACATTTTTATATACATCAACTTTTTGTGGATGTCAATGCATTGGAAAAAATTATATATGAGAGTGCTAAATGTCTGTTCACAACTTGTTTCAAAGACAGCATTCTGTTAAATCAGAACTGGTAGAATACCTCAATTTAAATTTCAAGATCGTTTTTTGTTGTGCACAATATAGGGATACATCCACTACAATCAATTCACTAATACATTCACCCACAGTGATGTAAATATCATGATTGCTAGTACTGTAAAATCTAACAAGTGCTAAAGTGAAAAGTGCAATGTGCTCAATCGATTCATTATTAACTGATGTTGTTACCTGATTCCACGTCATTCGTATCAAGATATCTATTTTTCGGATGAGTCAATAGCTCGAGCTTTTGGTGAATTCCTTATGCATATTCGTGATTATATTCACTGGGCTTTGTGCAAATTGCAATTAGAATACATATCCATATAAATATTCAGATCAATGATTAAAATCCAAATATAAATATATAAATATGTCTATAAATCTATACTACTATTATAAAGAGAGAAATGTGTCCTTTGAGCCAGGTAAACTCGAAAAGTACACCACCAATCACAACACCCAATACAGCGTTGGAAAGGGGAGGTCCAGGAGATTAACATAGGCTATATAAATGGACACCATATACACTAAAAAGGGGGGGCGCCATCAGTGGTAAAGTAGTCCCTTCTGGGCGTTAGGTGTGTGCGTTAGCTTTCAGAGCAGCACGTTGTGGGCGTTACATGTGGGCGTTAACATTGTAGTTCACGGTGCAAAATCAAACAGTGAGGAGATGTGGCCGTGAGATGTGGGCGTTAGATGTGGGCGTTAACCTTCAGAGAGGCAAGTTGTGGGCGTTAGATGTGCGAGGAGAACATTAAGATGCGAGGAGATGTCAGGGTGCAAAACCAAACTCACCATTCGCGCTCACAGTGCAGAGTATTTTAACCATTCGTGCTCACAATGCAGCGTATTTCAAACGCGCAATAATCACAGTGCAGCATATTGCAAACGCGAAATATTCACTCACACACACATCTTCGGGGAGGCAGATTCATTGACCTGGGCGTTACCGTTGTACGCTGACATCAGGGAAGGGGCGCGGCTTGCATTCACAGCCGACCAATCACGCCACATAACTCTCATAACACATGCAAGCCTTGAGAGGAATATTTTATAAACAATTTCACCATTGGTTACACTCCTGTTTGTCACAGGGGGATGACCTCAAGCAAAAGAGGTGCAGCTTACACGGCGTTTCAAGGCTTAGGCGAGTAAGCGTTCTGACGTTCTGAAGCTGCAATATTTATTGCACAGAGATATCGTACATAAAAAAAACAGGCTTTCGCATGGCCCTTAAGCGAGTCAGCGTTCCCCACAGTACTTGCGTTCTAAACCTAAGGACAAAGCTACGGATTCACTCGCCGCTATCTGTGTTACCACTGTAACACTCCCACTTATTGCGGCGCTAAGGAGAAAACTTGACTTCAGGGCTTAAACAAATATTTCCCTCGCCAACATCACCAAGTGCTACATAAAATATCGTCTTGGCAGAAGCAACAACATTCTCACGGAGGGGGTCAAGGACAAACAAGGAAACATGAGTAACATTAATTAGTGGGACCTTTCGTCACCAAGATTACACAGTTTACTTTTTGAACCCGGACAACGTCAGGACGGGCTGCTAGTATACATAAATAGATAAATACTTCCAATAAATATGAGTAAAATACTAAATACTTCATTGGTTATATATACATACATGCAACATCTTGCAAGCTACTACTTGAATCATCCTTCTTCCCTTAACGTGAATGCGCATTTTATAAATTTTCATCATGATCCAATTGTTAAAACCTAGCTGCATTTATATAAAACACCTTTGCCGTAGACATTGCATTGTTCATCCTAAGCATGTGTGCAGATCCTCAGTTGCATTCAGCCCAAATGGGTGTATAGAATCTAGTTGTAAAATATATCTTGCTTCCAACTTCCTTAGTTTGTTTACTCTGTCACCACCTCGTCTACTTGAGGGGACTGAGTCCAATACATAGTATTTGAGGTCTGCATTATTGGAGTTGTGTTTTTTTCTAAAATGACGCACCACAGGACAGATATTATCTTGGTTGGTAATGGCGCATAAATGCTGTAGGATGCTTTTGTGCACCTGCAAGAACGTGTTGCCTATGTAGTGTAAGCCACATGGGCATAGCAGCACAAAGACAGCATATTCCATTCTGCAGGTCAACAATTTGGAAATCTTAAATTCTTTATTACTAAAAGGTGTTTTGAATGTGCATTTATTCATACCATGCGAGAATGCCTTACATGTTTTAAATTTGTAAAATCCTTTCCTCATATGGAGCCAACTTCCACTTTCAATTATTTCAGGGCTGGTTCTGACTATCTTGTCACGTGTAGATGGTGCTTTACTACATGTGATGCACAATCTCTGCCTCTGTCAATGGATAGCTGAGTTCCATGATTTTTTGCAGGGGTCTTGCTGGTTGTTGCATTTCATAATCATGCAAAATGCTTTTTCACTCTGCTCTATAGTCTCACTCTGTTTGTCCCTGAGGGCTTCTGCTCTACTCAATTGCATCAATTTTGTTATGGCTTTGGTAATGACCTTTTCCGGATACCCTCTCTCTAGGAATCTAGTTCTGTTGTTGCTCTGAGCTATAGCTAAATCCTCATCATTGATGCAAATATGTCTTAACCCTAGCATCTCTCCATACGGTATGCTATTCACAAGATGCTTAGGATGCATGCTACTCGCATGGAGAGTGAGTTCTCTGCTGCCTTTTTTCTGAACAACCTAGTTTCTATCTCTAATATAGACTTGGGTATCCAGGAATTCAACTGAAGTAGAGCTGATGGTTGCTGGGAAATTTAAATTGATGCTGTTAACATTGATGACATTCACACAATCACTGGCTTCTTTCTCAGACCCTTGTCACACTACAAAAAGGTCATCTATGTAGCGTAGCCGCATTCTTACATTCTCAGTCATATATTGGCAATGGTCACCCATGAGGACCAGTTCTTCCCATCTACCCATATGCAGGCAAGCATAACTGGGTGAAGAGCTGTCCCCCATGGCAACTCCTCTAATTTGCTGGTATAGCAGGCTGTTGAACATAAATATAGTATTGTACAGGCAGAATTTAATCATTTCAATAAGCATATTGCTATGTTGTTCATATTATTTCGGTCTCTGTGCTAAATAATGCGCAATTGCATTGAGCCCATCTGTATGTTCTATGCTAGTGTATAGCAATTTTACGTCCTATGCCAAAAGTAAATAATCATCATGCCGTTCAAAATTGGTAATGTGTCTTAAAAAAATCACTGGTATCGCGTCCATATGTGGGTAACTCTTTTACATAGTATTGTAGGAAATAGTCAACTTATCTGGCTGTGTGTTCCAACAATCCATCTCTGGCATAGATAATTGGTCTGCCAGGGTTTTTTTTTCAGTCTTGTGTATTTTTGGAATAAAATACAATGTAGGTTTAGTGGGATTGATCCTCTACTGATTGGTCACCTTGTTTGTTTTGTTCGATTTGTGACTTCATTAAGATGTTATTTTTTGTAGTTTCAGTTTTCTAACCCCTTTGTATACATCTAATCTAGTAATCTAGATGTATAAAAAGGGGTTAGTCATAGTCAAAATTCACTCCCGGGGCATATGAAAATCCTAAATTTAAAATGACAGCTTCTTGTTTTGACAATACAACATTAGTTAAGTTCACAATTGTATTATTGGGCGCCTCATCATCAGTAGATAGTGCTACCACTTTCTTGTTTTGCTTTGGCATGCCTTGTATTGGCCCTGCGCCTCTGCCGGCACTTGTGGTTGGTATTTGTTTTACGTTGTTTCTTTGTTGAGGCCTCAGACGTCATGTTCGTCTTTGTTCGTGGCAGATAAAATTCAACTCTTCCCCCAGAGATGGTTTGAGTACTTGTCTTGTGAAGTGAAGAGTCGTGGTCCAGGAGCATGAATAAGGTAAGTTTATTCAACAAGCACAACAGTACAAGTATCAACCATCCTGCCTCAGCAACCACCAGGATCAGAATGCAGAACATGGAATCATACAGGTAAGGGAATACAGAATACATGCTGGCTAACACTCTAAATGAAGATGACAGTATGATGAGAGGCACAACATATCTCCTCCCCTTAAAGAGGAAAAAAAAAACACTAAAATAAAAAAAACAAGAAAAGAAAAAGGGAAGAAAAAACAAAGGAAGGGAAGAAAAACAACAAAGCATAAGGAAAATCAATATCTAACAAATTCATCAAATTTCTTAGGAACACGATGAGTTCTCCCATAGGAAGTCCGACCCAAACTAGAAGTCGCTCCTTCTGGTGACTCTGGTACAAAAGAAAACTTCTTTGAACAGGTGGGTGTCAGTAGGGAAGGATTTGGCAACGGAAAAGTACCCTGAGAAGGATCTGAAGCAAACTGAGATTCCCTGAGATGAGAGTCCCCCCTCAAGAACACATCCCTGGAAGATTGCTCAACCAACCCCCCATCCGAAACCTCCTTCTTAGCGTACAAGGCAACCCTACGGAAATTCCAATTTTGTCCGTTCTCTAGCACAACATGCCATTTATGGACTTCCTTAACCCTCATGGGATCGGAAAACTTATTCATGCCAAACTCTCTACGGCCCAACTTGATTTTGACCAAGTCACCCACTTCAACTCTACCAACCTTTCCAGGAACTACCTTAGAAGCAACAGTTCCTTCCCACAACCACTGCGGGACAAGCTTAGTTCTGGGGATTCTACCACGCATGCATTCAAACGGGACCAGATCAGTAACTCCATGGGCTGTGGTATTGTAAGACCACACCATATCCTCCACAGCCCTGCGTACATCCTTTTGTCCTTGCACAGACAACTGTATGGTACCCTTGATCAATCGATTCATCCGTTCCACCAAGCCATTACCCTGGGGGTTGTAAAGGGAAGTGCAAATGTGTTTAATTCCATGATTGGCTAAGAAGGAATGCATAGAGGACGACGTAAGTTGGGTGCCATTATCTGTAATAAGAATTTTCGGAAAACTTTCCTTTAAAAATAAAGACCTCAATTGCTTTATAACAGCATCAGTGGTGATATTCCTCATAAATTCTACACATAACCACCGAGAAGATACATCAACAAGAACTAAAGCAAACTTACAATCAGAAGGTAAGGAATCCATGGGACCAATGAAATCTAAACAGATCTTATCCCAAGGCAAAACACTTGTGCTGACAAAGGAGCCCTGTGAAGGAGAGAAGATCTTCAACCTCTTTTCACTCTCTTTACACAGAAGACAAGACTCAACCCACCTATGCACATCATCGTCAACTCCGGGCCACCAAAAGTTTTTTTTAATCCTCTTAAGAGTCATGTTTTGCCCAAGATGTCCCTCATGAGCTAAACAAAAAAGTTTCCTCCTAAGAGAGAAAGGTGGAACAAACCTCTCACCAAATCATCAGAAACGCCCAAACTCAGCTCTTCTTGTAATTTAACAAAGGAACGCAAGGAAGGCTTAACATTCCCTTCCCTTCTCCATCCCAAACGAATAGCATCAACCAACTCACCAAAGTCAGAATCTTCTAAGACAGCTTGATGCCATTCTTCTCTAGAGATAGAGTGGAACTCAGAAGAACAAACATCCTCGAAGGCAGCAATTAAACACACACTCTCGTCTTCCAGATCCTCATTAACATTCTCAGAATAAACAGGAAGACGTGACAAGCAGTCCGCTTGTGTGTTTCTCCAACCAGATATGTGCTCTAATCTATAAGTATAGTCCTGTAGCTTGGCAGCAAACTTCATCAGGCGGGGAGAACCATTATTAGCCCCACCTGGTGACAGGATTTTAAGGAGGGGCTTATGGTCAGTTCTTAGACAAAATAGCATACCCCACAGATAGGTGCGAAAGTGCAAAACGCCCCATAGAGCAGCTAGGGCTTCTCGCTCGATAACAGCGTAGTTACGCTCAGAGGAATTGAGGCAGCGAGAAGCGAACGCTACAGTCTTCTCACTTCCACCACACCTCTGAGATAATACGGCACCAATTCCATAAGCACTTGCATCAACTGTAACGTAAGTATCTCTACCTGGTTCAAAAGTTGTTAAAATGCCCGCATTAATAATATCACTCTTAACCAGTTCAAAAGCTTGAGACTGTTGAGTTCCCCACTCGAAATGCACACCCTTCCTAAGTAACATTCGTAAAGGTTCAGTTTTGTGTGAGAAATTAGGTACGAATTTGGAGTAGTACTCCACTAAACCAAGAAACGACTTTAGTTGGTCTTTGTCAGTAGGAATAGGGGCACACCTGATTGCTCTTAGAAGATCCTCTTTGGGCTTAACGCCATTCTGTGATATGGTGTACCCCAAGTAGTCAATTTCGGTTAACAAGAACTGACATTTGTCTTTTCTCAAGGTAAGACCAGCAGTTGATAAAATTTGTAAAACTTTGGACAAATTGCTATTGTGTTCAAGCTCATCTATACCTGTAATCAAGATGTCATCTTGGAAGAAGTGGACACGCTTTAAGTCCTTGAATAGGGAATGCATCATGCGTTGAAAAACGCTTGCCGCAGAGGCTAAGCCGAAAGGCAATCTTTTGAACTGAAACACCCCTTCAATGGTAACAAAAGCAGTACATTTTTTGGAGTCAGGGTGTAACACAACTTGATGATAAGCGGACCTTAGGTCCAATTTGCTAAAGAATTTAACCTTGTCCATTAAAAGAAATGTTGGGCAAGGGAAATTTGTCAACTATGATGTTCTGGTTAAGAGAACGAAGGTCAACACAAAAACTGAGCTTACCGTCCTTTTTCTGTGTGACCACAACTGGCGAAAGCCACTCGGAAGCTTCCACCGGTTAAATTATGTCCTGCTTTTGCATATCATCAAGCATTTCCTTTACCTCCTTTCTAACGGCAATGGGAATCCTTCTTAAAGCGTGTCTAACTGGAGAAGCATTTTCTTTAACCTTAATTTCATGTAAGTAACCTTTTAATTTACCCAAAGTAGACGGAAGACATCAGTAAACTTAGAAAGAACATTTTCAACATTGTAGAAATCCTCAACTGCAAGTACTACATCATCAGACCTTGGGTCGAGAATGATATGTAAATCATACTGTTGTAACCACCCAAGAATAGCTGGGCCCTCTTCAGAAATGAAAACCTTGCCCATAGCAGATCTCCCTTTAAATTGAAAAGAAGTATCCATGACTCCCTTCAATTTAATAACTTTCCCCGTATAACCTTTCGACATTAAGTCACTGTGTAAGAGTGGTATTGATGGCCAATGCTCCTTATACATACTGTAGGGTATAATAGAAAACATTGAGCCAGGATCAACCATAAGAGTAACAGGAACATTGCTGAGGATAAAAGAAGCTCTTGGCCTCTGTAAGACAAAATGAGCATTGTCATCATCAGCGTCACCATCCACACATAAGGACATTTCTTGAGAAACAAAATCATCTTCGACAAAATTAACTCTATTAAATGCAGGTGATTTGCACACTTTGCTAATGTGACCACGCTTACCACATTTTCGGCAAGTTTTGTCTCTAGCAAAACAACCCTGAAAATCAGCAGCATGAGACATGTCACCACAACGAAAACATCCCACACATTTCACCTTCCCACCAGGATTATTAGAGAAAGACCTAGATTTAGGAAGAAAAACTTTTGGTTTAGAGTTAAATTTGTCTGTATTTGAAGCGGGTTCTTTATCAGACTTGGTGACGATATTGACACCAAAGACCAAACACTCACCAGCGAGACCGGAGCCGTGAGGGGAACGGCGGCGCTGCGGAAAGCGCCAAGGACCACCGGGTGAAAGCGCGACCCGCGCACTACAATCCCCAGCAGCCCCTGGGGCGGGTGCACGACGCTGACGGCCAGAGAGCGCCCGGAGGCGCCTGTTAAAAGGCTGACCCCCCGGGAGCCAAGTGGGGGAACACCAAAGATCAAACACTCACCAGCGAGACCGGAGCCGTGAGGGGAACGGCGGCGCTGCGGAAAGCGCCAAGGACCACCGGGTGAAAGCGCGACCCGGGCACTACAATCCCCAGCAGCCCCTGGGGCGGGTGCACGACGCTGACGGCCAGAGAGCGCCCGGAGGCGCCTGTTAAAAGGCTGACACCCCCTCTCGCCCCGCGAGTCGCGCGCGGGAGCGACCGGGAGAAGCCCGGGACAAGGGCGGGGCCATCTGTAGCCGTCAGGGGCCAGAAGAGGCCGGGCAGGGCCACCCCCCTTGGCAAGAACTGTGAGTACTATTGAAGGACAATTCGTGGACAAAGCCACTTGTTTCCCCTTGTTATTTTAACCTAAAGTTTACCGGATACTGTTAAAGTATTCCCAGAAATGTCAGTCCAAAGTACATTGCCGGATAATTACTTACTGAAAGTGGTGTCTAAAATCAACAGCGACAGGAGGAAGTCACTAGGAAAAAGTACTATTGCAGACCCTCCTTTGACTTTGCCCATCGACGCAAATAACCATGTAAACTCTGATAATTTTGCTAATGAGATGGACGCTCCTGTAGAACTTGTTAATAGCATCATTAGCATAAACGACGAAGCGACTAAAGCCTCAGACAAGTCAATAATGGGGGAAGATGACCAAGGTGATAATGTTGGGGGGACACCTCAGCAATCTGGGAGGGCTTCCAAATTTATGCGAGCTTGTAGAAAACCCATTCCCAAGCGAGGTAGTCATATCTCAAGAAGAAAAAAAGATACAACCCAACTGGAACATACCGATGATTTAGTAACCCCGAACCTAGATAAATATGTTTCCTTGAGGCCTGACCAAATTGACTCATTAACGAGTACTATTCTCAGTAAACTTAGTATGGTGGTAGAGCCTTTGCTCATTAAGATAGGAGATCTCCAGGAGGAAGTAGCTAGGTTAGGGGGCTTGGTGGGTAAGCAAGCAGACAACTTGGAAAAGTCTTTAGCCGACATTAAAAAGTCAACCCGCCCTGTTACTGCTCCCAGTAGGGATAAGGAGCAGCCTCAAGCCTCTACTAGTGCCCCCCCCCTAACACTAGGAAACACTCCTCTAAAGAACAACCAAAACCACAGAAACCATTACCCATATCGACTCAGGAGGTAGGAAGATCCTCAAGCCAATCCAACAATGGGGGTACAAGTACTCTGTCGGGTATTAAACTATCAGCCCCCATGCAAGTCCCCACGCAAGTATCAGCACCTGCGGTGCCAGTTCCAACTGATATGACAGGAGGATCTAATGGGGTGCCCACTAGGATTTGTAGACGCCCTGTCGATCTACCACCCGACTGTGTACCTTATGTGGTGGTTTTAACTAACGTCCCCATTATCACTCAGCCCCCAAGTGAATTTGAGACACCTGATTCTCTGAGAAATAAAACCATTTCCTGGCTTAACCGTCATTGTGGCTATCCAGTTGGCTATTCTGACCAAATTATTTCTATCAGAAGAGTCAACTGGATAGGTAACACCAAAAAAACGAGCGGGGGGGATTGTGTGATAATAAATTTTAAGCACCCACAACATGTGGCTACGGTTTTGCTTAGAGCGGCCGCAATTACACAGTCGGAGACTGAAGTAATTGCTAGACCATTGGGCTACTTTTATAACCACCTTGGTGGGCAACCTCCATTAAACTGTAAGGAGAGGGCTCCGAGTAACCCTACCTATCCACTTATGGTGAATAGACCATTGATGCCTAACTTCTTTTTTGGCCCACAAAATAGTCCATTCACCCCACCGCTGCATATGGGGAACCCTATGTACGGGGGGAATGTTCCCTTAATACATACCCCCAACCCATTTGTACCATTTGGTAACACCTCTTTGTATGATAACTGAATGATTTACCAGGTCCCTACTCAGAATAGGTTTCAGTCCCTGAGTCACTTAGACCAGAATGATTGACATGAGATTGAACCTCCCGGGGATCTAGGGTTTAGTACTCCAAATGAAGAAGTCGTTTTGTTAACTGAAGAAACGGGTACTGTATGTTTGAACTGTACGTTGACTGGGGGAGATATCCCAACCCTTATACCTAACATAGAGCTTTTTAATATAGAGAACAACATGCCCATATCTAGTGTTGAATTGCCTAATGCTTGCAAAGAAAGAGAAAAGATTACCTGTTACATTGCTAGCTGGAACATTGCGGGAATCACGGCCAAGGAGGATGCCTTAGGCTGGAATGATTTTGTGCATTTGTTTGATATCCTGTGTTTTCAGGAAACCTGGAGTAAAAATTTCAAAGGCATTGAGGGGTATGTGTCCTATGAGCTTCCAGCATTACCCTCAACCCACGGTAGAACTAAAGGCGGTTTGCTGGTGTTAATTTCTGTCAAACTACCCATTCTTGTTGAAAAATTTGTTAATGTGGGGGCGCATTCGCAAATCTTATGGCTTACACATGAATCTGGCAGAAACATTCTATTGATAAATTTCTATAACAATGTTTTTGACAACACTAGACATATAGCAATTAATGAATTAGATACGGCAGTGAATAATTTCGTGATGAATTTTAATAGTGTATTTGAATTTATTTTTGTGGGGGATTTTAATGTACCTGTGTGCCCATTATCTACCCAGAAGGTTTGTGGTGTGTATAACCGACAGGGGGAAGCTGAAGTCCATTTTCCCCATCACACCTACGGGGAAACTTTGAATAATTTTATGATTCATTATGATTTGGAAATCATGGACAATGCTAAAAATGACATGGGTGGAAATATACCAACTTTTAAAGGAAGAGGCGCTAATACCGTCATTGATTTTATATGCATGTCATCAACTATTGCCCCGCTATGCCCGATGCCCAATGTGATAGATATTATGTTGAGTGACCATAACTGTTTGAGCACTGAATTAACCTTCTGGGATAATAATCATGACTGTGAACAAGGTATTATCAATAATATTGAACCCCATAGACAGTATGGTTATAGACTGAGGTGGAAAGGAGAAAAGGCTGCTGTAATATCAGATTCCATTATCTCTAGTTGTCTGATGGATATCACGGCAATTTTAGAACAGGAAGACACCTCGTCTGACAGTATTGATCACTTTAACAGTATTAATTCTATCATCAACAAAAAGCTTACTAAAGAGGCTGGGTCTAAAGTAAGGTGCCCAAGGGGTTGGTTTGACCATGCCTGTTCAAATGCCCGGAAGGAACTTAAAGAGGCCCTTGCAGCTAAACCAAGGGACAAAGTTTTGGTGGTCCAACTTAGACAGGGATTTAATACGACCCTCAAACGTAGAAAAGCTGAATTACAGCAAGAAGCCTGGGATAATCTCGCCCAAGCAGCGGACACGAATAATTGTACCCTGTTCTGGTCCACGGTGAACAGCCCATTCCTAAAAGATGACAAGGTCCCAGAACTCACTTCTAACGTGAGTATGGATTCGTGGATCCAGCATTTTTCTAACATTTTTGACTCTAGCAATTTAACAGATACCAATGGCGATAGATGGCCCATCCTAGCCTTAGATATTACCATCAGTGAGACTATGGCTAGTATAAGAGCTAGTAAAGGAGGTAAGGCCCAGGGGCCGGATGGCGTCCCCTTAGACGTGTACAAGACCGCGTCAGATATTTGGGGCCCACTGCTTACCAAAATCTTTAACGCAGCTATTTGCTATAATATACCGTCTACATGGGAAGAGTCAATAATCATCCCTATTTTCAAGAAAGGAGATCGGGGGGATGCTAAAAATTATAGACCCATATCCTTATCGGATTCATCAGTTAAAATTATGAGTAGGGTCCTCCTTGTAAGACTAGAAGAGTGGGCAGAATCAAACGAGATACTAAGTAACTGTCAGTTTGGCTTTAGGAAAGGCCGTGGTACTATAGAACAGTGTCTGAATTTAGAGCTATTAGTGGGAAAATATACCCAGGCGAAAAAAGGGTCGCTTTACCTTTGTTTTGCTGACCTTAGTAGTGCCTTTGATTTGGTAGACCACGCAATATTATGGGCCAAATTACTGGAAATGGGTGCCCCTGAAGGAATCATTTATTTCTTAGCCCGACTGTATGAAAAACTTCGCACCAGCGTCCGCTATGGACCCAACGGGGAATGTACTACTAAGTTTGGGATAGGAAGGGGTATCAGACAGGGGTGCGTTCTAGCACCCATGCTTTTTACCCTTTTTATTAATGAGGTCGAATCTGCCCTGCAGGCAGTCGCTGCAGATGCCCCTAGAGTCAATAACTTTAACATACCTGTTTTACTCTATGCGGACGACGCAATGCTACTGTCTAGGACTCCCTTGGGTCTCCAACGTTTAATGGATTGTTTTGTATCCTTTATTAAGAACAGGAAACTGGTGATTAATAAGGCTAAGACTTATGTAATGGAATGTTGTTCTGAAAAAGTTAAAAGAAGAGGTAAACCCCACTACGTTATTGATGAGGAACCAGTGAAAAAGGTTGATAACTTTTGTTATCTGGGAATTACCTTTTCTAATAATGGGAGTTGGGCCACTGAACACAAGGTGGTCAGAACTAAGATGATTAGGAGTGCCAATGGGGTCTTTCTGTTTGCCAAGAAATTGGGGAATAGACGTATCAAAGACATGTTAAATATTTACCAAGCAAAATGTCTTTCTGCTGCTCTCTATGGGGCAGGAGTTTGGGGTGTGTCATCTGCCAAGAGCCTTCAGGTAGAGCAGAACCTCTTCCTGAAAAGGCTCTTATGTTTACCCAAGTCTACCTCCAATTCCTTGGTTCACAACGAAACAGGGATCCAAGCGCTAAACGATCTGATCATGTTAAGGCCCATACTATTGTGTCGCTCTATCTGGCTCAGTGATGGCACCTCATTGAACAGAGCAATTATTAAGGACTGCCTTTTACTTGACCAACACATGAAGATCCCCTGGATCAAATATATTATTGATTGTGTACAAAAATTATTTGGGATCAATGCATCAATGGACCCCTACAGACTCTCAGAATTCCCCAAATCTATTGTGAAAACAATCTTTTTAAATCATTGTAATGAAAGGCATCTATTAGAGGATTCTAAGTTAACTACTTTTGTGTTACCCACTAGCATGAATGAATTTGCTGGTTTTAGTCCATATTTATCACAGGTGACAAGAACCTCGCACCAGTTTGTACTAACCAGAATGAGGATGGGTATAGTACATCATCTGGTTGCGTGTCCTAACATTAAAATGCGCCCTGTTGGTCCCTGTAAATGTGACAATAGAACTAAACAAAGCACTAAGCACTTTTTGTTAACATGCGATTTGTACATTGAACTACGGAAATTCTACTTGAAGCCATTATTCATTAGATTTGGAGTGAGAAACATTACGGAGGCTATGAAATTGATTTTTAACTTGAACCATTCGGATATTTGCTTTTTTACTGCATCCTTTTTGCTTAAAGCGATTAGCGCCAGGAAAAGTATGTGTTTTTAATATACATGTATATTTTTTAAATATTTATTCCATCCCCCTCTGTATATTTTGTAATATGTGGTATTCTTTGAGGTTTGTACTGTATATATATTGTCTGTAATTGTCAATTCTATATTTTTATACTTTATGTTTTCTTCTATGAAATTGTATGAAATGTCTGTATTATTTGTGCTTTTATGGACATGTTTTTCAAATGATCCGAATAAAGCTTTATGAAATGAAATGACAGTCTCTTCCTTCTTTATTTCAAGAAGCCGCATCTCTTCCATGCATTTGTCAGATTCCTCGACGACTTTAGCAATTGTGATAGCTTCCAACAACGTAGGGTTTTGTAGCTGCCCAAAGTTTCTGCTGCATCCTCTTGTTTTTACATTGTACTATCAATTGATCTCGAATCATCTGGTCTGCCATAGCTCCAAAGTCACATTTTATAGATAACTCCCTTAAGCGAGCAACCATTTGATCAACTGTCTCTTTGCCTTTCTGGGGAGCAGTGTAAAATTTGTGTCTTTGCATGACGATGTTTATTTGCTTTCCAAAATACTTTTCTAACCTCAATTTTGCTTCATTGTAGGGGTTATCAATAGGTTCACCATCAGCATTTAGAAGTTCTGGCAGAAATTTGAAAACGTGCTGTCCAGCTTTCCCTAAGGAGTTTAATAAGATAGCCTTCTTTCTGGTCGCAGGAAACCTAAGACCATCTATGGCTTCAAGATAATTTTCGAAGAATCCTAACCACTCTTCCCATTCAGTGGTAGGAATTTCACCTTCAATGAGAAAGGCAGGTGGAGGAGAAATCGTATGGTTAGCAGTGGTTGCCATGTAAATATGTAGATACGCTTCAGTATGTACTTATTGCGGATTTAAGCTGAGGCAGGTGACGAAAAATAAAAGAACTTGAATGTACTTGTATTAAAATGTATATTGAAAGTACTTGTAATAAAATTGTGCTTTAAATGTGCTTGCCCAGAAAGAAAGTACTTAATAAGTACGATTTAATTTAATAAAGTTGTTTGCCGGTAGAAAGAAAAAACGTGGTTGGCAAAACGGCAATGTAACATTCAGGAAAGTCAGTTTGCTGGTAAAAACGGATGCGTGGTTGGCAAAACGAAGTGAAAACAAAATGGCCGCTAGACGCTGTGCGCAATGACGTCAGAGCGCATACGGCGTCTCTGGCAGCGCAAGCGGAAGGCGCTCTGAAGTGTTCTCGCGCTAGGATGCACACGAGAGAATGGCGCTGGAGAACGTTCGCGCTGTGTGCTGCTCGCGCTGTGTGCTCGAGCGCACTGATGCACAGGAATGCCGGCAAATCCCCAAAAAACAAAAGAACAGTACCTTGGGAGTGCCGGTCTTGAAGGCAACACAGGGGCGGCAGGCGCTGTGAACAGCGAGCGCTAAGCGGAAGCCAACAGGGAAACACCAACCGGCAATGAAGAAGGAAGTGTAGATCAACACCTCTCCAGGAACAGCTGAGACTCCTCAATGACGTGGAAGGCAAAATCGTCGCCAAAATGAAGTGAAGAGTCGTGGTCCAGGAGCATGAATAAGGTAAGTTTATTCAACAAGCACAGCAGTACAAGTATCAACCATCCTGCCTCAGCAACCGCCAGGATCAGCATGCAGAACATGGAATCATACAGGTAAGGGAATACAGAATACATGCTGGCTAACACTCTAAATGAAGATGACAGTATGATGAGAGGCACAACATCTTGCCTCTCCTGTTTTATGCATCTCTAACTCGCTCTCGCCAACTGAACTCGCCTCGGATTGTAAAGTATCTGTCGTTTGTCCTCTGCATTTGTTTGTCAATTTATTTGGCCCCTCTATGTTTTTGTATTTGGACACGCTAATAGCATCGTAACGTTTTGCAAAAGTAAATGTCTGTCCAAGTTCATAATCTTGTTTGTCCCGTAAAAACTTAAAAGCCTTTCTTTCTTTAATGTTGTCCTCTTCCGTCTTGAGTCTTAACATCATGTCTTTATGCAATTTTGCCTGTTCCGCCTTGTGCTCCATCTTCTCTAGTTCTTCGTTGATCTCGTCTATTTCCTTAAGTAGCTTTGCCCTGTCAATATCGGCGTATTTGATCAATATGAGTGTCAGCCTTCTTGATGAGTACAGATTGCATTCAGCTCACTCTTGCATGAGCTCCGGGTTGGGGTTGTCATAACTTGGGCTGTAAGAATTCTTGGCCCCCTAGGTATTCTCCGCACAATGATGTATCTCTGAAGGGAACCTGCTGATTCCCACTGTTTGTTTTGCTCTGACTTCACCTTTTTTTTCTAAAAATCTGTATTTATCTCTAACGGAATCTGTTTCACTAAAACTTTTGGCCACTATTGCCGTGGCTCCTACCGTTGCAGGCAGGTTATCAGAAAACATTTCCATGCAGCTTCACGTGCTTGCACCATGTCGGCTGACAAGTTGGAGTATTTTTGGCGTAACGTTGGAGTGACGTGAATGGCTTGTCTATCCGCCACACACTCTTCACTCGTTTTGCACACCTCCTCACCCTGAAATACCCAATTTTCCTGCCTGGGACACACCGTTGCCATTGGGTCCTCCGGCTCAGCGCTCACCGGGCTCCTGCAGGTTTCAGCTTGGCCTGGGTTACAGAGGGTCAGACGCTCACTATCCTTCGGGATCCAATGTACTTCCAGGTTGCCCCGGAAGCAACGTTTTCACTTAGTGCGTCGACCTTGTTGAAGAGGGGGTCCGTGGATGAACGAGTGAAAACTACTGGTCAAATACATTGGGAGTATACTGATGCATAGTGGAAATCTCTCCACACATACAGACACGGACCGAAGTAGGTACCTTTAGATTGTGTTTATTCTCCCTTCGCCATTATGCATTTCGGCTCAGCAGAGCCTTGATCACATGACATGGTTTGGTGAATCAGTGCAAAAATTTAAGTGACCAGTGCAAGCAATCATGATGTCACATGGTAATAGACATAGAAAACATTTTTATACATTTTTATACATCAACTTTTTGTGGATGTCAATGCATTGGAAAAAACAATATATGTGAGTGCTAAATATCTGTTCACAATTTGTTTCAAAGACAGCATTCTGTTAAATCATAACTGGTAGAATACCTCGATTTAAATTTCAAGATTGTTTTTTGTTGTGCATAATATGTATCAAAGGTCCAGGTTGTCCACCATTTAAGAAGCACTCGGACTACAGTGCTTGCCAAAAGAGCCTTTATAAGGTACAGACGTACCTCATCTTGCCAATAAATTTAACAACAGCTGTTCCGTATGCCTGATGTGTTTCAAAGTCAGTGCTTCTTCAGCAGAGGCTGAAAGGAAAAGATTTGTGCTGATGGGGGGACTCCCTTTTTCTTTCCCTTTCATTTGTATATTGTTTTCTGGCACGCGCCCCAATAGGCTGTGCAAATGAATCTGTACCTACGCATTGTGGGAATAGTAGTGTCCGCATTTTTTAGTCCACAAATGGATGCACTATATTGACTGTTTTACCAAGCCCTGTATGGGCCTCAGCATGTGAAGACGTCCTCAATCTTCACTTAGTCCCACTATAGAGGCTCGATAGATATCTCACCTGGTGGCGCCCTATGACGGGGCGGTGCATTCTTCACAGCTGGACTGCCACGAGTAGAATCAAAGAAGCTCCTTGCACTAGATTGAGTGTGCATCCATCAGTGAAATTAAAAACAGGACTTCTATTCTTAAAAGGCTACGTGTTGTCTCATAAGAAGCCGCCCATCTGGGTGCACAATATCACCTTATTACGGAAGTGCAAGACTCCCACGCACTCTTCTGACTACTGTGGCCTCTGATGAAGAGATTACTCGAAACGCGTTGGGCTGGTGAAGTCAGTCGTTGCTAATTGCGGAAAGCATAACTGCCCATACCATTAAAGGCTCTGTTAAGCAAACCTGTGTTCGAGTGCGGCTTATCTGATAGGAAACCTTGTGAACAAAATGATGAGCAGCCGTCCTGCCACTGCGCCAGCACCACCCCGTGAAATGGAGGCCAGGAAGCTCATCAAATGTTAGGCTCATAAAGTGGAGCCCAGGTCTTGGAGTTAGGACAGATCCGGTTTCCAAGGCTCTGTGAGTGCCTTGCACTAGATCGAGAGTGCATCCGTCAGTGGACTAAAAAACAGGATTTGTATTCCCACAAGGCTACGTGTTGTCTCATAAGGAGCCGCCCAACTAGGCATACGATATCGCCAGATTACAGAAGTGAAAGACCGCCATGCACTCTTCTGACTTCTGTGGCCTCTGATGAAGAGATTACTCGAAACGCGTCAGGCTGGTGAAGTCAGTCGTTGCTAATTGTGGAAAGCGTAACTGCCCACACCATTAAAGGCTCTGTTAAGCAAACCTGTGTTCGAGTGTGGCTTATCTGATGGGCAACCTTGTGAGCAAAATGTTTAAGCGGCCGTCCTCCCACTGAGCCAGCACCGTTCCGTGAAATGGGGGCCACAAAGCACGTCAAATATTGGGCTCACATCGTGGAGCACAGGTCTCGGATTTAGGACAGATGAGGTTTGCAAGGCTCTGTGAGGGCCTTGCACTAGATCGACAGTGCATCCATCTGTGAATTTAAAACCTGGACTTCTATTCCCACAAGGCTATGTGTTGTCTCATAAGGAGCCACCCATCTGGGCGCACAATATCGCTGGAATACAGAAGTGAAAGACCGTCATGCGCTCTTCTGACTACTGTGGCCTCTGATGAAGAAATTACTCGAAACGCTGGTGAAGTCAGTCGTTGCTAATTGTGGAAAGCATAACTGCCCATACCATTAAAGGCTCTTTTAGGAGAAATATATATATATATATATATATATATATATATATATATATATATATATATATATATATATATATATATATATATATATATATATATGACCTACTGGCAGTCGCCAGTAGGTAGTTATAGTTAGGATTGGCTACCATAGGAAATTCCGAACATTCTATTGGGAATACTTTTGGCGCCGATTGAGGGATCTGCCTTCCTTCCCTGAAAGATTTGGGGGGATTCGTGAAGTGGGGGCTGAGAAAAAAGGGGGGTCCCAAAACGTGTTTTCTCCATGTTAATTTCCATAGGACGGTCTGACAAGTCTACAGCCCGAACCGCTGAACGGAATTACGCCAAACTTGGCAAAATTGTAGGGACTGGTACGCAGATGTGCCTTTGCTATGTTTGGTGAAAATTGCTCCAGTGTTATTTATGAAAATTAAGTTCAAAAACACATATATATCTATAGGCGCACTGCGGTCGCTCACCGGTGCGTGTACCGGGGAGCGCACCCGGCGCGCGACGGGAGTGCGCGAGCGAAAGCTGATTGGCTGTCGGGTGTCTGTCAACATTCTAAAGAGTCCGGAGAGTCCGCCATCTTGTGTCTCTGTAGAATCGAGACACAAGAGGTGAAAAAATAAAGGGGGATATAATTAAAAGGGGGCAGAGTAGACACCCCCTGACCCCCTAGGTTTTCTGAGGGGGGCCTAAAAGGACCTTGAAGGGCTAAAAAACTTTTTTTTCTTTTTAAATTTCGCGGGGTAAGCGCTGGCGGCATTCCCCGGTACGCTCTCTGGTACGTTCCCCGTGAGTGAACCACAGGGAAAAACAGTTGAAAAAAATAGAGTAAAAACAAATGTTGAGTGTTTAGAGGAAAGTGATGCATTGCTGGAGTGTTTCATAAAAATGATGCAACTCCAGCAATGCATCCTTTCACATACAATACACCCCTTTTGTATACATTACACCTGACGTAGGTATAATGTGGGGCAGGGGTTTACAAAGTGACGCATCTACCTAAATGCGTCACTTTGTAAATATGACTCAATGTGCATTTATTACAGCACTGGTGCGTCACAAAAAGTGACGTACCGGTGGCGTAAAAGTGACCCATGGCCTCATAAATGAGGCCTTCAGTCTTCTACTCATGGGTCATATTAAATATATGACGCATTATGGCGCAAGTACTTACAGATACGTCAGTATTTCAGACGTATCTGTAAGCGCAAAAGTGATGCATTGCTGGAGTATGTCACAAAAATGATGCAACTCCAGCAATGCATCCTTTCACATGGGGCCAGTCCCATGTGAAAGGGCCTGCGTCAGTCTTACAGCTGCTGTTAAGCAGGCACAAGATTTGGACGCAACAGCGTCATAAAAGTGACGCAGTGATATCTCTTAGATTTCACTGCATCACCCCCACGGCCCTTTCTTGCGTCAATACACCCCCTTTGTATACATTACACCTGACGTAGGTATAATGTGGCGCATGGGTTTACAAAGTGACGCATCTACCTAGATGCGTCACTTTGTAAATATGACTTAAGAAGGTGCATTTTTTACAGCACTGGTGCGTCACAAAAAGTGACGTACCGGTGGCGTAAAAGTGACGCATGGCCTCATAAATGAGGCCTTCAGTCTTCTACTCATGCGTCATATTAAATATATGACGCATTATGTCGCAAGTACTTACAGATACGTCAGTATTTCAGACGTATCTGTAAGCGCAAAAGTGATGCATTGCTGGAGTGTGTCACAAAATTGATGCAACTCCAGCAATGCATCATTTCAAATGGGGCCTGGCCCATGTGAAAGGGCCTGCGTCAGTCTTATGCCTGCTGTGATACAGGCACAAGATTTTGACGCAACGGTGTCCTAAAAGTGACGCAGTGATATCTCTTAGATTTCACTGCATCACCTCTACGACCCTTTCTTGCGTCAATACACCCCTTTTGTATACATTACACCTGACGTAGGTATAATGTGGCGCAGGGGTTTACAAAGTGACGCATCTACCTAGATGCGTCAGTTTGTAAATGTGACTTAATAAGGTGAATTTTTTACAGCACCACTGGTGCGTCACAAAAAGTGACGTACCGGTGGCGTAAAAGTGACGCATGGCCTCATAAATGAGGCCTTCAGTCTTCTACTCTTATTTTTTCTCTCACTTTCTCTGTTTCTTCACTGCCTTACTTACCTGGTCTCACACTTACTTGTCTTTATCCAGTCTGTATCTCCACTCTTTCCAAAACATCACTATTTTCTTACCCTTCCACACCCCCGTTCCTTTACTACATTTTCTTCGCATATCCACATTCCCCATGTTCACTCTCCTTCTCCTCACTCTCCTTCCCCACACTCACCTTCTTTCACTCCCCCCTACTCCCCCCTACTTCACTTCCCTTCTCCTCTCGTCCCTTTCTGTGCTTTCTTACTCATTTTCTTCTCCTTTATCAATGCACTTCACTTCACTTACTCTTTTTCATTTTTTTAAGAACACAGCTCTTTGATGAGAATTGGAGTTAGTTCTGAAAAGAACTTTTTTTTTCTTCTTTTTTCCTTTTTCAGAACAGGAACAAAAACAGGGAATGTGCTCAACAGGAGCAAAAACAAAAAAAAAACAAATTTAGGGCTGGGAACAGCAGCGATGGTTCTCCAATGCTCGAACCATGAGCATAACACTTTGTTCCCCATAGAAAAGTAGCTGATCACAGTCTCTGCATTTAAGGACACCTTTGGTAAAAGCAGGCTGAATATTTGGAACCAGCTCTTGCGATTGCCCCCTCACTGACGTTGTTGGTCCTCTGGTTGATGTAGAGGCCCCATCCCTGGGAGCCTCTTGTGCTAGAGCCCTAACACTCTCCTCTAGTTCTGGGGGTGCTTCCTTTCTACGTGGTGAATCATAGTTGAATTACCAAAACTGTACTTCTTTCGGGGGTCTCCACGGGAAAGTACAGTTTGGCAGATTTTGCATTCAACTTTTGGTGCATTTACTTTTTTATGCCCGTCATGTATAGAAAAAAATTTCCAGATGAAACGTTCGTTCACCTTCGGCTGAGGAGGCTCTTCATCGATGAATTCATTTAAGTCCTCACTGCTGCTGTATGGTCTGGCAGCCATTCTCTCAACAAATTCTTAGCACATAAAAAAAGAGGTCTTGCTCTCACCAAAGTGAAAGAAGAAGTGAAGGAAAAGGGTGGGGTTTTCATTAGTTGTAAAAAAAAGCTGTTAGCAACCAATGAAAAGAGATATTTTAAGGTCACATGACTTGACGTGCTTACGCTGCGCGCACCGGAGTGCTTCCTGGGGCGTTTACGCGGCGCGAACGTAGGCGCTTCCTGGGTCGCTTACGCGGCGCGAACGTAGGCACTTCCAGGGGCGCTTACGCGGCGCGCAAGAGTGACGTTTTGATAGCTTTACCAAAATGAAAATTAATGTTCATTTCGTAAATTATAAATATTGCTTTTATAAGTATGGTACTAAATGTCTTGCATTATTATTTACTTTTCATACATATTTTTTTTAACGAACGTAGAAATAGCGCTCTTGGTGTGCTCTCGGGAGAGCTTACTGGTGCGCGCACCCTTAGCGCCCCAGGAAAAAATTATTTTAAAAAAAACATTGGAAAAATATTATTATTAAAAAAATATATTAATAATTAATACTTACACAAAACAGCAAATTAAAAAAAAACGTAGGTTACAAACTCGATATAGAAAGGAATTAGCTTTTAAAAAACCTTTGAAATTTAGTGAAAAAGCCAGAGGTTTCACAATCGTTATAGTTAGGAATTAGCATTTAAAAAACCATTGAGATTCACGAAAAAAAAACATAGGTTTCACAATCGTTATAGTTAGGAATTAGCATTTAAAAAACCTTTGAAATTCACTGAAAAAACCATAGGTTTCACACTTGTTATAGCTAGGAATTAGCATTTAAAAAACCTTTGAAATTCACTGAAAAAACCATTGGTTTCACACCAGTTATAGTTAGCTGAACAGTTTACTCATACAAAACCATTGAAATGTCCACGTTATAGTTAGTTGGACTCACTATAACATGCGCGCCCGCAATCCAGTGCTAATGATGTCACATATTACATCATTCATGTCATGGTCAGTGACATCACTGATGACATCTCAAATGACATCACTGATGACATCACTGATGACATCATCCAGTGAATGTGTGTTCCTGTAAAGTTAAAATGTGTCTAACATATTGAAGAATGAGTGTATGTATGAGTATCTGGATGAAGGATTTAGTAGGTGCGTGACTGACTGTATGAGTGAGTGATTAAATGTATCTTACTAAATGCATTGGTTAGTGACTAAACTGTCTGAATGTGTGCATCAGTATGTCTGTTGTTGTGTAAGCTGCTGCATGTGTTGAGCAGTAGCTATATGAGTGGCTATATGGGTTATTGATTGGTTGTCTAAGTATTTGAATGTGAGGGTGAGTATGTGTGTGGGTGGCTGTGAGGTGTGTGACTCTATGCATAGATGTGTGACCAGTTGATTCACTAGATATATGGGTTCAAGAGTGCATATAGAAACAGCTGTATGGGCGGTTGACTGTGTGCATGGGTGTGTTGCTGAGTGAATGGATATATCGGTACTACATGTCCATGTAAGTACATATATAAAACACAGTGCATGTGTGAGTTGGTATATATAAATGACTAAACATCAGCGCCTGTGATTGCGTAAGTGACTGTATGGATCAATGTGTACATGTATTAGTGATTGTAAAAGAGAGTATGTGTTAGTATATGTTTGAATAAGTAAGGTTTAGTGTGTATAAGTTTGTAGTTGAGGAAATGGGAGTGTGATTGATTCTTTGCATAACTGACTAGGTGTTTGAGTAACTTTGTGGATGAGTGTCAGCATGTAAGTGTCTGTATAGATGTATTAGTGGATATGATAGTGTTGTATTGATGAGTGTCTGTATGTATAAGTGATTGTATGGGTGAATGAGTGGATGTGTGTGTAGACCTAGGAATCAGTGAGTGCGTATGTAGTTACTGGTATTGGTGTGTCAATAATTACAGGAATAGTAGTTTGTATTTAACACTGGGTGTATCAAAGGTTACATTAGAGTGTGAGGAGGTGCATCGTATTATCACATGGTTGATGTCATCAGTGATGTAATCAGTGATGTCACTGACCATGTCATGAATGATGTAATATGTGACATCATCAGCACTGGATTGTGGGCGCGCGAGTTATAGTGAGTCCAACTAACTATAACGTCAAAATTTCAATGGTTTTGTATGAGTAAACTGTTCAGCTAACTATAACTGGTGTGAAACCTATGGTTTTTCCAATGAATTTCAAAGGTTTTTTAAATGCTAATTCCTATCTATAACAAGTGTGAAACCTATGGTTTTTTCAGTGAATATATATATATATATACATATATACATATATATATGTTTGCAATAAGCAATCTTTGTAATCAACTTTCAACAGTATGCAATTGAGATGCCATATCCAGTTTTTAATGTAATAAGCAAGTCTGTGCGGTGAACTCCGCTCCGCACAAGGGGTTTGCGGAGATTTCTGCACTCCGCATTATGTGGAGCTTGCGGAGTTGCATGTTTTTTTCCTCGTTCTCTTTCGTCAATGTCACGTTGGCGATCGCGAGTAAGGAAAAGCCACATCCAGGCGACATTTTTCCTTGTTCGCGATCGCCAGCATCAAGTTGGAGAGTGTGGAAAATCAACATCCTGGTGAGATTTCTCAAAGAGGGGGGTCTCACTTAAAGTGGTCGCGTATGCTCGCGACCGCTCATGTTGAGAAACCATCCATTCACATTGAGAAAGCTGCCGCTCAAGTAAAAATCTACTCGAGCGGCAGAAAGGAAGCAGCGCCCGCTTGCGCTGTGCATGGTGCCATTTGCGATGATTGCAAAGTGCAAACAAGCACCTGGCACTGAAAAATCACCCCGAACGGCATTTATCTAACACACTCTGCTGCTCGCTGGGCTCCGTTGCTTGCAGTGGATGTTTTTTGCACTTCGCAGAATTCCAAGTAGCAGAACTCCGTGAATTTCACACAGGCTTAGTAATAAGGAATTTTAACTGTTACTAAATAATAAAACATTTTTATATATATAATCAACTCTCTTATGTGGTAATTGGTCTTCCATTGTTATATTTTAGAAAATACTGTCCTTGTATGTTCACTTGTCTTTCATTGTTTGTTATTGGTTTTTCATTTCTTACAACTTTGTAACTTAGATAACCAAGTAATTCAGATTGCATGGCCTGTTGTCTGCACTACCCTTTCATAAATATTAATTTTGGTTAGTTTATTGTAATATTGAAAGGGGAATTTGTTAGTGTCATCTGTCAAACTATAAAGCACACAAAAGAGTTAGGCACAGAGAAATGCCCATTTTCTAGACGTCCAATTTCTAAACTAGTAATGACAAATCCACCTTTACCACAGTAGAGGATTTGTGATTGTAAATCCAATGATAGGATACAATCAATCCATCAATCAATCAGTGACACTTATAGAGCGCGCTACATACCCGTAGGGTCTCAAGGCGCTGGGGGGGGGGGGGGGGGGGGGGGAGGGGGAGGTGCCGCTACTGCTCGAACAGCCAGGTCTTCAGCTTCTTCCTGAAGGAGAGGTGGTCTTGGGTCAGGCGCAGGTCGGTCGGGAGGGAGTTCCAGGTCTTGGCGGCCAGGTAGGAGAAGGACCTTCCTCCTGTAGTCGCTCTTCGGATGCGGGGGACGGCGGCGAGGGCGTGGTTGGCTGATCGGAGGTGGCGTTTGGGAGCGTAGAAGTTGATCCGGCTGTTGAGGTAGCTCGGGCCTTGGTCGTGTAGGGCTTTGTGTGCGTGGGTGAGGAGGCGGAAGGTGATTCTTTTGTTGACGGGGAGCCAGTGAAGGTCTCTCAGATGTCCGGTGATGTGGCTGGTTCGTGGGATGTCGAGGATGAGTCTGGCTGAGGCGTTCTGGATCCGCTGGAGTCTCTTCTGGAGCTTGGCGGTGGTACCGGCGTAGAGGGCGTTGCCGTAGTCCAGTCGGCTGGTGACGAGGGCCTGGGTGACGGTCTTCCTGGTCTCGGTGGGGATCCACCGGAAGATCTTCCGTAGCATGCGTAGGATGTTGAAGCACACCGAGGAGACGTTGTTGACTTGCCTGGTCATGGAGAGGGAGGAGTCCAGGATGAAGCCCAGGTTGCGTGCATGGTCTGTCGGTTTGGGTGCGGTGCCCAGGGCGGGAGGCCACCAGGAGTCGTCCCAGGCGGAGGGGGAAGAGCCCAGGATGAGGACCTCCGTCCTGTCAGAGTTCAGTTTCAGGATACAACATGAGGCTGCTCCACTATAAGCCACCACTGCAGCTTAAAGTAATCTCTGCCATTCCACCATGTTACCCTATGGGTGGAGCAAATCTCATAGGCAATGAAAACACACATGGAGGTTCTTCACTACCTGGACAGAGAACACATTTGTATACCTGCCCTGCCTTTCACCTATCACTTGCTCTGTCCCCCCCGGTGCGCAACCTGAGGGTGGTTGAGTATTAGTGAAAGGAACCCTCAGCATTGGCTAGTGGCTTAGAAATGCCATTCTGGGCATAGGTGCGACTGTGCCCACACAGGCCTGCAATGGCAACCTTGAGACTTATTTGAAAGCACCAGGAGGCTATTCCCTGCTGTAATGAAAAAAAACTGTATTTTAAAAGTCATTCTGCAATTCCCTCATGCCAACCATTCATGGGCATTATTCACTACCTGGGCAGGGAACACCCAGGTGTACTTGTCCCGCCTGTCCCTTACCACTTGCCCAACTCTTCAGGACTTACCCTAGTGGTATTCTAGTGAACGGTCCACTCAGCAGTGGCTAACGGTTTAGAAATGCCAAGCTGAGCATAATTGCTGCTGTGCACACAAAGGCATGAATTGGCAGTCTTGAGACATGTTTAAGAAGGCTATTTTTGTGTGGGTGGCACAATTAGTGCTGCTGCCCACTAGTAGCCAGTGCAGTACCTGCCCTGGGTATGTGGTATATGTCTTTACTGGGTACTCAAAGGTACCACACCTAAACCAATCAGGTAATCACAACTTCCTAGCATGTGCAGGAAGAGCGTGCACACTTTCACACTGCATTAAAGTGGGATAATGCCTAAAATAAAAATGTTTTAGGGAAATCCCCTACGAACGTCTATGTCCAACACTTGTGTTGGTGATTTGACATTTTGGAGCACAAAGTAGTATTCACAACTAGGATGTGTACTCGCCTGTCCTGTTCTGTCAAGGAGCAAAGAAGCAAGCTGAGAAAGTCTCTAGGTTCATTCACGCTAGCAGCAAAGCACTGGTGAAAGGCACATATAAGAGTACAAAACAAGAAGTACACAGGCCAGCTCAAGGAAGCAAGGAGGGATAGAAAATAAAACAACAAAGGTGTACAGCAGATTAGGTCTGGGTGTGAACCTGAACGAGAGCGAGGAAAACCCATTAGCATGTATGGTGACCAGGCACAAACTGAATAGAGCCCTCGCTTCATACTGTTACAACCACACGTGTTTCGGAACAGTGGACGCATATGGCAGCATATTAGATAGTGAAGACATTTGTAAAGCATGATGGTTTTGACAGAGACCATTATGGCTGACTTGCTCAGAGAGAAGAATAAATATAAACAGATTCTTCCATGCCACACCATTCATGTCTTGCCTGGAAGCCAGAGCCGCCAATCCCCACTACACATCTGCCTACCTGCAGCAGTTTTGCTCTACAGTCCTACAAACAAATGGAGGATGTGTATTCACACAATATCTGTAGCATAGTACGGGGAACCTGCACATGCTGTTTCTCATTTCCTTAGTCCATATCCTGATAGAGGATGCATTGCACACATTTATTCCCCTAATTTTTTATCATGCTCATCGCCCACTTAGCTCGTATTTGTCTATGATTTTTGGATCAACTTTTCAGCAATTGGAATTCTTTAAAATTATTACTTCTTGAAGACTTTGTGCAGTGTTTAGTCTCAATACTGATTTCAGAGTGATTTTACTCATTGATAATAGGGCCTTCTTAAGGGGACAATTGACACCTTTCACATTTATTTTTGCGAAGAGTGACACCTTGGCTAGTGGGACAATCTACAATTTTCTTGGGCAATCAAGAAGGAAACTAGACAGACCCTAACTGTGTCCAGTACGTGAAAGATTCTAAGCATGCAAGTGTTTGTTTTGCCTCTAATGTTCTCATACAGTTCTTCCAGTTACATATAATTGATGACTCTCCCAGACAATCATCATTTGCACACGCTTTGCACTGCATATATGTATTCTTTTGTCTACCACAATTGAATTACAGAAGAATAAATGCAGAGAGACCATTCTTGACGAACCTCATGCCAGATTCTAGCACAATAATCCACTCCATGTTTTCCTCCTTACTAGATAATCTGCTAGACCTCTTCGTGTACCTACAAACGGCAAATGTTCTAGTGCTATAAACCCATTCCTATGTCCCCTGCTGTCTTGTGAAACCTTTACAAATGCGTACAAGATATTGATTAGGTCTCAACCTTGGTATACTTTAAAGTAGTCCCTGCATTCATTGAGAAAGTTTAATTACTATATATCAGGAACAGTGACATATGAAGGCCAACGTTTAGCCTATTTCTGTAAGAATTGATTAGTAGCTGCAAAACTATTACCCTACATTTAAAATAAGGTACATTTTATTAATTGACAGGCTGTAATAAACACAACAATTCAAAAATACCTACTAGAATGTGCAATTCTAAACTCAGACCCAGTGGAGCGGAGTAGATGCCAAATAACAAGGGCCTAGATGTATCAAGATTCCATTTTGCGAATCTTAAATAGCGATTTTTTGCGAATCGCTATTTAGAATTCGCAAAATGGAATGTATGTAAAAAATTGCATTTTTTTTGCGATTCCTTAATTATCTTTATTTGCGAATTCGCATTTTGCGAATTCGCAAATAAGGAATAATTCCCCATGCATTCCTATGGGCCAAGAGGCCCATAGGAATGATTGTGCAGTAATTCTCAAATTGCAAATTCGCAATTTGCTAATCGCAATTTGAGAATTATTTCAAGGGTGCAGGGGTGTCTCATGGACACCCTGCTGCACCCCTGAAACTTACATGTGTGAGCATATGGCACACATACATGCCCTATGGGCATGTATGTGTGTCACATGCCACCTTCAAAATAGTCATATTTTGTTTTTTAAAAGGATTTCGCAAATTAACACGAACCTCAAATTGGTGTTAATTTGCGATTCCTTAACCCAAATTTGCAATTTTAAAAAGTTTCATACATGCCATTTAAGGAATCGCAAAATTGCGATTCCTTAAATGCATAAGCAAAATAAGGAATCGCAATTTTTTGCGATTCCTTATTTTGCTAATTTCTGATACATCCCAAAAGATGCTAAATGTCCGTTTGCGATTCCTTAAGGCCGAAATTCTGCGAATTTCGGCCTTAACGAATCGCAAAAGGCTTGATACATCTAGGCCAAGGTGTGCTAAAAAGAGAAGTACTAGTTTTGAATTAATGCAGTTTGATTTTAGAGCACTTGTATTGTTGTTGGTGCGATTTGTTTAGATTAAGGTTCTTGTCTAGCTTCCACCTTCCACTGAATAACCGTTTCAAGGAGCCAGTTGTGAAAACAACTGATTTAGTTGCTAGAAAATTAAGGCAAAATAGGTTGAGTTCATTCACACAATGGTCACATGTTTTGCTAGGAAGTTTTACAGTTTTATTGCATTCAAAACTGTGCACGTTTATGAAGGTCTGCAACAATGTTGCAGTTTCCTCGCAATATTTAATTGTTATGAGCTAGTAGCATGTCAACTTTGGGGGATCCTATTTTACACCACAGAGGATCTTGGAATGGAAAGGTTTGATGGCCTTCACTGCGGATACAGGGATATTAGAAAAGAAAGAGTAATGAAAGAGAAGAGTATAGGTTGCAGAGGAGCACAAGGGTGAAGAGCTGAAGTCTGCAGTAGAAACCATTGTTTGAAGCTATGCAAGGTAGTTCATGCATGGGGCTCTTCAGGCAGGGTAGAGACATATGTCCCCTTTTTTAGATCCTCGAATTAGATATCTGCAGACACATGCACACAGAAAGATTGGTTCAGAGCTGCTTGCATTAAACTATAAAAAGCAAACACATCACACGGGAAAACCCTCAACAACCTACTGAAAAATGTACCAGAGTCAAAGACATACAAGTAAAGTGTTTACTTACGTTCTATGAAAAAAATGTACAGGAAACAATGCGAGGGAGCAGATCATTCACCCAAAGTTTAAAATGCAAATATAAGGCTTGATAAAAATAAAGTTTTAGTGCACACTTCTTTGATGAGTAATGGAGACTGTAAAATTAAATTACTTTCTCGCACTCCAATTCAACTTTGTATTTTCTGTTATCGAATGCTTCCTGTATCCCACAATGCAGTGCACTGCAACTATTGCCATGCCAGCTCACGAGAAAACCAGTACAGCATGCAGCTTCAAATTTGGAATTTGAATAGCAAAAGATGCACAGGTTACAGCTAAAAAAAGAATACACAGAAACTATAAGAATACTTCACTTTTAAGAAAGAAGGTTTTGATTCGCCTGGTTTAACCGATTCAACCAAACGTTCAACTTTCCGAAGTCTGCAGCAATTTGATATGTGTGTTGATTCACAACGTTTTTGAAGAGTGGATTGTAAGTTGTAAATAAGTAAGTAAATTGGTCTTTATTATCTGAGTAATAAAAATCATTACAAAAACATTAATACCGTATATACACAACAATTAATTGGTCGTAATAAAATAGGATGTGTCGATTGGCTAAAACCATTTGCAATTCAATAAAACTATAAAAACGTTGTATATCATTGGGCAGAAGTTAGTGCAAAAGAGCAGTAAAGTGTTTCAATGGATATGCACCGTACTAAGACATGGCCTATCATTGTGAAACAATTGATACGTAATTAACAGTATATATAAAAATGTCATTACAATTGGATTGACTTTTCATGTTCTATCAACCACTGCAGTTAGTTACAAGATAGTCAATGTAACCATTATTTGTTACTGCTTTCATGTTGCAGTTTTATGCGAAATTCAACTTTTGTAAAAAAAATTACAAAGGCTCTTTCCAGTTAAAACCAATATGTATTGTTTCGATGCGAGTAGCACTGAATATAATATGACGCTCCTCCACAACTAGACTTTTAAACAAAGTTCATCGTGCTTGAAATAGGCGAGGACAGACACACTCTATATGCAGTAGAAATTCTTTTGAGAACCCTCATAGTCTAGAGCAGTTTTTTTTGCCATGTTGTAGGATTTCCATACATTTATAAAATCATATTTTGTAAGTTCTTGCCAACACACATTTGCTAGACTGCCGGAGTCAGTTAAAAGCACAATATGTAAACTTTTTTAAAAAGCAGACTAGCTTAGTAGACAGAACTCCAGTCAGATTTCCATATGACCAATGTTTTTCGAGATCTTGAAAATAGATTTAAAAGGCTTTAATTTGTAGTTTGTACAAGAGTTTGGAGTCAAGGCCTCGAAGGATTACTGATCCATAGGCCAGTAAAGGGATCAGCTTAGCCTTCATGACTTTTACTAAATGTTTGCGGCTAGGACATAAAAACTTGCCACACAGGGTTCTGAAAGCAAAGAAAAGTGAAGTCGCTTTAGCCTTTACATTTTTTAAATGGCACTTAAAAGACACTGTGTCATCAAATGTAATGGCTAGATATTTTCAGGATTTGACTGATTCAATTACCATTCACCATACTTTCCATGCTCATGGTCTTGATCTTAATCGGCCTAATGGCATTATTTTGGTTTTCTTTATATTAATTGTTAAGCAATTTGCTATAATATAATTGCTAAAGGACTCTATTAGCCATTGTAGACATATGGCTGTGGAGTATGGCTCGTCAACATATTGTAAGTATTTTATGTTACAACCTGTGAAAATTGAAGAGTGTGCATTTATGTTGTGCAGGTGGAGAGATGAGCCATGAAGATGTTAAAGAGTAGGCTGCCTTGCTTCAAGCCACTGGAGGTGTCAAAATGCTGCGTCAAGCAGGTGCCATCTCCCAATTTCACCTGGACCCATGTGTTTGAATAGAACAATATGATCATATCAAGAAGTTTTTGTGGCACACTTTGACCATAGCAACTTGCATGTTACAGTGTCAAAAGCGGCATTCAAATCAACAAAGCTGAGGTACAGCTTTTGCCTTTTATGCATTGCCCTTGCCACCATTAATGTTTAATGCCCAGTTTTTGCAGTTGGATGCAACATAATTGTATAATGGCACTGTTTTAGTTATCAGGGAAATTTCTTATGTCCATATACATATTGAAGTCCCTAGAGATAAATAGGCTTGTCGCTGCATATGAAGAGTTTTAACTATTTCCCCGGTGATGGTAAGCTGAATCACTTTGATTGTTCCCTTTGTGGTCAAATAGGTGTTAAATAAAATAATTGGGATTTGAAGATGTATTTTCATGCATTGGAGCTATTATAATTGTAGATCTATTTCTTGAGGCGTAGTATATAAATCCAAGGTGGTGTACATTGAAAGCCTTCCTTTCACACAGCCAAATGAAAATGAACGAGCAGCAGGGAAGGAACATTCTTGGTAACAAATGATGGCAGTTTTATCCTCTTTTCAAGATTCATGGAAAATCAAAATCTCAGGATTCTGAAAACAAGCTGTTGTGCCTCGATCTTACAACAGTCTTGAAAGCTAGTGTACATTTCAGGAACAAATGCCAATGGGCGCTTTTGGTCTGGCAGAAGAGTTGCCTTCTAATTTTCCCTTTGTAAGGACTGTTGGAAGCTAGGCCCAGTCATCCATTAGGACTTGCCTTTTTGGAATTTTGTTCACAAATATGTGTACCTGAGAGTGAACTTGTAATTATGATGCCTGAAGATTGTGCTGGATTACATAGTGTGCCAATTGCTCCTTTAAGCAAATTAGCATTTTTTCCAGGATTCCTATTTATTGTTGTACTCAGCTGTTTTCTTCATGCCCAGACTATGGATCAATAATGTTAGATAGTTTGCACTGTTTCCTCATCTCTATCATCCATTGAAGTACAGACCACTTTCAATTATCTTATCTGCAATATCTTTGCTGTGCCATTTAGTGCAGGTGATTTCTCATGGAGAAATAGTGGTGTCATGCTTGTATTGGATAAATTCTAGGGCATCCCTCATTTGTGCTTCGTTTCACCAAGCGTGTGAAAAGATCTCTTATTTAGGAAAAAACATGAATGTTACTCTGGTTTTCTCCACTGACCTTTTGCAATTGCTCTGAACTTTATGTTGGTGGAGAGGTCTGATTCATCATTGGTTTAATTAATGTATTCTGTTCAATATTACTGATGTATTTGTTTGCCTAACCTTTTTCCTTCCCAATGGATGTGCCGCCATGCCACTTTTATCTGGCAATGGCCCTGTCTCACTTCTTGTACCTGAAGGATGGGTAGTCAAACTTCCACTGCTATGGTCTTGAAATATTTCTCCTGTTTTATCCACTGAGGAAATTAACTGGATAGGATTGGGTGGAGCTTGATCCATCTCCGTCTATGAATTTTGCTTGTCGGTTTTCCATTGAAATGGGTTTGAAGATTGGGCAAAATCCTTTGGTCTCTCAGATGTGCCCAGCTTAACTGATCTTTTAGTTTATTATGTGCCTTTGTTAACCATTTCCCCGCTATTTTAGTTAGCCCATTTGTTTTAGAAGAGGTTGATGAATTTACGATGCCTATTACATGGATGACTTCACTTTCTTACATTGCTACTAGTGGCATATATTCAATCTCGTTTATTTCTCAAGCACTAGAGGATTCTGTGCATTGTGTGATTTTCCTAGCCCTATCGTGGGAGTTTTAGCTCTTTGAACCTGCTGAATATCTTGAGTTGTTAGGTCGCCGTAGGCTTGACACACATTTTTCTGGACCCCGCTGATGCCACTGGCTTAATCACCTGTTAGATATGTACTTTTCACTGTTTTCCTTTTCCTTGTAAAGCCATGCAAAATTCATCACTCTGGACTTGCTGTATTGTTTGGGCTATTGTCCCTTTGTGGGCTGGGGATGTGCATTGTCTGAGGCCTACTGGAGCTGCAGGCTCAGTTGTAGTGTAGGTCCTATATCACTGATAGGCTCTGTGCATTGGAATAATATATACTATAGATTTGACATAGGACTGAGGTCAGTATGTCTACATCGAGTGCATTAACCCATTGACCGTGGTGGGAATTCCGCCGCGGTGCGGGTGATTTATGACTGGGCATGGTCAGGACGGTCCCCGGCCGTCCTCCGCCACATGCCCACCGTGACGTCAGACGGTCGGGTGCCGTCCGACGCACGCAAAGGGTTAAACTTAATTACTTGTGTGTGCCAGCTAACTCAGAGGTCACTAGAAACTTTCTCGAATGAACAAGAAGGGATTTGTTACCGACAAGCGCATAAACATGACAACTTTGTTTCCCTTAGAGTCTGAACAATATCTTCAGAGTCGTGGAAACAATAGATAACTGTGTCACTCAGTCAATCATGCATGCTTCGTTTCTACAGAGTTTCACTGAAATAGAGAGACGGGTGTTTCAATAAAAGGGTTTATTGAACAGTCTTATTTCTCATGCAAGAGACATGAACTGCGACAATCATAAGACAGAATGAGAAGTATAAAATAGTAAGATAAAATAATACTGTAATAGCATGTCTTGTAGCTATGACATATATTCATAAAGGTACATACACAAATAAAACAGGCTAAAATACTCATCTGGTGCTTCTAAAAAAATCCTACCCCAGTGTACCTAACTCAAGTGCAGTACGAGGAAAGAAGTAGGTGCTGTTTTAGTCCAGTTTAATTATGCCAAGAGTTGCCAAAAGTTTCTCTAGGGTCTAATCAGCTCCATACCTTAGAAGGAGAGAGGTTGGTATTTCTTTTCCGGGACTGGATCTCTAACTTCCTGCAAGGGGAATCAGAAACACTGGAGCTGGATTCTTGGCGAGGAGGATGATAGCGTGAGCTCAGTGCGTCAGTTGGGGATTTGACTTCCGTCGGGACTTGTTGTGGCAAGCAGTGTCATGCAAGTTGGTAGTCGAACGGGACGTGCCTTGCCATAGAAAGTGAAGGCATATTTATACCTTCTTTTTTTTTTTTTTATTAAGTAACTCCAATAATACAAATACAGAATAATCGAGAAAGATACAAATCATAAGTTCATCAATAAGTTGCAAAAATCATATAAATAAACCCGATATTCCATACAATCATTATAAGTCATCTAATCGTTATGAGAGGAAATTAAATATAAAATATAATACAGTTTATACATTCCTAGTGGACGTACTCCATCTAACTATAGGGGGCCAGATCCCAGCCCCACGAATTCTAGTACACCTACCTCTGGTAGCGTATATGGCTTTTTTCTGGTTATAGACACCTAGGAAACGCCCTAAACACATTTGAAAAGTTGGTGGATCAGCCTCTTTCCATCTTGCTGCTAGTATAATTCTATATACTGCTGTGCCTATAAATAAACATGATTCCTCTTCTGTACTTAAGTTTAGAGAACTGTCATACCCTAGAATATACAGCGTGGAAGATTCCGCCAGTCTATGTCCAAACACTTCTTCTCAGAATTCAGACACCATTCTTCTAAAAGATGTTAATTTATTTCATTCATAAAACATATGATTAATGTAGCAGGGCCTCTTCCACACCTCGGACATTCATCATTCGCCCGTTTACCCCAAGCACAGAGCTTAGCCGGGATATAATAAAGATTATAAATGGTCTTGTAAATCTGGGCCCTGAGGTTAGAGCTCAGGAGCAACCATGATGTTAATAAAAGGCTCATATCTATATCCACATTGGTGTTATCCAGTTTGTCGGCCCATGCGACTTCGGTATGTTCCAGATCATCTTGAAGCTTCCCGAGTAGCATACTACTGAAGGTGCGAATTTTAGACGCATATTTGCTTATTGTTTCTAAGTGAGGGATCTTATTTAATGTGATATTAGGTGTTTTCAAGCTCAGAATTGTATTCAGTTGAATATATTTAAAATAATCGCTATTGGAAACTTTAACATTTCTTTGAAGGTTCAGAAATCTGGTCCTAGGATCACCAGCGAAAAAGTCCCCTGCTGTAATAATTCCAAAATTTTCCCATTTTCTTGCAATAGCATCATTAACCTGTTTAGGTAAAAGTGAGGACCGCCACAGGGGCGTATACCTGGTAAGTTTTGGAATTTTCATATATCTCGCTATTCTCCCCCACACTTTACCTACATTATTGATCACTTTAAATTTCATTTTTTTAAAGTAGCTTGGCTCCAGATGTCTAAGCAAAAGCCCTCGGGCTTTCACCCCTATTGATAACTCATAAATTGATGGTACTCTGGTACCTCCTAGGTTCTCCGGTTGGTCAGTAGTGTTAAACAGCGGAACAATCTGTTGAAGGAGAGCGGCCCAAAGGTAGAGCATAATGTTTGGAGTGGCAAGTCCCCCCCTTTCCTGTGGTAATGATAAATATTTCAACGACCTCCTGATTTGACCATACTGCCAAAAAAATTTAGCCATTTGAGATTCAAGGGTTTTTACTATTTTGTCATCAATAAGTAAAGGTATCGCCTGAAACAGATATAATATTTTGGGAAGTATGTTCATTTTAAGATAATTAGCTCTCCCAATTATTGATAAGTGTATACTATTAACCCGCAATAAATCTTGTTTTATTGTAGAAAGTAAAGGTTCATAGTTTATTTTACATATATCTTGAATCTTTGTACGTATACAAACCCCGAGATATACTGCTGTTTCTGCTTTTCTGGGGTTGCTAAAGTCTATATTCTCAGTGCATTTATCTTTATTAAGAGAATACCCAGAGTAGCTTCCAAACCTATGCGTGATATCCTCGATTTCAGTGATTGCTTCAGATGGGTCAGGAAGGTAATGTTTTTGGTACATTGCTTTAATAGCCTTAATAAATATAGGTCCACAGTTATTTTGGTCCAATATACTGCAAAGAAACTCCCATGACACCCTGTTGAAGGCTTTCTCAGCATCGAGAAGGATCATCAACATCTGGCCCCCGGTCCCAGCCATGACATCGAAGAGTGAGATCACTCTGCAAGTGTGATCGGTGGTAGACCTGCAAGGGATAAAGCCATGTTGCCAGGGGGAGACCAGATGTTCGATGACCCCTCCCAACCGGTTAGCCAAGATCTTTGTATTCAACTTAGAGTCAGCGTTTATCAAGGAGATTGGGCGATACGACGATGGAAGGTCCGTTGGCTTGCCTTTTTTTGAAAAAATAATTATGCTGGTTTCTTTTCATGAATTTGGCGAAAGGCCACTCCACTGTATACCAATAAAGAGATCGAGTAGGAAAGGCAGGATTTGTGTTCCCAAAATCGTATATAGCTCTATGGGGATTTTGTCAGGACCGGCTGCTTTTCCTGAAGTAAGATCATAAAGGGCACTCTGCTAGGGTTATCTCTATTTCCAAATCTTCCCTCATTGTAATATCTAAGGCCTTGTCCCATCCTGTATTAGCCAAAAATCCCTAAGAAATAATCCTGTTTCAGCTCTACTGGTTGACTTGTCTTCATGATACAGTTTCTGATAGTATAGATGGAATACTTCAGCTATGTCTGTTGGGTCAGTATACACAAGGCCCTCTGATTTTATAGCCTTAACGGCGTTATAGGAGATTTTTTGTGTAGTGCGTAGAGCGAGCTGTTTCCCAGTCCTCTGTCCGTTTTCATACACATCCCTTCGATGAGTTTGATAGGTTTCTGCTGCTCTTTGTGTAAGACCGCTGTTTAACTCTATTTTTAATACCAGCATCTGTCTCGTTGTATGTTCCCATCCTCCCCGCTCACATCCCCACAATAAGTATGTCAGGATAGACTATATATTAGTCACAAGTGACCTATCCAATCAAGCTGAGATACATAAACGGCAGAAAATAATTTCGGATCACAATGCATTAATCTATTCTACCAATGTAACTGGATTCAACAGACAACGATATAGCTGGACTTTTGACAGGAAACTCTAGGTTGACAGTGATTACATAATCTTCATTACTAAATGGGCACAATAATATTTCGATCTAAACCGCTACAGTGCATCAAGAGTGGTAGTGTGGGGCTGCTTTAAGGCCCACTGAGGGGGGAAACAATTAGCTATGTGGCTAGGACTAAAAAACAACTTGACAATAAAAATCATTTATTAATGACAGAATTAGCTAAAATTTAGGAGGATCATGTAGCATCAATGGCATATTTATACCTTCAAGGTGTTTAGGAATGCCAGTATTGACGAAAAAGTTGGGCATGAGAACTTCATGAATGAACCCCTAAGAAATAGATGTTCATGCATAATAATTGCGTTCTTGTAGAAATCAATATCCAAGCAAGGGGAAGTCCTAAAGGCTTGGAGTCTGGTTTTCCAAGAACTCGGTGTGACGAAGCAGATCAGATGTAGTTGACCATGCCTGTATTTGGTTAGCATGAGCAATGCCTAAATATGGACTGGATTTCTATGCCTAAATAAGGGAAATGTGAATTATACCTATATAAGGGCATGAATCAGGAAATCTAGATACAATATCTAAATTGACACACAACACAGTGTTTTGCTGTGAGGACATAATTTTGACTTCTTCTACAAGAACCGTAACTATGCTTAGGAATTTGAAATTTTATCTATAATGTGAGCATAGGTACAAGTGATCATTTGATTGTCTCTATCTGATTGTGCCTTTACGACTAAGTTGGGCAGTTTAAGTAGCTTAAAGTGGATCCCAGCAACGTAGAGAGCAAGTGTATTGAGCAGCTCCACTTCAATAGTCCATTTGTCGGAGTGATAATTTAGTGCTGTGGTGATCGCATCCATGGTATTAAGCATATTCCTCTAAATTCCAGTCTGAACCTGGGGAGGTTCATTGAGGGAATTGACCACTGCAGAAGCGTTTACATCATATTTTGCCAGAAATGAGAGGTCAGCTGATTTGAGGGAATAATTCATAAAATCCCCATTCTCTTCCTCACAGTGACGTTGTTCCAAAAGAGCATGCTCGAAGTTGATTTTCTGCGGAGTGAAGTCGGTTTCAAATCAACCTGATTCCTTCCAATTACCGAAACTGGACTAAGGGGATGTATTTCTATGTTATCCTACGGCCAACTGGGGGCTTATCGCATTTTGTACTTCTTGATCTTGAACAGTATTGTCACTTATTATATTCTTAACATCCAGGTCCGATTTTGAAAGCCTCATCGTTGTCTGCATTACTGAGGGCGAGAGCACCCTTGGCTTGAATTTTTGAAACAGTGCCAGATGATAGATCAATAACAGTATTGTTCATATTTTTACTTAGATCCAGATGTAATATATTTGGAACTATGGGAGAGTTAGCTTATTTCTGTAGATCTTTCTGAGATCTTTCCCTGATTGTGAGCAACACTTAACTGGGTAATTTTGGGAGGGTGGAAATCTTGTTTAAAATGCACTTGAGCCTTTACGGTCATTGAACGGAAGCCTAACTCAGATATAGATATTGCTGTGTTGTCTACTGGTTGTTTGCTAAAACTTAGGCATCTTAAAATTCAGCTCTTAGTTGGCAACTTACTTGCGGAAAACTTCCATTGGGCAGATGGGCAATTGCTCTTTATTGAGGCAGATTTTATAAGACTTATCCCTGTCATTGTGGCCATGTAAGGGATAACTTTGTTGGGCAATGCTACTCCTGTTTTATTTACCTTTTGTAGAATTAATGTGCAAACAAGGTACATTTAAGTTCTGGGCTCATAACTTATTTATAGTAGAGTCAAAACAATATATAGTGCTGTGTTGGCAGGGTATGCTCAGACGTGAGTCCCTAGCTCACTTTGCTCACTTTGCCACTGGATTCAAGCAAGCCGGGCTGAAGACGGCTAGAATGCCAGAAACCGGTCCTCGGAGGCTTGTTTCCGGTCCAGGGAAGACATGGTTTGGCAGTTCGGGCTGGACTGTTCCCATGAGGCACAGGATCAGACTGATTTGCATATGGCCATGTCTGAACTGGGGTGGCAGAGTTTGCTAAAGAACGGTGATGGATTAAACCCAGATCTTTTGACTGGGTGTGAGTGTTTGATTGATTCAGATGCTCCGTCCATCACCACCCCCTTTTGTTCCGCTTTTGGCCGCCAAAAGTATGGCAGGGTATGCTCCGACGTGAGTCCCTTGCTCACTTTGCCACTGGATTAAAGCAAGCCGGGCTGAAGACGGCTGGAATACCAGAAACCGGTCCTCGGAGGCTTGTTTCCGGTCCAGGGAAGACATGGCTTGGCAGTTCGGGCTGGACTGTTCCCATGAGGCACAGGGTCAGACTGATTTGCATATGGCCATGTTTGAACTGGGGTGGCAGATTGGGCTAAAGAACGGTGATGGATTTAACCTAGATCTTTTGACTGGGTGTGAGTGTTTGATTGATTCAGATGCTCCGTCCATCACCACCCCCTTTTGTACCGCTTTTGGCCGCCATAAGTGTGGCAGGGTATGCTCAGATATAAGTCCCTTGCTCACTTTGCCACTGGATTCAAGCAAGCCGGGCTGAAGACGGCTGGAATGCCAGAAACCGGTCCACGGAGGCTTGTTTCCGGTCCAGGGAAGACATGGCTTGGCAGTTCGGGCTGGACTGTTCCCATGAGGCACAGGGTCAGACTGATTTGCATATGGCCATGTCTGAACTGGGGTGGCAGAGTGGGCTAAAGAACGGTGATGGATTAAACCCAGATCTTTTGACTGAGTGTGAATGTTTGATTGATTCAGATGCTCCGTCCATCACCGCCCCCTTTTGTACCGGTGTTGGCATCTTAGACTCCACAAGTAACTAATTTTATTACCTCAATGTATACCTAGATGTTGTTCTAACCTTTAATAATTTTGTATAGTTAACAGATCTCCCTTTATTTTTCAACAATGATTTTAAGAAAATGTACACAGCTACATTAGTATAGAAAATATTAACTATAAAAAAGAGCAGAAAACAGTAGATACGCATCTTAGTTATGTTATGCAATATGTATTCTGCACTAAGAAATAGATCACAACAGTTATTTTCACCTCTTTAACCCCTTCACTGCGGAGGCTATTCCGCCGCAGTGCTAAGGGGGCGGGCGGAAAAGCGGCGGGCGCATGCTGGTGACGGAACCACTCCGTCACCAGCGTCGGTTGCGCTGTGCTTATGACGGGCGGTTTCGTCGTGGCCCCGCACGCTCAATAGAACGCTCAGCGCAGGCACGGAATTCGCGCCGAGCATTAGCGGCGGGCGGGCCATGACGGAACCGCTCCGTCATCAGCACAGCGCCACCGTAGCTGATGACCGAGCGGTTCCGTCATCAGCACCCAAGGGGATAATTGTACAACTTAAAACAAAGGCATTCAAGAAAGATTGAAGGATCAAAGATGCTAGTGTTATATGGGATTGTGGGGAACCTTTAAACAGGTAGTCAAAGAGATTTGTTTCAAAATCGACTCCAATTGTCCAGTCTTTAGCCTCTATTACAAACAATGTTCCCTCTAAATACCAACTCAATAATGCTATTTGACCATAATATTGTAGCCAAATTATCAAAAACTGAAAACACCTTCACTGTATTTTTTTTTACTTTTTCACAATAATATCAAAGTTTAAAATATAGTTCAGTACAGTAGTGTTTTGTTATGTTGATTTATTGTATTCTATTGTGCTTTTATTTCATTGTTTATGGTGTTAGGACATTGAACTGATAATTATTTTTAAATATTATTATAGTGCTGTAATTTTATGTGGGTTTTAGGTTTATGGGTGATTGGATGGGTAGTGATTTTAAATTATATTTCATTTTCAACTGATGAATTCGATGTTTTTATTTTTTATTTGTTTGTTTATATGTTTAATTTTGTAGAATTACTTATTAACTATTGCTTTCTGGTTTCAGGGTTCACTAGGTGTTTGGGCAGTCTTTTAAAAAAATATGTATTAATTAATGTTAATTCTTTTTTGCTGTTATTTGTTTGTTTACATGTTTAATACATTGCTCACATAAAAAAATGTGTTACAGAAACAGCCACTCACATTCTGAGTCAGTCACCCGTAGAGCTATTCACACACCTAGTCACTAACCCATACAGTCATTTGCGCAGCCACTTACTCACCCATACAGATTCACACACACACTCACTTACTCATACAAATAATAACACGTAGAGCTATTCACACATCAAGTCACTAACCCATACAGTCAATTACGCAGCCACTTACTCACCCATACAGACTCACACACACACACTCACTTACTCATACAGATAATAACACGTACTTACTCGTCTATATAGTCACTGACACAAGCACACACTCACCCAAACAACCACTAGCACATTCACTTACTCACACATAGTCACTCATATACCCCTTCACTCACCATTACTGCCTTTCACATACCCAGTTACTCACCCATATTTCACTGACACATCCATTTACTCAACCACAAAGCCATACATACACTCACTCACCCATACAGCCCCTCACACACACACATACACCGTTGACTCACCCACTCACTCATCTATATAGGGATTCACACCCACCCTCACCCACCCACACAGACACTCAGACAACCATACAGGTACTCAAATAACTAATCACTCACCCATATAGCCAGTCATGTACCTATTCACACACCCAGACTGCCACTTAGACACCAATTGACAGGCTGATATACTCACACAACCAGTAACTCGCCCATACATTCACTGAGACACCTAATCATTCACTTATACAGTCAGTCATGCACCTACTGAATCATCCATACAGGCACACATTTAACCCACTGATTCACCATTACATCTTGGTATATATAGTTAACACTCATAAACTTTTTTAAGTCACTGGATGATGTCATGAGTGATGTCATATGAGATGTAATCAGTGATGTCACTGACCATGTCATGAGGGATGTAATATGTGATGTCATAAGCTGTGCATTCCTGGGGCGTGAGTTATAGTTAGCTCATCTAACTATAACTGCTGAATTTCACTGGTGTTGTACGAGTGAAACCTGAGCCTAACTATAAAACCCAAGTAAGTTTTTTTCCAGTAGAAATTTGAAGAAAAAAATATATATATGTCAGGCAATGCTACTGAGTACCTCATAATGGTGACCACTAATTGTAAAATAGTCCAAATATAGAGAAGCAGGATTTTTTTGTCTTTGGCCCCAGTGGGTACTGACACCATCCTGAGATCTATACTACAGGCATTTGCTTTAGAGGGCATAGCAAGTGGAAGAACTAGAGCAGAGCTCTCTGGGTAGTATCCTAATATAGATATCCCTGGTGGGAGCTTGTCTTTGTACCAAGTTGTCCTGCTACAGTACGTCTCTGCGACCTCCACACCTCAGTGTTAACTTTAACAAGAACAACCATGGTAGTGTTTGCTTAGCTGAGGAAGGTCAACTCCTCAGTCAGTGTGTGGTGATTCCTTGGTGCTTGCTAGAAATGGGGTTTCTGGTTGGCAGAGGTATGCACCCTGTCCACACAAGAACCATAATCCTAGTCAGGGTAAGTCACAACACACCCTAAATTATCCTTTCCACATCCTCTGGTTGCTTGGCCCAGAGCAATCAGACTTAATTTAGTGGCAATGTGAGTATTTGTGCAACACTTCAAATAGTAACACAGTGAAAACAGCACAAAAACTCCACACCAGTTTGGAAAATTGTACAGCAATTTTATAATTAAAACAGGATCAATTCTGAAGGCGATGCACCTTTTCCAAAGGCTAAGCGCTCGATCTGCTCCATGAAACGACAAGGATGTGTTAGTTCTAGCTCAAGCATAAGTGAAGATGCTCGGGGTTCAAATGCTAATGCATGGGTTATGGTGGAAGCAGCACTTTATACCCAGATCCAAGGGCTCAGGACTGGGTTGGAATCACTTGGCAGGGCAAGACTTGCAGCAACAGAGTCTAGGTGCTGTAGCAGGATGGGTTGAAGTCTTTGATGCTCCTGAGACTTAGAACAGGAGGCAAGCTGGCATGCCCTTTGAGTCACTCTGGGTTCAAGTGATTTAGGTCCAGTCTTTCTCATCCAAGCAGGAGAACAGCCGGCACCAGGGCAGTTCATCAAGGCAAGAGCACAGCAAGGTAAGAGCCTAACTAAGCAGATGTCCATGAGAGTGGCAGTCCTTCCAGCAGCACAGCAGTTCTTCTTCCTGGCAGAGTGGTCACAGGTTCTGAAGCATACTATTGCACTGGGGTCAAAGGTCCACTAATTATACCCGGTTGTGCCTTTGAAGTGGGGGAGACTTCAAAGAAAGCTTTGAAGGACACAGAGTTCCTCCTTTCCAGCCCTGGCTCCACACTCACTGCAGGGGAGTACGCAGCCCTTTGTGTGTTGACAGGATACAGCCTATTCAGGTGTGAGGCTGTTCCCAGCTCCTCTCTCTCTTCTCCCAGGAAGGCCCATCAAGACACACCTAAGCTCCCTTTTTGTGTGGCTATCTATAGGGAATACACAAAGCCCAGCTGTCACTCAACCCAGACTGAACAGAGAGAGGCAGAAGGCACGAAATGGCTAAAGTAAGTAAATATCAACTTTCTAAAAGTGGCATTTGCCAAACTGCAATTTAAAATCCATCTTCGCCATAAGTTGTGATTTTAAATTGCGAGTCTAGTGACACCAAACTTGAAAAGTCTATTTCTTCACAATTGGGAGTTACACTTAAAAGATGTAGTAGGGTAATCTCAATGTTATCCTATTGGAGAGTTAGGCCTTGCAGTAGGAAAAAACTGCAATTTGGAGTTTTTCACTACCAAGACATGTAAAACCTGAAAGTACATGTCCTGTGTTTTAAATACATTGCACCCTGCCCTGTAGGTTAGACAGGGCTACCTTAGGGGTACCTTATATGTATAAAAAGGGATGGTTTTGGCTGTTGGAGTGGCAGTGTAAACCTGCACATACAAGCTCTGCAATGGCAGGCCTGAGTCATGATTGGAAGGCTACTTAAGTGGCTGGTACAATGAATGCTGCAGGCCCACTAGTAGTATTCAATTTACAGGCCCTGGGCACATGTAGAGCACTTTACTAAGGACTTATAATTAAGTTCAATATGCGAATTGGGGTTAGGCACGTGTTACCATGTTTGGGGGAGAGAGCACAATCACTTTAGCTCTGGTCAACAATGGTAAAGTTTGTAAAGTCCTAAAACAAGTACAAACTAGGTCAGAAAAGGGAGGGAGGAAGGCAAAACATTGGGGGGAAGACCACCCCAAGAGTCCAACACTTTCACCAATTGTGCTTACTTTGGAGGGTAAAATAATAAATGTCATTCGCCATAGTGCCACACTTTTCTTTAATTGGCTTCCACCCCAGCCCCACAGGAGGTGAATGCTTTCCCCAATGTTGCCTTGTCTGGAGTGGGAATTGTAAATATAACCATTTCAGACTCCACCACTTTTTCAGCTATTTAGTTTGGAGAGGGAATAGTAAATATCATACTTAACCTCCAAATATATGTTAATTTCAGAAAAATGTACTTTATTTAAAATATTTTTTAAGTTTTGCAAATCTAAGAAAATTAACATGTACTTTTAAAATGCTAAAATGATATTTCCGAGGACTTTTATTTTATTTTTATTTGCTTATTTTATGACTTTAAAGAAACTTCTACATTTTTCTCAATTTATTAATTGCATATAAAAAATCTACAATGTAAAACGTAAAATAGTGTTTAAATAATTTTATTAAAAACTATATTTTAATACATAAGTACAAGCTACATTTAATTCTAATATATTTTTAGAAAGGAACAATTTTGTACATTTACAATTAATTTAAATTAAATATATGTTTAGCTTTAAATGATATAATCAATATTTTAAAATTATATTTTTATTCTGGACGTATTTGTTATATGTAATGCAAATGTAAAACTCTATATTGTTGTAATCTATATTTTTTTTAGAATTCTTCCACTTTAGATATGGTTTAATAAAAATATTTTGAATGTTATATTGTTGGTATTTTAATTATAAATATATGTTTAACAATATTTTGGTAATCTGCCCGCACTCTTCGTTCATCTTCTTCTGCCCTCCTTACTGTTCCCCGTTTCCACAAATCTCGCACTGGTGGAACCCGATTCTCTGTTCTTGCACCCCGGTTCTGGAATTCTCTTCCTCTTTCTATGCGCTCGATCCCTATCTTTTCACACTTCCGTAAGGCGCTTAAAACTTTCCTGTTTGCCCTGGCCTGGTCTGTTCTGTTCTTTAGAGCTCTCAGCGCCAGGAAGCCGTTTGGCCATCGCGCGCTTTACAAATAATTTCATTCATTCAATCTATACTTTAACACTGATATTAAAGCAGGTTGATGTTATTGTTCTTGAGATTCAGTAGTGCAATCATTATACAGGCTCTAGATGTAGCATAATCACGTTAAAGGTTTGGTTGTCTTATGTTGGCATACAATGAGGCCTGGTTTGTTTGTAAAATGTACAAATTATCGGAAAACCCTATCATATAAAGGTAAGGTTCTTGTCCAGTTTAAACCTTCCTTCAAAATGCATTTGACTAACTGAAGTGGATTTACTTTCATAAAAAATAGGAGGTTTTCCTAACTCATTTACCTATAAACCTCATTTAGACGGTGTTGCCCACCACATCATGTATGCTGAAAATTTTCGTTTAGTCAATTTTTTCAGGGACTTTGTTTTATCTTCAGTCTTTGCCATAATCAAATTTGTTCAGAAAAAAACATGAAATTTGCTGGTACTTTTACGTCAAACTTCTTGTATGAGATCTGGACAGGCCTAATGAAAACATTGTATCCAAATAATTTTTGTTTGCTTTAAAATAGATAGATTGATTTTACTCCAGTTAATAAGTTCTAAAACATTGCTTATGCCCAACCAAATCTGAGCAGATACCCAGTCAAATAACATAACACAATTTACTCTAGTATCACATAACATACTACTCCAAAGTTTTGGATTAACACATAAGCAGCAGTGCTTGTCAGAACAGACTCCTAACAGACTGTAGTCAGTTCTTGTCACACTAAAGCAGTCACTATTAAACAAAGTGGTAACAAAATTCGAATCAACTTAATTAGCGAAATATATGTGATGCACAAAGATGCCGCATTTCAGCGATCAGTCTCCTCATACATTTCAACTGGCTGTCTACAGAAAAAGGGAACAGAAATGTTATTAGCATTTTAACCTGCATTTTCTGTAAAATCAGAGGCCGGGGTTAGAAACATAACCAAATTGTTGTTTTTTACTTACCACAAAGTATAAATGGGAACAACTCTTATTCCACCCCCCTCCCCCCCCCCCCCCCGGCCCCCACACACACTATTCACACTCGTAGTATTTTAGTTGAATCAACTATACTTATACTTATATAGGCGTTGGGGCTCAGCTTGATGCCAAACCCCTATACAAAGATGCAGAAGAGTTGAGGCACCTGCCAGCCTTCACTTGTCTATTTACAACCACTACTATTGAGTTGAAGTCCTTGCAGTTAAGGCCAAAAACAAAATAATTCATAGAACTGCCTTACAGCCATATGATTTTTTTTTTTTACGTTTAGGCTGAGGCGGTGCAAAAAAAACAGTTTTAATACGTTTTATACCATGAAAAATGTCACAGATGCGGGCGGACTCCATCATTTGCATGTTTAAGGATTCAGATGAATGCAAATTCAAGCCATTCCATGCCCGCTTTTGAAAAATAGAACTCATTATTCGAACTACTGATACATTAGAGAGTTTGAGTCATATCTGGTGCAGGGAACATTATGGACAAATATGTATCCCCATCTCAAACAAGGAGTCGTAGTCCTGGCCATCGCGATGTCAGCAAGAGACTCACAAAATACAGACAAAACACTGTCCTTGTCTTTCTTACTTTGCAGGGAGCGCCGCGTGAATGGAAGTCGTGTTTGAAAATGCAAACGCGGTGCTTGGAGAGTTAATTTAAATTTGACAACAAATGGCTCTGCTTCGGAACTGAATGTAGCCAGGCAACTTCAACAGACAACCCTTCACAGTGCCTCAATTGTGTAGCAGGTTCTTTCACACATCTGACCCAAAGTCTGCGATATTGTTGCCATGAAATAAAACTGTACGCCGGCAATGTTTCATTGCAGAGCACCCCAGACGTTGGCAGGCTCTTCACACTTCCTTACCTTGCCCAGCCTCCCTCACCCTCCTTCACGGAACCCCGCACAAAGCCCTGCCTGGCATGCGCGCACACACATACATCTGCTACTGTTAACCTGCCTTTTCTTGTTATTCAACTTTCCCTAACTAAGCGATGTAGATAATCCATAGTCCGCCCTTTAACATGCGTGTTTATTATTTAAGCACGCTGATTCTCCCTATTCACTCACTGATTGCTGCTTTATCCGCACAGCCAGTACGTAATCACGGAGGAAGACATAGGGTTAACCCACTTACATTTCATTTTTTTTCCAAAATGGCTGCTTTGTCTGTGTGCACAGACCAGCGGCAAATGCCCTTCTGTCATTGCCCAGCCAATTTGACGCGTCAAGTATTCGTATGCTAATAGAGGTACAGTTCCCCACTTTTCCCCGTATAAATTGTGAAGATTTTTGCAGACAATGAAATTTGCGAATAAACAGCTTTTGTTTCGGAGCTATAAATTGACTTTCCATTCAGATGCCCTGTGGCACACACGCTGGCCATTTTTCCTTCTATTAAGAGAGAGTGAGCCTTTTCTGATTTTAGCATGCCACATGTTGTTTCATAAGGGGAAAGCTGCCTTGTTTACTAGCTTTCTAGGCTATGCTCATGTTTTTTTTCAGTACTATTTGTTTTTGGTTACAAACTTTTTTTATTTAGACTGAAGATATTCCATTTCTTGTCAATGTTGACATAGTACCTTCACCTGTTTTCTTTCACTGCAAATTCCATTGTGTTCCAAAATGTAATTAGTCATTCTGTAACCTCCTTTAGTAAGCCAGCTTTAAAGAGTCATGTACTAGCTCTTAATGACGAGAGATGAAACATTTTTAGAAACAAACAACAAAGAAGTTTTATTTATATACATTGGATTATGTGATACAAAAAAAATCCATCCACAATCACTTCTTGTATAGGAACCTATAAAATGAAAACACTCATTAGAGAACACGAATTGGACTTTTAACTAAGGTGACCAGGCCTAAAACATATACACACATTTTTAAAATAGAATAGTACAACTTTAAGATGTGAATTCTAAAAAGGTAAGCTGTCCCTTGAACGTAAGCAGGAAAAACAAGTCAATGCAGACATACGTTTGTAAAGTGGGGGCATGCTTATCATGTGGCTTCAGGGGACAAAGGCCCTATAGTTAACCACCAGTAGGAGCCAAGGGCCCGATGTACAGAGGGTGTTTGCGTTTGCAAACCCTCTGATTCGGTAATTCAGAGGATTTGCTAACTTTATAACCTTTTTTAAAATGTGGTATGGCCTTTTAACGATTCAGAAAGCTTTTCTGAAATGTTAAATACGTTTAGGAAACCATACAGAATCAGTATTTTGAACGGGGTGTGTTTCGGGAGTTCCTTTCAAATGCCTACTCCTTATGGTATACATTCATATTTTACAATTGAAATCCGATTGTAAACATTATTAATTTTACTGGCGCTTCAACGGAGGAAGTAACCCATTTGAATACATGTAAAGTTCCCTAAGGGGCCCCTTTTCCTTTGAGAATGTTGAAAAAACTTTTTAAGAATAAGCAGTGGACCAGGCAACCTCGGTTAATCCTAGAAAAGGTGTGTGAAACTTTCATGCTTATTTTTAAAACACATCTGATTTCCTTCTAGGGAAAAAAACTGCATTTAAAATAAAATGAGTGCTTTATTTAAAAGCAATTACAGACATCATGGTCTGCTGACCCCGTCAGGCCACAATCGCTCTGATGGCAGCAAATTGTAGTAGGTCGTAATTTGTGACCTACCCCATTAATATTAATGACGTGGGTTGAACTGGGTCTTTTGTGAACTGAACTATTAGTACACAGGTCGGTTCACAAAATACCAAGGCATTCAGAAAAAGTTGATGCACACATTGCAACCACATTTACCAAATACATTGTACGTACATCTGGCCCAAGTAAACTGTTAAAAGACAATAGACTTCAGAAGAAATCCTCATTTTTAATGTTTTCTACGTTTATTTTACTGTGGACATCCATTATTTTTGACTACTGGTGGAGTAGAGGTCTGCTGACAAGGCCTATTTTACAGGTGTTCTGCCGAAAAAGACAAAAATCTTTAAGCCTCAAATTGCCTTACATTACATTTTGTTATATTTAATGTGTGTTTGCGCAATGCATGCCTTTGTATGAAGTGCTGGAGGGAAGGAAAGATGTTTTAACTGTACCTAAAAATATAACATTTGCTTTAGTAAATGTATGTTTCTTTAGAGCCGGACATTTTTGGTAACGCTTGACAGTAGAATGCTATAAAATAAATTGACAGAATATAAGTATATCAAACATAAAGAGACCACTGGTCTGGTGCAGATATTGATTAACATTAGTGCTTTATTCATGTTTATTTATTGAGAATAGTATGCCTAACACTCATCAGTAGCGTTTTACAGGTGGCCCACACTATTTGACACCTAACCTTCTTCAACCCAGAGCTGAGAGTGTCTGCAGCTGTAATTCAATGAAGTCACCAGAGTGGGCCCAGGCAAGGGCACTTTCAGATCACAAATGCATGTAGATAGTACTTCCAGCATCAATATGTTTTAAACTGGGAGATCAGAAAATCAAATGGCATATGAATGGTAGAGGAGAAGCATGCTTGCTCTGGAGATTTTCATCGATCCTTGGTAAAGGTAACTGGGCTGGCCTAGAGTGATTGTTAGGGAAGGAACACATTACGTTTGACAAGGAGAGAGGTAGGGAGAGTAGATTGACACTCCTGTTCTCCGGTCAATAATCAATAATCAAAAGAAGAGTGTCTTCAAAGTAGGCTAGACCATGGTAGGGAGCACGAAAAACAGCCACACTGGGATGTTGAAGAAAGCCCTCACTCACCACCTAGTGATGACATGCTTCATCATCTGGCCCCACCAAAGAGACCGAGTGTCTCTTTGGTGTGCTGCAACGCCAGTTTTACTGCGGAGCGGGATGTTGAGTTCAGGACGTGTTGAGTGCAATTAGATTAGTGAGTGGTGAAGGTAGTAAAATTGTCAGTAGTGTATCTGAGGTAATTATTTTATTCTATGACCACTAAAGACAGAGATTTTAAAATATGTGTAAGGAAACAGTCCACTTTAATTGAGTGGTGGGTTCCTATACGTTTGTCAACATGTTTCTTGCCATCGAAACGGTGTGAATTTACCCGGCAATTCTTCAGGACTGTGTGGGATAAACCCTGGCGGTATGGGCGCACTAAGGCCCACCCTTACCTAGGGGCGTGAAAGTGAAAATAAATTAAAGGTGAAAAAGTGCAAAAAAATTAGGAAGGAACAAACTCTTCCTAATTACTCCTGGTTTAGGAGGCTTCTACTTTTCGATTTCTGCACTTTATAGGTATTAGGATCAAACACCATGGGTCTCAGGAGGGGGGTGGAAGCGTATTCGGCACACCGCCCTTGATGCTTGGCACCCTCGGTCTGCCTACGTCGCCCTCGAACCGGACCCCGAAGACTGGTTTTATTATTAAAAAAATGTACTGCTTGAACCACTCTCATTAGAGAACTAATTGGAAAAGAAGTCATACTTGCATGCATCACTGAAAACGTAATGCCTGCCTGATAGAGATTGATGGAAACTGTTATCTCCAGTTCAGTTCTCAATACCTGAAACAAGACATCCGCTATAAGAACTAGTGACACTACTCTCTTGCTTACCCGCCAGGTTTACAGGGTCAAGGTCATGTCAGTAAAGTCTTCTTGGGCTCATAGAAAAAAATCTTTTTGACACAAAGTTTGAGGCTACAGTGTGAAGCCGATTAGATGTTATTGACCTCATGACCTTCATTGACCACAGCTTCTGACCTTCTTCCTCTGAATATCTTCAACTGGCAGAGAAGGTTTTAAGTCTGAAGCTAAACCATGCTCTACCAAGCAGTGGTCCACCACATTTCTATAATACCTATGTCCCACACTACTGCACTTTATTCACTAATATTTGTTATTTTTCACATTTCTATTGTTGTTATTGGATCAGTTTTTCTTTTTACTAATACCTTCGATAGCTACAACCGTTTTAATGATATTTTACTAATGAAAGTTTCTCTTTTTTTCAAAATTGAAACAGAGTTGTTATAGTCTTTAATTCTTGTTGTTGTTTTAGTTGTTACACACATACCACACTTCTGTACTAGGTGGTATTAAATGGCTAGAGCCAAGCTTCTGCTGGTTCATTATGAATCTGCAGTAAGTATGAACATTATGCTGTGGCAGTAATACAATGTGGAGATCCCTATGCCTGTATTTACGAGTGTATGGTTACCATAGCAGCTTTTTACATGTCGGTGAAGATCTACAGCACTGTAGCAGAGAATTCTCTATTGGTAAATATAGAGAACATTAATAAAGTTTGTTTTATTATCAAAAAAAGACATTAATTTGATGTAAAATAAAAATGTAAAATTATTTTTAAAAAATAGCATTAACCTAGGACTACTTAAAGAAAAATACACAACATGGTGTGACTCAAAATTAACTTTATTTTTATTTGTATATTAATTTAAATATTTCATTTTTTAAATATAATTTTTTGAACAATGCTTTTTAATTAAAATCGCCCATCTTCACTTACATTGCTATTTGTATTTGATTTGAAACAGACATTTTATAGCTATGTTTTAAAACATACAAGAATTGTTAGACTATTTTAAACAGCTGGGTTAAGAGCCTGAGTGAAGATATACAGTCCCATATGTACTACAGCATTGAACCAGTGCAGCAACAGAAAGTGACGCAAAGTATTGCAATGGTATTTACTATCTAGTGCAAAAGCTGTTTTGCGTTTGAAAAGTGCCTTTTCCCAGCATAACTCTCCTGCCCCGACTGATGTAGATCAGCACTAATACCCACAGGGTTTGACACAAGTCCTATTTTGCTAATGTAGACAGACTGAGCCCTGCGTCAAAAACTCACACCACCTTGAGGCAGACATTAACAAGGGTTAGAAGGGAGAAATGTGTTAATTTATCACAAAACTCACATTGCACAGCACACATCCAATGCAGGAGATCCTCGTGCGTTTCTCTAGGCATAGAAATATGTATTGAAACATAAATGAAAAAGCAATGGCGGCTATGCCATCAAACTCAGCACATAGATAGTAGCACAGAAAAGTCTCAACACAATTTTTTGTAGAAAGGAGTAACAATTTCTTGTTGTGGTGCTCTTTAGGTGATGAACCCCTCCACCCAGAGTATTGTGGCCAAAACTCAGGAATCCCGGTTAGCAATCCTCACAAAAATAACCAATGCATACATGTGCAGTCTCTATTTGAAGTGCATATTCCATATGTAATAATCTTCTTTTTTCAGTATGTGGTTGAAGATGCTTTATTCTCAGTATAGACAAATGATGATTCAGTGGAAGTATATTCTTCAATTTGAGAGAGGCAGCCAACACATGCTTTGTCTGAAGACTTTCTCAAGGCTGTATAGTCAATACTTTGCTTAGCCAAAGGAAAAACGTCCAAACCTGAAAAAGTATAGAAGAATATCACTTGATTGTCCAGTCCTATGATAGAGATCATTAAGTGCCAGGCAGGAGATTTGTACGATCACATGGCACCCTGATAAATCCTCTGGCCAGCTGTAGCCTCTCAAAATAGTGCACAGATCCCGGGAGGTGAGGTTCCGTGACAATTGTAAGTGGTGTTTTTCGACTCACACGAATATGGTCGAGTCTGGTATCTATGAACCGCAAATGACGAGTTTAGTAAGTGTGCGCAGTTTCGCTGTGCTAACTTAAACCGTTCGTTTGTTATGTGGGTTTCTCATCTGTACCCACGGGTTCCATCTTAGATACGGCATCCATTTTGTCTCTTGCCCTCAAGTAGCCAGCGAACGGACGCTGTCCGCTTCGCGACCCTGGGACTTTCAAGATATGGCGGAAGACACATGTTCTTTGAAAGTGTCTTTATGACGAGGGGGTTGCTACTGTAAGGCAGATGGCGCCGCTCGAGGCTCATCTTGCCGCACGGACTTATTGTCTCAGCCGTGCATCTCATTAGGCACGTCCCTTTGATGCCTGTATCTCGTGCTTCTCGATACCTCCCCTTTTTACACCCTTTCCGATCTCCCTACTGTCTCCGTCTTCCTCTGCACCTGTCTTCGTTCCTATTTCGATCTACTTTACTGCTGATTGGAATTTGCTAATGGTGGGAAGATGGGTTTTTACAGTTGGGAACCGCCAAATGTTTCCGCACTTATGTTCCGGACCTTATGTGTTTCAAAGTGACCAAAGCGACCCCTCTGAGAGCGACTTGTGGGAACCAGGTTGTAAACTATTGTGTATCATGTTATCCTATGGGTAAAAACTGTATAAAAGGAGCGATCCACAAATACAATTTGAAGCAGTCTCCCCGAACTACACTCGATGTACTTCCTGTGACTTCTGTGTTCCCTGCAGTAAATAAACCTTGACTCTTTGACGCCGAAGGAAGTGTCCCGTGTCTCTGTGACTTGTACGCCGGAGCAGGTTACCCACGAAGGTTTCAGGTGTTGTGCCCTGGCACCGCTGGGTCCAAAAGAACCCAGTCCTTCAGTTGGCGCCCAACGTGGGGCTGCATCAGTGGTACCGGTCCAAGCCTGACGATCGTGAGGAACTTCGTGTGAAATCTCCGAGGGAAGGTGCACCCCGCTTCATCGATCCTGTTGTCGAAATAAGTGGCCCGAAGACTTTTCCCGCGAAGATTCCCGCCTCCGAACGGCTGCGACGGACTGCTGCCCTGACTGTAGACCTGTTTTGGCGCCTGGCGTAGACCTTGGTATAGCGAGACGATTGACGGGCCTTCCTGAGGACGCCATTGATCTTTGAGTTAAGTATTTGTGGGTCGCTCCCAGAGTTCTTGGTTGTAGACACTTTAGCGAGTGTCTTTGTTGTAAACACTTTAGCGAGTGTTTTTGTTGTAGACACTTTAGCGAGTGTCTTTGTTGTAAACACTAGTGTTTTTGTTGTACACGCTGTGTGAGTGTTTTTGTCGGTGACACTTTGCTAAGCGTACTTTGTTGTTGTTGTATTTGTTTGACGACTGCAGCCGCCAAAGACCGAGGGTTTTGTTCTTGCTGGGACTTGGTAAATCCCGTAACCCTTGAAGTTTGTGAAACTCGGCTAGTGTGCAAGATGCCTGGTCGCAGTACTTTGTTCAGTTGCTTTAGACCTTGTGGTGCGGATTCCCTGCTGGAGGACTCGTGTCCGATACCTCCGGTTGGAACTCCTACTTATGATTTATATAGCAAACATGGGCTAGGCCCGATTGCTTTTAACGATTATTGGATAAAATATACAAAGAAAGACGGCGATCTTCGTTGGCCACCTCACGGTAGTTTCGAAGCGCCGATCTTAGATAATTTGGAAATAAAGTTGTTCGAACGTAAATCAAGGCCGGCCATGTTTGATGCCTTTCGGTTGTGGCGCAAAGAAGCCCGACAGAAAGAGATCAGACAAAATAAACGTAGTCAGCGAGATACTGTTGCTACTATAGTGAAGAAAGCTGAGCAGTTTCAGCGTGATAAGGAGGATAAGGATAAGGAAGTGTTTGAGAGATTACAGCGTATGTCCATAGACAAATGCTATCCTGCTTTGCCTACGGAGTCGGATAAGAAGGAAGAGGTAGTTGAGGATTCTTTAATGTCTTATCTTATGAAGTCGCCACCTCCGTACGTACAGGGTATCGCAGCTCCTGTGGTCCCTGCCGTACCTGTTCTTCCACCTGTTATTCCTCCACCAATTCCTCAACCTGCACCCGCTCTTCCGCCTGTTCCTGCTCCTTTGCCTATTTCTATTCCTACTGCTCCTCCGCTTCCACATATTCCTGTTCCCGCTACTGCTCCTGTGTTGTTAACCCCTGTTGTTGCTAACGTCTCTACTCCTTCTCTTGTTAGTCCTGTGTCTTATTCTTCTCCCTCTACTCGTAATCGTGATTCTCCCCTTGCGACAAACTTCTTCCAGTCGCTCGGACCTGTTTTTGGGTCTGCTGGTTCTGATGGTCCTCAGAGACGTAGCCAGCTTCCTGGTAATAGAGAACGTGTTGCGCTATATAATATGGCGATGGGTTGGATGATAAACCCTGTTAGAAATCCACCTCGTGTTGTCCTCGAAACGTTTGATCAATTCAACATACCTACTCAGAGGTATGTGTTTGATGAAATGTGCAAGTTCTTACATGGTCAGATAGTGGCCAATGCGCCTGACGAGGTGCTGACCGCCCTGTCTGAACTTCGGCTTCAGTTCGCAACTGGACTGATAGTAGATACTAATGTCCGACGTGCTATTGAGCGGTTGCTATCTCTTCGTCCCGCTCCTATTCCTCATGCATTGTTCGTTGAGGACATTGAGAACGGAGATGGGTCTGGCCAATATCCTATGCGTGAAGTTCCGCCAGTTTGGGTACCCGCTGATAATACTAATGCTAATGCTCCAGTACCGGCGCATTTCCAGAGAGTGTGGATACACCTCCCTTGGAAACGATCGGAAGTGCTTCAGGTGAAACAAACTTTGCCTGATCCTCGCAAAAATCCTGCGGGGTATTACAAAGAATTATCGCAGCTTGTGGATGCTACGATAATGAATCTGGCCGATATCGACATGTTGTTTGGCAATGTCGTACCGCAACCGGTATGGGCCAGGATTCGTCACCAAGATCACGCGAATGAATTAGGTGGTGATTGGGCTGCCATTACAGCGGCAGACGCTGGACAAGTGGCTGCTACTAAACCCGATCAGTTGATTGAACTTCTTCCCCAGCGAATCATTACATTAATGAAAACGCTTATGCCAGCTATGAGGGTAAATTGGGACAAGTTGTCAGCCTGTAAGCAAAAGAAAGATGAGAGTGTTTCAGACTTCTTTACGAGGTTCGAGGAAACATTCGTTGATCATAGTGGACAGGATATGGGTACTGAGGGTGGACAGAGGTTGTTTGTGGATAAATTCGTATCGAACCTATTGCCCGACTTGTGCAATAAATTAAAGAATTCAGAAAGTGCGTGGGCCGTTTCTACCTCAGCTCAGATATTGGCTACGGCACAATATTACGAAAATAGAGAAAAAGAGGAAAATGACCGTGCCGATAAAAAAACGAAAGAGCTGAAAACTAAAGTGTTGTTGCAACAAGCATATCCGCCGCGTTCTAATCAGAATGCGCCTCAGCAGAATAGATCGCAGTCGCAATCGAATCGATCGCAGCCGCGTAATGATTCCTCTTTTCAAAGATCTTCATTAGGGTACAACCAATGTGCTTATTGTAGACAGGAGGGACACATTAAATTCAATTGTCCTGCTTTAAATGACCGTAGTGGTGGTAATTCGTCTAGAGGAGGCCGTGGTGGTGCACAGCACGCATCACGTGGTAGAGGTCGTGGTGCTCAGACTGATCGCTCTGACCATTCATCAAATTCTAATAACTGTTTCGATCAACGTGGATCATCGCAAGGACGATCTGCGCAGTACAATGTAGACGATTATTACGTCGATCAGGGAACTGACGATAGTAATTACTAGGACAGCCAAAGACAAGGAGAGGGAGTGGTATCAGTTCCGGTTGATCAGAGAGGGCCTTACGTCGCAGTTGCTACATCGGGCGTCGTTGAGCCTTTTCTGTTGGACACTGGTGCAGCGAAAAGTTCTATCATGCATTCGAAACTCCCTGGCGCACCTTTGTCTGGCTTAACAAATGTTTCCGTTGGATTCTCTGGCGCCCCCGTTAGCAATCCAGTTTCGCGCCCTTTGCCCCTTAAAATTGGGCCTCGTGAGCTCGAAGCTCCATTGATTTTGTCTACTGGTTGTGGCGAAAATCTTTTGGGTCTGGATTTGCTTAAACGTTTGTATGCAACTTTGTATTGTTCTCCTGCGGGTGTAAAGCTTACGTTAGGAGAGAGAGTAGTCTCTCCCATGTACTTGTCTCTCGATAAGCTTCCACCGGAATTGGATTCTCTTCCTGCGTCTTTGTGGGCGACGGGTCCAAATGATGTGGGCCTACTTGATATCTCCCCTTATGTTGTTCAGTTGAAATCTAATGTGCGATTGCCACGTATTCCCCAATATCGTATCTCCCTTGATGGTGAACGAGCTATGTTAGCGATCATCTATGATTTGATCGAGAAAGATGTCATTGAAGAGACTCGGGGAAACGTGTGCAATAGTCCTGTACTGCCCATTCTTAAACGTACGGATCCTACCAAACCGCCTGTTTATCGTTTTGTTATCGATTTACGGGAGGTAAATAAAATTGTGGTTCCTCAATTCCCTGTTGTGCCTGACATCACGGCGCTACTGACTCTGATTCCAGCTACTGCTTCATGGTTTTCGGTGATTGATTTGAAAAATGCGTTTTTCAGCATCCCGATTGCCGAAGAGAGCAGGGACCTTTTCGGTTTCTCTCTTGGTGGACGTAGCTTCCGGTTCAAACGCGCTCCTCAGGGCTACTGTGAAAGTCCATCGATTTACAGTCAAGCTTTGAAGGGTCAACTAGATGCGTTTAGGTTGCCGGTTGGTGCGGCTTTAATCCAATACGTCGACGACTTATTGGTGGCTGCTGATACTCAGGACATTTGCAAAATCGCTACAGTGTCGTTGCTGCAACATCTCTGTGGGTTAAATCACAAGGTGTCACCTTCTAAACTCCAATATTGTTGTCAAGAAGTAACCTACTTAGGTCACTTATTGTCAAAGGAGGGAAGGAGATTGACCCCAGAGAGAATTGCAGCGATTGCGCGAATGGCTGTGCCACAAACCCAAAGAGATGTGCGTGCCTTTCTAGGTATCACGTCGTACTGCAGGCAGTGGATTCCAAATTTTTCATTGCTAGCGAAACCATTGGTGGCTCTTACGTGCAAGGATGTTTCGACTCCTTTACCATGGACGGAAGAATGCCAGAAAAGTTTTTCTGAATTACGTGATTCATTGTGTTCGGCTCCTGTGTTAGGTACCCCTGATTACAGTAAACCGTTCACGTTATATGTTCACGAGAGGGAAGGTTGTGCTTTGAGTGTCTTAACGCAACCTTTTGGTGGTAAGCAACGTCCATGTGCATATTTTTCCTCGACCTTAGACCCAGTAGCTAGAGCGTTGCCGAGTTGTTTGAGAGCAACTGCGGCAGCTGCGGTCTCCATCCGACAATCAGCAGGATTGGTCATGGATAATATGCTTACGGTGATGGTTCCGCATGCAGTCGATACTCTTTTGAATCGTACGAAAACTCAGCACTTGACGAGTGCGAGGTTGTCTGGGTACGAATTGACGCTTTTGGCAAGCCACATTCAGATAAAACGTTGTAATGTCCTAAATCCGGCAACTTTGTTACCAGTTAGTGCAGAGTCAGATGAAGTAACAGAACATGACTGTTACTTGCGGACAGAAGAGGAAACAAAAGGTCGTGTGGACCTTAAAAACACCCCATTGGAAGACCCGGATGGCACCCTGTATGTGGATGGGTCATGTTTTAAGTTGTCGAATGGTGATGTGACTACTGCTTATGCTGTGGTGACATTGAATACTGTTGTTGAGACTGCGAGACTGAATCAGAACTCTGCCCAAGCTGCAGAGCTGATTGCTCTTACTAGAGCATGTGTATTAGCAAGAGGTAAACGTGTGAATGTGTACACCGATAGTCAGTATGCTTTCGGTGTAGCGCATAGTTTTGGACGATTGTGGCGAGAACGTGGTTTCTTGACGTCGCATGGCACGAAAATACAGCATGGCCAGCTTGTGAACGATCTTTTGGATGCATTGACTTTGCCTGCTCAAGTTGCAATTGTTAAGTGTAGTGCGCATCGTAAAGTGACGGATGATGTTGGTCGTGGTAATGCGTTTGCAGATGAGATTGCTAAGGAGACTGCTCGGAACCTTAGCACTCGAATGTATGTGACAAGTTCGGTTAGGTGGCCTACAGAATCAAGTATGTGTGAAAATACCATAGAGAGTGTGAAAGCAATTCAGAATGAGGCCACCGACACTGAAAAAATGAAGTGGAAAGAAAGTACGGGAAGGTTGGATGTGAATGGTTGCTGGATTGATTTGTCGGATCAGAAAAGATGGATGTTGCCTGATGCATATGTACTGGCCGTTGTGCAAATGGCACATGGGTTAGCACATATTAGCGCGAAAGGTATTTGCAAGTTGCTGGCTGATGTGTGGAAGAATGATGGAATTACTAAGTGTGCTGAACGTTTGGTGAAGAATTGTATGGTGTGTATAATGTACAATCCTGGCAAAGGAACCCCAACTCCCCCTGGCAGTTTTGCTCCTCCTTCGTATCCCTTTGAGGTGATCCAATTGGACTTCATCCATATGGAGCGATGCAATAACCTGAAATACGTTTTGGTTGTGGTTTGCGCATTCTCCCGATGGATTGAGGCCTATCCCCTCAAAGACAATACTGCTTTGTCTACTGCGAAAATCCTACTGAAGGAATATTTTCCTCGGTATGGAATGCCTAGAGTCGTGTGGTCAGATAACGGAAGTGAGTTTGTTGGAAGTGTGATGAAGAGTGTGTGTAAGGGCCTTGGAATCAATCAGAAATTCCATAGCGCCAATCATCCCCAGTCAGCTGGATTGGTTGAAGGGTACAATGGCACCCTTAAACTAAAATTAGCGAAGATTCAAGCTACGACTGGACTTTCGTGGCCTGATGCTTTGCCTCTAGCATTACTGTCAACTAGGGCGACTGTACACTCCCGAATGGGGCTTAGTCCCTATGAAATAGTGTTCGGCCGTCCTGCGAATGTGTGGGGGGTTCCTAGGCCAGGTGTATTCTCTGATCTTGAGTTTCCGATGTTGATTGACTACTTACATGACTTGACTGCTAAACTGAGGTTAATTCATCAACAGGTTTACGACGCCTTGCCGACGCAGACGGAGGGTCCAGGCCACCAGCTCCAGCCCGGGGATTGGGTGGTTACCCGAAATTTTTCACGCAAAAACAATCTGGACCCCCGCTTTACCGGACCTTACCAGGTGCTCCTGGCCACGAGGACTGCCGTTCGTCTTGAGGGGCGGAAAAATTGGGTACATGCTACCCATTGTAAGCGAGTCCCTATTCCTTTGCCGGCAGACCCGTGGGTAAGGAAAGGCATTGCGTCAACAGAAACAGAAACATTGCCGGCGTTTGTACCTTTTAGCGACGCACAGCTTGTTGGAGAACCCTCAGCGCAGCAGAAAGCCACTGTTGAACATTTGTCAGCAAAAGACTCAGGACCAGATCAACGAACTGATCAGCAGGACGCTGTCTCTTCAACAGATCCTTTGTTTGAAGAGCAGACACGTCCCGGGAAACATCGATATTCTTTGCGATCTCACACTAAGGACAAATAAAATTTCTTGTTTTGCTGAAATTGACAACTGCAATATCCTCGTTTCCCATGATCAAAGTTTGAACATTCGTATTATTGAAAATTGTTTTGTATATATATATATATATCAAGCTTCTTCCTTGTATATTTTTCCTTCCACAGCTGAGAAATATTGTGCTAATAAATACATATTGTGTATTGAAGGCCGTAGGGCCGCGCGCGTACTTCCTTCTGGACAGTAGGTCTTGACGCTAGGTTAAAGGCCGTCGGTTCCTAGGAACTCCTGGGGATTGACTATTGCTGCACAGAACGAAGTGCGTCAAGAAACGTTGCGGACGGTCGTAGGGAAATGGCATTTTCGAAGCTGAATGATTTGGAAGGAGCTCAGGCATATAGAGTCAAGCTGCAGAAACTTAGTCGTACGAAATGTTTTGTATCCCAATTGTTTGTTTTGTTTCTGACTGCTTCTGCATTTTTGGCGGGTGGGGTGTATTACACTATGTCTTACTTTTTCTTTGCTACTCCTACTCCTACTCCTTACCCTAACCTTACTTCTACTGCTTCTCCTCATTCCTTTCATATGTTACCCGAACACGAACAGGCTAGACGTGTAGAATTCCGCAATAATTCCTTTATCCAGCTCCTCCATCAGCATCAGTTAGTGGTTAACACTACTAACTGTTGGGTGTGTGGGTTGATGCCACATACTACGGGTAAGGGAATTCCATATCTGGTGTTACCGTATAGTTCCCAAGGGTCAGCTCGAGCATTCCAAACAATGTTTCGAAGCGCACTGGGTTTCCACCCCACTCAAGAACAACGTTCCCCCAACTTTGGTCCTACCTCGTATCAGAGGCTGCTATCGATGGCTATAGAGGATATGGAAGATGAGATCCATGATCCTTTTCTTATCTCTAAAGAAGAAGTACAAGCCTATAGGGTCCTAAGTAGAGGGGAATATAGTATGTTCACTAATGAAAAGCAGCTTAAAAGCTCGTCTCCAATATGGGTCGTACCCCACACTGGTAATTTTTGTCTTGTGGGTCGTGGCTCGCAAGCCTCACTTGGAGCAAGTGCTTGCACTGAAAGTTACGTTCTGCCAATGTCCCCGTCCCCTGTGTTTCTGGCTGCCAAGGGTACATACTTTATCTGTCATGATCGTGCATACACATGGTTGCCCGCAGACTTTATGGGATCATGTTTTGTTGCAAATCTGTTGCCTCCGACGTTTACTGTAGATGCCGATTATCATAAGACTAGAGTAGTACGAGGCGTAATTAGCGAAGAGGATACTGCCGGTCAAGAGGCAGGAGACTTTTTCAAGGTTTCCTCCCGTTTTGGGGGCCTATGGTTAATAGTAGGAACCTGAGACATTTGACTCGAGTGGTAGAATCGACAGCTAATATTACTGCCAGTGCCCTTGGTAATATCACCACTGAACTTCAGGCGGAGAGACTTATGACATTACAAAACCGTATGGTTTTAGATGTTGTCTTAGCAGATCGCGGTGGGGTATGTAAAGTGATCCATTCGAGCTGTTGCATTTTCATTCCAGATAATGCTCCTACTGTCTATCAAGCCATCTCGAAGTTGCATAAGATCTCCGAATCCATACACGTGGATGTAGGGGATTGGACGCTACTTGGTTGGTTTTGGGGCCTGGTGTCGACTTGGGGTTGGAAGATTCTGATGATCATCGGGGTTGTGGTAGTGTTCCTGTTCACGTGTTGCCTTTGCGTGCAGTGTGGTCCTGCCTTATGTGGCCTCTGTGCTACAACGTGTATGAGACAACCATCTGTTACCAAGGGGACTCGATCGGACAGAGCTATGCTACAACGACATCTTGATGGTCTGATGAATATCGAATATGATTCCGACTAGTGCTTGCCTACATGAGGGCAAAAGGAGCGTCTGAGGTTCCGTGACAATTGTAAGTGGTGTTTTTCGACTCACACGAATATGGTCGAGTCTGGTATCTATGAACCGCAAATGACGAGTTTAGTAAGTGTGCGCAGTTTCGCTGTGCTAACTTAAACCGTTCGTTTGTTATGTGGGTTTCTCATCTGTACCCACGGGTTCCATCTTAGATACGGCATCCATTTTGTCTCTTGCCCTCAAGTAGCCAGCGAACGGACGCTGTCCGCTTCGCGACCCTGGGACTTTCAAGATATGGCGGAAGACACATGTTCTTTGAAAGTGTCTTTATGACGAGGGGGTTGCTACTGTAAGGCAGATGGCGCCGCTCGAGGCTCATCTTGCCGCACGGACTTATTGTCTCAGCCGTGCATCTCATTAGGCACGTCCCTTTGATGCCTGTATCTCGTGCTTCTCGATACCTCCCCTTTTTACACCCTTTCCGATCTCCCTACTGTCTCCGTCTTCCTCTGCACCTGTCTTCGTTCCTATTTCGATCTACTTTACTGCTGATTGGAATTTGCTAATGGTGGGAAGATGGGTTTTTACAGTTGGGAACCGCCAAATGTTTCCGCACTTATGTTCCGGACCTTATGTGTTTCAAAGTGACCAAAGCGACCCCTCTGAGAGCGACTTGTGGGAACCAGGTTGTAAACTATTGTGTATCATGTTATCCTATGGGTAAAAACTGTATAAAAGGAGCGATCCACAAATACAATTTGAAGCAGTCTCCCCGAACTACACTCGATGTACTTCCTGTGACTTCTGTGTTCCCTGCAGTAAATAAACCTTGACTCTTTGACGCCGAAGGAAGTGTCCCGTGTCTCTGTGACTTGTACGCCGGAGCAGGTTACCCACGAAGGTTTCAGGTGTTGTGCCCTGGCACCGCTGGGTCCAAAAGAACCCAGTCCTTCAGAGGCTAGGTCAGGACGATCTTTCAAAAGAGTTGACTTCACTCTCAAGAGGCTGCATTACACAAAGGAGACATGGCAGCATTGGCAGGCTCCAATGTAGCTACATACAACTCCAGCAAATTTGAAGGTTGAAGGTCAATTCAGTTGTCATTGCAGTGAGAATGGTTATCCTCTATTTTTTCCTAGTGCTATTGTTGTTCATTGTCTTCTCCTAGTGCCTATTTGGGTATTAGGGGCACCGAAATTCTAAAACAAATACAGGGAGTCTTTATTGTCAGAATCTGGATATCTAACTACACGTGGCTGCTACATCGGAACAAACATTCTGCATGAGACTTTTGGTCCCATCCAAGCATACCCTCAACATGTGGTAGACCACTAGGGCATTAGATGATAGACTGCTGATGGTCCTGGAAGTACATGTTTCTCTCTACATTTCAGAATGTTTATTGACATTGATGAGGATGATATTCGAGAACTCATAGAAAATGTATCCACATGTCAGCTTTGTAGAGATCTAACTGTAGTTTCTGTGATAAACAGAACCCTCTCATTTTGTTAATTTCTGAAGGAAATGCTAACAGTTTTTACAGGTTTGATTCTATTAAGAAGACGTTCACGAGTGCCACACTTTTATCGTAAATACAGAAAGGTAACACTCTAGTTGTTCATTAAAAAACTGTGGTGAAGCTACAGTAGAAAACTGGGAAATCAACTAACAGGCAGCTGTTGCTGTTGGAAGTACATCTTTTTTTCAGAATATCAGACTTTATTTTCTCATGTCTGAGGAAGAAATTGTGAACCTAATACAAATATGCTCTCATTTTAGCTTTTGGACACCTTCCATAACTCTTAAGAGAAATTCATGTGAGAAAAGAGTTTTCTCTCAAACATGGTTCATAAAATCCCAGCTAAGTACCAGCATTTTTCACTGAGTAAAATAATCTGAAAACTCACCAGAATCCCAAAAATGAGTATAGCACCATCAACAAATGATTTAATTTTTGACTAAAATCTGTTATCACCTTTTGTATGTGCTCCTTTTGTGACCCTCAAACCCAGCATTTACTACATGCCTCATATCCCGAGTCTTGTAATGGCTACCACGACATGTTGTCCATGTTGTGGCCAGCCAAACAAGGTGAGGGGGTTGCTGATTAGGAACCCCTCACATCACCTGGGTGTCAGGGTTTGCTCAAAATATCCCCTTATACAGCTTGCTCTGAAAAAAAAGTTGTTATCCAAAATAAAAAATAACTCTTTAAGTATTTCACCTTTTTAAGTTCAAATTCACTAACTAAAATGTACTTTGGAACAATCTCTGTACTTCTGATTCTCTGTGTGTCATGAACCGAATAACGCAATAGAAGTCTCTGACTACAAGGGGATCAAGATGCCAAGTTCTTTACAGTCTTGGGATGTGATTACGATCTTGGGGGACAGGGTAACTTCGCCGCAAACGTGATGCATATCCTGTCTTCCAAATTACAATCCCGTTATATATCCTATGGAACTTGTACTTTGGCAGATGGGATATACATCACATTTGTGACAGAATATTCCGCCTGCCAAGATTGTAATCAGGCCTTATGTCTGCCAGAGGTAAGGGTAAGACCTTCCAGTAGCCAAAATGCCACTTACACATGAAATTATGTAAGCAGATGGTGCCCTCCAGAAGGAGCCCTGGATGGAGGAAAAACCCAGAAGGCAAAAGAAATCTCATAGAAGACACCAAGGCTCCAGAATGCCATGGGCAGAAAGCTAAACTCCAAGGATCAGGAAACTGATCAGGAGCGAGAAAACACATCAAGCAAGAAGTACTGCGATTCTAGGAGAAACAGATCAGCTGGCTTTTATACCCTAAAGTGAGGAAACACCTCACAGGAAGAGAGCTTAGTAAAATTGGATTACCTCATAGTAATTAATGGTAAGGCGGCTATATTAGAAAGGGCAGGATATACTGTAGAAATCCATGATTGAGGATTCTGGAAAAGAGACAGTAAAGTAATATGGAGATGCCACAGGCATTGCCCACCAAGGCCCCTGCCAGGGAAAAGAGCAAGAGTGTGGAAAATCATGCAAACGGCTCAGCGGTTGTTAGGTAAATTTAACAACCATGCGCGTCAGCCACCCAGCTGCAACACTCTTACAAAGGCACTCGTCCTGCTCACTCGACATCAACTCGAGAGCTGCCATAGAGTGGGACACTGGTGCAAAACTGTATGAGGTGGAAGCGCTGAGAACTTGTGGGGATGAAATGTAAATATAATCTCCATTATAGATGCACAAGAATGCACAACAATACTTGTTGATGATGGTAACTACCTTCAGTGGTTTGTAAAGTAAGTCCATGCTTTTTAGGATTCCTAACATAACAAGCCCTTCCACTGTAATATAAAGAATATACATTACTATTGAACCTTCCCTTTTAACTAAAGGTGACCACTTCGGTAACCGTGCCAATACCGTAAAACCAAATTGTGACTATAGAGATCATAAACAAGTTTATGAAAAGAGGATGCCTTGAGCACCTTTCATATAGAAAAAATAGTTACTATCCAAGGGAAAGAATGACTTTCAAATTAAAATGCCCCACTTTAGTCAAAGGATGAACAGAATAACAGTCTAAAGGCTTGATTTAGATCTTGGGGATCGGGCTGATCCATCACAACAGATATCTTTCACTGCTGTGACAGAGTAATCTGTCCATCAAGATCTAATTCAGGCTTTAAGTTTGACTCCTAAGAAGCCCTGCATTGATGGGCATCCAATGCCAGGGTCTTCGAAGAACAGGTATTGGTCTGATACGACCTATGGGTTGCATATGCACTCTTTGCTTGTGCACAAACAGCACATATCTGCCTATATTGCTTTAAATCTGCAGACACTGTTGGCCTATAAAACCTACTACCTACTGCTATTGTTTTAGTTATTGAAGGATTCCCAAACATCTTAGAGTCATGAAGCCAACTCATAGTTTGTTGCATTGAAGGTAAATATAAAACTTTCCCTTCATATAAAACCCCATATATTCCACTTCTGTATTACTTGTCACTAAGCAAAACCTTTTTATTATTGGAGAGGAGCACTGTACACCCCTTGATCAAAAAGACCTTACCATAATTCCATAGAGTATTCTGAGTTTCAACTGGCACAACCAAGGGAGCATGCAGTGTAATTGTCATTTTCAGATTCCGTCTAGGCAAGGCATCATACTATTGCAACGATCAGGTATATACTTCTTGATAAAATCATCATAATTAGATAAGAACAATGACAACCTCAGCTGTCTAGGAGTTAACACCTTAGAGTCCTCTAAAAACTTTAAATTTGTATTGGATGTGTATACCCGCACTGTACATGTCCCTAACAGTGAATAACATCTCCATTTCTCAAAGGACCTCTTGATTCCAAAAACGTCTTTGTCTGTAGATGGAATTCAATTCTATTGGAGAAAATCACTGGAAAAATAGACCATGGAACACATCCAGCCAGCGGTTGGATTTCTCTGGAAAAAACTTTCTACAGTTGCATGATATGATGCATTTACCTTAACAATAAAATAAATAAATAACATTGGGATGCAGGAAAATAAGTGCTCAAGGAAAATATTTCTTCAAAAAGCTGAAAGTTTGAACAGCTGAAGTTTGATAATGGATCTACCTATTTCAGCCAATTAAATGATATTTGCTATAAAAGTTGGCAAAACCTAATACACTTTGTACAGTGTTTACAGAATGAGACGTAGGTCATTGGGTTGTTGTTGTTGCTAATTCTTGTCATCCATTTTAATTCAGATTGGGCTAATGATGTATCTCGAAAATATCTACATATGTGGTTGGCAAGTTTGGCAAAAGAATAGGGATACATAATACAAAATCCATCCAAAAACATTCTCAGTACTTTGTCAATAAAAGAGTGAAACGCAGTGGGGGCATTTACAGAGTACTAAACCAACAACCTGATAATAAAATATCCAAAACACATTGCAAAACACTGCTTTACATTCATCACTCTCTCAGACTCTAGGAAAATGATATACTCCTCCAAGCTAAAACCTGGTAAGGATGGTTTCTTTTCTGATCTGATCTAAGACAGAGGATAACTGTTATAATTAATCTGTATGGTACATTCCATCTCCCCTTTTGTCCTGACCCAGTTGGAATGTTTGGTCTGTGTTATTCTGAAGGTTCTACACCTGACTTGAACCAACTGGAACCTGTGATGGTGCGTAGATGAAATAGGAACTCTACTGAACTTTAGCAGTGCCATCTCTTTGCAGCCTCGGTCGGTAGTAGGAGTTTCTGCAGGGCGGTGATGTGGGGAGGAGGAGGGGCAGGGTGGGGGTAGTAATGTATGGATTATGGAGTTTAACAGGTAAGTAAACATATAAATAAATAAAACAAATTTTGTTGCGCGCACTGCATCGCATTTGGTGATGCAGTGCGCGCAACAATATTCGTTTTATTTCTTTATATGTTTACTTACCTGTTAAACTCCGTAATACATATATTACTACCCCCCACCCTGCCCCTGCCCTCCCCAACGCCATCTGAGTGTTTTAAACAAATATGCAGAGGTTCACTTTTTGAAAATTAATATTGCAAAAAGCAAGATTTTGGTTTTCGGTAAGAAGGGGCTTAGAATAAAGAGATGTTTTAGATGGATGCTTGGTTTTGAAAAACCGGAACTGGTTGACTCGTATGTATATTTAGGGAAAGTTTTTTCCAAAACAGGCCGAGAGTTGGAGCATACTAAACATATTGTTAGTAAAGCTGTCTCCCAGGCAAGTGCATTAAACAGATTTTTATAAAACTTGCGGGAGACGCCATTTTAACCTTGTCTTATCTGTTTTCAAGGTCAAATTCCCAATCTCGTTAATATATGCTGCCGAGGTGTTGGACATGAATCAATGACTCTCGTTTGATAAGGCGGAAGGATGAATTATGCGCCGAATTTGCAATTTAAACTCTCTGGCCACCGCCAGAGCCAACCTTCACGAAGGGATGAAAGAGGTAGCCGAATGGATGAAGAACAGCCGCCTGAAACTGAACTCGGACAAGACGGAAGTCCTCATCCTGGGATCCTCACCCTCCGCCTGGGATGACTCCTGGTGGCCCCCCGCCCTAGGCAGCGCACCCAAACCAACGGACCACGCACGCAACCTGGGCTTCATCCTGGACTCCTCCCTCTCCATGACCAGACAAGTCAACGCCGTCTCCTCGTCGTGCTTCAATATCCTGCGCATGCTACATAAGATCTTCCGGTGGATCCCCACCGAGACCAGGAAGACGGTCACCCAGGCCCTCGTCACCAGCCGTCTGGACTACGGCAACGCCCTCTATGCCGGAACCACCGCCAAACTCCAGAAGAGACTCCAGCGGATCCAGAACGCCTCAGCACGACTCATCCTGGACATCCCCCGTCGCAGCCACATCTCCGGACACCTGAGAGATCTGCATTGGCTCCCGGTCAACAAGAGAATCACCTTCAGTCTCCTCACCCACGCACACAAAGCCCTACACAGCCAAGGCCCAGGATACCTCAACAGCCGCCTCAACTTCTACGCTCCCAAACGCCAGCTTCGTTTGACCAGCCACGCCCTCGCCGCCGTCCCCCGCATCCGCAGAGCCACCACAGGGGGACGGTCCTTCTCCTACCTCGCCGCCAAGACATGGAACTCTCTCCCCACCCACCTCCGCCTGACCCAGGACCACCTCGCCTTCAGGAAGCAACTCAAGACCTGGTTGTTCGAGCAGTAGCAGATCCCCCCCCCCCCCAGCGCCTTGAGACCCTCTGGGTAAGTAGTGCGCTATATAAATACGATGATTGATTGATTGATTGGCTGACCCACATGTTCTGCGCCTTGAATTTGGATTAGTCTCGTCCTTCATCTTAGCTCAGGCAGCAGTTCTTAGGTGGGGTAACTCTCTCTTCTTGGGGGAAGAGGGTACTCTTAGGGTAGCCTGAGAACAGAAATCTTCTGCACTCTAAAAGAACAATCAACGTTTTTTAGTTCTGTTTTATCTGCAAATGATACTTTCGGTCTTAGTTTAACTCCCGCTTCGCATATGCCTAAATCTGGTTTGAAACAGTTCTTAAAGAAATTTAGATCCCCAATCAGTTTGGCGAGAGACGCTGCTTTAAGCAAATCCAGGCCCAGTAACGTGGCGGTCAGTGGGAACGCTTTGGGGAATAAACCACAGCCTTATTTAACTTGGAATATCCCTCACAGGATTAGAAGGCTGATACTCATACTGAGACTCAATCTGCTGCCCTTAAGAGACATTACTGGCATCTAGGATAAAAAACACCTAGAGAGAAGAGAATTTGTGAATTGTGCCAGTTGCAAATCCAAGATCTAAATCATGTCCTATTTGTATGTTCAAAGCTGCAAAGTGCCAACCGAGTGTTTTTAAAACCAGTATTTATCAGATTTAATATTCACTCCACTCAGGACGCATGTTCTTTGGTCTTGTCCCCTCCAATTGAAATGGTTTGTTTTAAGATATACCAATTTTTTAGAACATATTTGCCTATTTATTAGAACATTGTCCAACAGTAGTACTCTGGTTAGGATTTAATACCAATTGGTTGGCTATCTAATTGTTTCATGTATTCATAGCATTATTTGCACATTTCTTAGTATGTTTGATATAAGAATTTTTATAGGTCAGTTATGTGATTGTTTTATGTATTACAGCATTATTTGCACATTTTTTAGTTGTCTGATATAATTTTATAGTAATTTATGAGGAAGGATTTTTGCATTTTATGTAATGTTTGTCCTTTTAAATTGAAGGCGTGTTTTTGTGGACCTCCGTAGGAGTTCCAAAACAAAATAAATAAATAAAATTGGAAAAAAAATTGGAAATTGGACTCATGAGTGGGCTTGTGTGGAACAATTCTGTCCATTCCTCAGGTTTGATGATTTTCAAGATGCACAACATTCCTTACCCACCCTGGCTATTCTGAGTGGCCCAGAGTATCTTGAGGTAACCTTTGTACGTGCTTGGGGAAGATCCACGCAGACCCACTCACCCTCATGAAATTCAATAGTTTTTACATGTTTTTTCACACTCGCTGGGTGGTCTTTAAATGCATACACCAGATTAATACTATCTCTCTTATCTGGTTTCTTGAGAGTGTAATCTTTGAGGGAGGCATTCCAGACATCTTAGTGATGGATAACGGAGTATAGTTCACACCTGAAGTCATGCAAGAATTCTTTGCTGACCTTCAAATAAAACACCATAAGGCTGCTTTAAATTGCACTCGAGCGAATGGATTAGTCGAAAAAAATGAATCACATGATTAAAGATTGTTTACAGAGAGCAGAAGTATTTGGAACACCTGCTGTAATTACTCTACAAGACACAATGTACCAAAAGCAATAGCTCTTTCCAAAGAGGACATTTGTGGTAAAAGGTTTATTGTCTCTACCAGGTGAAAAATATTATATTTTAAAAACAGTGGGCGGCAGATAAAGTCTGAGACGAGAGATAAAAAAGGCAATCTAGCAAAACTTCTATTGTCCACTTTAGCATTTAGTTCTCAGATGCACATGACACTAGTTGGCTTACTGATTATTATAAGTGCCAAGGCAGATTTAACCATCCCTTAAACACATAGGGCCTAATTATGAGTCTGGCTGTCCTCGGACTGCAGACTTGTAGTGGGGCAACAATGGTGGTCTTTCAGCCACCACACTACGACCTTGGTGGTTGTGCTGCCCTGGGAACACTGACTCCTCCAGTGAACTGCTGCTCCCTGGCAGTGGTGCGGCAGTCAAGAGGCATCAATATGCTAGGCGGGACCCCCGGGTCCTGCCAAGCATATTACGGCTCTCTCACCGCCACTGATTTCATGGCAGTCTTCCCTCCATGAAAGCTGTGGTGGTGAGGAAAGAAAGGGGGCCCTGCAGTGCCCCCTTGTGTCTCATTACATGTGGATGCACACAGGGTGGAACAACATGTGCCGCCCTGTGTGCATGCACCCCCAGTTTCAGCACGGCATAGACCTCACAGTCCATGCCATGCTTGAACTTCCTTTGGCGTTCCCATGGCGGTGCCAATTTTATAGGCACTGCCATTGGAACACCAAAGAAATTACTCACCAATGACTAAAAAGGTAATTATACAAGGGGCGGTTCTTATGCGGGTTTGGTTTCCCTAGTCGATCCTTAAAATTGCTAACTGAATGTCCCTTTTGAAATAGTCATGATCTCTTTCCACAGTTAATTGTGTTGCTGTTGTTTGAAAATATGTTTTTAGTACACATGGGTACATAACGTTTTTCAAGAAGCCAAGGATCAGTTCATCATACTGCAACTGCAAAAAATGCTTGAATAGATTAGAAAATTCAAACTCCCCTCACCTCAGGGCATTGTGAATGATGTTAGAAATAGTGTTAATTTCAGTAGTTCCTATGTGTGAAAAATATTTGTTACAAGGAGCTTTTTACTAGCAAATCCCAGGCCTTCAAACCCAATTTTGCTCCAATATTTTGAAGCTGTTTACTTAGAGGAAGATACAATCATTTTCAAATATCCTCAAGAATAGCCTCATTTACCTGCAAGTCCAACACCAATAATTCAGCCACATATAAAGCCTGAGGTTCTATTTTTCTTAATCAGCATCAAAATCGAATAGGGCATTAACCCCTTCGATGCTCATGACGAGCTCAGCTCGTCATGAGGCACGGTTGAGCTGTGCTCATGACGAGCTGAGCTCGTCATGAACAATGGGAAAAATTCATAGTCAGCATAGGAGGGGAATACCATCAGCAGCGATGGTGTTAAATGTTGCACCTGGTCCTTACTCCAAGGTCACCCTCAAAGATTTTTACCTTCACCCCTCCTGTTTTATGATTTCATTTTTTGTTGTCTTTAGGACTGTGTGCACTTTACCACTGCTAACTAGTGCTATAGTGCATCTGCTCTCTCCCTAAAGCATGGTAAAATTGAACTACATCTGATTGGCATATTAAATTAACTTGGAAGTTCCTAGGATATGGTACTACATCCCAGGGCCTGTAAATTAACTGGTGCTAGTGGACCTACAGCACTTCTTATGCCACCTACTAAAGTAGCATTTTCAAATTTGCCTCAGGCCTGCCACTTCAGCCTCTAGTGCAGTTTTAAACTGCTATTTCAACCTGGCAAATTAAACCATTTGGCAGGCCTAAAGACTCCTTTTTATTACATATAAATCACCCCTAAGGTAGGCCCAAAGGCCCATTAATTTCTATATGTTTAGTGTGTTGCCCTAAGTGGGACAAGTATGTCCAGACATGGGTCCTAGGCAAACTGTGTCACTACAATCTATAACTGGCTGGTGAGCCCTAACTAAGATGAAAATGGTCCTGGGTTGTTTGTGTTCCAGTTCTGGGAGAACTAATCTAGCAGTTTGTGCTTGATTGTTCTAGTTGGAGCAGGGTCAAGATAGATTTGCATATGGTTGGTTCCAAACTGAGGTGAGATGGTGTGCAAAAACAGTGGATTGCGATGTGGCCTGAGTAATTACTAGTGGCTGAGATTAATTTAAGCATTCCATCCATCACTTTTTGTATGCTTTAGCGTATCTTCCTAAAGTAATTGCAAAGTAGAACATGTGGGGTTAAGTTTTACATGTCCTGTAATGAAAATCTTCTAGCACAGTTTTTCACTACTGTACGGTATATTTCTCCCATTGGCTAACACTGGGTTACCTTATTACCTTTATTAAGTGATAACTTTGGATTGGTAGGAGATCGAAATGTACTGTTGCGATTCAAATGAATTGTAATTTAAAATCCTCTTTACTTTTTAAATTGGATTTTAAGTCACAATTCTAAAAATGCTTCTTTTAGAAAATTTACTTTTTCTTGTCATAACTATTTTTTCCTTCTGCTAGTGTTTTGGGTCCCATGACAGTGAATGGCTCTGCCGCTGGGATTGATCTTTCCTTCCAGAAAGTGATGCAAAGGGGACTTGGTGTGAAAAGGTTGGTCAATCCTGATACAATGGCTGTGGTGGAGCTGTGCCCTGTCCCACTTGAACTTCAAAGGGCTTGCTTCCAGCATACACAAAGGCACCTGACACCAGCCTTTTGTCGCCCCAAACTTCTTCCAGCTTCGACAGGGGAAGGGAACAAACTTTCCTGAACCAGATGAGGGGGTAGGACAGGTTGTCCATCTACACACAAAGGTGGGCACCTGGTATGTAATGTAGGTCTCAAGAGCTACTCATCAATGTACTTCTGGATCTGTGGACATAGCAGAAAAAGGACTGTCCTGCACCCCATAGGTCTGTCTTGCTGCTTGAGGGCTGCACTGATGCTTCCCAGAGACCTATCTTGCTGCTACCTGAGAACTGCTTCTGCTTGAGGATTGCCTTGACTCCCAAAGGGGTGTCCTGCTACCTGAGAACTGTCCTGTTCCCTGAGAAGGAAGACTGGACCTGCTTCTTACATCACAGGCTAGCCTGAGTCAGTAGTCTGGTTTCCTGTCTGAGCTGCAGGGGCATAACACATTACAGAGGCCTCTCTGCTGCACTGGACTACCCTGCCCTGCAATTGGACCTGCATGAGTTCCCCTGACCTCTGCTGGATCCAGTTCCTGATGCCCAAGAGGTGCCTCCCCAGGTCCTGGACCCTTGGCTGGTATTAGTTGAGTTTTTCCATGAAGAGAGTTGAAAGGCAACACCTGGCCTGCTTTTCACACTACAGCTACACGTATCTGCAATGTTCTCCCTGCTCCTTGTGGCCTCCTCCACCGCGAACGGAAGTCTTCACACTAGACTTTGAGAAGGTAACTCTTTCAGCAGGACTATCCTGGTCCTTGTAACGGAGCTGTGCTTCACCATAGTCGGCCTGAACTTAAGACTTTCCCCCAGCATAGCACGACCAGATGACGCTTTGTGCTTTTAGATGCTATAGTTACTTAATTATTCAAAATGTAATATCTCCAGTTTTAATAATTGGACTTTTGTCATTCTGGTATAATTTTATTTATTAAAAATTACTCTATGTTTCTAAATTGTTTTGTGAGTTTCCTTGTATTGTGTTTGTGGTTTTATTACTCCTTGTGTGCTGCATAAATACTTTACACTGCTTCTAAGCTAAGCATGACTGCTTTTATGCCAAGCTACCTGAGGTTAAGCACAGGTTAATTTAGTGATTTTGTGGTTTCCCTGACTAGAATTGTGGTTGTTGCCAGAGTGGGTCTTCTATCCCCTTACCCTAAAATCCCATTTCTTCCATTATAACATAAATCTGAACCATTGTTTAGTGGCTATCCCACTTTAAATCTGTGAATATCAAACAAGATACTTATGGTTGTGAATCTGCCAGAATTTTACCTAATGTAACCACCATGAGAACTTTTCTATCTTAGCGGAAAATCATGGTCATAGTATTGTCCACATGGGTGTTAACGTGTTCACTTCAAAGTAATTGCCAGGAGCATCAAGTTTAAGCTGTACACCATTAGATATATAAACCATGTTTATGAGGTTGTTGGCATAAAGAATGCAAAACACTCCATCAGATGCTATTGTAGAGGAGAAGAAGTGGTTTGATTGGAGCAGAGCAGGTTAGTCAGCTAAACAATCAGAGTTAAAGCCAATGTGCAGACCTGCTTAACACCATTGTTCACAGAGATGCATTAAGATAATCTACCTTCCTGGTCAACATTTACTTGAGCATAATTGTAATTTTGCAACACCCTCAATATCAGCAATAATCTGTGGGGAATGTCCCAAGATGTTTGATTTTTTTTCTCCTAACAAATTTCTCTATCAATACAGTTAACATCTAAAAGTGAGATAAGACCATAATTTTCAGGAGCTCCTCAATCACCTTTTCTGAATCCGTTTTCCATTCCAAGTTTCTGGGATCTCCCACAGAAAGACTACTTGCTTACAAATATGGGAGAGAACCATATCCCAGCAATTAAGTTTTATCTCAAAAGCTCTGCTGGCACAATATCTTAGTCTGCGGCATGAAGCACTTTCAATGACTTAAAGACATCCATGATGGAGTTAGGGTCCATGACGGTAAGGGCCTTTTCATCAACAACACAATAGAAATGTGAAAGTCCTCATGATTTCTGCAGCCCACGAGATTTCAGGCACCACACATTTGAAAGTTAGTGGATTGGGATTGCATTTTTAACCCCAATTCACCGATATCTACAATGCCTGAGCATTTCATGAACAAATAACTTCTATGAACTAGTCCAAATCTTTCTTAGAGATGTATACCCTTAAGCTAGTAGCAGTAGTAAAACAATAGGTTTAGTTAGACTGGGGCCTTTTAAGCTGTAGGGTATTGTTGGGCCTGGCCCTTTATGCAGGTTTATTCCCAAACATTTTCCTCATTCATCCTATTTTTTCTGACCTATTTTTGTTGGCTTTAGGACTTGGGACCGTTGCCACTGCTGATCAGTGCTAAAGTGCATATGCTATCAGTCTAAATTGTACTGCTAATTTGTTATCCATGAATGGCCTATTTGGTTTACTGGTAAGTCCCTAGTAAAGTGTACTGTATGTGCCCAGGGCCTGTAAACCAAATGATACTAGTGGGCCTGCAGCACTGGTTGTGCCACCCACATGAGTAGCCCCATAAACTTGTCTCTGACCTGCCATTGTTGCGTCTGTGAGTGCAGTTTTAAACTGCCATGTCGGCCTGGCAAGTGTAACCACTTGCCAGCCTAAACCTTTCATTTCACTATATGTAAAGCACCCCTAGATGTATCCCCAAGGTATCCCCTTGGGCAGGGTGCGGTATATGTGAAGTGTAGGACATGTACTGGTGTGGTTTATGTGTCCTGATAGTGAAATACTACCAATTTCATTTTTATCTATTGCAAGGACTAGTTCTCCCATAGGCTATCATTGGAGCTGCCTTGTAACATCTTACAAGTGTAACTTCCAATTAAATACAGCTAGAGATTTGGAGTTTGGACTCTCTGAGCTCAGAATTTAAAAACACATTGTTTTGTGAAGGTGTTTTTTTTCAATAAGCAAATGGTATTGGTTTTAAAAACATAAGAACAATTCAGCCAATACACAGGAATCACAAGTATGATTTCATTCGCACAAACACTATACCCCCCAATCACGTTCCCCATAAAAATGCATAGACAGAGTTTGGAAACAGGTTAAACTAGACCCTCCACCTTCCCCAACCACCACACTCTGCGATATTTCTTAACACACCCCTTAGCTTTATAAAGGGATTTCTCTTGGGTCGCACACCAGTTTGTAAAGGTGGTTTTTAAATTCTGTGTTTGAAAATGCCACTTTTAGAAAGTAGAAATTTTCTTGTTTAACCATCCCATGTGTCGGCCTGCCTGTGGAATCAACGTTTGGCTTAGACTAACAGAAGCCTGTTTGTGCATTCACTCTAGACAGTCACACAAAGAGAGCTGCAATGTGCCCTTCATATCCTGATGGCCCATAACCTGGCTGAGCTGAGCTAGAAAGTGGGTGAAGTTAACAAATACACCTGAATAGGGCTGTGCCTGGCAACTCACAATGCTGTCTCCACCCTAGAGGAGTATGTCGGGAGCCAAGACCAGGCAGGACAAGAAGTTGTGCACTAGATAGACAATTCTTTGAAGATTGCCTACTTCAAAGGCCAAAAGGGGTGTACGTATTGGACCTGTAACCCCACATCTATAGAATACTTCTGGACTGAGGAGCCTGCCAAAAAGAAGAGCTGAAGTGCTGGCAAGAGAAGTACTGCACCTTTGTTGTGTCTTGCTTTGCTGGTTTGGCCTGCAGTTGCTGCTCCCTTTTTAGGGCAGTGAAAGGACTGAACTTTGCTTTCTGTATCCGGCTTTCCAAGGTTCTCCAGGGGCTTGTGTGTGCTTGCCTCCTTTTAAAGAAGTCTCAGGGACACAAACTACTTCCTGCAACTCTGCTGGTGCTGCTGGACTCTGCCATCTGTGAGTCCTACCTTTGGCTGAGGTGCCTCAATCCAGTGAAAGGGCCTCAGAAGTGGGTTCTTCATCAGATATCTGTAGGAACTGAGTGAAAAAATTCAAAACCTTGCAAAGCCTTGCTGTGCAGCCTCTCGGAACTGACACTGGATGATGCAAAACCTTGCCAAGTCCAGTCGCACAAGTGACAGCTCCTTAGAACCGACGCTGGACAACACAAAGCCCTGTGAAGCTGTACTGTGTAGCCTCCCAGAACTTACGCAAAACAATGTGAAGCCTCGTAAAGGACACATCACTTTTGTGCACAACGCATCATCTGTCTATGAATGTGGGAATAGACCCGCAGTGCCTGGATTTTCTCACTCATTGCACCTGTGCACCAAATTTTCCACCGCATCACCCACAGACCAGAACCGTCTTGGATTTCAGCGCATCGCTTCCCCTTACAGTCTGGATTTGACTCAACACTTCTCATGTGTGCAGCAGAACTGACGCATCACCTCCCCAGGGACTCAGAAATTAATGCATTGCTGTGCTTTCCGATGCTGCCTTCCTATGCAGCTGTTTTTCTTTGTGGATATAGACACGTCTAAGGTACCTTGTGTAAAATCACCGCATCCATTGAATACTATGGGCAAAATTACTTGAAACCTTTGAAAAAATCAAAATTTAAATTCTGTATGTTGGATTTGTGTTGTTTTGGTCTTGTTTGGTTTAGATAAAGACACTTTAATGTTCAAAACTGGTGTGATGTCCATTTCTAGTCTATTCACTGTGTTACTGTGTGTGTTATCTACAAATACTTTACACATTGCCTCTGAGATAGGCCTGACTGCTCTTGCCAAGCTACCAAGGGTGTGAGCAAGGGTTATCTTGGGTACGAAACTCGCTTACCCTGCCTAGAAAGAAGGATCCCTACTTGGACAGGGTGCATACCACTGACAACTAGAGACCCCCATTTCTAATAGATATTATACATAAAATTAAGCAATAAAGCATATAAAATCACGTTTCCTCAAGCAACCCTCTATGTTTTGCTCCCAGAATCTGAGCTTTGAAAACTGTCTGGGTATCATTTCTCATTCACACATGCTATTTTAACTGCAATTTTTCTATGAGCATTTTGCAATCTGAGCAAAACTAAGGTTTAGAAACTTCTCAAAGGGCTTAAATTATTGTTTGGTCAAAGACATTATGTCTGCCACCCTGATGGGTTCCCGCTTGCCAGATTTAGAGATCACAGCTGGACCAACAGTGATGTCTGTGCCTACAGAGGAACTGCTGTCACAGTTGTTCTTCTGAAGGAACTTCAAGTTTGGTGGCCAGCTAAGTCCGTTAGGAAAGAGATGTTTTCAGGCCTGAGCAAAGTGGACAATTGCCCTGAGCTTCGCCTTTCAAAGGGCCCCTGCTAAAGGGAGTGGGCCAGCCAACATTCATGCCATAATAATGTTTCTCATTATCTCATGTAAATCATATTCTTTTTATAATTTAAGAGCAGGGCATGTTCAACAGAACTTAAGCCACATTTATGAAAGGCTGGGGAAAAGTCGTGCAAAGTGATGCAAAGCCTGTCTTACTCTAGCGAGGGTATTTCCATTCCAGAAAACAAACATTTTGCCTAGGAAAAATACTCTTTTCTTAGAGAAAATAGCACTTTTGCATGCTAAAAGGGTGGCCACTTCTCAGAGCAAACAGCACTTTGTGTTGCTTTTCAGCAGTTTGTGTCAAAAGAGCATTACCTGGTTGTAATTTGGACATGTTAGCACAAACTGCCATAGTTTTGGACACATAGCTTATTCCACTAAGATAGCCAAACAAGGCTCTGTGTCAAATAATGCTTCTTTGAAGCAGGCACTAACATTGAGAAATGGCTTAATTTCTGCAAATGTTTAACATTTGGCATGTGTGCTACACTGTACAGCACAAAACAATCTTAGAAATGTTTAAGCATTTGTCTAAACATAGAGTGTGTAAATTCTATGCTAGACAGACCATGCCCACAGATCTGCACCATGGTGCAACGGTTGTCTGTGGTGCTTAGCAGTCTGTTTGTGCACCTACCCATTGTTAGTGAGCAGCATTAGTCCAATTTTAATAAATATGGCTCTGCTGTGCTTTCTCCTTCTTGCACAACTCAGCACAGCAACTTTGATTTCTGCTCTGAATTGCACTAAGAAATAAATCTGCCTCTCAGTGTGGATGCCTGGCCTGACCTGCCTTAACCGTCACACTCTCAGGTAGTTGGTGGTAATGACAGTGAAAAATAATATCTTTTCTTACTTTACCTCTCCTCTTCTACCATCTCTCTTAACCTCTCTCTCTCTCTGTCTCTGTTTCTCTATACACCTTCATTCTATCTCGTTACTTCACCTCTCTGTACCTAACCTGTGTCTACCTCTCCTCTCTTTCATTATACCCAATATACTTTATCTATCTCTAAATCTTTCTCATGATCTTGCCCCTCTTTATGTTACTCTCTGTGCCTATATCTCTATCTATCTTTTGATCTCCCCTCTCTACAGCATCCCTCTCTTTGTGCCTCACTGCACTTTTCAATCTGCCCTCCCTGTATCTCTTCTTCATTTACTTCACTTTTCACACTACTGCATCTCTATCTTTACTCTACATTTCTAACTCTCTCTCCAAATCTCCACTTCCTTACCCCTCTCTACCTCTTCCTCAGCCCTTTCTCTACCTCACCATTCCCCTCTCATCTCCTCTTGACATTATGTCTCTGTCTACATCACATCTCTCTCACTATCTCACCTCTGTATACCCCACGGCCCTCAGTCCCTACACATCCTCTCAATGTATCGAACCATTAGTTGGCACTTCATATTTCAACCTCCTCTTTCTTTCATACTACATCTGTTCCCTTTCCTTCACCTCTCCAAATATCTTATTTCTTTCTGGCTACCACTGTTTCTTTACATCTACTTCTTTTCTCTATTCTCAACTCCTCTGCCTCCTCTCTCTTTCTCTGTTTCTCACACACAAACACATATCTATCTATTGTCCTTCTTCATTTTAACTCATGTCTCCATCTCAATTATCTCTCAACCTCTTTCTTTATAGATCTCTTTACCTCAACATATGTTCCTCTTCTTCTATCTCAGATGTATCTACCTCTATATAAACATCTTTCTTTGTTTAACACATATATTTTCAGCTTTCTCTTTTTGTTCCATATTCCAATTCTCTATAAATCACCATCCCCCTCTCTACCTTTCTATTTGCCCAACAGACTCTTTACCTAAACCATTTTTCAAAACTTATTATTTTGAGCTCTCAATACCTTTTTGTTTTATTATTTTTGAAAGACCTTTATTGAAGCCCAACAATAGTTATACATCTCAGCATACTGCCTACAACCGCAATCGGGCCGGCATAGCGATATTACGAATGTGTAAGATGGATGTATTAGGGGGGTAGGGGAGTACACAGCAAGCCGCCTACAACCCTTCCGGCCCGGCAGCGTTAGTTGAAGTGTTTGGCTGTGAAGGCAGGAATATCATTGTAAGCGTAAAGTAGCGAAACGCTAACAAACAACTGAAGCATCGATAGGAAAACAACTCCACTTATGTACTGTAAGCTAAAGAGATATAGCCACAATTAAGGGACGTTCTGGCCTATTGATAATAAGGCAGTGGCACACATTGTCCCATGTCTCCCAGTGTGCGATATGTGCAAGACCTAATGGGAGGTTTTGTCAAGGGTCGTATGATGTACTTCATGTAACCTAACAAGGCAGTAAAGGGGTCTGTGGGGACATGCAGGCCTGTCATGAGGTCTAATGCAGCAAGTACTTCTACCCAATAGCGTTGTATAGGTGGGCAATCCCAGGCTAAGTGTCTAAAGTCGGCCCCTTCCCTTCTGCAGCGGTTGCAGCGATCGTTGTCACGAAGCTTTAGTCTGTAGATTTGCGCTGGTGTATAATATAAACGATGTACATACTTGTAATGTATAATTCTGAATCTACTGCTAGCGTAAATTTCCAGTCGGTGTACAGCAATATGTCCACTGTTTGTCAGTTATGGGGTGACCAAGTTCTTTCTCCCATTTTCTTTAGGCCAATGGCGGAACATATTCTCTGTTGGTCTGTACACTTCGGTATAATTATGAGAGTACATGTGCAGGGGTGTCCTGTTGCAGTAGTACATGTAACAGGGGCATCACTGGAGGTTCAAGGGGGAAAGTGGGTGTAGCGGCTTTCATGTCCCGCCGGAGTCTAATGTAGTAGAAGCGTTCTAATGGAGTTGGGTTTACATTTTTAAAGAATTTGTCGCTGGTGCTAAACTTCTCATTAGTATAAAGGTGCCCCAGGTGTGTATGGAGAGTTTGCAGAGGAGCTGGCGGCAGCTGCCCTCCTGCTAGACTGGGAGGTCCTGCCGCCCAAAGAGGAGCAGGAGCTCGGAGTACATTAGTGTGCAGTGAGTTTTTTTGGCGAGGTTGTGTCACTCGCTGTCGGTACACTGAACAGTGGTAGATGCAAGAAGTCTGGGGACCACAGGGACACTGAGACAGGCGGTGCAAGGGGTGGTATTCATGTAGCCATCTTCAATCGCTAGGTGAGGCATGAGGGGGGGGTGTTTCATCCAGTATGCAGCGTAATGTGCCTGTGCCCAGCTAAAATATAGTTCCATATCTGATACCGAGAACCCACCCGCGCTGAAAGGACGCATGAGTATGTCCCATTTAAACCTGGCCTGTTTTCCTCCCGTAGAAGATTTATGAGTTGAATCTTGATGGCAGAGAAAAAGTGACGACTGGGGGCATATGGGATGTTGACAAATAAGTACAGGAGTTTGGGTAGTATGGCCATTTTATTTAATGCTGCTCTACCAGCCATGGATATGGGCATCGCAATCCATCCTGTGATTTTATCAGTGATGGAGTCTAACGCGCGTCCATAGTTAGCTGTCACGAGTTCATCGCGAGCGCGAGACACTGTGATTCCCAAATAGGTGAGAGTGTCATCACATCATTTAAGGGGAAAATCAGGGGTAAATTTCGTGGTGGATTCAGTGAGAGGATATATCTGGGATTTATTCCAGTTAGTGGCAACCCCTGATAGTTGCCCAAACAGAATAAATAACCGTAGTATAGGATTCATGCTTATGTCAGGATGACGCAAGTATAGAGTGATATCATCTGCGTTTAAAGATATGAAAATCTGCCGTTCTGGGTCGATGATGGCGTGGTCTCGATGGTGTTGTCTAATTTTTGCCACGTGGGGTTCAATAGCCAAAGCGAATAAAAGAGGGGTGTTGTGAATGTATCTAGGACCCTAATTAAATATTCCTGATTTATGCCCTTATATGGTTATAATAAATCATGTCCTTATAAAGGCATAAGAATCATACCCATATTTAGTCATAGCCCATGCAGCCCAAATACGGCAAGACTCTTAGACTCCTAGAGAGCACAACGAGTTCTTTCAACACACCAAACCTCCAGAAACCTGGGAATTCCCCATGCTTTTGTTTTTATTTGTCATAGAACTCCTGCGAGCACTAAAAGAATGGCCAGTTCTTAGTGACATCTTTTATTGACGCCTTATGTCCAAACTTACGTCAAACACGGCACCTTCCAGGTATAAATATACCAACACTTGCCTTAAGCAACACACAGTGGTGTGGAGCAGAGCGGCAATCTACTTATCCGAAGCCCAGCTGATGTGAGAGCCGAAGGAAGCCGTCCCTCCCCTTGACACACCGGGAAAGAAGCTGCCTTTTCTCACGCTGATAAATCCAGCTCCGGTGTTTCCAGTCACCCTTGCAGGTAACTGGGAGATCGAGTCCTGAGAACGAGATAAAAGACCGCCTTCATTCTATAACCAAGGTACGGAGCTGATTAAAACCTTAAAGAGAATTCTTGATTCAGATTCTTGGCAAAAACCCAACTTAACTTAAAACTGCAATGTACTTACTCCTTCCCACGTATTAGGCTTAGGTCAGGTACACCGGGGTAGCACCAGTTGAGTTTGTTAGTCAATGTTTTTATGTATGTAAATATTTTATCCGTTTTAAAGTATCATATGGCGAAGAAACCATATCAATGCTTTTACAGTATTATTTCATAATACTCCTTTTACTGTACGCACTTTACTTCATGATAAGTATTGCAATTGTGGCAATTCATTTCTCTTGCATGAGAAAGAAGACTGCTCAATAAAATAACACCTTTTATTGAAAACGCCCGTCTTTCTATTTCTCTGCACTCTGGTGAAATTAAGCATGCACGATTAACTGAGTGAAATAGCTGTCTATTGTTTTCACACGACTCTGGAGATATACTCCTTATTCTGGGGGAGCAAAGTTGTCATGTTATATGGTTGTCAGAAGCTAACCCCTCCCTATTCATTCGAGAAAGTTGATATTGACTTCTGAGCTAGCTGGCAAAACTATTTAAGTTTAACATAGTCAGTAGAGACCTAGATGACCTCAGTCCTACGTCTACACTGCTGTTTATGTTATTCCAATGCGCAGAGCCTATTGGGGCTATAGGAAATACACTACATGGCGCCCAAAGTTTGGTAAGGCGATAATCTACCGCAAGATACTAGAGTAACTCAGTCGTGCTTTTCACACAGACCCCTTTTTCCCGTAAAAACTCCAATAGACGTCTGGAGTGGGTGAAAGGTTAATATCCGCCAGAACTTAGTAGGAAGAGATTCCTATGTATTAGTTTTTGGTTTAGTCAACGTTGAAGGATACAGTGTTCCAAAATATTGTGCACCTAATCTTTGTTTCCTTGAAACTTGATCTGCAAACGTTTGGTCAGTAAAAATGACAGAAAGTGAAGAGGAAAGAGACAGAGAGGCTTTGGCAGCGCAACTCTTAGCGTATGACACAGTTATCCAAAATGACGACCCGAACGCAATTTTCATCCCGGTCAATATAAGAAAAACCATAACTATAAAACTTATAGAAAATGGGGTATCATCAAGAGGTGGTACAGTTGTATTTGTGGTGGAGGCCCATGAATATTGGCAGACAGAGGTGTTCTATTCCTGGATAACTTTTCCAGCAGCACATGCTGTGACACGTGAGTTCCACTACTATAAAATAGCGGAATCTCCAGAAGAATAATCTCCTTTCGAGGAAGTTGAAATTCCACTAACATACCAAGAGCACCTGCTCTTATTTAATGGCGCCCTAAAACATTAAAATCACATTACCAGGCTTGGTCCACTAGGTAGCCAAGTGGCCGGTTCTAGCCAGCTACACAGCACATCCAGAAATTGAAAAAATGTCAAACGAAGAACTCTTAGTTAAAATAAAAGAATTAACAACAGCATATAGAGATTTAGTTCAATTTACATTTGACGGTACAACCCACCGACTAAAAAAACTAATTGAAAATCCTGAAAAAACCTTTATTAAAAACAATCTCAATTCTCAAAAGAAGAAGTGGGAGGGTAACAAACAAACCACTGCCAGAGAAAAACAATTTCAGTCCAGAGGAAGGTCTCCCCAATGGAGAAATAGATCTCCAGAAGAGGGGGGCAAATCTCCCCAAAGGGAACCCTCTGAAAAAAGATACAAACTTAAAAAAAGGGACAATTTGTGAAAACCTGACAGATATCAAGATATTGACACACGTCCCTCTCGATCTTTTCAGACTTCCTCACAGAAATCGGAAAGAAGAGGACGGTCAGAACACAAGGAAGAGCACGTCAAGTCCAAAGACAAAGAACCTGCTCATCAAAGTAAAAAATTACAATTTCCCAGAAAGAAGGTAGCAAGTATTAACATTAAACATGCCGAGAATCCTGAGGACAAAACTGAAAAACGGAGAGTGGGCCCAGACAATGCTAGACAGCGCAGCAGAAGTGACCATAGCTCGCAAGATCCTGATGAATCTTCTGGAGACAGTGGACACGAATGAATACATTCAAGTGGAAACTGAAGACACGCGAGCTAGCGTGCCCCATAAACTATATGAAATAACATTACGTATAGAGGGAGATAAAACTAGGAAAATAAAAGGTCTCTTTTGGGAGAATCTATCTAAAGGCTATGATATCCTGTTAGCTGAAAAAGACTGGCCACCAGAGTTTGTCAGGGAGTGCCCTCATGGCGAAGAAATGATCATGCCTGCCTTCTCAAATCATATCCCAATTCATAAAAAATACACATTTGCAAGAAAATGGGCAGTGGCCCAGGCCCCTGCTTTATATAAAAATCATGTAGGATGGAATGAGGATTCTCCTCCCCCACAAAATCCAGTTAAGAAGTCAACCTACTGCACAAAGGCAGTACCCAGTTAAACAAGAAGCTAAAAAGCAAGTCAGGGAGATCTTAGATCAACTTGAATATCAAGGGGTGATTGAAACATGCACCTCACAAATGAACAATCCTTTGTTTCCTGTCTCCAATCCATATGATTCATATCATCTAGTTTTGGACTACAGACATCTAAACTCCTGCTGTAAAACTTTTGCAGTCCAAAACTTACACAGTGCAGCACTAATGAATAACATTGTGCGCAAAAAATATAAAACAACATTAGATATCTCTATGGATTCTTCTGTCAAAACATTGCACCTGAAAGCAGGTATTTGACCGCTTTCTCAACAATGGGGTCGCAAAAATAATTTTGTCGACTCCCACAGGGATTTAAGAATAGCCCAGGATTATTCTCTGCAAGGGTAACAGAATTACTACAAATGTATGATGATGAGGCATTATCCTATGTCGATGACATCTATCTTACAGACGATGACCTGGAGACTCACTTGAAAAGAGTGAACACCATAATACTTGGGTTCGCATCGGTAGGTTACAAATTCAACTTTAAAAAGTCAAGAATAGCCCATCTAACTGTCCTATTTTTAGGATATGAATTATCAAATGAAGGCAAAAGCCTAGCAGACAATTTCTTAGAGAAATGTGCAGTACTCCAAGCACCTAAAACGCTGAAGAATTTACAATCAATACTAGGTTTCCTGAATTTCGGAAGAACATACATTCTAAATTATGCAGAGAGGGTTAAACCTCTCTACAAATTAATAAAACCTGATTTCAAACCAATTAATTGGACTCAAAAACACACAGAAATTTTGAGATCATTACAGACAGACATGTTAACTAACACAAAACTGCAAACACGCGCAAACGAACGAACCTTGTAATCCGAGTCATCTCAGGAAGATGTGGATTCACATACCTGACCTCTAATGAGGGAGAAACGGTACCAATAGCTTACAAATCACATTTGTACACACAAGCTGAAATGAAATTCAGTTCTACAGAAACAATTCTGACAGCGGTTCAAACTGCTGTAGCAAAAGAAAGAGCCCTAGCCCAAGGCAAGAGCATATCTGTTTTAACAGCAGTATCAGCACTTGAGGTATTAACAAGACCACGCATTCCAAATGCTGTGGTATTAGATCCAAAATGGATACAATGGGCAAATTCTCTTTCTGCAGAAGACGTGAAACACGCTTTTGACCCGAAAAAGAAAAAACTAGAAATCTAGAATACGAATATGAATATCCTCTGCCAATTGAAATTCTGCCTCTCGAACAGAACACCTGTGTAATTTACACAGACAGATTTGACCAATATTACGTTGTGGAAAAGCAAATTTACAATAACACGTGTGCAATTGTTAAAGGTCGGTGGCCCTTAGGTAAATTCAGACCAATGATCACTAAAACCGAATCATTCAGAAACTGTACAGCTCAGCGAGCTGAAATAAGATCTCTAAAGATGGCGCTTGAAAATGCCAATCGCGAATTCCCCACACTGATAGTGTGCGATTCACATTACTGCGTCCAGTCTTACAATAAGAGCGTGCAGACTTGGATTCAAAACGGTTACAAGGATGACACAGGTGCCACAATAAAGCATAAAAAGCTATGGGAACAAGTAGTTCTTTTGCAGAAAGAACTACAAAAGACTCATGTGATACATACACTGAGTCATCAACGTGATGGCATTCACGTTGCAGGGAATTCATTGGCTGATAACAACGACAGCTGGTCAACCGGCTTCCGGAGCCACTAAAAGGCGTTCAGAAAAACAAATAGATGGAGAAACCATGCTGGCAGTAAAAGCCTCATTAAAAGGCGACTATGCAGCATTACCTCTCAACTATCCACTCAATAATACATACATAATTGATGCGAACTCCATTCTGTTTGCTCAAATCCTTGGAGTGGGGGATAGAGTAATTCCAAACACGAACCGGAGAATCTTCTTGATACAAGAAGCACAAATGGGATTGTGTCTGAGGCACCAAGAGATCCTGAAATCTCTAATAGAATTACAATCACAGTACCGGTGGCCTGGAATGAGCGTGCAAGTTTATAACTTTGCAATGAGTTGTCAGGACTGCAACAGAGATCGCAGGGGTGAACCGGACCAGACACCTGCCCAGACACCTCTATTAGACAGCATTAGACTATCTACACGCAGACATCCACACGGAAGAATGCGGTCCCATAATTATTACGACTAGATTCACTAAAGATGTGGCCCCAGCGCTCGGCTGACGCCCGAACTGTTATAAAAGATTTGCAAGTCTTTATCGGCACATATGCAATTGGCATGCTACATTCTGACCAGGGTCCTGCGTTTAGCTCTCTTGCTTACAAAGAGGCCATGACCAGCATGGGCATTGCATTGCGGTACTCTTCTCCCTTCCATCCTGAGGGAAATGCGGTTCTGGAAAGAAAAAACCGTGACATAAAGCTATCTTTAATAGTGAGGGTATTAGGTTCGGGTGATGGGTGGGTCAAACATCATACAAGTGTCCAACATAGTCTTAACAATCTGCCATGAAATTCTCTAAAGGGTTGCACTCCATACGAACTATTGTTCGGCACTAGAATGAAAATCCAGGATTTAGATTGTCAAACTTCAGTGGTAGAAGAAAAAATATTTGATATCAAAGATCGTTTGGCTGTTTTACAGGACTTGAATGAAACAAGAAAAAGTCTAAGTAACATAAAGTTTAGGCCAACAACCACTGAAGAACCACCTGTCCCAGCAAGACCTGTCTGGATTCCAAAGATTGGGGATCTGGTCAGAGAAAAGATCGCGGTGAAGAAGGAATTTGGGCCTTCTTACAGAAAAGCAGTACCTGTCTTAGCTGTCAGCGGAACAAGATCAGTACTACTACTGCCACTTGCTGGTAAAAAGGAGAACCAAGTTATATCCATCGACCTGGTGAAACCGCAATCATGTGGCGAATAATAAGCGGTAGGCCCAGTGGACTCCCAAGAAGTAGCAGAAGACCAAATCTTGCTACAATCCAAGAGGTTCAAACTGAGAGACTAATCACTTTCAATAAACCTTCAGTGAATAAAAAAGGACTATGCAACAAAGCCATGAAACTTGTGCCTCTTGAAACCCAAATTGCAACAGTTCATGAAGAGACACCAGTCTACAATGATGTAGCCTCGGACTATACAAATTTAACAAAAGAAAATGCAAAAATCAATGGAAATCCGGAAGCAATCCCACCAATTGACAGAACTGCATCTGGCTACTTTATCAACTTTGAGGACTTTTCCGATGATCCGAGTGAACATGGAGACAAGCCAGCAACAAAAACTTTCAAAAAGAAAATTACAGAGCTTTTTCATCAACTCAAAGAAACATATCTGATTTCCCCTTGGATTGAACTATGGATTGTGTTAGGTGTCCTTTTCCTACTACTTTGGCTCATCATGGTTCTATGGTTGGGAAAATGTATTGATGGAAAATATAGTACAATGGACACAGCAAGTCGGAACATCAACTTGGTCCGGAAACCACACAGATCATCTCACATAGAGAAAAGAGAACTATCATCAGTGAACATCACAGCAAAGCCTATACCTGGTTGTATAGCATGGGACAGAACTGACTATGAAATCTATGGCCCTGTAGTGCTCTTGAAATATCCACACCATTTCAAAATTTCTTTGAGTGACTTTGTGACACCAAGTTCTTTCTCTGATGATTGGGACTTTGAGAATATTAATAATATGATTTCAGATTTAGAAATGTCAGCAAAATTTACAGAACATGATTATTTACAGGGTTCATCGAATTATGAAGAAATGTATTGTTATAACCACTATGGTCATCATTATCTGCATAAATCTGCAAATCCTAGAAATCTTTTTACTTATAATCAATGGGAACATTGTCCAACTCCACCAATAGGCAGTTCAAAAACCTTTTATGGAAAATTCACATACTTTTCAGGGTTTAATTACACTGATCCAGAAACGTTTTATTTCAAAATGTTAAATAAGACAGGAATGAAAAACGTGTTGACAAATACTAAATGGATTTATTCTGAAAAATGTTATGATAAAATGTCTACATTTGGTTTTGAGTTTTGGAAAAACAACATTGAAACAAAAACCATCTGGGGTACAAAAGAATGGCAGGTAAAAGGTCTAGAAGCATTATTCAGAGCCTGCATAATCCCAGAACAAATACTATCTCTGAATGATTCCATTCAACAAACAACATGTCTGGGTTTAGCCAAGATAAAAGATTTAAATAACCCGTCTATACCAAAGCCTATGCCTGATAGAAACACCACTACAGATGAGGGGTTAGACGTGTCCTACATTTTAAAACAAAACAGAACAATTCCTGATTGGAAAAAATGGTTGATCTGGCCCACAGACACAAATAACTGTCAAAATTGATTCCTGAACAAAATACAGGGGTTCAAACAGAACAGGCCAGACCCTAGATATTCCCAGAGACAACATCCAGGGATAGTTACAACATATAGTTTAGGAAACTATGCCTTGAATGGCTACAGAAGTCCACACTTCCCAAAATTAAGCAACACTTAACTTTACTTAAAGAAGGTGCTGACTTGCGAGATTTCATAATGGGACCCCGCAAACAGCGCCAAAAACGTTTCATATACGCCGGTATATACGCAGCTTACAATGAAGCTTGGAAATTAAAACAAATTGAAACTGCAGAAACAATACGAGAAATTGATCGTATTAATTTGGAGAAATCACTTTCTGTAGTGGACAATGGGTTAACGACTCTGTCCTCCAGAATCTATTCACTGGACAGCATTGTATCATCTGCTATTGATATAATAGAGCAGGACATGCTAATGTTACAACATGGCCAGTCCCAATTACGTTCTATTGTACAGCTAGGCTCTCGTTGCAAAACCTGCGTTCAGGCTATGTGCCTTGGCGTTTAATCAACACAACATCATTATTTTCTATCTTTAACCTTACTGATAAACAAATCAGTTTGGCACAAAAAGGAGCAGACTATACGAAACTGAGCATTGAAAAACTTGAGAGATTACCATTGACAATGTCAGAAAGACCTGTCATTGAATGGATAATACAATCCCGATAACAACTTTTCAGTTTCAATACTGCCAAAAATATATACCAGCAGGCCTGTATGAAAGGTTGGGTAAAGGATACATCAAATCAACCTGGAATTTACCTTATACACACAAATGTTACAGTGAAGGGAAAAAAGAGGTATTTCCTAGTGGTAATAATTGTAAAAAATCACTAAGCAGTACACTCCTGTGTCAAGGTATTAACTTGCATGGGGCCTGCAAAGTTTCATCAAACAACCTTTCATGTCATCTGCAGGGCACCCCTAACACACAGATAGAGCCATTTTTCAGACAACTATCCAACAGTAGCTACTTTATATTAAGTGACCACAGCTGTTGTGGCATGATGCCAGGAAAACCCTATCTCGTGAGCGTTACTTCCAGGGTCATTTGCTGTATGCAAGTATTGTATCCAAACAGCAATCCAGACATGGAGGCGGCAATATGGCCTTATGTGAATATCTCTTCTATTCAAATTGATACTTTAAGCAGAATGAAGTTTATTCTTTTACAGACAACTGTGCCTTTAACCTCGTCCAAAGAGACGTATGACCTGCAAGTTGCAAGGACAGCGGCAGAGATACATACCCTATTATCGACAAATTTCCCCGTGCATTTCATAGAAATTTTAAGTCAAATCTTAAACATGTCAGATACCAGTGGCATCGCACATGTATTTAAGACAATTTTTTCGGGACTGCTAACACCCTTCGAAGCAGCTCTTGGCATCTTCCCGAATTTTGTGCATTCGCTCTTCGGTGGCCTGCCTCTTATTTTGGGACTCGTAGCAGGAATTTTATTTTTGTTCCTTCTGCTCCAATATGGCAAGCCAAGTCACAGACAAAACTCTTGCTACGATGGAAGAAACGATCCTAGCAATACGATACTAAGAACTTATCACTAAAGTCCTCGGATTGGCCCGGGTAAGAGATCTGAATACTACCAGGTTTCTTTCATTCAGGCCAATTTGGCAAAATTGCATCTTACCTGTGCTTTGATGTCTGCTATGCGGAGAAGAATGCGTGTTGGACGTTTGTCTTACACTACCATCAGCAGTACGAATGGATATCGATGCTTTGCTTTGTCCGGTAACAACTCATGCAACGTGTTGTCCCCAGCGGCTACCTATTCTGATGACGGCATTCGTTGAGACTTCACCATTATGATTAGTTGGCAGTGAAGTACGAGATGAAAGCGGCACCACACAGGTACAACCTCCTGTGAACATTGCTGATCCTGACATCGATGATGGCAACGCATTGCACATATGCACTATTTCCACCTTTTCGGAGTTGGCCCAACTTTCACCTACTGTTGTAGATGCATTTTTGGCCGGCCTATCAGAAGTAATGTTCTCCCCTAACAATGAGAATAATATTTAAAAACGAGCTCACAGCGTTCCCTGAACTCTGAATTCGGCCTTCAGTTGTGATAAACAGAACTCTAAAAAAACAGTGGAATTATATTTTTTCTCCCTTCCCGAGAGCGTAATTATTTTTCCCAAATTTCCAAAATATTTACCATTTTTTTGGCACATGGTACTCAGCTTAAAGTAGAACTATTCTTAGAGAACAGAATTTCTATTTTTAGAGACTCTAGAGACAATATTTTGAATCAATATTTTGAATCAACCTCTAGAACAGTGTTCTTCAAACTGTGGGGCAAATGGGAATTCTCCCGTAACTGAGGGCTGGAGGGGGGAGGGAGGGGAAATAGATAAGGCAGGCCGTGTGCTTTTGTCACGTTAAGAGCTAACAGTTAATCTTCCCAGGAGGGGGTTAATTGGTAGAGCTTGGATGCTTCAGCTTCAGTGGAGGCAGGGTCTCCTCTGCTAAAAATAAAACGAACAGACAGTCTTGTTCCTTTGCATTCGATTTCAAAGCAGAGGAGACTCCTTGCCTCTCACTGCAGCTGGCAGGACGGTCTTTCCTTGCTTTCAGTTTTAGCAAAGCAGACATCCTGCCTCTCAAAGCAGCTGAAGCATTTCAGCTTTACCAGTTTAACCTCATCCTGGGAGGAAGCTCTTAGTAGAAAGGAGACCAAGTTTCTTTTACGTTTACACAGGCAGGCGCTGCAACACCCAAAGGGCTTCAAGTTACCAACAGAAAAAAATGAGCCATGTGTTTTTTAAACAGCCTGCTTGTCTGCACACCAAATATGCTTATAAACAAACATTTGTTATGTGATGTTTCTGTCTTTGTTCCATTTTATTATCAGTCATGGACCATTCAGGCAGCTATAGAACACAATTAAAAGTGCTACTATTTATATTTGCTGCTCAAAGTATGCACAGACAAGTGCAGACAATACAGCTTCAGGTGACTGTTATTTTTGTACCAACTGGGCCATCAAAATAATGAGCTGGCAACCCTAACCATAAAACTGGAAGTTTGTTGGAAGATCAACACATTCATTTCGTCCACCCTGATCCCTGGTTAATGCCATAAAAGCAATAGTTAAACTTATCTGAAACCCTACGCTGCCATCAATAACCGGCTGAGTTAGTTCAAGTGTCTGGAAATGCACCCTGCATTCAGACAACTCGCTCTCATTATCGCCCTTCACTTTCATGCTCACCCTGCACTCACAGCGATCACAATGCACTCACACTGATCACCATGCACTCACACCATTCACCCTCTCACCCTGCACTCACAGCGATCACAATGCACTCACACCATTCACCCTGCACTCACACCATTCACCCTGCACTCACACCATTCACCCTGCACTCACAACGATCACCCGGCACTCACAACGATCACCCTGCACTCACACCATTCACTCACACTGATCACCGTGCACTCACACTGATCACCCTGCACTAACACTGATCACCCTGCACTCACACTGATCACCCTGCACTCACACCATTCACCCTCTCACCCTGCACTCACAGCGATCACGATGCACTCACACTAATCTCCCTGCACTCACAGCGATCACAATGCACTCACACTGATCACCCTGCAGTCACAGCGATCACAATGCACTCACACTGATCACCATGCACTCACACCATTCACCCTCTCACCCTGCACTCACAGCGATCACAATGCACTCACACCATTCACCCTGCACTCACACCATTCACCCTGCACTCACACCATTCACCCTGCACTCACAACGATCACCCGGCACTCACAACGATCACCCTGCACTCACACCATTCACTCACACTGATCACCGTGCACTCACACTGATCACCCTGCACTAACACTGATCACCCTGCACTCACACTGATCACCCTGCACTCACACCATTCACCCTCTCACCCAGCACTCACAGCGATCACGATGCACTCACACTAATCTCCCTGCACTCACAGCGATCACAATGCACTCACACTGATCACCCTGCAGTCACAGCGATCACAATGCACTCACACTGATCACCATGCACTCACACCATTCACCCTCTCACCTGCACTCACAGCGATCACAATGCACTCACACTGATCACCATGCACTCACACCATTCACCCTCTCACCCTGCACTCACAGCGATCACAATGCACTCACACCATTCACTCTGCACTCACACCATTCACCCTGCACTCACACCATTCACCCTGCACTCACACCATTCACCCTGCACTCACAACGATCACCCGGCACTCACAACGATCACCCTGCACTCACACCATTCACTCACACTGATCACCGTGCACTCACACTGATCACCCTGCACTAACACTGATCACCCTGCACTCACACTGATCACCCTGCACTCACACCATTCACCCTCTCACCCTGCACTCACAGCGATCACGATGCACTCACACTGATCTCCCTGCACTCACAGCGATCACAATGCACTCACACTGATCACCCTGCAGTCACAGCGATCACAATGCACTCACACTGATCACCATGCACTCACACTATTCACCCTCTCACCTGCACTCACAGTGATCACAATGCACTCACACTGATCACCAGGCACTCACACTGATCGCCCGCTCACCCTGCACTCACAGCGATCACAATGCACTCACACTGATCACCAGGCACTCACACTGATCACCCGCTCACCCTGAACTCACAGTGATCACTCTGCACTCACAATGCACTTGTGCTGTTCACCCTGTACCACACCCTGCAGTCCACAAGCACACTACCCACCCTGCACTCATGAAACGCTTCACTCACATGTCTGCCTTTCTGCTCAATGTGCATACTCACTGAAATAAGACCATCACTAACCATACATTCATTTGTCCCACTCTGCACTGACATCCGCACCTAAATTCATATGGTCACCTCACTCACCCTGCAGTCACTCCTCTTACCCTTCTCTCACACTGTCGCATAACTCACCGTGCACTCACATGGGCACTCCTACCACCCAAAAAGTGCAGAGGGTTAATGTGCCTGCTATAAAGAATGTGTACCATGCAGATCAAAGAACTGAGTGTGGGTAAACTATGAGTAGTTGTTGGTGAGTGGTAGTGAGGAAATTCAGGGAGAAGGAGGAAATGGGGGCCAAAACAGACCGTTGCACTATGTGCGTCCAGTGCTAGGGCCAGCCCTGGATGGGAGTGTTAGCCCCCCGAAGTTCGGGTCTAGTTGCGCCCCTGTACACAAGTATGGGCATGTCGTGCCCCATCAAAGATTATGTAGTGTACCAGATTCCAGAAATTTCTGTCAGGTGGTGGGGGGGCCCAACATCTAATAAAATTCAGCTGGGGGGGCTCAACCTACAAAAGTTTGAAGACCTCTGCTCTAGAATATGTACAATCTTGTATAAATATGTGATGAAATGATCTCGACCTTTTTTCTGTATTCAGAGCCATTTCATAAATGTAATTTTCGCAATTCATTCAGCCAATATTTATATTTGCATTTCCTGAATGATAACACTGCTTGAAAGCGTACAGTCTAATACTCATTTTCGTGTATCTATACCATTTCAAATGCATCCATTGTATTTTGGGGTGGGCTGGAAAACACATTCATACCTATATGTTTATATATTGCTTAGTATTTAGTAATGATGGACATTATACGTGGAGTGGATGTTGTGAATGTATCTAGGACCCTAATTAAATATTACTGATTTATGCCCTTATATGGTTATAATAAATCCTGTCCTTATAAAGGCATAAGAATCATACCCATATTTAGTCATAGCCCATGCAGCCCAAATACGGCAAGGCTACTTCCTTAGACTCCTAGGGAGCACAACAAGTTCTTTCAACACACCAAACCTCCAGCAACCTGCAAATTCCCCATGCTTTTGTTTTGATTTGTCATAGAACTACTGCGAGCACTAAAAGAATGGCCAGTTCTTAGTGACATCTTTTATTGACGTCTTATGTCCAACCTTACGTCAAACACGGCACTTTCCAGGTATAAATATACCAACACTTGCCTTAAGCGACACATGGTGGTGTGGAGCAGAGCGGCTATCTACTTATCCGAAGCCTAGCTGATGCGAGAGCCGAAGGAAGCCGTCCCTCCCTTTGACACACCGGCAAAGAAGCTGCCTTTTCTCACGCCGAGAAATCCAGCTCCGGTGTTTCCAGTCACCCCTGTGGGTTACTGGGAGATCTGGAGATCGAGTCCTGAGAACGAGATACAAGACCTCCTTCATTCTATAACCAAGGTACGGAGCTGATTAAAACCTTAAAGAGAATTCTTGATTCAGATTCTTGGCAAAAACCCAACTTAACTTAAAACTGCAACTTACTTACTCCTTCCCACGTATTAGGCTTAGGTCAGGTACACCGGGGTAGGCATATCTTAGAAGCACCAGTTGAGTTCGATAGTCAATGTTTTTATGTATGTAAATATTTTATCAGTTTTAAAGTATCATATGGCTAAGAAACCATATCAATGCTTTTACAGTATTATTTCATAATACTCCTTTTACTGTACGCAATTTACTTCATGATAATTATTGCAATTGTGGCAATTCATTTCTCTTGCATGAGAAAGAAGACTGCTCAATAAAATAACACCTTTTATTGAAAACGCCCATCTCTCTATTTCTCTGCACTCTGGTGAAATTAAGCATGCACGATTGACAGTGAAATAGCTGTCTATTGTTTTCAATCAACTATAGACCCATATCGTTGCTGCCATACTGTGCCAAACTGCTGGAGTCACATGTTTGTGAAACTATCTCCAGCTTCTTGGAAAAATCTGAGTATTTGGCACCGAATCAAGCAGGGTTCCGTCCTTGCCACTCCACCGAGGCGGTCATCCTCTCGGTGTTAAATACTTTGAGGCGGAATGCAGATGCAGGAATCCATCAGGCGCTTGTGCTACTGGACCTCTCTGCTGCGTTCGACACGGTCGACCACACCATCTTGGTCGACCGTGTCGAGCAGGCAGGTCTCAGGGGCCCCGCATTGAGCTGGATCCGCTCTTTCATCTCGGGCCGCACACAATCGGTCAGACTGGGCTCCTTCTCTGCTCCCACTATACCTACCACCTGCGGGGTACCACAAGGTTCCTTGTTATCTCCCCTTCTTTTTAATGTCTACCTACGCCCTCTCTTGCACTCCCTGCGGAATGCTAATGTAACCATCTTTAACTACGCGGATGATTTGCAGCTCATCTTCCCTCTCAACACCATGGACTCAGTGGGCGAATTCCAAAGAACTATGTCCCACATATTGAGTTGGATGAGCTGCAATCATCTGAAGCTCAACCCGGGCAAGACCGAGCTGGTCCTGCCCGGACAGAGCCCACTTAGTTGGAATTCCAACTTCTGGCCCACTAACATGGGAGCGCCTCCTACTAAGTCTTCCGTGGTTAAAAGCCTAGCTATTTTCATCAGCGAGGATCTCTCGCTAAAAAGACAGGTTGGAGCGGTGGTATCTTCCAGCATCTTTCAACTGAAGAAAATAAAAAAAATTGCTCGTTTCTTTTCTTCAGCAGCCCTCACACAGATCGTCCTCTCCTTGGTTCTGTCCAGGCTGGACTTCTCTAACAGCCTTTACCTCGGCCTCCAAATTGGTGAGCTTAAACGTCTCCAGCTTGTTCAGAACCAAGCCGCCAGGCTCCTTCTGAATATATCCAGGAGGCAATCCATCAGACCTGGCCTCAAGCAGCTACATTGGTTGCCAGTTGAGCAACGTGTGGCCTTCAAGGCTGGGTGTATTCTGTTCAGGTCCCTGAATGACTCTGGCCCTTCATTTATCAGAGATCTATTAAAAAAATACTGCCCCTCCCGTCACCTTCGATCCACCTATAAATCACTTCTGATTGTACCTTCATTCAAATGGAAGCGCCTCGGAGGTAGCTGTTTCGACCACCAAGCTGCTGTTCTTTGGAATTCTCTTCCTCTCCATATAAAGCAGAATGATAACATCCTCAGCTTTAGACAATCCCTGAAAACCTGGCTGTTTTCTCAAGCTTACTACTGATAGCACTGCTTTATTCTTTGACTGCCTTGCCTGGTCCCTCCTACAGCGCCATGAAGCCTCCGGGCGTACGAGCGCTTAACAAATCCCAACTAACATTAACATTAACATTAACATTCACACGACTCTGGAGATATACTCCTTATTCTGGGGGAGCAAAGTTGTCATGTTATATTGTTGTCAGAAGCTAATCCCTTCTTGTCTAAATCAGGGAAGTTAACCCCTCCCTATTAATTCGAGAAAGTTTCTAGTGACCTCTGAGCTAGCTGGCAAAACTATTTAAGTTTAACATAGTCAATAGAGACCTAGATGACCTCAGTCCTACGTCTACACCGCCGTTTATGTTATTCCAATGCGCAGAGCCTATTGGGAATATAGGAACTACACTACAGGGGAAAGGGGACATCCTTGTCTGGTGCCTCTCGCCAGTGCAAAAGAGGAGGAGTGTAGGTCATTTACCATCACAGTGGCACGGAGTCCAGTGTACAATAAGTGAATCCAGGCTAGAAATGGGGTGGGAAATCCCATGCGTACCAGGACAAAGGATAGATAGTCCCATTCCAGGGAGTCAAATGCCTTGGTGGCATCAAGGAATATGGCGGCCGCGTTTTCCTCGGGGTCTATGTCGTAAAGCACTGCGAACAATGTTCTCAAATTATGGGCTGTACTCCTAGTCGGGACAAATCCCGACTAGTACAGGAGGACCAGCACTGGCATAAGGGGGCTGATGCGATTTGCAATTAATTTGGTGAGGATTTAGGCATCTACATTTTTAAGAGAGAGGGGCCTGTAGGAATCTAATAGTGTAGGTGATTTGCCTGGTTTGGGCAAAGAAATGATGAGAGCTTCACGCATTGTACGGGGCAGAATGCCGGTCTCACGGGCTTCTTCACACACGTGCCCGGAATAATGAGATGCTGATTCAATTTATAGAACTCAGCCGGTAGGCCATCTGGCCCTGGAGATTTGCCAGATTGCAATTGCATAATAGCTGAGAGGATCTCATCATCTTCATGGTGGGTTAGAAAGAACTCTCTTTGACCATTTCCCAGCCAGGCTATGGCAGTGTCCTTTAAAAATGATTCAAAGTCTACTGGAGTGTGGCGGTGGGTAGAGTACAATTCTTTATAAAATTGTTTAAACGCAGCCAGTATATCCGTGGAGTTTCTGTATGTCAGGCCATCCTCATCTCCAATTTCTAATACAGTGTTGGCGAAGCGTGGAGGACGGGCTGAGGAGGCCAGCGCTCTCCCCGGTCTCTCGCCCTCCCCATAATGGCGAGCTTTGTGGTATTTTCCCCTAAATTTTCACTCCCGTTCGTTCTGCAGTTTCTTGGTAGTCAGTGAGCAGCGTGCGTAGGTGTGCTTGTAGTGTGAGAGAGGGCGAGGTCTGGAAATCGGACTCAGTTTGCTTGAATTCTAACTTTAATTTGTGGAGTGTGTTACGAATATCTTTCAACACCCCGCCACTTTTTGCCAGGCAGATGCCTCGTATGGTGACTTTAAAAGCCTCCCATATTGTAGAGTATAGAGGAACGGAGTCATTGTTACGAAGGAAGAAGTCCGATATCTCTTGTTCGACTTCGTCTTTAAAAACAGGGTCAAGAAGGGACTGAGGATTGAGGCGCCATGCTAAATATGGGATCCCCGCAAGAGAAAACGTGTTGTGTTAAAAAACCAACAATTAAGAATTATACAATTTCATAGGAAAAATAATAATTCCAAAAGGGGAGAGATTCAATCTGGGTACTGTAATTTATTAGCAATACCTCGGTAATAACATAATCAAACAATTTTTGTAAAAGCCCCAGAGTGGAAAGGGGAAAGGGAGGGGAAGTGCTTTAGGGAGTGTAAAAGAGGAATGAGCACAGTTAAGAAGACAAGTGACAGGTACAACAATTTCCAGCAAAGTCAAATTACTACAGATACTTATGCCCGGAAATCAGGGCACACAATGATGACTAACTGAACAGGTAAACTTTCAACGGACACACAGTCAATTAGGAGCTACAAAGGGCTCGTGCCGGAAGTTTCAAGAGAGAGCCGTCGACGTTTCGACCCCTGTATGTAGGCTACATTCAGTCCTTGAGTGGGGTCTTCATCAGGACAAAGACAAGGGAGAGTGAGGGGCAACCTGTTAGATAAATTAATAATTGAATTAATGAGTGTGTTTTTATTAAACTATTACAACATGGTCAATTGAATTTGACCATGAGGAAAGTCACATAAACAACTTAAGGTTAAGTAAATTACCATGGAGTCGTGGCCCGACTGGGCTCAGGACGTGGAAATGTGATGGACTGTGCATGGGTCACATGTCGATCACGGCGTGATGTATTCACAATGCTACAGAGGAGAAAGAACAGCCAGTGAGAGTACTCTATATCACTATTGATTAAAAAACAACCAGATTATTTAGTGAGAACCTATGTCTAATCTGGTGAGTCAGGGTAGGAGGAGTACCTGAGATGTTGACACTAGTGGATAGACTCCACCGTCATTGAAATTAAATGTCTAATGAGTTTAAACTGTTGGTAGAGCAAAATAACGCGGAACACAAGTTCCAATGTTGCAAACTAGGGCTAGCAGGTGTCTCAAAAACAACAGAATTGGTAAGAGAGTCAAAACATGAAACAAAAGCCATCCCTTGGATGATACCGATAAGCGAGTAATTGACATACCTGTATTTAAATGGGAGGCAGTAATACAAATTCCTAGAACGATTGTCCAATAGGATTCAACGGAGCCGCAGAGTCAAAAAAGTCTGTCGGCAACCGATGGATTGCAGACAGCGTGAGTCGTGTTACAACAGTTATACATCCAATGAAGGTTAATCTGGGGGGGAGCAAGGAATGAGTATTAAGGACATTGATGTGAGTGGAGCTTCGGTATTTTTTTAACAAAAATGGGGAAAGAAATGTCCTTATTCCGATTGCGGTACTCCTCACTTATTTATCTCAGAACCAAATGAGATTAGATTTATCAAGGGGCACGGATACCAAAGGTTCGGAGTACGAGAATGCTCGACATACCTTTATCGTGAATCCGCAGCCAAAAGCTTGCAGAGGGGCGTCGGTTAAATCCGCAGCCGGTGGCTTGCAACCAGCCTGGGTTGAGCTGCCATGGGGTCAGACACGATCGAGGATGAGTCTGGGGAAAAACAGTACGGATTGGGGTTTAGGTGCTAATCAAAACCAGAGTTAAAGTGATCTCAGAAACGCGCCGTATAATCACACACCAGGTCACATCCACAGCGTCCGTGGACAGTAACTCCGCGACTCCAACTACGCGGAGTTCCAGAGGAGGGGTCAAATTTCAAACACCGCCTGTGATGAAAATAGAAGAGTTACTTAGTATACTAACGTGGTCGTCAAAGGACAGTAAACAGGAATTCACTCAACAAGTATTTCTGTCATTGTTACATTTGTAATTAAATATAAAATCATGGACCTTTTTGAAAAAACCCGCGCAACTCTCCAACATGAGGTTGAAGGCGGGTTGTATTGCAAAATAGTGCCCGAATAGGGGTGAAGCATTTGGGGTTATGGAACCCATAGTATTTACGACATACAAGTGGATCATAATATTCAGCAAATCATTAAAGGAGTATTATAGTAGTTTGGAAACTTAGTATGAAGACCCCACTCAAGGACTGAATCTAGCCTACATACAGGGGTCGAAACGTCGACGGCTTTCTCTTGAAACTTCCGGCACGAGCCCTTTATAGCTCCTAATTGACTGTGTGTCCGTTGAAAGTTTACCTGTTCAGTTAGTCATCATTGTGTGCCCTGATTTCCGGGCATATGTATCTGTAGTAATTTGACTTTGCTGGAAATTGTTGTACCTGTCACTTGTCTTCTTAACTGTGCTCATTCCTCTTTTACACTCCCTAAAGCACTTCCCCTCCCTTTCCCCTTTCCACTCTGGGGCTTTTACAAAAATTGTTTGATTATGTTATTACCGAGGTATTGCTAATAAATTACAGTACCCAGATTGAATCTCTCCCCTTTTGGAATTATTATTTTTCCTATGAAATTGTATAATTCTTAATTGTTGGTTTTGTAACACAACACGTTTTCTCTTGCGGGGATCCCTTTCACATGTACCAGATATCGCCCAGGTCCCCGCGACTGCATGGGTTCAACCCTCCTCTTTGTAATATGCTAAATATGGGGGCTCCTCCTGTGGCGGGGTGAGAGTCAGAAGTACGGGAGAGTGATCTAAATATGTGCGTGGTAAATACGATGTGTGTGACGTCCAAGTTGCCAGTCTCCTATCGACCAGCCAGTAATCTATGCGCGACCAGGAAGCATGAGCGGAAGAGTAGCAGGAGCCCTGACGTGTCGACGGGTTGTGAGTTCTCCAAGGGCTAGCTGCGCAGCCGTGTAATGGTGCGGTTGCGGGTGTGACCTGTCTAGGCTAGGGTTAATTGTGACATAAAAGTCTCCACCCCATATCAGGTGTGTGGTGCCTACGTCCTGTATCTTTCCCCGCAACACCCGGAAAAACTCTGGGTCGTCCATAGCACGATACCATTGTAATGGACTGTGCGGATAGCCTGCCCCACATTATGTTGTACCTCCCTTGCGGGTCAGCATAGGATCCATGGGAGTGTGTGTTTCACCAAAACGTAGGTTCCCCGGCATATGAGGAGTAGCATTGAGCTCTCAATACCTTGCATCTAATTTTTTCCCTCAAGTTTCTTTGTCTGTGTTGACCATTCTCTGCATTTACCATTCTCCAATTCACCCCTTAGATTACTGTACTCATCTTTTTCTCTCGACAATTAATTCACCTTATCTTAATCTCCCTGTACTTCTCTACCTCACTCAAAAACATACCTATTTCCCTGCCTCTCTTTCTTCACATACTTCTTCCTTTGTCTACCTCTCCTTATCATTCCTTCTGGCTACATCACCTTTCTCTATTTTCTTTATCTCTACCTCATATCTTTTTACATCATCTCTATCTCTAACCCTCTAACCTCTTCTCCCTCTACTCCATGCCTCTCTCTGTGTACTGTTTTCTTTATATCTCTTTCCATCTCATGTATTCTGTCATTTTCCATTTTTCTTACAAAGCAGAGTCAAGGGTAACTGTCTCACCAGAGAAGTGCACACCTATAAAAAGGAGAAGAGGGGCAAGACAGAGGAAAATAAATTAGGCATAAGTTATTGAATATTGATGTGATCTTTGGGTTTTCTGCTTACGTACCCCCACTGCATTTCATATATACATTAGAGGTGGGCATAACTTGTGTAGTTGCTTGAGTGCAATTACAGGGAATTACTGCAAAATTGTGTGAGAGTGAGCGAAATTACACATGAAGAGTAATTCAGCATTGAGCGATATTGCCTCTGAATAAAAAGCCCTGTTGCATCCAAAATGGACAGGAGGATGCATTTTGCACTTAACAATAGCTCTACATGCAACAGATCATGAGCAGCAGCGTGATGTTTCTCCCCAATAAACTCTTGCAATTTAGCGCTATTTTTTTAGAGTACTATTCACAGTTGCATTAAAAATAGACGCGAGAATGCATTTTCCAATCTGAAAAGAGTGCTAAATACAAAACAACACAAACAGCAACGTGCTCCCTAAATTAGCTGTTTCTGTGCTTCCTCATCCTCAAATTACTCTTAATAATGCGAGCCTGCATAATCGTGTAATTATTGGTGATTCTGCATCATAAAGTGACGTGGAATAACTGCAATACTCAGATAATTCCAGCGTAATTAAAATTACTCCCAAGCCCGATGTTCATATATTCATGTATTTCAGTGCACATTTTTCCTTTGTAAATGTGTGTGGCATTTAATATTGATTGCACATGTACAACATATAACCTTTGCATTATTATAGCCTCATAGCACATCAATTATGCATGTATATGTATTAATTTCATTTATATCTTGCAACACAATCTAGTATGCTAATTCCTCCATTTTTTACATCATTAATCACAAAGACTGCTCTTTCCAAAATATTCAGAAGACTGTTTTTATGCTATATGTAGCTACATATTAGCCAGAGAGCATTCTTCAGCTTCCCGGGAGACTGGGAGATTGTGTGAGTGGAAAACATCCCTAGGTAAATCCATAGGCTGCTCATGGCAGGCAGGGACATTATCAGCCTGGAGCGCTCTAAGTACAGAAGCTAATTAAACAAAACACCTGGTATTCATGTAACACACATGAGGTATGTGAGCTAGAAGCCACCTAAAGAAGTTCAGAAAGTCACTTTTTGTACTAAGACAGTTTACCGAGTGGCTAGAAGGGAGGGTTGGCTGCCCAATATCGATTACATTAGATGCAATGAATTACTGAAATGTCATTACAATGTTAGAGTTCTTTCTAGTAGTTTGCAGATTAATTGCTTTCATTGCCACTATTGCGTTTGTTTTCATGGTTACATCTGTACATATTTTCGGCACTAGATTAGGACATTAATTTAGATAAAATCTTAAAAATATATAGTGTGTATTTCTTGTATGTGTCCTTCCTTGGTAAAAAAGAGTTTTGCGACTCACTAATACAACAAATAATCCTCTAGTCTCACAGGACGGATCATTGCCTGAAATGCAACATTCGTATCTAATTTCTAGATGGTCTATGGTTACTATCCATCAGATTGTCTGTTTTAAATTGGTAAATTGACTCAACCTGCTCCATACCAGAGGGTCTAGGGTTTCTAAAGCTGTAACAAACTGTGCCATATTTTGCAAAGGTGCCAAAGCGCATCATTTTTAACAAATGGAATGGTAAACATCCTCAGGGGAGCTCTTTCATTCTCGCTATTGCAGCAAGAGTGCCAGCAGTGAAAGTAGGTATATTGATGATTCCAAACATTTAACAACTAAAGCTACAATTTCAAACATTATGTGCATGCCTTTCTTTAGTGTTATCCACTAGACCCCTGAACATGTAACAAATAACCCATCCCACAATAGAAGTAATACGCTGATTAGACACTGAATTTTATGTAAAATATGGTTGCAAGTAAAAAAAAATAGATCCAAACTCAAAACCAAATGCCCTTACTAATGCTTGTTCAGGCTTTGTTTTGGTACTAATTGATGCCGGACATCAGGCAGCTTGAGCTTTTGGCTGTTTTTGTGTGCTCCCATTTCTGAAGGTTTTACATATAATTTTAATATCTTTTAACATCAGGGAGGATTAAATGAACTAAATAGGGTTAATAAATTCAAAGCTTCTCCAAATAGGGGACCCCAAAATATATCTTGCACAGGGCTCCGCAACTCCTTAAGATGTCACTGTGCCAGGTGGCTGTTCGCCAAATATTCTGGTTTCGGAAACAAACTGCAAAAGTGGGAGTTTGTTTTTTCAAAGAAAAGAGAACAACTCACACCCAGGAAGTTTTCTGCTTGGGTGTGGGAGCATTGTATTTTTGGTGTCTGTGATCTCCAGGAATATCATGGCAGTAATGGACAGAAAAAAAGACATCGGATAGTCCACTCTAAATATGACAGGCAATCTGATGTTCTTACTCCGATGGTCCCTTCAACATTTGGCAGTGCAGAAGAATCACATGTATCGCTGCTAGATACATTTTTAAACAGAATCTATTCCAATGGAGGTTGTTAGGGCTGTCAGTCTTAGGGTTGTCTTCCCCCAAACGTTTTGCCTTACTCCTCCATATTTTTCTGATGTTGTTTTTGTTGGCCTTAGGACTCTGTGAAGATTACCAGTGCTAACCAGCTCTAAAGTGTGTGTGCTGACTTCTTAAAACATGGTAGCATTGGCTTGTCCCAAATTGACATATTTAATTCACTTCTCGGTCCCTAGTAAAGTGGCACTACATGTACACAGAGCACTACAGGCACCCAGCGCCACCCACTTAAGAAGCCCTTTAAACGTGTCCCATGCCTGCTATTGCAATCTCTGTGGGCAGTTTTAAACATCTAATACATTTGGCAAAATAAAACCTTTTGCCAGGCCTAACCTGTCTTTTTTAATACATAGATGTCACCCCTAGGGTAGGTCCTAAACAGCTCACAGAGCAGGGAACAATGCATTTAAAAAGTAAATAAAACACTTTTAAGCTTTCCATGCCCTGATAGTGATAAACACTAAATAAAATGTTCACTACTGCATGTCCTATTCTCCCATAGAATAACATTTGAGTTACATTATTACATTTAATATACTGTAACTTTAAAAGGGGAACAGGTGAAGTCATATTTGTTTATCACAGTTTTAAAAATGCCACTTTTAAAAATTCTAATTTTCCTGCCGTATCCATTTAGTGCATGTAGTCTGTGGGTCACATGACTGGGTGGAGTTGGCAGTAGGATGTTGTGTATTTCTCCTAGACAGCCACACAAAGCTTAGGCATCCCTGGATGGGCCGTCACTGACAGGATGGGAGGGAGGATGGGCACAGCCTCACATACATTGAAATAAGCTGTGCCCCTCCTTCACACAAAGTATTGCATACCCTCTGTAATTAGTCTGGAGCCAGGGCCCTTCAACGGGAAACCTCTAGAAGCTTCTCTCACTTCAAAGGAGGCAACAGGTATAAATATTGGACCTCAGACACCAAATCTTGAGTACACTTCTGGACCTATGAAGACTCTGCCAGGAAGAAGGATTGCTGTGCTGCTGAAAGGACTGCCACTCTGCTGGACTGCAGCCCAGAAAGACTCCTGCAGTGCTAATATGCTACCTGCTGTGCTTTTGTCTGGGTAAGAAGGACTGGACAAGTAACCTAAAGCCAGCACCACCAAAGTGAGTCCAAGAACTAGTCTCTTTTAACAAGCACCTGGACTCTCTGCAACTGTGAGTCCTACCCTGTCCAGTGTTGTTACCCTGTCTTGGACCATTGGAAGTGGGCATGAAGGGTCTCTGCCATTGCATCTGTGGATCCAGCAGAACGAGGCATCACCTTTACTGTGCAGCCCAACCCTGAGCAGAAATGAGGTATCGCCTCTGCTGTGAGGATTATTCGAGCACAAAGACTTCGAATGGCCTCACTGCCTGCATCGGACCCACCATTGCATGACCCATCCCCGACACAGGTCCTTGCATCCAAACCTCTTTGGGAAGCATAGACGATGATGCAGGACTTTGTGTTGCAAATCCCACAGTCTCTTTGAAACCAGCAGGTGCGCAACATATCCTTGTAGCAGGAATTCACAGTGCACTTTTCCCTCATCAACAGCCACCGTGATCAAAACACAGGATCTCACATCACAGGCTCGCAGCATCCCAGAAGTGAAGCAACACCTCAACTGCACACCACATCCTCGATGCAGTACCTCACAGCACTCCACACCTAGGGGGTCATTACGATTGCAGGGAATCCGCATACTCCGGGCCGGCGGAAGCCACCGCCGGCCCGTAGTATGCGGATTCACCGCGGCGGACACACAAATGACCCCCAGCCAGATTAGGATGGCTTGGGGGTCATTTTTACGTCCACCGCTTTTCTGCCGCGGTCGCCTTCCGACCACGGCGGAAAAGCTCTAACATGGCTGGTGGTGTCTATCAGACACCGCCATCCATATTAAGATTTGAATTTTGTAATGCCTTTCCCCGGCGGCAATGCCGCCACGAAAAGGCATACGGACTGTTCTTTGGGGGCCCGTTGTGGGCACCCTGGGTGAAGGGGGGTGGGGGTGCACATGGGGGGTACCTATGGTACCCCCCTGCATTTGCATGCACAAAGTTGCAGGCACCGCGCTTTGCCTGCCACTTTGTAGATGCAAATGCACTGATTGCATTTTTAACATTGCGGCGGTTGCTGCTTCAAGCAGCACCCGCCGCAATGTTAAACATACAGGATGTGACCGCCAGGGTGGTCACATCCTAAATTGTACGAGGGACCGCCGCTGCCCCTGCGGACGGTCCCTCCTCCTCTGGGGTGGCGGACGGATGCAGATCCGTCCGCCATCCTAATAGGGCCCCTAGTTTTGAAGGTACTCTTGTTCAAGTTTTATGGACTCTAACTGGGTCCATAAAACTTGCCTGTGCTCAGTCAGCCTGAACCTTTGACTTTGTCCCAGTTCAGCACAAATATTTTACACAATGCCTCTGAATTAATCCTGACTGCTCTGTTGAGAATAGGTCAATTTTGAGTTTGCGTGTGACTTTACTTTGACAAGGATTATTGTTCGTGCTTGAGAAGGGTTTCATCCTCTTCAAACAGCAACCCCATTTCTTACAGTAGGACTTTAAAACTAATATGATTCTTAGATTATTACTACATTTAAATTGAGATTTATCTTCATGAAAATCACAAATTATATCTTTGGTTTATGCTCTTTATTAATCCAAGAATATGCATGCACATCAAACATTATGTCAGGCTGTGGCCATGTATATCACACATTTAAGCTCAGTTCTCCTAGATTGTCCTTTTGGGCTCATTTACTAGGAGTTACATATCCCTTCTTTTCTTTATCAGGTTCACCTTGATTTCCGCAGTAGCTGCAGGATTTCTGGATAAAAAGAGGCAACAGAGTGTGGCCAATCATTAAGGTCTGCAGAGATGCATTCTGGGACTGCCAGTGAGGGACAGAACTTCATGTATCCATCCGGCGAGGAACACATAGGGATTTCTTAATTACTGGGAGCTTGGACTGAATTGACATTGGATATGGCTAGTCTCCCTGATCCGAAACTGAATATGTGTCACATTCGAAGTCACAAATGGCTTCTCACAATCCCAGTTTAAATGTCCTACTATTTGAGCCTACTTATCCAAAGTATGCCGGAGGTAAAATGTTTGCTCATTCCAATCAAAATAGAGGTGAGACAGTAGTTTCTCCTACTTGTCTCATTTTAAGATATACAAAGATCACAGACATTTGTCTCAATTACTGGATTATAGGCAGACTCTTGACAGAGCTGAGATTTCACCTAACAATTTTGATGACAATGGATATGATTATGACAGCTTTTACACAAATGATGACCACTGTGTTTTGAGCTTTACGTTTTTGAAAACTACATACAAATAATTCAGAATATCTGCATCGTAAAAGCATGGAGATGGAAAGATAGGTTGAGACGATTTATATGATTAATTCCAATAGATGTGATTATTCAACAAGTACCAATGAGTTTAATTCTCATGATTATGAATGTGAGAATAATAAGCATAAAGAAATATAATGTGTAGTAGATTGATTTTCATATGAAAAGTACAAAATTATTATTTCATGCTATAAAGGATGCACTGAAATGACAAACAAAAGTAGATGCTACGCCACGATGCTTAAAGATGTATTTATGAAACTTCTTTTGCATATGTTTGATACATGTAATTATTGAATAACTCTCAAATTATAAGATTAATATGCATTTTCATATATATATATATATATATATATATATAATGTTGACACTTACAAAAAATATGTATGAGTACCCTCTACTTACATGAATTGGTTATGATCAGATTGAAAATGTTTATTAATGTGTTTTTGAAGTATATACGTTAGTTTCCCTATTAACGTCTGATTCACAATAGAACATAATCTTGTCGTGTAATAGCCATATTTCATGTAGGCATCATTTTCACTCTCCTTTTCCCAGTGAAGTCACAGACTGAATATTCCGAAGCGCATGGGAATATTCAGTAAACTTGCAAGTCGGATTGAGATGATAACTGTCATCTTTGACATCCTTTGGACTGAATAGTGTGATTGCAACAATTCTGCTACACCATAGAACTCCTGCTTGGAAAAAGTCACACTAGTGAACATTTAAAATTTTCTTTTTAAATGCCTCTTTGTTTGACGTATCCTATGAAATAATGAAATGAAATACCAATATTTGTAAAGCGCACAGCTACCTCCGAAGTGGTGTCCAAGGACTAGGGCCCTCAGGAAGATTAAGGAAGCTATTGCCCAGAGTCACATAGTGCTGGGCTGACCTTCCACCGGTGCCAGGGATTGAACCATGAGCCCCAGATTCCAGCGTCACTGTTACCCTGGCCGCTGCACCACACCTCTTGCATCCTATGCCTACATGTCCTAAGGTGTGTAATCAATTTACTTACTTTTTCCGTATTGTATCTCCTTTCCTGCTACATCACCCTTCATCTGACCAATGGAACAGAGTGGTCTGATATTTTTTGGTGATGCAAGGGGTGTCACCCTAGAAACTATTGGAGTATAATTGCTCAAATCTTGGGAGAATGAGGGCTCAAGCTTGGACATCGATGGACAAAAGCAACTTGTGACGTAACACTGGGATTTGCTGTTGTGACAAACTGGAACCGGCTACTTGATACTTTGCTACACTTTCCTAAGGGTCTTTACAAAGCTCACCTAGAGGGATCAGGACTCTGAGGAAGGTCAGAGACCCATTAGGGCTAGGATGATTGGCTGAAACATGTCGGTAGGAGTAGAAGGGGTGTTGGAAAGGTAGCTTCTCCTACACACCCAACCATTATTTTTAACCCCGTCAAGTGGGACCACAAATAAAATAAGTATAAAGGTTACCACTTAGTCAGACTATCTCCTTTTCTTTCTCTTCTTTCTCAAAAAATCAGCGCTCCACCCTGAGTGCATGTATCAGCCCAATCATGAAGCATGCCACTATTTAGTCAGTGAGGGCAGTCATTAACAAGCCTGAGGGTTTGCTTTAAAACTCTGGTTTATAACTGACTATCACCTTTTTCTGTCCAAATACGCTCTATGAGTCCAAATCTGCCTCATCAGAGGAAGATTTTCCCTGATCATCCTTCATATTCTCCCTGAATCTCAATGGCTTGGTATATTTCATTAAATGCCTTTACTAACTTACTATTAGGACTGTATGCCATCTTATTTTAAATGGTAATCTTCCTTACCGATCAATAAATAACTAAACTTTGAAATGTAAACTGAATTCTGCTGATTCTGTCTCATCATTTCTTTTGGGGTAAACCATTTGGTTTAAGTCACTCATAGTCATTGGGAGTATTTCTGATTGAAATATAGTTGACAACAACGACTCTGATTTGTCACAATGACGGTGCTTGAGAGGGGAGGAGGAATGCATGCTTGGTGCATTCTTGAAGGGAGACCAGAGGGGTCCCTATGTGGATAGCAAGTTAAATGGAACTCCGTTTCGTTCCTTGTTGACACTGGAGCTACCGTTCCACTGTAAGAAAAGCGAAAGTTCCCAATCTACCTTTCTCGGGAGAAAGATTTCAAGTAGTAGGAGTTTTACATCGATTAATGTCAAATCTCATAACGGAACCTGTCACTGTACAAATTGGGCCATTTGAGGAATTGCACAACTTCCGAATATGTGACTTGTTGTGCAAACTCAATTTTTCCATTTATTGTATATTGAAGGAAATCAAATTCCATACAAATGATGAAGATGTTGTTTTTAAAATGGCAAAACACAAATCTGAAGCAGACGGTCTATTCCCATTGTTGATAAGTGATGTTTTGCCCTTGGAGTTAAGAGACACTGTCACCTGAAGTTTGGGACTTTATGGGAAAACATATTGGATTGATCAAAGGGTTGTTCCAATACATTACTTTGAAACCAAATGCAGAATACCCTTGAATTCCCCCATATAACTTGAGCCCAGAGACAATTGCAGGTTTTACATCCTAAATTGAGTCAATTATCAAACAAGAAATCTTGAAAGAGATCATGGGGAGTCCATGTAATTCGCATATTATGGGAATTCAGAAACCCAATGGAAAGCATTGGATTGCAAAGGATTTGCATAGGATTAATCAGATTGTAAGCCCATGTTGCCCAATTGTGCAAAATCCAGCTGGATACTACACCAGATTCCACGCAAAGCTGAATGGTTTTCTGTCATTGATTTGTGTCAAGCTTTCTTTTCCATTCCCTTGCACCCAGACAGCTAATTTGTATTTTGCTTTCCGGTTTGGAAATCGTGTTAGGCCTGGGCGGTGAACTTTGCTCCATTAGTGGAGTTTTCTGCACTCCGTAGAGCTTGCGGAGTGCAAAAAACTCCGCTACACGATGTGCAGCAGAGTTTTTTCCCCTCTCGCAATCACGAACGGTAAGTTCGCAAACATGAGCTGCAGCTCGGGCAGAATTTCTACCAGAGCGGCAGGAATACCAGCAAAAATTGCAGTTCGCACTGCACTCCGCCACTCGCTGAACTTCGCAGAGTTTTTTTCTAACTTTGCGGAGTTCTGCTAAGTAAAACTCCATGAACTACGCCCAGGCTTATTCTTGGTATGGTGTAGAGTTCCACAAGGGTAAATGGAAAGGCCTTCTATCTTCAATCAGATTTTGAAGAAGAATCTAGAATCACTAGATATGCCAAATCACTCTGTGTTGGTTCAGTACATTGACAAATTGTTTGATAGCATCAGGTACTCAGGAAACCTGTATATGCAACACGATTGCACTCTTAAATCATTTGTCAGTAAATGGTCATAAAGTGTTACCAGCTAAGGTACAAATTTGCAGGAGAGAAGTCCTCTACCTAGGATATCACATTGAAAAAGGAGCCAGAAAAGTGTCACAGGACCTGATTACTGCAACTTTGCAGATGAATCCGCCAAGCAGGCAAAAAGAAGTTCACATGTTCCTGGGAATGGTTGGCTATTGTCGACAATGGATTCCAAATTTCTCATTGACAGCCAAACCACTTCAAAGACTTACACATAAGTATGTGTCAGATCCAGTTCCATGGAATGAGGAATGCATGCGCTCTTTTAACGAACTGCGAAAGAGTCTTTGTCGAGCACCAGCACTGGAAATGCCCGACTTTAACAAATGCTTCACTCTGTTCTGCAGTGAGTGCAAAGGCGACACATTGTCAGTGTTGACGCAAATGCATGGTACTGCGCATAGGCCTGTTGCATATATTTTGGCTACTCTTGAGCCTGGATCAGTGTGAAAGCATTGTGATTCATCCATAGAAAAGTGCATGTGCATCACTCTGTTGAGATTTTGCATACTCGTACTTGAACGCAACATCTTATTAGCTGTCGATTGACAAATTATCAGCATGTGATCTTGGGAGCAGAGAATATGTCGCTGGTGTAATGCACAAGTTTGAATCCTGCCACACTGATGCCTTTGCCTGGAAATAAAACTTTAGAGCTGAGTCTGTACTGTTGTGGGAGTAGTGGAAGCTTTTTGGTTGTAAGGAGTGCATTTTGTGGAGGTTGTACAGTTGATAGCCTTGCCTAGGGCCTGCAGCATTACTGAACAATTGAGGTTTACTGCTTCGGGGTAGTACAGGACTTTGGGCAATTGTGATCTCAGCGTGTATTCATGACCTCTTTGGGTTCACCCATTTGAAATGGAGGGAGCTTGAGAAATCTATTGCTGTCAATACAGCTGCCTGCCCAAATTGCGGTGGTCAAGTGTCCTGCCAACTGACAGGGAAATGATTATGTTACAGATGGCAACTGCTATGCGGATGAGACTGTGCACTATTGCGCTCTAAATTCATACATTTTCAATGAAGATCCCTTGAAAGAGAAGACTGATGTCAGGGAATGTAGGATCATGTTGTCGATTGAAGAAACATGGGAAGAGAAAAAGGCCTTGCAAGATGAAGTATCAAACACTGAAAGACAGGGTTGGATCAAAGTAGAGTGTACATAGAGACAGGTAGATGATGTCTGGGTATACACAAATGAAGTTAAGGTAGAGGAGTTGGTCTAATGGCTGGGTGGTTGACCTCGAATCTGGGGAACTGAGTTTGATTCTTGGCACCAACTCTGAACATCCTGTGATTCTGGGAAAATAACTTAATCTCCCGATGCCCAACAAAAAAATGAATGTGAATGTGTCCTCATGTAACGCAACTGGTGCTCTGATACCCGATACCTTCAGGTCAAGTTTGCGCTATATAAAACTCTGTAAAAAAAAGACCTGTTTTGCCAGATAGCTTGTTATCGCCTATGGTGAGGCATTATCATGGCCCTGCACACGTTGGAAGATATCTTTTGTCAAATGTGGTTTAATCCCTGATTTAGAGCAATTTCAGAAGTGCTGTGTCAAAGATGTATGGTGTGACAGCAACAAAATGTGGGAAAGAAAACGTTGGTTACCATAAGTCATGTAGGAAGATCTGGAGGACCATTTAACTGGATACAGCTTGATTTTATTGAGAAGCCTCCTTGTAATGGTTTGAAATACATTTTGGTAATTGTGTGTTTGTTTTCTCGTTGGGTGGAGACATACCCAACTAGGTGAAATGACAGTTTAACTTTAGCAAAACTCCTTCTTAGAGAACTCATACTACTTTTTGTATTTACAACTTCTTTGGAATTGGATAGAGGGATTATTTTAATTGTGAGGTCTTAAAGATACTGTGCGCAGCATTACAAATTGAGCAAAAGCTACACTGTGCTTATCGACCAGAAGCATCTGGAGTGGTTGAACAGGTTAATGGAACATTAAAATCCAAATTGGCAAAGGTGTATGCATCAATGTCTCTAAAATGGCCTGATGCTTTGCCTCTGGTGTTGATGAGTTTGAGAGGTACCCAAGACCTAAGAACTGGACGATCCCCACACACAATTATTATGGGGAGTTCCTGCTAATCAGTTGGTGAATATTACTGATGATACTTAATTACTGTAAAGGATTGGCTGATGTGGTACCTTTTGTGTCTCAGCAGGTTGGGAAAGCTGCAACCTTGCCTCAGCAGGAGTAGTCCCACGACCTTAGTCCCAGTGACGAAACACATATGCAAGTCATGTTTGGAACCTGACTGGTGTGAGCCATACCATTTGAGACTGGTAAACACAACTGCTGTCAAATGTGGTGGTCTCCCTAATTGGGTGCATGCTGCCCATACTTGCAGAGTCCCCTGTCCCCTTGAAGATGCAGTATCTGTAGCGAATATACCTGTGGTTAGTGTGAGACACCCGACTCAGGTCAGAGAAATAGTAGAAGGGGCTCCTACACCTGGGTCTCAAAGCACTGATTCTAGTAATTGCAGGAGAGAATCAGCTCTTGTAGGTACTGAGGCTCATAAAGAGAGAGAGCTGACTGGGCAAATTGCTGACCCAGTTGATGTGCACATTGCAACTGAAATACGAGTTTTAAATGGAAACCGTTGGCCCAAAAGAACAGCCAGGTTGAGACAAATTCTGACAGAAGGAAGAGTACCCCCAACTGTTATCGAAGTCTCAAGTCAATCTGAACAGAGTAACACCGATGAGATTGGACCATCAGGCAGGAGGTCAAAAAGAGCCAAGGTACCAAATTGGAAATATGGCGCACCTGAATGGACTTACTTTGCAGCAACCAATAACCGGGAGAAAGCATATAACACTTTTTGCTTCAAAGATAAACTCTCACATAAACCACCTTGAGGAACTGTTATAACTGATAGAAGAAATCAAAGCAAAAGAAACCAAAAAGGTCTGCAAAATCTTAAGAGACGAAACTACACTGATCTATGACATAAATGGATACAATTTGAAGTTGTGAAACCTGTGAACTGTGATAACAAAAGAAACAAAGAACCACTTAAAAGCTCAATAAATATTTGCTGCAATAAACTATATTAACATCTTTTACTAATTTTAACAAGAGTCATGTAGTCTAGTTCTGAAGAAGTCAAGAATTCAAACCCGGTATCGGTAAAGTGCAAATATATATGCACATGTTTATTTTCTGCTTTTACTATAGACATTGTTTTGTTTCTCATTATCCTAAAACTTCCTCATCATGTTTTTGTAGAAAATATGAAACCTATTCACTAAGTTATCAGAAGAGAAAATTAATAATATTGAATCCGACAAATTAGCAGAAAAAACTTTACATGTAGAAAAATCCATTAGTAATTTTTCTTTAAATGCCATTACTAAATTGCTTTATGAGTATATGGATATAATAGATGCTCAAAACTGCTATGTATGTATGCAATTACTCACTTCTGTTTCAGAGGTGGTGACTTCCCATCACTTGCCTGTTACCGATGGAATTTCTTGTTGTGTATTAACTGGGTTGTTTTGTTGCAAAGGACACTTTCAATATTATTATTCTAACTATGATTAACAGCTAGATTCATCATAGTGTCGTTTTGCGAGTCCTTAATAGCGATTATTAAGGAATCGCTATAACGGGATTCATGTAGGGATCGCTAAATAAATTGCGATTCCTACACATTCCTTATTTGCGATTAGCAAATTGCTAATCGCAAATAAGGATGCGATTTCAAGGGTGCCAGGGGTGTCCAAAGGACACCCTGTAGCACCCCTGAAAAGTAATCTACATTGGTGTTGTGCCCACACATGTCCAAAGGACATGTGTGTGTTTAACATGCAACTTAGAAAAATGCATTTAAATGCATTTTTCTAAGTTTTCGCTATTTACCACGAGGTTTGACCTCCCGGTAAATAGCGGCCAGAAATAGCGAATTCGCAAATCAAAAATGGTTAATGAATTGCATTTAAGGAATCTCAAATAGAGATTCCTTAAATGCAATTCCTCGCAAATATGCGATTTCGCAATTACCGATTTTTGCATTTGGATTCATCATCCCAAATGCAAAAATCGGTAATTGCGCTAGCAAAGGGCCAGATTCGCAGAATCTGGCCCTTTGCGAGCCGATTTTTCTTTCATGAATCTACCTGTTAGTTTTTTTCTGAAGTGCCTATTAGGAAAAATATTAATATTGTGCCAGACACACAGACTGCTGAAAATGATGGGTGAATTTTTCCAACCTACACAAAATATAGACACTGTCTAGGCACATAAACACAATTTAACCTGCCTCTTACATAAAGTAGAAAAAGATTTTATTATTTCTGTTGAAGACAATCAAGGAGAAATAAAGAAAAAGGCTTAAGGTCATTCAAAAATTCCACCTTGGGCACACATGGAAACTGAACTTACAAAAGGGTGACACACAAGCTGCAATGGCTCTAGATTGGCAACACAAAGGAAAGCTTTGTATTTTGCAAAGCATAACCAAATATAATATTACATTTGTTGGTTCTAGTGATTGTGACCACACCTTCCAAATTGAGGGAGGATGGGGTTTGTACCTTGGGGTTTTGGATCCTGTATTTCCTGTAATCTACTATATTAGTCAGAAAAATGTCTATTATAGGTTACCAAAACATGGGTAATGGATGCTACTATATGGGAACAGATTTTCCAAAAAATGTTTCATGTGGGAAATGGAACCAATACATTTAAACACACCCATTTAAGAAGAGGTGCTAATGCTGCTGAAGTAATAGGGGATACATTTGGTGCAATAATTCCATCAGTTGGTGTGATTCTAAATTCTCAGAAAATTCAAAAACTTTCCACTGTAGTTGATAGATTATCAACTGATACAGCTGGAGGATTTCTTGACATTGATACTGAAAGGGTTGCTATCAGATCTATGGTGTTACAAAACCATCTTGGATTTGATGTCCTAATTGCAAAAGAAGGCGTGGTCTGCTGGATGCTGAATATGCAAAAACAACAGGTGATGGACCGAATGTGAATCAATGTCACACACTCACCCCAGTCCAAAGATCTGGGCCCAAATCCATCGTTTTTTTGCACTCCACACCACCCTGGGTTAGACAATGGCGATATGCAAATCAGCTCTGACCCTGTGCCACATGGGAACAGTCCAGTCCGAACTACAAAAGCCATGTCCTTCCCAGAACGGAATCAAGCATCCGAGGACCGGACCGGTTTCGAGGTAACACCTCTCATCAGCCCAGCTAGCTTGACTCCAGTGGTGTGGAGTGCCTGGGACCCACGTCTGGGCATCCCCAGCGCACTTAGGGCGGAATATGCAAAAACAACAGGTGATGGACCGAATGTGGATCAATGTCACACACTCACCCCAGTCCAAAGATCTGGGCCCAAATCCATCGTTTTTTTGCACTCCACACCACCCTGGGTTAGACAATGGCGATATGCAAATCAGCTCTGACCCTGTGCCCCATGGGAACAGTCCAGTCCGAACTACAAAAGCCATGTCCTTCCCAGAACGGAATCAAGCATCCAAGGACCGGACCAGGGTTAGCCAGTGTCTAACCCAGGGTGGTGTGGAGTGCAAAAAAACGATGGATTTAGGCCCAGATCCTTGTACTGGGGTGAATGTATGACATTGTTCTACATTCTGTCCATCAACTGTGTTTTTTGCAATTTTCACCCCGAGTGTGCTGGGTATACTCAGACGTGAGTCCCAGGCTCTCCACACCACTGGAGTCAAGCTAGCCGGGCTGATGAGAGGTGTTACCTCGAAACCGGTCCGGTCCTCGGATGCTTGATTCCGTTCTGGGAAGGACATGGCTTTTGTAGTTCGGACTGGACTGTTCCCATGGGGCACACGGTCAGAGCTGATTTGCATATCGCCATTGTCTAACCCAGGGTGGTGTGGAGTGCAAAATAATGATGGATTTGGGCCCAGATCTTTGGACTGGGTTGAGTGTGTGACATTGATCCACATTCGGTCCATCACCTGTTGTGTTTGCATATTCCGCCCTGGATGCTGAAAGCTCAACAATGCTGCACGTATATCCCTTATGTTAAGAGAAGCAATGGTCCTATACAAGGTAAATTGGTACAATATCACCATTTTTACAATAAAAAATGGAGTTACGAATGTATCAAATGGAAAGATAGAAACATTTATTGTAATTGAATTAAACACACAAATTAATATACGGAAAGATGAGTGAGCAGACAATGACAGGGTAATAGGAAATCAGCCGATTTCCTTAGCACAGGCAGGTGACTTAAAAGTGTCTTTTTAATTTGTGAAAATGTAAGTAAGCAAAAAGTCACAATAAGATTTACATCTCATACTCAACAGTTAGATACAAATTACAGTATAGAGATGAAGATGTATGTGTCAATGATATTTCGATCCCTGTTATATATTGGGATCTCATCAGGACTAAGTGATGAAACAAGTGCCTGGGAAGTTGCTGTGAAAAATGGTCGTATAGTAACCAAGAACAATCCCAATGGATAAGGGGCAATGCGATGGGCGGTGGCCAGAAGGGAATTGCGGTGTCGTGGAGCCTGGAATCACGGTGGGTCAGGAACCACAGTGGGTCAGAAGCTGGGGAGAGGAGGTCCCTTCCAGGACAGATTAAGCTGTTGGTCGATAGGGAAAGAGATTATGCCACAGTACATGGCAGATGAGCACCAGGGGAGAGCAGGACGTGTCCCATCCGGAACCGAGGTGGTACAATGCCAGTACGATTAAGAAGGTCGACGCCTAGATAGGCGGGATGTGAGAGTGCTGATCGAGCGCTCCGTGAGTTCTGGCTACCGCGGGAGTAGTACGTGTTCCATATTGAGCCCGCAATCAATGGTACGAGTATCCGTGACAAAAGTAAAGATTTAACTGGGTATATTACCAACATCACACACCTAGAAAAAGAGTTAAGTGGACTTAAAGCTGATGGTGCGTGGAAATCAATTGGGAAGGGTTTATCTTCTGTGGGAAAATGGTTCACAAACCTGGGAGGAAGTTTAGTGGGAACAATATTGTCACCAATACTTACCATTGCTATCTGCATACAAGTACTAATCCTTATTATTAAAATGTATAAATGCATAAAGGCAAAAAAAGAAACAAGGGGAGTGGAAAGAAAGAAAGCAGAAATAGAGACATTGTTTATATTATGATGAACTAAAAGCTCTGGAACAATCTAGACTTAAACTTTTGAAAACATCAGCACTACAAATAAAGATAAGATGTGATGGCTTGATGAAGCAGAGATTTCATTGACGATTTTGACGACAAAAGAAATGGTTATGACAGCTTTTACACAAATGATCACCAGCATGTTGAGTGCCAAGTTTTTGAGAATGATATACAAATAATTCAGAATATCTGCATTGTAAAAACATGCAGATGAAAATATAGTTTGAGACAATTTATGTGCTTAATTTTAATAGATGTGATATTAAACTAGTACTAATGGGTTTAATTCTCATGATTATGAATGTGAAAATAAGAAGACAAAAGAAATATAATGTGTAGTAGATTGATTTTCATCCTAAAATAGGTGCTACATGAGAATGCTTAAAGATGTCTTCATGAATCTTCTTTTAACATGTTCTTTTCTGAGTGAATGCCAGTAGGATAACATTGTTGCATGTATTATACGTTACCAGGTCCTAGGGCTTTTTGGTTTTCCCCATTAGTTTACAATGGTTTTGTTGACTTCTGCACAACTTTCAACCTATAATCAAGCCTTCTTGTGCCAGTGAGAAGAATTTGGAGCTTCCTGCCAGAGGGTCTCAGACACTCTAGGCCTTCTATTCTTCAAAAACTATTTATATTCAACTTTTCTGAAAGTTCTTAAATCCCTGTGAATATACCAAATTCTCTTTCCTTATGAACCTGTCTGTGTCCGTCATATGCTAATATTTTCTTCTTCTTTTTCTCTATGCTGCTTTTGTGAAACTTTTCACTGCCTGAATGTCTAAGTCCAAGCACTGAAAAATATATTTAATAAGTTTAAAAAAAACAGGCTTTGCTTTTGTTCAAGCATTAAGAGTATAACTGTTGTAAGTCCATGCAAATTACTGGCAAAATCCAAAATATAAAGAAATTGAGCAAGAAGGAATTGCAATGTTGATGACAAGTTATCACTATATTGGCAATATCTGGAAATTAATCAATGTATTATTGACAGAGAGAAAGCTCACTTTTCCTGAGTGAGGTAGTTTCAAAGTGAACAAGGAAATATTTCCAAATGGGTACTTGAGGCTTAATGCTAGGCCAAGATGTCGGATACCACGCACATAACAAAATCTGCAATGAAAACAAGTGGAAACTCCAACTACCTGAGCAATATGCCAGATGTAAAGATTTGTATAGGATTGTATTAGCTTAAAAACTGATGAGAGATTCATGGGTTTATGCAGGAGTGCATCCCAATGATCGGTCATGTACCTGCTATAAGAGTGTGGATTTCTCTGCGCGACTAATTTTATTTGACTGTCTTTAAACATTTCAAGCGATGTACTTGTTTTTGGACTACCATAAAGTATTTAGATGTGGCTGTAAGCTTAGGTCATATTCTATCTTCTGTTTACTGTGAAAATGAAACTATTGACTTGCTTGTTTTCCATGTATTCTTTGGTTTTAAATGTGTTTTATGCATGCATACTGTTGAAGTATAATTACCTAATTGAACTCAATTATGATTGACTGCATTTTCTGTTAGGGCATATGTTGTTTTTATAATGGGTGCTAGAGAGGTAAAAAGCATAACTCTATGCCCATTCATTTTCTCTCACAGCAGTTCCCCACCTCTTTTGTTTTATGTGCATTTACAAATGTGTGAATTAATGCCATGGCCATGTTTGCATAGCTGAATGGTAGAGAAATTATAACCAATGGCAGCGTCTAACTGAATAGACAGGTATGTTTTTTGTTTATTGAGTTGACAATTTTCCATAATACAGCATACACAGAACACCCCGTGTTTTACTTTAAGCGAGATCGTACAAAAAATGCAGTTTTTGTCTAATTTTTTAGTTTTTACCCCCAAAATACAACTGTGGTAAATAAAATACCGGGACTATTTTTCCATATATTAAATGACAATAAGAATAGCTCAATAAAATGAGAGGCAGAGTCCGTGGTATCTGAATCATACAGGCTTTAATTAAGTGGCTCGAGACACTGGACATCGGGTTCCATCACCACTAAGGTTCAGGAAGGGATATTCAACATTTTATTAACATCACACATTATATATAGTAAAACTGTATAATTGAAATGAATACAGTAGACGTAACAAGTGAAAAGAGAGAGATAAGAACACATGGGCGTAAAAGAAGGCGTGTAAGGAGGCGTACACGGAGGTGTGTGCTGGAAGCGTCACAGAAGTGTCACAGAAGTCATAGGTGGGTGGATGCTTAGAGAAAGTTTGCAGGGTCAGCAGAAACCTTTACCACATATGCGCGCGCAACTGAGCATGACGTGGTGTAGACGTGTAACTGGGGAGAGCTGGGGGGCTTGACTTTAGCACTAGTAGAGGAGACTGGTGTCTGGGATGTCAGAACGACCTGCACCTATAGCATATCTGATATCTTGTGTTTGGAGGATGTATTATCTGAAGTAAAAGGTCTCTCGGGCAGAGGCCGTTCAATACTGAATGCTAGTGCGTGCATATAATTCTTCATGCAATGTACGGGGGCTATGGGCCTACCATGGTAACGGGTGCAGTAAATTACTTGCGAGGAGACAGGAAGGCCGGGCCCTTTGCTCTGCAGCCGGGAATATGTTTACCTATTTCACTAGACTGGAATGTGTTTTTGCGGAGGCTGAACAGGTAACTGTAGGCAAAATACCGTCTTGGCAGGCAGGCCAGGCCGAGCCGGGCACCGCTCGCCTGGGCAGGAAGTAAGGTAGAGGTCAGGGATGCATACCTAAACTGCAGCTTTCAGAGACAGAAGAGGCTCGGAGCCTCAATTAAGGGCCTGGCTCGACTGAGCCAGAAAAACGTGGAAAACGTGTGCTTTGCGAGATTTAAAAGTGTACCATGTAAATGCATTGGAAACGTAGGCCTTAATGTGGAATCAGTACTTTATACATGGAGGGCTCACTAACTAACATGTTAACGTTAGACGCAAATGCAGAAGCACTATCATGGCAGACACGGGAAAGGAATTACATGACATACATGGGGCACGGGTGCATGGATAGGGTGCGAGTGGGGGACACATTGACTACCTAAAAATTTCTATTTCCTCATTACAGCATGCAAACCCAAATTCATGCAGTGCAGTATAACTCCATTCCACATTTAGTATTGTTTAGTATTTCTTGTTGGGTTAAATAATCATCACAAACCACATACACAGTGACACTAAATGAGTGATTATATCACATCTGCTTGCCCCAACAGGTACATTGTCAATTGTGACCAAAGGTCCTTAGTTCTGGAGGCCACAGGCAGCTCCTCCGCATATATTTCCAACTGTCCTTTACAGTACACAAGATCCCTAACCCATTTGGCCACAGTTGGAAACAACCTTACCCCAGCGCTTTGCAACAGTGCATTTCACCAGTAGTGTGGAGATAGCCATTATGCATCTATTGCATGGTTTAATCTTTTTCACCAGCCCAAGCAAACACATTTCAGGCTTGCATTCAATTGTATCCAATGTCATGACTGAGAGCACCCAAGTCACCTGCTGCTAAAAGTCATATAAAGACTTACAATCCCAGGCCAGGTAGATGTAATCTGCCCCCCTCCTCCCCACATCTCACACATCAAGCGTCTTCCCGTGAAAAATAGGGTGCCGTTGACATATAGTTCCCCTATAAAAGGCCAGATTAGGGGACCTTAGTCGTCTTACCTGTCCTTTCTTTCTTAGCCAATTCGAGTTTATTCATTTTGCAGAAAGGAGAGGTAGTAATATGGCAAGTTACAATCGTTTTAGTTTCTGTCAATTTCGCTGAACACCTTCGTGTTCGATAAGTATCCAATCAGACTGGTGCCAGCGGGGCACAATTTTACCACAAGAAGGAAGATGGAACAGGGGGACTCTCATAGAGAGTGAGAGTCGTCCGCAACCTAAACGAGCCATTCTGTACACGTATGACATGTAGAGAGAGAGGGAGAGAGAGAGAGAGATAGATAGAGAGACGTGTACGGAAATAGGTCATTTAGCGCGCTCACAACACAGAACAGCAGGGGTCAGGTAACAAAGAGACGCGAACAGAGGGGAGACATAAACCCATACAGTACATACACACAAAACTCAGACGAAGGAAGACAGTACATGTATTACATACAAAGAGATTCGTGACAAAACATAGAACAGTTATTGGCCAAAAAGATCTCTTTTTGCATGCTGCGCATCTTTAATATCCTATTTATCTACGGGCTGAGCTCTTTTTACCTTTTCCTCCTTTTTCCTCTCGCTTGCTATTTTTGCGAGCGTTCTCAATTGCTAATACTTACACCTCGGTCAGCCGGTCAGAAATTAACCTGGTCGGGCTATTGCCTACGGTTGGATCTTAAACCACTTTAGAGTTTCTTCTTTTGGTGAGAAGTTCTCCAGGCTGAGGCAACGGAGGGTATTGATCGGAGAACAGTCGGACAGCTTGGCTATATCTATAAGAGTGCGAGAAGGAGGTGGTACATTTTGAACATCAGCAACATTCCTATTTTCCCAGACGGGTGGTGCCTAGGTAAACCTTACCCCGGAACTTTTCCTTGTCCTTTCCCTATCTAGTAAAACGTCATAGTCGCACTATCTGGCGTGCTGGTTCGAGTCAAATTCTGCCATACAGTACTAACCCGTCAAGTTTCTATGTCAGTCCAGTCGCTACGTTCTAAGGAGGAACAGTCATGTCTAAGTCTACGTCTTTCAAAACTCGTTAGCATAAGTACTATGCTCGGATCCCCTTTTTCTCCTTTTGTCGGTCGTTCGATCATCGCTCTTCCATACTTCAACCGATGTTCCGACGTGACCTGCAGAAGGGAGGAGAAAGAATGGGGTGGGGGCAGCATTCAAAACACATCAACGCGCATAAATCCGAAAATGTTTTTACCTACCACATACTCGACCTCTCTCCACGGGGTCCATTCTCTACCATCTCGGCGTTTTAAGCCCAGAGGGACCAGTAGTGTTAGATAGATAATCATCGATGGTCTGCGTATCTACATAAACCACTTGATCGTGGCCTTTTAGGTCATGTACAAGGGTGGTGGTCAGGTGGCATTTCTGTGGTATCGCTTAAGGGCGTCTAAAACACTTTTCCGGCTGCCTGTGACACATAATGTAGCCGCTAAGTATCGGGCCCTTTTTAACCTTCAACTTTAATCATGCTTATTTTTCGCTCATATTGGAGACAGTAGTAACACATTCAAAACTCATTAATGCAACCACTACAATTATGCTTTCCTCTTCAAAATACCTTTAATTAGAAATGTTGGCGCACAAATACGGGCCTACAACCCAGTGGGCCGGCTACGGAGCAGACTGGAACTGTGCATAAGAGGAACGAAGTCGGTGGCCATTCGTTTCATAAAGTGCAGCAGTGCAATAAAATCGTATCGAACTTTCTTAAGGGGCGAGTATAATGCTTGTCAAGAATTCAAGCTTTCAATAATATCATCCCATTGCCCAACTATTTACTCAAGACCTAACGTTTATCAATTCATTGTCCAAACGTTCAATCAGTGCTTATTTTATACTAATTCATTTCTTCCAAACATAATTCGTACCCACCCTAAATCAGTTTCACTGTCCCAACACATAATCAATATCCATCTTATATCGCTTTCTTTTCCAAACACATAATCAATATCCATCTTATCTACTTTCATTGTCCAAAAACTGCATACATATCTTGGAGCATCAAGGCTGAGCAATCAGGGTGCAACAAGGAGTTTGCATGTTTCATTTTGTATCGGCGCCATTTTTGGGCGAGGTCAGGCAGGTCCCAGTATAGTCAGAATGTCTCCACTGACTCGTGGTTGGACCAGAACCTCTTTTGGCAGTTCAAAAAGTTTTTCGCAATGGGGTAACAGACTAGCGATATGAACCGTCAGTCAAAAGTGGGGAGGGAGGCAACAATCTTTCCTACCGGGTCATTTTGGTGTTCCACCGGAACTGAACAAATCTGTATCTTTGCAGGATTTTAGTCATTTCCATACTGAGGCTGGCGCCGGCAGGAGTGCGCCGACGTCTCGTGGCTCCATCGGAGGATGGGGGCGGGGGGCGCCTCGTGGAGAGATCGGCCCCCCCGGCTCTTTTAGAATCTTCAAGGTTGAGGAGCACAGGGCGTGTGCCCGTCCCGGGCAAGAAAACCCGCTTTTTGATATGGACCCTCTTCAAGCAGGAGCGTTGGGGTGTCGCTGGAAGCCTCCACCTGGAGGGAGGTGGGGGAGGCTCGTTCGCGCCGCCTCCCCCTTCCAGCGACCCCGCGCTGTTCTTCGGCTCCAGCGCTTTGGTATGGCCGTGCCAGGCAATGAAGATGGGGGGGGGGGTCGGAGGCAGCAAGACATCCCCCCTCGTCATGTGGCGGGACTACCTGCAACTCAAGCGTTGCCGCTGGCGGGACTACCTGCAACTTTCCAGAGTTGTCCAAGCCATAATTGAAAAGAAAGGAGTGTTGTCGCAGCCATTATAGCTGAAAGAAGCGCTGCCGACCTTGCCTTGGCTTCGGACTCTGATAATGGCCGGATCAGGCAAGAGAGGGGGGGGGTGGTCGGTGGCTGAGGCAAGACATCCCCCCCCGTGGCCCACAGGGCAGAAGGAAAGGAGGGAATGGGGAGACCATAACAACCTTCGGGCCGTCCGCCCCACAGTCTCCCCTTCCAATGGCGGCCAGCCGAGCCCTGCCCTGCGCACATCGAGGCCTCGCCTTCCGGATGGGCGTAACCGCGGACCTATTGCACGTCGGGAGCTTCCGGAATGGGGGTAGGTATCTATTGATTTGTATCTATTTCATGTTACCGTTATTTGGGCGTGGTGGGCAATGAGGCAGACATGTTTGGAGCAGGAATAGGCAGCGGAGCCTAGCTACCTCGTGGCTGTCTTGTCGTGAAGCTTTCGCCATTTTATATTTCTTATTACGAACTATTCCTAATGTTTCTTATTTTTAGTGAAGTCGAAAGCTCATCAGGGGGTTACTGACTTAGCCCGATTTCTTTTATTTTTCCTTCTTTTCCTTAGCGTGTTTCAAGCTAAAGTTTCTGCTAACAGGGTACGGTGATCACTTCATATTTTTATGTGTCCTTTTCATTAGGGGTACTCCTGGACGGACCAGACGAGTTACCTCCAATAAATGGTCCGGGGTGGAACTAGATTATCAATTAGTGGGGAACACATGTCCCTCCATTAGGGCAGCCTCCTGGGCGGACCAGGTGAGCTACCCCCAATAAATAGTCAATCAGTGGGGAGTGGGTAGGCCTGACGAATCATAAAGGGGCATAACCTACCCTTTACTACTTGCAAAGACTAGACAGAATATTTCTATTCCACGTTATTTGCAAACAGAAAATACCTCAAACTAACAATTCCTTGGACAACAATGTCCAGTCAATCAATCAATCAGTGGGGAGAAAAACAGGCATGACGGATTACAACGGGGACAAACGTCTGCATTACCTGCCCTTCGCTATCTGCAAAGGGAGACAGAATATTCCTATTCGTCTCTGTTTGTGGACAGGGAAGATCTCAAAGAGCAACAATCGATTATTAATCGATATCAAACAATCAGTGGGGAGAAAGGTAGGCCTGACGAATCATAAAGGGGCATAACCTACCCTTCTCCATCTGCAAAGAGAGACGAACGTTCCTATTCGCCACTGTTTGCAAACAGAGAATGTCTCGTTCTTAAGAAGAGAACCAATATTTCAAGTAGCCACCAAAGCTAAATGAACCAATAAACAAACAATATCAGTATTCAAATACCGATTCCAATACAATCAATCAATCAATCAGATGGATAAAACCATCCTACCAATCAGGCGTAAAAACGCCCTACGTAATCTTACCCGGACCGGACCATGCGGACAGTTCTTCGTCTTCCTCCTCCAGCGCCCGATCGTTCTCTTACTCTATGCAGCATTCCTGTGGGATTCCAGTCAGGACAATAGGTCACTCGAGAGAGACCGTTCAGAATCGGTGAAGTTCATTCAATCGGCAGCCGGACGAGGGCCCTCTCAAGGCAGGTATACTCCAATCATTTAGATGTTCACCTCATCGTCTGGATCTCTCTTACTGGACCTTATGTCACTGATGGACCCCACGTTGGGACGCCAATTGTAGAAAATGAGCCCATATTACTATCGATGCCCGGGCTGCTGGCGCAAGTCGCCTCTTAGTTCCCATTCTGAATAGTTACCAAATAAAGAGACGGGCGCTGGAAGCAGGAATCACAAGAACAGGATTTATTACTCATGAGGAGAGCCTGTCATTTCGGACACGAAACACAGTGTCTTTCGGGAGGTGCTCTAACAAGTTCTCTGAGACATCGCCTTTTATACCTTACAAAACATTCCTTATTACAATAACGACATTGTGAAACAAGGAAAAGACATCCCCGTAATCCTCGTGTCAATCCCACCCCACATATATCCACAATAGAGGCCCTTGACCTGCTGATAATAGGAGGGGGGTAATCACGCAGCTGAGTGTTCCGCCGATTCTTAGGATATGTGCGCCTGATCGTACCCCAGGGGGTGGGGAGGCCAGGATCAATAGTGGGTCCTTTGAAGAGGAGTGACTCCATACAATAAGGGGCAGTAAACAGTATCTCCCAGCTTGGGCGATGGCCTCGGACCTGTGTGGACAGTCAATCGTGGAGGGAGGATTTACCAACAGAGGGGTTATTCATGAAAGGAAAGGAGGTGTTGGTCAGGCGCGGCCTTGACTCCCAAGGACAGAGTCGCACAGAGAGAGAGGTCTTATGACCCGTGCATGAGAGAGCGGGGGCAGTCAGGTACAGCTGGGGAGGGTTATGTCAGCTGAGGCGAAGGATGCTTCTTCAAGAGGAAATGGGGGGTTTTGCGTGGGTCAAGCAGGAGGGTTGCTTTTCAGAGCAGGGTCGCGCAGAGGGAGAGGGTTTTATGGTCTATGCATGTGAGTGGGGGGTGTTCAAAAACGCGCAGTAGGGAAGCCGGGGATTTCAATGAGCGGGCAAAGAGCCATGGTGCCTAAAATGGCTATCAGGTACATGTGGGCACGGGCCTTTACTGGCGGAGTGATGCGGTCAATGTCTCACGACATTCGTGGTGCGTACAGGGAGGGGAATGGGAAAAGACAAATGAACGCCGCTTATGTACACCAATTTCGTGAATTTCCACACCCGCAATCCATATTTGAGCAATTGCTTTAGAGTTCAGCCAGCCGACTGTTCCACTAATCGAGGGAGGTAGAACTAGTAAAATCTAGTCACTCTTTGGGAGGCATTGTATAATGTAGTGATCAGCCCTTTACCCTCCCCCACTGTTACTACAATTTGTAATGCTTTCAGCATCTGTGGCTCATTGGGAAACTTAGAGTACAATGTTCGGACCGCAAAGCGCAACCTAGTATAAACACACCCTTGCATTGACTTGTATACTTGCCCAGCTATGAATTCATCCAAGGATAAGAACTGACCATTGATATACATGCCTCCAAGTTTAGTAACTCCAGCATTCGGCGTAATGCTCAGTATGCCACGTTCCTGCGCAGCTGAGATGCCCAGATGCGCAGCAATTGGCATAGCTGGCTTGTACAAATTCCCTCTGCCTGCTCGATCACTCAGAGCCCTCCATGCTAGCACTGTACATTTGACAGTGTCTATTTCTTTCCTTCTACCCTCGACTTTATTGTGTAGAACCATGGTTGTCAATGGAGCTGTATAGGCAATATCCTCCTCCACACCCAGGTGCAGCATATACCACTGTGGGAAATACCAATAGTGTGCAAATTGTGCTTGCGCATACAGATAATGTGTGACCTTTGTCCCTGACTGCAGGGCTGGTCGCTCCACGCACCGCGCGGCTCCCCCCTCCGTGAGTGCCAGGTCCCCGGACCCCTCCGCTGCTGCCTTGCACCTGGATTGTCTGAGCGCCTGGACTGCTGTGTTAGTATCTTGTGCCAGCTTTTAGTTCTGTATCTGTTTTTGCCCTGTTTTTGCCAGTCTCTTGTTTATTAGCTGTACCCCTGCTTCTCGTTGCCCCCGTATACCCGTGATTGTTTTCTCCCACCGCTTCTCCTCCTCCCCGCGGATGCTCCCCTGCGGCCTGTCCCCTTTTTTCGTTCTGTATCCCACCCATTGGCCACCCCGCTCCCGCCTCCCAGCTGCTCCTCCCTCCCACTTCGCCATTTATGGAGGTCGCCGTCGGTACGCGCAACGGACGCACGCAGCGGACACGCGCAGCGGGCGCGCCGATTGTGCGCCGAAGGCGCGCCAAAGGCAAGCCTGTCTGCGCCCGTCAGCGCCTGGACCGCGCCCAGTACCAGGACCCCTGGCCCCAGAAGAAACCAGCCCACACGACGGACCTACGATGCCGCCACCCTCAACGCACTCAACGCCAGACGGAACCCCGCCTGCTACCGAGCCACCCCGAAACGCACCCGCGGACCCTTCACCTGCCAAGCCTGCAAGTTAGCCGGGAAGACGAACAGAAGCACGCAGGACGTCCGCGATCAAGACGCCTAAGGGCTTACAAAGAGGAATTCCCTCGTACAGCGGGTATCTTTGGACCACAACTCCCTGAACCCATGCTATGACTAATTTGTGTAAAAGCCTGATTAAAAAGAGACCGAAGTCGGAATTGAACATATCACTACTGCGTGCTGACGAACTAGCTTTTGAACTGTTTCTACCAGTCATTTAGCTGGAGATCTTCATGATTCTGAAAGACGTGTTTACGCCTTATACTATTAACTTTTAACTAGTGTCTGTACATATAGAAAAAAGAATTCGCTGGACGAATATCTTGACTTGACGATAAGGAGGCTGAACACCCCTTAAAATATTTGTTAGACTTATCTCTTGTTTGAGAAATTATTTGGGAAACGTTATTTTTATACTGTCCTGATGAAGGCGGATTAAAATGAATGTACCGCCGAAACGCGTCGACGCCTAAGGAGCATATCTGGGAATACAAATTAAGGAGGAATTCAAAATTACTGTTTTTTGTTTGAGTTCTATTCTTTCTCCCTGTATACTCCTTTTTTACTTGAATGTTGTTTTTATTGATTATTGCGTGTGTTTCCCAATTTCTGTTTTTATTTGATGTAATGTATCCTTAATAAATTGTTTTAATAATTTGAAATATTTTTAGAGTGTTTTTACATACATTGTAAGTTTCACCTGTCTACATTGCTTCCGTGTGATATGTGGGTTGCTTAAGTGGTTGTTTGTATGCCTGTGAGTACTTATGTACTATTGTTATCTTGCCCAAAGGGAATTTCTTTCTGACTAACGTCAATTGCGGAACCCTATCCCTTTGGTCTTGGGGTCCCTCTCTCTTTTATTAGAGAAGCCTGCAAGTTCACCTGCTTCCGGACCTGCACCGCACCCACCAAGCCGAACACCAGCAACAACCACCTCAAATGCATCCTGCTCAACACCCGCTCCGTCCACAGACACGTCGTCGAATTCTGGAACCCCTCCACACAATATCACCAGACGTCGCCTTCCTCACAGAAACCTGGATGAACGCCTCCTCAGCACCCGACATTGCCATAGCCATCCCGGACAGATACAAGATCACCCGGAAGGACCGCGTCAACCAGACCGGAGGAGGCATCACCATCGTACACAAGAACACCATCCACATCTCGACCAACTCCTACGACACCTTCACCGCCGCCGAACACCTCCACTTCCATATACACACCGACCCCAAGACGACCCTCAGAGGCACGCTCATCTACAGACCCCCGGGACCACACACTCAATTCAGCGAAGACATTGCAGACTTCATCAGCCACTCCACCGGACTCCATTGGATTGGCCACAGCTGCGTCCACTTCAGCTTCAAAAGAACCACGACCCACCACCACCCACAACAGGTTCCTCGCCGGAGCTGGAGCAAGATCACCGCCGAGCAGCTCACCACCTCCCTCAGTCAAAACCCCCCCGCCAGCATAACGGACCCCAATGAAGCAGCCAGCAACCTCACACAGTGGCTGACCGCCTGCATCGATGACCTCGCTCCACTTAAGAACCCTCCCAGTGGGCCCGGCAGCAAGAAAGCCCCCTGGTTCACCGACGAACTCAAGGACTCCGAGAAGAACTGCTGCGCCCTCGAGAAAGCCTGGCGCCACGACCAGACCGCAGACAAAATGACCGCCCTCAAGCATGCCACCCGCAAGCACCACCAGCTTATCCGCACCACCAAGAAGACAGCATTCAAAGAACGGCTGGACAACAGCGCACACGTCAGCAAGGAACTCTGCAGCATCGTCACAGAGCTCTCCAACCCCAGCGCCGGAAACAACGACATCACTCCATTGCAAGACCTCTGCAACTCTCTCGCCTCGTTCTTCCACCCCAAGATCGCTGACATACACAACAGCTTCGGCGCACCAACCACGCACCCAACCATCGAACCAACGCCCCCCTCCACCACCCTCTGCAACTGGACCCCGGTAAACACCGAAGACACCACCCGCACGATGAACACCATCCACTCCGGATCACCAACCGACCCCTGCCCCCACCACGTCTTCAACCAGGCCGGCTCCATCATCGCACCCCAACTCTGGGATGTCATCAACACCTCCTTCCATACCGCCACCTTCCTGGAGAGCTGGAAGCACGTCGAGCTCGGCGCCCTCCTGAAGAAACCCACTGCGGACCCCACTGACCTCAAGAAATTCCGCCCCATCTCGCTCCTCCATTTTCCTGCCAAGGTCATCGAGAAGACCATCAACAGACAGCTCGCTGCCTTCCTCGAGACGAATGGATCCCTCGACCCCTCGCAGTCTGAGTTCCAAATCAACCACAGCACCGAGACCGCCCTGATCTCAGCCACCGATGACATCATATTCCTGCTTGACAACGGGGAAACTGCGGCCCTCATCCTCCTGGACCTCTCCGCAGCATTCAACACTATCTGCCACTGCACCCTAGTACAGCGCCTCAGCAACATCGGAATCGAAGAAAAGGCACTGGAGTGGATCATCTCGTTCCTCGCCGGAAGAACCCAGAGATTCCGCCTCCCCCCGTTCAGATCCGAGGCCACCGAAGTCATCTGCGGCATACCACAAGGATCATCACTCAGCCCAACCCTCTTCAACGTCTACATGAGCCCCCTCGCGGCCATCGCACACCAACACAACCTCAACATCATCTCCTACGCCGACGATACCCAGCTGATCCTATCCCTCACCAACGACCCCGCCGCCGCCAGGACCAGCTTACACGAAGGGATGCAAGACGTCGCCGGGTGGATGAAGAACAGCCGCCTGAAACTGAACTCAGACAAGACGGAATTCCTCATCCTGGGACCATCGACCTGCACATGGGACGACTCCTGGTGGCCCCCTGCCCTGGGCACCACTCCCAAGCCAACGGACCATGCACGCAACCTGGGCGTCATCCTGGATTCCTCCCTCTCGATGGCCAGACAAGTCAACGCCGTCTCCTCATCGTGCTTCAACACCCTGCGCATGCTCCGTAAGATCTTCAGATGGATCCCCACCGAGACCAGGAGGACCGTCACCCAAGCTCTCGTCACCAGCCGACTGGACTACGGGAACACCCTCTACGCCGGAACCACAGCCAAACTTCAGAAAAGACTCCAACGCATCCAGAACGCCTTCCCACGACTCATCCTGGACATCCCTCGACACAGCCACATCTCCGGCCACCTAAGAGGCCTGCACTGGCTCCCCGTCAGCAAGAGGATCACGTTCAGGCTCCTCACCCACACACACAAAGCTCTCCACGACCTGGGCCCCAAATACCTTAACGACCGCCTGACCTTCTACACGCGCATCCTCCAGCTACGATCGACCAGCCACGCCCTAGCCACCGTACCACACATCCACAGAGCCACCGCCGGAGGAAGATCCTTCTCCTACCTGGCAGCCAAGACCTGGAACTCCCACCCCATCCACCTTCGGCTGACCCAGGACCATCTCTCCTTCAGGAAGCAACTCAAGACCTGGCTGTTCGAGCAGTAGCGGACCCCTCTCCCCCAGCGCCTTGAGACCCTTCCGGGTGAGTAGCACGCTATACAAATTCTATGATTGATTGAGATAATACAATAGCAGATCAGGAGCCTCAACCCCCCCCCCTCCCCGTTCAAACAGCAGCGTCAGGGTGTCGTATCTACATCTCGGCTGCCTACCTGCCCATACAAACAAGACTGTAAAGTCTTAAATATTGCCTTGTTCAAGACTATTGGAATATTCACAAATAGATACATAAATTTGGGAAGGATTGTCATCTTCACAACCGCTATTCTATATGATAGTGACAGCAGACATCTTGTCTACCTGGCAGCTTGCGCAGTTATTTTGGCTATTGCTCACCCATAGATAATGCTGATTACAGAATCAGGATCTCTATGCACCCAAACACCCAGGTATCTGACCGGCTCGTTCGACCAGGCCAGCGTGAACTCCAGCCCAATCTCCCTGGTGTATTCTGTTAGAGGAAAGACGGTGGACTTTACCCAGTTTATGCTAACCCTGAATATCTCTCAAACTGGACATATTCCTGTAATAATGGTGCCAGATGTGTAGCAGGTTCCCTAACATATAGCAACATATCATCCGCATACAATGATATTGCGAGCGGGCGCTGCCGGAAACCCAATGCGGCAGCGGCATGACCCTGACAGATCTTACAGGCCAGCGGCTCGAGCACCAAGGAATACAACATCGGGATGTGGGGCAGCCCTGCCTGGTACCCCTGTATGTATTGGGATTGGAGGTGTGACCACACCATTTACACGTATCTGGGCCACCGAACATGTGTACAGGAGGCACATCCATTTCAAGAAAAACTGCAGCATCTCCATTTGTTGCAACACCACAAACATAGCCTCAGTTTATCGAAGCAAATGCTTTTGCCGCATCTAGCAATACAGCCGCGTCAGGGAGCTCCGGTTCTACATGATGCAGCACAGCAAAAATAGTGTGCAAATTATGTGCTGTTGTTCCTTTGGGCACAAATCCCGATTGATCCGGAAGGATCAGGTTTGGAACCAGAGGTTGAAGTCTATTAGTGATAATTTTCCCAATAATTTTTGTATCAATGTTTATTAAGGACAGTAAATTGTACGATTCGCACCAGTAGGCCTCTTTGTCTGGCATCAGCAGCATTACAATGAGCGCCTCCCTCGGGGTGTAGGGAGGAACGCCCCTTTCATATGCTTCAGCAAACACCGCTAGTAGTCTTGGAGCCACAGCATCTACATATGTTTTATAAAATTCTCTCAGCAGCCCATCCAGCCTTGCCGCCTTACCAGATGGCAGCGTCATTATATCCTCCTTGACATCCTGCACCGTAAAAGGCAGTTCAAATACACCCCTTGACCCTGGGACAACCAGCCTAGCATAGTATCATCTAGGTAATTGGATATCTCGCTATCTTGCACGGTCTACTTTGGCCCATACAGATTAGAGAAGAAATCAATAAACACTTAAATAATCTGTAAGTGGTATGGTGTGCTATGAAATCAATGTCCACTATTTCAACAATATGCTCCTGTGTCCTAGGCAATGTCTATTTGTGTGCCAAAGAGCGACTTGGCCTGCCCCCTTCCAATAGAGACACGCTTTATTAAACCCACAGGCCCGGTGCTGCACCTCCTGCTCAGCAACCTGATTGTGGTCTGTAACTATTTCAATAATTTGTGTTAGCAGTGCATGTGAAGGATGTTGTTCATACTCACGTTCAAGAGAGAGATTCTTGTTATGTCCTGCAGCCTGTTCCTAAGTGATTTTAATACGCCTGCCTGTGCACCTATTCATTCACTCTGTATGGTGATTTTAAAAGCCTCCCATAGTGTACCCGCCTCATCTACAGTGCCCTCATTTTCAAGGAAAACATTTGTGATAGCTGCCCTATTGTGGCGCGGTACACTTGATCCAGAAAAGACGAAGGCTGCAGTCTCCACTGAAACGGCAGCCTAGTATCCGCTGGCAGAGCCTGCTCAAGCAGGACTGGGGCATGGTCTGATAGTGTTTTTGCCAGGTGATTCATGGACACTGCCCATGAGCTCACAACCTTGGAGACCAGCCAATAATGCAGTCTGGACCATGAACCATGCACTGTTAACACAAATGTCCCCTCTCTCAAAGTAGGGTTCCGGCCCGCCACACATCCACCAATCCCACTGTCCCCATTATTTCCGCAATTACCAGTGCAGCATGTTTCTCATGTCATTAGGTATCAGCCGAGTGATCTAGTTGTGGATCAAGGTATACATTCAGGTCACCACCTCATATCACAGCAGAGGGAGGGAAAAATGCTATACGCCTCCAAATATCATTGTAGAAGGTGGGGTCATCTAAGTTGGGCCCATAAGTATTAACAAATAGTATATTCCTGCTGCCCAAACTACCCTGAATCAGGAGCACCCTACCCTGCTCATCAGCTTTAGAATGGGTAAGAATGAACGAAGCACCCCTCTTAATCAACACAGGCACATCCCTGGAGAATGCCGAGTATGAAGATGCCACACACACCACCGCCCCGCGAGCCACCACATTTTGTTCAGTATATTTAGTGAGATGTGTTTCCTGAAGAAATGCCACTTGGATATCCTACCTATCCAAATAAGCTAATACATTGCAGATTTTATTGGGGTTATTAAGACCACATACATTCCATGTTAACAATTTAACACTGCCACCTGAAAATGCAATTTCTTATACATAACACGTGTGTTCAATTGTTGAGGAAATACCCATGGGTTGGGTTGCTGTTGGTCCACTACCTCATGTAGAGTCCACTGCAACTGTAACAGAACCCAACCACCCAGCCCCCTACCCACTTCAGCGCCCACAACATGCTAAAGCCATCCCCGTAAGTACTAACGTAACCACAGTAAGAAACACTACTCAAATATGAAAGTGGGGTACACCTATCAGGTAATGCTGGAGCACAGTCACCCTCCCACTGGACAGAGAGGTAGCCAAACTTATCCATTAGCATAACATGCCAATCCAACAAGTATTCAACATCCTTAAATTCTCAAAACTCCAGTAAACTTGTGATACTCAAGAACCGCAGACCTGGGGTTCAATAAACCAATACTCTGTGAGGCAGCAACTCTCTAACTGACCCCTTCATCCATAAATCTCTGTCACCAAGCGGTGTGTGACAGTGCTACTAAAGATACCACCTCTGGGCCATAGTCACAAAGGAAGAGTTTGCCACAAGCCGCTGCACCTCATTGCTCCTCTTTGTCCAGGTCACTTGCTGTGTCTCGTCGATGTATCTTTAATGACTTAACATATTCCATGGCAGACTTAGGGCAAGTATAGATTCTGGCAGAGCTGTCTGTTGCAATTTGCAACCGGGCAGAGTAAAGCATGGCATATGGAATGTTTTTCCCCATCAAAACTTTCCTAACTGACAGGAATTCACACCTCACTGCCTGCAGAGTAGTCGTGAAATGCAGGTCGAATGTCAGATCCTTCCCACAGTAGTTTATAGAGCCTTTTTCAAGTGCTAATCGCAGGACCACATCACGGTTGCTATAATTTAGCAGCTGTGCAATGATCGGCCGCGGCGGGGCTCCAGGGCCTGGGTGCACCACTAGCGAGCGATGCGCCATCTCCGCAATTAGCAGAGATGACAGGTTCTCCACCCCTTGATCATTTCTTTCTCAAATAGTTCCAGGTTCCCTGTATTGGTAGATTCTGGCAGACCCGTGATCCTAAGGTTATTCCATCTTGACCTGCCTCCAGGTCCTCATTCTTGGCCTGGATGACAGCCAAGACTTTTTCCATGATTAGGGCCTTAGTCTAAACACCTCGCAGGCCATCCACCGTGCCAGAAATGCGCTTCTCCGCCTCACCCAGCCTGGCTCTCTATTTATCCAACATATGATCCAATGGATCCGGTTCAGAGTCAGAGGTTGGCCTCTGTTGTGACGTTCAAGGCTTTCACATCTCAATAGTAAGGCAGGGTTGGTTCTTGTCCGTCTTGCCCATTATGACCGCTCTTCTGCCGTCCAGGCTCTCCGAATAGACAGGTATGGTTCAGTAGTGCTGAACTTGTGCATCTGGTAGTGTGTTTACCTGGAGGGGGTACTTTTAATGGAACTTGCTGCACAGTATTGTGCTCTTTTCATTTCTTGTTATGTGCCCACAGGGATTTTGTATGTCCATCTCTGGTGTATTACAGGCAGGATGGTCTTCTGTTTAGGCTGGCACAATGTGAACTCTGGTAAAAGAGTTATGGTGCTAGAATATCCTGCACTAAATATCGTCTGACAAAAAAACATATTCTAAATGCCATTTGCAAAAAGATGAACACTTTGGAGTTTTTTTTTCTTTTACAGATTTATATAGTGCAAACTCGACCCGAAGCTATTGGAGCATTTTACATGAGCTCCAGTTACAATGTCACATTCCCTTTTTGTAGGCAGGAGAGATTAAGTGATTTGCACATTATCACAGGATGTTGAGCCAACGCCGAGGCTCTAACCTGGTTCCCCTGCTTCAAAGCCGGCAGCTCTGACCATAAGGCCACATCCCCTAATATTAGAAAAAGTTTATCCCAATGGAACAATATCTATGTAAATTATATTATGGATGAGGTATATATGGTGGACAATGTGTTTTGACAACGATATTCTGACTGAAAATCAGTATACATTCCGCCAGGCTTGCTTATTCATATCTAGAAGATGTTGATTTTCTACTTCCTAATAGCTATACTGTTGATGGGTGCACAATGAAACATTGCACATCACTGTTGGTATGAATGGGATTGAACAGTTTTTAATTGTTTCATTCTTTTACATTCATGCTGAAAATTGCCATGAGGATAAACAAGGAAGTTGTTGTTTGCTTTATGTTTTATAATAGATAATCTTTCTTTTGTGGAATATGCAAACCTTTTAGGTGAATATGGCTACTAATTGCAAGGTTATTAGTCTGAGCATGTTTCAGGGGTTGACAAGCACTAACCAATTTGACACCATTGTTGTTCCTGCAGCAGGTACAAAACAACAAACTATACAGTGGATACTGTAACTAGAATTCTGGAGTTGATGAGACCCTCGCACCCCTTGCACTCCCAGCTCTGGAGAGCCCAATGATGTCCACGGACGATGATGAGGGAAAATTAATTATTTATTTAATTTTCCCTCGTCATCGTCTGAATGAGAGCTCTGAGAGCTCACATTCTAAAGATGATCCTTTGTTATTCTTTTTAACCTGCATCATCTCTCTGTAATTAAAGTTTTTGACTTGAACTTTCCTGTGCATAATGTTTTTAATTTGCTGAAACTAATTTCACGCTTTTACAAAATTTAAAAGATGTATTTGGAGTTAGACAGTACATTATATGTGAAAGACAAATTAACTGATTGATTAAGGTTTCACAGAAAAAGCTGTTTTTGAACAACTTGAGAAAGTTATGCAGGTGATAATTCTTTCCACAGTGGGATGAAAGCGAGTGTGCTTGCAGAAATTGCAAGGCTAAGTAGGTCAAAACAGGACAGTGAAGAAAATTGATGATGATTGATTTACAAAAACAGGCTCTAAATATGCCCTGCTACCTAGTAAGACGAGCTGAAAATAAAACTGTTAGCTCAACGGGAGAGTGGAAGCCTTTCCCAATAAATATCACCAGTACGACTAGGCAAATATGGCGAATTGACTGAATTAATGTACCCACTGGTTAAAAAGTTGAAGGAGGAAAGAGGGTCAGAATACAAAATGTTGGTCACAAGGGAACATGACAGATAAAAACATGAAAGACAGCTTCAACACATTAAGAGGATGCAGAAAACCCTGCTACATGCATGAAAGTTCTATTCAGATTCTTAATCTTATATATAGAAATATTTAGCATTCCCATGCCTAGTCCTAATTGTGGCGTATAGACCACTAGAGAAAAGTAAAAACTAACTTTGTTCCCTTTTCAAAGAAGATTATTCTATAATTTCTCCCCCATCCCAGGTCTGAAATAGGTCACATCTTTTACTATATAATAGATCATTTTATCTGGATCATTCTTGTGCATTTATTGAAATACAGATATGTCTGGGAAATATTTCACAATTGTTTGAAAATGTCCACAAATATACCACTATGCTAGAGCCCACTTAATTTACAATGTTTTTCATGACCACTGTTGTGCCCCTTCCCTGAAAACACATACCTCTCAGCATGTGGGTGCCACTTGAAACTGCATCCAGAAGTTGCCTAGGCTTTGCATAACTTCAACATATATGCATAAATATATTCTGCACCCACAATTGCTTTTTTGAATCCATGAATTTCGTATGTGAAAATTACAACCAGACGTTCTTTAGGGTTAGTCATAAGGTTATTAATGTCATTGTCATAATGCATATAAAGCCACTAATTATGGCAGAAACTACTTATTGAAAAAGTAACGCTTTTTTAAAGATATATAATTTCGCATGAGCCACTCCTATTTAATTATCTCCACATTAGGGATAGGTGAGGAATTACACTCCGCCGGCACAGAGATTGCAGAGTTTTGCCCACTCTTTTACAAAGTGGAATCACACAATAAGATGATTTAGGAAGTTTATTCCAAGAGAAAAACCCCTGAGAAACAGTTACAGGCAACTGCTCTTCAAGGCTGCTCACTGCTACTACAAACGTTTACATAGCTCACCTTCAAACATTCTAAAAAATTAAACAGACATAACAATAGAATATACACAGAGCATACCAGGATGTAACACATCCCTCTTCCTAATAAAACAACAAAAATAAAACAATAAAAAAACATATTAAGATTAATTAAACAAAAGATAGGCATGACGCATGTAAAATTTATGTACATTCAAGAATATAAAATGTAGTCATTAAGCTTAATAGGTTTTTCTACAATCCGTCCAGATAATCTTCTCGTAATAGGAGCACATTTTTCAACAGATAGAGATAACTTTGAATGAACGATGACAGACTTACCTTGAACCTCTCCAGAATGTGCCTTTCCTGGAGACCCCACTGTTGATTTAGAAGGAACATGCCAGACTTTGATTGCACAGAAACATCAGTTGATTTAGAAGGAACAATGCCAGAATTTGATTGCACAGAAACATCACTATTCCTGTTCAACCAAATGTTACGTTCCAACTCATTACACAAAACAACACTGTTAAGATTCCATTTGCGCCCATCATATAACAACACACAATTCCCTCTTACTTCCAAAATTCTCTTTGGCTGTGACCATTTGGAAGAACCATCCTTAGACAAACCAAAACGTGAGGATCTCACCCAATCGCCAACACAAAAACTTTGCACACGTTTCTAAATGTTGTCGTTGTGTCTGTCAACATACTTTCCATGGTATACATTCATTCTATCTCTAAGACACTCCTTGGAAATATTTCTAGAAGACGTTTTAAGCATCCATGCAGGAGTTGCTTTATTACATGCAGAACGTCCCTTAAGAAGATTGAACGGAGACACTAAGGTTGCAGAATGTGGAGTATTACGATAACTCCAAATCATATCCTTAATAGCAATTCTACAATCTGCACCTTCAACCACAGCCAACTGTATACACTCCTTCAATACACGGTTGAATCTTTCTACCATACCGTTTTCCCTTGGACAATATACCACAGTAGTAACATGTTTTACACCACACAACCGTAAATAATTTTGAAACTCACCAGCTACAAATTGTGGACCATTATCAGTAGTAATAGTCTCTGGAAATCCCTCTCTGTGGAATGGCTCTTCACAAAAACTAATCATGTTAGCGGCCTTAATCTCTCTAATAAATGCTACCTCAGGCCATTTACTGTGATAATCCATCAAAACAATGGCAAATTTCCCAGCAATATTACCAACACTAAATGGACCACAAATATCCATAGCCAACCTTTGCCATGGTTTGTCCGGGAATGGTACAGGACTAATGTTTGATTCCTATGAAACATGAGACTTATCACTACAAGTACATTCCGTACAGTTCCTGACGCACCTTTCAACATCCTTATCCATTCCAGGCCACCAAAAATCACACCTACACCTTCACTTCATACCAGACATTCCTGCATGCCCCTCATGAATAAGATCTAACAATCTGTTACGTAAACCAGATGGTACAACAAGTTTGTCTGCTCTCCTAACAAAGCCATCTACAGGATCATAAGAAAGTTCTGACCATACTGTCTTATACTCAGACAATTCACAATCGCTCCATGAAAAACAATTGCACACTGAAGCTAACCAAGCAATCACTTGTTTCAACACAACATCCTCCTGTACAGCTTGTCTCCACGCAACCACATCAATAGCAACATTGCAAGCTTCATCCACCGTAGCCACTGACCAATCTTTATCCTGATCCATTACGATGTCACCCTCACATATTGGAAGACGCGATAAATAATCAGAATTAACATTTTTAATTCCAGGAACATACTTCAGTTCGAAATCATATTCCTGCAGTTTGTAAATCCATTCTGCAATTCTGGGAGTGGCCCTGCCTGCACCTTTAGTAGTAAATATGTCCACAAGAGGTTTATGATCAGTTCTTAACTCAAAATTTGTTCCCCAAACATAGTTCCTAAAATAATTTACACCCCAAAAACAAGCAAGCTCCTCTTTCTCTATGACAGAGTATGAGGGTTCAGCACCTTTTAAAGTACGCAATGCAAACGCCACTGCCCATTCAAATTTGCCTTTCCCTTGCATGAAAACAGCCCCCAATCCATATGCACTCACACCAAAAGGTTTAAGTGCTACAGCATTTAAGATGTCCATCTTAACATCTTCAAAAACAGATTGGCATTCAGCATTCCACAAAAATGTAGCTCCTTTTTTCATTAATAACCTTAAACAAAAGACTTTAGAAGCAAAATTGGACACAAATTTGGAGTAATACTCCGCCAGACCTAAAAAAGAGCGCAGTTGATCCTTATCAGATGGTGATGGAGCATTCTTAATTGCATCTAATAAGTTTTTCTTAGGTCTAACACCTTCTGCTGACAAGGTATGACCAAGATATTCAATTTCATGTGTGGCAAACTTACATTTCTCAGCAGAAACAGTCAAACCAGTACACTGAAGTTTGGATAAAACATCATTTAACACTTTGACATGGTCAACTTTACTTTTCCCCCAGACAAGCACATCGTCTTGAAACACTAACATGTTGGCTATGCTTCAAGAACCCTGCACATAACTCTCTGAAAAACAGCTGATGCAGAGGAAAAACCGAAAGGCATTCTTAAAAACTGAAAAGCTCCTTCAGGAGTAATAAAAGATGTTAAATGACGAGATTCCGGGTGTAATTTTATCTGGTGGTACGCATTAGATAGATCAATCGATGAAAAATACTCAGCATTCTTAACTGAAGCAACCATTTCATTAATTTTAGGTAAAGGTTAGCGATCCACCCAAATGTTCTTGTTTAAGTCCCTTAAATCAACACACATGCGTAATTTGCCATTGGGTTTTCGCACTAAAACTACTGGACTAATCCAATCAGACGCCTCTATGGGCTTAATGATGTTCTGTTGACATAATCTAGCCAGTTCTATCTTTAGTTGTGATCTTAACACCAAAGGAACATTGCGTACTTTATGAACTACAGGTATACAATCAGGTTTAAGGATTATCCGATGTTCAAACTTTTTAAGCCATCCTAATTTTGGACTAAATAAGTCTGGAAATGTTTTATGCCATTCGAATCCATCATCACTTTGAGTTAATAACACCTGGTCCGGATTTTTCTTATGCCAATTGGAGGTTAACAAAACTTGATCAGGATGATTTGGATCCAGAATTATCCCTAAATTCTTTTGTTCCTTCCACCCTAACGAAGCTCTTCCCTTTTCTACAACATAAACTGTTCCCTGTGTATTTCTACCTTTAAAAACAATATCACTAACAAAACAGCCAATCACTGGTAATCTGATGTCCAAATAGCCCACAGGAGTTTTTTCAGGAGATATAAGATCACATTTTCCGCATAACTCCCACATGTTCTTGTCAATTATAGTATACGGTGAACAAGAATCTGCCCACAAGAACAAACTGCGAATGTTGACAAAAACCTCACATTTAGGAGGTTGAGTTTCTTCAGATATTTCATTTACCTCATTATTCCAGATTGCCATAACTTCAACCTCACTATCACTACTTAAATAAGTAGACTGATCAACCAAATTAACAGAATTTTTCCATGCACCCGGATTGTCAGATCTGCACATTTTAGCAAAATGTCCAGTTTTGTTACACTTGAAACACGTGACATTTGATGCAGGACACCAAGAATTTTCAGCATCATGTCTACTGTTCCCACCCCTAAAACAGAAACATTTGTTAAAACTTGGTGTTTTGTTGGCAATTGATTTAGTTTGTGGCATTGTACTCTTGTTGTAAGTAGGGAAGGTTCGAGGTTTACTTTTGACACTATCTCGCTTAGAACTGTATTTGTTGTCAAAATATTTTGGTTTGTTATTAACAATAGGACATACATCACTACGATCTTTTGCATTTACATCATTACGATCCTTACTAAGTTCACCACTACGGGCCCGATGTAGGTAAAACGCATTTTCCGATTTTAAAATACCGAATTGCACCGAATCGGTATTTTGAAATCGGAAAATGAGATGTAGATAAAAAAAATCAGATAAATACCGATTCGGTCGTAATCGGTATTGTGATTCGATACGTACCGAATCGGCATCCACCGAATCGGAATTTACCGAATCGGCTACAACGGAATCGGCACATACCGATTCGGTAATCGCAATACACCCCCATGGCCAAAAGGCCCATAGGAACGCATTGTAAATACCGAATCGGGATTTACCGAATCGGTAAAATCCGAATCGGTAAATACCGATTCGGTGAATGCCGATTCGGCAAGCTATTCAAACTGAAACCAGAGACAACAGCCAATGAGGTGGATCCACCCTCCCCCACCCTAGCAGGGAGTGGCTACCTAGGCAGGTGCAGCTCATTAAGAACTTTCTGGAGAGGCAGCCTGAGCTGAGCATTCACAGTGAGCAGCAGTGGAAGCAGGATCCAGAGCACCATCTTCCAGTGCGGTGGCAGGGCCAAGCACCAGTCAAGCAGCACAGGAGGAGGAGGAGGATGAGAACACCAGTGCCCTGGGAAATGAGGAAGACCTTGAACATTCCTTTACATTTTTACACTCCCCCCGAATATCTGGCACGCCCCCATTTCAGTTCTCCCCAGAGAACTCACCACCACCGAGCCACCCTGCACCTGCCACATCTCCTGCCAGGAGTATTGTTGTAGCTCCATTGAACCCCATCGAGGGAGCAGCGGGTCAGGCACCAGCTAGCAACACAGTTCCACCTGTGGCACCCCAGCCCACACAGCAGGGCAGCAGCAATCCCCGGAGGCGTACAACATCCAGCACTGCACTTCCAGCACGGGAGGGCAGCGTCTTTCAAGGGCTGGAGGGCAGCATGGTAAAGATCCAGCGGATGCAGGCTAAATCCATCTTGGCCTGCCAGCGCCAGTTGCGGCAGCATAACCTGCAAATGGGAGAGATGGCGCAGGGGTTTAAGACATTTGTAGAAAGCAATAAGGAAATTGCTACAGGTCTTGGCCGTATGACCACTGCCATCACGCAGCTATGTACAAAACTGGATGAGCACGAGCTCTCTCGCCGCAGGGATGCCCGCATGCACAATAGGTCAATAAACCGCCTTGCTGCTGCTACCGCACAGCTATGCCAAAGTGGGGCAAATATGGAGGCCAGCCTGACCCAGAACACAGCAGAGGTCACCAGGGGCATGGCCCGCATTACGACCGCCATGGAGGCACTTATAATTTCAAACACTGTGGTCAATCCAGCCCTGGACCTGGGCGGGGCTGGGGACAGCAGCAGCCGCAGCAGCCCGGCCAGCGCAGTGTCAGAGCCGCGCCGGAGCACCAGGCGCTCTGCTGAAGCTGCTGGACATGCAGAAGGGGGAGAGGCACATCCCAGTGGGGCTGCTAAGCACAGCAAAAAATAAGCTTGCCAGGGCGGGTGAGGCAACCCAGACAATTGACATTGAACCACTTTTTGTTTACATTTTCTTTTGTTGCACATCAGTGCAGTAACGGTGTTGCAACATTATTAAAAATGTCATTTGCTTACATCCATTGACCTGTCTGTGCATCTGTACTCACTCAGAAATAGTTTTCTGTAATCTCCTCACGTCTGTATCTGCCATCACTTGGCGTAGACACCCCAGCAGGTTGTGTTTGTGGCACAGCAACGTCGTCGTCATGGTCCTCGTAGTCTGACAACTCCACCTCAGTGCCCTTCTTCACCGCAAGGTTGTGCAACATTGCACAGACAGCTATGATCTTGCAGCAGGTGATGGGGGTATACTGCCTTGCACCTTCACTCGTGTGCAAGCATCTGAATCTGCTTTTCCAGATGCCAAAGGTCCATTCAACTACATTCCTTGTGCTTTTGTGGACCCGGTTATACCTCCTTTGGCTGGGTGTAGAGGGGTTGATGTAGGGGGTGAGTATGAATGAGCGGAGGGCATATGCACTGTCGCCTAGAAGGAAAAGGGGTAACATTACTCACATGCATACATGTATTTCACGTAGCTACTTTGTGTTATGGGGGTCTGATGATGTGTCTCACCTAGGAGGTATCCTTCACCAAATTCGCCAGCCGTCAGCCGTGCATAGATGCCACTCTGTTGAAAAATGTAGGAGTCGTGGGTACTCCCTGGGAATTTAGCGACCAGGTCTGTGATGGTATTTACAACAAGGGGTGGTGAGGGACAGAGTCTCTGAATTAAGCAGAAAGCTCTCACCCAGTCAAGAGATCAGGGCTAGATCCAACACCGTTTTTTAGCTCACTGCACCATCCCAGTTTCAGAACCTGGCTGTATGCAAATTAGTCTGTTCCTGTCCCAGTGCATGATGGGAACAGGGCAAACCAAACTACAAAAGCCAATTCTTACACTGGGAAGGAAACAAGCTCCCGGGGACCGGTTTCTGGCATTACAGCCGTCTTCGGCCCGGTTTGCTTGAATCCTGATGGTGCAATGAGCAAGGGTCTCACATCTGAGAATACCCTTCCACGCTTAGGGTGGACAAAAATATTTACAACAAGGGGTGGTGAGGGACAGCGTCTCTGAATTAAGCAGAAAGCTCTCACCCAGTCAAGAGATCAGGGCTAGATCCAACACCGTTTTTTAGCTCACTGCACCATCCCAGTTTCAGAACCTGGCTGTATGCAAATTAGTCTGTTCCTGTCCCAGTGCATGATGGGAACAGGGCAAACCAAACTACAAAAGCCAATTCTTACACTGGGAAGGAAACAAGCTCCCGGGGACCGGTTTCTGGCATTACAGCCGTCTTCGGCCCGGTTTGCTTGAATCCTGATGGTGCAATGAGCAAGGGTCTCACATCTGAGAATACCCTTCCACGCTTAGGGTGGACAAAAATATTTACAACAAGGGGTGGTGAGGGACAGAGTCTCTGAATTAAGCAGAAAGCTCTCACCCAGTCAAGAGATCAGGGCTAGATCCAACACCGTTTTTTAGCTCACTGCACCATCCCAGTTTCAGAACCTGGCTGTATGCAAATTAGTCTGTTCCTGTCCCAGTGCATGATGGGAACAGGGCAAACCAAACTACAAAAGCCAATTCTTACACTGGGAAGGAAACAAGCTCCCGGGGACCGGTTTCTGGCATTACAGCCGTCTTCGGCCCAGTTTGCTTGAATCCTGATGGTGCAATGAGCAAGGGTCTCACATCTGAGAATACCCTTCCACGCTTAGGGTGGACAAAAATATTTACAACAAGGGGTGGTGAGGGACAGAGTCTCTGAATTAAGCAGAAAGCTCTCACCCAGTCAAGAGATCAGGGCTAGATCCAACACCGTTTTTTAGCTCACTGCACCATCCCAGTTTCAGAACCTGGCTGTATGCAAATTAGTCTGTTCCTGTCCCAGTGCATGATGGGAACAGGGCAAACCAAACTACAAAAGCCAATTCTTACACTGGGAAGGAAACAAGCTCCCGGGGACCGGTTTCTGGCATTACAGCCGTCTTCGGCCCGGTTTGCTTGAATCCTGATGGTGCAATGAGCAAGGGTCTCACATCTGAGAATACCTTTCCACGCTTAGGGTGGACAAAAATATTTACAACAAGGGGTGGTGAGGGACAGAGTCTCTGAATTAAGCAGAAAGCTCTCACCCAGTCAAGAGATCAGGGCTAGATCCAACACCGTTTTTTTAGCTCACTGCACCATCCCAGTTTCAGAACCTGGCTGTATGCAAATTAGTCTGTTCCTGTCCCAGTGCATGATGGGAACAGGGCAAACCAAACTACAAAAGCCAATTCTTACACTGGGAAGGAAACAAGCTCCCGGGGACCGGTTTCTGGCATTACAGCCGTCTTCGGCCCAGTTTGCTTGAATCCTGATGGTGCAATGAGCAAGGGTCTCACATCTGAGAATACCCTTCCACGCTTAGGGTGGACAAAAATATTTACAACAAGGGGTGGTGAGCGACAGAGTCTCTGAATTAAGCAGAAAGCTCTCACCCAGTCAAGAGATCAGGGCTAGATCCAACACCGTTTTTTAGCTCACTGCACCATCCCAGTTTCAGAACCTGGCTGTATGCAAATTAGTCTGTTCCTGTCCCAGTGCATGATGGGAACAGGGCAAACCAAACTACAAAAGCCAATTCTTACACTGGGAAGGAAACAAGCTCCCGGGGACCGGTTTCTGGCATTACAGCCGTCTTCGGCCCGGTTTGCTTGAATCCTGATGGTGCAATGAGCAAGGGTCTCACATCTGAGAATACCCTTCCACGCTTAGGGTGGACAAAAATATTTACAACAAGGGGTGGTGAGGGACAGAGTCTCTGAATTAAGCAGAAAGCTCTCACCCAGTCAAGAGATCAGGGCTAGATCCAACACCGTTTTTTAGCTCACTGCACCATCCCAGTTTCAGAACCTGGCTGTATGCAAATTAGTCTGTTCCTGTCCCAGTGCATGATGGGAACAGGGCAAACCAAACTACAAAAGCCAATTCTTACACTGGGAAGGAAACAAGCTCCCGGGGACCGGTTTCTGGCATTATAGCCGTCTTCGGCCCGGTTTGCTTGAATCCTGATGGTGCAATGAGAAAGGGTCTCACATCTGAGAATACCCTTCCACGCTTAGGGTGGACAAAAATATTTACAACAAGGGGTGGTGAGGGACAGAGTCTCTGAATTAAGCAGAAAGCTCTCACCCAGTCAAGAGATCAGGGCTAGATCCAACACCGTTTTTCAGCTCACTGCACCATCCCAGTTTCAGAACCTGGCTGTATGCAAATTAGTCTGTTCCTGTCCCAGTGCATGATGGGAACAGGGCAAACCAAACTACAAAAGCCAATTCTTACACTGGGAAGGAAACAAGCTCCCGGGGACCGGTTTCTGGCATTACAGCCGTCTTCGGCCCGGTTTGCTTGAATCCTGATGGTGCAATGAGCAAGGGTCTCACATCTGAGAATACCCTTCCACGCTTAGGGTGGACAAAAATATTTACAACAAGGGGTGGTGAGGGACAGAGTCTCTGAATTAAGCAGAAAGCTCTCACCCAGTCAAGAGATCAGGGCTAGATCCAACACCGTTTTTTAGCTCACTGCACCAACCCAGTTTCAGAACCTGGCTGTATGCAAATTAGTCTGTTCCTGTCCCAGTGCATGATGGGAACAGGGCAAACCAAACTACAAAAGCCAATTCTTACACTGGGAAGGAAACAAGCTCCCGGGGACCGGTTTCTGGCATTACAGCCGTCTTCGGCCCGGTTTGCTTGAATCCTGATGGTGCAATGAGCAAGGGTCTCACATCTGAGAATACCCTTCCACGCTTAGGGTGGACAAAAATATTCACAACAAGGGGTGGTGAGGGACAGAGTCTCTGAATTAAGCAGAAAGCTCTCACCCAGTCAAGAGATCAGGGCTAGATCCAACACCGTTTTTTAGCTCACTGCACCATCCCAGTTTCAGAACCTGGCTGTATGCAAATTAGTCTGTTCCTGTCCCAGTGCATGATGGGAACAGGGCAAACCAAACTACAAAAGCCAATTCTTACACTGGGAAGGAAACAAGCTCCCGGGGACCGGTTTCTGGCATTACAGCCGTCTTCGGCCCGGTTTGCTTGAATCCTGATGGTGCAATGAGCAAGGGTCTCACATCTGAGAATACCCTTCCACGCTTTGGGTGGACAAAAATATTTACAACAAGGGGTGGTGAGGGACAGAGTCTCTGAATTAAGCAGAAAGCTCTCACCCAGTCAAGAGATCAGGGCTAGATCCAACACCGTTTTTTAGCTCACTGCACCATCCCAGTTTCAGAACCTGGCTGTATGCAAATTAGTCTGTTCCTGTCCCAGTGCATGATGGGAACAGGGCAAACCAAACTACAAAAGCCAATTCTTACACTGGGAAGGAAACAAGCTCCCGGGGACCGGTTTCTGGCATTACAGCCGTCTTCGGCCCGGTTTGCTTGAATCCTGATGGTGCAATGAGCAAGGGTCTCACATCTGAGAATACCCTTCCACGCTTAGGGTGGACAAAAATATTTACAACAAGGAGTGGTGAGGGACAGAGTCTCTGAATTAAGCAGAAAGCTCTCACCCAGTCAAGAGATCAGGGCTAGATCCAACACCGTTTTTTAGCTCACTGCACCATCCCAGTTTCAGAACCTGGCTGTATGCAAATTAGTCTGTTCCTGTCCCAGTGCATGATGGGAACAGGGCAAACCAAACTACAAAAGCCAATTCTTACACTGGGAAGGAAACAAGCTCCCGGGGACCGGTTTCTGGCATTACAGCCGTCTTCGGCCCGGTTTGCTTGAATCCTGATGGTGCAATGAGCAAGGGTCTCACATCTGAGAATACCCTTCCACGCTTAGGGTGGACAAAAATATTTACAACAAGGGGTGGTGAGGGACAGAGTCTCTGAATTAAGCAGAAAGCTCTCACCCAGTCAAGAGATCAGGGCTAGATCCAACACCGTTTTTTAGCTCACTGCACCATCCCAGTTTCAGAACCTGGCTGTATGCAAATTAGTCTGTTCCTGTCCCAGTGCATGATGGGAACAGGGCAAACCAAACTACAAAAGCCAATTCTTACACTGGGAAGGAAACAAGCTCCCGGGGACCGGTTTCTGGCATTACAGCCGTCTTCGGCCCGGTTTGCTTGAATCCTGATGGTGCAATGAGCAAGGGTCTCACATCTGAGAATACCCTTCCACGCTTAGGGTGGACAAAAATATTTACAACAAGGGGTGGTGAGGGACAGAGTCTCTGAATTAAGCAGAAAGCTCTCACCCAGTCAAGAGATCAGGGCTAGATCCAACACTGTTTTTTAGCTCACTGCACCATCCCAGTTTCAGAACCTGGCTGTATGCAAATTAGTCTGTTCCTGTCCCAGTGCATGATGGGAACAGGGCAAACCAAACTACAAAAGCCAATTCTTACACTGGGAAGGAAACAAGCTCCCGGGGACCGGTTTCTGGCATTACAGCCGTCTTCGTCCCGGTTTGCTTGAATCCTGATGGTGCAATGAGCAAGGGTCTCACATCTGAGAATACCCTTCCACGCTTAGGGTGGACTAAAATATTTACAATAAGGGGTGGTGAGGGACAGAGTCTCTGAATTAAGCAGAAAGCTCTCACCCAGTCAAGAGATCAGGGCTAGATCCAACACCGTTTTTTAGCTCACTGCACCATCCCAGTTTCAGAACCTGGCTGTATGCAAATTAGTCTGTTCCTGTCCCAGTGCATGATGGGAACAGGGCAAACCAAACTACAAAAGCCATTCTTACACTGGGAAGGAAACAAGCTCCCGGTGATGGATCAAGCCCTGATCTTTGGACTGGGTAAGAGTAGTCTGTTTAACTCAGACACTCTGTTCATCACCACCCCCTTTTCTAAATCGTTTTTGGCCACTATAGGTGTGGCAGGGTATACTCAGACATAAGTCCCTTTCTCACTGCTCCATCAGGATTCAAGCAAGCCGGGCCGAAGAAGGCTGAAATGCCAGAAACCGGTCCCCGGTAGCTTGTCTCCTTTCTGGTGAAGAATTGGCTTGGTAGTTTAGTCTGCCCTGTTCCCATGATGCACTGGGCCAGGGACAGACTGATTTGCATATAGCCAGGTTCTGAGCTGGGATGGGGCAGTGAGATAAATAACGGTGATGGATCAAGCCCTGATCTTTGGACTGGGTAAGAGTGGTCTGTTTAACTCAGACACTCTGTTCATCACCACCCCCTTTTCTAAATCGTTTTTGGCCACTATAGGTGTGGTAGGGTATACTCAGACATGAGTCCCTTTCTCACTGCTCCATCAGGATTCAAGCAAGCCGGGCCGAAGAAGGCTGAAATGCCAGAAACCGGTCCCCGGTAGCTTGTCTCCTTTCTGGTGAAGAATTGGCTTGGTAGTTTAGTCTGCCCTGTTCCCATGATGCACTGGGCCAGGGACAGACTGATTTGCATATAGCCAGGTTCTGAGCTGGGATGGGGCAGTGAGATAAATAACGGTGATGGATCAAGCCCTGATCTTTGGACTGGGTAAGAGTGGTCTGTTTAACTCAGACACTCTGTTCATCACCACCCCCTTTTCTAAATCGTTTTTGGCCACTATAGGTGTGGCAGGGTATACTCAGACATGAGTCCCTTTCTCACTGCTCCATCAGGATTCAAGCAAGCCGGGCCGAAGAAGGCTGAAATGCCAGAAACCGGTCCCCGGTAGCTTGTCTCCTTTCTGGTGAAGAATTGGCTTGGTAGTTTAGTCTGCCCTGTTCCCATGATGCACTGGGCCAGGGACAGACTGATTTGCATATAGCCAGGTTCTGAGCTGGGATGGGGCAGTGAGATAAATAACGGTGATGGATCAAGCCCTGATCTTTGGACTGGGTAAGAGTGGTCTGTTTAACTCAGACACTCTGTTCATCACCACCCCCTTTTCTAAATCGTTTTTGGCCACTATAGGTGTGGCAGGGTATACTCAGACATGAGTCCCTTTCTCACTGCTCCATCAGGATTCAAGCAAGCCGGGCCGAAGAAGGCTGAAATGCCAGAAACCGGTCCCCGGTAGCTTGTCTCCTTTCTGGTGAAGAATTGGCTTGGTAGTTTAGTCTGCCCTGTTCCCATGATGCACTGGGCCAGGGACAGACTGATTTGCATATAGCCAGGTTCTGAGCTGGGATGGGGCAGTGAGATAAATAACGGTGATGGATCAAGCCCGGATCTTTGGACTGGGTAAGAGTGGTCTGTTTAACTCAGACACTCTGTTCATCACCACCCCCTTTTCTAAATCGTTTTTGGCCACTATAGGTGTGGCAGGGTATACTCAGACATGAGTCCCTTTCTCACTGCTCCATCAGGATTCAAGCAAGCCGGGCCGAAGAAGGCTGAAATGCCAGAAACCGGTCCCCGGTAGCTTGTCTCCTTTCTGGTGAAGAATTGGCTTGGTAGTTTAGTCTGCCCTGTTCCCATGATGCACTGGGCCAGGGACAGACTGATTTGCATATAGCCAGGTTCTGAGCTGGGATGGGGCAGTGAGATAAATAACGGTGATGGATCAAGCCCTGATCTTTGGACTGGGTAAGAGTGGTCTGTTTAACTCAGACACTCTGTTCATCACCACCCCCTTTTCTAAATCGTTTTTGGCCACTATAGGTGTGGCAGGGTATACTCAGACATGAGTCCCTTTCTCACTGCTCCATCAGGATTCAAGCAAGCCGGGCCGAAGAAGGCTGAAATGTCAGAAACCGGTCCCCGGTAGCTTGTCTCCTTTCTGGTGAAGAATTGGCTTGGTAGTTTAGTCTGCCCTGTTCCCATGATGCACTGGGCCAGGGACAGACTGATTTGCATATAGCCAGGTTCTGAGCTGGGATGGGGCAGTGAGATAAATAACGGTGATGGATCAAGCCCTGATCTTTGGACTGGGTAAGAGTGGTCTGTTTAACTCAGACACTCTGTTCATCACCACCCCCTTTTCTAAATCGTTTTTGGCCACTATAGGTGTGGCAGGGTATACTCAGACATGAGTCCCTTTCTCACTGCTCCATCAGGATTCAAGTAAGCCAGGCCGAAGAAGGCTGAAATGCCAGAAACCGGTCCCCGGTAGCTTGTCTCCTTTCTGGTGAAGAATTGGCTTGGTAGTTTAGTCTGCCCTGTTCCCATGATGCACTGGGCCAGGGACAGACTGATTTGCATATAGCCAGGTTCTGAGCTGGGATGGGGCAGTGAGATAAATAACGGTGATGGATCAAGCCCTGATCTTTGGACTGGGTAAGAGTGGTCTGTTTAACTCAGACACTCTGTTCATCACCACCCCCTTTTCTAAATCGTTTTTGGCCACTATAGGTGTGGCAGGGTATACTCAGACATGAGTCCCTTTCTCACTGCTCCATCAGGATTCAAGCAAGCCGGGCCGAAGAAGGCTGCAATGCCAGAAACCGGTCCCCGGTAGCTTGTCTCCTTTCTGGTGAAGAATTGGCTTAGTAGTTTAGTCTGCCCTGTTCCCATGATGTACTGGGCCAGGGACAGACTGATTTGCATATAGCCAGGTTCTGAGCTGGGATGGGGCAGTGAGATAAATAACGGTGATGGATCAAGCCCTGATCTTTGGACTGGGTAAGAGTGGTCTGTTTAACTCAGACACTCTGTTCATCACCACCCCCTTTTCTAAATCAGGTCTGTGATGGTGCACTTCGCATTGCAGATCACCTGAACATTGATGGTGTGCGTAGATGACCTATTGCGGTATATGTATTCTGTGTCAGCAGGGGGGCAAATCGGAATGTGCGTGCCATCTATACAGCCAATAATTTGGGGAAATTGTGCCATCTGGTAAAAGTCAGCTTTTGTTTGTACCAGTTCCGCGTGGGTTGCAGGGAAAGAGATGTATTGGTCCATCCTCTGTATCATGGCGTCAAGGAATTTGTGGAAAAACCTTGACAGGCTGCTCTGGGTCACCCCTCCTATTGCAGCTACTCCACTTTGATAGCTGCCAGACGCAAGCAGGTGTAGGCTGCATAGCACCTGCACGTGCGCTGGGATGGCATGTGCCCTTGGGGTGGGGTAGTCCAACAGTGGTTTGAGGTCCCTGATGAGCTCCAGAATGGTGTCTGAGTCCAGCCTGTACCTCTGTAGGATCTCTGCCTCTGTGAGCATGAACAGGGTGATCCTCTGTCTGTAGACCTGTTCCCCTCTTTGCCATTCCCTCTCTCCTTCCTGCTGTAGCCGTAGCCGCCTTGCAATGACATAAAAAGCAGCCATCCTGCAAGTTGCAATGCATTTTGGGACTATTTTTATAGGTTGAAGTTGGTTACCACCTGATTGTAATCCATGGTAAAAACCGATTTTGAAATACCGATTTTGAGCCAAAATCGGTATTTCTATGCTTCCCTACATCTCTCTCTCTGTCCGATTCGGAGATTTACCGAATCGGTAACTCTACCGAATAGGTAGGTTATCCGATTCGGCATTTTTCCGAATCGCTGTGTCTACCGATTCGATACATGGACCGAATCGGTATTTTTTCCGATTCGGTGTCACTACCGATTCGGTACATGTACCGAATCGGTATTTTTAACGATTCGGTATGTTACCGATTCGTTCTCTTTCCGATTCTGGGTATTTCCAATTCGGATTATTTCCGATTCGGTAGCCATTCCGAATCGGTATATATACCGATTTGGACGATTTTCATTGCCCTACATCTTGATGGCTGTATACCGATCGGCAAGGTCCGAAAATCGGTATTTTCGGCCGTTACCGATCGGTAACGGCCTACCTACATCGGGCCCTCAATTCCTTGACATAACGAGAATTGTTTTCTACTCTTCTAGCTACACTAATAGTTTTTTGAAGAGATGGATCCTTTAAATCTAACAACTTCTCTTGGATTTTAGTATTATTGGTTCTATTGACAAATTGATTCCTAATAATATCTTCATGCAATTCTCTAAATTTACATGTCGCAGCCAACCTTCTTAACACAGCTATATATTGTTCAACTGTTTCACCAGCTAGTTGAGCTCTTGAGAAAAACTTGTGTCTCTCCACAACAACACTTGTTTTTTTTCCAAAATTCTCTTCTAATGCTTTTAACGCATCAAGATATTCATCAGAAATAAATTGTTCAATTTTTGAACACTATTTCCTCATCACTATCATCTTTACTACTACCTACAGTAACCTTTGCGGTCATACCATTTGCAGTGGAAACATGTCTTTAACACTTTTCTTCCTTCAACACCAAGACTATGTTTTAACAACGTTAATTTGCGTGATGGAAGAAAAACTTCCCCACCAATGACTTCCAAATACGTTTCAAAGGATTCTTGACACCAGGGTCTTGTAAAATTTTTGGGGGAGCGAAAATAGTATTTGTCTCCATAAGTCACCTTAAAAACGAAGAAATTATTGTCAGTGAAATACAACTAATAAATGGTAGATAAATTACCCCCCAAAAAATGAGTATACACAAAGAGTTAAATAAAATTAACAAACTAATATAAGAAAAGTAGTCACCGTTGTCATAGTATCTTTTCTTTCACTGGAGAAATAATGTATTAATATAATTAACACAGATAAGTAAATACCAACTTAAAATATCCATTAAACGCAAAGTTTTGTAGTAAATTAACAAATTTGGCTTGATAAACGATGTTTGGATGATCGTGTTGCGTTTTGCTAAGATACACGTCCCAGAATGCACTCTGATATCAAAGATGCCTTGCGCGGAAGACGACGCGCCCAGAATGCACTGCGGTATTCAAGCCGTTCCTGCATAAGATGACGAGGTCTCTACACTGTCGGATGAGCGTGCGCAATCGAAAGTTCTGCTGCACGAAGACGATAAGTTTAAAAAATGCATGTTCAGTACGTTTCAGTTATTTATCACAATATTGTTAAAGCGGTCCAATGATAAAATCACACCAATGCAACTCTTCAACACCTCCAGCAATTTCAAACAACAGCGTGACACAGTTGCTACTCACAAAAATTGTTGATACGCAAATCGCACTTAGGCAATCTCTTAACGCCCCCAGCGATTTCTGCACTTTGTCTTAAATAGTCATAGTGATCACTGCATTCCGATTGGCAATGGGATCATTTGCATTCCTGTTGGCGATCGGATCTTCGTGTCTGGGCGACACGTCGTGCCTTCTTTTCTTTACCCCTTCAAAAGTTGAAAATATTGCAGTTTCTCATCTTTTCCTTTTTTTTTTTTAAGTCTCGGGGGTTAATTAGGTGGGTTCTCCCTCGTCGCCACTTTTACAAAGTGGAATCACACAATAAGATGATTTAGGAAGTTTATTCCAAGAGAAAACCCCCCGAGAAACAGTTACAGGCAACTGCTCTTCAAGGCTGCTCACTGCTACTACAAACGTTTACATAGCTCACCTTCAAACATTCTAAAAAATTAAAGAAACATAACAATAGAATATACACAGAGCATACCAGGATGTAACAGATCCCTCTTCCTAATAAAACAACAAAAATAAAACAATAAAAAAAATATTAAGATTAATTAAACAAAAGATAGGCATAACGCATGTAAAATTTATGTACATTCAAGATTATAAAATATAGTCATTAAGCTTAATAGGTTTTTCTACAATCCGTCCAGATAATCTTCTCGTAATAGGAGCACATTTTTCAACAGATAGAGATAACTTTGGATGAACGATGACAGACTTACCTTGAACCTCTCCAGAATGTGCCTTTCCTGGAGACCCCACTGTTGATTTAGAAGGAACAATGCCAGACTTTGATTGCACAGAAACATCAGTTGATTTAGAAGGAACAATGCCAGAATTTGATTGCACAGAAACATCACTATTCCTGTTCAACCAAATGTTACGTTCCAACTCATTACACAAAACTACACTGTTAAGATTCCATTTGCGCCCATCATATAACAACACACAATTCCCTCTTACTTCCAAAATTCTCTTTGGCTGTGACCATTTGGAAGAACCATCCTTAGACAAACCAAAACGTGAGGATCTCACCCAATCGCCAACACAAAAACTTTGCACACGTTTCTAAATTTTGTCGTTGTGTCTGTCAACATACTTTCCTTGGTATACATTCATTCTATCTCCAAGACACTCCTTGGAAATATTTCTAGAAGACGTTTTAAGCATCCATGCAGGAGTTGCTTTATTACATGCAGAACGTCCCTTAAGAAGATTGAACGGAGACACTAAGGTTGCAGAATGTGTATTACGATAACTCCAAATCATATCCTTAATAGCAATTCTACAATCTGCACCTTCAACCACAGCCAACTGTATACACTCCTTCAATACACGGTTGAATCTTTCTACCATACCGTTTTCCCTTGGACAATATACCGCAGTAGTAACATGTTTTACACCACACAACCGTAAATAATTTTGAAACTCACCAGCTACAAATTGTGGACCATTATCAGTAGTAATAGTCTCTGGAAATCCCTCTCTGTGGAATGGCTCTTCACAAAAACTAATCATGTTAGCGGCCTTAATCTCTCTAATAAATGCTACCTCAGGCCATTTACTGTGATAATCCATCAAAACAATGGCAAATTTCCCAGCAATATTACCAACACTAAATGGACCACAAATATCCATAGCCAACATTTGCCATGGTTTGTCCGGGAATGGAACAGGACTAATGTTTGATTCCTATGAAACATGAGACTTATCACTACAAGTACATTCCGTACAGTTCCTGACGCACCTTTCAACATCCTTATCCATTCCAGGCCACCAAAAATCACACCTACACCTTCACTTCATACCAGACATTCCTGCATGCCCCTCATGAATAAGATCTAACAATCTGTTACGTAAACCAGATGGTACAACAAGTTTGTCTGCTCTCCTAACAAAGCCATCTACAGGATCATAAGAAAGTTCTGACCATACTGTCTTATACTCAGACAATTCACAATCGCTCCATGAAAAACAATTGCACACTGAAGCTAACCAAGCAATCACTTGTTTCAACACAACATCCTCCTGTACAGCTTGTCTCCACGCAACCACATCAATAGCACCATTGCAAGCTTCATCCACCGTAGCCATTGACCAATCTTTATCCTGATCCATTACGATGTCACCCTCACATATTGGAAGACGCGATAAATAATCAGAATTAACATTTTTAATTCCAGGTACATACTTCAGTTCAAAATCATATTCCTGCAGTTTGTAAATCCATTTTGCAATTCTGGGAGTGACCCTGCCTGCACCTTTAGTAGTAAATATGTCCACAAGAGGTTTATGATCAGTTCTTAACTCGAAATTTGTTCGTCAAACATAGTTCCTAAAATAATTTACACCCCAAAAACAAGCAAGCTCCTCTTTCTCAATGACAGAGTATGAGGGTTCAGCACCTTTTAAAGTACGCAATGCAAACGCCACTGCCCATTCAAATTTGTCTTTCCCTTGCATGAAAACAGCCCCCAATCCATATGCACTCACATCAAAAGGTTTAAGTGCTACAGCATTTAAGATGTCCATCTTAACATCTTCAAAAACAGATTGGCATTCAGCATTCCACAAAAATGTAGCTCCTTTTTTCATTAATAACCTTAAACAAAAGACTTTAGAAGCAAAATTGGACACAAATTTGGAGTAATACTCCACCAGACCTAAAAAAGAACGCAGTTGATCCTTATCAGATGGTGATGGAGCATTCCTAATTGCATCTACTAAGTTTTTCTTAGGTCTAACACCTTCTGCTGACAAGGTATGACCAAGATATTCAATTTCATGTATGGCAAACTTACATTTCTCAGCAGCAACAGTCAAACCAGTACACTGAAGTTTGGATAAAACATCATTTAACACTTTGACATGGTCAACTTTACTTTCCCCCCAGACAAGCACATCGTCCTGAAACACTAACATGTCGGATATGCCTTCAAGAACCCTGCACATAACTCTCTGAAAAACAGCTGATGCAGAGGAAAAACCGAAAGGCATTCTTAAAAACTGAAAAGCTCCTTCAGGAGTAATAAAAGATGTTAAATGACGAGATTCCGGGTGTAATTTTATCTGGTGGTACGCATTAGATAGATCAATCGATGAAAAATACTCAGCATTCTCAACTGAAGCAACCATTTCATTAATTTTAGGTAAAGGTTAGAGATCCACCCAAATGTTCTTGTTTAAGTCCCTTAAATCAACACACATGCGTAATTTGCCATTGGGTTTTCGCGCTAAACTTTCTCACTGCTCCATCAGGATTCAAGCAAGCCGGGCCGAAGAAGGCTGAAATGCCAGAAACCGGTCCCCGGTAGCTTGTCTCCTTTCTGGTGAAGAATTGGCTTGGTAGTTTAGTCTGCCCTGTTCCCATGATGCACTGGGCCAGGGACAGACTGATTTGCATATAGCCAGGTTCTGAGCTGGGATGGGGCAGTGAGATAAATAACGGTGATGGATCAAGCCCTGATCGTTGGACTGGGTAAGAGTGGTCTGTTTAACTCAGACACTCTGTTCATCACCACCCCCTTTTCTAAATCGTTTTTGCCACTATAGGTGTGGCAGGGTATACTCAGACATGAGTCCCTTTCTCACTGCTCCATCAGGATTCAAGCAAGCCGGGCCGAAGAAGGCTGAAATGCCAGAAACCGGTCCCCGGTAGCTTGTCTCCTTTCTGGTGAAGAATTGGCTTGGTAGTTTAGTCTGCCCTGTTCCCATGATGCACTGGGCCAGGGACAGACTGATTTGCATATAGCCAGGTTCTGAGCTGGGATGGGGCAGTGAGATAAATAACGGTGATGGATCAAGCCCTGATCTTTGGACTGGGTAAGAGTGGTCTGTTTAACTCAGACACTCTGTTCATCACCACCCCCTTTTCTAAATCGTTTTTGGCCACTATAGGTGTGGCAGGGTATACTCAGACATGAGTCCCTTTCTCACTGCTCCATCAGGATTCAAGCAAGCCGGGCCGAAGAAGGCTGAAATGCCAGAAACCGGTCCCCGGTAGCTTGTCTCCTTTCTGGTGAAGAATTGGCTTGGTAGTTTAGTCTGCCCTGTTCCCATGATGCACTGGGCCAGGGACAGACTGATTTGCATATAGCCAGGTTCTGAGCTGGGATGGGGCAGTGAGATAAATAACGGTGATGGATCAAGCCCTGATCTTTGGACTGGGTAAGAGTGGTCTGTTTAACTCAGACACTCTGTTCATCACCACCCCCTTTTCTAAATCGTTTTTGGCCACTATAGGTGTGGCAGGGTATACTCAGACATGAGTCCCTTTCTCACTGCTCCATCAGGATTCAAGCAAGCCGGGCCGAAGAAGGCTGAAATGCCAGAAACCGGTCCCCGGTAGCTTGTCTCCTTTCTGGTGAAGAATTGGCTTGGTAGTTTAGTCTGCCCTGTTCCCATGATGCACTGGGCCAGGGACAGACTGATTTGCATATAGCCAGGTTCTGAGCTGGGATGGGGCAGTGAGATAAATAACGGTGAGGGATCAAGCCCTGATCTTTGGACTGGGTAAGAGTGGTCTGTTTAACTCAGACACTCTGTTCATCACCACCCCCTTTTCTAAATCGTTTTTGGCCACTATAGGTGTGGCAGGGTATACTCAGACATGAGTCCCTTTCTCACTGCTCCATCAGGATTCAAGCAAGCCGGGCAGAAGAAGGCTGAAATGCCAGAAACCGGTCCCTGGTAGCTTGTCTCCTTTCTGGTGAAGAATTGGCTTGGTAGTTTAGTCTGCCCTGTTCCCATGATGCACTGGGCCAGGGACAGACTGATTTGCATATAGCCAGGTTCTGAGCTGGGATGGGGCAGTGAGATAAATAACGGTGATGGATCAAGCCCTGATCTTTGGACTGGGTAAGAGTGGTCTGTTTAACTCAGACACTCTGTTCATCACCACCCCCTTTTCTAAATCGTTTTTGGCCACTATAGGTGTGGCAGGGTATACTCAGACATGAGTCCCTTTCTCACTGCTCCATCAGGATTCAAGCAAGCCGGGCCGAAGAAGGCTGAAATGCCAGAAACCGGTCCCCGGTAGCTTGTCTCCTTTCTGGTGAAGAATTGGCTTGGTAGTTTAGTCTGCCCTGTTCCCATGATGCACTGGGCCAGGGACAGACTGATTTGCATATAGCCAGGTTCTGAGCTGGGATGGGGCAGTGAGATAAATAACGGTGATGGATCAAGCCCTGATCTTTGGACTGGGTAAGAGTGGTCTGTTTAACTCAGACACTCTGTTCATCACCACCCCCTTTTCTAAATCGTTTTTGGCCACTATAGGTGTGGCAGGGTATACTCAGACATGAGTCCCTTTCTCACTGCTCCATCAGGATTCAAGCAAACCCGGGCCGAAGAAGGCTGAAATGCCAGAAACCGGTCCCCGGTAGCTTGTCTCCTTTCTGGTGAAGAATTGGCTTGGTAGTTTAGTCTGCCCTGTTCCCATGATGCACTGGGCCAGGGACAGACTGATTTGCATATAGCCAGGTTCTGAGCTGGGATGGGGCAGTGAGATAAATAACGGTGATGGATCAAGCCCTGATCTTTGGACTGGGTAAGAGTGGTCTGTTTAACTCAGACACTCTGTTCATCATCACCCCCTTTTCTAAATCGTTTGTGGCCACTATAGGTGTGGCAGGGTATACTCAGACATGAGTCCCTTTCTCACTGCTCCATCAGGATTCAAGCAAGCCGGGCCGAAGAAGGCTGAAATGCCAGAAACCGGTCCCCGGTAGCTTGTCTCCTTTCTGGTGAAGAATTGGCTTGGTAGTTTAGTCTACCCTGTTCCCATGATGCACTGGGCCAGGGACAGACTGATTTGCATATAGCCAGGTTCTGAGCTGGGATGGGGCAGTGAGATAAATAACGGTGATGGATCAAGCCCTGATCTTTGTACTGGGTAAGAGTGGTCTGTTTAACTCAGACACTCTGTTCATCACCACCCCCTTTTCTAAATCGTTTTTGGCCACTATAGGTGTGGCAGGGTATACTCAGACATGAGTCCCTTTCTCACTGCTCCATCAGGATTCAAGCAAGCCGGGCCGAAGAAGGCTGAAATGCCAGAAACCGGTCCCCGGTAGCTTGTCTCCTTTCTGGTGAAGAATTGGCTTGGCAGTTTAGTCTGCCCTGTTCCCATGATGCACTGGGCCAGGGACAGACTGATTTGCATATAGCCAGGTTCTGAGCTGGGATGGGGCAGTGAGATAAATAACGGTGATGGATCAAGCCCTGATCTTTGGACTGGGTAAGAGTGGTCTGTTTAACTCAGACACTCTGTTCATCACCACCCCCTTTTCTAAATCAGGTCTGTGATGGGGCACTTCGCATTGCAGATCACCTGAACATTGATGGTGTGCGTAGACGACCTATTGCGGTATATGTATTCTGTGTCAGCAGGGGGGCAAATCGGAATGTGCGTGCCATCTATACAGCCAATAATTTGGGGAAATTGTGCCATCTGGTAAAAGTCAGCTTTTGTTTGTACCAGTTCCGCGTGGGTTGCAGGGAAAGAGATGTATTGGTCCATCCTCTGTATCATGGCGTTAAGGAATTTGTGGAAAAACCTTGACAGGCTGCTCTGGGTCACCCCTCCTATTGCAGCTACTCCACTTTGATAGCTGCCAGACGCAAGCAGGTGTAGGCTGCATAGGACCTGCACGTGCGCTGGGATGGCATGTGCCCTTGGGGTGGGGTGGTCCAACAGTGGTTTGAGGTCCCTGATGAGCTCCAGAATGGTGTCTGAGTCCAGCCTGTACCTCTGTAGGATCTCTGCCTCTGTGAGCATGAACAGGGTGATCCTCTGTCTGTAGACCTGTTCCTCTCTTTGCCATTCCCTCGCTCCTTCCTGCTGTAGCCGTAGCCGCCTTGCAATGACATAAAAAGCAGCCATCCTGCAAGTTGCAATGCATTTTGGGACTATTTTTATAGGTTGAAGTTGGTTACCACCTGATTGTAATCCATGGTAAAAACCGATTTCGAAATACCGATTTTGAGCCAAAATCGGTATTTCTATGCTTCCCTACATCTCTCTCTCTGTCCGATTCGGAGATTTACCGAATCGGTAACTCTACCGAATAGGTAGGTTATCCGATTCGGCATTTTTCCGAATCGCTGTGTCTACCGATTCGATACATGGACCGAATCGGTATTTTTTCCGATTCGGTGTCACTACCGATTCGGTACATGTACCGAATCGGTAATTTTAACGATTCGGTATGTTACCGATTCGTTCTCTTTCCGATTCGGGGTATTTCCGATTCGGATTATTTCCGATTCGGTAGCCATTCCGAATCGGTATATATACCGATTTGGACGATTTTCATTGCCCTACATCTTGATGGCTGTATACCGATCGGCAAGGTCCGAAAATCGGTATTTTCGGCCGTTACCGATCGGTAACGGCCTACCTACATCGGGCCCTCAATTCCTTGACATAACGAGAATTGTTTTCTACTCTTCTAGCTACACTAATAGTTTTTTGAAGAGATGGATCCTTTAAATCTAACAACTTCTCTTGGATTTTAGTATTATTGGTTCTATTGACAAATTGATTCCTAATAATTTCTTCATGCAATTCTCTAAATTTACATGTCGCAGCCAACCTTCTTAACACAGCTATATATTGTTCAACTGTTTCACCAGCTAGTTGAGCTCTTGAGAAAAACTTGTGTCTCTCCACAGCAACACTTGTTTTTTTTCCAAAATTCTCTTCTAATGCTTTTAACGCATCAAGATATTCATCAGAAATAAATTGTTCAATTTTTGAACACTATTTCCTCATCACTATCATCTTTACTACTACCTACAGTAACCTTTGCGGTCATACCATTTGCAGTGGAAACATGTCTTTAACACTTTTCTTCCTTCAACACCAAGACTATGTTTTAACAACGTTAACTTGCGTGATGGAAGAAAAACTTCCCCACCAATGACTTCCAAATACGTTTCAAAGGATTCTTGACACCAGGGTCTTGTCAAATTTTTGGGGGAGCGAAAATAGTATTTGTCTCCATAAGTCACCTTAAAAACGAAGAAATTATTGTCAGTGAAATACAACTAATAAATGGTAGATAAATTACCCCCAAAAAAATGAGTATACACAAAGAGTTAAATAAAATTAACAAACTAATATAAGAAAAGTAGTCACCGTTGTCATAGTATCTTTTCTTTCACTGGAGAAATAATGTATTAATATAATTAACACAGATAAGTAAATACCAACTTAAAATATCCATTAAACGCAAAGTTTTGTAGTAAATTAACAAATTTGGCTTGATAAACGATGTTTGGATGATCGTGTTGCGTTTTGCTAAGATACACGTCCCAGAATGCACTCTGATATCAAAGATGCCTTGCGCGGAAGATGACGCGCCCAGAATGCACTGCGGTATTCAAGCTGTTCCTGCATAAGATGACGAGGTCTCTACACTGTCGGATGAGCGTGCGCAATCGAAAGTTCTGCTGCACGAAGACGATAAGTTTAAAAAATGCATGTTCAGTACGTTTCAGTTATTTATCACAGTATTGTTAAAGCGGTCCAATGATAATATCACACCAATGCAACTCTTCAACACCTCCAGCAATTTCAAACAACAGCGTGACACAGTTGCTACTCACAAACATTGTTGATACGCAAATCGCACTTAGGCAATCTCTTAACGCCCCCAGCGATTTCTGCACTTTGTCTTAAATAGTCATAGTGATCACTGCATTCCGATTGGCAATGGGATCATTTGCATTCCTGTTGGCGATCGGATCTTCGTGTCTGGGCGACACGTCGTGCCTTCTTTTCTTTACCCCTTCAAAAGTTGAAAATATTGCAGTTTCTCATCTTTTCCTTTTTTTTTTTAAGTCTCGGGGGTTAATTAGGTGGGTTCTCCCTCGTCGCCACTTTTACAAAGTGGAATCACACAATAAGATGATTTAGGAAGTTTATTCCAAGAGAAAACCCCCGAGAAACAGTTACAGGCAACTGCTCTTCAAGGCTGCTCACTGCTACTACAAACGTTTACATAGCTCACCTTCAAACATTCTAAAAAATTAAAGAAACATAACAATAGAATATACACAGAGCATACCAGGATGTAACACATCCCTCTTCCTAATAAAACAACAAAAATAAAACAATAAAAAAAATATTAAGATTAATTAAACAAAAGATAGGCATAACGCATGTAAAATTTATGTACATTCAAGATTATAAAATATAGTCATTAAGCTTAATAGGTTTTTCTACAATCTGTCCAGATAATCTTCTCGTAATAGGAGCACATTTTTCAACAGATAGAGATAACTTTGGATGAACGATGACAGACTTACCTTGAACCTCTCCAGAATGTGCCTTTCCTGGAGACCCCACTGTTGATTTAGAAGGAACAATGCCAGACTTTGATTGCACAGAAACATCAGTTGATTTAGAAGGAACAATGCCAGAATTTGATTGCACAGAAACATCACTATTCCTGTTCAACCAAATGTTACGTTCCAACTCATTACACAAAACAACACTGTTAAGATTCCATTTGCGCCCATCATATAACAACACACAATTCCCTCTTACTTCCAAAATTCTCTTTGGCTGTGACCATTTGGAAGAACCATCCTTAGACAAACCAAAACGTGAGGATCTCACCCAATCGCCAACACAAAAACTTTGCACACGTTTCTAAATTTTGTCGTTGTGTCTGTCAACATACTTTCCTTGGTATACATTCATTCTATCTCTAAGACACTCCTTGGAAATATTTCTAGAAGACGTTTTAAGCATCCATGCAGGAGTTGCTTTATTACATGCAGAACGTCCCTTAAGAAGATTGAACGGAGACACTAAGGTTGCAGAATGTGTATTACGATAACTCCAAATCATATCCTTAATAGCAATTCTACAATCTGCACCTTCAACCACAGCCAACTGTATACACTCCTTCAATACACGGTTGAATCTTTCTACCTTACCGTTTTCCCTTGGACAATATACCGCAGTAGTAACATGTTTTACACCACACAACCGTAAATAATTTTGAAACTCACCAGCTACAAATTGTGGACCATTATCAGTAGTAATAGTCTCTGGAAATCCCTCTCTGTGGAATGGCTCTTCACAAAAACTAATCATGTTAGCGGCCTTAATCTCTCTAATAAATGCTACCTCAGGCCATTTACTGTGATAATCCATCAAAACAATGGCAAATTTCCCAGCAATATTACCAACACTAAATGGACCACAAATATCCATAGCCAACCTTTGCCATGGTTTGTCCGGGAATGGAACAGGACTAATGTTTGATTCCTATGAAACATGAGACTTATCACTACAAGTACATTCCGTACAGTTCCTGACGCACCTTTCAACATCCTTATCCATTCCAGGCCACCAAAAATCACACCTACACCTTCACTTCATACCAGACATTCCTGCATGCCCCTCATGAATAAGATCTAACAATCTGTTACGTAAACCAGATGGTACAACAAGTTTGTCTGCTCTCCTAACAAAGCCATCTACAGGATCATAAGAAAGTTCTGACCATACTGTCTTATACTCAGACAATTCACAATCGCTCCATGAAAAACAATTGCACACTGAAGCTAACCAAGCAATCACTTGTTTCAACACAACATCCTCCTGTACAGCTTGTCTCCACGCAACCACATCAATAGCACCATTGCAAGCTTCATCCACCGTAGCCATTGACCAATCTTTATCCTGATCCATTACGATGTCACCCTCACATATTGGAAGACGCGATAAATAATCAGAATTAACATTTTTAATTCCAGGTACATACTTCAGTTCAAAATCATATTCCTGCAGTTTGTAAATCCATTTTGCAATTCTGGGAGTGGCCCTGCCTGCACCTTTAGTAGTAAATATGTCCCGAAGAGGTTTATGATCAGTTCTTAACTCGAAATTTGTTCCCCAAACATAGTTCCTAAAATAATTTACACCCCAAAAACAAGCAAGCTCCTCTTTCTCAATGACAGAGTATGAGGGTTCAGCACCTTTTAAAGTACGCAATGCAAACGCCACTGCCCATTCAAATTTGTCTTTCCCTTGCATGAAAACAGCCCCCAATCCATATGCACTCACATCAAAAGGTTTAAGTGCTACAGCATTTAAGATGTCCATCTTAACATCTTCAAAAACAGATTGGCATTCAGCATTCCACAAAAATGTAGCTCCTTTTTTCATTAATAACCTTAAACAAAAGACTTTAGAAGCAAAATTGGACACAAATTTGGAGTAATACTCCGCCAGACCTAAAAAAGAACGCAGTTGATCCTTATCAGATGGTGATGGAGCATTCTTAATTGCATCTACTAAGTTTTTCTTAGGTCTAACACCTTCTGCTGACAAGGTATGACCAAGATATTCAATTTCATGTGTGGCAAACTTACATTTCTCAGCAGCAACAGTCAAACCAGTACACTGAAGTTTGGATAAAACATCATTTAACACTTTGACATGGTCAACTTTACTTTCCCCCCAGACAAGCACATCGTCCTGAAACACTAACATGTCGGATATGCCTTCAAGAACCCTGCACATAACTCTCTGAAAAACAGCTGATGCAGAGGAAAAACCGAAAGGCATTCTTAAAAACTGAAAAGCTCCTTCAGGAGTAATAAAAGATGTTAAATGACGAGATTCCGGGTGTAATTTTATCTGGTGGTACGCATTAGATAGATCAATCGATGAAAAATACTCAGCATTCTCAACTGAAGCAACCATTTCATTAATTTTAGGTAAAGGTTAGAGATCCACCCAAATGTTCTTGTTTAACTCCCTTAAATCAACACACATGCGTAATTTGCCATTGGGTTTTCGCGCTAAACTTACTGGACTAATCCAATCAGACGCCTCTATGGGCTCAATGATGTTCTGTTGACATAATCTATCCAGTTCTATCTTTAGTTGTGATCTTAACACCAAAGGAACATTGCGTACTTTATGAACTACAGGTATACAATCAGGTTTAAGGATTATCCAATGTTCAAACTTTTTAAGCCATCCTAATTTTGGACTAAATAAGTCTGGAAATGTTTTATGCCATTCGAAACCAGCATCACTTTGAGTTAATAACACCTGGTCTGGATTTTTCTTATGCCAATTGGAGGTTAACAAAACTTGATCAGGATGATTTGGATCCAGAATTATCCCTAAATTCTTTTGTTCCTTCCACCCTAACAAAGCTCTTCCCTTTTCTACAACATAAACTGTTCCCTGTGCATTTCTACCTTTAAAAACAATATCACTAAAAAACAGCCAATCACTGGTAATCTGATGCCCAAATAGCCCACAGGAGTTTTTTCAGGAGATATAAGATCACATTTTCCGCATAACTCCCACATGTTCTTGTCAATTATAGTATACGGTGAACAAGAATCTGCCCACAAGAACAAACTGCGAATGTTGACAAAAACCTCACATTTAGGAGGTTGAGTTTCTTCAGATATTTCATTTGCCTCATTATTCCAGATTGCCATAACTTCAACCTCACTATCACTACTTAAATAAGTAGACTGATCAACCAAATTAACAGAATTTTTCCATGCACCCGGATTGTCAGATCTGCACATTTTAGCAAAATGTCCAGTTTCGTTACACTTGAAACACGTGACATTTGATGCAGGACACCAAGAATTTTCAGCGACATGCCTACTGTTCCCACCCCTAAAACAGAAACGTTTGTTAAAACTTGGTGTTTTGTTGGCAATTGATTTAGTTTGTGGCATTGTACTCTTGTTGTAAGTAGGGAAGGTTCAAGGTTTACTTTTGACACTATCTCGCTTAGAACTGTATTTGTTGTCAAAATATTTTGGTTTGTTATTAACAATAGGACATACATCACTACGATCTTTTGCATTTACATCATTACGATCCTTACTAAGTTCACCACTTAATTCCTTGACATAACGAGAATTGTTTTCTGCTCTTCTAGCTACAATAATAGTTTTTTGAAGAGATGGATCCTTTAAATCTAACAACTTCTCTTGGATTTTAGTATTATTGGTCCTATTGACAAATTGATTCCTTATAATTTCTTCATGCAATTCTCTAAATTTACATGTGGCAGCCAACCTTCTTAACACAGCTATATATTGTTCAACTGTTTCACCAGCTAGTTGAGCTCTTGAGAAAAACTTGTGTCTCTCCACAACAACACTTGTTTTTTTTCCAAAATTCTCTTCTAATGCTTTTAACGCATCAAGATATTCATCAGAAATAAATTGTTCAATTTTTGAACACTATTTCCTCATCACTATCATCTTTACTACTACCTACAGTAACCTTTGCGGTCATACCATTTGCAGTGGAAACATGTCTTTAACACTTTTCTTCCTTCAACACCAAGACTATGTTTTAACAACGTTAATTTGCTTGATGGAAGAAAAACTTCCCCACCAATGGCTTCCAAATACGTTTCAAAGGATTCTTGACACCAGGGTCTTGTAAAATTTTTGGGGGAGCGAAAATAGTATTTGTCTCCATAAGTCACCTTAAAAACGAAGAAATTATTGTCAGTGAAATATAACTACTAAATGGTAGATAAATTACCCCCCAAAAAATGAGTATACACAAAGAGTTAAGTAAAATTAACAAACTAATATAAGAAAAGTAGTCACCGTTGTCATAGTATCTTTTCTTTCACTGGAGAAATAATGTATTAATATAATTAACACAGATAAGTAAATACCAGCTTAAAATATCCATTAAACGCGAAGTTTTGTAGTAAATTAACAAATTTGGCTTGATAAACGATGTTTGGATGATCGTGTTGCGCTTTGCTAAGATACACGTCCCAGAATGCACTCTGATATCAAAGAGGCCTTGCGCGGAAGACGACGCGCCCAGAATGCACTGCGGTATTCAAGCCGTTCCTGCAAAAGATGATGAGGTCTCTACACTGTCGGATGAGCGTGCGCAATCGAAAGTTCTGCTGCACGAAGACAATAAGTTTAAAAAATGCATGTTCAGTACGTTTCAGTTATTTATCACAATATTGTTAAAGCGGTCCAATGATAAAATCACACCAATGCAACTCTTCAACACCTCCAGCAATTTCAAACAACAGCGTGACACAGTTGCTACTCACAAAAATTGTTGATACGCAATCGCACTTAGGCAATCTCTTAACGCCCCCAGCGATTACTGCACTTTGTCTTAAATAGTCATAGCGATCACTGCATTCCGATTGGCAATGGGATCATTTGCATTCCTGTTGGCGATCGGACCTTCGTGTCTGGACGACACGTTGTGCCTTCTTTTCTTTACCCCTTCAAAAGTTGAAAATATTGCAGTTTCTCATCTTTTCCTTTTTTTTTAAGTCTCGGGGGTTAATTAGGTGGGTTCTCCCTCGTCGCCACTTTTACAAAGTGGAATCACACAATAAGATGATTTAGGAAGTTTATTCCAAGAGAAAACCCCCCGAGAAACAGTTACAGGCAACTGCTCTTCAAGGCTGCTCACTGCTACTACAAATGTTCACATAGCTCACCTTCAAACATTCTAAAGAATTAAAGAGACATAACAATAGAATATGCACAGAGCATACCAGGATGTAACACACTCTGCGCTAAGTGCTGCTTGCCGAAGTTCCGAAAAACTCAGCGAAGTGATGCGGAGCAGAGTTTTTTCTCTAAAGCGGCGCAGCAACGGAAAGTTGGCGAGCATTCATGAGACCTTAGACTTCCTCCTGGTGAGATTTCTCATCACGGGAGGTTGCAGCAGGTCGCGACAGCTCGCATTGAGAAATCTGCTATTCGCATTCAGGAAGCTGCCACTTGATTCGAATACTCGAGCGTCGGAAAGCAGCAGCATCCTCTGGAGCGACGAGTAGTGCAATTCATGCTGATTTTACAGCATGTAGCAAACCCCTGGCTCTAAAAATCAGTGCGAGCAGCGCAACTGAACAAACTCCGCTACTGGCGGAACTCTAATGAGCGTGGTGGAGTTCAGCTGAGTAAAACTCATTGAACTCTGCCCAGGCTTATGCCACATTTCTTTTCCTCCGCCTAATCATTACTTATGTGAGGATAACCTCCCCCAGAGACAGGTGTTTCACCAAGTTGAAAGCTGGAAAGGAGGTTGACTGTGACTATTTCATCAGTGTCCTTCTTTCCTTTCTATTGAACTAACCTGCACTTCTCCTATAATGCTAATGTAAATTTACAAACAATGATTACAGATCTTTGGATCTTTATAATACTTTCATAAAAACATAAGCGCAATATGCTTTCTTTGGCCTATCATTACAATGGCAATATATACAACCAGTAAACTCTTGGCCTATCTTTGGGCAAACAATAGTCAAATGTATAATATTTAAATGAAAGCATGTCAGTATGAATCGATGGGGTGAGTTTAATATCACCATAAGGTATGGATGGATTCTTGAACTAGATAAAAGTTAGGCATGAGTTCTAACTGTAGGCGTTTCATGCTGTCTCCAGGCCCCTCATCATTTTCAGTATTACAATTTGTATTTAGAATATAAATCTACAGCATCTGGAACTTCAAAAAATCACAGAATCATCTAAAAATCATACTTATTTCCAATATTCTCTAGCAAGAGAATATTAAAAGCTGGATAAATTGCCTTGTGTAAGCGTTTTGGTAAATGATGCCTCTGCTTTGGTCCATTCAGAATGCCATAAAAGCAGTATCTGAACTTTCAAAAATCTTCTATGTAGACTAAGCCTAATTCTATATGTCAGATATAGGAGGAAGTGCACTATGGAACAGCAAGTGTTCTTGGAAAAAGATTCCCAATCTTTTGTATGAGTCCACTATCTATATAACCCCAGAGATCTGCGTTAATACTGGCAGCAAAAGGCATTTGGTTTTGTAAATTATGCGCATCTCATTAATGAGCTTGAATCCCAATTTGGAGGCGTATTTGACGCCTAACTCTCTTGGTTTACTAAACTGCTGGTTCTTGCATTTCTTAAGTGGACCCAATTACAATAGAATCAATTTGTATCCTCGAAGGAGAATGTGTGCCCTTTACTAATCATTGTGAAAGATCAGCTTAAATTTAGATTTAGATCTAATTGCACTATGAAATTTCTAAAGCAATCTAAAAGTTTTAGTGGACTATTACCATTTCTGGCCATCAGAACAGAGCTATTTTCATTCCAAAGGATGTGAATAGGAATGACACCTATGCTTGGAAAATATCAACAGTTTTTCACTAAATTCTTTTCAGGTCCACTAACACATTGGGTAAGTAAAAAAGGGGCAAGGACACACCCTAATCTAACACTCCTTTTAATCTTGGTGGGATCTCTGCACTCTCCACTTGCGCCTTTTATTGTTCTTAGTATTTGCATTCTGATACAAATGGCTTACTAGGTGCCACAATTGCTTCCTCCACACATACTGATCTTATTATGTGGCGAAATTTAGTGTGATTCACACAACTGAATGCACTGCTATAGTTCATGAATCACAAATGGAGGAAACCATTATTGGTCCTGTTATATTAGCCAATGAGAAAGCTCAAATGAACACATTGCTCAACCATGCCTAACCCTTTTCTAAACCCAAGTTACGTATCAGTCATTAATCAAATTGCCTCAGCCTATTATTCCAATTTATCTAATATTATCCTCCCTAGTATTTTGACTGAAGAGTTAGCAAGGATATAGCCCTACAGCATTTTGGATCAGATCTGTTTCCCATTTTTTAAGATGTTTTAAGATGAAGAGAAGGGCATTTGTGTGTTTTACAAATATAAAAAAGTCAGCTCAAATCAAAATCAAGATAATTATTGTTAGTGGCCAAAATGATGGAAAATCCCCACCCCCTACGGTCACAAATTAAGTTAAAATGGTCTTCATAGGTTAACACTATTATTAAAGATATCCATTGAGCCACCATCTCTGCCTAGTACCTTGCCAAGGCAGATCTTGTTCAGAATGGAACAGACATTGTTCGCCTTAAAACATATGGGATTATTTGTCATGCTTGAATGCACATCACTGTTTGACACATCAGTCGTATCTTGAAATGGTTCGAAAATAGTGAAAACATGCTTTACTCAATTCAAAGCAGACATTAGCATATCAGTAGATGGTGCCGTCATTTCCATAAAAAAAGAATAATTCATTGTTTTCTAGAATGAAATATTATTATTTGCCTCACTTGCCTTTACTAGATTCTCCCAGGTTTCTTTTCTGATTTAAATTTTCAAGAACTTAATACCTGTTCACACCTTAATCTGCACTTCTTTATCTAGGTATAGAGAGAAGGGTTTCTTTTAAGGGTTTTTGTGCTTGTCTACAAGTCTGGTCAAACAAGTCTTTATGATTGTCCTTAATTGGCCCTTTAGCATTTGTTAAGAACAAATGTTATGTTATGTTATGTTAACTGTTTTTGTAACGCGCACAGCTGCCCCAGCAAAGGGCGTCCTGGCGCCATAAGAAGGTATACACAACACAGCATAAAAGAGACTCAATCAGAGATTTTTATTAAAAAGGAAGGTTTTAATAACCCGTCTAAACTGGAGTAAATCATCCAGTGCCCGAATTTCAGCAGGATGAGAGTTCCACAATTTTGAGGCCACTACTCGAAAGGAGCGGCCACCTGTCCTACTCAACAAGAAACGTGGGACAACCGACAGGTTCTGACCCATCGATCTCAAGGATCGGGACGGGACGTAAGGGGTCAGAAGGTTCGTCAGGATTGGGGGGGGGCGTGCCTTTTAAGATTTTAAAAGCCAGGCAAAGCACCTTGAACTCGATCCTCTGACCAACAGGCAGCCAGTGGAGCGCTTGCAGTGTTCTCGAAACCAGACATCGCCTGGGCAAGCCCACCACTGCTCTGGCTGCGGCGTTCTGCACTCGCTGCAGCCGCGTGAGTTCAGCCTGGTTTATTCCTGCTAGCAACGCACTGGCATAATCTATCCTAGATAGTACTGAGGCTTGGACCACAAGCTGTCTGGTGGGGGCATCGAAAAATTTAAGTACAGGTCTGAGGCCCCTAATAATGCCAAAGCAAGAGGCTGCCACCCTCTTAGAATGGCAGGTGAAACTGAGAGTAGGGTCCAGCCAGACCCCAAGGTTTTTTATCTCCATTACAGGAGAAGGGGTCATTCCAAATTCGGGAGGCCACCAGTTATCATTCCACCATCCTGCCTGCTTTCCCACAACCATGACCTCTGTCTTCTTAGTGTTCAATTGGAGACAGTTCTGATTCATCCAATTGGCCACCGCACATAGACCCTCGCAAAACCTGAGGGCCTCCACATCTGAGTCCCCACTCAACGTGACCGCCAGCTGCGTGTCATCCGCGTACAAGACCATTGTCAGGCCCCAGCGCTTGACTACCGCAGCAAGCGGTCTAACGTACAGGTTGAATAAAGTGGGACTCAGGGATGATCCCTGTGGGACCCCCAGTGTCAGCGGGTAAGAGGTAGATTTGCCGGGTGGAATAGCAACCTGGAATGATCTGTCAGAGAGGAAGGACCGGAACCAACACAAGGCGGATCCTCTGACACCCAAACCAAATGGGGATTATTCAGCTGGTAACCTCTCTTCTAGTAAAAGTGGTAAAAGGGTTAGGCGATAAACATGATGTAATATCAGAAAAAATTAAATTATATTTAATTAGAAAGTCAGTCAGTAAATCTCCATGTTAGTTATGTAGAAAGTGAGACTGGCCCTCTACCCAGTTATTGACTATCCCACAAATCTACTCAGATGAGAGTACACAGAGATGTATATTTAAATCCCCTGCCCAAACAACATAAATATATTTCCCCAGGTTGTTGTGAAATGTTCTAAAACCCTCTTGTGATTTTTAACAACATCAGTTCAATCATTATCAAATTGAGTATTATAGTAATTCATTTTTCGCTACATAGACCTGCCTTCCATTTCCAATTCCAGAATGTAATAATACAGTGAGATTGCTGCAAATTTATCAATGGTGGAAGTTTAGGGAACATAAATGCTAAAATGCTAAATGACCTTTCGCCCTTCCTGACCTAAATGGAATTGCAGGGGTATGGTAAGTGAGAAATCCATTCACACAAAAGTTGTTCACTACCCAGGTTTCTTGAAGGAAAATTACCTGGAGTCTTAACATAAACGTTAAGCAGTTAATACTAGGGACTTTATTTGCAAGCCCGGCCACATTACAAAAGGCCAGGTTTACGTTTCTCTTCACTATACTTTCATGTGAAGCTTCAGAGTTGTTAAGGGAAGTTATTGCTGACCCAATGGGTTCTCTTCGTTCATCCGGAGCTGGATGAACGTAGATTTGTTACCTAGCAAAGTCATGTACAATTCTTATGCTTAAATACTTCTTCAGACTACATCATGCATCATAACATATTCATCGATGCATGGGCAGAACAGGACATATCTAATGCTTACTACTGCAGTCATATTATCCACCAAATCTTTAATTAAAAAATATCTCACAGGCGAGTAACTTATAACCTGACCCAAAAGGCTTTCTTGTCAGGGCCAACCCTCTCATTCTAATTCTCTGAGATAGAGCATTCCCACAATGATTGGTGGCCTGGTAAGCAAATTCCAATGCCTCTGTTATTTATAGCACAGTATACTGCTTTCGATTTCCAGGGGCTATAACTATTTTCTGGTCCCTTGTTCGAAGATCATAAAAACAGCATTTGCAATTTGGTAGTTGGGCATTGCTGCACTTGTGTGGGTGCCAAGACATTCATCAGTTTAAGGGTAACTTCTTGGCTCTTCTCCTTGTCATTCATGTAACAGACTCTTTGACCTACTAGAGCTTGTTGTACAGCTTTGAGGCACAGTTGTACTTATGTGGGCTTAATGTTGCATAATGTGATGAAGCTGCTAGAATACTTCCATTAGCATTTTTATCAGGGCCGGCTTAGAATGCCCATCCTCTTGGAACCCCACTTCTGACTACTGTTTCTACTCGCCCCCTGAAAGAAGTGGTGGCAAAGAGGTAGAAGTATATGCAAGGGGTTTTCCAGTGGGTGAAAGAATTAGATATTTAGTTACTGCTTTCCTCTACGACTCCAATATCCAATTGAACTCCAAATATAACTGTTTGCCTTTTCCCTTCCAAAACATCTTTCATCTACATGAGTTGGTTTGAAACTGGTTCCTCAAGATTCAATAAAACAAGAATTGGTAGTGGTAATGTAATGTCATGTAAAACAGCTTTTTTATAGCACATTCTATCACTCCAAGGAGCATCTTGGCGCTTAATACCAGCCCAGAATGAGAAAGGTGGTTAGCTGGAGCAATTCCCATGAACTAAATCCTTTACACTAAAGCTCTACAGGCAGCATCGGTAAGCGTGAAGACCCAGGTCTTCAAGGCTTTCCTGAAGAGGGATTCTGATGAAATTTGCCGGAGCGAAGGAGGCAATTTGTTCCATGCTCTGGAACCCAGCACCGCAATGGATTTTCCACCTTTGGTGGCTAGTCTGAATTTTGGAACAACTAACAGATTCAGGTTAGAGGATCTCAGACTCCGAATGGGGAGGGGGTGTTTGAAATTTTTTGAGAGATACGTGGGTCCTTGTGAGTGATAGGCTCTGAAAGTAATAATCAAGATTTTAAATAGGATACGTTTATGAATGGGAAGCCAGTGAAGGGCGTGTCGTGCAGCTAAGGCGGATGATTTTCTAGGCCAACCAAGGATCAGGCAGGCGGTGGCATGTTGGACCATCTGCAGCCTGTGGAGCAAGGACTTAATGGCTCCCGCATACAGGCTGTTGCAGTAGTCCAGCCGTGATGTAATAAGTGCCACCGCTACCGTTTTCCTAGTTGACAATGGGAGGAGGTCGAAGAATTTTCTGAGCATTCTGATGATATAGAAGCATGCGCTGGCCACCCCAATGGCTTGTTGCTTGAATGACAATGCGTCATCAAACTTGACCCCCAGGTTGCGGGCAGAAGAGATGGTATTTGGGGGAGCTTCAGCATCTTCAGGCCACCACTGCTTAGGGGAGAACAGATTTTGCGGGCCAAACAGTAAGATTTCTGTTTTCCCAGAATTGCATTTGAGATGGTTGGTCTTCATCCATTCAAATGTGGCAGTCAGGCATTTTTTCCAACAGGGGGAAAGAATCGCACTATCACTTATCGATAAGTTCAAGGTAATGTCAATGGGCTATTAGTATAATCTAATACATTTATTTGAGGCAGAGTGCTACACGGACCACTGTCACCTACTACCAAGAGTGACAATTACCAATCAAAAAAGGTCGGTAAGTCAAAGCATACACAAATGGGTCATAGGGACCACAATCCCAAACATATGTATATCAAAGTGATTAATAATCACAAGGTTTTGAAACAATAATTAAATAGAGTCCAATTAGACATATAAATAAGTCTTCTTCCTCAGATGGGATAAACAATCAATTGTAGTCCATGTATGTTCATTTATCCATTTATTCACAAGGCTTCATAGAAGATAATCAAAAAAACTGGCTGCTCTTGTTGATTGTTTTTTTTATTATCTTCTATGAAGCTTTGTGAATAAATGGATAAATGAACATACATGGACTACAATTGATTGTTTATCCCATCTGATGAAGAAGACTTATTTATATGTCTAATTGGACTCTATTTAATTATTGTTTCAAAACATTGTGACTATTTATCACTTTGATATACATATGTTTAGGATTGTGCTCCCTATAACCCATTTGTGCATCCCTCAAGATTCAGTTTAAAGTCAACACATTCAACTCACAATTGCACCAAAACAGAGTTACCCTGCTTAAATTACTAATCTGATCCTTCAGGTACTGATTTCAAATGTGTATTTGGATATTGAACTCAACAGATCAACAGATCAACATAAAGCCTCCAAAGCTTCCATTGTTTTCTAAATGCATTCCTATTTACTTCTGACTTTGCCTTGCTCTACCACGAAGCTATCCATGCCAATGGTGCTTTCAGCAAAAGACATCCATGAAACATGGTGATGCTATTTCTATTGGCAAATCCTAATCTTCATATTAAAAATCACAATAAAAGTATTCAACTACCAATCTGTTTTTTCACCCAATTGTATCATAGACATAGCTTTTGGTGTTGGATAGTGTCTTTTATGTTTTTTATAAAGGTAATGCCTTCATACTTGGCATGTCTTTACATCTTCTCAGCAGGTAATATGGTGCACTATGTAACATGTCTCTCTATCCTCATCTATAGCATAGGTATAACTGTGAATTATTATGAGTGTATTATTATCCTTTTTGATATGAAGAGCTCAATTCTTTCCAACTGACTTAACCAAGCCACCCACTCTCTGATTATTAAGGTGCTACATAGATCCCCCTGATCGAAACGAAAGATATCTCTGTTTGTTTTCACAGTGTATACAAACTGTCTCATAAAACTTTGAAACAAAAATGTCAGATACTATTAGAATTGTTCGTAAACTCCCACCACTCTATTGCAATTTCTCTTAAAGACGTAAGTTAAATGCATCTCTGTGAATGCAAGAGTCCCATAAGTATAATTTGTTTAGGAATCATAACAGCAATGCAACAGCAATTGTCCCCTTATATCCTCAAATATATGGGCTTGATTGTTAATCAAGTAGATCAGATTTTAATGCTCTACTACACTAATTATTTCTGAGATCCGGTCATTATACACCAGGATGTAGTTTGATCTTAATTTTTGTTGATTGAAGATTTTGGCAACTTCCAAATAAGTATTAGTGCCACAGCTGCTGCGACTATTCAGACCAATTATTTGTGACATTTCATGGATCATAGCTAAAATCTCTTTGGGATGACATGCAATGTACCCTTTGAACAGATATTGACCGCTAGTGTTTTCCCAGGGATGTGGACACCTGTAGGATGTGGATTATATCACTGTAATTTTGATTAAATCCTCAGGATTTAGATCTTGGGCCTGGCCTGCTTTATTCCATTTGTAGGGTGCCCAGAGCCATCTGTAAACAATATTTAAAAAGGAAAACTTCAGATGTGCACATCTCAGGTCCATATCACCCAGCTTCAACAATTTCACCAAGTCAGCAGTGCAAAATTGCATCTGCAGTATGTTTTGCCAGTCCAATTGCATGGATGGCTTTGTCGTGGAGAAGTGGCAGACATGAACAAGTGTGCTTTGAAGCCACTCACTTAAAATCACCCCATGTTTATAGGTATAATAATAACTGAGAGTCACAGATTTGATTGAATCTCATACTGTTTGTCAGACAATGCAACAACTGAATGTCCTCTATTTTTGATTGTGTAAGATGCTGAGTTCATCAAGGAGCTCTAGAAACGATTTCAATGTGCAGTTTACAAGCACATGTTTCAATAGCGAGTTGTTTTAGATTCCAAATTATAGTTTTTTTTAGAGAGGAGTGATGATTTTTTTATTATATCGCGTCGCCTTATCTTCTCTACATGTGTTCAGCAGAGCCCTTTTTATACGGATTCAGACCATGTCTTTGAGTTTGATGTGGCACACTAAATCAATTGCAAATTATGATGTATGTCTTCATGTAAGCATGGCACAACTCTCCAGATGTGGTTTCTGCATATAATTTCCCTTTTTCAGTCTGGGTTTCTTGGTGTTCCAAATGATGTCCTTAATATAGGTTGTAAGGCAAAGTTAAGAAAAAGGAGATGGTTCTAAACACATAATTAAATCTAGGCGATACCATCATTTTTATAGTTTGAACCCTTCCCCATAAATATGGGCGCAATGTTTTCCAATAATAAGTTGTTGCTAGTCCATTTCATTAATACGGCAAAGTTGTAGTTTACAAGGTGACTGGGGAAATTATCTAGCATTTAATGTCCTTAGACATCCATGTGAAGGGATGAAGAGGAAGATTGTCAGTAAACATGTGTTTGGATAGTTGCATATCTCAGCTGTTTGCTCTATTGAATTTGCATTTAGAAATGGAGGAGTGATGATCGGGGAGCAAGATGGCGCTCGCTTAGGTGGACGCTAATGGAGCTAGAAGGCAGCGGTCCGTGGCTCGGATGCGGGAATCCTGATTAAAAACTAACCTCTTGCATGTGGCATCTCCCAGTGTGACCCACCCCCCAACGTGCTCCTAATGCTGTGGTGTTCTTGACGGACACGGCCTCAATATCTTGCAATAGACGCCCTCCTAAATCGCTAGGTGATGGTGTACCTGAGGCGTTTGGTTTCATGGCTGATTATATCGAACTCCACGATGGCTCCAAAATTGATGCAGAGAGGTGTAGCCGCCAAGGCGGCAGCAGCGGCGGCAGCGAGAAAAGCCAGCATCGAAGCTAATCTCCCCCCGGGCGGAAGTATTACGGCCCCCAGCGAAAACTCTCCAGGTCAGCCTCTGAAGCCACGCCCACTAGAATCAAGGAGAGGGAAGGGCGGACTTTCGAATGCAGGCAATGGCAGACTCAAACCGGCAGGACCGGCAGTGGTGGACCTGCTGCAACAGGCAAGGGAGACGAAAATACCTGTGAGTACCACTGGGGTAAATGTGGCAGTAGAAAGTACGGGGGACGATGCGGATGCTGGAAAAGGGGCCCGGGGGGCTGATGCAGGGGCCACTTTCAGAGATAATGCCGGATTAAATATTGAAGCACAAAGTGGTCAAGAAGTCCTGAAAAAGTGAGCTCATCTGAAAAATGCCTAGTGGAAATATCACACGAGGCGCGGGGCCAGACAGCATTACAGGATCAGAGGGCAGAAAACAATCAGATGGCAAATCATCTGCCTCTGACTACCCCACTCGCTAAGACTGACAGCCACAATGAGAATGTGGGTGACATCCTGGCTGTTAAACCGTGTGTTGGCAATGACACGGTCCCAGGATCCCAGGATGGGAATCCTAAAGAGGAGAAAGGTTGCTTGGAAGAAGAGAGGGAACCAAGTGATTGTTTATTTTCCCTGACAGAGGAAGCGGAGTGGTCCGGGGATGCACTTAGTAAGTCACAGGGGGCTAGCAGCCTCGAATCTGATGTGGAGGGGAGCGAGGAGAGGGAGGATGAGCCACCCCGGACATCAAAGAAGCTGCTGGGACATATGGTAAAGGAGAAAACAGGGGCGGGAATAAAAGATCTCTCATGGGACTACTCAGCTAATACGCCACTTTCGGGCTCTGGAGATAAATCTAATGCTATGGTAGGACCTGGGGCTCCTACTAAACTTGAGACCATCCACCAGGCGATCCTTTCCCATAGAGATGAGGGGCATCAAGATAGCAGGAAAACGCAAGCTGGAATGCGGAAAATGCAAGGAGTCATAAGAAAACTATGAAAAGCATTCTCCAACATGGGAGATAGAGTGACAAACCTGGAGGAAAGGGTGATGGGGGCTGAAGGCGATGCATCTAAAGCAGTAACGATGGTGGAGGCTCACGATGCACAAATAAGGGACATGCAATGGAAGCTGGAAGAGGCAGAGAACAGACAGAGAAGAAATAATCTAAGAGTCCTGGGGGTACAGGAAGTTTTGGAGGGGACCGACACTAGGAATTTTATGATTACTCTTTTCTCAAAAGCCTTTCCAGAATTAGCAGAATGGAATTGGTCCTCAGAAATACAAAGGGCTCATCGCATCCCTTTTAAGAGGCGCATACCAGCAAAAGAAGGCAAGAAACCTCGAGCCATCCTGGTCTTTATTGGAAATTTTCTTTTGAGACAGTCAATATCTGATAAAGCAAGACAGGACGCAAAGAGATCAAGTGGGGAAATTTCCTTCTTTGTGAGGCCAGATTTCTGCCATATAACGGTGGAAAGACGCTGAGGACTTAGGCAGATGCTGAAACCATTTCAGGACAAAAAGATTCAAGCCTACCTGGTTAACCCTGCACAGTTGAAGATCATTAATCAATGGTCCACTAGATATTTTACGTCGGATATTAAGGCAAAGGAATTTCTGGACTCCTTGGACAACTAGTTGTTTGGTAGAATGGGGAACAAGGCTCAAGTTCTGAGGGGGGATTGGGGGAGGGGGAGTGGGGATAGCCACATTTAAGGGGGGGATAAGGTGTGTGGTTGGAATAAGCTGGAAGGGATGGGGTAACTCATATTCTATATAAGGTGACTGTTTCTATTTTTCCCTTTTACGTTTTGTTCTTTTCTGAAAATTCCCTAATAGGCTATAAGGCTAGAAAGTTAGGTTACATAGTGGTCTTGCTGCCTTCTAGATACACACACATCACATGCACAGACCTTGGTCTGAGCGCTCTCAGGGAGGGGCAGGATGTTCCAGGGAGGGGGGGAGAGGTAGAAGGAGGGTCATAGGGGGATTGTTGGGGGGTCTATGGGCGCTCTTGGGCGAGGGAATGGTGGGGTAAAAAAGAAAAATGCAATAGATTCAGGTGTATCTCAGTTGTTGATATTGTTTTAAAGCACGTAGGTTTAGCAATGAATTAAGAAATGATGAGAAAGCTTAGGATTTGTTCTTTAAACATAGGAGGTCTGAAGGATAGGTTGAAGAGGCAGAAACGTGGGCATTTTCTGGGTATGAATCATATAGGTGTTTTGTGTGTTAAGGAAACGCATCTCCCATGGTCTAAAAAACACTTATTAAGCATTAAGAGTTTGGAGCTAGCTGGTTGCTCTACACCAACATCCATGGTCTGGGGTGTTGCCACATTGGTTAAAAATAATCTGGGAGGATGTACCCGTACACTATCTGATCCCTGGGGTAGGTGGGCTGTAGCTGAACTTAAGTTAGGGGTTACTATATGTGTAATCTATTTGATAAATTGGAGATCGAACTGCTCTCTTGGCCATCCTCCCTAATTGTCTGCGGACTCTTTAATATCTCTGTAGACTTTACCAACATGGTCTGCTATGCTTGGCGAAAACCTAAAGTTTTTAGATCTGTTTCGGCCTTAGCTAATACACTTAATCTGCTGGATGTGTGGGGCTACAAGGAATCATTTAACCCGGGCTTTACGTATTTTTCATGCCCTTATAAAAAATATACCAAACTTGATTATGTTTTTATTTCTCGAACTGAAGTAGGTAGGATAGGGATTCGCAAACTGCCTAAAATATTATCGGATCACACCCCCCTAGTCTTAGAATATGAAAAAGACAGTCTTGTAAGTCCCATGTTTAGGTGGACATTTGACAGAAGATTATTACTTCACGGGGAATTTGTTAGTCATCTTAAAAAATGGGCACAGGGGTATTTTGATGCAAACAGGTTCAGCGCTCCCTGCAATATTGTATGGGATGCGTTTAAGGCAGCATTAAGAGGGGAAACAATTAGTTTCTCTGCGACCCAAAGGAAAAGAGCCCGCGAGGTTCATGACACTCTTCTCAATCAGTTGGTACAGGGAGAGGAACAGCTTTTAAAGGATATTATTGGGGGGAAGGATCCAAATGAAAGCCTGGGTAAGATTATAGCACTTAAAGCCAAAATTAATAAGGCTGAGGCCCAGAAAACTGCGGACAATTTTCAGCTACACAGGGGGAGAATGTATGAGACAGGGGAATAGGCTGTTAAGATGCTCGCTTTGAGGATTAGGCAAGGGGATAGCATCAATCAGGTAGATAAAATCCAGGCAAATAATCAGGAGTTTACAGAACCAGCTGATATCGGAATGGTGTTTAAGGAGTTCTATCAGAAACTATATCAAGAAGAGACACCGGTAGATTACAGTAACCCCACAGCTGAAGACTGTGGTCAAACTCTGACCTCCCAAGAAAGGCTTGTTCTCAATAGAGACATTGAATTAAATGAAATTATCTCAGTTCTTCAGAACTCACCTGCTGGCAAGGCCGCTGGGCCTGATAACATCCCAGCTGAAGTATATAAATGTCTGTCTGAGATTCTGGCCCCAATATTAAAAGATCTTTTTAATGGGGTAATGAATATCATCGTTTTTCTAAAAAAGGGCAAACCTAAGGAAGATCCTGGGTCATACCGCCCAATATCCCTCATAAATGCAGATACAAAAATGTATGCAAAGGTCCTGGCTAATAGGCTCGGGAGGGTCATAGGCGGTCTGGTCTCCCCTTGGCAGCATGGGTTTATCCTGGGTCACTCTTCGACGCGCATGCTGCATTGGGGGGCCGGATCGCCATTATCCTCCTCGATGCCGAAAAGGCCTTCGACCGCGTCACATGGCTATATTTATGGGGATATTGGAGCGTAGGGGCCTAGGCCCTAAAATTATTAGGGCCATAAAGGCGATGTATGTTGACCCGCATGCCAAGATTCAGCTAATGGGTGGATCTTCGGACAGTATATTTATTTCATGTGGGACCCGCCAGGGGTGCCCCTGTTCCCCAATTCTATTTGCCTTCTATATCGACCAGCTTATAAGGAGGATCTTGGGGTGTGAAGACATCAGCCCAGTGGCCTTTAACCCCTCCCATGCTCATGACGGAACCGTTCCGTCATGAGCCTCGGGTGGGCTGTGCTTGTGACGGAATGGTTCCACCAAGGCCCGTGAATTCCGCGCCTGCGCTGACTTTCTAAAGAGCGGGCGGGGCCATGACGGAACCGTTCCGTCACAAGCCCAGCTCACCCGCGGGCCGTGACAGAGCGGTTCTGTCACGAGCACGGGAGCGCCGCGCAACCCCGCCTCCCCCTTAGCGCTGCGGCGGAATAGCCGCCGCAGCAGCGGAGGGGTTAATGGATTTGAAACCAAACTGCTCGCTTATGCAGACGATTTGGCTGTTTTAACACCTGACTCGACGTCTACTATGGATGCCCTGAAGGTAATTACAGTGAAATTGGGCCGTAGTTCTGGGTACCTACTTAATGAAAATAAAACTGAAATAGTATGTTCAAATAATATTATGAAGCAGGACAGTAGGTACACAGACTCAGCAACATATCTTGGAGTTAAAATTAGTGCCTCTATGGATGCTATAATCAAAGAAAATTATGAACCACTGGTTGAGTCAATTATATCAGAGCTAAAGAGGATTGATGTAGTCCATTTATCCCTAATAGGGAGAATTAATGTGTTAAAAATGTCCATGCTACCGAAATTGATGTATCTGTTTCGCTCAATTCCACTTTTAATGGGTGAGAAGGTGTTAAAATCCATTGAAGCGGCATTTAGCCCTGCCTCAAGATAGAGGAGGTTTAGGAGCCCCAAATATTAGATTCTGTTTTGCAGCGTCTCTATTAAGCCAAATGGCGATTTTGTTGGGCTATAGCCCTAGCCCACCTAACAGTCACCCAGGTAGCACCCACCCTCCTTCTATTTATGAATTACTGTTAGGGAAAGAAGCAGTTTGGCTTCTTTTGCGCAATACAGCTCGCTGGTTTTATAATAAAAAAAGCTATAAGGTTGTGGACAGTGCCTGGTGGGGTCTGGAAAATTGTTAAAAAAACATTAAGGATCTCGAAATTTAATTGGCATACACCTCTAAGGAACTCAAGAATTTTCCCCCAGCTGAGTTGTGATGGAGGTTGGTTAGATTGGGAATTGCATGGTATTAGCAGGATTGGGGATTTATGGTTAGATTCGGCCCCTCTGGGGTTTCCTGAGCTCCAGCAGAAATTTGGATTAGAGGCAAAGCATGGATTTAAATATATCCCCATTTTTCAAACCCTAATGTCGATCAGACCCGGGATTAGCCAGGAGGTAGAGTGGAAATACTTGACTATCTCTTGGCGGGGGGGTTAGGATTGGTAGTGTCTATGGTGCTCTCGCTGACACAATGCAAGACGATATGGAAAAGGTGGAAGCCTCTTGGGCAGCCTGCCTGGGGGATCCTGACATGGATCTGGATAGAGCGCTGCAGATGGCAAATAATCTATTCCGATTCACAAATCTTAGGGCACAGCATTATAAAACACTATTCAAGCTATATTTTACTCCTGCTAAGTTATTTGAGTGGGGGAAGAGAGAGGATGACAAATGCCCGAGATGTTCCTGTGGTCCGGCAAATATAGCTCATATGTTTGCAGATGTATTGCATTGAACAATTTGGGTTCGGAGATTGAAAAATTTTGGGAGGGGCTGCTAGGGATTAAAATCACCCTATCCCCTATCGCCACCCTGATGTAATGTAATGTAATGTATGTGGTCTTGTAAAGCGCACTGCTGCCCTGAGGCGTCGTGGCGCTGTAGACCGCTGGGGAACCCGTCCTGGCTATCCCTGTGAGATGGTCCCTACTGGGTATCTCCAAGGTGAAACCAGGCATCCCCGGCGAATGTGGGGGGCCGTTGTGGAGATGAGGCAAGCTAATGCCCAGAGTTGCCGAGTGTGATCCCTGGTTAGTGTAGGCACCGAGGCGAGAATTATCGAGTCCGCTGACCCTGGTCCACGACCCTGCCGCGTCGGGAATTGAACCCTGGTCCCGGGCCGTTCTCTGCTTCCAGGTCTGCCGCCTCTAACCAGTGAGCCACACCACTCCACTGATCATATTTGGGATTGATTCTAAAATAAGTTTGAAGAAGGAGGAAGAGGCATTCATATTTATTGGTATATCAGTTTTTTAAATTCTCATAGCGGCACGTTGGAAGGACCCCTTGCCTCCTACATTCTAGATGTGGCTATTAGGATTACTTGGTATTCACAATATTGAAGCCTCTCTCTATTCCCGCTGGGGTAGATGGATGAGGGAATTGGGGCAGAATATTTGGGCCCCTCTGAAAAACTGGAGGGCGGCTAATAGGCAGGGTCTGTAATATGAATGATGCTGATATTTTTCTGATATAGCTATGTAGTAATGGTATTTATGATGAATTCTGACCATCTCTGCTTTCTATCTTATATTGAATTGTATGTGCTTTGTTGGTATATCGATCGATTTTTTTGTATTAATGTTTAAAGTGGAAATATATTTCCGTATACACCTGATTTCTAATAAAAAAATTAAAAAAATAGAAATGGTGGAGCATTGAGTCAGCAGCCAGCAGGTTGGGTATAGTTGATTGTGTTTTTTATAAGGTTAGAAGATAACTAACCACATATTCAAACAGTTTTAAAGGAGGGACAATTGTAGGTATTCCTTGCATGTTGTTTAATTGCCTAATGATAATAGACAGAGGTTTAAAGGCCATAAGACATATTAGAGGTGACAGTGGGCCTCTCTTTTGCATACCACTTTTTATATTAAATAAATCAGACAGGAAACATTCACATGGCCATTTCTCTTTATCAACAAAGCTGTCCAAAGTCAGGACTTATTTGCTGTTCTAAATAAATATCCCCATTCCAGATTCATTCTATTGCTCCAATACCTCCTCTTGGGTGAAATCAATTTGCATAGAAGGTGATAGAGCGTGCAAATGTGAATTCTGGATGCTTTTCCCTAGGACAAAGACAAGCTGTGATGGGGGGATCAGCATTGGGGTTACTTTCCTCAGTTTTGTTGCCAATACTTAAGTCAGTATTTTTATTTCAGAATTCTGAAAGATAAATGGCTATGACTGACATAGGATAATAGTCTTTACCTTGCTTTGGTAGTAAAGTGATAACTGTCTTTTTGAATTCCAATCATGTGGCTCCAATTTATTCAGCTTCTTTGAATACTTTTCACAGTAACTTATTAGGTCTGTGTTGATTTTTGTAAAATTCTACAAGTAGACCTTCATTGCATGGAGTCTTTGAGACTAGCAGAGATGTAATTGTATATTTATATCTTCTTTATCTATGTCACCTCTGTGATTTTCTCTCAGCTTCACACATATTGATAGGAGTTATAGTTCTTTAAAGAATTTCCCCTACTTTTGAGATACTGTGTCTGCCACTGGTGTTTATATGATGGAGGAAAGAAAGGTAAATTCCTTGGAAATAGCTCAAGGCGGAGTCATGAGACACCCTTCATTGCTGTCAATAGCCAACATGAAGATCAAATATTCCATTTGGCTTAGCTGGGCAGAGGGGAGAAAGCCTGCTTTCTCCCTTTGCTCAAATGCCCTTCATTTGAGTTTGCATAGTTCATTTTCCATCCATGAAGTGAACAGAGAGTTTGGATCATATTTTGCCTTTGGCAATGCTCTTAAAATTCAGAGTGGGAAGAACTGTAATGTGGTGAGATCTTTAATCGTTTCAAATTATACTTGAGCTGCTACTGTTTATTTTTCTATTTCTTCAACTCTTTCATCATTTAATCTCTCACACAGGCTTTAATTGCTGACTGTAAGATTTGATTGGATGTCACAAAACCTTCTCTGGAATCTAATAAGCCTTCTGAGTGGCTCTTCAGGAGCTTTCTTTCTGCAGAAGGCTTATAGTTAGACATATTCACTCTTCATGGTGTCATGCAAGGTATTTTTCCACTCATATACAGCCCTTTTGGTGAATGATCAGATATGTCTTGATCCAAGAGGGAACAGTATATTAGGAAGTGAAGCACAGGGCTTGGGGTCAGGAAATAGCTGATTCTAGAATGCCTAATTGAGAGAACCATATAGTCCCTCTCATGTGAATGTAATCTTCAAGGAACAGATTAGGCATGGTCAGCGAGAAGATCTTTCAGCAGGTCCCTGTCCTTTGTCCCCATTCATTCAGGGTCTATAACATAATTTCCTTTGGTTCCAGTTATCAGCTGAGATTGTCTGAACTCCAGAAGGAGATTATTTAAGGTTGAGAAAAAGTCTGATATTCTCCTGTTAGGGATGTACACCTAGCTCATTACCTACATGGAGTCCATCATTTTGATGTTAGCAAAAGCATAATACTTCTGTGGGTGAATCCATGTCTTCAGTATGCATGTGGGAAAGATTTACGAAATATGATCTCCACCCCACTCCTACGCTAATGTTCTTGCTGTAATGTAGGCAGGGCTATTCTGCCAGAAGTAGCAATGCTTGTTATTTTCATTGAGTTGATCACTCTTCTTCACCAATCCCTTTTTAAGTCACTAGATTTAAAGTATGACAATAATGTCGCTCTGAGAACGGCCTCGCCATGCACTGCTAATTATCCCACATGTTACATCATGCATAACATGATCTATGAAATCATTGACAGCATGACTGCAATATCTGAAATGACATTATTGGTGACAAAACTATGCATGCCTGGAGCGTAGGTTAAAGCTGCTTTAGGGCCTGAGCTATAGTTACTTGAGATAACTTGTTACTGAAAGTTTCACCTAACTATAACGTTACTTTAACCTTTGTTTTTTTCAGTGAAAATGGATATCTATTTATCTGTTCAGTGATTAAAAAATGTTGTGTAGGATTTATATATATATATATATATATAGATATATATATATATATATATATATATATATATATATATATATATATATATATATATATATATATATATATATATATATATATATATATATATATATATATATATATAGAGAGAGAGAGAGAGAGAGAGAGTGAGAGTGGGACATTTTTGTTTCATTATAAAAGTCAAAATAAGTCATTGCCTGCATTACTCTTCCCTCCATAATCATCTCGAAGTACCTTATGGCTACCTAAACCTAAGTTCCTCATGTTTTCCTCTCTTAATGATGTTGTTGTAGTCTGTTGCAGCACAGTCGTGAATTTTCCGTGTCAATTATGGCCTTTTTGGCCGAATAAAGAACTACAGATTTATTATTACATAGGTTTCATAGTTGGCATTTGTGGAATACCTGCAGTTATCCTTGGCATAGTTTTAAAGTCTTTACTGACATAGTGTAGGCATTCCTGTATAATTCTAGCTACCACTGGAATACCGATAGTGGAAATGCCTGCAATATAATAGAAACCTATAATATGATGGTGAGTATTGTCAGAATCTGCTCGTGTGCGGCAAAAGCAAATGAGAGAACCTGATGAAAATGCCAAGTTGATTTTTGGTAACCAAACACATGAGAAAGTGAAAAGGTTGGTGCTTCAGGACAAAAAAAGTATTGTGCTCATGAAAACAACAAGCTTCTTTTATGACTAATTGATCTTAATTGCCCAGACAAAAAAGTTTGTATTCGGTAGCAAAATATGAATTTGAATGATATTTCAACCTGAGATTGGGGAGTAATTTTGCTGATACATATTCTTTTTGGTTCCAGATAACTTTTAGTGCACAGGTTGTCATTGTCTAGCTACACTGAGACATTCTATCAACTATGCTGACAATATCGTTTTTATATTAATGCTAAAACTGTCCCTCGGCTGAGCATGTAAAGTTGGTGTAACATATCTGCTTTTGATCGTACAAGGTCTCTGAAAAATTAAGCAGTGATGCTGTATAAGCTATAAGATTGTTCGATATCTATTGCCTTCGATTATGCATTTTTGGATTCTTCTATGATGCCCATTCCAAATAGATTATTGTCAATAAACATAGGATTGAGAATCTCCTTGGAATGTGGGGAGATCTTCAAACACGGTTAGTCATGTACAGGACTGACACATCTGTCTGATGAATAAACAAACACTGGTCGGAAACTTTGACCTAAAGTTACAATGGGCCAGTTATTCCATTGAATCTTTAACATGGATGTCGGTCATTAGTATGATGTAAGACCTCCATTAATTGGTAAATGAGGACTAAACCCTCTACCACCCCAAAAAAGAAAAACAGGCATGTAAGATCTTCCCTGAAATCGACTTACACGTGACCTTTGTCAACAAATACTCTACCTCTATAAAGTTGCTGACGACAGGTAGTACCTAAAACAACCACTATATACTAAAAATAAAAAAGAACAGAAATATGAAAAATTAAGTTACATAAAAGATTAAATAAAAAGTAGGTGTCTTGATTAAAGTTTCAGAAATAAAAATCATTGTAATTTATGAACACAATTCCATTGTTTAAACAAGAGTTACTGAGCAATATTTGTCAAACAATTTACACAAAAAACTCTGATCAGAGTACATTCATGAAACGTACTCCAGTAATTAAGCTATGTTCTCAAACAAGACAGTTGTCTAGACTACATTTTATTAGACATATTGCATCAAGTAAAAAGCCCATGTTTCATGCCCAAGCAGGTTGATATATGTGTGGGTGCTAAATCTGTGACATGGCATAACCTGGGATCTGAACCCAGTGGAAGCCAAAGTGTTTAAGGTACAATGTGTATGAGAAAGGTGGAAAAATGCAAGCTGTATGCAAGGCTCTCTCCTAAGGCAGCTTTACCTGAAATGTAGGTATGGAGTGCTCTCACTAGCACAGTTTACTTGTAGATGGGAACATTCATGTAGAGCTTCTACATCTTGCCAAGTATGTAAAAACGCTCCTGAATTAATTTCACACTTTTTATTCTTTTGTGCTGCTTATCAAGCACCACGCAAGAAATTGAACTTTCCACTGTGCTGACTATTAGGACTTGGGACACCAGAATTAGCTTTTAGGATCTTGAATTCTGACACAGAGAAGTGACCGTAGTTGACATTTCTAAATTCTTACTGGCTGCTTGGCTTTTTTGAAAGTGGCTAGGAGAACCAACTATGACCACGGCCCGAGTTTTAGAAAGCTGGTCTATGTGCCAGCGGGTTGTGATTCTCCTAATTATGTTATAACCTCAAATATAGGATAAGGGTTTGATAAGAAAATGAACTAAAAATACCCGAACAGAATAAGAAGTTTGTTGTATTGTTTATTTTATTGTGTGACTATTTTTAATAGCCAAAATTAACCGATGGTTTTTAAATGTTGAAATGATTATTTTGCTTATGCTGTCAAATGAGCTCATTGTCATATTTTATTGTATGATTTATGGGTTTCTAATCCTAAATAAACAGCAAGTTAAGTAGGGGCCCTCGTGTAGCAATACCAAGCTAAGGGCAGCATAGCAGTCCTTGGTAAGCAAAGCAGGGTTTGGGCAGCAGGTCAGACCTCACAGCTGGGCAGTCCTTCTTCCTGCAGAGTCCTCAGGTCGAGACGTGATCTAAAGAGTGGGTCTGAGGGTTCAGTATTTATACCTTGTGCCAGGCTTGAAGTGGCAGAAGCTTCTGGACTTTTCCCTCTAAACAGTGGTCTGGAATTTCTTGCCTCCTTGCCCTGGTCCCAGGATGTCTTCAGTGGTTCAATAGGATAGTGTGAAGTCCTTTGTGTGTGAACTGAGCCAGTGCTCTTGAACGGTAAGTGTGGTCTGTGACAGCTTTGCAACTTTAGCAATTCTGAGATGGCCTATCCTGCCAACACCTCGACCATACTTTGTGATATTTTCTAAGAGAAATATACAAAGGCCAACTGCCAACAACACCTAATCATGTGAACCAGGAACAGGCTGCAGGCACCAAATGGTAAGGACAAGAACATGGTAGTCAACATGCCAAATTTCTAAAAGTGGCATTTTCAGGTTTGTGATTTAAAATCTGACTTTCCCATTAGAGAGGGTTTTAAATTACAATTCGTCAGACACCAAACATGCCTTTCCTACCTGCTCCCATTCAGAAGTTATAATGTATTACATGTAATAGGGTAACCACATGCTATCCTATGGGAGAGGTAGGTCTCACAGTAATGAAAAATCTAATTTAGGAGTTTTTTTTAATAAGAAGACATGTTAAACATAAGAGTACATGTCCAACATTTTAAATACACTGGACCCTCTCATATGGGGGGGGAGGGAGGGAGGGAAGGAAGGAAGGAAGGAAGGAAGGAAGGAAGGAAGGAAGGAAGGAAGGAAGGAAGGAAGGAAGAAAGGAAGGAAGGAAGGAAGGAAGGAAGGAAGGAAGGAAGGAAGGAAGGAAGGAAGGAAGGAAGGAAGGAAGGAAGGAAGGAAGGAAGGAATGTAGGTAGGTGTAGGCATGCAAACATTCTGTTTTGCCAGGTGGAAATGACAGATTAAAACTGCACACCGAGGCTGCAAGGACAGGGCTGAGACATGTTTAAAAAGGTTACTAAAGTGGGTGGCACAATGAGTGCCACTTTATTAGAGACTTACAAGTAAATTAAATGTGCCAATGGGTGTAAGTCAATTTCAGCCTGTTTAAGGGAAAGAACACAAGCACGTTAACACTGGTTAGCAGTGTTAAAGTGCACAGAGTCCTAAAAGCCAACCAAAATGGGTTCAGAAAACAGGAGGGTGATGGCACAAGGTTTTGGGATGACCCTTCTGAGAGGACCAAGTCCAAGACATATGCATTATGCCAGAATTACATACAGTGTTTGAGATGATCCAGTAAAAAGATATCATATTTTTACGGCTGGGCTGAAATTTTATTAAAGAAATTAAAGATGACTTTAGTCATGTGGTATGCTTCCTAAAAAACAATATCAAAATATCATTTGACCATAATATCATTCCAAAACATGATGAGCCCCACAATTTTGAGGCTTGTCAGTATTCATAAAACTGCATTTTAATACTAGGTTTATGTGTGCGGAGACACTGCAGTCAGGGTCTATCATTTTATGTGCAGAGTTCTCCGCACTCATAAACTTTCTATTAAAATGCAGTTTTGTGAATACTGAAAAAGTGTAAACGTACGTGTACATTTGCCTTTGTGACTCAGGCCCAAAGTGTCTGTGTCCCAATCACGTTTCACCCAGTCTTCTGCTGACTAGCATAGCATCTTTTGCATGGTTTCCAGTGAGTTCAAGGAAGTAAGGAGATTAGTATCAATCCTGTTCATCAGGATTGCCTGATCAGTGCAAATGTGACAGATTTCCTAGCCACACTATCATTCTAACCCAGACAATGGATTCTAAAAGGACTTTGTTGAAAACATCAGGCGTAGTAAGTAAATTACAGCAGGAAGTCAGTCTAATGAGATCTGAAAACTTGATTTCTTACATGATATCTTAAAAGCTTTGTTATTTGAAGTAAAAAGATAATTAGGTTTTTTATTGAAGCCAGAAAGGAAAGAAGCTAGTCAGATTCTGTTGCCATCGGAGTCCAAGACCACCATCCCTTGGACCTTATGAACCATAGTGTAAGATTATAAGGGGCTGATAATGAGTTTGGCAATCAATCGGACCGGCAAACCCGTGGGTGCGGTCCCTGGATCACCATACTGACGGTCATCCCGCTGTATTCGGATTATGGCTGTGGTAGTGCTTCCTATATGAATGAATGTACAATTGCATACAAAAAAGTATAGAAGAAATGTTGTGTTGGAGTTATTAAATTGAGAAATGTGGTTTTCCCTATCTGTTTTATATTTGAATGTTTGCTCCTTGTGTATTCCATACTAACACAATACAACCATTACATATGCAGAAAGAACTAGGTTTGGTGGAGAACCATGTCTCCACATTTTGTTCTGTTGGAATATAGATGGGGCATAAAAGATTTCAATTCGTTTTGCCCCTATGGTAAATAATTCAAGGATTCTTAGATAAATCTTTGTTAAGCCCTGGTACCTCCACCTCTAGTAGTAAGGGCCAGTTTTTTTTTCAAATGTGAAAGATCTCATCACTGAACATATTATACTTGTTAATCAAAGATGGTAGACCCTTATTGCTATTCTTCTTTAGATTGTTCTCTTTCAAGATTTCCTTTATACGTGCACTATTGATTCTCTAATCAGCCCTGTTCAGGCATTTATAATTATAGTTTTTCCCTAGGAATCTCCCTAATAGGGGTCCTATGCACAAAGATAAACTTTCACATGAGTAATTCTCCTCATGTAAGTTTGCCCTTATACATTTCAGAAACTTTACCCCTTCTGGCTAGTCACCATTTATGACTGTAAAGTTATTTAAAGTATCAATTTATATGCCCCAACCCCTGAAATGGAGTCAATAAAAACACCATACACCACTATAACTTTACTACTAGTAGTGACTTTATGACAGTACTTGACATTTCGCACACTTGGAGGAGATTGCCATTATCGGAGCGGAGTTCTCCCAATGTTGTCATATAGGAAATGTATAAAAGGTTATTAAAGTAAAAAGAAATTATTTGATTTGTTGGCGTGAACTATCAATGTTGATTAATTGAATATATTTATTTAAAAACTAGGACAAATTAAAAAAAATTATACAGCACTATTAACCTAATTTGAATTAAATGTGAATAATTTGAGTGTATTATATTAAATTAGAAATATATTTCTAAGAATTTATTTACACATTCAAATAAATAAAATATGTTTATTTATGATTGTGTTAAAAGATACTAAATTTTATGTACAGAATAATTTAAAAAATACACTTACTTTTAAAAATAAATATTTTTTATCACGTATATGTTTTGTTTATATATTTTTTTTAAAGTAAAAAAACTTAAGCATTTCATTTAACAATAGTTTGTATGTGTTTTTATTTTAAGTCCCTGCCTCCACTTTTTTCAATGGGAAAGTGTTGCAATATCAGCAGTTAGACATGTGTGGTGATGGGCTTATTCCAGCCCTGTAAGTCAGCACATTTACTACTGTCTTTGGGACTTTTCTTTTTGCTCTAGTAACCTTACAAGTGCAGTTTGTAAATTTGGCTAGGCTTATTTTTTCGTGGGTAGGTGCATGTCCCTCATTAAAACACTTCCATAACCCTCCTTTAATCCCTTTTTATTCCCCCCTAACACCTAACTGTCTAGTCATAAATATTCCACATTTTCCAGCTACTTCTCACTGCACCTCCCACATATAATGCTAACATGTATAGAGATCTCTACAGTTGTTGTGGAGATCTCCGCAGATAAAAGATAGAAGAAATATAGGCCTATGTAGTGAATAACATTTTGTAATACATTCGTAGCACTAAACGTACTATAAAATGCAGTTCGTAAATTGCTCAAAAGTGTGCTCAAGACTCTGCAGTGGTCATCGATTTTTGAGGTACAGTGAATCATTATTAAGCTAAGCGTTCTGAGAAAAGTAAAATCTTAACTAAAGTGTTCTCTGCAAGACCAGTCATAGAACAGACAATTGGGAGCCTATGAAGGTAGATAATGCGAAGACCCTTCTTTCCAAGGATGAAAAAGGAGGAAGAGACACAGAAAGATTTCCTATGTATTATTGTAAATTGGAAGATTATCAGATTAACCCTAGTAACTTAAAGCATTAAAAGGCCAGATGAACTATTGTTCTAGTTCCAATAAACTGTTGCTAATTGCATCCATTCATTTTGTAACCAGAAACGTATTTTGCAAACCAACCTATGTGTTAAGATGTCAGTGTTTAAAATAGGGTATTGGAGGGGGTCTGGGTCCAACCTACCTAATTAATAATAATATTAAATAGGTTGGTTACAGATAGTGATGAACGCTGATTGGCAATGGTCACATTACAGTTAACTACAGCCAGAAGAAAACTGAATTTCTCAACACTGAAAGGAAGAGCCTTGCTAAATGAAGAAATGCAGGCAGTTTAGACTTAGATAATAAATACTATGCAGTCAGCAGTGCCTCACTTAGTAATTTCTATGAAACCAATTTGATAAATTGAAAGGATACAACAATTCCAGACTTTTAGATTTAAAGGATTCAGGGAACTCTCTGGACATAAAGTTTGCACAATCTTTAGAAATGGCTGTGATAAATAACAGGTTCCTGTTGATGTTAAAGCAGTAGGTGGCTCTGCAGAGTCTTCGGGTTTCTACATTTTAATATGCACATGATTTATTTTTATGTATTGGAAGTAAACAAGAAAATATTTGTTTTGATTACATTGATGTACCTCTGTTCAACGTGATTTTAGGTATGCCTTAGTTAGATTACGTAATCTCAGTATTGATTTGGCAGCATGAACACTACAGAGGAATTACAGATATTGTATGAATCATTGGGCAAGGTCATCCTTCAAAGGTCCTAACTGGAATAATGATAACCCCAGTTACTGGTTGTGTAGTTACATTGCCCTTTGCTATGATGAGTATCATGATGTGTTTGTTGAAGTAAAAGCAAGTGTTTTACCTCTATATTGAAATTATGAATGCAATATTGGTTTGAAACCTATGGTGTCTATAAGCTGTGCTCATACAAAATGAGAAATAAAATACCTTTTGCAGTACCTAGGTCCGAATTTAGCTGGTGGATTTAACAGATCATCACAGACTCCAGCCTTTCCTCCTTTATTTTTGTACCCAAGAAAGGGAAGAGGGAGTTAAGTAAATGCTTTGCGTATAGAGTAATCAACAGGATTATAGTCAAAAACATGTTCCCATTACCACAGATTTCTGTTCTTTTAGATCAGAGCTACTATTTTGTTTTACCGAGCTTGATTTAGAGGAGCGTATCATTTGGTTAGTGTCTGAGAGTTTAGACTACTTGAACACCAAGTCTGTCGCAGAGTTTGGAATTCAAAGTGGAGTATTTAAAGATTTGCTGGCTACCTAAAAGTATTCTGGATACTACGTAAAAACACAGATTTAGGCTTTAGATGTTTGCACATTATGAGTAGAGTCATCTTTTCAAGGATTATGAACTTTATCAGCAATTTCTATTCTGTGAGAGGAATAAGAAGAAATCTTCAGTTGTATAGATTTGTTTACATTATCTTTTGACTCACTTATGGTATTAAGGTATTGCCAGTGATGGGAAAGTGACTGCTTGTTGCCAAAAGGAAAGATTCAATACTAATTTGTATTTAACATGTTATTCATATTATCTTGTTGCATTAAGAACCATTTTGAATTAACAAAGGTAGTTATCAATATAGAAATGAGTTTGTAGTTTGATTTCTACTTTACAACAATAGGCATACTAAATTGGAACTTCAATGATGAAATACTAAATGATGTTTCACTTGCTTTCGATAATAACGCTTTCACAGTGCAGATTGTGCCCAGAGTTATAAACAGGTAGAGTGAAGATATTCAAAGTCTCTGTTTCTTTCATTTTCTCTTCCCATTTCCTCAAGACTTCTGCTGACCAGCATTGTTTCCTATGCATGATTGTAATGGGTTTATAGATTTGAGGGGATTAGCATCGCTACTTTATGATCAACATTGTGAGGTTACTGCATAAATCTTACTTGCGCAGTAACAGATATGCATTTTCTGCAATGTGTGTAGTACTTGAGCTAGAATTGTGAATGTGACCCATGTGTATGCACTTTCTTCAATGTTTGTGAGACTACACTTATAGTAGTAATTATGTACCCCCCACTTCAAATGTATGCACTTTCTTCAATGTTTGTGGTACTTGAACTAGAATAGCAAATCAATTCCCTTTTATTTATGCATTTTCACTATTTGTTATTTGATTAGAGTTAGAATACTAACTTTCACTCCTTTGATCTATGCACTCTCACTAATGTTTATTAGTCAGGAGTTAAAATAGTACATCCTACAACTTTTAATCTATGCACCATTCACTACTTATTTGTGAAAGGAGTTAAAACAGTAAATCTCAACCCTCCCCCCATTTTTCAAATCTGAATTAAGATTTAATAATACTATTTTGAAAATGGCACTTTTAGAAAGTTGCCATTTTCCTCTCTAAATCCAAAAGGTCCAGCAGTACTAACTCCTGATTGGCCACTGTGCTGAGATGTGTATTGTTCCCAAACAGTGGATAAAGGGCACTGGATGTGGATGTGAGGAGGGTTGTTTGTTGTCTCCCTTGACAGAATAACCTGTTTTGCACTAACTATACCTTCTTTGTGGGAATTTGAGGGGGGAATTCATTGTTGCACTCCGATTCGGCCGCCAATTTTGTAGGTCAGCACTCTAGTTACTGACGCTACCAGGGCTATTTTAAGCCCTATGACACTACCGCGCAGCATGGTAGAAGCTGCGTGAGTCGCTTTTGGCGCGAGGGCAGTGCTTTTACTGCATTGTCAGCCTAATCAAATCCTTTTAATCATGTTTTAGCAAATTTTAGCAAATTTAAAAAAATACTGTTTTGCACTAACTGTACCTTCTTTGTGGGAATTTGAGGGGGGAATTCATTGTTGCACTCCGATTCGGCCCCCAATATTGTAGGTCAGTTCTCTAGTTGCTGAGGCTACCAGGGCTATTTTAAGCCCGAGAACACGACCGCGCAGCGTGATAGAAGCTGCGTGAGTCGCTTTTGGCGCAAGGGCAGCGCTTTTACCGCATTGTCAGCCTAATCAAATCCTTTAAATCCTGTTTTAGCAAATTTTTTAAAAATACTGTTTTGCACTAACTGTACCTTCTTTGTGGGAATTTGAGGTGGGAATTCATTGTTGCACTCCGATTCGGCCTCCATTATTGTAGGTCAGCACTCTAGTTGCTGAGGCTACCAGGGCTATTTTAAGCCAGATGACACAACCACGCAGTGGACGCGCAGCTGGCGCGCCGAAGGTGCACCAAAGGCAAGCCCATCTGCGCTGGTCCGTGCCCATCCAAGACCAGGGGCCAGAACCCCTGCCCGTTTTCCAGTAAATGAACTTCAGTACAGCGCGAGGAGACTCAGACAGCTGAGCTCACCCCAGATCCTGATTGCCTCCACTCCATTGCCCCCGGCAGCCCCAACACTAACTGTAAGCATTGCTCATTAAGCTTTCAGAACCCCCCACCAACCCAAAGGCTGCTACACTGGATAAAGTTTTTAAGCTATTTTTATTAAACTGCCGATCTTTGCCCAAACATGCTGTTGAAATGTCTATCCTGCTTACGGAGGAAAGTCCCGATGCTTTATTCCTTACGGAAACTTGGCTAAACACAGCCTCAGATCCTGATATAGTCCAAGCTCTCCCTCCCGGCTATGTAATCCGTAGGCTAGACCGAGACAACGGTAAAGGTGGTGGAATTGCCATTATTCTAAAGAGTCACCTCGTCTACAGGAGATTTTGGAGCCCCCTACTGGACTGTGAAAACCTCCACTTCTCAATAGGACTCGCACCTACGCTAACCCTATCTGGGATCCTGATTTATCGCCCCCTGGGACCCATAGCCCTATTTTGTAAGTCACTCGCAGAAACAGTCCCTGAATTGGCAAGCTCCACTGCCAGCTTCACCATTCTTGGAGATTTTAATATTCACTTTGATGACTTAACCTCTAAAATTGCAACCAAATTTACCTCAGACCTAGCGGTCCTACAGCTCACTCTGAAAGTATTATATGCAACCCACTCAAAAGGGCACCTCTTAGACCCCATCTTTTCCGGTCTAACGGAGTTATCTTGTCAGACTCCAATTCCTATTCCTTGGTCAGACCACCTCCTCATCCCCTTTTTCTGGTCTCCCAATCACGTCACCCCTCCAACCCGACTCATACAAACTAAATCCTGCTGCTGGTCAAAACTTCTGCCAGATAACTGGATACCAGGACTAGAGAGCTCTAAGCCTGCTCCTGATACTGATCCGGTGTCGGCTAATGAGAAATTTAGCAATTGGATCAACAGCACACTAAACTTAGTCCTTCCCAAAACAACGACCCAACTGCACAAAAGACCTAACAAATCGGCCTGGTATTCACCCAAACTACGAGAACTAAAAGAAATTTATAAAAAGACAGAAAGAGGCTGGAGAAAGAATTTCTCAGCGGACAAGAAGAAGGAATATAGGGAAGCCATCAAAACTGATAGAACTGAAATCAGAAAAGCCCATGCCTTATATTTCGAGGAGGTTATAGCCTCCTCAGCTTATTCCCCCGGGAAACATTCCAAAGAAATGACTGAATGTCCCTTCTCTTCCTGACTCTCTCGCAACCTCAGACCAACGCTGTAATGAAATGTCGGAATATTTCCATAACAAAATTCAGACCATTTATGGATCTTTCTCTCTCACCAAAGACCTCAATCCCCCCGCCCCCCTGCGACAATCTATACACAGGGTGAAAAGAAACCTGTTTAAAAACCTTCCCTACAATGGACTACGATTGTTTCCTCACTACATATGCCCCTGTAAAAAGCGGGTCACCTAGCGACCCTGCTCTACTTAGGATTCTCAAAAAGGTGATCCTAGATTTGATTAATTCATCTATATCTTCCGGAGTGGTCCTCCCCTGGAAAAAAAAGCTTTGGTTAAAGCTCCCTGAAAAAGCCTACCCTAGACCAAGACTGTCTGGCCAATTTTCTGGCCTCATGCAAGAATTCAAAAAAATTATTGACGCATGGGGCTCGTCTGCTGTGATCCTTCTGGATCTGAGCGCGGCCTTTGATGCGGTCAACCACTGTATCTTAATCGACCAACTCAGCCTTGGTTGTGTCCGGAAAGGCACTGTACTGACTGGAGTCTTCCTGGAAGGGAGAAGAGATCCGTCCAGGTATTTGAAGGTGAGACCATCTCCAAACCTTGGCCCCATCTTTATGGAGTCCCACAGGGCTCTTCCCTGAGCCCAATGATCTTTAATGTCTATATGGCTCCTCCAGTGGACATCATACAGCCCTATGGAGTAAACATTGCGACATACGCTGATGATACCCAGCTGGTGGTCTCACTTAACCACTCAGACCTGGCCTCCCCCTCCCTCTGTAAATGCCTTGAAGAAGTGGCTAAATGGTTGAACCATTCCCACATGAAGCTAAATGGTGACAAGATGGAGCTTATGCTCCTTGGTAACCCGGCACTTTTTTAGACCAAACTTAATGTGGTCAGCCACAATGGGACAGGCACCCATCCCCAAGTGAAACATAAAAAGTGTGGGGTTCTGGCTGGACTCAGACCTCAGTCTTAAAGTCCACACCAGAAAGGTAGTCGCTTCCTGCTTGGCATTATAAGTTTGCTATGTAAAGTACTACCACTGCTTCCCTTTCAGGCCAAGAAACTTGTGGTCCAAGCGCTAATTCTATCACGCTTGGACTTTAGCAATGTACTGTAGCTGGGTGCTCCAAGTGCAGTCTTCACTGCAAGAATTCTGATGGAAACTCCCAACAGACAGTCTGCCAAACCGGCTGTGAAAGCTCTTCATTGGCTGCCAATTCGGGAGAGACTCCATTTCAAAGCCCTATGTATCACTCATAGGTTGCTTGGAGGGAATGGCCAAACCATACCGGGCCAACAGGCCTCTATGCTCAGGTGAACAATATTTGGCTTTCAGACCTAGGATTAAGAGAGTCAGAACTGGTGGTCGACTTTTTTCCTATAATGCCGCAATGCTTTGAAACTCCCTTCATCTTCAGCTAGGAAGAGAGACCAATCATCTGACCTTTCGTAAGCAGTTGAAGCTGTGGCTTTGCCCCAAATGATTCTCAGAAGCATCTTTTCACTTCCCAGTGCTGGGATGCCCACGGGTAGCCATACACTTTAAAAATGCTACCTCATTCATAACCTGGTGACTTTTATGATTCATTCTGACGGGGATTTGAAGTGGGTTCTCACCCCTTTAAAATAATTTCTTACATATAGTGATTACATTGCTTGTGAGATGGCCACTGTGTCACCGTTTAACCTCTGAAATGATCCAGTGGCCCGGGAGAGGAGCACAAACCTTATTTTGACATGCTCAGGTATGAAATTAAATGAAAGAGGTTGACCAATGGTGTCAAGGCACTAACGCCATCTAAACATCAATGCAGCTGACGGAGTCAGAGTAAACAGTACCAGGAGCTAAGATGAGAAATGCCATGTTTTCAGATGTGTACAAAAAACAGAAAACTTTTCAGATCCTGCTATATAAATAGGTAAAATGCTCTACTGTTTGGCCAAAGCATAAGAAAGAAAAGCCTACCCAATTCAGTTCTGTGAAACTTGGGCTCCACCACCTTTCTCCTGGAAGCGGAGCAGCCTATTGGGCACATGCCACTGAAAGATTGGTTGGAAAACCCTCGGACCCATTTTGTGCAATGCCAAGAAGGCCATACAAAGAACTTTGAATGTTACTTGTTTCATGTCAGGAAGCCAATGAAGGGTCCCAAGACCTTCGGCTGCCAAATGATATTTGGCACGTTTTGAATGACCTGAAATTTGTTAAGAGTAGTGTTATTGATATTCAAGTAGAGAGTGTTACAGTAATCCAGGCAGGAAGATACCAAAGCAACAGCCACAGATTGGTGTAGCACTGTCGAAATACATGAACATTCCTTTTTCAAAGATCTATAACTAAAGGATCAGACCACAGTAGCCAATGACAAAACATAAAGATTAAAAAGAGTAGGGCTGAGTGAGGAAGCCTGAGGCATGCCCTGAGATTGGGCTGTCAGTGAGTTGAGATCCTGCTCTCAGTATGCAAACATTTTAAGGATCAGATCAGGTGAGAAATACTGTCTAGCAATGACTGTTTTAGTGGACATGCCAAATATGCTGACCCTCTGCCTGTAAAGCTACTCTTGCCTTAATATGAAGGGCGAGACAACAAATATATTCACCAACATAGTGAAAGAAATTATTTTTGATCAATTTCCTGCTTTTTCAGGTGGGTAAGCTATGTTTGATTCGTTAATGTTGCAATGATTTGACCTCTTGGTGGATGTAATGTAGTCGTAACTGTTCACTCCCTCTCCCCTTACAGTAACAGGTTTGTTGAACGTGTTTCAAGTTTTTGTAAAATATGTGTTTTGTGGGACTTCAAGCTAGAATTAATGTTTTTTTTTAAATAAACAATAAATAATCATGTAATCAAAATGTTATTTAGAGTAAATATTATTTGTCCCAATGTGGTATTAGTATTATGTACAGCCTCCACTGATTTCTTTAAGAGTGGATTAAAATATCAGTATTTGAGCCTTGAACCATTGTAGAAGATCTAGGTGTAACTTTGTGTATAGCAATTATCGCACTCTTTTTTGGGTCTGTTTAGGTATTTAAATATTCCTCCCTTGACCTCTTCTTAAATTTCCCTTCATCCCACCAATTTAGTAAAAGATTTTTGCTATTTTGTAGATAAACGTATACTTCTGTGTACAAAGATCGGCACATTTGTGGTGGAGATCTCCGCACATAAGAAACAAGAAAAGCTTAGGCAGAGAACTCCAGCCTGATGTTAGTGGATTACATGTGTGAGTACATAAAGTAGTACTACTGGAACACTGCTTCGCATACTCAAAAATGTTTCTGTGAATAGGCTTGTTATGTCTAACATATTACTCCTAATAAATGTTCGACCTTCCAAAATGTATTTGGAGGTAAATCTGGAGATACACACTTTATGGACCTCAGGAATCAAAGATTGTGGTAAACATTGCACCACTTGTTACTACAATCTCTGAACAAAAAGATATCTGTGCATGGATTGTTAATTAACATGGCACTCATAATCAACCCCATTGTCGAGGGAAAAATCAATAAGGACAGCGCCGGAAAAAAAGATTTTCTGCCACCCTTCATTCACTGGGCCTCAGAACCCTTAATGGAAGAGATGCCCTTTATCAACACCATCTTGCACGCATATTGCAAGCTCAAGTGCCTCCTTAACTGATTGCTTTTGGATATCCACACAGATTTATCCTCATGCTAGTAATTTTCAAGTCTATAGCATTCATGTAAGGCTGATCTGCATTATCTACAGGACAGCTGCTAGACTCCCACAAACACAAACAATTGTCAATGAAGAGGGCGTCTGTGGACTTCAAAGAATAAAATGATTTACAACTCTATCTAACATAAAAATGGATGAACTGTCGGAAGCTCTGAGATCAGGAGCAAGCGTGCAGTCATTTTCACTCTTACACTGGATCCGGTTCTTGGAATAGCTACTCAACAAGTTTGCTGGCATGGAAAGAGTTGTGGAAAGCAGGAAAGCAAATAAATGTACTCCAGAGCTAAGAGTCCTAAAACAAAAATTGATGAACTCTTGTGGATAGCCCACAACAACAGTTTCTTTCCCCACACGAGTGGAGGTGATTCAGAATGCGAGGAAGTCACACACTGACCCACCGCCAACTGATAAATCTGTCCATCTTCATGGAAATCACAAGCATTGGGGTGAAGACATCACCAGTAAATATAAGATCATTCATATACTGGTGTCTTTTTGAGCAGCAGGGGCCCTGGGACCAAATGGCCTCCCCACCTGAATATTTAAATCCCAACTGAGGAATGGGCCTTTTTTATAATCCCTCTTTTCAAGTGCTGCATCTTGTTGATTGATGTGCTGGACAGTTGGAGAGGCTTCATATTAACTTAAATTCACAAAAAAAAGGTGCAAATGATCAACCAGCCAACTTCAGGTTAATTTCTCTCCTTGACATTGATGAGAAATGCTTTGCAGAGATCCTGAGCACGGAGTTAGGGGAATGGACCAAATCAAAGGCCCTAATCCTCATCACTCAATTGGGCTTCAGACGAGGCCATGATATGGGGGACAATTTGATCATTCTTTCCTCCCTAATTAAGGCCGCCCCCATCAAAGATGCCCTCATCTATATGTAGCATCTATCGATATCACCACTGGATTCAACAAAGTGGACAGACTGAGAATCAGGCAGAAGCTGCACAACTGGGGCACCCCAGAATATCTATTGAGAGCCATGAGGAACCTTTACACAAGGACTTGGTTGAGAATGAAAATAATGGCAAACAGAGTCACAAAAAGTGATATCTGGACCAACACTGTTGTAAAAGAGGGATGCATCTTAACCTTACTTTTGTTTAATCTTTACTTTCCTGATATAAATAATGCACCTGCTGGAGCCCGTGCCTCCCCTCTCAAATTTGCAGGCAGCCATATACATTGCCTTTAGTTTACGGTTTGTAGATGAGATGTTATTTTTTGATCATATTGAAGTGAGCCTCCAACGATCCTTGAATGCACTTGCACTGTATTGCAAGGTAAAGTTATCAGTCAATCATTCAAAAACTAAAAATATGGTCTGTGTAGCCAGAATCACCAACACTTTCCATAAATTCAAATTTGTCAAGAATGATGCACATTTGTTACAAGTATCAAGCTTAAAGTACTTGAGGATGTATTTAACCCCGCATTGTTTGCACTTAACACAGGTAGCACGCCTAAAAGAAACTCTATGAAGGACAATGAGCTTTAAAAAACTGGCAAAAAAGGTGCGTGGACCAGACCTCACATGCATATGGCTCACTGTTATTTAAAGACCATATCGCCACATGGCTGGATAAAGCTAAAACCCAATGCTACAGACGGCTGTTCCATCTTCCAGAAGCCCCGCTGTTGTCTCAAATGCAACTGGAATTTGGACTATGCAAACAATCAATCATGTTGAAAGCTCGGTTTTTAGGCTACTGTGCCAAACTCAAGGTGAGTCCCAGAGAATCCCTCAAAGAATTGATAAGACTAGGCATTCAAGTTCACAAGCTCCACCCAGAGCTCATTAAACTAAACCTTCCTATAAAGTTAACCTCCAAAATTCCAGCCAAAAATGTAAAAATAAAATCGGAGAAAGAGGACAGGCAAGAACTAGTGTGAATGCCTATGCAGACCTCTGTGTGCTTCTCTATCAAGATCAGGGAAAAGCCTCATTCCTACCCAGCCTTATGAAACTGGTCTTCAAAAAGAACTTAGGACGCTCAGATGTGGACTAATACCTTTAAAAGTAAAACATTTGAACACTCAAAAGGCTATTGTGATCATAACTGTCGACTTTACGACTTTATTGTAAACATTCATGGCCTGATTCTTGAAGAGGGTGTTAGCACTGGCACCCAACCTCAAGGATCAGGCTACGTATGGGATGGCGTCTAGTAGAAATGCAAGGAGTTTCCGCTGTTCAGCCTACAACTTCTTGATCAATGATGGAACTAGTACATCATTGGCATTATAGCCAGACAGTTTAGTGAAGCATCAACACCGGAGTCAGCAGGAGCACACCAATTGCTCAGATACTTTGTTTTTCCCAAGTCCTGAAGAGGCATAAAGTGACAGTGGGGCCAAAACGCTTCGACAAATTTTGATTGGAGGAATCAATTGAAAGTTCAAAAATGCAAAAATTATATGGACCCATATGTAAAATGTTTGGGGTTAAAATTTGCTCATACATGTGACATTTCCCAAGTACTACTTCCCAGTTGGTTTACGTATAAAATAAGGAGCATAACTACATCATGTGTAAAATGGTAGGAAGATTGAATACAAGAATAACTGCATTTTAAACTGTTATTTTTGAGTTGAATATTTATGATAATTTTTGGTTTAGTTCTTTCTAATCTTATTATCTTTCTAGTCTTCTTGTTTATATGTTTCCACAATACAGTCCAGGTATAATTGTAGCTGATGAGAGAGGATTAATATATGGAAGTAAAGTAAATACATTGCTGCATATACATAATACAGCTATCCAGGTGATATAAAAGTAATGTATTTTCTATCCCTACTATATACCATGATTTTGTTTATGATATTTTGTGCCCAAGTGATTTTTGCATACCCCTATATATTATAGACTGTGCAACTTTACGCAGGAAACATTGATTCACATTATTTGTCTTTGCCCTTGTTTAAATAGCCTAATGTGTTGTACAAAGGGAAAAGTTTGAACTTTGATACTTGGATCATTTTCTTCCCTTATCAACTGGAACACTCTTGTACCCTGTGACATTCATAGACCTTCAAACCAATTACAAATTAGATAGTATCGAATTTTACAATTTCTTAAAAGTAAGAGCGGCAATTACTAAAGCCAAATTCAATAATGTGCTCCCATCTTTACCACTGTTTGTGACACACATTAATAAACTAGGCCACCAAGTTTCACATATCTACAAAACTTCTCTGCCCGGAAACTTCTAAACTCAATGATAATCTTGTTACTTTATGGAATTCACACTCTTCCGATCCGATACCTAATTCCTATTGGCCTCATATGTGGAATTCTACTACCAGTATTAACGTATCCCTTGTATTATCTCAAACTAAATATTGGCTTCTGGATAAGGCATTTTGGACACCAGCTCGACTGCACTCTCTTCATTCATATTCAAGATGACCCATTGTGCTGGAACTGTAAAGAGGAAACTGGTGATTTAGCACATCTTATTTTACACTGTAAGGCTGTGACGTCCTTTTGAGACAAGGTTTTTGTCTTTCTTTCTTTCCAAGGTGTTTTTTAATGGTTAATTCATGTAATGATACAGACAAAGCCCTTTTGGATCTCTTACTTGTCTCAGCAGTGAAGATGGTACTCAATAATTGGAAGGACACTCAAAAGACATCATATAAAAGATGGATGAACAGGGTTATTACCCTTAGGGGTGCAGACAATAATGTGCTACAGAGTTCTCCTTGGAAACTTTCATTTAAACCACTGTGGGATTCCTTGGACATTTACTTCAATACACACAAACCTCCGTGAACATTGGTGCTTTGTTTATATTCTCTGCTATGTTACCTTTGTAATATTTGAGTGTCTGTTATTCATTTTTTTTCTTTTGTATTACTGGGAATTTTCACAATAGCTACATATTAATGCTATTAGTCCATTGATATAGGTTTTCTCTTGGTATCTATTATTTATCTTTTTTCTCTTTCTTTCTTTTTTCTTTTTCTTTCTCGTTTCCTTCTTTTTTCTTTTCTTTTTCTTTCTTCATTCCTCCTTTTTTCTATTCTTGGTTTATATATGGTATGGTTTGGAATTCTAATTATTGATATTTCACAAATCGTATGCGTTGATAACTTGTAACTTTGGTGCGATTATTTAGCACGTATTTTGTTCCAATTTAATAATTTTTGGTTATTTCTGTTATTGTGAAAACTCAATAAAGTATTTGAAATTTAAAAAAAAGTCTAATGTGTTACTGGTTAAAATAAATATTCTGACATTTTGTTATAAATCAATGTAACAAGGCTATTACTGAATGTTTGAGTGGAGTAGATGCACAGTTCTCAGTTAGGTGTGTGAAATTCCTCAGGAAAGCTCTTTAGTTATTGAACTCAAGCACCGTGAACAGCCAAAGAGGCAGCCATTTTGTCTCTACTCAACTCAAGCTTAAGAACAGTTCCTGCTGCGTCCTTTTGTCACCAACTGCACCAACACAGTGCACTTCATAACTGGATGCTCTAAGCCTGATGAGATTGGAGATTGGACCTGCAGCCTTGTTGCTACATTCTGGTTATAACCAGTGAAGAGTAGGAATGGTAGGCCTTTTGTTAGCACCAAAGCACTTTACAAATGGGATGGGAATACTCCTGGTCCTTTAACCCTTATCAAAATTAATTTGTGTACCGAAGGATACACAATTATGTTAATTTTGGCTGGCCAGGACCAGTGTGAACAAGATTCGCTAGGCTTCTTGATACTGCAAGAGGCCCATTATCAATCTGATTAGCTTTTTAAGTCCAACGAAAGCACGCATATCGCTTTATTCACTCGATTGTTACTATCGGCCTCTTTGAGCCCGATGTGATTGAATGATACACTTTATTCACCGGCCTGTAGTCTTGTTGCCACATCTTGGATAGGACTAATGGGGACTAGGTGTGTCTGGCCCAGTGACCATAAAAGCACTTTATAAATCTGCTGGGAATCCTTCTGTCTTCTGAAATTCAGAAATCAGCTGGTTTAGGAATGGGTTCTTTTAGGTCTGCCAGGACTAGGACGAGACAGACCTGTTAGGCCCTTTAATATTGTAAAATGTACTTTTTTTAACCAAGCTTCCTTTTAATTCCAAAGAAACTGCACTATGCACTTTATTGTTGTTTCATTCTGGTCATGACCAGTGCGAGCCAGGGGTAGCATGATATTTGTCGTTGCAAAATATATTTTTCGATATTGATGAGAATACCCCTGGCTTTCGTAGCCTGATGAAATCGTCCAGGGCATTTTATTAACTGCAACACACAGTGCCCGAGGCAGGCTGAGACCTATGCTAGATAGGCCTGGTATAGCCATTGACATTGTAAAATGAACATTATGATCCTGGACGGAGCACACCTGGCTGTTTGATATTTCAATAGTTGGCCTATCCTCTTCTCCCCAGGCTGTTGGGCACCATCCACGTATCAAAAACCTCTGTATGGGGGGGCGTGGCTTCGAGGGCGAAGATGGCGGACGCGGCTCTGTAGAGCTCCTGCCAGCCCGTTCATTATCCGATAACTTATCCTGGCCCTACCTCTTCTTCCCCCATCTCAGCAAGTGCAGGAGTTTCCTGGAGTCCAGAGGATCCCCGTGGTGTGCTTCATTGAGCTCTGGGCGCCCGCTGGCGCGACCATCGAGGGCCGCCCATTCTGGGCCTACTTGCCGCGTGGCGAGCCGGGGCCTCGATTTTTCATCCTCCCGCTGGTGGCGCCACGGGACCGGCGGGGCCTCAGTCAACTTGGCCCGCGCTGTCGGGGCGGAGTCACTGGAACCGGAGTCAGGGGCTCGTGACCGTGCCCGGCAGAGAGTGGTCCCGGCTCGTCGATGGAGGGGACCTCCAGCATATCCTGATTGCCCCGTCTTGTCTCTAGCGGGGCTGCGACGGGCCCGGGGACGGAGGATCCGGCGGTGGACCCTGGCCTGGTGGCCCCGGCGCCTCGGTGGACGGAGGAGTCCCCTCCCTCGCTCCAGGGTCTGCTTTCTCTCCCGACGACGTGGGACGGCCTGCACCGGTAGCCGTCCCTCCAGTGACCCGTAGCGGATTCTTTCCATCGGCCCACCCCGTCGGCGGCCATGACGAGGGGCAGAGGCGGCCACACCGCGGCCACGACGGGGCCTATGGACAGGTTTGCGGGCCCGGGGAATGGTGCCGGAGCGGCCGGGGGGAGCCAGACGGCCGGCCCGGACAATGCAGCGTTGCTCACGGCCATCACGCAATCCCGGGACATGCTGGACGCGAAGATCGGCGCGGTGGGCGCCGACGTGATGTTGCTGCGCCAGGACCTCCGCAATGCGGTGGCCCGCATCACAGAGACAGAAACCCGGGTCACGACGGTGGAAGGCGATGTGGGTGCCCTGAAGAAGAGGGTCGCCGATCTGGAACAGACGCAGCGGGGCCTAGCGCTCCGGGTGGAGGACGCCGAAGGACGGGCACGGCGAAACAACCTCCGCTTTGTGGGCTTTCCGGAGGGGTGCGAGAAGGGGCCTATGGACGTCTTCCTTTCCCGGTGGCTGGAGAGCTGGCTGCCCCCGGACGTCCTATCGAACTGTTTTGTGGTGGAACGAGCCCATCGGGCCCTGACACAGAAGCCTCCGGCTGGAGAGCGGCCTCGCCCGATCATAGCCCGGATCCTGAACTACCACGACAGAGATGTCATCCTCCGGGAGGCGAGGCTCAAGGACACCCTGCAGTTCGATAATTGCAAAATCATGATTTTCCCTGACTATACAAAGTTGGTTCAACAGCAGCGACACTCCTTTCTGGCGGCCAAGGCCAGACTCCGGGGCCTGAAACTCCAGTACTCCCTGCTGTACCCGGCCCGCCTTCGGGTCATTTTCAACTCAAGGACCCACTTCTTTGATACCCCGGAAGCCGTCTTTGCTTGGACCGACGAGGCGGTCCGGCTTCGCCCACATGCTCAGCCGGGGCTCCACGCCGGCTCTTCCCGCAGTTCTTCTCAGGAGCGGGGCGAACAGCCGGCCAAAGGGAAGCGGCACCGCAAGTCCCGATCGAGGCGGAGATCCCTGTCTCGGGACCCTCTTTTGGGCGACACGCAGCCGGAGACAGATCATTCTGGCGGGGGGTCGTGACTTCCAACGGCCGACCCTTCTACTGATATCTACTTCTCACTTGGGGTCACCTGCTGACACGGCGGAGCGCTGTTCAACGATCCAGGCTGGATCTGGTGCAGTATTACTTGGCCTTTACGGGCCTCAGCGGGACTCATGTGGACCAATGCACTATATATGCGATGTTATTGCTAATGCTTATTGATGGAGGTGGGGGGGGGGGTGGGCATGTTTGGTGGGCTGCCTCCTGCTGTTGGGGTTGGGGAGGTTCGTGTTTTGGGGTGTGTGCTTGGTTAGTACTTGAGGGGTAAGTGGGATCCATTGGTATGCCTAACTTTTGGTGCTCTGTTTTGTGCCTTAACTACCGTATGCCGCGACAGGTACTTCATTGTTTCTTGAGGTATTGGGGTGGGGGTGGGGGGACGGGGTTGGTTTGGTGGTGTGTTGGGGGGGTTGGCTGTGTGGGGGATGTGGGAATTGGGGTACCGTTCGTTGGGGTGCACGTGATCTTTCTGACCTATGCTACTGTGGGGGTTGGGGCCTGGGCCGGGGGCTGGGGTGTGTGGGGTTTGCTGTATCGAGATGATGGCTGACGTCCCTTGCTTGGCGCCTTCTGGCGCCGCTATGCACATTCTTAGCTGGAATGTCCGGGGTCTCTTGGATAAGATAAAACGGGGGGCGGTGCTACGCTGGGCCAAAAGGGATCTTGCAGACGTGCTCATGCTCCAAGAAACGCACATGCTTGGTACGAAGGCCCTAAGTCTCCAGCGCTTTGGTTTCCACCAGGTGTTCCATGCCGTGTTTGCCAGGGGCTCCAGGGGGGTGGCTATTCTTGTTCATAGGCGCCTGGCGTACACACACGAGCGCCAGTGGCTGGACCCCCAGGGGCGCTTCGTGTTCATCCAGGGGAGAGTTGGTGTGGAGCCGGTGGTGTTTGGGTGTGTGTATGCTCCCCCCCCTCTGCAATGGGCTCTGGCTGAACGGTTATTCGCTTTATGGGCTGAACTCCCCGATTCTTTGGCGGTGATTGGCGGCGATTGGAATGATGTGGTGAATGTGGCTGTGGACCGGCAGCGGAGTCTTGGGGTGGTGCCTGTCCCCACTCCTACGCGTCTGGGCGCTATGTTGGATGTGTTGGGTTGGGCTGATGTATGGCGGCATTTACACGTGGAGCGCCGCGAGTACACTTACGTCTCAGCGGTTCATGGCTCCCTTTCGCGCCTAGATTATGTCTTCGTCCCACGGGCCTACCTTGCCAGAGTGAAAGGGGCGGCGATTCGGCCTCGCGGGCTCTCCGACCATTCCCCGGTGGCGGTCCAGATAGACCTACATAGACCGCGCCAGCCCTTCCGATGGCGAATGTCCACGTGGCATCTGCAGCGACCCGACTACTCCCAGCATATTCGTGGCGCTATTGCCCAGTACTGGCAGGATAACCTTGATGTGGGGGTGGACGCGGTGACAGTTTGGGAGGCCATGAAACCCACGCTGCGGGGTGTCGATCTAGCATGGTGCTCGTCGGCTCGCCGGGCGCGGTTAGAGGGCATAGCCGCGGCAGCGGAACGGGTGGAGGAACTGGAGGCGCGCCACAGAACTGCGGCGGATGACATCTCCCTGCGACAACTCCTGCAGGCGCAGCAGACGCACTCTGCAATCCTATTGAATGAGGCTCGACAAGCGTGGCTGGCCACCCGTAGCCGGGTATATCAGTGGGGCGACAAATCGTGCAAGATGCTTCATCGTCTATGTCAACAAACCTTGCAGCCTCTTACGCTCCCAGGCCTTGTCGACGCTGCGGGTGTGGCTATCACGGACCCGGCTACTCTGGCCGCAAGCTTTGCGCATTACTATAGGGGTCAGTACGCCTCCCGGGAGGCTCTTGCTCCCGCTGCCATCGCCGACTATCTTGCCTCGGTCCCCCCGGCTGCGGTGCCAGATGAGGTGCGGGACGCTCTTGACCTCCCCCTGACGGCGGAGGAACTTGGAGATGCGCTAGGTCAATTGAATGTGGGCAAAGCGCCTGGACCAAGCGGCTTCCCCAGTGAGTTCTATCGAAAATTCCATCTGCAGCTAGGGCCGCATTACTTGCGTGCACTGGAGGCAGCGCGTGGGCAGGGCCGCCTCCCGCCGGACTGGTGGCATGCTGAGATCGTTGTGTTCCAGAAGCCGGGGCGACCCCCGGACCGCCACGACTCCTACCGACCTATCTCCCTTATTAATTTCGAGGCCAAGCTCTTGGCCAAAGCACTCGCGAACCGCCTGCTTCCACACATCACTGCCCTCGTGCATCCTGATCAAGCTGGCTTTATGCCGCGCCGGGCGACGCGGCACAACATTCGGCGGGCGCAGGCGGCGATTGATGCTATCGGTGCCTCGGAGTACCAGGCGGCGTTGTTGCTGGCCGACATAGACAGCGCCTTTGACTCCGTCAGTTGGACCTTCCTATTCACTCTTCTACCGCTGTTGAACCTTGGCCCGACCTTCATCTCCTACGTCCGCTTGCTCTACACGGAGGTTACTGCCTCGGTGCGGATATCGGGGGCGGCCTCGGCGCGATTCCCGGTTACCCGAGGCACACGTCAGGGGTGTCCACTCTCTCCCTACCTATTTGCGCTGGCCATGGAGCCGCTGGCGGCTAGGGTCCGCGCTGACGCGCTGTATCGGGGCTTCGTCTGGGGCTCGGACCACACTGACCGCATTGCTTTATATGCAGACGACGTGCTCTTCTTTATGACCGACCTCCGAGTTACTGGCCCCCGGGTTCTAGAGTTGATGCAGGGCTTCGGCCAGGCATCGGGACTCTATCTTAACCCGCGCAAATCGACTCTCTGGGTGCTGGGTGATGGCGCGATGGACTTTCCATGGGCAGCCTCCCTTCGGATGGCAGTGGAGGGGGTGAAGTACTTGGGAGTCTTTCTCTCTGCCTCGCCTACGGTGGCATGGGGCCGGAACATTCAGCCAGTCTGGGACCGGGTCCAGCTGGACGTCAAAACGTGGACACGTATGCCCCTTAACATATATGGCCGGTCGGCCATCTTCAAAATGGTGGCCTTGCCTCGTCTTCTTTACCAGCTGCAGAACCATCCATACCCGATTGACCCGCAGTGGTTTCGCAGTGTTGACTCGGTGTTAGGCAGGTTCTTGTGGGCTGGAGGTGCCTCTAGAGTGGCGCTCCGTACGTGTTTCCTCTCTACCTACTGCGGTGGCTTGGCTACCGCGGATATGCTGTCCTACTATCAGGCCTCCCATCTCCTGGTGCTCAACGAGTGGTGGTATGGGGACCGTGGTGACCCGGCCTATGCCCTGGAGCACATTCTGATGGACGGCGCCTCTCTCCACACTCTGCTGTACTCGGCCAGGAGGAGGCGGCTGCTCCCCCGCGTGACCCAGTTAGTGTTTGCCGTTTGGCGGAGGGCTCTACACCGCATGGGGTGGTGGGGCAAACTTACGGCGGAGACTCCGCTGTGGCGTAACGGCCTGCTGCCAGCGCTGGCGTCGCTGCAGGGCTTTGACGGCTGGGACACAATCGGGATTTCGTCCCTGGGGCATGTTCTCTCCGGCACCACTCTTAAATCCTTTCAGGAGCTCAGCACTGAGTTCGACATGCCCAGGTCCCAATTCTTTCGCTACCTCCAATTCCGCCACGCCCTTACTCCTAGCCTGGTGGGGCTGGAGCAGCTTCCAGACTTCAGTCCCATAGAAGCAAAGCTGTTTATGGGTGACTTAGGTGATAAAAAAGTCTCCCAGATCTACCGATCCCTGGTCACGCACTGCTCCCCCTCACTCCTGACACTGAAGGCCCTATGGGAAGCCGATGTCGGCCCCTTGGACGAAGACGATTGGCTCGAAGCCCTGGAATCCCCCCGGGGGACGGCCATTGCAGTCCGCCTCCGCTTTATACAATTTAAATATCTGCACCGAGCTTATTTTACGAGGGAGCGACTGTGGCGGGCGGGTCTGATTGCCAACCCGGAGTGTCTGCGGTGTGGTTCAGAGAGGGGCACCCTCCTTCATACTGTATGGTCTTGTGAGCGGTTGACTCGGTTTTGGGCTGGGGTTTGGGGTTGCCTGTCTGAAGTGCTGGGATGGGACTTGCCCCGTACACCCCGGTTGGGCCTTTTGCATGTATTGGAAAACATTGGGGGCAACGTCTACAAGCGCCACCTGCTGCTGTTGGGACTGGTGGTGGCAAAGAGGGACCTGGCGCAGGCCTGGAAAAGCGAACGAGCCCCTCCCCTTAGTGCATGGAAGGCAGGCCTGGACTTCATCATGGGACTGGAGCAGCCTGTTTTTGAGGCTCGGGGGTGCCCCCGCAAGCATTTCAAAATATGGAAGCGGTGGGCGGACTATAGGGGCTTCCCCCTTGACCCTCCCATGGACATGGACGATGCATTGCCTCAGGATGTGGACCCTGCACCTTAGGCCGCTGGCCGACCCCACATATGTCCCACTTCTATTCTGGTTGCTTAATGATCACGTGCACAGGGTTAGGGTGGGATAAGGGGTGGGCAGTAGTTGGGGATTGGGGGGAGTTCTGGGGGGTTGGTGGGTGGCTGTGTGTTCTGAATATTTTGAAAATTGCTGTATACGAGGGGTTCGATGCTATGCCATAAATGGGCCTTTTTATACTTGCTGTTGACAGTCTCCTCCTGATTGTGGAGGGCTGTGCCTGCATTTGCTTGACCCTCTAATAAAAATGGTTTTGAAAAAAAAAACCTCTGTATGATCCTGTGCACTTTTTTTTAAGTTCAAGAAAATGTTATTTGATAATGACAAGAGAAAAGCAAGGTGTGAAAACAAAGTACATTGGAAATATAAAACATTGAAAACTATGATAAATAAAACAAGCATACGTTGTAAATAGTATCAAAAGGAAAATCTGGGCAATAGAATAAAAAAAAAGGAAAAAACATTTGAAACATTAATCATAAAAGCATGAAAATACCTGAAAGGAATATAAAGATGATACAATGAAGAAAAATGGAATGCAAAGAGCATTTAAGGAGGTTTGGGGACTTCTTGTTGCGAAGGCAGTGGACGAAACAAACGATTAGCACAAGTGTCCAAGTAAAGCGTGACAGGGAGCCATAAGTCCATACGCTTTGCAGCCATGCGAGCCGGAAAGACAAAAGCAGTGAGATTGTATTGCGCCTGGTAGGGAGCAGACACAGATAGTGAGCACAGGTAAGCTGTGTGAGAGAAGTGCTCCAACAGGACAAAATGGCCGCCAAAGTCGCAAAAATCACGAGTGAAACTCGCACAGGTCAGCACAGGCAGGTTAAGGGCAATAGCGGCTTGAAAGAGTTAAAATTAGCTCACCATGAGCGGTTTCCGAGGTCTGGAGCGCTGTAGAGGACAGGCATTGTCCGTGGCAAGGTGCGCGCTGAATGCGCGATGCGAAATCAAAATGGCGGTCGCGGCCGTCAGAGAGCCGCGGCCGCTCGAAAACTTGCCAGAAAAACCAGGAAAATGCCCCAAAGCTGACTCGAACTAGGAGCACGTCATTCTCCTGATGTTCCGACGGAAGAAACTGCTTCTGGCAGGTGATGGCAGTAGGCAGGAGAGAGCGAATCCCCCGGTCGACCCGGAGCGCTCACATCGGAGCCGCCGTCCACGTCGGGCGCCAAGCCACGCCCCTCCTGTGCCCTTTTTACCACGCTTTATGACCTTGATTGGATACAGCTTGCACGTTATTCTCTGTATAGCTTTCTGAGGTGCCAGGACCAGCTCTCCAGCGATCACTGTCCGTAGAGTAAAGGTTTGCTAAAGGTGCATTTGAACAACGGTGCCCTGGTGCCATTAGTCAAATTTTCTTAATTCTCAATTCTGCAATCTTGCCATACCTTGCTTGTGCTTCAAATCAAAACACATTGCATTTAATTCTTCGGACTGAATGTTGTTAAGGGATTGTGTAGGCAGAACAGTGCTTATTTTCTGAATATTTACCTATGACACCAGGATTTAGATATCGATTGGGAAAGATGTGTATAGTGACAAAGCACTGTTATGACGTTCTTGAGTGATAGATGTATGCTTTGAATTGATCAATAATGATATCGATGACTCGGTTCAGTTTTAATCTTGTTTTTATTGTTTTGCTCATTGTTATGGGTTTAAGTAACTTGAAATAATAAAACGTACCTTACCTCACCTTTTGCTCGTAATCAAGTCAGTATTTCCAAATTAGAATAGTAAAGGGTTTCTACACAGACACTGCTGCTGGGACTGGAGACAACAACGTACACCACTGTTGTATCCTAATGCCATTGCCTGCAACACATTCCCAACCCAGATCCTCCTCTGCACCAAGCCACTGATATCACTTTCACTTCAATGATGCACAAAGGGAAGGAATGTCTAACTTCTTCTATACTGCCAGAAATTACGAGCGGATTTAAGCCTGTGGGGCATTCATAAACATATCCCACTGCACGATGGCAGTCGTGTTGCTGAAACCAAAGAGGGCGTGCAGGCATGAGGAATTCGAACTCAGACGCATACTAAGAAAATACAATAACCCTTGCAAATGTATCTTGAATTACATTTCAGCCTGTCAAGTTCATGACAGGTGTTGAACCTGAAACCAGCTTTTACATTTAGTTGAATTCACCTGTGTAACGCGAGATGCAAAACATCAACAGATTGCTTCCGTTTTTGCAAAAAAGTGAAATAGCTCCCTTTCTCTACCCCAGCTCTAGCAAGCAAGGTTTCACAGGCCATTTCTGACTAAATGTTCTTTTGTTCAGATTGAATTGCATTTTTAAAGACTAGCAGCCTTATTCATGAAGGCTAAATCGGCTCGCAAAGGGCCGGATTCTGAGAATCCGGCCCTTTGCGAGTGCGATTTTTGCATTTGGGATTCAGCATCCCAAATGCAAAAATCGGTAATTGCTAAATCGCTAAATTGCGAGGAATTACATTTAAGGAATCTCTATTTGAGATTCCTTAAATGAAATTCATGAAGCATTTGAAAATTGCGAAAATGCAATTTTGGGCCGCTATTTACCGAGAGGTCAGACCTCTCGGTAAATAGCAAAAACTTAGAAAAATGCTTTTAAAAGCATTTTTCTAAGTTGCATGTTGCACACACACATGTCCTTTGGACATGTGTGTGCGCAACACCTGTTTCAATTTGCATTTAAGGGGTGCTACAGGGTGTCCTTTGGACACCCCTGGCACCCTTTAAATCGCTATCTTATTTGCGAGTAGCAAATTGCTAATCGCAAATAAGGAATACTCCCCATGCATTCCTATGGGCCTTTTGGCCCATAGGAATGCATGGGGAGTTATTCCTTATTTGCGATTAGCAATTAGCTAATCGCAAATAAGGAATCAGTGGGAATCGCAATTAATATTGCGATTCCTACATGATTACCGTTTTGCGAGTCTCAAATAGCGATTCCTTATGATTCGCTATTTGAGCCTCGCAAAACGGCCCGATCATGAATCAGGCTGTAGGACTCATAGCCTGATTTTGAATTAAAGTTTTATTTATCACCCCCTGATAAATAACAATACCATGGGATAAGTTATTTATCAGTTGTGATAAATATAACCTAATACGAATTTATGGGGAATAACAAGCGGATTTTAGTGATTAACGCACAAAAATTCTCATTATGCGGTAAATACCGAATGCTTCCCTGTTAAACTTCGGCAGGGATAGCATTTGGAATTTAACAAAGGTTATTAAACTCATCCAATTAATATTGGATGTGTTAAATCCCTTCAAACTCGTAATTCTGACCCATGCATAAACAGGGGTTAACACATGGGTAGGAATATTACAACGACTCATAATCAGTCCCTGAGGAGGTATGTCACTCACACAGTTGTTGTGCTTTAGTATATCTTTATCCACTTTGATCCAAACAGAAGATATTTCAAGCCCCCAAAAGTTATAGTGGGTGCTGAAAGTACCAAATTCCTGTTAATTTAAATAGGGAAATTTCTGATTCAGCTGCAGTAAAAAGTGCAAAATGGATTTTTTCACCGATCATCTTGGTGCACCCTTTCAATTTTTTCTTAATTTGGTGAAAATCCATGGATCCGTTTTTGCAAACAATAGATGGGGTCAAATGAGGTAAAAAAAAGAATTGCTTTCTTGACAACTAAGGCCATGATTACAAGTCTGGTGGTCCTAGGACTGCCAGATTTGCGGGAGCTGCTCCTAACCTGAATTTACCCTTATTAAATGTAATACATTTAACCAGTGTTAGTCTATGTGAGGTCAGCCTTGCCACATTGAAAAACAATTTTGGAGATTTTTTTAGTGCCAAGGCATATAAAATATTAGCTACACATGTCCTACTTTTCAAATACCATGCACCTTGCCTTATTGGCTATTAGGGCCTATCTTAGGGGTCATTTGGAAGTAATAACATTGTAGGTTTAGGCCGGACAAAATGTTTATTTTGACAAGTTGAAATGGCAGTTTTAAACTGCACGCTTAGGGTCTGACTACGATGCGGGCAGGAAGGGCTCCGGACGTCATCGTAATCACCGATTCGGATTCCCTTCTGACCGAGAAATTTCAATGGGCTCGGTCAGAAGGGAATCTGAATCTGTCTTCCGAATGGCTTACAACTGGCTCAGAGAGCCCGTTCATCATTTGGAAGGCCCACAGTAATCCCCCGGCCGGCTCTTTCCAGCCAAGGGATTATGATGGCTGTTTCCCACTGCCTTTTTGTGCTAGTCTTTCCGGCACAAAAAGGCATTGGGAAACAGCTTTGGGGGCCCCCAGCAGGGCCCCCATGGGTGCAAGACTGCCAAATTGCGTCCTGGGGGCAGATTCCTGCACACAGTGGCAGGCACCTTAGCATTTTGCTATGAGAGCATGCATTCCATTCGGAATGCATGCTCTCATAGCAGAGTATAGGATTGTGACCGAACAGTGTTCGATTGCATCCTAATTCCTGGGCTGGAACCGATGACTGGAGGTAGTTCGATTCCAGTTATAGAATGATGCGGGAGAGACTTGGCTCCATCCAGCATTGTAATCGTCCACTTAGGCTGCAATGGCAGAACTGAGACATGTACACTTACAGTGGGGTGACCAAAATTTTAAAGCCAAAAATATGGGAAATAAAAGAAGGACTACAATTCTGCTTTAAATATACGCATAGAATGACGCTCAACAGAGACAAAAGTGGCAGTAAGAACATAAATGAAATGAAATTTTTAAAGCCAGTAGCATGCCTGTTAATTAAATTGCTTTCTTATAACAACTGCTAACCATCTGTGCTTTGGAAAAGTATAAAAAGGCACCTCCCACCGCCTTTAATCGACCATCACTCTAAAGCGGGACATGATCTAAATTCCCCAAAATCTGACAGGGCAACTGGTGAAAAATGCGACTGTCCTGGCAAATCTGGTGTGCCTTGTTACCCTAAATTACTTGCCCAGTATACATTTGGTAACATACACTAGGGACATATAAGTAAATACAAAGTGTCACACATGTGTATGCTACTTTTACCGTATGTAAAAGGGACAGTAGAAGTCCTTTAACATTGGTTAACAGTGGTAAATTGCAGAGTCCTATGGCCAAAAAAAAACAGGTAAAAATATAGGCTGCCGCTGTAGAAAGGGCATATTTCTAACATATATGATGAGTTCAAATCTTATTGATTTGGAATTGGAATTGAATCGGAGATAATTGCTGGGTGACTTTGCCAGTCCATTTATTACTAGTTTTACCAAATGGATCACAGTGAGACCTTTACCATTTCTGTAGTCTCTTTACTTTCCCAGTAGCTTCTTGTTTTATCTCTTTCCATCCGTCTTTGACTTTTCGCTACTGTTTGTTTTCTTGTTTTTCCTTTTAGTAAACCATACTTTGATGCAGTTTGGATTGTTTTTTTTTGTGTTTAATATGGTGGATTTATTTGCAAAACAAACTGTTTCGTAAAGTGCCTCAGGGCTGTGCTTTAATGATCAGAGAAGTGCCCTCAGACCACCATGCATCCACCCAACTCCCTCTCGACCCACCAGAACAATCACTGATATCAATTGCAAATGATCAGGTTATTAGGAGCAAGATTTGGTGTGAAGAGAGTTAAACATTATAATAAAACAACCAAAAGTAAAGAAGACATATAGATGATAGCCAAACAGAGGAAACAGTATTGATTACAAGTCGCAAAATACAAATTCTCATAACACACCATCTCCTCTTATTGTTCCTCAAGTCTCACCCGCTTAACAAGTCAGTATCTAGAAACCTGTGTTTGTTGCACTCTTCTTGTCTACAAATACCCTCTGTATCTGTCTTACTGCGTCCTGCTTGGTACAAAGAGTCAACGAATACTTGCTTCAGGAACCCACAGCTGTTTCAACTTTTGTATGTGTTTTTCGAGTAAAAACTGTATACAAATGTATGTCCTACATTCTGAAGTGTGTAGTGCAAACAGTACTTACAGTACTTATGATTTGGTTTAGAAAGGCTCCTAAAAAATGTGTATGGTTCCATGAACATTGTTATCAATCACATTAACCACTAATCTTTATGGCAGAGGAACTGTGCTTTCTATTGGAAAAGAAAATGAAAGTAATAGGGTTCTTCAGCTCCGTAAAAAAGCTACTATGCTGACCTACTAATTAAAGTAAGTTGATTCGAGTCTGCTCTAGGCAGGTCATTATGGTGATGCAAACCCTCAGGAAGCTGTTGTGAAGCACACATTATTGGTTGGGACTGGTAAGTGAAAAGCATTATATACTCACAGTCCCACTAAATGGCAGAAATGATTGCTGACCCGCCTCTGGATTACAACTATTGCAGGAGATCACAAGGGCTTGATTTATTGCCAAAGGAGGTTAGGTTATTGGTCACTGGGTGCCTGGTAAAACCTAGCAAAGGAATACAAGCATCTTTTGTGCTGCAACATGACCATTATTGCCCATGTGGTGGTCTTGTTTTCCATGAGGTAGTTTACAGAATAGTGTGCTGAGGTCTTTGCCTGGATGGAGGCCACATGGTGGTGAGAATAAAATGTTGGTTATATTTGGTAATGCGCCTCATTCTCAGTGTCATCTTCTCCAATTGGTGGCACAAAGATCAGCCACGGCCCGTGGAGGGTGTTTCGGTGGGGCGGAGAGGCAGGGCAGGGGAGGGGCAGGGTGGGGGTTGCTAAAACTGGAGTATGGATAATAGAAGGTAAGTAAACACTTTAATAAATAAAATGAAGTTTGGAGCGCACCCTGCATTGCATTTTGCGATGCAGGGCACGCTACGAAATCCGTTTTATTAATTACATTGTTTACTTACCTTCAATTATCCATACTCCAGTTTTTAGCGTTCCCCACCCTGCTCCTCCCCTGCCCCGCCTCCCCCCCACCAAAACTCCCTCCACGGGCTGTGGCTGACAAAGACCTTGGTTTGAATAAGAACCTTTATTTTCCTGGTCACACCTGGGACCCAAGTGTCCTGTGCTGGTGTCTGAGGCCTCTCTCAACAGACAGCAGAGGATGTGAGTGTCTGAGAATGAGATGAAGATTGTGAGAAATTGGGTCTTTTATTTAGGGTGTGAGACACTGATCAACCAACACCCTCAAGCCCTTTCAGGGTGAATCACTAAAGTCACAAAATTAACCTGTACTTACCCTCTAGTAGCCTGGCACACAAGCAGTCAGACTTAACTTTGACACAACAGAATAAAACTAATTTAGAAAAATAGAGTCAATTTCAATAAGGTAACTGATGACAAAAATCTAATGAGTAGAACTGAAGTTATGAATTGTTCAAGCTTAAAGTGACATCTAGTGCCTTAATTATCACAGTTCCAAACTGAGACATCTAGTCATGTCATGCCACCCGCAAACATCACCAGCTGATCCGCACCACCAAGAAAACAACATTCAAAGAACGACTGGACAACAACGCCCACAACAGCAAGGAACTCTTCAGCATCGTCAAAGAGCTCTCTAACCCCAGCGCCGGAAACAACGACATCACTCCCTCGCAAGACCTCTGCGACTCACTTGCCTTGTTCTTTCACAGCAAGATCGGCGACATACACAACAGCTTCGACGGACAGACCACGCACCCAACCACCGTAGCAACGCCCCCCACCACCACCATCAGCGCTTGGACCCTGGTCAGCACCGAAGACACCACCCGCACGATGAACACCATCCACTCCGGATCACCAACCGACCACTGCCCCCAACACGTCTTCAACAAAGCCGACTCCATCATCGCACCCCAACTCCGGGACATCATCAACACCTCCTTCTACATCGCCACCTTCCCAGAGAGCTGGAAGGACGCCGAGATCCGCGCCCTCCTGAAGAAACCAACAGCGGACCCCACAACCTCAAGAACTACCGCCCCATCTCGCTCCTCCCTTTTCCTGCCAAAGTCATCGAGAAGACCGTCAATAGACAGCTTGCCGCCTTCCTCAAGACGAACGTATCCCTCGACCACTCGCAGTCCAGTTTCCGAGCCAACCATAGCACCGAGACGGCCCTCATCACAGCCACTGACGACATCCGATCCCTGCTCGACAATGGGGAAACAGCGGCCCTCATCCCCCTGGACCTCTCCGCAGCGTTTGACACTGTCTGCCTCCGCACCCTAGTGCAACGCCTCAGCAACATCGGAATCCAAGAGAAGGTACTGGAGTGGATCATCTCGTTCCTCGCCGGAAGAACCCAGAGAGTCCGCCTCACCCCGTTCATCACTCAGCCCCAACCTCTTCAACGTCCACATGAGCCCCCTCGCAGCCATCGCACGCCAACACAACCTCAACATCATCTCCTACGCTGGCGACACCCAGTTGATCCTCTCCCTCACCAATGACCCCGCCACCGCCAGACCCAGCCTACACGAAGGGATGAAAGACGTCGCCGAGTGGATGAAGAACATCTGCCTGAAACTGAACTCAGATAAGACGGAAGTCCTCATCCTGGGATCATCGCCCTCCGCCTCGGACGACTCCTGGTGGCCCCCTGCCCTGGGCATCACTCCCAAGCCTACGGACCACGCACGCAACCTGGGCTTCATCCTGGACTCCTCCCTCTCGATGACCAGACAAGTCAACGCCGTCTCATCATCATGCTTCAACACCCTGCGCATGCTCAGAAAGATCTTCCGATGGATCCCCACCGAAACCAGGAAGACGGTCACCCAGGCCCTCGTCAGCAGCCGTCTGGACTACGGGAACACCCTCTACGCCGGAACCACAGCCAAACTCCAGAAAAGACTCCAGCGCATCCAGAACGCCTCAGCCCGACTCAGCCTGGACATCCCGCGCCGCAGCCACATCTCTGCCCACCTGAAAGACCTGCACTGGCTCCGCATCAACAAGAGGATCACGTTCAGACTCCTCACCACGCACACAAGGCTCTCCACGACATGGGCCCGAAGTACCTCAACAGCCACCTCACCTTCTACACACCCACCCGCCAGCTCCGATCCACCAGCCTTGCCCTGGCCTCCATCCCAAGAATTCGGAAATCCACCATTGGAGGAAGATCCTTCTCCTACCTGGCAGCCAAGACATGGAACTCCCTCCCCACCCACCTTCGGCTGACCCAGGATCACCTCTCCTTCAGGAAACAACTCAAGACCTGGATGTTCGAGCAGTAGCGACCCCCCCCCCCCCCCTCAGCGCCTTGAGACCCTACGGGTGAGTAGCGCGCTATACAAATTCAGTGATTGATTGATTGATTGATGTGAGACCAGGGTAAAAGTTATGTCCAACAGCGATGGAGAGTGGGTCAGATACAAGAACTGGATTGGGCCCGGTCTGTGCTTACCTTCAAGCTTAGAAGCAATTTCAAGTCAAATTGTCTGGAAAGGGTATTGTTCAGTGGGGCAAGGAAGATGACAGTGTTCGAAGAGGAGGTTTCATCACTGGCGATCCTCGGCCAAAGTCGCAGTAAAGAATCCTTCATTCAGACTCTTTATGGGAAGTCGAAAATCTCCAGAGGGATGAAGATGTAGGCTGTAGACGATAAGGGCTCCACAAGGCCGGATACCCCTTCTATGAGGAACGACTAAACAGGATGTGCTGCTATGGAGAAGAATGTAGTGGGAGCTTCTGCGAAGATAGGGCAACCGGCTATGCACCTAGGGTGGATCGACGAGTATTTAGGTCCTGGTCTCCTCTTGGTTCACCTAGCACTTTTATGCCAACAATTTTCTAAGAGCCAAGTTTTGTATTTGGTATGTCTGGGCACATTTAACTCCACTTCCAAGGGTCCAGGAATGGAGAGGCACCGCTTGGTCAGTACTTCAAGAGCATTGTTTCTTTGGTCACTACTCCACTCAATACATGGAATAAACATATGTAACTCAGACCCAGTCCTTCACCAATAGGAACAAATTGACCGACATTGTCAGGCATGGTCCCTTCCAAGGAAAAAACAACAACAGTCAGGTCTTTGAGCACATTTGGCTTTACCAGTGATTTACAGTGTGCAAGGAATCCATATCTGGGCATACCTGTTGTAACTACGACTCATCCATTACAGACACTAAAATGTGATGGATGGATTGCTTATGTTAATTTGAGCCACTGGTAATTACTCAGGTTCATTCTCAGATTGGCTTATTGGTGGACACAATATTTTACTCGTTTTATTCTTACTACTCCTCAACCCTTTGTAAGAGTTGTTACTGTGGACTGTTTTTTGTTAACTTGATCAAGCCACAGAGATTTGGTACATTATCTCATACCTCAAACCAGAAGTCAGCTTTCTCACAGAAACCTGCCTGAACCCTGTCTTCACACCAAACAGCACTGTTGCCACCCGTAAAGGATACAAAACAGCAGACAGAGACAGGGTCAACTAACATGGAGGTGGAACCGACTTCGTCTACATGGCCACCATCTGATCTAAGATCTTTGTAGATGACCCAACCCTGATTATGAAACAGCGCAACTTTCAATTACACACAGATGGAAGGAGCACCATCAGAGGCACCCTCCTGTACAGACCATGCCCTGGCTTCTGTAATGCCATCCCAGACCTCATCGTCCCGGTGGCCATTGACTCCGGGCACTACATTCTCTTAGGAGATCTCAACAATCCCAGAAACCCCAACACAACCGAACTCCTTGGGAGCATGAACAACATTGGCCTCAAGCAGCAAGCCCTGACTCCACCCACATCGTAGGACACACTCTCAACCCCATTTTCACTTCCAGTGACAGAGTCAAATACATCCACGCCACACAGCTTACCTGGACAGACCCTTACAGCATCCACTTCACCATCTCAAGTACTGTGCGCCACAGCGCTACATGCAGAGATTGTAAAAAAAGATATCTGAAGACCAGTGGAACAACGCTGTTGGATCCTGCCTCCCAAACCCAACACCAACCCTGATCAAGCAGCAAAGAACTTCTCCCAATGGATCACAGAATATGCCGACACATTCACCCCAACCATGAAAGCCAAAGCCAAGGGACCAACCAAAAGAACCAGCTGCTTTACCGATGAACCTAAATCAGAGAACTGAGTGCATCAGCCGGCAAGTATAAAGGAAGTGGCGCTCCAGCAGAAAGACAGCAGACCGCACCACCTTCAAGACAACCCTCAAACAGTACCACTGGATCCTGAAACAAAAAGAACCCCTCAGCAGATCTCATCGAGGCCAGCTCCAACCGCAGCAAGGAACTCTTTGCCATTGTGAAGGAATTCTCCAAACCCACTGCTACAGAGAACGACAACACACCTTCACAGGAACTGTCCAACATGCTGGGGGACTTGTTCCATGACAAAATCTTGACCATCTGCCAGAACTTGGAATCGAACCATCCGTTGACGACAATATCAACCAGCCCACACCCACAAACACAAACCCAGAACTCTTACACATCCAATTGGACCTCCTCTCTATGCAAGACATGAACTCCATGCACTCAGGAGCACCAACAGACTCCTGACCCCAGCACGTCTTCAACCCCGTAAAGAAGACTATCGGAGATGAACACAGAAAGGTTCTAAACACCTACACCACATCATCCTCCTTCCCCACCCCAAAAACTGAAAACATGGGTAAGTGAGGCCCAACCTGAAAAAACCCTCCGCCATCCCCACCGAACCTAAGAATACTGGCCCATCTTTCTGCTCGCATTTCCAACAAAGACCCTCGAGAAAACCATCAACATGCAACTCACCCACCACCTGGAGCACCTCAACCTCCTGCACCCTTCCCAATACGGATTTCGATCCAACCTCAGCACCAAGACACACTGTAATAGAGTTGACAGTCCAGTAGTTGGGGTGGGCGGAGCTAGGTGGGCAGAGGGGAAGAGGTGGGGACAAGACAGGAAGGGGTCAGATAGAGTAGGGACGGGGATCTATACAGACGTGAATAAAGGGCTTCCAGATAACCGGTCAGTGTCCGTGTATAATTAATGTAGGACATGACAGCTGGCGACGAGGGTGGGATAAGACAGACCCCCACCCAAGAGTGCCCCGTCCTGCAGCGTGGAGCGAGCTCCGCTGCAACCTTGCCCCTGCGGCGCCGGTAACGAGCCCCCAGGAGTGGCCTGATCTCCCCTCACATGCGGAAGAGGGTCGAGAAGAGACGACAGCCCAGCGAACGAGCGCCGAAGCGTCACACGAAAGAGCGCTGAGTGGAAGCGCAGAAAACGCTGCAGAAAAGGCGCCAAGTGAGAGCGCCGGAACGCCGGTCGCGCTGGACGCGCGGAAAAGCCTGGAGTGCATCGAGACCGAGGGAGGGCCGGAAGCCCACTCCGACGCTGCCCAAGTGAACCTGCAACGCCGCGAAGGCGAGAGAAGGCGAAAGAAGGGCCCCCAAGTGCGCGCAGCACAGTACAGAAGCTAGCGCTGAATCGGCCGGCAGTAGCAAAGACCAGCCACCTGGTAGGCGGTGCGCGAGGCCAGCAATCCTCGCAGGATAGACGGCACTTACCCCAAACCCCGCCAGAAGAGTGGAGACCTGCCCAGCACAAACGTGAGTCCACCAGCACCAAGTGTGTGTGTGCCTGGAGAGAGAGAAACCTCGTGGGCTGCAGAGGGGGCGGCCATCTTAAGGTCAGGCAGCCCGAAGGACAAACCCTATCTGATTGAAGGGCGGCCATCTTTAAGTCAGGCGAAAACCAAAAACAAGCACTGGCAACACCAAAATTGATGCACTGTGTCCTGATAACCCAGCAATTACTGTCAAGCAAGTGCTAGTAAGTGGAAACAAACAAGCATTGGTAGCTACAGCGAACAGTAGTGGAAGTGGACATCGGTGACCGCGACCAGAGTCAAGCGCAAGCCCGGAAGGACCACTGCCAAGATGTCCAACCCTCCCGCGCAAAACGCCCAAAACCCTCCCGTGCAAAAGGAAGTCAAAGGCACGCATCTGCGAGCGCCGGAACCCTTAACGATCACCACAGGAAGTAGCATGGGCCTAAAATGGCAGGAATGGCTAGAGGACTTTGAGGACTATATTGAAGGCTCCAGAATCGAGACGGACAAAGACAAGATAATAACCCTTCGCAATTTAGGAGGGCGCCAGATCAGCAAAATAGTGCGAGAAATCCCAACTGATGACGGCGACACCTATGCCAAAGTTAGAGATGTCTTGAACAACCGTTTCTTGCACAAAAGAAATGTTGACTACGAGCGACACAAGTTCCACCAACAGCGCCAGGACAAAGATGAGCCATTAACCTCCTTTATACATCGACTGCGACGTCAGTCTCAATACTGCGACTTTACAAATTTCCCACCGGATGCAGCCATCAAGTCCCAAATAATCTCTGGGTGCCACTCGGAGTCGTTGAGACGACGACTGCTGCGGAAACCGCAAGAGCTTGCGGAAATTGAAGAGAACTCCCGGCTGTATGACCAGGCCGAAGAAAATGCGGCGGATATCGAGGTCAAGCCTACCACTAGCCGCGAACATGCCAACCGTGTCTCGGACCGACGACATGGAAGACAGGAATACAGAGGCAACCCGCGTGACAGGTCACGCAGATCCAGATTTTCACCCAGACGTCGAACGGACCACCGACCAAAGGATTCGGAGAGGAGAGATCGACGGCCTGAACGCACGAGACGATGCTTCAGGTGCGGGTACGACTACCCTCACATTGACTCTTGTCCCGCGATGGGCCAACGCTGCCGAAAATGTGGACGATCCAATCATTTTGAGGCTATGTGCAGTGATTACCACAGAGAGAAACGCGGCAGCAATAATCGGCGTGCCAGCCAACAAAGACCTTCGAGACCTGAAACCAAACGGCACCATTTTAGAGCCGTCCAGGATGAACCTGCTCGGTCCCCTGCGTCTTCCCACTCCAGTCACGAATCTAGACGTTCCAGATGGGATCGTCGCTCTCCTTCCAGAGACTCCAGATCTTCATCATCCAGGCGATCCTCCTACACCACAGAATACATCAATATCGCTGACAACGATCAGCTCAAGCGCTACCCACGGCTCGACATCATGGTGGGCAACCATGCAGCAAAATTCGTAATGGACAGTGGCGCATCCCTCAACTACATCTCCGTTGCCGAACACGAGCGAATGGTTCCCAAGCCTCATTTGCGTTTTGCACCCGTCCGGGTGTACACCTGGATGTCAAGAAAACCACTTCCGTGCCTAGGCAAGTTCGACACTACCCTCACGCATGGCGGTATCACTGTCCCAGCAGTCATCCACGTCATCAAAGGACCCGATGCCGACTGCCTACTGAGCCTCCCCACTGCTGAGCGCCTGCGCCTGGTGCATATCCTATTCAACGTGAACGACAGTTCTAACTATGCCTTGAAATTTCCATCACTGTTCCAGGGCCTGGGCAAACTGAAAGGTCGGCAAGTACATCTGCACGTCAATGAACGAGTCAAGCCAGTTGCTCAACATCCGCGGCGAGTGCCTTTTCATCTGCAATCCGCTGTGGCCCAAGAACTGCAGGACCTCTTGGACGCTGACATCATCGAACGCACCAAAGGGCCCACTCCCTGGGTGTCCCCGGTGGTTATTGTCCCCAAAAAAGGGACTCCAGACAAGGTCCGTCTCTGTGTGGACATGCACCTGCCGAACACGGCAATCGAAAGGGAGAGACACCCCGGTCCACACCTGAGCGACATGATTACGGCACTCAATGGAGCTACGGTATTTTCCAAGCTGGACCTCAACAAGGGCTACCATCAGCACGAGCTGGATGACAGCTCTCGTCCCATCACCACCTTTGCCACGCACCTTGGCCTCTTCCGTTATAAACGACTCAGTTTTGGCGTCTCCTCGGCCGCCAAAATCTTCCAAGAGGCGATACGCTTGATCATCCACCACATTCCAAATTCCCTTAACTACAGTGATGACATTCTGGTGTATGGTACGGACCTCCGAGAGCACGACATTGCCCTTGACCGTGTCTGCCATGCTCTAATGGATGCAAACTTAACTCTCAACAAAGACAAATGCGAGTTTCATCAGTCAACACTGAAATTCTTCGGTCACATTTTCTCATCGAGCGGCATGAAACCAGATCCCGACAAGGTAGCTGTGCTCAACAACACCAAGAGCCCGACCGACGTGAACGATCTGCGTTCCTTTCTCGGAATGGCGAGTTATTGCGCTCGTTACATTCGTGACTATGCCACAATTAGTCACCCACTGAGGCTCCTCACGAAGGCTAACCAGCCTTTTGACTGGACCCCGGAATGCGAGCGTGCCTTCAGGGACATCAAACATGCAGTGGAATCATCTGATTGCCTTTCGTACTTCAATCCCAGAGGGAAAACAGAGATCACCGTAGATGCCAGTCCAGTGGGCTTAGGGGCGATCCTGGCTCAGTATGACGAAGACTCAGAACAACGGAGAATCATTGCCTACGCCAGTCGAAGCCTCACCGATCCAGAAAGGAAGTATTCCCAGCCTGAGAAGGAGAGCCTGGCCGTCGTGTGGGCGTGCGAGCATTTCCACATCTTCATCTATGGGAAACACTTCACGCTCATTACCGACCACCAAGCGCTCGTCACGATCTATGGCAATCCGAAGTGCAAGATGCCCCCCAGGATCGAGCGGTGGGGCCTCCGCCTGCAGGAGTACACGTTTACAATTGTCCACAAACCGGGGAAAGGAGAGAACCCTGCTGATTACATGTCCCGCCACCCCCGGGACTCTGCAGAGACAACTCCTTCCATAGCGGAGGAATACATTAATTTCGTGTCAAGTCAAGCTCGCCCACCAGCCATACCAATGCACACCATCAAGGAAGCAACCAACCAAGACGCCACTCTACAGATTGTAATGAAACGCATACTATCCAACAGGTGGAGACATCATCCACAAGACGAAGAAGAGAATCCCGACACCAAGAAAGAACTCCAGGCCTTCCGACACGTCTCTGACAAACTCTCAATAACCGAGGACGGCCTCCTTCTAAGAGACCACAGGATAGTCATCCCAGCCACCCTGAGACAAGGAGTAGTCGACCTAGCGCATGAGGGTCATCGAGGGGTCGTGTCCACCAAGAGAGCACTCAGAGAGCGTGTTTGGTTTCCAGCTCTAGACCAGATGGTCGAGGACACTCTGAAGGACTGTCACCCCTGTCAACTGACCAGCCCCAATACTCCGCCTGCACCACTTCAGATGACCCCACTACCCGACGGGGTGTGGCAAGAAGTTGCAATGGATTTCTATGGGCCTCTACAATCAGGGAAATACATAGTTGTCATCGTGGATGAGTACTCCCGGTTCCCGGTAGCTCAGTTTATCCCTTCCACTAGTGCCACCTGCACCCTCAAAGTACTTGAGGAAGTCTTCGCAACCTGGGGCGTCCCCAAAATCATCAAAACAGACAATGGGCCCCCATTCAACGGGCACGAATTCGGCGACTTCGCGAAACAAATGGATTTCCAGCACCGCAGGGTCACCCCACTCTGGCCGCAAGCCAACGGCACCGTTGAAAGGTTCATGTCCACCATCAAGAAAACCTTCCAACAGGCCACCGCCGAGAAGAAGGATCTGCAGTCGGCACTGAACGAAGTCCTCTGTGCCTACAGAACCACTCCTCACTCCACGACGGGCATATGCCCTGCCACTCTCATGCTTGGGAGGACAATGAGAAACCGGATCCCAACCTGGGAAGGAGCACTGAAGAAACCCCTCTCAGATCAGCAGCTCAAAGACATGGCTGCAACAGATCAGTATCACAAGGAGAAGATGAAGGGACATGCTGACCACAAACGGAGGGCACGGTCACCCTCCCTCAAGGAAGGCGACAGGGTTTTCGTCAAACAAGAACAGCGCCAGAAGACTGACTGTCGCTTCAAGGACGAGCCTGTCACAATTGTGCAGCAAAAGGGCACCATGGTGACCGCTGAATCAGAAAATCGGCGAGTTACCCGCAATGCATCTCACTTTAAGAAATGCCCTCCTGAAAAACATGACTGCACACCAGCAGCTTCCACACCTGAGGATCACGATGACCCAGAGGCTGGCGCGCCCGACTCTGCACCCTCCATGGTGCGGGAACCAGTAGTAGAGAACATTGTGTCTACACCGGCTTGACCCAGACGTCAAGTGCGGCCTCCAAAGAGACTGATTGTAGAAATGGATTAAGTTTCACTTTCACTGCTATTTTGTTAAGAAAGGGGGAGATGTAATAGAGTTGACAGTCCAGTAGTTGGGGTGGGCGGAGCTAGGTGGGCAGAGGGGAAGAGGTGGGGACAAGACAGGAAGGGGTCAGATAGAGTAGGGACGGGGATCTATACAGACGTGAATAAAGGGCTTCCAGATAACCGGTCAGTGTCCGTGTATAATTAATGTAGGACATGACACACACTTTTTCAGGAGTGCTTTTAAACTGCAATTTGTACATAACCACTTTTCTTCACAAAGACATTGTATGTGACTGATTTCTTCCACCACAGATAATTGCACAAAATAGCTGTTAAGTACACCCACTATAGAAGAGCACATTGATCGAGATACAACACCACATATATAAAGGGCCTGCCAGCTTGGCTGGTAGGCAGGCTTTTTTAATTTTCCTTTTGCTTTATTTCTTACAGATAAAGCATGTCAGTGTACAACCGTATGTATTAAATATCAGGTGATCACCTATTAGGTGTGCACCCTATTGTTTCCTATTCACAGGATTCATTAGGAGTGGTACACACAGGGCTGGCCCTCGTGTCATCCTGAAGAAGAGCTTTAGGGGAAAGCTTGAAACATGTCCACCCAGGGCTAGGGACACCATACTCATTACAGTTGGATCTTTCCCTAGTATTAACCGCTGATTAAAAAACATACCGACTAGGAGCGGGAATTAAATATTAGCTCACTAGCTAGGTATTTGTAACCGATTTTTCCAATGCAACAACATTGTATCACACCGATTTTCCAAAAAGTAAGTGCTCCTATGTAGTTCGCAAGTCTCAGCATGCCTCAATCTGCAGGGGATTGAGAGGGCCCCAATTATGAAGCAGGCCACCTAGGGGTAACCATGGTGGGTCAGGAGACTCTAGAAAATAATTTCTCTTGCTGGAAGGAGGGGTCTTCACACATGTTCAATGGAATCCCTGTTCTTCCTCTGGTTAGGTTTCTAATTCCGGTATTCCGGATGTTGTGGCACCTTATCCTCGACCTACCAAGAAGGAACCACATCACGCCCCACCCCAGGAAACTACACGGTCTCCCTATATAGAAGAAAGTCCAGTTCAAGATGCTGACCCACGCCTACAAAGCCCTGCACAACAAAGGATCAGCATACCTCAACAAATGACTGACCTTCCACCGACCAACCAGACACCCCCAGTCTGCTCCCGATTTCTCACAGACACTCCCTGAATCCACCAAACCAACAGCAGAGGACGTTCCTTCTTGCACCTGCCAGCCACACGACAGGGAACTCCCGTCCCCTGCACCTAGGACTGCCCCATTGCTCGAGCAATTCAGAGGAGAACTCGAGACCTGGGTGTTTGAATGAAATATCGCCTGCAGTGGCTACAAATGCCTCAAGACCCTAATGGGTGAGTTGCTTCGCACAATTGTGAAGGATGAAGAACAGCTTGCCAATTATAGAAATCTAGGAAATCATTATTTTAAAAAAACCAAAAAAGGGTCCTTGTATGAACTGCTTCCACAAGTTACACAAACAAATGCAAAAGAGGATAAGCAATAGAGAGGAAGAAGAATTTGATAAAAAAATACAAAAACAAATGTTATACAGTGAAAGCCTTTTTGAGTGAAGGACAACAGCATGCTGGAATTGATACGGTTAACGTGCAGAGCTTGAAGGAGCGAACGTTTTAGGAAACAAAAACGATGGGTTTGGGGCACGTTCGGCTGCTCAAAAGCATAGTGCTTTTCAGCCCATGTGAAATGCCCTGCCCGCTATAAATCATCATTGTGCCCCTGTAAAGAGGCTGTGACAAGACGCCAAGTGCTGTTGCAGCCAGACTGTAAGCAGCGAACCACAGGGCTGGGAAAGTAGGAGGCGAGTGTCTGCCAAACTTTTTTAAAGCAACAGAATGCATTTGAATAAATTTAAATCGCATTTGGTGCTCTCCCTGCGATGGGAATCCGAGTTTGAAAACGAAACAATATGCTGCGCTCACAGGGCCTGCTCTTTATTCTCCTGTCTCCGAGGCTGCTTTCCAGGTCAGCCTTTGCCAACGCTGACAGCACGCTTTTCCCATAGCCTCTCTTCTCTTCTCATAGCCTTTGGACGCTTTCAAGTTCAATTTAGCACAATAAAGTTGTTATGCATGACAGTTTGTGGAGCAGAATAGGTGGTGTCTGAGCCTGCTGCGTCGTTACAAAGTGGGTCCATTCTCTGCCGGCCAGCTCAGTTACCGAATCCTTGCTGGTGGGACATCGCCCTGGACTTGCAGACGTTCCCATCCCGACGAAAACAATTAGCTTCAAACTGCAAGGAGCCGCGGGGGCGCCCTCGCGCACAATGAGGCTGCGCCATTAAAGCGAGGCGGTGCAGTTCGAACTAGAAGATGTTGGTTTATTCTGCGGCAGCGCTGCTGTAACACATTACTTATGGGGGTGTGTGCTAAAAGAGCAGGTAACACCTGAGACCTGCTGTATGCATTGCAAATGCAATTGGTGAAAGAGCTCCTTTAGAAATCGAAATCGCCGCTTTATGTTTGTTTATTTGTATGAAAAATGACTAGGATCATGTCAGGATTAATTCTGTTAGGCAGAGCTGCCTGGCGCAGAGCCCTGGGCTTTTTAGAACGGCATCTGGAAAGAAGTGTCTCTTTTACTAACCATCAGCAGCCGGCTAAACAATAAACAACCCTAATACACTACAGTTGTTTAACACGGTTATCTGCAATGAAAGATTCAGGGACGAAAAGGCATCCAGGGCCGCGTTGCACTTTACAGGGACTTCATTTTCTTGGCTGTTCTGGAATTACTCAGAATACCCATACACAGACTAAAGAGACGCTGAAATTCGGTATTAAAACTTAATTGACTGGCATCGAGATGGTACTGAAACATGTACAAGACTGAAAAGCAGCGGAAGGGAGTCTGCTCATTAAATGAATCGACCTATTAAATGGCTTGCTAAGGAGGCTACATAGTAACGATTTTATTTTCTAAGCTCGAATCATATTGGTATTTTTTACATCGTGCTGAAAGAAGCACCATCACTTTCCTTGGAGAGACTTTTGGGGAGGTTCGAGGGAGCTTACCGGAGACGCAGAGCATGTGAGGTCATGATTGCTTCAGTGTGTAGGCATGGACAAATGGAAAGACATTCCCTCATCCATCCAACATGGAGATGGAAGCACGGTCGCCCTGGATGTGGTGCAGGTCTTGTGGGTGTCAAGGCTGCTCAGGCGCCCTGGAGATGGCCCCCATGAAGCATGGACATCCAAGTAGGCTGAAGCAGAGGGCATCAGCCAGGGGCGGAGTCACTGTATTCCTGGACTGACGCTATCCGGTGACGAGCTTAGGAGCAGCGGTGAGGTGTGGAAAAGGATGTACAGAGTTTGAGAATAAGGGATAAAATCAGGAAATTATGAACACATACTCATGGGAAAGGAATGGAGAACTAACTGAGCACTGAGGACAGGCACTTGTAAAAGACACATGAGGGTTTGACATAGCATTGCAATGCAAACACTACATAGGAGGTGTAGGTATAAATGCATTAACTCAGAGGGAAATTCTCCTCTATACGGACCCATATCCCGCTCATATATTTTAAAGCATTGGTAGCAATAGGTCTTGCAGTAGCTCTGCTGCCCAGCCAGTCCAAAAAAGTGCCACAGATCACCACAGGCGAAGGTGGTGGGCAATGGCCATATAAGATAAGACCACAGTGAACAATAATACGATAGAGACACAGACAGGAGAGAGATGTCCAGGGCAGCATCAGCACAGGCGAGGGCAGAGAAAAGAAGGCAGAGCACAGCCTTACAGGATAAAAAGGAGTATGGGGAACAGTTAGGGTGCCACCCGCACACCAGAGTTCAGAAAAAACAAATCAAAGTATGGCCTTGCTCACATGGGGAGACAGCTGACAGGTGGCTAGGGCATCCTCCAGTAAATTGGATAAAATCATCAGGCACAGAGGGGCAGGTTGGTTTTAGGAAGGAAAGGAAAATGGAGCAAATACATCACTTACTCATACAACAGTGCACCAAGAGAGGCAATATAAGCTAGCCGAGAGAGGTTAGTGAAAACAGTGTAAGAATGAGCGCAAAGAAACTTGTAAATGTGCAAGGACAAGTTTATAAGAAATTCATGGAAAACATAAAGAATAACTGTGGGTCTAGAAATGTAAAATGACTATGTGTGTGGAAATGGCTATTTGTAAGCTTAGAATATAAGCAAACTACTGGACAAATACCTATTGTGAGTAAGTGTCCATCAGTTACTTTTCCTGTACCGCCCAATTCATCATATGGTCTACTTCACAGTAGGTAGTCCGGATCAACCAACTCCAAGATGTTATTGGGAGATGGTTAATATTGGTGAGGTAGTTTATAGCGTGGTAGCTAGATGTTGTTTGTAACTGAAAGCAGTGCAAAAGTGATTCGTGAATGGTGATGAAAAAAAGGTGGTGTTTCTAGTAAAATTGGATAGTGAACGCAATATACCTTTATTCTGGAGCCGTGCACTTCCAACAATAAAAACAAATAGAGTGCAAACAAGTCAGGTAGTTTTAACAAATAAATACTGACTGGGTTATCTGGTCGACATGTTTCTGCGGACGTTTAAAGGTCCACATTGGTACCTGCCGCTTCCTCAGGACCCATAATTAGTTGCTACTGCTTATGTGATAAATAAAAAACAATTGTGAACAAAATGGTAAATGTCACCTGTTCACATCTGGATTCCCTCCTGGTAGAGTAGAAGAATTCCAGATGTCGAGTTGCCATAACACACACACATAGACAGCAAGAACAAAAATAGGAAAACATACCATCATTAATATGAATAACCACCATAATTATTAACGTGATGTTCTTGCATGGTAATTGAATTGAGTATTATCAAAACAACATAGGCTCACCTTTAATTCAAGGGGGAAGTGCTTTCGCCTCACCTGGCAAGCAGCTTAGGATAATGGAGCCCCGCTCTATAGTACAAAAAATTATTTAAAAAAATATATTAAGCTTGTGATGACCACACAGGTCATTACAAGCTTAATATTTTTTTTTAACATAAGCAGTAGCAACTAATTATGGGTCCTGAGGAAGCGGCAGGTACCTATGTGAACCTTTAAACGTCCGTAGAACATGTCGACCAGATAACCCAGTCAGTATTTATTTGTTAAAACTATCTAACTTGTTTGCACTCTATTTGTGTTTATTGTTGGAAGTGCACGGCTCCAGAATAAAGGTATATTGCGTTCACTATCCAATTTTACTAGAAACACCACCTTTTTTCATCACCATTCACTAATCACTTTTGCACTGCTTTCAGTTACAAACAACATCTAGCTACCACGCTATAAACTACCTCACCAATATCAACCATCTCCCAATAACATCTTGGAGTTGGTTGATCCGGACTACCTACTGTGAAGTAGACCATATGATGAATTGGGCGGTACAGGAAAAGTAACTGATGGACACTTACTCACAATAGGTATTTGTCCAGTAGTTTGCTTATATTCTAAGCTTACACATAGCCATTTCCACACACATAGTCGTTTTACATTTCTAGACCCACAGTTATTCTTTATGTTTTCCATAGTCTAAAGGGGGATTATAACTGTGCCTAGGTCGTTAAATATTCCCTCGGACCCTCTCTCCAATTCCTTTGTTTATTATAAGAAATTCATATCAAGGCTAAAAGCTTAGATAACTGTAAGAGGTAGAGAAACAAAGTCACTTGAGAAAGTTGAGGGTGAATTTTTAACCAGGTTTGACAGAAGTTCATGGGGTCTCGAGGAAGGTGAACTGAAAATGTCCTTAAAAAATGTAGGGAAATTTGGAACCAGACTGTGGCAAAAAGAGTGTTAGAGCAGGGTTTTCGCAAAACAAACCTGCTCGGATTGAACTTCTCATCTTGTAATTATTCATTAAAAAGTTAACTGTGTGCTATTAATAGGGCAGGGCGTAGTTTGCGAAATAGTGCTACGCGAAGCTACGCAAAGTGCACTTCGCACTACTTGAGCTATGCGTAGCACTATGCGAACTACGTAGTACCCTGTTCGCACTGTGCAAGATGCCGTTTTCAATGATTGCACAGTGCGGACAAGCATCCGGCACTGTGCAATAATTGAAAACGGTATCTTGCACAGTGCGAGCTGTAGTTTTCTGACACTCAAGTACATTTTTACTCGAGCAGCAGCTTTCTCAACGAGGACTGGTAGTTTCTCATTGCGAGCGGTCGCGAGCATACTCGACCACTCGCAATGAGAAACCTGACCTCCCCGCGTTGAGAATCTCGCCGGGAGATTTATTTTCCATGCTCGCGATCGGCAACTTGATGTTGCTGATCGCGAACGAGGAAAAAGTTTCGCCGGGATGTCATTTTGCTTGCTCGCGGTTGCCAACTTGACGTTGAGTATTGCCAGCAAGCAAAAAATGACTGTTGCACTAGGCTACGCGTGTTTGCACTGTGCTACGTGCAGTTCACGTAGTGCGAAGTAGTGCAAACTTCGCAAACTACGCGAGCGTAGCGTAGTGCTTTGCCCAGGGTTAGCTATTAATCGCGTTTGAATTTAAGAAGGCTCATGCGTAAATGTGAACTCATTTAGAGAAAATCTGGGGTAGGCTGCAAGCCTGCACATGACTAATGCAGAAATGAATTACTAAGGGGCTGCAAGATTAATGATTATACTAATGCTTTTCGAATCTTGTGCATACCACTAATATTGCTGAGCAAAACACTTTTAGAGAATAAACTTCTACAAAAGATAGGATATTCACGTTGTATATGTCTTTATCTCTAACATGGCTTTTTCTATGCTGGAGAGAAAGGCCTCACATCTAGCTTGAAGTAATAAACCATGGTGTGAGGAAGGGAGAGTGTGCAATCAGTTTTCTGTGTGTCTTCGGTAATGACCAAGTTTACGGAGGAAACATTGAGCCTCTGAAAAGCAGACACACGGACAGAAAAAGTTACAAAAGTCGTGAACGAATGGTGAACATGCTGCGGAAGAGAAAGATATATAACCCTGAAAATGACGCATTGAATTTGGATAATAGTGTGTTTGAAAAATGGAACTTAATTGTTGTGGTGTGACCAAGACATCCCTTGTTTTAGACAATTAGAACCCTTAGTTTGGTGGGTTGGATAGAATAGGGGCTGGATTAGTGTGAATTTGAGGTATAATTATACCTAGTCAGTTGGTGGGGTGTGGCGGCGTATTCCTAACTTTGCGACAGGAGAGAGCTGTATCGCCGTTTCCTATTCTTGTGGATTGGCTGATGATCTGCTGTTCCTGATTCTTAAACTTTGCATTTCAAAATCTTCTTTGAAGTGCCCTGCCTACTCTCATGGCCAAAGGGTAGTATTTATTTTATTTATTTATTTTTGACATTTATAAAGCGCACAAATGCCCTGGGGCGTCTTGGCGTTGCGGACAGCGGACAAAGTCTATAGGAAAGTTATTGATTGAACAACCAGGTCTTTATCATTTTTCTGAAGCCTAGTAGTGACTGACATGACCTGATCTCAAGCGGGAGGGAATTCCAGAGTCTAGTCACTGTGATAACAAAACGCCTGTCGCCCCACGAGACAGTTCTTGTGCGTGGCACAGAGAGGTGGAAAGCATTAGATGACCGCAGTAGGCGGTTAGGAGTGTAGGTGGTCAGATGCTTTATTGGAAACTGGGGACCTGTCTTGCGGGAGGCTTTGTACGTGATACATAGAGCCTTAAACTTTATTCAATTCCTTACTGACAGCCAATGATAGCCTTTGATGATGTGTGGAATTGATTTAAACTTGGGAGTTCCTGACATCACTCTGGCAGCCGCATTCTGGACGTTTGCATTTTTTCTATGACCCTGCTTTGTGCATTAGCAAACAGTCCATTGCAATAGTCCAGAGATGACATCACCAGAGTGCTGACCAATGTTTTACTCGAGTTCAAAGGGAGATATGGTAGGAGCTTTTTGATCATGCAGAGTTTATGAAATGCTGCCGAAACCACCAGATTAGCATGCGGTGCAAAGGTTAGCCTGTCATCAAATAGGATACCTAAATTCCTGACCTTAGTGACTGGGCTTGGGGGAGGGCCTAAGGCAGGTGGCCACCACGTGCTAGACCATGTGGGGGACAGCTTACCAAAGATAATTAGCTCCGTTTTGTCGGAATTTAATTTTAGACAGTTGCTGGCCATCCAACTACTGATAGCCAGCATGCCCTTTTGGAAGTTTCTAATCTTAAAACTTGAATGATAGGTAACTATACTCAATCTCTGATTTGCATAATTATTTGCAAATGTTTTCTCTTCTTTTGTTTCCCTACCTATCCACTCTTTTAATGTGCTATTCATGAGATGTATATTATTTGATTGAAAACTGAATGTACTTTTGTGTGATTACCCTGATTTGTGCTGATTTACGCTTAATGACCATCACATTATTGAGATAAAATTATTATTATTAACAGAAAAGTGCCTGTTGTTATTATGGTATGTATAAAATCACGGTATAAGTTTTGAATATTAATGACCAAATCCCTGCCTTCTACAAAAGACTCATCATTTAGAGATAATAGATTACTTGGTAAGTTTGGACCAAACTCATACAGTGTGGAGGGAACTAGAAATTTGGGCTCAGTCTATTAGTGACTCATCTAAGTTCCTGAAACGCTGCATTAGGAGCAAGCAAGAGAACTGAGAGGTCCCCTTAAGAAAGAGAGAGGAGGAAAGGTAAGAGAACGCCTGGCAGGGAATGTAAAGGAGAGAAGCTGCGGCTTAGTAAGAAAAGTCGAGGTGAGGTAAGCATGAAATCCTCCCAGCATTTCGGATAGGAATGTGCAAAATTCGTGTAATTTACTTTCACGTAATTTTGTGAAATGTCTGAAAAATTATGCAAATTTATGCATAATTGTATGAAATCCAAATCTGTCATTTTGCACTATATTTTAGTGTGAAATGCATCCTTGAATCAATATTTGGCATGAAGAAGCATTTAAACTAAAGCATGGTGACCAACAGCTACTTGCGTTCTGTTGTTCCTGTGAGTTCTCATGAAATTTTGGCACCATTCTTGGTAAAGTTTTACCCTGGATGGTGCAAAATGGCATAATAGTGTATTTACCGGAATTTTGCAGTTTGTTTAGCATTCCAAGATCTGGGGTAAAGGAGTGTCCTGTAAGCCCCCACAAGACTCCAAAAATGTTCATATTGGCAGATGTGGTGCCCCAGGATGGGCAGGGCCACAACTGACTGGCACAATGTTCTGGGGGCTGCCAGAAATACAGAAGCCCCCAACAGAACTCCATGCAGTTGTTCAATATTCCTTTCCGTAGGTCTCCCAGAAGAATGTATGAATTACCCCAGGAGAGTTTGTTTTTGTTTATCAAGCACTCCTGGAGGCTGAACTATTGTACATGTGCTCAAATTTGGGACCCCTGTTCGTTGGTCTTAAAGCTGCAGTAGCAGCATAGTGAAAGTAGACATACTACTCTGAAAAACATGTTATTCAATGCAATGTTTTATTGACAATGTTGGTGATTGGCAATGCAAACATGTAAGTACTCTAAATAATATTGAATATTGGTGCTATCCCCATTGAATACAGTGGTGAATTTTTGCCTGTTTTATGCTCTTACTAATGTGGCGACCCCATTATATTGGGATACTGAATCTATTATTGGTGTTTTTTTTTGTGGTTTTAGGATTCAGGACCTACTGAGGTGTACCGTGTTGTAGTTAATGCATAGTAGTTAAAAGTGTATATGTGTGCATTGAAAATACTTTTTTGTCTAAGAAAAAAACTGACTGGACAATAATTATTTAAGTGTTGTTGTTGCGTACTAGCGTCTTTGGGTTGCTAGCCCACACAAGCTGCACTGAGTAGGCAATGGACTGTCCTGCTTTGCTACCCTCAAAGAGTCAGTTGCAGCAATGGGATACATATCCTGTGCCTTTGAACTCAGAAGGAGTTTACCACACTGCAAGATTTATTATAGTAAGTGACAATATGAGTGGAGCCAGCATAGAACAAAGAGCTCAGTACTGGTGGTATGTACAGAGTAGAAAAGGAGAGCCTTGACATTGGTATCTTATTATGGAAATGATTCCCTTGCAAGGTAATGTACTTGAGGGCTCGGGCAGAGAATTGTGACTATGATCACACCTAGATTCCTTACATGCAATAATGGGTTAGGAGATATGGCAAACTCTTTTGTCCTGATTGTGGATGTGTTATAAGGAAACCACTTTGAAGGATATTCAAGGAGTGAGAATGGCGGGCTTCTTTTGTGGGATTTATACAGGATTTATTACTTTCCTCTTCCCTGTAAAACAAAGCAGCAGCACATCTCAAGGGAATCATATCAACCAGAAATTGACAAGGAGCCTTGACATGGCATAGAAATTGTGAAATTCACTGTCATTTGTTTCTTCCAGTTATGTTATCGCCTGTCTACCCCTCATCTTTTTTTTCTGTTCAGTTCTGTTGAAACATGTTTCTGGACAAAAACAATGCACTTGCTTGAGCATTGCTGTGTGTAGTATTTCATACATTGAGTATGTTCTGCGAATGGACAATGGAGAGGATGCCTGGGTCTGAGTATGTACTGTCAGTATGAGTTTCTACTTCTGTGTAGAGCACTGAAGAAAGGTCAATGCAACAGTCTAATAAAAATGTTTTAAAGAATTTGAAAATGTGAATTATAGCCTGCCCTGGTATACCACTAGCTGCAGAGAAGAGGTAAGGTCCAGCAACAAAGCAGACTTTCCCTGGGAATGACCTAGCCTCTGTGACAATGGACTCCTAATTGCTACTTGACAAGCAGGAGACATAGAGGAAGCTAGTGAAAGTGGAGAAAGGTAAGAGGTTGAGATTGTTCGAAATGCCTATTGACATGCAGGGTTGTCGCTAAAGCAGATGTAAGATTATGAAAATGAATACATGAATTTAAATGTTGATAAAAAAATAACTTTCATCTAATTGTTTGATTCGCTCAAATTTCAAAAAGCACATTGCAATAAAGTTATAAAACAGACACCACCTTCAAATAAGAAAGGGTATACCCTTTCCAGGTGCCACAGTGGAGGAAGACTTGGTGACCTTACACACATTTTAAAAGTAAGGAGAGCAGTTCTCAGATCCAAGGCATATTTTTAAGCAATTAGAACTTTGCCATTGTCTTGCTATAAGGGTCCACCATAATGAAAGGCACTACTGTAATCATCATTTAAACACAACTATCCACTCGCCTGGCAGACAATTAGTGTGGTCAACTAATAGATGAATCTGTGGTCCTCCTGCCTCTAAGAAATTGGCGCGAACTATTTCAGCCATGAAACATTTTGGCCTTCCATTCCAAACTGTCCAGAACATGTAATTCTGTTTTTAATCATGTATCCATGGTCTGTAACAATAAAGCAATGTCAACAGCTCCTAGTATAAATATTTAGCTTGGCGGTCATGAGACTTTGTGAGTAGACAGTAATACTATGATACAGGGGACCCAACTCATATAGCTGTAGGAATTGATACATAAGCATGCATTACAATTCCCAGGTGCTTGATTCCTGATTGGGTGGTTGTCATCCCCAATGATGATAAGAGGCCTGGCATTTGGAATTGCTAGCCAGTAGGTGTTTAGTGGTAGCATACACGAGAGGTCTCCAAACTCTTTTGACAGCACCCACTGCTCCATGTGCTTAAGAAAGCTGACTGTGGGAAAGTTATCGTTTTTGCTCTGATCACCCTCATTTCCTGACTGACACTGGTGGTGACTGAGTCTTACTGTGTACTGGGCCCTGATAGCCAGGCCTTTAGCGAAAACTCGGATGAAGAGGTATATGTTAATTAAGTGTAATTACAATTGGTGCTACCAACCTTCCTGTAAGTCACTGGTATACAATAGAGCATGTAGGTTTAAAGGCCCAGCAGATTTAATGCACTTAAGTGTCCACTGCTGTGCTACCTGCTATCATTTTAAAACTCATTTTAAATAATGAAAATTCGACTTTGGATTTAAAAGTATGAAACTACCTTATTTTTACAGATAAGACGCCCCTAAGGTCTTCCCTAGGGGCCCCAAGTGTAGGTTGCCATGTAAAAATATGCGTGGACCTTTTAAAAGATGTTTTTTATGCCATGGTGAAGGGAAAACTGCCAATTTAGTTTTTCCCCATTATAGCATTTTAGCTCCGTAGACTAGCATGTATTTACTTTAATAAAGTATAACTATTGACAGGAGTGAGCTAAAATGATGTTTCAAGGACCTAAAAGATTGGTTAATGATAACCCCAACAACTTACCACAGCTGAATTTATCATAAGTAGTACAGAAAGAAGTTATAGAACTTTCTTTTCTGTGAGTAAAAATCCAGCCTTCTAGCAACCTCTCCTGGTTGGCCAGTTTTGCCAGGCTGAGCCAACCTGCTTTGATGAGGTGTTAAGTGGCCTGCATAGAGACAGAGGTCATCTGGTGGGGGCGATCTGCAGCTGGAGAGAACATGCCAGGAAGGGAGCTGGGTAAACAAATGGATCTTCAAAGACAGCAGGACATTAAGAATGCAAGCCAGGCCTACCCCCTTCTTCCTGTAGCCCGCTGCCCAATGGCAGCCGAAAGGAAATAAATTTACACAAGGTTTGGTAATGGAGTGTTAAGGGAAATGAGCCACCCCAGTAAGTTGACTTCACCAGATCTTAAGCCCAAGGAGAAAGATTCTCCATCTTCCAAGTTTAAAGTACAGTGCTTTGTGGGACAAGAATATGCCACACTTTGAAGGAATGCTGTGATTCTTTGGGAGGTACCCTTTTACCCCATTATTACAGGGTACCCCCCGCCCCCTGTTTCCTCAGAACTCAGATAAATATGGGAGAGCTGCATAGCAACTCAGAACCCGTGCTTAAAACTACAAGAAAAAGAAGGACTGCCCTGCTGAAACCCTGGCCTTCACCAAGCAGACTGCATTCTGAATGACTGCACCGGCTGCACACTGAGAAACTACAGCCCTAAGTACTTTGCCTTGCTTCAAAAAGAGATTGAGTGGACTCCCTCGAAGCAACAAGTTAAAAGAGCTCCGCCTGCATCATCTCCAGCAAGAAGAATCTAGCTGACCATTTTTAACTGACTTTAAAGGATTTGGCCAGGTGTATTGTGGGAACTGTAGTCCCAAGTTCCGACTAGCAAGTCAGAGACTCTGGAACCTTGAATTTTGTTTCTGGACACTTTGAACCCCCGAAAGGAACTTCGGGAAGCACCTCCTTAAAGTTTGGAGAATGTTTGTGGAAAAGCTCCATAAGATGATCGACCCGATGTCCAGAGTCAAGATGGTTATGTCAAACCATGACCCAGCCTGGGTTTCAGGTTTGTCCTCCTGAGATCTGGAGCTCAAGACTTTCAGGAGTTGACCAAGGTCTCTCACTGTGCCCAGCCGACAAAGCCACTACTAATCTGGCCTGCTGGAAAGGTCCGATCGACGTCTAGAGAAGGTAAAATTTTGACTGAGGGCTCAAGCTTAATGTATCCTACCAGGGCTCCATCGCAGTTGGGCTCAAACTTTGACAGATGTCCCAATTTGGCGATATTCGTTTTTAAGCACTAGAAAGTGTTTATTCTTTCAAATGCATATCTCCAGTTCCCTACAGTGGATGTTTGTCATTTTGGTGTCATTTTAAATATAACAATATTTTCCATTTTTATAAATTGAGGATGCAGTGAAGGTACATCTCCTGCTTCCACTCCAGGACCTCTTTTTTTATTGGGAATATAAGTGCAATTACAATTACAATTAATAGAAAACATTATTGATAAAATCCGGACATAAAAGCAGCAGTTCTTAAAAAGACACTCTAGTCGCGACTAAACAATACAAAAAGTAATGCAACATTAAATATAAACTCAAATTATACAATATGACTGGAACAAATTCATAATAATTACATCTTATTACCAATTCATAAAATTTTTTGATCTTCATCGGGTAGTCAAATACTGATAAACTCTAAAAGATAGCATTTCGATTATATTATTACAGCTTAGATTTCCTCCAGTCTGTGACTGGGGCCCAAAGTCTTCTTCCAAAGTCCTGAGTTCTTATTCCCTTTAGTTCATACAAAGCAGACTCAATATTATGAATTCCAAGCATCCTAGTAAGCCACATTTGGAAGGAAGGGGCCACACTATCCTTCCAACCCGCCGAAATTAAAAGCCTAAGCACGGCCACAGATATAAAAATCAAAGCTTCTTCTTCTTTTCCAAGATTTAGGTTGGAATCCGTGCCCAGGATCATTAGGGTAGGGGATAGGTCGATCCTTTGACCTAGCAGCTCCTCCCAGAATTTTTCAATCTCTTTCGTTACCGGGGTTAAGAGATTGCAATTACAAAACATATGTAATAGGTCTGCTTGACCATTCCCACACCTTGGACACGAATCATCCGTCCTAACCCCCCAAGCGTATAATTTCGCCGGTGTATAATACAGGTTAAATACTGTCTTATAGTGCTGGGCCCTTAAGTTTGTGGCTCTGAGGATCTTTTTATTCAATAACAGGGCCTAATCAACATCTATATCTGGGTTTCCCAATTTTCTTGCCCAGGCTACCTCGGTCTTATCCACATCATCTTTGATCTCTGAAATAAGAAGGTTATATATGGCCCTAATTTTCCGGCACCCTCTAGTAAGTGCATCCAATATGGGACAGACATCAGGGGGTAACAATTTTGGTCTCTGAGCCTTCATTATACATACTATTTGGGTATAGACAAACCAATGATTATCTGGGATTCCATATCTGTTTTGTATGATATCAAAACGTACTACTCCCTCTCCATCCATTAATTGCCCCAGGGATTTAATACCCAGCTCTCCCCATATTTTAAAGGTCCTATCTGCTTCTATTGCAGAGAGGAGGCTGGATTTATAAATATGTAGATATGGGTTGATTTTTGGGATGTTGCAATGCTTTCTACCAGCCGTCCAAACTCTCCAAACACCATCAATGATCTTATATATTGCCTTCTTGAAGAATCTATGATTAGTTTCACATAACATTAGCCCCTGTGCCTTTCTGCCTAACAAAAGCTCAAATATGGATAGAGGACGTTCAATTTCTAAAGTTAGGTCGTTGAAATATGTCTCAGACTGGAAAAGCACTGTCATTTGTGTCAGCAGACAGGTCCAATGATACATCTTTAGATTAGGGAGAGCCAGACCTCCCCTATCTTTTGGAAGGGACAACAAATTGGTAGATCGTCTTACTTTCCCAAATTGCCAGATAAATTTAATAAAAGTTGATTCCACATTTGCAATAATTTTCTCCTCCAGAAATAATGGGATGGCTCGAAATAGATATAAAATCTTAGGAAACATTGTCATTTTGACTGCGTTCACCCTCCCAATCAAGGACAGATGCAGCCCATCCCACCTTTTCAGATCAGATTTAATTGATTTGATGAGTGGAGTATAATTTTCCTCCTCAATTTTCTCTACCGAGGCATTAATTGTCACCCCAAGATAAATTGCTGCTTCTACAAATCTGGGATCAACTTTCACGATGTTTTTTGTGCAAATGATCTGGGTCTTAGATTCATTTAATAGATATCATGACCTAGCACCAAATTTTTTCGTCAAATCTGACAAGACCTCTATTGCCTGCTGGGGCTCAGAAGAGAACACTGCAATGTCATCCGCGTGAGCTAGGACTTTATTTTCGTAACCATTAAAGATTACTGGTCTTAACCTTGGACACCCTAGTATAGCCTGGATTAGTGGATCAATATATAGGGAGAAAAGGATCGGAGAGCACGGGCATCCCTGACGGGTTCCCCTCTTTATAGGAAACAAGTTTGATTTCTCCCCCATGATCGTCACGCTAGCGACTGGCCCTTAGTGCCCTAATAGTTTTCTGTCTGAACCCTCTTCCTGCTAAGATATCCCAAAGATAGCTCCAGACCACACGGTCAAAGGCTTTTTCTGCGTCGAGCAGGATCATGGCCATCTCCCCTCCCGTAGCAGCATGGGCATCAAATAGAGCTATGGCTCTGCTGGTGTGATCCGTCGTGCCACGTCCGGCGACAAACTCATGCTGCCAAGGGGAGACAAGACCGCCTATGATCCTACCCAACCTCCTAGCCCAGATCTTCAAGTATAGCTTAGTGTCGGAGTTGATCAGCGAGATAGGTCTATAAGACCCCGGGTTCTCACTGGGTTTCCCTTTTTTGTGGAAAATAATGATGTTAGTCTCCTTCTTTGAGTCTGGGGTTTGGCTTGACATACTATCCCATTAAAGAGATCTACCAGAAGGTTAATAATTTCGGATTCTATACTCTTATAGAGGAATGCCGTCGGGTCCTGCTGCCTTCCCCGAGGCCAGCTCGTGTAGAGCAGATATAACCTCTGATTGGGTGATGTCCTTATCTAGTTCTTCTTGTAGTGATGTATCTAGGCGCGGTCCTTGATCTTCAACAATATCCTGTAGTTCACTATCCTATTTTCCTCATCATATAGTCTTTGATAGAAGTCTCTAAAAACATGTAGAATATCATTAGTTTCTGTATATTCGCTACCATTTTCCACAATCTTTGAGATTACATTTTTAGACCTCTCTTGTCTCAAGCGGAGAGCTAGGGCTCTACCCCCATGTTCGTCTGTTTCGTATCTGTTAGCTCTTGTAGCTTGATACTCACCTAGTGCCTTTTGAGTTATCAGTTTCTGTAGTTCTGCCTTAGTAGCAGAAAGGGTATTATATCTAGTGCTTCCATCTCCACCAGATGCTATAATCTTAACATGCTCTTCTTCAATAGTCTCTGCAATAGTTTGTATTCTTCCACTCTATCTTCTTTTTTCAGTTTGACTGAAAAACTGATGGTCTCACATCTCAAGGCTGCTTTGAAGGATTCCCAAACTATATTCCGAGAAGCACTAAATCTATTGGCATCAAAAAAAGCTTCAGACCAGCGCTTTAAATGGGCTACAAATCTAGGATCCGCCAATAGTCTTCTCTCGAAGGTCCAGGAGGATTTGGATCTTTTGACCCCGCTCATTTTATACTGGATTACCAAAGGATTGTGATCAGACAACACCCTTGGTAACCTTGTGATGGCGACTCTATTGATTTCAGATAAGGAGATAAATATATAATCAAGTTTAGAGTGTTTCTGGGCTACATTCGAAAAGTATGTAAAACCGGAATTTTGTGGTTTTTTAGTGCCCCAAACATCGGTTAAAGCCAATGAGCTCATAAGTGCCTTAATCGCCCTGAACACTCTAGGTTTCCGACCAGCATATTTTGCATTATCATCCCAGTTAGCAGAAATATTTAGGTCACCACAGACTATTAGAGGTCCCGGCCAGCCAGCTAACTCTATCTCCAAGAAGTCAAATACCTCTGGGTCATCCCCATTAGAGCCGTAAATTGCACATAGTGTTAGACCCATTTCCAGCTCTGAAATAACCCATCTCCCATGACTATCTTCCTTCACTCTTTTGGCCCTGCCCAAAGATTTTCTAACCAATACAGTGACCCCCCTAATCATTGTGGTTTGTGAGGAGCAGGCAACCAACTCAAAGCCGTTTAAGAACAGAAGGTGTCTCTTCACCCAAGGTAGATGCGTCTCCTGGAGACAAAGAACAACAATCATATTAGATATTTAACAAAATGGGCCAGTCTTTGTCTTTTTCTCCAGTCGTTTAGACCACCCACGTTTATTGTACAAATACTACAATTTGCCATTGTGATTTTTTGGTTTGCCTACCCTGTAGATCCTGTCGCGTAAAGTTTTTAGTTATCTGTTCTTTTCGTCCGGACATAACCAACAAGACAGTAGTGCATTTTATATTCCCATTTTCGATTTTTTCCCTTCTACACCCGCCCCTCCACCAACCCCAGCCCTCCCAACTCTCAGATTATTCCTTCTAAGCTTGTTTACCATCTCCTCCAGCTTCCACTGGATATCAGACACCTGAGAGCATTGAGCATCCACCTTGGAAACAGCCCCCGCCACCTCAGTTTCTGCTGCCACCACATGCTCTTCAAGATTAGTCACTCTATCCCCCGTAGTGGCGATAGCTTTAGAGAGTTTCCGCACCACTCGCTGCATCTTCCTCATCTCCCCCTGCGATTTCCGGCTATCCTGGCGCGTCTCCTCCCTGTGTGCTAATATTTCTTGATGTATGGATTCTAACAGAGACAGTTGTGTCTGTTCCAATAAGGGGCTTCCTATTAGGGGCTGGGCAGAGGAGTGATCCCAAGTTAACTCCCTTTGTGTCTACTCTTGTCCCCAAACAGTCTTTTTAATTTTCATAGCAGTTGCTGGCAATTCATTCTCGAGGTCAGTATCTGACTCCTCGCATGAGCTATGCTCTTCATCCTCTTCAGACCACTCTCCACCGCCTTTGGAGACTGAGAAGAAAGCCTCGCTAGGCTCACTCTTCTTTTCACAGGTGCCTCCCGACATTGCCCCATCAACCTCACCTTCAATTCCAAACTCTGGGGGTTCCGACAGGATTTGTAACATGCCAGGGATTCCTTCTGTTCCGGCAGGTTTAACCCCCACTTCGCTCAATGTCGCCGGATTTTCTATGCTGCTAGATAGTGTCTCTTTTAAACCGCCTACTTCGTTGGGCCCTCCTTCCCCCAATACCTGAGTTGGGAGGGGTGCGGCAGGGCTCGCTGGTGTAATATGTTCAACCACGGGTGTACTCTCACCTAGATCCCTCTGCACCTTCTCCTTACCAGCCTTTACTAACAACTCCAGAACAGTTGCTGTAGCCAGACGGGTTTTGGGGGCGCCCTGCTGTCTCTTTTTTTACTGTTCTTGTAAGGGGGGCTCATCTCCGCGCATAGATCCTGCAATTTCACTCTCGTCCTCGTCTTTCGGCGCTTTTTTCCTTGCGTTACCGCTTTTGGAATTGGGGTTCTGTTTGGGCGCCATTATACTTCCGTGCTGCCTCTGCTGCCTGTTGTCTGCCCAACTGCAACCACAATCGGGACCGCGGGATTCTTGCTTTCTCTCCCGTCTCCGCCTGCACCGAGTTGAGACTCGCGGCTATTTCCGAGGCCGCTGACCCCGCCCACCTCTCGGCTCGAAGCAGCTGGGGATGGCAGCCTCCAACGCCCGCAGTACAGCCCATAGATGTCGTCTCGAAGACCCGATCCGAGCGAGGGTCCGCCACATATCTCTCCGCTTCTCTCCGCTTCTGTCTGCTTCCGTTCGACAATATTACTCCCTGATGCCAGGTACTGGTGGGTTACTGGTGGGTTGGTGGGTTACTCAGTAGTACGTCAAGAATTTCATTCTGGTTGGCGAGCCCTGAGGATGCTGCAGCCAAGTGGGATTTGGTAAGAAATGTTATCTCCTTCGAAGGCTTCGAAGGTCCTATCCTTGAGAAAGGACTGCAGCCAGGTGATAACACCGCCTGCTAGACCGAAATTCCTCAATCCATAGACAGGTTGTCATAATTAACAGTGTCGAAAGTGGCACTGAGGTCCAAGAGTATGATAGCTGTCGATCCCCCTTTGTCGAAAATCTTTTGGGCTTTTTCAAACACTGCCAGTAGCGCAGTTTTGGTCCCATGTTGAGGGCGGAACCCGGTTTGCAATGGGTGAAGTATGTTGTGAGATTCAAGGACGGTTGAGATAACTGAATTAACATGCTTTTCCCGCATTTTACTGATCCCGGGAAGGAAGGAAATAGGGTGGTAATTTCCAAGAATGTCGGGGTTGAGGTTGGGTTTCTTCAATTGTGCCTTCACCATGGAGTGGTTCCACAGTGGCAGCACTATTCCGGTCAAGATGGAGGAGTTGATCACCTTTAGTAGCACCAGGAGGACTACTTCCCCAGCCTTAGTTAGGAATTGAGGGGCGGTGGTAGAGAGGAAGATGGTCTGGGGGTGGTTGGTTTGACCCGACTACCCAATGGGATTTTCCCTAAGTACCAGGAGTGTGATGACATAGACAAATGGCTGACAGCTTTTCAGGGGACTCTTAAGATGAAGAGGGTGAGCGCTCAGAATTGGGGTTCACTCCTGTGAGATCTGATTCCAGTAGCTGGGATAGATAGGCTCTTGACCTTAGTGGGAGAGGAGTCTAAATCATATTCCCACATGAAGCAGAGCTTAATCAGAAGTTTAGTCTTACCCATGTGGAACGAAAAACAATGATCCTGCACCTTATACAGTAGATGAAACAAATCACAACCTACAATAGATTATTCAACATATTATTTCTTGAGACGGTAACCTATTGGCTCAGAGTAATTGATACATAACAATCTATCAATAGTGTAACAATCAAAGAATATTTGATATACAACAGGTTTTATTCCTTCATAGTGAGCGCAACAGTATAGGTCTTACTGCAATTTAGAACAGACGGAAGGGTGGGGGTGAGAAGGTTGCTCCAAGGGAACGTGCAAAAAGAGTGAGTGCTCTAGTGTGGGGAGGGTGAATAGAATTCAGACAATGTATTACACAAAATGGTTACAATAGTTCAATCATTAGACTGATCCAAACTTCTCAGTCTTTTTTATGCACCTGGCCACATTCACATAATACAACACCAATTTCTATCTGATTCTGAGATACACAATGCAATTCTTGTGTAGCACAGTGTAGTCAGGGGTTCGTGGTCCAGGTATGATGAATATGGGCGTCAACATTTCTACCCGTATTGGGGCTCAAGGGGTAATTGTGGGCCTCGGCCTGCATGTCTTTATCAGGATGGATTGGGGCAACCTGAGTACAGATGTCGTGCCCTAAAATGTAAATTGATACTTGTATAGCGCACTACTCACCCGCAAGGGTCTCAAGGCGCTTGTACAAATACCGCTGTGGAACCCATCCTGGCTTTCCCTGTGAGGTGTCCACTCCTGGGCACCCCCAAGGTGGAGGCCAGGCATCCTTAGCATTGTGGGGGCCGTTGTGGAGATTAAGCAAGCTATTGCCCAGAGTTGCAGAGTGGGACTCCATGATTGGAATAGGCACTGAGGCGAGAATTATCAGGTCCATGGAATTTTGAGCCCAAGACCCACCGAGGCGGGGAATTGAACCCTGGTCCCGGGCTAGACCTCTGCATCAGGGTCTGCCGCTCTAACCATTGAGCCACACTTCTCCCACACATGCTAATCCTGTGTGGGATATGGGGGATCCTCTAGTTTAGTTGGAGAAAAGACGTTCTTATCCAATAATAGAGTGGTAGGGTACTGGCTTAGTTCCAGCACAATGAATGCTTGAGCTGTGGGTACAATTATCCTGCGTACGCGGTCCGCCTGGGATACAGTCAGCTCACCCATGAGCAGTACAGCATGACGTTTATGGACACCCTAAAAGTAAGTTCCCAATCCTGAGTTGACTTAGTAAACATATCTGTCAAGGCACTAGAGGACTGGATACAGGGTAACAAGGTAAGTCCATATGAGGGGGCTGTACAATGTGTTTATGAAGCAGTACATATTGTCCAACTGCCCTTCAGAGAAGTTGCACAAGTATCTGGTTTATTCTGGGGGCACTAGAGGGTGCACAGTGTAATGGCCGCACTGTAGTGCAGCTCCACTGGCCGTCAACATTATCCTTCACACATCCTGCTCCCTGGGAGACATCCACGCTGACTTTCACATGAAGGCATTGGCTTGATACCTGCATGATAGCCTGGGGAGATTTGCTTGAATCTGGGAGCCCTATTTGGTGCGAGGGATGCTGAGCTGAGGAACAGGCCCTGCGGCAACATGGAGGCCGGCCGGAGACCCGGTGGTGGAGGCCATGATATCAGATGTGCCCGGGGCTGATAGTGTGCCCGCACCCACTGCCACCCTACCCCAGCAGCTGGAATCACTGACAACGGTGGGGATCTGCCGGTTTTCCCCCTCCCGAGGGTTCTTTTTGAGGGGCACTATCATTCGACAGCCCCTGGGCGGAAGCATCCAGGTTGTAACCACGCCTGCCAGCAACCTATGAAAGCAGTGCAGCCTACTCACCTACCTGCCCTAATCGGCACTGCAGCCTGCGTAGATCCGCAATAGTGGACCATACACCTTCGCGGTGACGATCAGCCGACTGGGAACTGGGATTCAGGTGCGGCCCACAGGGGTGTTGTGGATTCATGGCCTATGTCTGCCAGCTGTGTCCTGGAGCCAGTGCTGCGGCTGTGACTGCGGGCTGTCCCTCTACCTGCGGAGATCATATCGTGCGGGCGGCTGGGTCGGAAGGGTGTAGGCATGGTGTGTGCGAGTGGGCGTAGTCATGCTCGACCACGGTGAATACCCTTGCAGTATTTTTTTGGGAAAGCTGCATCAGGCCCGCGCCTTGCCTGTCGCTGAGGAGCCTGGCAGGTCACTTCTGCCCTGCGCCGGAGGCTGCACCCCGACCTGGCGGCCTGTGGTGTGCTCTCTCCCTGAGACGCTGCTAAAGTTGGGCCTTACTGATCGCTTCTTTGACTGCACAATGCTATTATGCATCAGAGCGGCCAGGTGATATGATGGTCAAACGTTGTTCCCTGATGCTTGCGTGTATTGTGGCGGGACTACACTAAAGTCACATCTAGATTAGGGCTGCCTTTGTATTCTTGCTCACTGGTAGACTGTATGCAGCCTTCCCAGGCCCAGATCCAAAGGGCCATATTCTCACGTAGAATAGTTCACCACAGCTCTCTGAACCTGTGGGACCGGCCTAGTCAATAGCGCAAGGTCATTGGTAGTGGAGTTGTGTGGCATGACTGAAACACCTAAAAATTTACAGTGGTATTCACCTGGCATAATGGGCAAGACGGACAAAACCCAACCGCGCCTCAATTTCGAGTTGCGCAAGTCAGGGAAATCGGCACACTCTGCCGTTTCAGACTCGGAACTGAATGCCACGGCTGAGTCGCCCACTGCTTTAGAAAAAACTCTGTCTGCCATTCAAGCTAGTCTACAGTCCATAGATGGTAGGATTGAGGACCTCAGCAGCCTTATCGATAACATTTCAGCCAAATTAGACAAACAGGCAGGTAGGATCGGCGAAGCTCAGCAGAGAACCTCTGGCACAGAGGACGGGCTCCAACGGGTGACAACCAAACTAATGACATTGAAAAAATCCTGGCGGTCATCCAGGCTAAAAATGAGGACCTATAAGGGCGCTCAAGGCTCAATAATGTGCGCATTTTGGGAATGCAGGAGTCCACAAACATTGGCAAACTAGAAACCTATGTGGAGAATATTATAAGATACATCTGCGGGGCTGAACATCTATCGAATATGCTCATGGTAGAAAGAGCTTATCGTTCCTTGGCGAGTCACCCTCCTCCGGGTGCTCCACCAAGGCCAATCATCGCAAGGCTGTTGAACTCTCGAGATCTTGATGCGGTCCTCCGCATAGTCTGACAGAAGGGCACCATCACTTATCAAGATAATCCACAGTCTTTTTACCGGGACTGCCTCCCTCGGACGAGGGAGGCAGACCAGGTCGGCAATTGACCAATAGACTCAAATTTAGGAATGAACATCATCACATCACTAAAATAGTGGATGCACAAGGCAGTGAGCACTTTACACCTCAAGAGATAGTAAACCAATTCCGAACCAGCTACGCGGATATGTACACGTCGCGGGGTGGTATGGCTGATGATGCGCTTGATGATTATCTGGCTGATGTGGCGTGTGCTTGGTTGGCTGATGGTCATCGTGAGTACCTCAGCCAGCCCATTGATGAGTCAGATTTCTAAGCAGTGATAAGATCCCTACCGAACAAAAAATCACCAGTTCCCGATGGCCTCACGGCTGAATTTTACAAAGAATATGCAGACCTCTTGGTGCCCTACCTCCTAGAGGTGTACGCAGAAGCATATGAGTCTGGCAAGTTGCTACCATCCCTGCGGCAGGCTCTGATCATTACATTACTTAAAAATTACAAAGACCAATCGCAATGTCAATCCTACCGCCCTCTGTCGATAATAAATCTGTATGCAATAATCTTAGCAAAAACACTAGCTACTAAACTTCAACCATTAATGCCCTGTCTAGTGCTGCCCAACCAATCCGGCTTCATACTGGAATGCTCTACCTCTTACAATCTGAGAACCATCTTGGCCATGTTGCACATATTGAATCCAGATCTCCCTGCTGCGGCAGTAATGCTAGACGCTGCTTAAGCATTCGATTCTATTAAATGGCGATATATGTTCTGTATTCTGAGGTGGTTGGGATTCCCTAGTGTGTTTTTAGGCTGGGTGCGCCTTCTGTACTCTGACCCTTCGGTGCTGGTACGTGTGGGGGATTTTACATCAGAATCGTTCTCTATCAAAAGAGGAACTCGACAGGGCTGTCCTCTGTCGTTGCTTTTATTCGCCCTCACACTGGATCCTCTGGCCTGTGTAATCAGGCAGTGGCACAGAGAAAAAGCACTACATTTTAATCTTCTCCCTGTTGGCATCTCCCTGAAGCCGATGACATGGTGCTCTTTATTTGCGAACCACACAAATATTTATCTCCCATTTTGCGGGAATACCTCCATTTTGGCCTGTTTTCTGGTCTTATGATTAATTGGGAAAAGTCGATGGTGGTACCACTGATGGTGGTTACCACTCTCCCGCAGAGGGAATACCTGCTAATATGGACAACAGACCTGGTGAAATATCTATGAGTGTGGGTGCATCGGGATCCTGATGTTATCATACGGGAGAACTATGGTGTGGCATGTGCATCCCTAGAACTCCAGGTGGACAGATGGCTGTTGCTACCGTTGTCCCTTGCTGACAGCATAGCCATTATTAAAATGATTATTTTGCTAAGATTTTTATACCTGTTTTGCAACATCCCGATACGACTCCCCCAATGGTTTATTCACACAGTATGAACTCACCTACTTCGACTTACATGGGCGGCAAACAAGCTAGAGTGGGCTAGATCACACTTACTCGGGGATATGCCCAAGGTTGATTCTGTGCACCAGATATCTACTTGTACTATCTTTGCACACAGGCGCAATATGCCTCTCACTGGTTCCATCTGCATGCTTTTACGCCTCATGTCGCGGTGGAGGATGGGGGAGGCGCATCCTGTTCCCCTAACTGACATGCTTACTCATACAAGCAGATGCACTCCCAAGACAGAAATAAACCCTGTAGACGCTACTATCGCTGCTTGGCAGGCGATAGGTAAATTAGCTGACAAACTCCCAATATATGCCCCAGCACTGCCAATTGCTTACCACGCATCTCTCTCCATTACACAAGAGCAGGGTCCGTTGCATTCCTTCACAGCAGCTGGGATTGATCGTATGCAAGAATTATTCCCAGATGGGCGACTTATCTGAGGAGCTCCAATACATTACTGATCAAACACCCCTGTTCCAATTCACTATACATCGCCTGAAACTGGCGCTTAAAACACTTTACACATCGTTCCCGGTAGAATCATCATCTCTGCAATCCTTACAAGTCCTCCTGGTAGCCCCCACAAAGCGAAAACTGATCACTACCCAATACATGGCTGTACTGGATGAGATGGTGCGTGGTGAAGATCGTAGCTTAGCTCGGTGGAAAACTGGACTATATCCCCCTTGACAACAAAAGATTGGGAGTGTATCTGCACCTTAACTGGCAGACTATCCCCAAATGGGAATCTCAGAATCATCCATTTCAAATTTATTCACCAAATCTACAATACACCTCTTAAGTAACATCAAATCAGCCCCTGGGACAACAGTAACTGTAAACGATGTAGTCGCCCGAATGCAGAATTTTGGCACCTAGTGTGGCAATTTGATCTTGTCATGAAATACTGGGAAGAGGGGATGATGTATCTAAGAACCATGTCTAATCTAAACTTGCAATGTACACCTGCAATCTGCTTGCTATACTTTATGCCGCAGGTAAAGGGTACCGTGGGGAAGTTTTTAAGGATTGCTCTGTTATTAGTAAAACTGCAAATTGCCATAACCTGGGAAAGTTCTTTGGCCCCACAAACTGAGCACTGGATAAAAGATGTGATATTTTGCAAAGAAAATCTTGAACTTTGTGCAGAAGAACTCCCATCCTTGTCCAAGCCTAAAGACATCTGGGAATAGTTGAGGCAATATATGGTAACAAAAGTCCAAAGCGAAGCCACACCTGATGATTAAACAGTATCATTAAGTGACACGCACTTCTTGTTCTGTAATTTTGGTATAATATGTGGTGATCAATCAATCCACCTGAGTACTGTGAAGTGTACAATCAATTTTAGTTTGTTGTTCTTTGACTGTTTTTCTGCTCAATACGCTGTCCTGCATGGCAACAATATTTTTTGTTGCTTCTTGAAACTCAATAAACAGATATAAAAATGTTTTTATCTGTTTTATTCTAAACTGTCTATTCCCAGGGATCTGGGTGCGACATTCACACCAGAGTGACCAAGAGCCTGGTAGTTGATCAGAATAAAGGAGGACCGGTCCCCTCCTAGGAGAAAGCCATGGGTGACTAAGATAAAAAACGAAAGTCCTCAAAAAATTCCCAAACACCATCCAAGGAAGGAATTCCCAGAACCAATCTACTTACAGGGGTAAGATGTATCAGTGAAGAAATTGTGACCCTACCAGGGTGGGGTTGTGTTATGATTGCTTGTATTCAGGACATATAATGGCTGATTCAGTCTGCACAAAGAAGCCTCCCACTAATAGGCAGTCCAAGGGGATTGCTAGTTTAGGTGTGGGGTTGGACATTTGCCCAGTATAGAAAGTGCATGAAGAGGTGTCCTTAGTTTCTGTGTGTACAATAGTAGTTTCAAACCTGGCAGCCTTGCCTCCAAGCATGGAGAAGTACAGGCAAAGGCTTAAGATCAACAGAACTGAAGTTGAGGCTCTTAGGGATGCAGGAGCCAGTGTGACAATGGTGTTGTACAAAGTGGTTTCCCCAGAGCAGATCCTACCTGGTGTATTTCTCCAAGTCTCTCAAGCAGACAACAGAGCCAAGCTGCATCCCATCGGCCAGGGTGGAAAGCCTGGTCCATGCTCAAATGCTGGACTTCCCTGAGTAGGTTTTTGCTGTGATAAGGGCACAGGCTGCACATCAGTCTCCTTGAAAAAGGGCAAATGGTCTGGTGAGCCAGCTCAAATATCTCAAGAGGTCCAGAAGGAATCCAACCCTGAGGGGGAGAATCTTGTATCAGAAGGGGAGATTCCAACCCTGCAAGATCTGTCTGACTTGGCAGATTTGCAGGAAGCTGGCGGGCCCTCCAGAGAGGCGCTGTGCCAGGGACAAATGGATTGCCATACTCTTGAGGGCCTGAGGCAGACTGCCACCAGACAAGAGAAGGGTGATGTCAGTGGTTTCCAAAGAGTCTATTGTGAAGATGAGTCCTCTGTACCGAGGTCAGGGACCTCAAAGCAGGGGCAGCCGGGAGAGTAGTGATCCCCCAGAAGTACGGAGAGTTCCTCCTCACATTGGCTTCTGATATCCTCTTGTCCAGGCATTTGGAACAGACCAAGACCTGGAACAGGCTAGTTAACCATTTCTATTGGCTGACATGGTAAAGTAGACAGGGGACAAACCAAAGTCTCCCTTGATACCACTGCCAGTGGTTGGGACTGCTTTGCAAGGGTGAGGATTGACATTGTTGGTCCTCTAGACCCACCAACTGCCTCTAGAAACAGATATATCTTGGTGGTAGTGAACCATGTCACCAAACACCCAGAAGCAAACCCTCAAGGCGGTCTTTGCTCCCACAGTGGCCAGAGGCTACTTGGCATTTTCACCAGAGTGGGCTTTCCAGAGGAGGTGGTCTCAAGGCGATGTGGGATGAATATGGTGGTACCTACAAGTTCACCAGCCCATATCATCCACTGACCAATGATCTGGTGGAAAGATTCAAGAAGACCCTGAAGGGCATGATCATGGGTTTATCTGACAAACTCAGGAGCAGATGGGATATTCTCCTCCCATGCCTGCTGTTTGCTTACAGAGAGATGTCCTTTCAGTTATTGTTTGTCTATACTGTAAGAGTGCCATTGAAATTGGTTAGAGAAACTTGAAAGGAACCTCTCAAAGAGTCCAAACAATAAATGCTGGATTATGTACTAAGCCTGCGGTCTTATATGGCAGGGTATATGTGGAGAAAAAGCAGCAAACTGGAGGTCAGCCAAGAGATTTGTAAGCTTTGGTATAACCAGAAGGCTACAATTTCTGAGTTCCATCCAGGACATTTGGTTTATGTGTTGGAGCCTGGGGCTCCAAGGGCCCTCTAGGACAAGTGGACTGGGTCCTACCCCTTTCTGGAGAAATAGGGTAAGGTCATCTACTCTTGCCTTAGCATCCCCAGGAGTCCCCACCAGGTACTTCATGCCAACAGATTGAAACCCTACCAAGATAGGGCAGATATGGCCATGCTGATGGTCACAGATGAAGGGGGAGAGGAGGAGAGCGAACCTCTGCCAGACCTCCTCTCCACCAATGCAAAAGATGGGTCAGTGGAGGGAGTAGTACTCTCTTCCAAGTTGATAGACCAGCAGCACAAAGAGTGCAGACAAATGTTGGAGCAGTTTGCTGGGCTGTACTCTCTGACCCTTGGACTCACCACTAAGCGTGTCCATGACATTGACACTGGCGACAGCTTACCTGTCAAGACAAAGTTGTACAGATTATCTGACCAGGTCAAAGCAAGCATTAACGCGGAAGTAGCCAAGATGCTCGATTTGGGGATAATTGAGCCCTCTGACAGTCCATGGGCCAGTCCAGCGGTACTGGTGCCAAATTCTAATCCTGAAGGGGGAAAAAGGAATTGAGGTTTTGAGTCGACTTCAGAAGCAGTCAGCAAGACTGACACTCACCCCAGACATAGATCTGATGAGCTCATTGACGGGTTGGGGGGTACAAAATATATTTGATTTAACCTCAAGTTCCTGGCAGATTGCCCTGAGTTCATGAGCACTTAAGTGGTCAGTATTTTCTACCCCATTCTAGTCAAAGTGATGCCCTTTGGCCTAAAGAATGTCCCTGCCACCGTCCAAAGGTTGGTAAACAGAGTCCTTTCTTGAGGGAACACATTCAGTGCAGCCTACCTGGATGATACGGCTATATTCATTTTCCCCTGAGAGAAGCACCTAGTCTACCTGAGAGGAGTGCTTCAGCACCTGCAGCAGACGGGCCTGACTCTCAAGGTAAGCAAAGCTAGATAAGGCAAATTACAGTGCTGTACCTGGGCTACCTTGTAGGTGGAGGCCATGTATTACCTTTCCAGCCCAAGATCCAGACGATCCCTGGTTGAGAATCTCCTAAGACCCAGACCCAGGTCAGAGCCTTTCTTGGCCTGACTTAGTACAACAGGAGGTTTGTAAGGAACTATGGAGCCTTGAGTGAAAGTAGCTGCCCAGAAAGGTAATTTGAAACTCAGAGTGTCAGCGAGCCTTTGCCACTATGAAGGAGGGTGTGTGTTCAGCACCAATCCTACTGGCCCCTGACTTCAATAAGGAGTTTATTGTTTAGGCAGATACTTCAGAGCAAGGGGTTGAGGTAGTACTGGCACAAGTAAACGAGGAGGGCCAAGATAAACCAGTTGCCTTCATTATCAGGTGACTACTCAACAGAGAGCAAAGATAGAGTGCCATTGAGAGGGAAACCTTTGCTGTGGTCTGGTCCCTGAATAAGCTGAGGTCATACCTGTTTGGTACTCACTTCCATGTTCAAACTGACCACAGACCCCTCAGATGGCTCATGCCGATGAGCAGGGAGAACCCAAAATTGTTGAGATGGTCCATTTCCCTACTGGAACACAGAGCTGAGACTGTCCATGCCAAGGCAGATGGACTTTCCTGATTTTTCTACTTAGATGATGAGGACTACCAGGGTGTAAGTTAGTTACCCATCCCCTATGGTCTGTGTATGTGTGTGTGTGTGTAGGAAAGTCATTGTGTTTGCCCTGATCACCCCCATTTTTTACGTAATATTTAAAGAAAGACTATTATTTAAAATATAATCTTACATTATTTTACATAACATATTATATGTATATGTATTGTCCAATAAAGCAGTCCTCAGCGGGGGGCACACAGAATAGCTGGTGCTCATGGCGAGACACGACTAATCTCACAAAATATTCCTCATCAATTGAAAAAATATGCGGCACTCTCCTTGGGTTATTCAGCTTTTTTATTATTCATTTCATAACTCTTCTCCGACGCATTTTGATCATCAAGGTCTTGATCACGGTAGTAAAACTTTTTTTCACAGTACTAAAACTTTTTTTTACTACAGTGATCAAGACCGTGATGGTCGAAACGCGTAGGAGGAGAGTGATGAAATGAATAATAAAAAAGCTGAATAACTCAAGGAGAGTGCCACTTATTTTTTCAATTGATGAGGAATATGTGTTTATATACATATATATATATATATATATATTACCTACTGGCGGTCGCCAGTAGGTAGTTATAGTTAGGACCTAGTTTCCATAGGAAATGCTCAACATTCTATTTGGAAAAACTTTGGCCCTGGTTGAAGAATCGTAGCGAATTTCTCAAAGAAGATGGCTCAGTCCGCTGCGCTCCTTCCCTAAAAGTTTGGGGGGGATTGGTCAAGTGGGGGCTGAGATAAAAGGGGGGTCCCAAAACATGTTTTCTCCATGTTATTTTCCATAGGACCTTTAGACTCGGCTACAGGTCGAACGGGTGAATGGATTTATAAGAAATTTGGCAAAACTGTACAGTCCGGCTCGCAGATTACGCTTTTTTTGGAATGGTGTAAATCCGTTCAGTAGTTGTTGAGAAAATTAAAGTTAAAGTCAATTATATATCTATAGGCGCGCATGCGTGCGCGCACCCAAGTGGCTGCGCGTGAGCGGAATTTTTTTTTGCTGCGTGACGTCTGTTAACGTTCGATTTGAAGGAAATCAGGAAGTGTTGACCGCCATTTTGTCACTGCGAGTAAATATATTGTCATTTCAAAGCGTTGGAACATGGAAAGGGGAGAAGGTAGAGATTGTTTTGCTGCGTAGGTTTTCTCAGGGTGTGCAGTAAGGTCCTTAAAAGCGAAAATATATATATTTTTTTCTCAAAAAAGTTGCGGGGTGCGCGCACTCGGGCGCGCACACCTATTTACAAAAGTGTGAAAATGGAGATGAATCAGAAGTTTGAGTGCTTTGATATAAGGTGGCTCTGAAAAGAGCCCTTGTGTTAATTGAGTTGTTTCTGCATTTATAAGTAAGTACCGATGCAGAGTTTGATATAATATTGTTGGCAGCATTTTGAAAGGAAAGACAGGGGCCCATTTTCTGGTTAACAGGTGACCAGGCCAACTTTTACGCCAGGCCCATTCCTGCAAAGTCGACCGCCATTTTTAGGAGATCTGCAACCACCGGCAGTCACTGGGTTGCAGGAGCAGATGGACTCAAGCCTGTCGGGCGAAGCATCGTTGCACCGCCACAGTGGACGAGACCCTGCTGGGCTCGTGGAACGTCGCTGTACCGCAACAGTGGGCGAGTCCTTTGCTGGGCTCGTGGAGCGTCCCTATACCGCCAGAGTATGCGAACGCTTTGCTGGGCTCGTGGAGTGTCCCTATATCGCCACAGAGTACGAACCCTTTGCCGGGTGCATGGATCGTTGGGGGTGCAGCTGAGGGACCTCCATCTGGGGAGGCTCGTCCGCGCCGCCTCTCCCTCCCAGTGGACCCCACGGCATCTTGCTGACATTTGTTATGGCCGGACCAGGCGATGAAGAGAGGGGGAGGTCGGATATATATGAGTTATACTATTAGGTATGTCACATCCCCCTTGTGGCCTGCAAGGCACTGAAAAAAGAAGAGAATGGGAAGACAACTACATCTCGGGTCGGGCCCATGTCTTCTCTGGCCGATGGCGGCCGGCCGCTCTTTGCCATGGCCCCAGGAACGGATCCCTTGGTTCATCCTGGGGACAGGCCTTGGCGTGTGGTGTCTCCTCCGGACTATTCGCGTAATGGTTCTCCACCCCAGGCCGTTGCCGACGGCTTTTGTAGACTTTCTGACGCTCAAAAACCCTACTAGAAAGCAGCCCAAAAGTAGCCCAACATTGCTACTTTGGGGAAGGAAGGGTTGCGCGCGAGCGGAATTTTTTTTTGCTGCGTGACGTCTGTTAACGTTCGATTCGAAGGAAATCAGGAAGTGTTGACCGCCATTTTGTAACTGCGAGTAAATATATTGTCATTTCAAAGCGTTGGAACATGGAAAGGGGAGAAGGTAGAGATTGTTTTGCTGCGTAGGTTTTCTCAGGGTGTGCAGTAAGGTCCTTAAAAGCGAAAATATATATATTTTTTCTCGAAAAAGTTGCGGGGTGCGCGCACTCGGGCGCGCACACCTATTTACAAAAGTGTGAAAATGGAGATAAATCAGAAGTTTGAGTGCTTTGATATAAGGTGGCTCTGAAAAGAGCCCTTGTGTTAATTGAGTTGTTTCTGCATTTATAAGTAAGTACCGATGCAGAGTTTGATATAATATTGTTGGCAGCATTTTGAAAGGAAAGACAGGGGCCCATTTTCTGGTTAACAGGTGCCCAGGCCAACTTTTCACGCCAGGCCCATTCCTGCAAAGTCGACCGCCATTTTTAGGAGATCTGCAACCACCGGCAGTCACTGGGTTGCAGGAGCAGATGGACTCAAGCCTGTCGGGCGAAGCATCGTTGCACCGCCACAGTGGACGAGACCCTGCTGGGTGAGTGAAACTGTCGCTGTACCGCAACAGTGGGAGAGTCCTTTGCTGGGCTCGTGGAGCGTCCCTATACCACCACAGTATGCAAACGCTTTGCTGGGCTCGTGGAGTGTCCCTATATCGCCACAGAGTACGAACCCTTTGCCGGGTGCATGGATCGCTGGGGGTGCAGCTGAGGGGCCTCCATCTGGGGAGGCTCGTCCGCGCCGCCTCTCCCTCCCAGTGGACCCCACGGCGTCTTGCTGACATTTGTTATGGCCGGACCAGGCGATGAAGAGAGGCGGAGGTCGGATATATATGAGTTATACTATTAGGTATGTCACATCCCCCTTGTGGCCTGCAAGGCACCGAAAAAAGAAGAGAATGGGAAGACAACTACATCTCGGGTCGGGCCCATGCCTTCTCTGGCCGATTGCAGCCAGCCGCTCTTTGCCACGGCCCCAGGAACGGATCCCTTGGTTCATCCTGGGGACAGGCCTTGGCGTGTGGTGTCTCCTCCGGACTATTCGCGTAATGGTTCTCCACCCCAGGCCGTTGCCGACGGCTTTTGTAGACTTTCTGACGCTCAAAAACCCTACTAGAAAGCAGCCCAAAAGTAGCCCAACATTGCTACTTTGGGGAAGGAGGGGCTGCGCGCGAGCGGAATTTTTTTTTGCTGCGTGACGTCTGTTAACGTTCGATTCGAAGGAAATCAGGAAGTGTTGACCGCCATTTTGTCACTGCGAGTAAATGGTGCTCCACATTGTAAATGCGGCACACCATGGGTGGCAGAGCAGCGGTGCACATTAACTGGTGCATCTCTGGGGATGCGCCACTTAACATAAATCTGCTCCTTTACATTTAAGTATGAGCAGGGGACACAGAGTTGGTGAAGCTTATCGAAGGTTAAAAACAAATGAGTCCTGTTCACTGAAAACTTGGACATAGGACTCACCTCCTCAGCATCGCTGGACATGGCTAAATAATAGCTGCAAAATGTTACTGTTGTTAAACAATTTTACTATTATAGTGTCTGAGAATTGTCTCTTACTCTGCAACATCTCATTGTTGTTCTCTTTCTTTAAAGATAAGGACATTAACCATGAGTGATAATGAGCAATCCGTTGGTCTCGATCTTATTGTTGAACATGTCATTGAAACGTCAGTGGAAGTGGAACCCTTAGATGATTTAAATCCTGAGGATGATGAAGAACATGATGAGGATGCCGATTTGTCAGAATTGTATGACATAGGGTGGGAAGCTGACGTGCTTCAGCATATGGAACTATAAACATTTATTTTTCAAATTTACTGGAAATAAAAAGTGAAAATGTAAACCGGTTCATTTAAAATTAAACATACCTTGAAAAACAGGTTATGTGTAGTGTCTTTAATAAAATAGTCAAATATGCTCATAAAAATATTTCTAAACCAATGAAAAGCCTTAACAAGTCACATGACCTGTTATGCTTACGTTACGCGCTCCGCGCCGCGCCCCGGATTGTTGGTCATTCAAACTGAGGCTGGCGTCAGCATGAGAGCGCCAACGTCTCGTGGCTACGCCATTCAGAAAATATTGTTGGCAGCATTTTGAAAGGAAAGATCTGCAACCACCGGCAGTCACTGGGTTGCAGGAGCTGATGGACTCAAGCCTGTCGGGCGAAGCATCGTTGCACCGCCACAGTGGACGAGTCCTTTGCCAGGTGCATGGAGCGTTGCTGCACCGCAAGAGTGGACAAGTCCTTTGACGGGTGCGTGGAGCGTTGGGGGTGCAGGTGAGGGGCCTGCACGTGGGGAGGCGGGAGAGGCTCGTCCGCGCCGCCTGTCCCTCCCAGTGCACCCCACGGCGTCTTGCTGACATTTGTTATGGCCGGACCAGGCGATGAAGAGAGGGGGGGGGTCGGAAGCATATGCAAGACATCCCCCCTCGTGGCCTGCAAGGCGTCGAAAGATTATCGTCCGCGCCGTCTCTCCCTCCCAGTGTACCCTACGGCGTTTTGCTGACATTTGTTATGGCCGGACCTGGCGATGAAGAGAGGGGGGGGGGGGTCGGAGGCATATGCAAGACATCCCCCCCTCGTGGCCTGCAAGGCGCCGAAAGAGGAAGAGAATGGGAAGACAACTACATCTCGGGTCGGGCCCATGCCTTCTCTGGCCGATGGCGACCGGCTGCTCTTTGCCACGGTCCCAGGAACGGATTCCTTGGTTCATCCTGGGGACAGGCCTTGGCGCATGGTGTTGCCTCCGGACTATTCGCGTAATGGTTCTCCATAGTTGTTTTAATATATTTTTGTTCAAGAATAAAAACGTTTTAATCTGTTATTTTGCTGTCGTGTGGTATATTTCTAATATTTGTCGCTCTGATGTCGTTTCCCCTCCCAAATGGAACATGTGATTGTAATCTACAGCCGGACATTCCGACAGGACATGAGAGCAAAAGGGGGGGGGTCAGATCTGAAGTTGGGCAGGCGATAAGATCACGTTTTGCTATGTAGGGCTATCTATGTTCGTGATGGGGCCTAAAAGGGGGCAAGATGGCGTCGAGCTCGGTTTCTCTCACTAGTTTCACTAGTTTCATATTTCTCATGAGGGGTTGTTCCTAATGTTTCTATTTTAGCAAGGTCAAAAAGAGATCCTATCAGTGGCCTATTGATTTTGTTCGATTTCTTTTGTTTTCTCTAACGAGTTTTAGGTTAAAGTTTGCTAGTACGATACAGCGGCTAGTCCGCATTTTATATATATGTCTTTTTTATTAGGGGTGTTTTCCGGTGGAGTCGGATGATCTACCTCTAATAAACGGTAAGTGTTCCTCTGAAGGAATGCGTCTTGAAAGTGGCTGACTGTAATGTATGATATTTCACTCAGTGACTTTTAGGCCCATGCTGTTTCAAAACTGTGCATGTGTTTGAAGCAGGCGTAGGTATTGACGCAGCATAGAAACTACTAGGAACCAATTGGAAGTGTTGTTTTCAAGTCACATGACTTCACATGCGCGTCTCAGGACGTGTACGCGGTGATAGTATCTGGTTGGAAGTAGCGGTCCAATTTCAAAACGTGAAAAGGAGTAAATCGAAACATATCCGGATTTAATATATCTTCTGAGTAGTATAAGTTCTATGGTGAGTGTATGAAGAAATTTAATAAGTTGCAATCGCGAACTTTTCCCGAAATATATATATAGGCGGTTGCGCGCACACGGTCGCGCACGATCGAAAGCCGATAAACGCCCTTTATAATATGCTCCTGGAGCTGTTTTTGGAAAGTTCAAATTGCAAAGTTTTCACGAAATATATAGGCAGGTGCGCGCACTCGGTCGCGCACGAAAGCCTGGAAATGCGATATCCATTTTATTGACAACTGTTGCCGAGAGTGCGCACACCGGGTCGCGCACGAAAGTTTAGTAAGGCTATTTTTATTTACAGACACATTTTAATGTGTTTAAAAAAAGGCAAGGTACAGACTTTCGAATTCTGTATCGCTTTACAAGGAGTCTCTATGCAACTTGAACAGTGAAGAAAACGGCTTGTTTTCGAAAAAAATATTGCCAGAACTTTATTGCCAAAAGTATAGGTTGCATACACGACATTTTTCTGAATTGGCATTTTAAAAACCAATGAAATTCACAGAAAAAAACCATAGGTTTTACACACGTTATAGTTAGGAAGTAGCATTTAAAAAACCTATGAAATTCACTGAAAAAACCATAGGTTTGACACATGTTATAGTTAGCTGGAAATTTTACTGACATAAAACCAATGAAATTCCACGTTATAGTTAGTTGGACTCACTATAACTTGCGCGTGCAATGCACTGCTGATGACGTCACATATTACATCACTCATGACATGGTCAGTGACATCACTCATGACATCACTGATGACACCATCCAGTGAATATGTGTCTTTCTGAAAAATAAATATTAGTGAGTTATGTTTAAATATTTAAATATATATATTAGTGTTTCACTTTGTGTATAAGTGGCTACATGTGTTGGTAAGTAGCTACATGCGTATGTATATGGGTTATTAGATATTTTTATTAGTATCAGTATGAGTGTCTATATGGTTTGGTGGGGGTATTACTTAGCACATAGATGCATGAGTGACTGACTCTCTGTTTGTATGTGTTTTGAAGACAGCATATGTACAGGACTGTATGGGTGGATGAGTGTCTATATGTGTTTGTTAGTGAGTGAATGACTGTCTCACTAGTGTCTTTATCAGTAACTACATATGTTTTAATCTAGTATATATGAATATTGATGTATATAAGTGAGTATATGTGAGGGTAAGAGATTGTAAGAGTTCCTGTTTAAATAAGTATGTGTTTCTATAAGTGATTGTTTAAGATAATAAATATGTGTAATTTTCAATAGAAGTAAGGTGGAAGTGTGTGTATAACTCTATATTCAAATAAATGGATGTTCAATAGTTTATTTGCACGTGTGAATATGTGTGTGAGTAACTTTTGGATGACTGTCGGTGTGTAACAGGATGTATAGGTGTATCACTTCATATGATGAGTGAGTATATGTATGAGTGACTATATAGAACTGTTGGTGAATGAGTGGATGTGTATATAGATAGTGGAATTACTGAATTGCTTGTTGTAACTGATATAGGTATCTCCATTTTTTTTTAAATTTCAGTTTCTATTTTTGAATATGTGTCTCAAGGGTTACATTACAGTGAAAGGAGGTCTGTCACTATGTCACAAGGATGGTGTCATCAGTGATGTCACTGACCATGTCATGAGTGATGTAATATGTGACGTCATCAGCAGTGCATTGCACGCGCAAGTTATAGTGAGTCCAACTAACTATAACGTGGAATTTCATTGGTTTTATGTCAGTAAAATTTCCAGCTAACTATAACATGTGTCAAACCTATGGTTTTTTCAGTGAATTTCATAGGTTTTTTAAATGCTACTTCCTAACTATAACGTGTGTAAAACCTATGGTTTTTTCTGTGAATATATATATATATTCACTCCACAACGCATCAAAAGATATTGATGAAAACAGGACACCCAGGGCTGCAGTATACAAAAGTTTTAAGCAGATGAGAAAAGTTCCACGACGCGTTTCGCCATTACGGCTTGGTCACGTAATGGCGAAACGCGTCGTGGAACTTTTCTCATCTGCTTAAAACTTTTGTATACGGCAGCCCTGGGTGTCCCGTTTTCATCAATATCTTTTGATGCGTTGTGGAGTGAATTGACACAGCCAGCTGGTGGCTGCAACGGGACCGCGCACGCCAGCTCATCTCCTAACCAGCGGTGGTGGGGAGAAATATATATATATATATATATATATATATATATATATATATATATATATATATATATATATATATATATATATATATATATATATTCACAAAAAAAAACATAGGTTTCACATCAGTTATAGTTAGCTGGAAATTTTACTGACATAAAACCATTGAAATTCCACGTTATAGTTAGTTGGACTCACTATAACGTGCGCGTGTAATGCACTGCTGATGACGTCACATATTACATCACTCATGACATGGTCAGTGACATCACTCATGACATCACTGATGACACCATCCAGTGAATGTGTGGCTTTCTGAAAAATAAATATATTTTATATATGTATATGTAAAGGTCGATGGAACAATAAATGTTTAAATAAGTGTGTAAATGGATGTTTTTTTTTTTTAAAAATGATTGGTTAACTGGCTTATTAAGTGTATCTTAGTAAATACATATATTAACGATTAATGTTTAAATATTTAAATATATGTATCAGTGTTTCACTTTGTGTATAAATGGCTGCATGGGTTGGTGAGTAGCTTCTTATGTGTGTATATAGATTATTAGATATTTTTTTAGTATCAGTATGAGTGTCTGTATGGTTTGGTGGGAGGGTTACTTAGCACATAGATGCATCAATGACTGACTCACTGTTTGTATGTTTTTTGAAGACGGCATATGTGCAGGACTGTATGGGTGGATGAGTGTGTATATGCGTGTGTTAGTGAGTGAATGACTGTCTCATTAGTGTCTTTATCAGTAACTACATATGTTTTAATCTAGTGTATGTGAGTATTGATGTATATGAGTGAGTATATGTGAGAGTGAGAGATTGAAAGAGTTCATGTTTAAATAATTATGTGTTTCTATAAGGGATTGTTTAAGAGAGTAAGTATATGTAAGTTTCCTTAGAAGTAAGGTGGTAGTGTGTGTATAGCTGTATATGCAAATAAATGGATGTTCAATAGTTTATTTGCATGTGTGAGTATGTGTGTGAGTAATTTTTGGATGACTGTCGGTGTGTAACAGGATGTATAGATGTATCACTACATATGATGAGTGTATATATGTATGAGTGACTATATAGAACTGTTGGTGAATGAGTGAATGTGTATATAGATGGTGGAATTATTGAATTGGTTGTTGTAACTGGTATGGGTATCTCCATTTTTAAACATTTTTTAATTTATGTTTTTCAATATGTGTTGCATGGGTTACATTACAGTGAAAGGAGGTCTGTCACTCTGTCACAAGGATGATGTCATGAGTGATGTCATGAGTGATGTCACTGACCATGTCATGAGTGATGTAATATGTGACGTCATCAGCAGTGCATTACACGCGCAAGTTATAGTGAGTCCAACTAACTATAACGTGGAATTTCAATGGTTTTATGTCAGTAAAATTTCCAGCTAACTATAACTGATGTGAAACCTATGGTTTTTTAGTGAATTTAATAGGTTTTTTAAATGCTAATTCCTAACTATAACTGGTGTGAAACCTATGGTTTTTTCAGTGAATTTCATTGGTTTTTTAAATGCTAATTCCTAACTATAACTGGTCTGAAACCTATGGTTTTTTCAGTGAATTTCATAGGTTTTTTTAATGCTAATTCCTAACTATAAGTCTCACTTTATAAGTAAGACTGTTAGCGCTCTAGTTGTTCAGAACACTCTGATACATTCTGTCATTGGGCTACAGTTGGGCTATATTTGAGCTATATTTTTTTTTTGTCTCTGGTGGCCATCTTTGGGCTACATTGGGCTACATTGGGCTACATTTGGGCTACATTTTGGCTCTAACATATATAAAGCCCAATGTAGCACAATACATATTTTTCCAAAGTAAATTTTCGTAAAAAGCACTTCAGAATAGGGCTACCTGTCCCTACAATTTTCCCTTTTTTTTTTTTTTGGAGCGCTCCTGGTGCGCGCCCCGGGGTGCGCCCCGAAAAGCGTACTTCTATAAAGCGAACCGGGGCGCACTCCGGGGTGCGTCCCGAGAGCGCCAATATCGCAAACGAAAACATGATCGTGACGTATCGCGTAGCCGCGTCCGCGTGATACGCACGGCGTAAGCGCACCCGGAAGCACTCGAGCGAATACGATCGCGCAACGTAGGCGTCTGACACGCTTACGCGGCGCGCCCCTGGCCGCGCCACGGGGCGCGTCGCGTAAGCGCGTCGGGCCATGTGACCAGAAAATAACACTTTTCATTGGTTCATAACAGTTTTGGTTTCATAATGATGAAGCCCATGGTCATGTGACCTGTAAATAACACTTTTCATTGGTTCAATAATTATTTTTTTCTAAATTTAGAGAAACCCACCCATTTCTCTCACTATTGATTTGCACTTGGAGAGAACAAGAGGTGTTTTGTGAATTTTCAACTCATTACTTTCCTGATCTACAGCAATGGCTGCAAGTGAGTCATCCAGCAGTGATTCAGATGGATTTGTGCAAGAGGACCCTCCTCACCAGAAAACAAAGAACCACTTCATCTGGAAATTTTATGACATCCCTAAAGGACAAAAAAAAGTTAATGCAAGTAAAGTAACTTGTAAAATATGTTGAAGTATTTTATCCAGAGGCAATCCTCTAAAAAAATACAGCTTTGGAAATGCCAATTTAATTAGGCATGTCAAAAGAAGACACCCAAAAAATTATTCCAGGGAGAGTGTCAGGGAGCTGGCAGAGAAGGCACGAAGAGATGGCAGCAGCACCTCCACTGGTGGAGCAACACCTTAAGGTTCAACACGTGCAAGAATGGTCCCTAACGTCCAGCCGGTTTTTGCAGGCATAACATTTTTATGCGTGGACTGTGACGAACTACTCTGTTATGGGGAGCAGAGCGTTGAACTCATTGCAATAAAGAGACAGGAACACCGATGCTCTCCCCGTCCCAAAATTTTCTCATTTTTTTGCTCCTGTTGAGCATTTTTTGAATCCCTGTTTTTGTTTTTCCCCTGTAAAAAATCCAAAAAATATATAAAATCGTTTCAAAAAGTATAAAAAAATATAAAACAACAAAAACAAAAAAAAGTTCTTTTCAGAACTACCTCCAATTTATAAAAAAATGCAATTTTTTTTTTAAAAAGTGTCATTCTTTTTCTCAATCGTACGCTCCCCTGTCCGCTCCCCGGTGCACGTACCGGGCGCTCCCCCAGCGCAAATCAAAATTTTCTTTTTTTTTTTGCCCCGTACGGCCCTTTTATGACCCCCACATCGAACCTAGGGGGTCAGGGGGGGTGTACCCTGCCCCCTTTTGCTCATTTCCCCCTTTGATTTTTACCACCTCAATCCTACCGAGGTACAAGATGGCGGCCGCTGCGGACTGTTTCGAATGTTTACAGACACCCGAGAGCCAATCAGCTTTCCGTACGCAAGTCGCGTGGCGCGCTTTGAGTGCTCCCCGGTGCGCGTACCGGGGCGGGGCTCTAGATATATATATTTTTTTGAACCTAAATTAATCAAAATACACTGGAGCACATATCCTGAGACATAGCAAAGGCACATCGGGCTATCAGTCCCTACAATTTTGCCAAATTAGGTGGAAATCCATTCAGCCGTTTGGGCTAAAAGTGAAATCGACTGCCCTATGGAAATTAACATGGGGAAAACGCGTTTTGGGACCCTCCTTTTATCTCGGCCCCCGCTTGACGCATCCCCCCCAAACTTTCAGGGAAGGACCGGAGCTTCGCGAGGCCATTTTGAGGAAATTTTCAGGCAGATTCGTCAACCGGCGCCAAAGTTATTCAAATAGAATTTTGAGATTTAACATTGAAAAAAATCCTAACTATAACTACCTACAGGCGACCGCCAGTAGGTAATATATATATATATATATATATATATATATATATATATATATATATATATATATATATATATATATATATATATATATATATATATATATAAATGGTGGCATTCTAGCACTAAAATAACACTTGCACGAAGAAAAGTTGGAGTCCGTTTTACTTTCTTGCAAGTTGGTGGAATAAAGGCTGCAAATAGGAAAATTTGAAAACATATATATATATATATATATATATATATATATATATATATATATATATATATATTTCACACACAAATAATGGTGTGGCACTCCTCTTGGTGATAAGATATTGTTTATTTCAAATCTTATCTTATTACTACACGTTTCGAACCATAGTTCCTGATCACCGCAGTGTGTTGCATTGGTCCTATTAGAATTTTTGTTTATATACCCATAAGGAACAGAATAAAATTTAAAGTTCTCTGTATAGTGTTTAAGGCCGTGCACAACATGAGACCTGCTTTTTTTACTCAAAATCTGATCCCTTACTGTCCGTCCAGAACCTTACGCTCCTCCAGCCTGAATGATTTGGTGGTCCCACGCAGCAAATCTCTCTCATGGGGAGACAGAAGATTTCTTGTTGCAGCCCCCAGACTTTGGAATACACTGCCTCCTTCGATTAAATCAAGCCACTCACTCTGGTCTTTTCGTAAACAACTTAAGACATGGCTTTTTAATCAGTAGATCCATTTTTCCCCTCATTGGTTGAATTCTACAGACGTCCTAGCACCGAGACGCCCACGGGCCATTGTTCGCGCTCTAAAAATTTCATTAATAAATAAATAAATAAATAAATAAATAAATAAGTAAATACACATGCACTTGGATACCTCTCATGGCGCATTCTGGGCATGTTATTGTTTTTTTCACCATTTTTCAACAAACTTTATTGCGCAGCCAGTTGAATTATTTCACTTGCGTGTCCAGAGGCTGGGTTGTCACGCCGCAAAGGCTATTTTAAAGCCTTACTTCTATATTGCGTTCTTCTTCAGTAGATACACTCGCACAATTTGATTCATGACCGAGCCATGGATCCTACAATCAAAGCTACATATTTAAGCAGTTGATCAGATGTGGAGTGTAATGGGTGAATGAGTGTCTTTAAGTGTGTACAGGGCTAAGTGCCCTCGGCCTTTTCAGCGGTACCTCTGCCTTCAGGACAGCCAGATTCCTATCATAAGACATCTAGGTACTTCAATTCACCTCTATAGGTGGGCCTGATCTATCACTTGTTTTTAGACAATTCAAGGTTTCTCTTAAATAGTGCACCAGACAACATTTTAAAAACACATGAAAGTTTCACTTCAATGCTTTTCCGTTTTGAACATAAGGTTCGACCAGCAATGGCAGATAGTTTGCATATATCAAGTACAACCAGATGTTGGGCAGTGGCAGCTTTGCCCATTATCAGCATGGGGTTAGGCCATCGAAGCATGGTTGTTTATATAGAACAGATTTGGACAGTTCTGAGCGGTGGCAGTGTCACTCATTTATATTGATCCTTGGTTCTACAGATGAACGTACATCTCCTCGTCCCCGTTCAATCCTGAGGGATGTTTTGTTTTAAACCTCATTATCATCCGTGATTCCTGCCTTTGTAATCTTTGTGTTTAGTTTCCTCCTTGCTCATTTTGAGGAACTGTTATCAGGCCTGATTACTTGATATCCAGCCATGTTTATCACCAAGAGGAGTGTCCCGCCATTATTTTTGTGTGAAATAAACATACTTACATATAGGCTACAGGTCAAACGGGTGAACGGAATTACCCCAAATGTGGGAGGGAGAATGGTCTGGATCTAGAAAGCACACTTTTGTATATTTGGTGAAAATTCATTCAGTAGTTTTGGAGAAATATCTAAATGTACAGATATCGATATTTGGGAATTCTGCCCTCTGATTGGCTGAGGCATTACGAGCACAAGCCTGCTGCTGATTGGCTGCGAGCGGAGCGAGCGGCTGCAACTAGGAAGTGTTGGCCGCCCGTTTTGTGATTCCGTTGAAGCGAGTAAGGGGGAAAAAGGGCAAAAAAAGCAGGAAAGAGAAGGGTAGGAGCAGTGCAACCTCTGTGGAGTGTTGAAGGGTGTGCGAAGTGAAGTATTCACCCCTACCGGTGTGAAAGTGGTGGGCTACCGAAATTAAGTGAGGTATTGCCTAGAGTCTGATGCTGCTAAGGTGAGCTCGTGCAGGACTTGGGGATTAAAGCGTGAGCCCAAATTGTGTTTCTTATGCTGTGAAGTCATGTGCCGTGCCCGCTGTACTACGCTTGTGGAAGTAGTGTCAGCATGTATTTATAACTACTAGGACAAACTACTGACCCGGACTGGTCTGAAAGTCCTGGAGTATCGAAAATATGTGAGGTACAGTCTAGAGTCTCATGCTGTTAAGCTGAGCTGCTGCCAGACTCGGGGATGAAAGCACGAGTCCAAACTGTATGTCATATGCTGTGAAGTCATGTGCTCTGGCCGCTGTGCCACATCTGTCCAAGTAGTGTCAGCATGTAGTTATAGCTTCTTGGATAAACTTTGTTTCGAACATTGTAGCTTGTGTATGATGCTTAGGGAGTGTGAAGGTAAATTTGCGCGTATCAAATTAATTCGGTATTTGTGAAGTGGTAACTACTCTCTCCTATGGGTCTGATGGTGCTGGGGGCGTAAGCTGAGATGCTGACGGACTCGGGGTAAAGCCATTGAACTACTGACCCCTACTGGTCTGAAAGTGCTGGGTACGGATATTAAGTGAGGTATTGCCTTGCTTGTCATGCTGTTAAATTGAGCTGCTGCTGGACTCGGGGATGAAACCGTGAGCCTAAACTGTGTGTGCTATGCTGTGAAGTCATGTGCTCTGGGTGCTGTGCCACACATGGTGCTTAGGTGGTGTTGTGTAGGGAGTGCGAAGGTAAATCAATACGGTATTTGTAAAGTGCAAACTACTCACACTTATGTGTGACTAAAGCCGGGGATCAAAGCAGGAGGTCTGTGCTGCAAAGTGAGATGGTCTGGCCGCTGCGCCACAGCTGTGGGGAGAATACATTTTGGCGATGGTCCGGGAGTTGCCGTTATCTGGCCCTAAAATAGCGGAACTAAGTTGTAAGTTATAGGGTGGCTCTAAAAAGAGCCCTTGTGTTCTTTAGTTGGAGCTACATATAAGTGTGTATGTACAGCTTCAAGTTACTCAGGAAAACTCTGTTTCCCTGATCTGTGAAGTGTACTCCATCACTTCTGTATATATCCGCCATATCAAAACATATGTTGTTGTTGTAGATGGAGCCCAATTTGTGGTCTCTGAGGTATGCAAATATAGCTTTGTTGACTTTCTTCTGAGATTTATCAATCTGAGGACGAAATTGTTTGGACCATTTCCACTGTCTTTGTCATATATTGGAATACACAAAGACAATTTGAGACAAAAGTAACATCAATTGTCCAAAGGTGTCCTTCATAAGCATTACCAAACCTACCCCAGTCAATGTGCATAGGTTGTTTCCACCACAGTGCACAATCATGAGGTCAGGGTGTTGGAGATGCAAACAGGTTTTAACCAAAGGGAGCAATTGGTGCCACTTCAATCCTCTCTATCCAACCCATTTAATGTTCACATTTTGTAAACCTAGGTCTAAGTCACTACGTCTCTGTTCTGCATACCTCTTACACCAGAAAACATAGCCATGTGCTCTGATCCACACTAGCATTTTAAAAGGTATGGCTGTAAGTTATGGAAAGATGTCTGTAGTTCATACAGTTTCTTCGTAGAATAAGAGATATGTTTAAAGATGGGGAACTAGCTGATTGGGAGATGAAAAACATTGTTTTTTAAAAAAGTAGGGTGCACATTCGTTTTGTGGAAAAGCATCTTTGTGTTTGGTTAAGAAAAAGCAGTTTGAATGTGGAGTGGATATTATAGGATAAAATGTGATCAACTGAACCACACCTGCTACTTGCATTTGGAATGCAGTGTTCGAACTTAAAACAATTGTGAACTTTTAACCTGCACATGCCGTTAAATGTTGCAAAAAAATATTGTTAGGTTGATGAACTTTTAACGTACAAATGTTGTAGAATTTTTTAGAAAGTGTATTGATAGAGTACGTTGCATTTCTGACTTCTATGTGTACTTGAATATTAATAAAAAAAATGTTATGGAAAATTATAAAGACAGTAATAGAGAAAAGATGTGAAAGCTAAAAGAATCAGTAATTATTCTAATTTGTTCTTTCTTACCTACTGGCAGTCACCAGTAGGTAGTTATAGAGGTAAGACCGAGTTTCCATAGGAAGATCATTTTTTTGTTTTGCTTATAACTTTGGCGTCATTTGATGAATCTTCATGAAATTTTGAAAACAAATTCTTTCTTCATATCAACTCCTATGTTGTTTGGGGGTGATTCGTCAAGGGGGGCCGAGATAAAAGGGGTTCCCAAAACATGTTTTCTCTATCTTAATTTCTTTAGGAAAATTTAGACAAGGCTACAGGTCGAACTGGTGAATGGAATTACCCCAAATTTGGCGGGAGAAGGGTTTTGTATAGAAGGACGCTTTTGTTTATTTGGTGTAAATCCGTTCAGTAGTGTTTGAAAAATATCAAAATTTACAGATATCGATATTTGGGAATTCTGCCATCTGATTGGCTGAGGCGTTATGAGCAGGCGCTTGCTGCTTATCTGCTGTGATGGTGTTGACACTAGGAAGTATTGGCCGCCATTTTGTGATTTTGTTGAAGCGAGTAAGGGGAAAAAAGGGCGAAAAAAGTAGGAAAGTAGGGTAGGAGCACTGTAAGCTTTGTGAGAGAAGTAGTCACTGTTACCGGTCTGAAAGTGCGGTGTTGCTCAGAGTGACACGGTGCTGCTATGAGATGGTGCTACACTCGGGTATGAAACCGAGAGTCTAAACTGTGAGGTCATTGCTTTAAAGTGATGTGGTCTGGTGTTTGTAGCATATGTGTGCAAGTAGTGTTAGTAGGGATTTATACCATACAGAGAGTGGGAAGCAAACTACTGACCGCTACTGTTTTGATAGTATAACGGAAGCGGGAAGCAAAGTAGTTACGCCTACAGGTGTAAAGACTTTGTGATGAAACCGAGGTGATTGCTGTAAAAGGATGGGGTTCTTTACGCTGTAGTATACGTGTGCAAGTAGTGTTAGTAGGTGTTTATACCATACAGGGAATGGGAAGCGAACTACTGACCGGTGCAATGCGTTTATACTATACCAGAAGTGGGAAGCGAAGTGCTCATGCCTACTGGTGAGAAGACTCGGGGATCAAACTGAGCTGATTGCTGTAAGGTGATGGGCTCTGGGCACTGTAGGATACTAGCCGCTGTAGTATAAGTGTGTAAGTAGTGTTAGTATGCGTTTATAGTATACAGGGAGTGGGAAGCGAACTACTCACCCCTACTGGTGTGAAGACTCGGGGATTAAACCGTGAGCCTAAATTGTGAGCTCATTGCAGTAAAGTGATGTGCTCTGGGCACTGTAGCATACCTGTGGAAGTAGTGTTAGTTTGCGTTTATACAATATAGGGAGTGGGCAGCAAAATACTTACCCCTGCCGGTCTCAAGACTCGTGGATGAAACCATGAGCTCATTGCTGTAAAGTCATGTGCTCTGTGTAGTATTCCAATGTAAGTCATAGTAGAATGTTAGTATGTAATTTTACTAGAATCTAAGTATGTAATGTTAGAATGCAGGGCTGTCATGAGGGCAACCTTGCGAAGTTTGTACACGGTGCTGGAGAAGACGGTTGCCTTGCTGTCTGCTGCTGTTGGTGGCTGTTTCAGGTGTCTTCTTTGACTGTAATAAATCTACTTATTGGATCCACTGCTGTCTGCCTCTTCACTACATAAATTTGGCGACGAGCGGGAGAAGGTAAAAAAAAACACCAATCACCGATATTTCAAAATTGCTTGCCTTGTGTTGAAGACCCGTTTTATTCATGTAGCTGTTTCTACTCATGCCAGGGTTGTCCGCTCATTGAACTATGTCGTCCGACTTCTGATAGGATTTACATTTTTAGATTTTGTGCTTCCTCTGCTTCTTTACTACATTCTGGTCACTGTACTACACGTAGGTAAGTAGTGTTAGTATGCGTTTATACTAACAAATGCATCATGGTCCTAGGGAGAGAGACTTGTCAGGCGCTGCTCATACATTGTCCTGGGGTGTGCATTCGCGGGACATTTGAGTTTGCTATTAGAGGGCTAGTGCATGGCTTCCACCCTGTGATAGCAAATACTTGTTTGACTACTTGAAGCGAGAGGAGGAAAACCTCGTATCACTTTAATAGAGGGGATTCTAATGGTAAAAATGGAGATAAAAAAATAAACAAAAAAAAATAAAGCAGGGTCTCACCCATTCTTTTGAATGAGGCCCCTGGTGGATAATGTTCCGTGGCCAATCCAATTATTATATTCCTGGGTCGCTGTAGGACTCGGGATCTTAATGTCACATGTAAATTAGGTGCCGAAGGGCACAGAGACATTTTGCAGCCTAAGGGACCACCACCTTCCTGGGTATTGTTTACTAATTGTTCCAGGGGTTTGAGGCCAACTGAAGGATGGGGATTGCCACACTCTGGGGCTTTATTTAAATATGTAGGGTGGGCCTCGGCAGTCCCAGAAGCCTCCGCGGTCCTAGGCAGTGCCTTATTTTTTTGGTAATCACACAGGCAGTAGTTATGGTGTATAAAGTGATACATTGCAGTTGTAGAATTACCCAGGCTTCATTTGTCTAATAGTCAGTTAGATTATGTTTGATAGGTGCACTGTAATAGTAGAAACGTTTGTCCTTAAAATCTCCTATAAACAGATGATTTTCACAAATAAATAATAGACAAGAGTTGTCAGAAAAAGAAGACCTATACACTTATTTATTTGAAAAAAAAGTTACCTTTATTAGAACACAAATTAATAGAATCATAATTTTAATAGAACAAATGGTATAATATAAAAAACGTGGGTTGGACTCCAGTGGGAGCAGTGTAGGAAACCTGCAAGACAAAAATTAAACAAAAGTATGTGTGCTATGTGGAAGAAGTAAAGAAAGGTAGTCCGAATGAAAGGACGATAGTGAGAATGGAAGGGAGTGGGAGTGGGTGGAAGGGAGAAGGGGAGGGAGAGTCAAAAGAAGAGAGGAAAGAGATTAGGGGCCATATTATCAAGGAACGGTGATAACATTATCGCCGTTTTAGCGGCAGAAACTGCTGCTAAAGCGACCATAAGGGGTTGATAATATGCCCTTGTGAATTCCCATAGAATCCCAGGTTCTGTTGTGAACCTGGGCTCCTATGGGAATTTACAAGAGCATATTATCAAGCCCATTGTCGCCGCTTTAGCTGCAGTTTCCTGACGCTAAAGTGACTATAATGTTATCGCCGTTCTTTGATAATATGATCCTACAATTTTAATTACGGGAAAATCGCTTGCCTGCACTTATGCACCCAGGGTGCTGCACCCCAGCCCCTTCCCCCGCACTGTGCTCAATTGTAGGCTTCACTGCTCACCTGCCACCACCGGTGTGTCCCACAACATGTTGGTGCAAGCTCTGAGTTCGGGGTACGTTTGTATGGAATATTAGGTCTCCGGTCTGGGACGGTGTCTTGATACCACAATGGAAAGTGTCAGAATGCCCAGGGCATCATTGCGAGGTCAGCTCCCGCTTTGCCCTTCTTGAGGCAATCAATTGAATGTCTGAAAAGGGAGAAATAATTTAATGGTGGAAACGTCTGGAGGTAAGTGAAGGTTTATTTCAAGCTTGAAAGAAAACATAAGTTGAGTGCATCCTTCGTTTTTGAAGTACGCTCTACCAACTGTTAGTGGTAATCGTGGTTCAAAGAGGAGTTGGAGTGCTCGAGAATTCACAAGGTTAAATAATACGTTATACGAAGGTTTAAATAGAAAGGAACAGAGCGCATGCCAAAAGCATAATGTGCGGGTGTAATGCAGTGGTGGAAGCCTATGTGCATGTACACTTAGTAACGAGTTGACTACAGTGCCCTAAAAGCCAACGCCATGTGTCTGTAAGGCAGTGCTGCCCGCTGGCTCAGGCCTGCAGCATGGTACAGCAGGTCCTTAAAATGAGACAGATGTGACTGAATGAGGTCAGAAATTCCATCATTACGTACGGCAACATCGCTTTTTCGCACATGCGCACTCAGGGTGATGCACCCCACCCCTCCTGCAGCATCGCGCTCAACAGGTGTCTTTAGGGCAGCGCTGCCCGCAGGCTCAAGCTCAGGCCTACAGTATGGTACAGCAGGTCCTTAAAATGAGACGGAGATGTGACTGAATGAGGTCAGAGATCACATAATTACACACGGCAACATCGCTTTTTCCCACGTGCGCACTCAGGCTGATGCATCCCACCCCTCCCGCAGCACCACACTCAAGATGTGTCTGTAGGGCAGCGCTGCCCGCAGGCTCAGGCCTACAGTACGGTCTAGCAGGTCTTTAAAATGAGACAGACATTAGACTGAATCAGGTCAGAGATCACATCATTACGCACGGCAACATCGTTTGTTCGCACCTGCGCAGCCAGGGTGATGCACCCCACCCGTCCTGCCGCACCACGCTCAATTGGATGCCCTGTGCACCCAGGTCGCCCTGCGCACCTGCTGTCATTGTTGTGTGAGCAAACACTACGGACAACAGTGCTCACAATTCAGGTGGAGTGATGATTGCAGGATGGTGTTCACGTCATGGATCTCTTTCGTAGACGACGGGCAGTAGGGCTCACAATATAGAGTCCGTGTTGATTGCCAGGATGGTGTACACCTCATGGATCCCTTTTTTTGATTGCGCATTGCGATATGTGAGGTGGATGTGGCCATATCACCTGAGGCAGTGTGGAAGAAGAGGGACGTGCGTAGACGTGGTTATCCTTTTTATACTTACGCAAAGGGTGCTGGGCTTGCATGCGCCAGGCCAGCGTTGGGGTGTGAATAATTTTTTGGGGGACCTAGTGGTTGTTCCTGTCTGGCCAGAAAGTGTACTTATGTGTGTTTCGTTTGTAATTTTGACCTCGCAGAGTGTGCAATTTAGATTAGTGTAGCATGTGTCGGGAGGGCGGAAACTATCGTTAATGAGATGGTGTTTGAAAAGATTGAATGGGGAACATTACATGTCGTTGTCAAGGTTGTGAATATGTGCAGACAACATGTCAATGGTGTGCGGTATTATTGAAAGTGTTGCTATTGCGAAGCGTCCACATGTAAATGTGATCGGATGGAGGGAGGATCGGCAGTGAGGCTATGTCATACACAGTGATAACACTCATTACAGTCAAGGAATACACGTCAAATGTGAATCTGAAAGTCTCACATATTACACATTAGTATATTGGTAAAGCCTGACAACAGAGCGTACAGCAAAATAAATCTACACATTGCTGTTTACTGTTTGTCACATGTGATCTAGGATGTGGACTCTGCCCGTGGCTCCTGATACTTCTTGGAGCCACAAATACCCAGGCCAAAAGGGAGCACAATAATGTGCACACACACCAGGGGCATCGTGTAACACATATTTGTTTTTTAATGGAACATTTGAGAGGCATGGCAATCACATGTGGAAGGCTAATGTACAGATCATGAATATTGAACAAGATGATCGTTGCATGTTGTGTGTAGTATAAGATATGTGTACACAGCAAAAAAACTTTTCAAAAAAGCTCTCTAAGCAGAAGAGGTGTCTCTTATAAAATGCTGTAGAGAGAAACAGTAAAATGAATGGGGTCGTCCAACTGTTACAATGGGAAATGTTTATGAAGCAATCAAATGCTTTTTTTTTAAGGTCACATGGCAATCACGCACCGTGCACGCAAGGAGGCCGCACCGACGCAATTTTAACAAAATATATTTATCATCATGTTAGTTTATTACAGTTAGAAATATATAAATGTTTGAAATTTTTTAGATTATAGCTTGCTCTCATATAGTGTTTAAAGTTATTTAGATATACTTTTGAAACAAAAAAAAGAGGGAATGGCGTACCTCGCGTGACACCATACCTCTGTAACATGGCCCATGGCCTGGCAGCGTGTACTTGTCGCATACACAAGGCGCAGCGGGCGCGACCCATACGTACATGACGTAACGCGTGGCTTGGTACTGTGTACCCATCTGATACCAAAGTAGAAGCTGGGGTGACTTCATGCCCATATGATGTTACGCGGGATGCAGTGCCACAAAGTCGTCGGATACAAAATGTGCATCATTTACGAGTTTAGCAATATGATGGATAGGATTTGCATGGTGATGGAGCTTAGTACGCTACTGGTATGGGAGTGCAGTTTTCTCAGCAAAAAAAAATATATACATTTTTGGGGGAAGATATAAAATATTACATAATTTTAAAGTTAAAATAAAAGAAGTATAATAGAATTGCAAAATAGTTTTTAAAAATATTGAAGATATAGGTTTTAGAAACAATAAAATATGAAATTAACATTTAAAAAACCTTAGAAATTCACAAAAATAAACAGGTTTTAGGCGCGTTATAGTTAGTTGAACATTTGACTCATATAAAACCAGAGAAATTTGCCTGTTATAGTTAGTTGAGCTAACTATAACTTGCGCACCCGCAATGCACTGCTGATGATGTCACATATTACATCACTCATGACATGGTCAGTAACATCACTGATGACATCACTGATGACATCTCAAATGACATCATGCACATGACATCTGTTGCACATACTGATACTTTAATGTAAACTTTGATACACCCATTCTAAAATGCTGACTACTATTTTTGAAACCATACACAGAAGAATGCCATATACTACATATCACTCACTATTTCCTAGGTCTACACACTTACTTGTAGTTACTCATCAATACAGGACTATAATATGCACTCATACATCTATACATACAGTCACACTCCGCCACTTATCCATAGATGGATGACAGGTAATTTCTTAAAATTGAACGGTGAAAAAACCGAAGTTATGGTCTTCGGAGGGAGCCAAGATCTCTGGTCAAAGGACTGGTGGCCTCCATCCCTGGGAGATTGCCCGACTCCCACCCCTATTGCTAAGAACCTTGGAGTACAAATTGATCCCGCCCTTTCCTTCGACCCCCAGGTAAATAGGACAGTGTCTACTTGCTGTGGCACCATCAGAATCTTAAAGAAAATTGTCCCTTACCTGTCCTTGGCAGCCCGGAAACAAGCAACAGCTGGCCTAGTACTATCGAGGCTAGATTATTGTAATGCCCTTTATGGTGGCATCAATAAAGGCTCTATCCATCGCCTCCAAATGGTGCAAAATGCTGCAGCCAGATTGGTTCTAAGCCTCCCTAGGAGGACATCTGCAACAATGGCCAGAAGGGACCTTCACTGGCTTCCGATTCCATCTAGGATCTCTTTCAAAATTCTCTGTCTGGCCCATGGTGCTATCCATGGCTCAGGATCTGAAAGCATTAGATCTCTTCTGTGTGCCTACACCCCTACTAGAACGCTCCGTTCATCTTCAAAGAATAGGCTGGTAGTCCCTAGGTTTGCTAAGGTTAGATGGGGAGGTAGAGCCTTTTCCACCTTGGCTCCCAAACTGTGGAACTCCCTTCCCCTTGAGCTCACCAGTCAATCCTCCTTGACAATTTTCAAAAAACTTCTCAAAACCTGGCTTTTCTCTCAAGCATATTAGATTCTTGCTCTCCCAAATGGCCTTTGGTCTTCCTATCTGGAGTTTGGACTTTCTATGTCTGTTCGTATTGCGCCTTGATGCCCCTTGGGGCTAAGTTTTGCGCGGTATAAAAACGCCATTCATTCATTCATTCATTCATTCATAGAGTTACTCACACACCTAGTGAGTCATGCAAAGAATCAATCACATACCCATTTACTCATCTATACAGTTATACACACCAACTCCATTATTTTTAGACATACCACATCACTTACTTATACAGATACTAACACATATTTACTGTCTTATACATTCACTGATAGCAGCAGACACTTATTTATACACCCACTCTTAAAATAATGTACTCTCACGTATAGTCATTAATATACTCCAACTCTCACATCTACTGCCTTAAAACATAAGTAGTTACTCACAGATATACCACTGAGACATTTATTCACTCACCAACACACCCATAGACACAATAACTCACCCATACAACCCTTTGCAGATGTACTTTTTAATCCATACAACAACTGAATCACCCACTCAGACATCTGTGCACAGACTAATACACCCCCCATGCACCCACCCACATAGGCACTCAGAACCCGTAGAAATACGCAGACTACAAATCAATAACCTAGATAGACACTCACGTAGCTATTCAGCAATCAATACAGATGCTTAAACACCAACGGAGAGACTATTACAGACTTTTACACAGTTTAATCACTAAACCATGCATTCAGTAGTCCGGTGCTGTAGCACTAGGTTGAGCCACATAAGTAAAACAATACCAACAAACAAATTTCAGGCTGCCTAAAACTGCCATTATTCCAATGCTTAGAAATGGGGAAAATAAAGTGTCCTGATTTTACTAACACTAGCTCTTTTTTCAGTTTGGAAATGTAGGAAGGTATGCATTTGGGGCGCTATCTTTATCAGGAGACATGTGGGAACAAAAAAACAGTAGAACATTTGTTTTTACCAGATGGACTTCTCTGCAATTGCGTTTTCCAGATGTAAGCTAGTGTGAAAGAAAAAAGACATATTACAAAATGCCATCTGAATCAGAGGATAGTTTGGAAACCACAAATTCAGATCCATAGAAATAATCAATTCCTAAACTCAGTATCTTGTGTACATTTCAGAAATGCATAGGCTTTATTCCTGCTCATTTTTCATTCTATACATTTTACCATAAGAATTGCTTTATAGTCATTACTCAATGAAAATAAATTGTAAGGTGCAGCTCAGTTGTTGGCTCTTGGTATCGCATGTTTTTCAAACCTTATGTATCACCACAACCAGAACAGTCTATTGCACATTACGGTATATTGCTTTTGTGAATCAGCCATCGTGACAAGAAGTTATAGAAGAAAACATTGTCACAAATAGCTGTTTTGCTTTCTCATTTTCATTTGTTTTTATTTCAATAGATAGTTTATTTGGGAAAACATGAGGGATCTACACCATGACCCCTTGCTGAATTCATTATTTGCTACTTTTCATAAATGTATAGCTTTCCAAGATCATCAATGTGTTTCACATCTTTCTACACCACAAACTGCAGGCATGCTGAAACACCAATTATTAAAAATAAACTAGGCAAAAACGGTGGTAAGAAACTGCTTGCTCCTGAAAGTTGGGAAGATGTGCCTTTTTTACAATATTTTTATGTATCCAGTCAATCACAGACCCATAACAACAATTCAGGATTTGAGAGAAGAAAATAAAGAGTAAAAGAAATGAACAAGGTAGTTTACAAATGCGTTCTTCAGCTTATTGACATATCTTTCGAAAAGTTGTAGTTATTGCCAACTATCCATGACCATATCTTCACCTTTTGCTTGTATTATAGAGTCTGTAAAATATAGAATTTTAATCTGTTTGCCATATTTGTATACATTTCTGGATAGCACATACTCTAAGGGAATATATTTTTTCACTTTGTTTTGTACTTCTCATTTTAGCTACCTGTTGTGCAAATTGCGGTGGATCTGGTGATTTCTAATTTTGTAAGATTAAAGCTCGAGCTCTTAGGGATGCATTAAAACAAATAGTTTTTGTTGCACTGTTAAAGTTTTATTCGGGATCCCGAATAGGATAGTTATAGGGTTGGGGTCTATTTTCTGTTTGAGTCACCTGTTGATCGACTGAAAGACCCTAATCCAAGAGTCAGTTAGTTTAGGGCAAGAAAAGCATATATGGAGCCAGTCTCCTCCTTGATGATTACACCTAGGGCTGCCTGGTGATATTTCTGGGAGTATTTTATGGAGTTTCTCAGGAGTGTGGTATAGTTGCCATTTGGAGAAGAGTGACATACGTTTAAAATTTGCTCCGTGTACGGCTTCGTTAGACCATTTGTTATATTCCTTCCATTGAGCTGCTTCTATATGACAGCCTGTGGTTACATGAATTTTTAAAAGACCTCTCTGGACTATGTGGTCATAGATTTGTTGCTGGAGAATGTGCTACCAGTTCCCAATTCCTGTTGTATGTTTGATATATAGTGCATGAGTAATGATTGTGGGAAGTAATCCCTCCGGAAGACATAGTTTTTGATTTAGACTAGACATTTGGAGGTAGGAAAATACTAGTGTTGAGACGCTTCTGTTTTGTCTTGTCTGATTTGCTACCATGACTTCCTCTCCCATCACCAGATCTTTTATTTGATAGATTCCAAGGGCCTCATTTATAAAAAGTGACGCATCCTTGCGCAAACGCAAGGATGCGTCACTTTTCCGTACGACACGCTGCGTCAGAAACTTGCGGCGCGGATGCGTCATATCTACGGAATGACGCACCATGCCGCAAGGGGAGGCGCAAGGCGGGGAAAAGTGACGCAGACGCGGCCGTCCTGACGCATCGAAAAGACACGCAAGTGCGGGAAAAATGCCGTAAGTCGCATTTGCGGAACGACGCAAGTGTACGCATCGCTGCGTCACTATCACGTTGCGTCAGAATCCGGAAAACGACAAAAACACGCGCATCTATCACCAAATTCTCCCGCAAATGGAAAAAATTGCCACCATGGAGCCTGAAGGACAGAGCAGCAGCCAAGGAAACCTTCCACATGGCAGCCAGGATGCCCAGCCTGCAACACAGGGAGAAACCCTTGGAAAGAGGAAGCGCAAAACAAATTTCAGTGCTGAGGAGAACAATACACTGATAAGTGAGGTAACAGACCACCAGCACCAGCTGTTTGCTAGTTCCAAATTGCCACTATCCAAAAAAGAGGCTATTTGGCAGGACATATTGACCAAGGTGAACTGTGTGGGCCAATCTAGGCGGACAGTAATTGACCTCAAAAAACGGTGGAATGATATAAAGCGCCGCACTAAAGAAAAAATGGTCAAAAAACGGAAAGACTCTTGGCTTACAGGAGGAGGCAGCCCATCACAACAAGAAGAGCTGGATGACCTTGAGGAGCGGGTTGCAGCGGTCATCCCAGAGGAGTTGGTTGTTGGAATCCCAGGGCAGGACAGTGCACTGCATGAGGAACTGGAAGACACACAGGACGACACACAGGGTAAGTCCCTACAAGGGGAAATGTGCAAAGAAGGTAATGTTGTGCTGTGCATAAACTAAGGTGGCTGGTTCAATTACTGACGTATTGTGGAAAGAGAAATCATGCAATGTCATGAACTGTGAAGGGTCTACAAAAAGTATTGTACCAGGGACATGCACATGTTACATTTGGGAAACAGCTACCCCTGTGTAAGTAAACATATATGTCCAAAGTGAAGTCCCAGCCCACTGCTGCACCTGACAAGTGCCACACGCAGGTGCAAAGATATAACTACCCTCCTGAAAATAAAATCACACAACATCCTGCAACAGACCGAGTTTCACACTTGTATAACTTGGACTGCTACCACTGTGCTGGCAGGATGTTATTTTGTTCATGTAGTGGTGCCACAATGTGCCACACCCACAATAATAGGCCACAGACAGCCATGTAACATAGTACAACATATCATGTCATTGCATCATTCCCACATTAAAGTGTCAGAAAGCGCACTTCCAGGGCTGTTGCTAAGGGTATACCCAGAAACATCTATGTCCAATTGACAATGTACAATAGGAACATCAAAATGTAACTATCATGCTGCGCCACAAAGATATGCATACACAGGGTCTGTGTAAGGCTTGCACAACCTGAATTAAAACGTAATCTTCCCTCCATGATAAAACCAACATATCTCTTTTGCATTCAAGTGGACACATAGAAAGATGAAAAATCTTTTCATGACTGCATCATGCAGGAATGTGTCCCTTCCATGCACACAAACACTGATCCCCTGCACCGCAGGACCCCCTGCAACATGGTGCAAGTCTGCCTGGGTTGGCGCATGCCAAGCATTGTGCACCTGTGTTGTTGTGATGGACAGGTGTGCTGCTGAGTATGGCCATGGGCCTGGTCACGATAATGTAGTTGTCGTAGTACATGGTCAACCATGGCACATTAGCGTGCCTGCTCATTCTGAGTGTACCAGTGTATGGGTTAACAATGCCTCTTCGATGATTGTCGTGCTGCCACATGCAGGTGACACAGAAGTTGTCAGTGACAGTGATGGTGATGTCTGTAGCAGAGTTATGTCCTGGCAGGTGAGGTGGCATACAGGGTTGAAGGTGAGGAGGTACCTGACATTGTATTCTTGCAGTGTTCAAGAGGAATAAACCTTTGTTCACAGTGTGTACCTGAGCCAGTCAAATGCAAACAGCGTACAGTATGGTTGCCGTAGTGTCATGCGATGACCATTTCAATGTATGCTGCACAATGTCAACTATGCAATGCATGTGTACCAAAATAATATATCGAAATTCTTCTTCTTTGTGACCCCAATTATGTTGTGATATAAGTACTACATGTGGTAATGTGTGTCAGTATGTAAAAAAAGAAATATTGACAAATGTGAAAGAGTAAGAAAAATGTTGTGCATTTATGTGTCAAACAATAACAATTGGTTGTGTCATGGGGGACATATGTCTGAACTATTATTTGGATAGGTGTACATCATGAGAAATATGGGGTAACATTACAGATTATGAACTAATGCTGTGTACATAATTTTTGGCTATGAAAAATGGTGTGTGCATCACTCACTAATCTGACTCCATTGTGTGTGTTGTGGTTGTTCATAAAGGTATTTAATGCTTCAGGTCTGGGTGTGTGGTGACAAGGAAACTTAATCCATGTACTCACTGAACTTTGAACAGTGTATTTAAAGTCTCCGCTGTGCAACACCTACTCTACAGTTGCAACATGCCTAGTATGAACAATGAATGAAATGGAATGTCATGACATGGCATGTTTTGGTATAATGTATGTGCCTTTTTGTACAAGAGTGTCACACCTGTTGTCCATGGGGGCACAGTGTCAAACATTGGCAATTGTGGAGGGAGAACTGTGAGTTAACAAATGCAGGACAGAACAATCAATGTCTCATGGTTGCAGGGATGTGTGTGTGAGTGTGTGCTGCAAAACATATTGAGGCCCCTTCACAGAATGAACTCAAGACTCAATTCTAATCTTACTACTATATTGTAATTCACAGAATGCACTTACTATTTTTTACATTCACAGAATGAACTTAATACTTTTGGTATTCACAGAAGTTAGGATTTTGCCTAAAGTGTCTCTGAAGACAGACTTAAGATAGAGTAAAGGCTCAATCCTAACTCCTGTGAATACCAAAAGTACTAAGTTCATTATGTGAATGCCCAAAGTAGTAAGTGTATTCTGTCAACACCAAAAATGTATCAAGTTTACTATTGAGTCTCAAGTTTGTTTTGTAAATCTGGAACACATTGAGGGAAGTCACACCTCAAAGATGTGTCCCAGTTCTCTTCAGCCTATGCAACCCTGCCTTTGTGTCACCTTAAAGGAATCAGCCAGCCAGGCTCACTAGTCTGAGTCAATCACAATGCTGTGAAGTGCTGGTGTGACTTGTAATAGTAAGTGGGATAATACATGCTGGAATGTTGGCCATGTTTGCCATGGAGGCTGAAATGCAGCCTGCATACCAAACATGCAAGTGGGTATTACGGCTCTGGTCATCATGGGTGGTACCTGAGTCATCTTGCCAACATGCATATGAGCCACATCATCTAAGATGTCCCCTACCCACCCTCCCATGCCATGATGACACATAGCATTATCACATCAGTCACTCATCCCTTGGGTCTCCATAATAAGTCATTTCAGTTCTCTCATCTGAGCTCACACTCCACATATGGTCTATGAACTACCACTAAGGCCACCACCCCTGTGTTCATGTGTTCCGTCATCACTGAATATTGTAAGTCGCAATTAGCCTACTCCATGCCAGCCGCTGTGCAAGCCCACAGCAGACGGATGTACATGGTGTGCTGAAGCCACGCCTATGGGAAGTCCAAATGTGCCCATCTGGGTCTCAAATGCAATCATTTCCAGCAGCAACTGATATACAGTCATTCACTGATGCAGCTCAGCCAGCCTCCATGCACTTATACATGGAAAACATTTGAGAATGACAACAGGCCTTTCCAAACATGACCCACAGACATTGCACATGCCTACACTGCTGACAAACCTCAACCACCACCCTGGTCTCAAACACAGCCTACACCAGCGTTACTGCAAGCGAAAGTCACACCTGGATACACAACTGTGCATACCACACCTCCACCCTCTGCAAGCCTAACAAACAGCACTACAGGGACACGGCATGGTAGAGCACTGATCTCTAAGTAGCAAGAGGCACCAGCAGATACCTTGGTAAGAACTGTATAAACACCAAGACACCTGAAATGTAAAACGCATACATGGACCCAATGAGGGAGAACCACAAATAAACAATCCTACATAATGGAAAGTCCTGCTAACTAGTCAAGGTTCTGCATTTATACAACAACCTATGCTGCAAAGCCACAGACATCACCCTGGCACTACAGACCTGTGATAAGTGTCCAACAAAGTTCACCATAAACAACAACAATTTCACTACAATAACTTTGCGGTACACATGAGATGCCACAGGCAGCACCACCCAAACCTCTCACAACACAACAGCCATACTACCATACCCACCGGGACACCAGTCACAGCTCAATGCACACCCTCAAACATGAGATACAGCCACCTGTGGGAACACTACAGCCCTGTCCTCATTATATCAACAACAGCACCAAGATCACCATATTCACAGCCACAGGTGACATCTGCAACCTCCGGGACCAGAAGCTGTGAGTGTGCTCCAACATAGACTAACACCACACAGATTTGCTACACTACACGATGCAGGATTCTAAGGAACAATGCTTAACTGGGTCACTCACCCCAGCAAGAGGTTCAAGGATCAGACTGACAACCTTCGCCTTTAAAAGCACGTTATTACAATGCTGAATGCAAGAGGGACCATCCATGTGTCTGACCCTTGTCAACATCAACAGGGCTGCCTCAGCACCATTTGTAACCAAATACAGCCTCAACATTGTATCCATTGCTGATGACAGACAACTCATACTCTCTCACACCTAAGACTACACCAACTAAACACATGAAAAACAGTGAGGAATGCAGTACGTCCCAGTCTGCATCAACCACAGCTGCATGTAATCAAAATCAGAGAATACAGAAGTCTGTGTCCTTGGAACAACTCCTTCAGCATGTGAAAACACATGTTGCATCTACCACTCTGATGGGAAGGGGCTGCCACTAACGCTCAAAGAGATACGTCTTGATGAGTCCTCTGAATGGGAGTAGGTCCTGGGTCTGCCGTAGATGGCCCGGGAGTGCAAGGTCTTGGCGGTGAGGTAGGACAGGGAACTGCTGCTGGAGGTTGGTCATACGATGCGGTGGACAGCGGTGAGGGCGAGGCTGGTGGAGCGGACGTGGCGTGTGGGGGTGTAGAAGCTGAGTCTGCTGCACATGTAGGCTGGTCCGGCCTAATGGAGTGCATTGTGTGTCTGGGTGTGGAGCTTCAAGCTGATCCACTTGCTGATGGGGAACCAGTGTAGGTCTCACATTTGGGGGATGATGTTGCTGCGGTGAGGGACGTTGACAATCAATGAGCCGTAAGTGCATTGGATGTGTTGCAGTAGTAGTAGGTCTTTGTCAGGGAATCCTGCCTACAGTGCGTTGCAGTAGTCCAGTCTGCTGGTGCTCAGGGCCTGCGTCACAGTTATTTTTGTCTGGGGTGGGGATCCACTTGTGGATCCTGCATAGCATGTGGAGGCAGTTGTAGCATGAGGGGAAGATGGTGTTGACCTGCTCAGACATGGAGAGGGAGGAGTACTGGAAGTATTGTAAGTTGCGTGTATGGTCAGTGAGTGTTGTTGCTGTTCCCAGTGTGGTTGCCCGACAGGAGTTGTCCCAGGCTCAGGGTGTGGGTCCGAGGATGAGGACCTGTGTCATCTCCAAGTACAGTTTCACACTGCTGCTCCTCATCCAGTTGGTGAGGGACTTCATTTCCACGTGGAGGTTTGTTCATGGTGTGTGTGGGTCCCTGGTGATGGAGTGCAAAATGCCACATGCACTTCCTACTGTGCTGGAATGTGTCCTCAATACACACCAACAACATCAGGTCATGCACTCAAGTTGAATGTTGCAAGTGTGCAAGCACTGTCTGCCCATGTGCCATGTTTTTTGGTAAACATTTTGTATCCATCAAATGATTAATGCCATGTCACTTTTTGTACACATGAGTGATGATGTGTCGCTTGAACTTTGACATGTTGAAACACAGCAAAGTCAAAAAGGGTAGATAACTCTAAATTGTGCATTTCTACACCACATGTCAGACATGATCATAAACATACATCTATTTTTGATTTCAGGCCATGGTACACCTACTCTGGAGCTGGAAGCCATGTTTGAAACGGACAATGAGGGTGGTGAAAGTGTAACAAGTATGGGCACAGGAATCATCCAGGACATAATACAATCACTACAAACTCCCTCTCCACCCACAAGATGGCAAAGCAGCCCAGTAGGATCTCCGGTTGGCCAACAGGGAAGCACTCCTATGCCACCTCCCACAACATCTGTGCCTCACCAGTCGCCAAACACACTAAATTCCTTTGAACAGCGTGTAGTGGATGTGCAGAGTCAGTTGGCACAGGAGGTGCGTAAGGGCATTGAGAGCATGGCAGGGACCCTAGAGGGAGTGCTCCGGTGCCTAACATCAAATAATGCCAGTGCGGAAACTGGTAGCACCACTGAAGCACCACCACGCACTTTGTTTGACGCCATGACTGAAATTTCCGAAGTCATGCAGCAGAGGCACAGACAAATGCCCACCACAAGTGCCAGCTTTGAAGTGGCCAACACTCTGAAGGAAATACAGGACACCCTCAAACAAATGACAGCCAAACAGGATGCATACCTCACAAAATTGGCTGACTACCAACGAGATGTGACAGCTGTGCTTGAGAACCAGCAAATAATGCTGAATGCATTTATGCGGTACCTGATGGGCATCGAACATGTAGCATGTCCAACACCATCAACATCTGCAGTCCATGATGTGGCTATGCCTACTGTGTCGACTGCCCCACTGGTCACACCATCAGCTGTGCCAAACACATCTGATGAAGATCAATCTGAAGATTTCCCAGTCCTCCGCAGAACAATGCGTTAGAAGCACATATTGTCAGGAGTCGGATTCTCCTTCAGTAGCAATTGTTGTCATCACAAACTACATGTTCCACAAACCCTGTGATCTGGGTGGAGTATATAAGGGCAGAACCTTCGGAGAAAGACGTTGGATTATTTTTGTACCTGACCCGGAGGTGGAGTAGGAGGTTCATCCTTGGGAGTGCTTGTTCCTTGTGTTTCCTTGTCTTGGTCCTCTCTGTTCCTACCTGCCGATTTTGCAGGATTCCCCGTTGGCTGAGCCTTATTGCACCGGCTCGTGCGGGGAACATTTCTTTTGTTTCCGTGCTCGCCAAACCTCGGCGGGTTTCCCAAGTCCTGGAGGTGTCCTCCGTTGGCTGAGCCTTCTTTCTTCAGCTTGTGCGGTGGACGTGTATAGTTTTCCTGCTTTCAATGCTCTCCGTTGGCTGAGCCTTCTTTCAACGGCTTGTGCGGAGTAGCTCTGTTGTGGGTTCTCACGTCTTGTGGAACCCGTCCTTCGGACCCAGACCTGTGAGCTCTTCGACCAGGTACTGTACTTACATCTTATAGGGGTGACGTAACCCCAACCTTTTACTTTGGTTTGGTCCGTATGCAGAATGGTCCTTGTTAGGATATGGTGAAACCTGATTTTGGACATTCATCTGTTCGGTTATGGTATGTACTATTGAGTACTATTGTCATTTGGAAAGTAGGGAAAAGGTCTACCCTAGCTAAACTCAAGGCTGATTGTGTATTTCAGGTGGAGAACCTACACGCTTCATACACATATCCAGGATAAGCATGGGCGGAAAATCCGTTTCGCTCGCAGATTTTGCGGATTTTCGGTAAATTCGCAATCCGCGAGATTCGCGAATCTCCCGCAAAATCCGCAAATCCGCGAGCAGCGGATTTTGCTCGCACTGCTCGCACTGTTCGCGTGAGTTCGCGGCTTCCCTGTACAACTTCGCGCCCCGCGAATAAGTGCAAAATTACAGAAATACGATCTTAGCAAAACTGAAACTACTTACCAGGTTCAAAAGTTCAGGCTCATCATTAGTAGCCATTTCCTGTAGTGCTTCCTGAGGGGCCCCTCCAGAGTTCAGTTGCCAGTTGCAACTATTATGTGACCCTGCTCTGAACCTCAGAATAGTTACACATATGCCACAAAGGTCCTGAATTACAGCTAAGGGAGACAAGCAGGAGCCAGGCTGGAAGTTCAAATCCATTAATCAGCCCCTAATTCATTATTGTCAGTTGGGGCAGGGCAGGTGTTGTAACTAATTTTGCAACAATGAAAGCACTTAGCAAGTGCAAAAGATCACTAATCAGGAAGCACTAAGGAAGCAGGTGCCAGCTAAAAAAATATTCTGTGACACATTAATCAGCCCCAAATTAATTCAGGTCACTTGAGGCAGGGAAGGTGTGCTTGCGTTGCCACAATAATGTACACTGACTGGACAACCAGAGGGTGCTGTGATGAAACAGAGGGTGGCATGGGTGGGCCAGAGGGTGGCATGAGTAGTCAGAGAGTGGCAGTGGTGACAGAGAGTGGCAGTGATGAAGAAGAGTGTCCCAAACAGGCTGGACACGTAGAAACAACAAGTTCGCGAAACTTGCGACCCGACAGGTAAGTTCGCAATTTGCTAAATTGTACAAAACCCTCGCGAACTGGCAGAAACCCGCGCAAACACAAAAAAAAAAAAATCCGCAAATTCGCGAGAATTCGCGGATTTTGTTGATTGCGAGTTCGCAAATCCGCAAAATTTGCGAACGCGAGATTCGCAAAATTCGCCCATGCTTAATCCAGGACCACTTAGTAGGGGAAGAGAATTATCTTCAGGGCCTCTCTTATTTTTGTTACAGGTATGGGGAACTGATATCTAGAGTATTTCATGTGTACATCCTTTACTTTAAAGAGAGATACGATCATTATTGTTATTTTGTCGTTCCAGATCTCCCTCCCTGCCGTTCCCTTCCTTTCCTCCCTGTTCCCTTCCCCTTTGCCCTCACTTGATCCTTCCTCGACCCAGGCTATCATAGCTTTCTGGGTCCGGTTAGATCAGGAGGTGGCTCCAATTTCATCATCCCGCTGATCCCGAGGACTTGGAGGATAACACATATAGTAGCAGCACAATAAATGAACACTGTCTGGTGCTCATCATACCCCAGTAATGTCGATAAACACATTACTGGTAGGCAAAGGATGAACAATAAATTATCTGTGGCCTCCCTCCAAGAGGTGAACTCATGATGTTGACATTCCCTTATCACACAATTAAAAACTACTCACTCATGTTTATGTGTGGACTGTGCATGTACATCCTCAACCCTACTGTATGTCTCTCTTCAGTATTAGAGTCCTCTCATACCTTGATACTTGCTAAGTTGTCACTTACATCAATTTGCTAACACAACATGCAATGTCCAACTGGAAAGGTTCAGAAAGTGACTAGGAACGTGTGTACTACAGCATTGCTAATGTGCTACATGACGAATGATGTAATAAGTTAGAACGACTAACACTACAAGTTTGTACAAGGAGGGGGTGAGTGTTAAAATCAGATCTGCTTGCACACTACCATTAATGTGGGTGTGTCCAAGGTGTATGTATGTGATGATGAAATATCTGACATACCACATGTATATATGAAAGCAAAACATCAGTACGAGGCTGGCATCAAAGGCACATCCTATGGATTATGTATATAGGGACAATTGTTGTGCAGAGTTGAAGCACATCTGTGAACATACACAACATGCGCAAGACCAGCTGAAGTTAGCCTGGATGTGAAAACCACCCCCACTACAAATGCAGCACTCCATGTATGCAACCTTGTGAGATAATACAACTGTCTGCTCAGGACACCGTGTAAATACCAAGCAACAGTCTCATGTTGACACTGCTGAAGCACCTTACCCCGTCAGCTGACAATTACAGCTATGAACACCCAGCTGTATGCCAATGCACAGTGTTGCCTGAGCTGCATCCTCCTACACACATGTCCTGCCCACAGATATGGCATAAAAATGTGTGATGCCAACTACAGCCGCTGGCACTAGTTACGTTGACTGGGTCACACCTGCAACTGGCATTGCATACGCAATACACAACTTGTACAAGATCAGGCAGACATACGGGCACCAACACCATGGAGGGATGCCTTGCCATCATCTTCAGGAACTGCCTCCAACAGACTAATGCCATTATGACCAAGTGATAGCACAGTCCTGAACATGTCCACTCCTGTATCAAAGTCAACTACAGGACAACTCCATGTTGTACCCTTGCATACAGACATACTTGATGTGCCACAACATTTGGCAACTACAATGCAGATCACAGACAGCACAACTACCTACAATACGTGGACTATGTACAGCTCAGTCACTCATTGACAAACTCAGCCTATTCAACCTCACCGCACTCCTACACAACATCACCCACATCAGATATACCCAGGTTGTCATAAACACAAGTCACAAGGTGGAACACACCCGGGCACACATTGTCATCCAAGGTAACTACTGTTTCCTTGGCCATCCCTCACATCCTCCCTGATCCAAGGCCCAATGCATTCTCTCATCATTCTGAAAACATACCATACACATGTCAAGGGCACAGTTCCTGTGCAGACACTGGTGCAACATCAACACAGAGCCCCTTGCCTTAGCACTGATACACACCCCTCCATCCACCATGGGCCACACTAACTCAGATCATTCCCAATCTGAGATGTTGTAGTACATACGCAAATACATGGCTGCAGACTCACTTGAAGCACAACATACAACACACCAACAATGTCACCTGTGTATCCACTGACATACAACGAACAATGCGCATGTGCAGGCTGCTGGATTTAGCTTTGAGGCTCAACCAGACCCCAGGAATTGCACTCCGCCTACAGGGATAACATCACAGATAAATGTACAACTCATCTGATCCACACAAATGCAACATCATAAAGGGCACAATCCTCTACACATCATGCCAATCCATGGCAAGCATAAACTCCATACCAAATTAAACAACATGACTGAGCTCAGCCCTCACTCACTTCACCGGAATATCATACACACTTGGTACAGTCTCCTACCACTAGATCAGCAAATTGAATGTCAACTTAGATGAACATAAGCAAGCCATACCACAAAACATCTTAGCCCAAGTAAGCCACACTACACAACATCCTCTGGAGGCCACATGTTTCACACCACAAACACCGTGATGGACATACATTAAGGAGCACCCGCACACACCTGCCCACATCACTTCTTCCACAGGGCTGCATCCCCCATTGCACACGAACAGTGACAGTACATGGCCTCCAACATTGGAACATGCACCTCCACAGTAATTGCAAATGTTAACAAGTAAATGACATTAGCAGTTACACCCCTGCCGAACAAACAGACGTCAAGACCCACAGGAACATCTTTCAGCACACATTAGCAGACAGTCATTAACCAGAGGGTCATCATCCACCCAGTGATGTTCATTGGAACATACAACATCCCCAATCCTGCTCCATGACAAACAGCATCAAGAGGTCCCTCCTACACGCCACAGCAAAATCCACACAATCCTCAAAGTCTGTCACACTGCCAATCCATAGACAATATACATTGCTTCATTTCCAGAAACAATGTTCCACAACACACTAGCTGCCACACTCCACTATGGCATGCGGCAAGGTAATACACCACACTGGATTGTCTCCTCCCTTGCAGACCAGAGCAGATGATTCTGCATAACACATTTCACAGTACAACACACAGAGTACTGATGCTGAGTCCCTCAGTGACTGTCCCTCAGTACCTTTGTCTACTATGTGTACATGGCCCCACTTGCTGAGAACATCAGTGGACATGGACTCTGCATAGTGCCCTACGCCTAATACACCCAGCTCTGCCTCTCCCTCACCAAGGTACACAACATGACAGGACACAACTAACCACAATGGATGCAAGATGTGCCAACAAGTATGTGCTTCAGCTGGACCAATCTCCATTTGTTGTCAAAAGAGGTCATCACCCTCACAACAACCACTACCACATGGGACTATACCTGGGGGTACCCTGGGCTGGATAAACAGTTCACCACTCATATGTCCAACACAAACTATACATTGTACAGAACACATCCCTCACCCTGTCAGTACGGATAATAGTAGTATCCTCACCATAGTTCTTCACCCTCTGCAAACTGTGCAAGAGCATCAAAATTATTGTCAACTGATGCATTGATTAGACCTGCCACACATCCATCATCATCATCCGGTTCAATGTTAATGCCCTCAATATCAGTATCAAAAATACCCTCCGGACAAAAATGATTAACGTCCAGACAACCGTAGGTAGACGTTCCCAGTGGCTCCCATGATTATACCACTACCGCCAGCACATACAGGATAACTACTGCATCCACACCCATACAGATATACTGACACTCAAGGAGTTCACACACACACACACAGTCAGCCACAACCCTGGGCAACCAAACCTCTACCAATGAATCTGCTTCGAGGCCCACAAGACATACGTCTGCAATACAGACCTAGCCATGGTCACATTTCCCTGCATCTACATAGCCAGCTTGTGAACCAGCTTTCTTTTCCACTTTCAGGAAAGACGTGGGTCATAGTGGCCCTGAGCATTGTGAAACACTGCAAACATTGAGCTACAGTCTCAATACCAGGTGGCCCAATTGATGACGGCCATTGTGCCATCTGACCCTCACTTGTTGTGACGTTGTGTGACGCCTAACCCTGCCTAATAGTCATCATCCATCACCAAGGCACATGGTCATGCGATAATGCTGCATGCATCAAATCTGACCCTTAAACGCCTTGTTCTGCGTTACAGGCACGTGCAATGGGTGTTGCTGGGTGCCTTACCAACAACATCCATTTGCTTTTCACACTGCCCCAGATGTAATAGGAACATGAAATGGGAAGCTCTGTCCAGAAATTACACAGACCCAGGGCAGGCTTGAGGAAGGCTCAATGTTGACAATTATGATGAAGTCTACTTGTCTCACCTTTTTCACACAATGCAGTACATATTGTAAGAGGAAGAGCCCGTTGTGATGATTGATTAACTGAGAGGTGTCCGTTCCTGTACAAGTCTGATGGTCCCCGCAAGGCAGACACACTTGCCCCATTGTGCAAAGGTGACTGCGTTAGCGATGAACAGGACATTGTACAACAGTGATGGTGAGAACAACAGGACTGCGCTGTATCTTGCAGACATGGCACAGTCCTGCCCTCCCTCCTGCAAAAGGGTAGCGCAACAGGAAGGCCTGCTGTGCTTCACTATGGAGAAACTTATTGAAAGAGGTCCCAAAATCTTTACACATGATTGTTGATCACATGGGCTCACCTGAGACGCATTAGCTAAAGTCCCTCAGGGGTGAGTATTGGCCTGTATGAATTAGTGATAGTGTAAGAACATCTGGCTTACAATAGCTAACATGTAATGGTAATCTCAGATATGAGATCATTGTTGACATTCCTTGTCCTGCGAGGATAACGCTCACCCAGAGCTTATTTCACAACTTCATATGCCTACAAGTCAGACTCATTGTGAAAGAAAAATATAATTTATTTGCAAAAAAAGTTCACACTAAATTAAATCTATGCTAAACTACACTACACTTATCAAAACTTGAAATAAAATCCTACACTAAGCTAATCTAAGGCGCTAACATCTACACTTATCTTGTCTAACTGATCCTATACCTACCTCACACATACTACACAACACACAGATAACCCCCCACACCCTATTAAACAATCACACATCAGGCACACATGCACTTAATCTAAACACATACTAATTAACCTACCTAACTAAACAAGGATATATTTTTTTTTAATTTTTCAAAACATTTAACATACACTATACATCAACCCCCCACCCACTCCTAATAACTTAACACTTATCCTAACACTATTCCTAAGTACTACAACTATCCTAAAACTATCTGACTACTTAAACATGTAAACAAGAACAAGGTCCGTAACTTGACAGGTGCAACACCATTTCATCAACAACCACCACAGTTGTTCAATGTCTTTATTCCTGCTCGTCCATTTGAGCAATGGTGGCCTTCATGTCGGCAACCATGGACAGCAGGGTGGCCAGCTGCAGTTGCATGCCCGCAACCTTCAAAGTCAACTCCTTTTGGCCCTTTTCAAAAGTTTCCATTTTGGCCTCTATTTTGTCAATTTTGGCCATCAGGAGCACACCGTCTATATCTGCTTGCGCACAAGCCTGTTTAGGTGGCACTACTGCAGCTCCACCTGTCATTGTCCCAAGGGCCTGTGCAGTGTTGGTTCCAGATTTTGGATGAGTGCTTGTCACTGGGGTCAGATTAGAGGCATGTCCAGATGTGGAACAACTTGCTGATCCTGCAGATTGACTGTCCATTTGGGGGTCTACATCTACATGTGATCCAGTTGCTGGTCCTGAGTCAATGTGTGACCTTTTCCCCTTTTTCATCCTGCTCCGCATGTTGCATGGGGGACTGGGAGTTGGTGATCTCCAGGCTCTTTCAGCACGTAATACCTCATGTCGGCGTCCCATCTGTCTGAATGCACGACCAACATTGCGTATGTGTCGGTATCTTTCTAGACGGATGCGATACTGCCTCTCCTCATCTTGTGACATGTTGTCTGTAATGGAGCAATGACATCCACATCAGTCTGCACTTACACATTGACACCTGTACACATGCACATTATGCGATCTTCAGTACATTTTGGCAAGGGCCTATCGTTAACAGGGCATCTATTTCAAAGCATGGGGTCATCATCATCGATTGTCATACACAGGGATGCTAAGTGATGTTGCGTAATACCTAAGATGATAATTACTGTAGATGGCATGTAAGGCCTCAATACATATGAGATGGTACATTCAAATGCATTTGTCCTGGGCATGAACCCAATGCCCCCCATTCACATATGGAGGCTCCTTCTCAACATGATGCAAGAGCATCTGTGTGCAGGCAAGTTTTCTCTAGGCATTGTAATTTGACACTTCATACGCAGATGCAAAGCAAGGTATATGGACCATCAGCCCTGTATGCTGCACAAGGCAACACACATGTGAAAAGCACCATGTAAACAAAACATGGGCACATTAGCATTGTATTGCAAGGAGAAACACAGTTGTGCACTGCAATAGATTTGGGGACTGACTCCTATCATGTAACTCTTGTACATGGGGTGCTGCTTGGGAGTAAATATGTGGTGTGTTTTCACACAAGGCAACACACACTGCACAACACTTCCATGGTAGACGCTTCTTGACAGGGGACAACATATAGACAGCATTAAGGGCTGGTATGTGGATTGACTATGCATGATCATTGATGCAATGGACATTTAAGCACATATACATCATACCATATCAACTACTGATGTCAATAGGGAATTGTGCCAGTGACCCTTTTAGGTGCATGATTGTTGTGCTAATTAATGATGGACTTGAAGCACTGTTCCATCCCTCTAACAATGGCAAGTACTGACACATGTGGGGCACAAGGAAATCAAACTTGTAGGAGGAATATCTATGTTGTACTACAATGAGCATGTCTCATGTAGCCATGGTATTAATACACTGACTGTCACGTACCCCAAGGGTCCTTGCTCAGCACAACAGTCTTCGACATCTCCATGAGCACACTTGCCACCATTGCATGCACACACCACCACAACATAATATCCTATGCCAATGACACCCATCTGGTACTGTGCCTCACCCAAGACCCAGCCACAACCAAACACAACCTCCATGAAGGAAAAATAGGCACTGCAGAATGGAAGAAGGTCAGTCAGCAGATACTGTAGACACACAATACAGAGGTTATCATCCTTGGCAAATCAACAAGCGCCAGGGACGACGCCTATTGGTCCACAACAACGGTCACTGCAACAACACCCACGGACCACACACCCCACTTGGGATTCTTCCAGGTCTACTCACTCACAACTAACAAACAAGTGGACATCATGTCATCCTTCTGATTTTTCAGCCTGCGCATGCTCCAATAGATATTCAGGTGGATCATTATGGGAACGTGTGAGACGGTCACCCAGGCCCTCATCAACACCCAACTGTACAAGGGGAATGCCCCATACACAGGAATCAATGCCAGACTTCACTTAGAACTACTACCCATAGTAAATGCATCGGCACAACTCTTCTACGACATCCCTCACCACTGCAGCATTTCTACAGGCCATAATGACCAACACCGGGTCACCGTCAACACAAGGATCACGTTGAGGCTCCTCACACACACACACACACACACACACACACATACATGACATGGGCCCAGCATGACTCCTCAAGCGCCTCTCGTTCTCTGATCCTACCGGCCACCTCTGCTCCACCAGCCTCCCACTAGCCACCATACCAAGGATTGACTGCTCCACCACTGGAGGTAGATCACCCTCCTACCTGGCCACCAAGACATGAAACACCCTAGGGGCACAACTACGACTGACCAGGACCATCTTATCTTCATTTAATTACTGAAGACCTGACTATTTCATGAGTAGCAGCACACCCCCTCCCTTCAGTGACTTGAGACCCTCACACCTGAGTATGGTGCTCTATGGAGGGCTAGATGTATTGTTTGATTGTGGTCTATTTTTGTGTGATGTATACTTACAGCAGCACAAGAAGTGTTACTGTGTTCCATGCACACTGTAACACCTCATACATGTGACCCTTATATTTGTGTTCATGCATTTCCACATGGTGCCATTGAGTCCTTGACACTTCCATGCACATGTGATGTGTAAACATGATGCATGCAAGAATGATGCTTTTGGACTGTCTGCATACATGTCATGCATGAGGAGACATTGTAAGCATACAGACAAAGATAGTAATGATTTCACACTCACCAGTGGCCTTAGGATTCTTGAAGGACTCCACCTCATCCCTTGTGTATGGTGGTGGCCCACCTACAAGTGAAAGACAATATACCAGAATGTCAGCGTATGCAGCATATTTCCACACAGTACAGACATTACATGAGAGTCAGTTGTATCTTCAAGATTGGCTTACGTGCGTCCCATGAGGCAACGTCAATCAGACAACAGTCTATGGCTAACTGCTTCACATGTGAAGCACACTCTTGCACTGCATGTATTACACACATGTGATCCCTTGTTTGTGGTGTCACATTGAGATGGCATTTGCTAAAAATCTGCACACTTGGTCCATTGAGAAAGTATGTTATTGTCATGTAGATGTATGTGATTGTGCTTTTATGGGGGACGTTGGTACAATGGTGAATGTGAACATCTGAGTATTCACAGATGTGGCAGCAGATTAATGCGTCACACAACAAAAAATCCACTATCCGCCATATGTATTCAAACAATTCTCGATTTTACGTTGCCTTTTTGACAATTAACTCCTCCCCAATACACATATGGCTTATCATTTGCTTATTCACCATTCACAGATGTACTGGCACCCTTAGATGTGTCAGTGTGTCAGCTTCATTGATGGGTGCAATGTGACAAGAACTGCAAGCAACATGCATTTACACACATACACATTGATGTGTGTGCAAATACAACATGTACACGGTATTCACATTACATGCAAATTTCCAGGCCTTGTAGATGTGTGCCTATTTCCAACGTGACTAAGCACAAGAGTGGATTACAAATATGATTGATGTTGTTGTTTTGGCACAACAAACATGTCACCGGACATAATCCCAGCTGTATGATGTATCCTATGTTTGGGTATGCAAACAAACCTTACTCAGCCCATGGCATGCCATCATGTGTGCACATTGTTGCATGAGTGTATTGTCATTATCATGTTGTTTTCCATTCTGCACTGCATTTTACATCACAAGTAGTTAGTGTACATCCAGTCATTGTGTCAAATCCAAGTAATGAAATGTGATACTTCCTGCACACAGTCATGTAGGAGGGTTGATGCCATTGCATGTTTTGCACTCAATTGACACTTGTGCATCTTCTTTGCACACAGATGGTACTGTAGCACATTGTGTATTTAGAAAAACACATACAAAGACGTGTGTGGATAGAATTAGAACCACTACAGGGTTACTTGTGATGTTGGAAGACAGATGCTCCTCTGAGGTGATGTCCCTGTAGATTATTACTCAATGTACAGGGCCTACACTGTTTGATGGAGTGTGGATCATGAAATTTGCATCCAAGTAGCTGTTGATGTTATGCAATACTTAGTATGTTTAGACCCATTTTTAATAGGATATTGTCACTGCGTGACATATTGTCTCAAGAATCCTTCATGCATACATATGATATACCAGGATGGAACATGTTGTTCCCTTAAGCTAGCATATTTGTGCCTTTCCCTGGCCTTGACCACAAAGTGCTGTCATGCAGTACGACAATACCTATTGCACCATGATGCAAGGGTGGCTGTGTTGCTTTGAAGAATGTATTTGTACCGTATGGGATACCTTCCTGTACGTCAATGGTCAAACTGCATACACATTTTTTGTTGTGTGCTGCACAATGCAGCTGCACACAGGGAAATATGACATACATGGATACATGTAAACTTCACTCCCTGTGGCGCCTCACTTACACCTCCCCAGGGCAGGCATGTGCTTTTTGCGCTGCCTCACACTCGTACATCTCTGGCCTTATCTTCATAGGGCTTGCGCCGCCAGAGCGTAACTTTACCACATGTTAATGAGTGTTGCTGCGGCGGCAGGCCTTCATTACAGAGGCCCCTGGAGCATTGACTAAAGTCCATGGATGTTGGTGTGAAGATGCCAAAGAACACCCATTGCACGCCCTTTTGACACATAACAATGCATTGAAAGTGCTGACCTTTATCATGCATGATTATGCCTCAATGAGCGGCATAGTCCAGCATGGTGAAGATCAATCTTGCTTGTGCGTTACCACTACGTCAGTAGAAGCCATGTGTATCATGCCTTTTGTGAATTGCTAAGTCTGACAATTGCAGGATTTTGCCGTTGGAGCATTTCAAACAGACTACTTCCATGGCTTAGGATGTATGAAACATTTGCCATTTACGGAATTGCAAAATTTTGAAAAACCTCATTTTGCCATGGCATTTTGGTACTTGCAAATTTGCTATTAGTTAAGTGCTATGGGCCTCATTTATGACTTTTTGCCGTAGGGAAGCGCAGAAGGCCTTCCTGCTGCCCTTCCCTACGGCAAAAGAAAAGGGCAGAAATGCGCCATATCTATTAGATACGGCGCATTCCTGTCCTTTTCCCCTGCGCCGGTGCACAATGTGCTGCCTGCACCAGCACAGGCACCCTTGCACAATGGTGCAAGGGTGGCTGCGTTGCGGGGAAGATTATTTTTGTACAGGAAGGTAAACCTTTCTGTACAAAAATAAGCACAAGAGCCTTTTCCTCTTTCTATGTGTGCTGCAGAATGCAGCACACATGGAAAAAGGAAATACGAGGAGAAATAATGACATTTCTCCCTGTTGCGCCTCCCTTATGCCTCCCCTGGGGAGGCGTAAGCTTTTGGCACTGCTTCAGAGTTACGATTTCTGGTAAATGTGGGGCAGTGTCAAAAGGGCATGGTTGTTGCTGGGAACGCCCCCAGCAACACCCATTGCACGCCCCTTTAACGCAGAACACTGCGTTAAAGGGACTGATATTTATTAGGCAGCAGTACGCCACAAAAACCGGGGTACTGCTGCCTGATAAATACCACGCAGGCTTCTGCGCCACGGAACTTCATGAAAAGTGAATTTTCGATGGCGCAAGGGGCCTCATAAATGATGCCCTATGTATGTATTTTTTTTGTGTATCAAATAATGTTTCAGATTTAGCTAATTGACAACAACTTGAATTTGATGGTAAGTAGCTATTTTAGTGAAATATGCTCCATTGCACATTTTTGAAGGTGCCAGGTGATGCACACACATGGCCATAGTGCATGTATGTGCACCATATGCACACACATCATTTTGATGGGTCCAGCATGGTTTTTTTGAGAAACCCCTGCACCCTTTGGATAAATCACAATTTGCAAATAGCTAATGGCTGATTTGCTATTACAGTATTTAGTGAAAAGTGATTTCTATGTCCCTCCTGGGCCATGGGAATGAATTTTGATTGATCCCTTACTTACAAATTAGACAATGCAAAGTAGCAACTATGGGAGATTATCGAATTCCTACAAAGTAGTGAATTTTCTTTATACATACCATTTTGCGATTAAAAAAAAGCGATTCCATTACAACCTACATTTTTTTGTTGAGAAAGGGTTTGTTTATAGATATGGCCCTATGTCTGAGTTTACAGGGGCACAAGGGGATCATCAGTGAGGCCCCTGTGGTTAGACATTTGATTAGCTTTACCTTAGGATACCGTTGTTAATACATGAAATAAATGTATATTGACTTACCAATTGTTCCATCAACCTCAATTCCAAGGTGGTCCAGGAGATCCTGCTCACGGTTGATGAGATCTGCCCACCGATGTTTGTACTGTGTCAGGGTCCGGTCCACTCCAAAGATTCTCAACATCTGGTACCGGACCCTCTCCCACCTCTGCTTCCTTTCTCGGGTTGGGTAACCCTGCAGTACCCTGCCTCCACTCCCAATCATATTTGGGAGGTAGTGGAGTATCAGCCACAGTAGCCCCCCATACTCCTTCTCACTTAGGTTCCTAGACCTGGGTGGCATTGTGACAAAGCACAAGCCACGCTGTGTGAATGCCACGAAAAAAAATTTGCTGGCACAGAAATCCTAATAATACACTATTTCTCCACTTAACAGAACACTAATCCCCCTATTACTAACTATGTAAAAACCCCTAAACAGAACAGTAATCCCCCTATGAAAAAGTATTAAAACCCCTAAACAGACAGACACCCCTTGACACACAAGACACAGTTAGACAATACACAACACTACAGACACTATTTGGACACAGTTACCAAGACACACACTGTAAAACAACTGCAGGACAGGACAAAACTCTCAAGCACTTTGCAAACACACTCCTACACCTCTCAGAGACTACAAAGGAGTGAAATAGAAAGTGAAAGTATCATATAACTTCCTGTTTGTGAGCAGGGCAGGCTGGGTACATCATTTCCTGTTGCGATGCGACTCGTTTCCGGCGATGCGTCATTTTTTGACATGCGAATATAACCGATTTATGTTGCATCGTTAATTTTAAGCATGGTACACTGATAATACATTTTCCCTTACGGTGCGACTTGTTATCGTGGGAGCGCCATTATTGTGATGCGACCAAATCATTATTATGTTGCATCGTTATTTGAAGCATGGGTGACTGATGCCATATTTTCCCATGAAGGTGCGACCAGTTGTAGTAGAAGCGTCACTATTGGCATGCGACTGAAACCTATTTATGTCGCATCGCAGATTAGACGCATGGTACAGTGATGACATATTTTCCATTACGGTGCGACCTGTTATCGTGGGAGCGTCATTATTGTGATGCGACTAAATCAATATTATGTCGCATCGTTATTTGAAGCATGGGTGACTGATGCCATATTTTCCCATGAAGGTGCGACCAGTTGTAGTAGAAGCGTCACTATTGGCATGCGACTGAAACCTATTTATGTTGCATCGCAGATTAGACGCATGGTACAGTGATGACATAATTTCCATTACGGTGCGACCTGTTATCGTGGGAGCGTCATTATTGTGATGCGACTAAATCAATATTATGTCGCATCGTTATTTGAAGCATGGGTGACAGATGCCATATTTTCCCATGAAGGTGCGACCAGTTGTAGTAGAAGCGTCACTATTGGCATGCGACTGAAACCTATTTATGTCGCATCGCAGATTAGACGCATGGTACAGTGATGACATATTTTCCATTACGGTGCGACCTGTTATCGTGGGAGCGTCATTATTGTGATGCGACTAAATCAATATTATGTCGCATCGTTATTTGAAGCATGGGTGACTGATGCCATATTTTCCCATGAAGGTGCGACCAGTTGTAGTAGAAGCGTCACTATTGGCATGCGACTGAAACCTATTTATGTCGCATCGCAGATTAGACGCATGGTACATTGATGACATAATTTCCATTACGGTGCGACCTGTTATCGTGGGAGCGTCATTATTGTGATGCGACTAAATCAATATTATGTCGCATCGTTATTTGAAGCATGGGTGACAGATGCCATATTTTCCCATGAAGGTGCGACCAGTTGTAGTAGAAGCGTCACTATTGGCATGCGACTGAAACCTATTTATGTCGCATCGCAGATTAGACGCATGGCACAGTGATGACATATTTTCCATTACGGTGCGACCTGTTATCGTGGGAGCGTCAATATTGTGATGCGACTAAATCAATATTATGTCGCATCGTTATTTGAAGCATGGGTGACTGATGCCATATTTTCCCATGAAGGTGCGACCAGTTGTAGTAGAAGCTTTACTATTGGCAAGCGCATTAAACGTAATTATGTCGCATCGTTGATTTGTTGCATGGTACGCTACTTCCTTATTTCCCCTTACGGTGCAAGCAGTTATCGTCAAAGCCGCATTATTGTCATGTGACCAAATCATTATTACGTGGCATTGTAAATTTGAAGGATGGCTGAGTGATGATATATTTTCTCCTCAAGGTGTGACCAGTTTTAGTACATGCGACATTATTGGCATGTGTCACAATCTTCAGTAATGGGGCATTAAATTTTTTATCTGTCAATGTTGTTGCATATATTAGCTGCTGTTTTTTTGATGGTGGGCAAAAGATGCATGTTTACGCTTAGCATGGAAATGTCTCAACAGGGACAAACCATGTTAGCCTGCAGAAAATGTGTGTTTGTATATTCAGCTGTATATTCAGCTGAGTCAGACTAAGACATATGTTGACCAAAGACACTTTTGGGCCTTGTGTTATGTCACTTTTGTGCCTAGAGTCAGCAAAGCATGGGTCAGTTTCAGACTCATGAGTTACGATTTCTGGTAAATGTGGGGCAGTGTCAAAAGGGCATGGTTGTTGCTGGGAACGCCCCCAGCAACACCCATTGCACGCCCGTTTAACGCAGAACACTGCGTTAAAGGGACTGATATTTATTAGGCAGCAGTACGCCACAAAAACTGGGGTACTGCTGCCTGATAAATACCACGCAGGCTTCTGCGCCACGGAACTTCATGAAAAGAGAATTTTCGATGGCGCAAGGGGCCTCATAAATGATGCCCTATGTATGTATTTTTTTTGTGTATCAAATAATGTTTCAGATTTAGCTAATTGACAACAACCTGCATTTGATGGTAAGTAGCTATTTTAGTGAAATATGCTCCATTGCACATTTTTGAAGGTGCCAGGTGATGCACACACATGGCCATAGTGCATGTATGTGCACAATATGCACACACATCATTTTGATGGGTCCAGCATGGTTTTTTTAAGAAACCCCTGCACCCTTTGGATAAATCACAATTTGCAAATAGCTAATGGCTAATTTGCTATTACAGTATTTAGTGAAAAGTGATTTCTATGTCCCTCCTGGGCCATGGGAATGAATTTTGATTGATCCCTTACTTACAAATTAGACAATGCAAAGTAGCAACTATGGGAGATTATTGAATTCCTACAAAGTAGTGAATTTTCTTTATACATACCATTTTGCGATTAAAAAAAAGCGATTCCATTACAACCTACATTTTTTTGTTGAGAAAGGGTTTGTTGATAGATATGGCCCTATGTCTGAGTTTACAGGGGCACAAGGGGATCATCAGTGAGGCCCCTGTGGTTAGACATTTGATTAGCTTTACCTTAGGATACCGTTGTTAATACATGAAATAAATGTATATTGACTTACCAATTGTTCCATCAACCTCAATTCCAAGGTGGTCCAGGAGATCCTGCTCACGGTTGATGAGATCTGCCCACCGATGTTTGTACTGTCTCAGGGTCCGGTCCACTCCAAAGATTCTCAACATCTGGTACCGGACCCTCTCCCACCTCAGCTTCCTTTCTCGGGTTGGGTAACCCTGCAGTACCCTGCCTCCACTCCCAATCATATTTGGGAGGTAGTGGAGTATCAGCCACAGTAGCCCCCCATACTCCTTCTCACTTAGGTTCCTAGACCTGGGTGGCATTGTGACAAAGCACAAGCCACGCTGTGTGAATGCCACGAAAAAAAATTTGCTGGCACAGAAATCCTAATAATACACTATTTCTCCACTTAACAGAACACTAATCCCCCTATTACTAACTATGTAAAAACCCATAAACAGAACAGTAATCCCCCTATGAAAAAGTATTAAAACCCCTAAACAGACAGACACCCCTTGACACACAAGACACAGTTAGACAATACACAACACTACAGACACTATTTGGACACAGTTACCAAGACACACACTGTAAAACAACTGCAGGACAGGACAAAACTCTCAAGCACTTTGCAAACACACTCCTACACCTCTCAGAGACTACAAAGGAGTGAAATAGAAAGTGAAAGTATCATATAACTTCCTGTTTGTGAGCAGGGCAGGCTGGGTACATCATTTCCTGTTGCGATGCGACTCGTTTCCGGCGATGCGTCATTTTTTGACATGCGAATATAACCGATTTATGTTGCATCGTTAATTTTAAGCATGGTACACTGATAATACATTTTCCCTTACGGTGTGACCTGTTATCGTGGGAGCGTCATTATTGTGATGCGACCAAATCATTATTATGTCGCATCGTTATTTGAAGCATGGGTGACTGATGCCATATTTTCCCATGAAGGTGCGACCAGTTGTAGTAGAAGCGTCACTATTGGCATGCGACTGAAACCTATTTATGTCGCATCGCAGATTAGACACATGGTACAGTGATGACATATTTTCCATTACGGTGCGACCTGTTATCGTGGGAGCGTCATTATTGTGATGCGACTAAATCAATATTATGTTGCATCGTTATTTGAAGCATGGGTGACTGATGCCAAATTTTCCCATGAAGGTGCGACCAGTTGTAGTAGAAGCGTCACTATTGGCATGCGACTGAAACCTATTTATGTCGCATCGCAGATTAGACGCATGGTACAGTGATGACACATTTTCCATTACGGTGCGACCTGTTATCGTGGGAGCGTCATTATTGTGATGCGACTAAATCAATATTATATCGCATCGTTATTTGAAGCATGGGTGACTGATGCCATATTTTCCCATGAAGGTGCGACCAGTTGTAGTAGAAGCGTCACTATTGGCATGCGACTGAAACCTATTTATGTCGCATCGCAGATTAGACGCATGGTACAGTGATGACATAATTTCCATTACGGTGCGACCTGTTATCGTGGGAGCGTCATTATTGTGATGCGACTAAATCAATATTATGTCGCATCGTTATTTGAAGCATGGGTGACAGATGCCATATTTTCCCATGAAGGTGCGACCAGTTGTAGTAGAAGCGTCACTATTGGCATGCGACTGAAACCTATTTATGTCGCATCGCAGATTAGACGCATGGTACAGTGATGACATATTTTCCATTACGGTGCGACCTGTTATCGTGGGAGCGTCATTATTGTGATGCGACTAAATCAATATTATGTCGCATCGTTATTTGAAGCATGGGTGACTGATGCCATATTTTCCCATGAAGGTGCGACCAGTTGTAGTAGAAGCTTTACTATTGGCAAGCGCATTAAACGTAATTATGTCGCATCGTTGATTTGTTGCATGGTACGCTACTTCCTTATTTCCCCTTACGGTGCAAGCAGTTATCGTCAAAGCCGCATTATTGTCATGTGACCAAATCATTATTACGTGGCATTGTAAATTTGAAGGATGGCTGAGTGATGATATATTTTCTCCTCAAGGTGTGACCAGTTTTAGTACATGCAACATTATTGGCATGTGTCACAATCTTCAGTAATGGGGAATTAAATTTTTTATCTGTCAATGTTGTTGCATATATTAGCTGCTGTTTTTTTGATGGTGGGCAAAAGATGCATGTTTACGCTTAGCATGGAAATGTCTCAACAGGGACAAACCATGTTAGCCTGCAGACAATGTGTGTTTGTATATTCAGCTGAGTCAGACTAAGACATATGTTGACCAAAGATACTTTTGGGCCTTGTGTTATGTCACTTTTGTGCCTAGAGTCAGCAAAGCATGGGTCAGTTTCAGACTCATGCAGACCTAACGTCTCCCATATCCCTCCTCCCGTCTTTCTCAACATTAATGGAGGAGCATGTTACCCGATGTCTATCACACTACTTCGAATCCTCCTGTCACATGGAGCCCAATCAAGGCGGCTTCAGACCTGCCCACTCAACAGAGGCAGTTATCTTGCCACTCTTGTACACACTCAGGGGCAACGCGGACGCAGGGTCCCCCCAAGCCCTCTTACTCCTGGACCTGTCGTCCGCGTTCAACACGGTGGACCATAACATCCTTCTCCACCTTGGCAAACATGCAGGCATCCAGGGAACCACTCTTGAGTGTGTCGAGTCCTTCCTAACTGGTAGAACTGAAATGGTCCGCCTAGGACCCTATCGTGAAACAAATACCCCCACGTCCTGTGGAGTCCCACAGGGCTCCTCCCATTCACCACTCCTGTCCAATCTATACCTTTGGCCGCTGATCCATTCTGTACAGAAATGAGACCTTATTGTGTATTACTACGCTGACGACTTACAGATCATCCTCCCGCTCAATTCACCTCATGCCATCAAGACGTTCCACGCTGTCAAGATCCACATCCAATTATGGATGTACCAGAACCTATTGAAGCTTGACCCCGGTAAAACAGAGCTCCTCCTCCCTGGACTCAGTTATGGCCACTGTGGCCCTCAGTTCTGCCCTCAGAGCTAGGTTCCCCCCCAGCCCTGGTAAAATCAGTCAAGGGTCTGGGAGTCATCATTGAGGCTGAACTCTCCCTCAGGGCACAAGTGGGTGCGCTACTTTCTTCCTCTATGTACCAGGTCCGGAAGATCGTTACAGTCAGTCACTTACTCCCTCCCACCGCACTTACCCAAGTGGTGTTCTCACTCGTGCTCTCACGCCTGGACTTCTCTAAGTCCATCTACTACGGTCTCCCACGATCCCTGCCACACCGCCTCCAAGTTGTCCAGATTCAAGCAACCCGTCTAATTCACATTACACCCAGATGGCAATCAGCCAAACCTCTACTCCACAGTCTTCACTGGCTCCCAATAGACCAGAGGGCATCTTTTAAGGTGACCTCTCTCACATTCTAAGCCCTCCACTGGTCCCGCTCCACGTTTCTCAATTATCTTATCTGCCCTCACCGCACAACACAAACACTCAAATCAGCTCACCGTCATCTGGTAGTCACTCCCAATACTAAAACCCAGAAATTTGGTGGTTGCACAATTTGTCATCTGCCTCCTGGGCTTTGGGATCTCCTTTCTCTCTCCTTCGAATCCTCCCCTTCCCTTCTGGACTTGTGGTAATCGCTTCAAACACACCTTTTCCCTTCCATGGGCTAACTCTCGGCCACTCACGCTTCCTTCCTCACTCACTCTGTCTTATGGTGCCAGCAAGCCTATGGTCTCAGTGCACTCTATAAATTTCACCTATGAGAAGATTACATCAGATAACGTTACTTTTCTGCTTCGAGTCAGGAATGCATGGCTCAGATTCTGACGTTGTCAGACCTATCGTCACTTATGTGCGTGGAGTCAGGAATGCATGGGTCAGATACTGAGGTAGGCAGACCCAACGTCACTTTTGTGTGTTGAATCATGAATGAGGTTATGAAGTAGGATACACTAACTTCATTTATGTGCCTACCACATTTGTTTATTTTTGCAAACTTGTGTGAGCACTGAAGGCTACTTTTTGATGGATGGTCAGATTTTGACGCACATCCACTGTGTAACATGTTGATGATTGTAATTTATGTCATATTACTTATTTACTTTCATCATGACTTTGAAACATACAAGTACTTTGTTGTCATTTTTCCTGCTGTGTGATTTAATTATGTGGACTCCTCTTCACCAGTGCTTTATTAACTTTCTGCACCACAACATATGGATGGTAAATGTTGCTTTTTGACAATTGTGAATTTACAACCTAATTTATGACGTATTTGCGTATAGTATTACTGCATGCATTCCTGCGGCACTTCCCTACAGCAAGCAAATAGGGTGGGAAGGTGGTGTGTCTATGACATATGGGAGATTCATGTGCTTTTCATGTGTGCTGACGCGAAATGGCCGGCCTGCCTACCTGCAGTATGTTTACTGTGTTGCATGGAGGAATACTTTTGTACAGGAAGGGTCACCTTCATACACATGTGCATTCATACCCTGCACACCGAGACACATGCACTATGGTGCCAGGGTACCTGTGTTGGCCAGACACTGGTGAGTGTCCGCATTGCAGGTGAAATTGCAAGGCAGTACAATGTAAATGGATGTGTGGGCTGATGTATGTCTGATGTCAGCCTCCAGACATGAGAGTAAGTGTAATGTATGAACTCCACATATGAGATTGTCATGCAAATTGCATTGTGAATTATTGTCAATTAATCATGCACAAGGTACAAAAGGTTGTATGAAGGATTTTTATTTGTGCAAACACAAATGTAGATGCATGATGCGGATGTTATTAGTGACATTCTTAAAACAAATTACGCACTATCTCAGCACGTCTACGGATGCCTGCTGCTGTGCTTGGATTTACAGGAGCATGGCCATCCTCCTGGTCATCCTCTGGCATTTCTGCATTCAAATCTGGATCATCATCCCAGGGAACACGTGTGCGAACACAAATATTGTGCAGTATTGCACAGGCCAAAATTATTTTGCACACTGTCTCTGGTGAATACAGCATGCGTCCACCAGACTTGTCCAGGGGCCGAAACCTGGCCTTGAGCAGACCAAATGTTCTTTCCACAATGTTCATTGTCTGGCAATGTGCTTGATTGTACGCAACTTCCTGTGGTGTCTGTGGGTTTCCATACGGTGTCATCACCCACGGCTGAATGCCATACCCCTGGTCAGCTGTAATAGAATAAATGAGAAGGTACAATGAAAAGTTTGATATGGTTGTGGTAAAGTCGAGGCCATATGTTGTGGGTAATATTTCATTTGTCAGTGTCCATTGGGCATGGATGTTGCAGAGAACACACCAAGGGACTCACATGCAAGACACCTTTGCAACATAGTTCTGCTGTGCAATGGACACATATTTGGAAGAGACAGGTAGTGTAGGCAAACCACTGATATTAACAGCATATCATTCCATAGCATAAATTGATTTCTTCAAGTAGATAAGTATGAAGTCCTCCTATGCATTTTGGCCAGGAGGCCCTTTGTCATGGAGCGTTCATATCCACGCGTAGCAAGGACCGTTACTCGGCTGTTCTAAGACCGGTGTTCTGTAATGCTGGTCTTAGAACAGCCAAGTAGCAGTCCTTGCAACGCGTTGATATGAACGCTCCTTGACAAAGGGGCTTGTAGAAATGAATTTTTGCTATGGATTGATATGCTGTTGATATCATCGATAACCCATTAACTTGAATGCTTGTGCATTAAAAACAGAACGTGGATTACAACTTCTTTGAATCATTTTCATGATCATATACGGAGTGCCTCACCAAGGGGATGTATTTGCAGTGGTTTGTGTACACTACCTGTCTTGCACTTTTGGCGCTTTGACGGAAGCACCACCCTTGGGAGCACCCTCAGCTGAACAAGATTCTACAAACTTCGTTTACTACCGCTGTGCACCACCCACATCCTTTTGTATTTTCACGTATTTGGAAGGACATGCATTGACTCCCTATATGCCTCTACATGACCGTGGGCCTCATTTATGAGGGAATTGCACCACTGGTGCGTGACCTTTTGCCATTTTAGTTTTAACGCACCAGCAGTGCATGACCGTCATTAATTATGGCCCTTCTATTAATGTGTATGTATCTGCTATTACATGGGTACTCACAAACTTTATCTCGGGCCAAATTTACAGTGTGGCTTGTGGCCGAGGGCCGCAGTGGTGGGGGCGGGGTAAGTGGGGGAGCGGGCGGGGCTAGAGCCACAAATACAAACTGACCATGAGGTTGGACACAAACCGCAGCAACAGACGCCTTTGTCTACTGAGCGACCAGACCTGGCATACACATCTCTCACACTCACTCTCTCACTCTCTCACTCACTCACTCACTCACTCACTCACTCACTCACTCACTCACTCAGTCTGTCTGTTTCCCTTCCTCTCTCTCCCTCTGTCTGTCTGTCTCCATCCCTCTCTCTCCCTCTGTCTGTCTCCCTCCCTCTCTCTCCCTCTCTCCCACTCTGTCTGTCTGTCTGTCTCCCTCCCTCCTCTCTCTCCATCTGTCTCACTCTGTCTGTCTCTCTCCCTCCCTCTCTCGCCCTCTGTGTCTCTCCCTCTGTCTCCCTCCCTCTCTGTCACTCTCCCTCTCTGTCTCTCTCTGTCTCCTGCCCTCTCTGTCTCCCTCCCTCTATGTCTCTCTCTGTCTCCTCCTCTCTGTCTCCTTCTCTCTGTCTGTCCCTGTCTGTGTCTGGGCCTGTCTGTGTCTGGCCCTGTGTCTGTCTGGCCCTCCTCCCCCTCCCTCTGTCTCCCTCTCTGTCTCTCTGTCCTTGTGTCTATCTCTGTCTGTCTCTGCCGCTATCTGTCTATGTATGTCTGTTTCTGCCCCCATCTGTCTCTGCCCCCATCTGTCTCTGCCCCCATCTGTCTCTGCCCCATCTGTCTCTGCCCCCATCTGTCTCTGCCCCCATCTGTCTCTGCCCCATCTGTCTCTGCCCCCATTTGTCTCTGCCCCCATATGTCTCTGCCCCATATGTCTCTGCCCCTATCTGTCTCTGCCCCTATCTGTCTCTGCCCCTATCTGTCTCTGCCTCTGTCAGTCTGTCCCTGTCTCTGCCTTTCTCTGGCCCTGCCCCTATCTGTCTCTCACACTATCTGTCTCTGACACTCTGCCCCTATCTGCCCCTCCCTCTATCTGCCTCTGCCTCTATCTGTCTCTGCCACTCTGCCCCTGTCTGCCCCTGCCCCTGTCTGCCCCTGCCCCTGTCTGTCTCTGCCCCTTCTGTCTCTGCCCCTTCCGTCTCTCGGGTAGTGCACACATACTGTGTCTACACGTCCCCGTCACCAGCCCAGAGACAGCCTCCCCCCTGTAATGTAAAAGCCAGCTCGTTTTCTTTCAGAATTTGCTGCTTTGTAAGATCTGTGTCCCACCACTTGTCCCATCACGGCACCCCCAGCAGTCAGACCAAAGCCCCCTTGGCGCCAGTCAGCGGAGTATTTCACGGGTCTTTGAAAGACCATTTATTTGTTAATGAGGCCTTGTTGAATTTGATCTCTTCTTAGCGCCCCTGCATCTCCACCCTATGCCTGAAATCACCCGGCCCCCATAAATCAACATCCGGTGGTGTTTGCAGACACTTTGCAAAAAATTTAAATTTAACAGAGGTACATGTCTGCAAGGTCCGCGGGCTGCACAGGAAGGCTTGCCAGGCCGCACAGGAAGGCTTGCCGGGCCGCTGACGGCCCGCGGGCCGTACTATGGGTACCTGTGTGCTAGTACAACATTATTACATGCAGAACCTCATTTATGCGTCATTACAGCAATATTAGCAGTATGGTAGCATGGATGGTGCATTGTATCATACTCTTTTGCTTACCTACAAGTAGTCCATTTCCATACTGGCCAGTCTTGAAGTGATCATTTATGATGCAGTTCCTGAAGATGAACGCATCATGTACACTGCCAGGGTATTTTGCCAGCACATTAGTAAATAGTCCACGGTGATCCACGATGGCCTGTACATTAATTGAATAAGTATGTTTGCGATTAATGTACAAATGTGCTGTTGCTGCCGGAGGTACTAATTGCACATGCGTACAGTCCATGGCACCCAGCACATGGGGTAAGCCTGCTATGGCATAGAATCCTTGCTTTATCTCCATCTGCTCTTGTGCATTGTTGGGAAAACGGAGGTAGCGGGGTGTGAGATGGATGATGGCATCCAGGACAGTTGGCAGGAATGATGAAAAAGCTGGCTGGGATATTCCTGCCAGTGTGGCGACTGTTGTCTGAAAGGACCCCGACGCTAGCATGTGCAACACAGCCAGGAGCTTTGCCTGTGGCGGTATGTTGGTAGGCCTGTTGGTTCCTACCTCTAGCCTTGGTCCAATGAGTCCCAGTAGTTGTTCAATGGTCTCCTTCTTCAGGCGGAATAGAGTTATGACCTCCTCATCCCTGAGGCCTCTCAGGACGCTCCTTGGACGGAATAACCGCTCCTTTCTGCGGCGTTGCCTGGGGGGGGGGGGGGGGAATTTTGTGGTGCAGGGGGGTGTGGTGGGATTCCTGCAGCTAGTCGTCTCCGTCTGGCAGCTACTCGCAGCATTACGACCTCCATGGTGTGGGTATGGTTGGAGCAAAGTTCACAGGCCTTCTCTCCTCTCTCCTCTCCTCTCGCTATGTGCCGATGCGTCATTTCCTGCGCGTCCGTTTTGTAGGCGCACCAATTCCGACGCATCCGCAACGCTGTGTCATTTCCGTCGCGGATGCGTCAAAAGCGGGAAAGTTAGTAAATGCGGATGCGTCATTTTTGCGCGAGTTTTTCCGCGGTAACGCCCACATTGCATACATTTATATTTGCGCGTCGCAGGGCATTCTGACGCAGTGGATTTTTTAGCTCAGTGAGGTGAAAGTGACGCATCGTCGGAGATGCGTCACTTCATTAATATGGCGCATGCGTTGCGCCGAAGATGCGTCATTATTTTTGACGCATCTTCGGCGCAAGCTCTTCATAAATAAGGGCCCAAGTCTTTCCCATCTTTTTAGAGCTGGTGTATCAATTGTAGTTTCTAGTTTCCTACAGTGTATTAATGGAGTTTTTAAATGTAAAGATGTAAATTCTTCCTTTAGTTGTTTAAGTCTATCATTAATTATTTGTGGTGTTTTATATCTATAGCGTTTGGGTCGCTTGGGGATTTAAAAAAAAAGTTTTAGATCTATATTTTTTCCAATAGAATTTGGTGAAGGTAGAAATTGAGCTCATAATCATGGACTGATAATGCATGTCCACACCAATCTAGAAGAGCGGCTTGGAAATATTTTTGAATGTGGGGAAGCCCTAAGCTGCCTTCTTCAGGACTCAATTGTAATGTTATCAATTTTGTGCATGGTTTCTCCCCATCGCAGATGAAATACCGCACTAGTTAGATTATTTCTAGGAAGATATTGTGTGCGATCTTTATAGGAATATTAGAAAAGATAAAAATGAACAGTGGAAGTACCATCGTTTTTATTAGTGCTACTCTTCCGAATATCAATAGTGGGAGGTTCTACCAACTATTTAGCATTTTTTTACCTTATTGAGCATTGTAATTTAATTTAGTGGGAAGAGCTGTGAAAAATTGTGTGTAACCCAAATACCTAGGTATCAAACCGGATTGTTTTTTGCCACTCGAATCTGGAGAGCTTGAGGGAGAATCTGGTCATGACAATTGAATAATAGGATCTCGGATTTGCTGTTGTTGATTTTATACCCACCTAGGCTGGAAAATGCTTTGATTGGGTCAAATGTTTGTTTAATATTTGTTTTTTCTGACTTTAGATAAAGGAATAGATCGTCTGCGAATAATCTCAATTTGGGGGCCCTTGCTATTGGTGGCTTAATTAAATGGTTTTGGTGTATCAAGTTCGCCAATGGCTCCATGTATTGAGCAAAATTCCTCTTTGGATCTTGACTATACCCGCTGTGTTGGAGTTAATTATTAATTTGGCCTGGGCTTTATCATATAATTGGTTGAGTAACACTACAAGATCTAGAGGAAAAACAAACCTTTTGTCATTGCCCTTTTTTAAAATAATTTTTCCCACCAAAAAAAAACTTTTGCTATAATTTTGCTATTCCTCAGTTTCCCACTGGGGGCATCTACACACCCTGGCTAGCTTTAGAATCCCCAGCATGTTTGGAAAAAAAGGGTGAAAGTTGGCGTGTAAGAAAGTTATAAAGGTTTAAATGTGAGGTGCCCCTAAAACCCAAAAAGAACATAGCACCAGAGTGGAAAGCCTTAGCAATCAAGAGGGTAATGTGCAACACAACATTTCCATGAACAAGTACATGGCACTACAGATTGCCGGTTACTCATCCAACATGGCAGGTGCCCTTGTGACCTCAAGTTTCTACAAACAAGTTATTGGAAAACAAAAGTAAATTCTGCTTTTTATAAATCCTGCTAGTGGTGATGCAATTTCATATCTCATTCATTTTTCTTTCTCTTTTCAAACTCACACTAGTGAATGTGTGCTGCACAATAATCACACGCACCTATTGCATACGGCAGATCTTATGCTACGTGCCCGGGAATCTTTAGATTTTGCCCTTATGGCACAATTGGAAACTATAGAAAAGGTCGGATAGGTTCGCAGCTGGGCATGCCCTTACTAAAAACATGCAGCACAAAAGGTATGCCATCAATATACATGTGTGGGACGTAGTAAGAAGTCTGTACTTGAAAGTGACCCTATTGAGAATACTGTTGTATCCGAATGTGAGAACTGAGGTATACAGTTGTTTTGTTTGCCTTCTCGCTCACCAGTCAGAAAGTGACTTACCCCACTACCTCGTTGGGGCTACATTACTCCATATCTTGTGAATAAAGGCAACAGATTTTCTCAGAATTCTTACATGGAAATGATGCAATCATGGAAACAAAAGTGTAAAATGAACAACAAAGTTTACACATTTGAATGTCAATTACTTTATTATTTTATTCACAATGTGAATAGGAGGAAATGGAAATGATTATGAGTACAAAATGAGCTGTAAGGGAATGCATTTGGATGGTTGTTATTGATGCATGTCAATAAGCATTTCTTGTACTCATATGGCAAGTCAGGGTTGTTGTGTTTTGAATGAGGCAAAAATTAAGTGAATGAATCGGAATCAATCAGTATGTTGTTATGTTATCTGTATTTTTATAAGACATTAATCACATGCGAGGGTATCCAGATGCTTGTGGAGGTGCATGAGGCCTTCCTTGGTGAGTTTACTTGAAGAGCCTTGTCTTCTGTTTCTTGCAGAATTAAAGAAGAGGGGGGCTCTGATGTGTTGAGGGAGGTTGTTCCAGGCTTTATGAGCCAGGTACAAGAAGGCGTGACCCCCTTCGATCTGCTTTTACGTATGAGTGCTATGTGCGCTAGTGTGATTCCGGTACAGATGAGGTGTCTGGTAGATTGGTGTAAATTAATGCAGCTATTCAGGTAGGCAGGGTCTGTGTTGTGGTTTGTAGGTGTGCATGAGGAGTCTAAAGTGTGCACACTTTTGAATCAGGAGCCAGTGGAGTTACTTAAGGTAGGCTTGATGTGGGAGGTTAAGGACAAGTCTAGCTGCTGTGTTCTGAATGGTCAGAAGTCTTGTTGTGAGCTAGCTCGTTATTCCTGCATATAGGGTGTTTCCATAGCCCAATCTCCTGGTGATTAGAGCTTGGGTGACCATTTCCCTGATACTCTCTCGTAGCCACTTGGAAATCTTTTTCAGCATTTTCAGGTTGTTCAAGCAGGATGAGGCAACTGCGTTTACTTGGGAGGCCATGTCCAGTTTGTTGTCTATAATAGTTGCAAGGTTTCCTGCTTGGAGCTGGGCTTCGGGGTATGACCGAGATCGATAAGACACCAGGTGCAGGCCCATGGCGAGATGTCTTTCCCGAATAACACCACTCCAGTCTTGTTACTGAGGTTGGTTGTTTTGTCTAAGAGGGAAAGTGTCAGTTGCTTATCATCTACATATGTGAGGATGTTGATGTTGGGAGTCCCAACGACATCTGCTAGTGTAGTCATGTATATTTTGAAGAGTGATGGGCTGAGCGAAGAGCTCTGCTGTACTTAACAAATGAGTTCCCATGCTTTAGAGTAGTAGGGTGGCATGTTGATAAGTTCAGTTCTTCCAATGAGAAAGGTGTAAATCCACTGAAGCGCATGCCCCTTAAGGCACACCTCAGGGAACCCGTGGATCAGAATGGCCTTGGAGATAGTTGCAATGGCTGCTGATAGACCTAGGAGGATGAGTGCTGCGGTTTCCCCCCTCTCTAGGTTCATCATAATGTCACCTGTTACAGTTATGATGGCAGCTTCAGGCTGCCATTGGGTCTAAAACCTGATTGTGTGGCGCTCAAAAGCTGATGATTTGTGATATGGTTGGAGATGCATTAATTGATAACTTTTTGAGGACTTCGGCTGAGTAAGGGAGGAGGGATATCAGCTGGTGATTTTGGTTTGAGGGCTTCTTTAGGTGGGCGTTGACTGGTGCATGTGCTGATGGAGATGTTTAGGATGGGATGAAGGCATTGCTGATGGGGGCAGCTTCTCCAACGAAGGCATGATGGGGGCAAGGGTTTGACATGGCCCCTGAGTGTATGGTCTTCATGATTGCCTGGCTCCCTCAGTGCTTATGGTGTCCCATGTAGTTATTTTGTTTTCTTTGTTTGTCACCAGGGTATGTCTGCTGTGAGTCAAGACATTTAAAAGGTCATTACAAAGGTCTTGAGTTGGGCTGATGTTGCTGGCGGCTGACCTGGCTGTGGTGAAATCCTTGACGATTGTAAACATTTCTTCCCTACTGTTAGAGTTGGTGCCTAATTTTTCAACTAGCGCCTTCCTCTTGGTATCTTGTATTAGCTGGTGGTATTTCCCAAGAGCGGCTTTGAAAGTGTTTTTTCCACTTCTCCTTGGCTGTTTCTCCATTTCTATTCCAATAGTTTCAAATGTTGTTTGATTATTTTCAGGTCTTCCACTGATTAGCTGGTTTGTGGTCTTATATTTGTTCCATGGCTTTGTCTGGGTGGGTGGGGGGTAGCATTTGTCGCAGTCGGTGAAACACTTGTTGAAATTTTCAATGTCTCCTACTGCATGCCCCTGGGTTGTGTCTTGTTCCCGAGACCCAATCCACTTCTGTTAGGTTATTCCAGGGTCAGCATGCTGGGCCTGCTGTGTGGGTTCTTCTGTGTTGGTGGATGGTGATTGTAAGACTGACTATGGCATGATCAGTCCAGGTGACTGGCTGGGGTATGTTGATCGTGATGTTGTTGTAGAATATGAAGATGGAGTCTCGGGTGTTTCCAGTGGCATGGGTGAGGTCTGTGATGTTTTGGGTTAATCTCAGGTTGCTGAGGCTGTCTAGGAGTGCGACTGAGTTGGAGGCAGTCCGGTGTTCTACATGGAACTTAAGGTCTCCTTGGAGGATTAATGTGCTTGAGTTGAGGACTAGCGGGGCGTTGAAATCCATAATGTAGTGATGGTATTATGGATTTGCACTGTGTTTGAATTTCAGGTCCTTGAGTGTATCTCCTGAGAAGGTTTTTGAGACACAGAAAAATCTGAGGATATTGAATCCTCATAAGATGTAAGGAATATCATCGGATGTTTTATTAAAAATTATGAACTGGCAGATGAGTAACACAAACGTCCTTTAAATATATGCCTAATGAGCTCAGAAATTAAAGCAGATATTTGAAATATATGCCCACTGTTGAAAATGGCCCTTTCTGCAGGGTCACACCTAAACATTTCGCCTTCCTCCTCCAATTTTTTTCTGAATTCATTTTTGTTGGCCTTAGGACTCAAAGCACTTTGCTACTGCTAAGTAGTGCTAAAGTGCATGTGTTCTCTCCCTAAAACATGGCAACATTGCTCATACCCAATTGACATATTTAATTCACTTATAAGTCCCTAGCAAAAGTTCACTACATGTGCCCATGACCTGGGAATTAAATGCTACTGGTGGGCTTGCAGCACTGATTGTGCTACCCGCCTAAGTAGCATTTTAACCATGTCTCAGGCCTGCCATTGAGGAGCCTGAGTGTGCAGTTTACATTGCCAAGTCAACCATGCAAAATAAATCTTTTGCCAGACCCAAATCTTCCCTTTTATACATATAAGTCATCCTTAAGGTATGTCCTGGGCAACCCAGGGAGCAGGGATCAATATTTCTAAAAGGCAGGCCATGCACTTTTAAGTTTCACATGTCCTGGTAGTGAAAAACCTTTTGCTGAATTTATTTTGGTTGGCCTTAGGACTCTGAGCACTTTACCACTGCTAACTAGTGCTAAAGTGTATGTTCTCTTTCCATAAAACATGGTAACACTGGCTCATACTCAATTGCCATATTTAATTTTACTTTGAAGTCCATAGTCAGTGCACTACATGGTTCCCAGGGCCTGTAAATTAGAGGGTTTGCGGCACTGATTGTGCTACCGACTTAAGTAGCCCTTTAATCATGTCTCAGGCCTCCAATTGCAGAACCTGTGTTTGCAGTTTACACTGCCATGTCAACCTGGCAAAATAACCCCTTGGCCAGGTCCAAACCTTCCTTTTGTTATACATATAAGTCACCCCTAACGTAGACCCTGGACAACCCAGAGGGCAGGGTGCAATATATCTAAAAGGCAGACCATGTACTTTTAAGTTTTACAAGTCCTAGTGGTGAATAACTCCTACATTCATTTTTCACTACTGCAAGGCCTATATCTTCCTTAGGATTAACTTTTTCAATTGTATAAGAGTAATTTCCCAATGGGAGTGATTCTTTTTTGGTGCCTCTGGAATCACAATTTAAAATACAAATGTATGATGATGTCAGATTTTAAATTGCAATTCTTACTTTAGTCATTTGATGCCTGCTGCCTGTTCCTGATTATGTCTGGGGTGGGTGACAGCTGAGCTGCGTGTATTCTTTTGAGACAGCCACACACCTTATGTGCTTAGGTGTACTTGATGGGCCATCCAGGCAGGATGGGAGGAGGGAGCTGGACCCAACTTCACTTGCACCGGAATAGGCTGTGTACTGTCCCCACATTAAAGGCTGCCTACCTCCTGTAATGGCTCTGGAGACAGGGCAGGAAGGCTGTAAATCTGTGCATTTCAAAGACCTGTCTTTGAAGTTTTCCACACTTTAAAAGCACCACTAGGTATAGGTACTGGACCTCAGGCACCATAAGTTCAGTACACTGCTTGACCTGTGGAGACTCTGCCAGGAAGAAGGACTATAGTGCTGCTGAAGGCCTGCCACTCTGCTAGACTGCTGCTTTGCTGGACTCCTGCTTTGCTGTGCTGACCTACTGGCATGCTGGCCCTCTGTCCTGCCGGGCTGAGAAGGACTGGACCTGCATCACCTGACCTCAGAACCCACAGTGACTGCAACAGCTAGCTGACTACCCTCCTGTTCTAAAGTCCCAGGGACATAAAATACTTCCATCCCCTTCACCTGAACTCTGTCATCTCTGAGTCTACCCTGCCAATTGTTTCTGGAAATTTGGAAGTGGGCTTAAGGTGCTTGCCAGCAAAACTGATGCATCTTCATTGCTGAGCGACGCATCCCAAAGCCGAACCGACGCATCTCCTCAGCTACGCAGTGCATTCCCTGAGCAGAACTGACGTATCACTGCTGTTGCATGGATTGGACCAGCCAGAAAAGACTTGCATCACTGCAGTCTCCCTCATCTGTGACTGACGCATTACCTTAGGAACCGCCACTGCACAACTTTTTACACGGCCCAAGCTTCTTGCATCCCACATTTACAGCATCCTCGAATGACAGAACTCCTTTTTGCAGCTTCACTGCTCCCCGGAACCGAAAAATCACCTCTTCTGCACCTTCCATCCTCGACACTGGACTTCACATCATGATACATATTGACAGGATCCTCAACATCAACACTTCAGGGCCTTGCACTTCAGCTTGTAGCATCCCGGAACCAATGCATTGCTTTGGCTGCACAACATATCTACAACGCAGATCCATGCAACTCTCCGCAACCAGAATTAAGGTACTGTGTTCTGAGACCTTAGTTGGGTCCCTGTATCCGACCGATGCTCCATGGCAGTCAGCCTGAACTTGTGACTTTGTATTGGTCCCCACGACCAGATATACCTAATAGCGCTTTTTGCTTTTAGGCGCTATATTACTTAAAACTTTGAACTACAATATCCCTAATTTCACTAATTGTTTTTTTTTATATTTCATTTTTGTTTTATTTATTAAATTAAGCTCTATTTTTCAAACCTGGTGTGGAATCTTTGTGTGTGGTGTTTTGACTGTTTTACTATTTGAAGTGTTGCACAACTACTTTACACATTGCCTCTAAAGTTAAGCCTGACTGCTCTGTGCCAAGCTACCAGAGGGTGAGCTCAAGTTAATTTAGGGTGACCTGCTTCTTACCCTTACAAGTATTGTGGATGCTGTCTTCTTAGGGTTCATACCTCAGCCAACCTGCAACCCAATAACTAACACTCACTGACTTATGGACTTGAATTCTTTTTTAAGAAATGGAAACTCTATTGTAAAGAATGTGTTTTTAAAAATGTATTTGATATCATGATGGGCTTAATAAATAGTGCAATTGAAGAAAGTTCTACCTTGTTATCATGCACAACCCAGCAGTGTATGTATAACTGAAGAAAGTGATGTTTTTGGATGGGTATAGAATTTTGGGGGCCAGATGTAGGAAGCCTAATTCCTGTCGGTAACGTCTGAAATTACCGAATTTCAGCCGTTACCGACCGGAATTAGGCTTTTCATATGTAGGGGCCTAAATTAAGGATTCGGTAATTTACCGAATCTGTAATTTAAGGAATGGGTAAATTACTGAATTCTTAAATACCGATTCGGTAAATTACCGAATCCTGATATGTAGGGAGCACTCTAATGAGTGATGTTCCCATTTTAGGATTCGTTATTTACCACCAACTACAAGTTGATGGTAAATTTCGAAAACCCTAAAAAATGCAAATTTATGCAAATAACAACAGTGCCATGTGGCAGACATACATGCCCTTAGGGCAGGGGTCTCCAAACCGGTCCTGGAGGGCCGGATCCATGCCAGATTTTTTGGATATCCCCATTGAGATACATGTAGTTATTTTAAAAATCTGGCATGGATCCGGTCCTCCAAGATCGGTTTGGAGACCCCTGCCTTAGGGCATGTATGTGTGCCACTTGTGCACCCATACACAAATCAGGGGTGCAACAGAGTGTCAAAGTGACACCCTGCCACCCTTCAATGTTTCCCCCCTTTTACAGAATTAGTATTTACGAATTCGGTAATTCCCACGGTATTTACCGAATTTTACAGATTCTGTAAAATTTACCGATTGGACACCTACATAGCATTTACCGGTTCTAAAATACAGAATCGGTATAATTCGGTATTCTAGAATCGGTAAATGCTGATTATCTACATCTGGCCCTGGGTCTTGTAATTAAGAATTACTTGTGTATAATATGCTATGAAATCTGAGATCCTGTTCGTATCATGTTCCTTTGTATTACAAAATTAGTGCTTACACATATGATCAAGAGTTCCAATGTTTTATAATCAAATAAAGGTGTTGATTTACAGTGGTTTGTAGCTTTCAGTAGCTTTGAGTATATTTGATAATTTTCATTGTTTAAGTAGGCCCTGAAGCTACGATATTCATGGTTGTACATATGCATGTTTCCAATAAGTGGAACCTTGCTTTTAAATCTGACAAGTGGAAGCTGGATTTCAGTAAAATAAAGTTTTGCAATAATGAATAATACTTCTCCTCAAGGAAATGTTGTGCTTCTTTCGAGAGAGAAGACCCAACCAGTTCCTCATTAGAAAGGTTTTTGCAAGTTTCTATCACGTGGTTTAGCATCGTGGACTTGTATTAAGGAAAAGTATACACTAGTATGATATATTATGTATTTTAGCTTTTATTCCCCAACTAACCTTTTCTAGTGAGAGCCATGGTCGCTTAAATAACAGTTATCTTTGATTATTTTTCTGTGCTGCTTGTTGTTTTACATTAAACTCTATTTAAACGTTGGGCTTCCTGATATTCTTAACAATGCCTATATTTATTCCTTTGTGAAAATTGACTGTATTCAAAGGCCCAGCATCCCAACCCCCCTTCACACCCAAAGTCCCAGCGTGGTTGTTGTTGGGGAGATTGGGGGTTGAGCAGTTGGGTTGTCAGCAGGCTAGGCCTTGCATTTATTCATAACTGGCGCATGGCATGGGCAAATTACTTCTATAGATCGCTTTTAGGACACATGCCCCCTCACTTTTACTTCTATTTATGTTTTTATGTGAACAGTTTATTTGTGCTATCTAGAGACTAAGATCAATTGTTGTAGTTATGTTATTTTACTGCTCCAGTTTCTGTGCTGAAATCTATAGTAAAAATAATGAAATATACAAGTTTTGGGGTAAAGCCTTAGAATGAGAAAAATGTGAATGAAAGTAGATGCGAAGGATTCTACTATAAAAACCGTAATTGTAACAGGTGCTTTTTATGTTTGTATGATTTTGGATTTGTTTTTTAACTCAAAAATGCCATTTAAATTAAACAACTGCTGGTGTTTGTTCAAAAAGGAAGTGACAGTAAAGAAACCAGAAGAATGACAAAGAGATGCACTCTGAAATGAGAACATTTATTAGAACTGAGAACGCATATTGTTGTCCTGTTCTTTTAAGCTAAAGTATTTGCGGTGGCCTATGCTTTAAATTACTATACGAGTATGTTTGCCAAGGGGGGCTTGGGGGAGGGCAGCCGACCCCTGGGAGGTCTCCTCCCCCGGGCGGTTTGGGAGATCTGGGTGGGGCCTTCCTTCTAGCAGATTCCATTTGGGCTTCTTTTGGGCTATTTTTGGTTGGATTGGGAGCCCAGCCTATAAATGGGCGGGGCTCCCTTTCCCTGGCACCTTTTTGGGCTTAGGTGACCTGGTGGCCGGTTTATTTCTAGCTAGTTTTTTGTCAGAGTTTCTGGTAGCTCTTATCTTCCCTCTTTTAGTGATCTCTTTTGATTATTATGGCTGGAGAGGATTATCGTGTACTTGAAGCTATCCGTCTTCTCAGCGAGGCGGGTCGTTTGGACCTGGTGATAGGTGACCGGGTACAGGCTGAGCCTCCGCGTCCCCAGCGGGAGGCTTTGGCGAGGGTGTCGGCTGTGGTGGCAGCGTGTTTCTCACCAAAACGTCGGAGACAGGACGGGGTAAATGAGTGGGGTCGCTCTAGGACTGGGAGGGCGGGTGCGAGGTCTCGCCGTGGGAGTGATTCAGGGTCTTCGGATCCGTCTGGTAATTTGGACCACTCGTTGGGTGGTGTGGTTTTTGAGGGTGAATTTCACACTGTGCAGGGGGAGGTTTCAACGGTCGGTATTCGCGACAGGGCGGCCTCTGCTCCTGTTTTGTGAGGCTGTCGTGCTTCTAGACAGCGTGGTTGCACGCGTCGCTCTGCTTCGGCCTCCGCGGTGGCGGTTACTGACATCACTGGTGGAGGGGGGGCGGAGGCCATTTTGGATTTTGAAACAGTGGCGCCGCGACCGTTACAGGGCGGTCAGGTGCAGGTTGTGTCAGAGGTTGTCGCTCCCCAGAGCGTTATTCGTCAGCACGTAGTTACGGCTCGTGTGGCGGTTGACGCGGGTACGGTGGGTGCTTCTATGGCACAGCCTTTGTCTTTGCGGCCTGGTATTGTCATTTCGGAGAGTTCTGGTTTGGTGGTGAGTAGTGCGACGGTGAGGGACCAAAGTAGTCCTTTATTGTTTTCCCCTACGGTTTCTACCAGGGGGGAAGAGGTTTCTGTTTGTAGTGGTTCCCTGGGCGAGGGGGAATGGGCGCAGATGGGGATAGTGGAGGGAGCTGGGCGTGTAGATGGGTCGTTTCATGGAGGGGATCCTTTTGGCGTGGGTCTTCCTGCTGTGGGTTTCCGTTCGTTAGGGGTTTTGGAGGGTTTCCCTTCTGGGGGAGAGGGGTGTGGTGATGCCTCTTTTCAGCAGGGTTCTGGTGAGGGTGGTTCTTTTCATGGGGTGTCTGGGGATTTTCAGTTTCCTGGACTCAATGTGGATAGGAGGGTTGCAGTAAGGGGTTCTTTGGAGGAAGTGAGGGTTCAAGATTCGTCAGTTCAGGGCCCTGCGTCACAGATTATTCAAGCATTGTTGGATGTTAGTTCGGATGATGAAGTGTGCGAGCCGTCTCCTAGGCTAAGTGATGCTTTAAAAAGAAAAGGCGCAGGTGGTTCAGTGGTTTTTGCAGAAGCTGGTCAGGGTTTTGGTGGCAGAATTGGTTTGTTTGACTTCTGTTCCTAGAGTTGTGTTTAGTAAGGGACCCGGCACACCAGTCCAGTCTTTTTCGTTGCAGGTTGGAGTTCGCCCGGGAGCAGCAGACTTGGCAGGGCGGCAGGCAGCCCAATCACGCCGAGGAGAAGTGCCGGTGGAGCCTGGCGCGCACGTCCCATACCAACGAGGGATCCCGTCGCGGCCATCCCACGCAGGTTCAGCACGACCTCGATGGCCCCAACGAGGGATTTCGTCATAGGTGGTGTAAGCAGGTCAAGCGCGACCTTACCAGCCTCATCGATGGAGCCCAGCGCTTTTCATGGGAGCGGGTCATGCACGACCTCTCTTGTGCCCCGTGGTGGTCATAACGCTGCATTAACTTTTACAGGAAATCAGCAGGTTATAAGTGGTAATAGCGGAGGAGCGTACCGACGGGTACAGTCGGCCTCCCCGCCAAGGTCAAGTGTGAGGGCTGGTAAGGCCCATGGTCGGTCTAAAACGGTTGAGACAGTTCAGGACTCAGTGGTTGTATCTACCCCTTCCCAGTTGGAAGAATCATTAATTTTGGATTATGACGAGGACAGCCCTGAGGAGGGCGAGGTACGGGAAGTGGTGTCTGGGGGGGGCATTCTAATGTCTCTCACAGTGTGTTGCTGGCACCAGTGGTGCGGAGTCGTACAGAGTCGTCAAGGCCACGAGTGCTCGGCCCCTCGGTGAGGGCTCCTCGGAGGGCGGACGACGGTTCCCATACGGAGTGGAGGACGGAATCCAGTCAGCCTCCTTTATTACGCCCAGGTGAGACTGTGGTACATCCTGTGCGACCAAAAATGGTCTCTATTGGTGTTGGTGTGGACTTGGTCTCTAGTGAAAGTGATGGTAAACTATATAAAGGTCATGTGGTTAGAGACCAAGGTGTAGGCACAAACGGTGATGATATAAATACAAGCTCTAAAGTGGATAGCGGCACTTCCACTGTTGGTTTGGGCACTTCTAAAAATGTGTTACACAGTAAAGAGCTAAAAATTAAAAAGTTGCCGTATATGGGGGTTACTAAGCCCCTGGGGGCTCATTTAATGCTCAGCACAAAAGAACGTATTTGGAACGGTGAGTATGTGGAACTGCTAAAATTGTTACACAGGGAGGTTCGGGTCAAGGAAGGCTCTAAGGAGGAAGAGTATGAACTGGCTAAGCGCCCTAAACTACCGTTAAATATTGAGAATTGGACGGCGGCCTTTTTAATATATGCCAGCGTCTATTGTGAGAAGTTTCCTGAGCGCTGCGTATCATTATTTAAGTATATGGATGTCATCCGAAAGGCTCAGATTACGAGAAATGATTTCGCATGGGCTCAGTATGATGAGGAGTTTAGGACGCGCATGGCCTGGGATCCCGAGGCGAAATGGGGTGAGTTGGACACTGACCTTTGGCAGCATACCATGGGTTCGTCTGCTAGTGGGAGAACTATTTTCACTGCTAGCGGTCTTCCTTTAGTTTATCGCCCCTTTCAGGCTCGTCCCACCCGAGGAGGGGTGGGAGCCAGTTCTACCACGCAGTCAACTACAGGCACGTGCTGGGATTTTAACAAGGGGGTGTGTAACAGAGAATTCTGTAAGTTCTGGCACGAATGTTCCTAATGTGGCAGGAAAAATCATCCTTTGTCCAGATGTTGGGGTCCCAGGCCTTCCGGAGGTCCACAAGGTTCACAGCAGGGTACAGGGGCTTATGTCGCGCGACAGCAACCTCCAGCTCCCAGGGGAGGGAAGTCATCAGCCGGTGCTGGGCCCAAAGGCTCGTACACCGGTTAATGTCATTAATTTGGCTGCCGCTTTACGGGACTACGTGCCCGCGGAGCTGCGGTCGATTTTGTTATCTGGTTTCCAATTTGGTTTTCGGTTAGGTTATGAGGGACCTCGTTTGAGACGTTGGTCAAAAAATTTGAAGTCGGCAAGCGAACATCCTGCTATAGTGCAAGCAAAGTTGGACAAGGAAGTGAGTGAGGGTCGGATGGCAGGCCCCTTTGATGATTGGCCTTTGGTGAATTTGATTGTGTCCCCTATTGGAGTGGTCCCCAAGAAGGAGCCTGGGCAGTTTCGGCTCATACAGCATTTGTCCTGGCCGGAGGGTGAGTCTGTGAATGACTTTATTGACAATGACGCTGCCTCTGTGTCTTACTCTTCTGTTGATGTGGCTATGCAACTGGTTGTAACGGCAGGCCCTGCTGCTTTAATGGCAAAATGCGATATTAAATCTGCATTTCGACTGCTTCCAGTCCATCCTGAAGACTGGTGTCTTCTGGGCATCCATTTCCTTGGTAAATGGTACGTGGACAAAGCACTGCCAATGGGTTGATCTATGTCATGTGCATTGTTTGAAACTTTTAGTACGTTTCTGCAATGGTTTTTTACTCAACGAAGTGGACATGAGTTGGTTACGCACTACTTGGATGACTTCTTTGTGGGTGCAGCAAATTCACTAGACTTCCATAATGCTCTCACAACGTTTCAGTCCTTGATGAGTCATTTGGGTGTACCATTGGCTCCCGAAAAGACCATGGGTCCTTGCGCGACCATGTCTTTTTTGGGAATTGAACTTGACTCGCATTTGATGCAAGCTCGTCTTCCCATTGAAAAGAAACAGAAAATGCTGGATTTGGTGGGAGCAATGTTGGGAAAGGAAAAAGTGTTGGTGAAGGAGATTCAAGTTCTGCTGGGACACCTTAACTTTGCTTGCAGGGTGGTCAGGGCGGGCAGGACTTTCTGTAGGAGGTTGGGTAGAGCTCTGTCTGGTCATTCCCTACCACATCATCGAGTGAGGCTGTCAGCGGGGGTCAAGGAGGACCTGCGTATGTGGATTTTCTTTTTACATTCCTTCAACGGTGTGCCCTTATGTCGTGAGGTGGACTGGTGTTGGGATGTGCAAATATTCTCTGATGCAGCAGGCAGTGAGGGTTTTGGTCTTTACTGGCAGGGGAAATGGTGTGCTCAGCAGTGGCCGGAACACTGGAAGAATGGAGGCAGGAGTATTGCCTTTTTGGAATTGTTCCCTGTCGTGGTGGCTGTTACGTTGTGGGGTCAGGCTTTGGCCCACAAAAAGGTGCTTTTTCGCATTGACAATATGGCTGTGGTTCAAGTGATTAATAAACAGTCGGCCAGGGACCCTCAAATCCTAAAACTCCTTAGAGTGTTTGTGTTGGGATGTCTGAAATATGATATTTGCTTTCGGGCCCTGCATGTTCCTGGCGTGGACAATGACATTGCGGATGCTTTGTCTCGTTCACAGTGGGAGAGATTCCGTGGGCTAGCTTTGGAGGCAGACGAGGAACCGACTCCCATGCCGGACCATCTGTGGACGGTAGGCAACACAGGGTTATTCAATTGGTTCTAGGCTCCCTGGCTCCTTCCACTAAATTGGCGTATGAGTTTGCCTGGAACGAGTTTTTGGCGTCGGGTGCCTGTAAGAGAGAGCTGGCTTGGCAAAGGTCTGAAGATGTTGTTCAGTTTATTTTGCGTCTTATGGACAGGGATTTATCTAGAGTTACCATTGCTGCCAAGCTGGCAGGTGTTTCATTTATGGGAAAGCTGATGTGGAGATATGCATCGTCGGCTGGGGAGTTGGGTAGGAGAATGTTAGAAGGGTGGTCTCGGGAGCGGGGCTGTGTTCGGACCCTTCGGTCCCCTTTATCGTGGCAGAAACTGTTCCAGGTGATTTCTGTACTGCCAGTTGTATGTACTGATCGGGTAGAAGCTTGTTTGTTAGCCACTTTGATGGTATGAATGCTTTTTGGTGCGTTTCGGGTGTCTGAGCTGCTGGGAAATAAATCTGCTCCAGGTCTTCGGTGGGGGGACGTTCAGTTGTCGGTCAGGGGAGTCCATGTTTGGCTCTCTCATTCGAAAACGGATCAGAGAAGTACTGGCAAGGGGGTTTGGTTGGAGGCGGTTCCTCCTCCGGAGACGTGCCCTTTACGTTGGGCTCATTGCTGGAAGGAACTGTCGGGTGGGGTTTTGGATCACCCGGTTTTTCGTCATATGAATGGTTCCTTGGTGTCTAACTATCAATTGCGCATGGTACTGCGTAAAGCGCTGCGTCATATTGGTTTGGACGATACGCTGTATGGTACACACTCATTCAGGATTGGGGCGGCCACAGAGGCTTTTAATAGGGGTTGGTCGAGGGAAGATATCATGGGCCTGGGGCGCTGGACTTCAAACTGCTTTCAGCGCTATGTCAGGAGCGAATCTAGTGGAGCGCATGCGTCCTCTTCTGTTTTGCCTGTCTGATTCTGTTTTCTTTTTCAGGTTCCGTGGCTGGTCCTCGCGCTGCTTTTCTAACGGTGTGGATCGTGGGCCATTCGTTTGTTAAACGGGCGCAAGTTCAAGCTCGACAAAGTTATTTTGGAACATTGTTAGGTTTTAATGACCGCTTATTTAACATTGTGTGGAAAGGTAAAGGGGGCATGTTGTGGAAAGAATTAATTCCTGCTCTCAATTCTTGGGTGGTAGGTGGGGTTTGTCCTGATGTGTTGGTTCTCCACCTGGGTGAAAATGATTTGGGTTCAGTGAAGGGTGTCTTGCTTCTCCGGGCAATGAAGAAAGATCTGTCTTTGATACATAAGCAGTGGTCTGGGTGTCATGTTTTATGGACGGAGTTGGTCCCCAGGAGGGTTTGGAGGAACGCTGTGAAGCTGAAGGCGGTCGATAAATCCCGTAGAAAGCTTAACTTGGAAGTTTCTAGGTTCTGTAGAGACCTGGGTTTTGGGCGTATCGTCCACAACGATATTAAGTATGATGCGGTTGAATTTTTTAGAGTGATGGTGTTCATTTGTCCCGGATGGGGATGGATTTGTACCTCCTGGAGCTGCGCGAGGTTTTGTCTCGCTGTTTGACGGTTCAGCACTTTGTAGGTGAATAGTGTGTTGATTAGTTGTTTCTGCTGTTTTTCCTTTTCCCCCCTCCTCTCCTTGGTTTCCCCCCCGTTCGTGCTTGTGGGTGGGGGGCAGAAAGGTGGGGTTCTTTCCCTACTCGGTCTTTCTCCCCACTGCTTTCTGGGTGGCGGTTTATTCTGTAATTGTCAGTTTTGGGCCAGGTTTGGACCCGTTAGTGGTGAAGTGGGATTTTGTTGGCGGAAGTTTTATACAGATTGAGGTTGTGTTCAGAGAATGTGGGTCGGGGGATATGGATCAGTTGGTTTATAATTGGGATTTGGTAATTAGGATTTTGGTAATGTGATGTTATAATGTTATTGGGGTTTTGTATGGTTTATTATGTGTTTGGGTATGTACGGGTGGGGGCGGGTGTGATGGAGGGTGAGGGGTGGGGGTGGGGGCGGGGTTTGGGGATTTGAAATATAACGAACAAACTTGGTTATCGTTTTAGATTGTTAGGCTGTTGCCGAGGTTGTGGTATTTGTAAATGTGCACCTGTTCCAATAAAGCGGCCTTTTTCACACTCTATTGGTTGTCATGGTCTGCTCACTCTCCCCCACCCTTCTCTCCCAAGGGGGGCTTGGGGGAGGGCAGCCGACCCCTGGGAGGTCTCCTCCCCCGGGCGGTTTGGGAGATCTGGGTGGGGCCTTCCTTCTAGCAGATTCCATTTGGGCTTCTTTTGGGCTATTTTTGGTTGGATTGGGAGCCCAGCCTATAAATGGGCGGGGCTCCCTTTCCCGGGCACCTTTTTGGGCTTAGGTGACCTGGTGGCCGGTTTATTTCTAGCTAGTTTTTTGTCCCTCCCTCCCTCCCTTATTTTCTCGGCTTTTCTTTTTTGCTTTTCTCTTTGTTTTAATTATTTATTTGGCGGCTGATTGTAACAGGTGGGCATAGGGTTTTCGCTTTGTTTCTTTGTCGCTTGGGACAGGTGCGTGGCGGTTTATTCTGTAATTGTCAGTTTTGGGCCAGGTTTGGACCCGTTAGTGGTGAAGTGGGATTTTGTTGGGGGAAGTTTTATACAGATTGAGGTTGTGTTCAGAGAATGTGGGTCGGGGGATATGGATCAGTTGGTTTATAATTGGGATTTGGTAATTAGAATTTTGGTAATGTGATGTTATAATGTTATTGGGGTTTTGTATGGTTTATTATGTGTTTGGGTATGTACGGGTGGGGGCGGGTGTGATGGAGGGTGAGGGGTGGGGGTGGGGTTTGGGGATTTGAAATATAACGAACAAACTTGGTTATGGTTTTAGATTGTTAGGCTGTTTCCGAGGTTGTGGTATTTGTAAATGTGCACCTGTTCCAATAAAGCGGCCTTTTTCACACTCTATTGGTTGTCATGGTCTGCTCACTCTCCCCCACCCCTCTCTCCCAACATTTCTTTCTTCTACTTTGCAAACACACAGTGGCACGCATGGCAGCAGCTCATCAAGGCGTCTTCCCTTCTTTTCTCTTTTAAAAAGCGCGTTTGTGTTTGTCAATTAAGGACATATAGAATTATAGATGGGTAAAGGTGAATTACCGGGATATTTTTCACCGAGGGTTTCTGAGTGATATCAAATAGACAACGAGAGAGAAGCTCGACTTGTCTATGATGTCACTCAGCCCATCTATAATTGTATGTTATGTCTGGCCCGAGAATCATCTGTTTGTGCTTTCAACTGCTATGCTGTGGCAGAGGAGTATTGGGGGAGCCATACATAACATGACCTCTGTTATGTACCCCTGACCCACAGGTTAAAAAAAACTTTGTCTGCCATCCTTGATAGAACCTGACCACCTTCCTTGCCTTCCGTCCTCCTGCTGAAGCTGTGCTTTCTGCTTTATCCAAAGCAGTCAAGCAGAGCTGTGCTGCGAGGCTCTCAGAGAGACCGTTGACCTGGCCTAGAAGGCTTTTATGAATCTCACAGTGGGTAAGGAGTTGTGTTATCAACTGTAGCTACGTCTCAGCAGTGAGTTATGTTTTTTTTAACAGATTTTATTCAATAGCATCACAGTATTCAAGAGCAATACAATGGGGATCCAGAGCTTACATCGTACTTTCGACAATAATTATCCACATCTATATACAATGATCTCAATCCATTGACTCCAGATAATCGCAGATGTGATCCTTGTGCACAGTGTCAACAGCACATTGAAGTCAGAGCAGTGTCCTCAAGCGAGCCAGGCTCTGCGTAACTTCAGTAGACAGCCAACATCCTAACAGTCGGTTCCATTACGAACTCACAAAAATCACAACACAATAAAACCTCCATCTCCTCCTCTCCCTCCCGCTTAACTCCTACCCACACCTGCCCCCCCAGGCATGTCGCTCAATCGTCCAATTCTCTGTTGAGAATAATATCCAGTCATACAAGGCATCAGGCACAATAATTCCAGTAGGTAGGGGATCTAAAAAGCGTAAATCCCTATGCAGTATATACTCTCAGATGGCTAGACTACATGCACAGACTACATGCACAGGTAGTGCAGCGTTCCCATTTCAACATCCAGTTCTACTCATTCAGGGGGTGCTTGAGCAACTCTACTAACGCCACCCACACTCCCGCCGTGTACAGTGCTTTTTCACTGCCAGTTCTTTGGGCCATTTGCAGTCTAAAGATCCCTTCACAATATACCCATTTTATAAACTCCCTCAGCCACTTCAAGATGCTAGGGGCACTGTTCGCCTTCCAATAACTAGGGATTTCCCTTTTATCCAGAACTAACCCCAAGTCTATGAATTTGCTGGTAATTTTATTCAGGGCGGTGTGAGGGAACCAGTGTAGTAGACAATACCGCGGGGTCAGTGTCATGTCGCATTCCGTTATTTCGCCTCCTCCAGAACACTTCTAGTAATGTGCAGTCCCAGAACACATGTAAAAATTCAGCATTTTCTAATTTACACCTCAGACAAGCTGATCGGGCCCCAAAATACTCATTACTCTTGTACGGGGTAAGATATGCTCTGTGGAGGACAAAAAATGTATCAGCTGCAATCGCGCATTTATGGAATTTTTCCAGGCTCTTTCTACCAGTTCTTCCCATGGCTACTCATCTATGGGCACACCGAGGTCTGTCTCCCATTAAAAATGCAGGCCCTCCAAGGGTCGCTGTGTCACTTGGGTGAGCTGTTGATAGAGACAAGCGACTGCCTCAATCGTCCCGGCTGCCATCACTATATACTGGCAAGGTAAAGAAGTCGGCGGTCCTACCATCCCCTACCTCCAATGTTTACAGATGGCTACTGTCAGGGGAGCATGTAAAAGATAGTCACTCCTGGGAGGCTCGTAGGGCTCCAACAAATCATTAAAGGGGAGCAGGGTAATGTTCTCGTAGAGGTCTCCAATAGTGGAGATCCCCACCTCCTCCCAAGCCCGTACTCCCGGCCAATCCGCGCCATGAGGCGGGGATTGGCCTCGCAGACCAACAGGGGAATCTCAGGTGCATATGGGGGTCGCTGCTGGGCTCTTCTACCAGCCCGGTTCTAGCAGTGGCGCATCGCCCATATGTCCCCCCGGGATTCTCTTTCACTCAAGGGGAGCCGCCACAGTACGCAAGACAACAGTCTCAAACTCGGATCTGTACTTCCATGGACCTCCGCATTACGTAGCCGCCCCGCCATCCCCTTTGTGAACCACTGTATTTGGGCTGTGTGATAATAGGCCTTAAAGTCTGGCACTGCACAACCCCCTTCCCTCTGGGGTCTCATCATGGTGGTGAGCGCTATTCTACGTCTCCCAGAGTCCCATAAAAATCCTGTGATCATGGTGTTAAGTTTGGTAAACATTTTTCGCGGGACCCAGAGTGGTAACGAGCCAAACTAATATAGCAATCACGGCAGTGTGACCATCTTTAGTGCCACCTGTCCTGCCACTGACAGAAGGAGGGTCCCCCAAAATTCAAAGTTGCTCTTGGTGGCTCTTATCGCTCGTCCGACATTACTGTCTAACAAATCGGCCGCGGCGGGATAAATTCAAACACCTAGATAGGTCAGGCATCTGCTTTCCCATACTACATCTAACATGTCCGGTGGGTCACTCCTTCCACTCAAAGCAGGGAAGAGGCACGTCTTGTTCCAATTGACCTTGAGGCCCGCAACTCTTCCCAGCCTATTCAGTAGATCCTTGGCTCCTCGCAGGATGTCTGCAGAATCGGCGAGAAACATTAGAAATTCATCTCCATATAATGCTCTAAATTGGGGTTGGCCCATCATGTCTAGTCTCCGATAATAACGCCCTGATCGCGCATGTACAGCCAGAGGTTCCACTGCCAGCGTGAACAAGAGGGGAGACAGCGGACATCCCTGTCTGGTTCCCCTGCCTACAGCACATGCACCTGAGATCAATCCTCCCCTGCGAACCCTGGCGGTGTAGTTATTATACAGTATGGCTGTCCAGGCTACAAACCCCTTCCCTAGCCCAAAGGCCCTCAGGAATCCCAAAAGATATGGCCACTTGAGACTGTCAACGGCCTTCTCAATGTCAATTGATAACATGCACGCCTCTTCTTTGTCATAGGTAGACGCGTCCAGCAGTCGAAGCAGTCGTCATATATTCATGGCCGTGTTCCGGGATGGAATGAAACCCACCTGGTCCACGTGCACAAGCGTCATCATGTGGGTCACCAGGTAGCTAGCCAAGATGCGGCTTAATATCTTTGTCATGAGTCCGACAACGGACTACGTACATCCTTGCCTTTCGCGTCTGATAGCATCCTTTCATCCCGTGTGCAGGAAGGTTACAGCCCCTTTAAAGAAGCTACGTCGACGGGATCCCCGGGGGTGTGGCCTGTGACATCACATACCGGCGGCCTACCGGAGGAGCGGGAAGCACAGAGAAAAGGACCGCTCTTCTTTCACAAGATGGAGGTGAATTCCCTTGAATCGGAGGTAAACGCGGCGTGGAGCTGCAGAGGCGATACGGAAGACAGAAAATGCCCAGCGGGAGAAGCCGGCAGGACCGGGACTGTGGCGCTGTGTGAGGTTGAGAAGCCGCGAGAACCGGCATATTGCATTTAGCCCAGCCACCCCCCTGGAGAAGGGTGGCTTACCAAGGTACGGGCGGTCTTACAGGGGCTTGCGGGTCACGGGAGGGGGAAGGACGAGGTGTAGAGGGAGGAGGAAGGTCACGGAAGGTATACCTGGTGGCGGTTAACGGTGGCATCTCCTCCCTCACTCCTTTCCCTAATAAGAAAACAGCCAAATCAATTTAAGACTCATCACCATTTTTTTTGTTTTGTTCCTTTCCTGCCCCCTCACGCCAACCCCTACCTACCTCGAGAGAGTGACCAGAGAAAGTCCAGAGGATTTCCTGGTGAAGACGGGACATTGTTATTCAACTGGACTCCCCAAAGAAGCAACAGATACTTTCTTTATGTTATACCACATTTTCTTATACAAAGAAATCAGAAAGTAAAACGTCTTTCCTTTCAAAAAGACATTGGCTTGGTTACTCCATTCCTTGCATCACAACAGCTTTGGTGGAGAATGCGGGCATAGCTCCGTCGCTACAAGATGGAGAATCTCATCTATCAGTTAAAAGAGTGCCAAACCGAGTTGAAATGGGCTGTCGAGCAAAGCAATGCTCAAGCAGAAAGGGACAGGACTACCTTTACCACCGCTATACAAGCCCAAGCGGACCACTTGATGAAGTTGGCTGAAGGGCAAAATCAACTCCTTCCCGGGTTGGGTCAAGGAAGAGCTCCGGCACCACCACGGACCGTCATTCCACTACAAAAATACGTGCCGGAGGAGGAACCCATAACTTTTTTTCTTAATTTCGAACGGGCTGCTAGAGCCAGCGGGTGGCCCAGCGAAAGATGGCCTTTTTACCTGGCCCCTCCACTAACGGCAGAGGCCCAGGCGGCATACCAAACTATCAATCAAGATGGAACGGCCACGTATGGAGTGGTAAAACAATATATCCTGGACCGCCTTGGTATTGATGACAAAGCCCACCATCTACGGTTCAGGCAAGAACGTGGATCGCCCGGCGACACCCCCAAAACACTTTTCTTTAAGATGAAGGAGGCAGCTTGCCGGTGGCTAAAGCCACAAGAAGGCAACATGGACGATGTAATGAATAACATATACCTAGAGCAGTATTTAGAGATGCTTCCCTATGGTACACAGAAGTGGTTACGGCAACATGCAAATCTGACCATAGAACAGGCCGTCGAAATGGCCACTTCTTTCACCCGCGCCCAAAGCCGAAGACCCTTCAAGGAACCTGAAAGACCGCATAAGGGTTCCGCCACACCGAAGTCTGAAAGAAAACTTGGCAAAACCTACCCAGACCCCCCAAAAGTTAGACCCATGAGATATGACCCCTCGAGCACCTCCAGCCCACAGTGCTTCGAATGCGGTGAATGGGGCCATATCGCTCGCTTCTGTAGAAACAAGCAAGAGAAACAGGATGAGGAGCCCATGGATGTCAGATACACCCCCATATCTGTTATATTCACACAGGAGATGGGACCCATGTATTATGTGAGTCTCCTTGTAAATAAACGGGAAATAAAAGCACTCCTAGACTCTGGGTGTAAACATTCCGTAGTCCGGGCTGATGTAGTCGGTGTGTACATGGGGACACTCGGGTATATCCTATAGCCTATCTACCTGTAAGTACGAGGGCAGGCGCTCACACCACCATTACTGTTGGGGTTCTCCCTGAACTCCCTGAGCCGCTTATTTTAGGGGGTAGACAATCCCTCTTTTCCCCTCCTCCTTGCCAGTGCCTTGAAAGCTGGGATAGTCCCTACCAATTCACATAATGCTTTACTGACCTAAGAACCATGGGCAATGGATACAAATTTCAGGACCGCCCAGTTAAATGATGCATCCCTTAAGGACGCCTGGCAGACTGCTCAAGAAACAAAAAATGCACAAAACAGAACCTATCCCTGCTTTCTAGAACAGCACGGTCTCCTATACCGCATAGCTAAAGAAGGAGCCACCCCTCAGCTTCTAGTACCCACCATTATTAGGGACCAGGTCCTATATTTTGGCCACTCTCACATGTTAGCGGGACACGTGGGTGCATCCTGGACAACTTCTACTGGCCTGGCATATATCTCCAAATAAGGAAGTATTGCCAGGAGTGTGAAGTTTGTCAGAAGTACAACCCTTATACCCCTCCCAAGGTACCACTACAACCCCTGCCCATCATTGGGCGTCCCTTTGAACGTATAGGGATGGACCTGATAGGACCCCTACCTAAGTCCAGCAAGGGCCATCAATATGTTCTCATGATTGTGGATTATGCTACCCGCTATCCTGAAGCGTTTCCACTGAAATAAGCCAACACTACTTCCATATCTCAGAAATTAGTAGAGGTATTTTCAAGGATGGGATTTCCAAAGGAAATTCTTACGGACCAAGGCACCCCTTTTGTGTCTCGTCTTATGAGGGAAATTTGTAAACAACTAGAGATATGGCACATTAGAACATCAGTATATCACCCCCAGACAGATGGCCTGGTAGAACGGTACAACGGAAACCTAAAGCTGCCGTTGAAGAAGCTCCTGTCAAGAGATGGTAAAAACTGGGATCAACTTCTCCCGTTAGCTTTATTTGTAATCCGGAGTACCGTACAATCTAGTCTGAGTGTATCTCCCTTTGAGCTCTTATTTGGGAGACGTCCCCGTACCCTCCTTGACATAACAAAAGAAACGTGGGAAGAACAAGGCGTTGCTGAAGCACACGCCCTATTGGATTATGCCAACCAAATAAAGGTCAGACTTAACAAGTTAAGAACCCTGGCCCACGAGCAGTTGGATAAAGCCCAAGTGAGACATAAAAAACATTATGATAGGAGAACAAAGTGGAGGGAGTTTAGAGTGGGTGATTGGGTTTTGATGCTTCTCCCCTCCTCTACCCACAAACTTCGAAAGGAATGGCAGGGCCCCTATAAGGTTGTGAAGAGAATCGGGAAGACCACCTACATACTCCGTCTTTCCCCCAACAAAACTCAAATGTCCCATATAAATCTTCTTAAAAAGTGGTTGGGCCCTTCCCCATCGAAACCCTGTGTTGTTTCTCTCATCACATGTCCTTGGCCCTGAGCTCACAAAGACAGAAAAGGAAGAGGTACAGGCCCTACTCTTCTCCTTCTCTGAGGTCTTTTCTAACCGGCCAGGAAGGACAACTCTAACAACCCACTTGATACCTACCCTCGAGGGAGTAGTGATTAAACAGAAACCCTTTCAGGTGCCAGAAGCTCGTCGGGCTGCACTAAAAAAGGAAGTTACTGACATGTTGGCTTTAGGAGTGATAGTGCCTTCCCAGAGTAATTGGTGCTCGCCAATAGACTTGGTTCCAAAACCAGATGGGAGTACTCGCTTTTGCATTGACTTTAGAGCAGTCAACCGCATCTCTAAACAAGATGGGTATCCCCTTCCTAGGGTAGATGAGTTAATTGAGAGGCTGGGTGAGGCTCGCTACATATCCACCATTGACCTCACCAAGGGTTATTGGCAGATACCTCTACACCCAAAGGACCAAGAAAAGACGGCTTTCTGTACACCAGATGGGATTTTCCATTTTACAGTGCTACCTTTCGGCCTTCATGGCGCCCCAGCTAGTTTTCAAAGACTTATGGATACCCTTCTGAAAAACCATCTAGAATATTCGTCAAGATACCTAGATGACATTGCTGTCTTCAGTAAAATGTGGGAAGAACAACAAACCCACCTTTCCACCATCACAGAGCTAAGGACAGCTAATTTACACATAAACGCAAAAAAATTCAAATTCGCCTTCCAAAAGGTAAAATACCTCGGATACCTATTAGGGGAGGGGGTGATCGAACCTCAGGCGGAAAAGGTAAAGGCCATCCAAGATACTCCCTTTCCCAAGACCAGAAAAAAGATACAGGCTTTTTTAGGTTTTGTTGGCTATTATAGAAGATTTATACCTAATTTTTCACAAATAGCCGCACCCCTCACAGACCTGTTAAAAAATCCTCCACAGCTGCTCGTATAAAAAACCCAACCCCACGGAACAGAAACTCCCGGCTTTTAATGCCCTTAAAACAGCTTTAACCACCCCTCCTGTACTCCTCACTCCAGGCTTTAATAAACCATTCATACTCCAAACAGATGCTTCTGGGGTAGGGATTGGCGCTGTTCTTTCCCAGCTAGATGAGGAGGGCTCAGAGCGTCCCATATTATACATTAGTAGGAAGCTTTTTCGTAGGGATATGGCCTACCCCAAAAATTGAAAAGGAATGCTTAGTGCTGAAATGGAGTATAGAGAAACTTTGTTACTATCTAGAGGGACGCTCTTTCTTGTTGTATACCGACCATGCCCCTCTCACCTGGCTCCAGAAAAATAAAGGGAATAACAACAGGGTCCTGCCGTGGTTCCTAGCCCTACAACCTTTCCACTTTGGAGTACTACATCGTAAGGGCAGGGACCAAGGCAATGCAGACTACCTGTCCCGATTTCCTCTTTCCCCTGATAGGGGCGGCATGTGTCACGGGTCCGACAACGGACTACGTACTTCCTTGCCTTTCGCGTCTGATAGCATCCTTTCATCCCATTTGCAGGAAGGTTACAGCCCCTTTAAAGAAGCTACGTCGATGGGATCCCCAGGGGTGTGGCCTCTGACATCACATACCGGCAGCCAATCGGAGGAGCGGGAAGCACAGAGAAAAGGACTGCCTTTCTTTCACAAGACGGAGGTGAATTCCCTTGAATCGTAGGTAAACGCGGCGTGGAGCAGCAGAGGCGATACGGAAGACCGAAGAAACCCAGCTGGAGAAGCCGGCAGGACCGGGACTGTGGCGCTGTGTGAGGTCGAGAAGCCGCGAGAACCGGCATATCGCATTTCACCCAGCCACCCCCCTGGAGGAGGGTGGCTTACCAAGGTACGGTGGTCTTACAGGGGCTTGCGGGTCAGGGGAGGGGGAAGGACGAGGTGTAGAGGGAGAAGGGAGGCCACGGAAGGTACACCTGGTGGCGGTTAACGGTGGCATCTCCTCATTCACTCCTTTCCTTAATAAGAAAACGGCCAAATCAATTTAAGACTTATCCCAATTTTTTTTGTTTTGTTCCTTTCCTGCCCCCTTACGCCAACCCCTACCTACCTCGAGAGAGTGACCAGAGAAAGTCCAGGGGATTTCCTGGTGAAGACGGGACATTGGTATTCAAACGGACTCCCCAAAGAAGCAACAGATACTTTCTTTATGTTATACCACGATTTCTTATACAAAGAAATCAGAAAATAAAACGTCTTTCCTTTCAAAAAGACATTGGTTTGGTTACTCCATTTCTTGCTTCACGACAATCTTATAATCTAGATTGAGCATGACGAGGGGCCGATATGCAGTGCGATCCCAAGCTGGTTTGTCAGGTTTTAGTAGAGGGATAATTACCTCTTCCCTCATTGATACATGTAAACACCCTTCGTGCTATGATCTATTGTAGAGTACGCCTGGGCGGCAAATTCCGTTCCGCTCGTGGAATTTACGGAATTTGGGTAATTTCACGTTCTGCGGAGAACGCGAAATTGCCCAAAATTCGGCATTCCGCGACTTCGTAACATTTTTTGCTTGTTTGCGTTCTCAAAATGTGTGTTCGCAAGATATTTGCCCCGAGCACACAAACAGCAAAAAAGATTCGCGCACCAGCAATTCCGCGTGTTCGCAGACTTTCTGCGTGTTTGCGGAGATTTTTTACCGTTTTGCGGAAATTCGCGTAACGCGATTATGCAAATTCCGCCCACCCCTATTATAGAAAGCCTGCAAGCGGGGAGCCAAAGCGTCTACATATGTGGAGTTCAATTCAACCGGGAGTCCGTCCGTACAGGGGTTTTGTTTCTGGCCATGTGTTTTATGGCCCCGCTGACCTCCCCAAGTTCAACATCACGAGTTAGGGCCTCCGCTGCATCTTCATCAATTTGAGGAAGTTCGATATCATCTAAAAATCCCTCCCCTTCCAACACCATTGGGTCTAGTTGACTCTGATACAGGCCAGTATAGTATTCTAAAAACTGAGGGTTGATATCCTGTTGCCCATAGTGACTCACGCCATCCCTCCCCCGCAATTCCAGAATCGTCGTCCCTCTATGCGCCGGATTGGCCAGCCAAGCCAGCAACGCCCCAGACTTATCTCTCTCAGCATGGGCCCGAGCTGTGTAAGCCTTCAAAGCCTCTCAACCGTTCCATTGGCTTTTCCCTGGCCTCCAAGAGATCTGCTTGTCTATCCACTCTCTCCTACCTAACCCTTTCAGCGTCTCGGAGCTGTTGTTCCACTTTCTGCACATCACCCAGGAGGAGCCTCCGTACTCCCACTGCCTCACCAATACATCGACCTCTAATGACAACGTTGAAAGCATCCCATTCAATGAGGGGGCCCGTAGCTGTGTTAGTATTAGTCAAGAAATAATCCTCTATAGCAGTGCCTATCATGGTTTGGAACACCTGATCCTCTAACACCTCCGGCCGGAGCCGCCAGCTAGGAATTGTAGCCCTAGTCCACACCCAATCCAAGGATACCAGCAGGGGATTTTGATCGGCTACTGTCCTAGCTAAATACTCACACAGAGTGATCCCTACATGTACGTCTGGGGATCAGAGGATGGAGTCTAAACGAACATGCAGCTCGTGTAGAGACGAAAAATAAGAGTAGTCCCTCTCCACCGGATGATGTGCTCTCCATGTGTCTGTCAACCCTCAATACCGTTGCCAATCACGCCGAGCCTCTGCAATCCTGTGTGTAGGAGAGTCGGGGAATGGCGGTTGGGAACGGTCTAGGTTGACGTTAACAACACTATTAATGTCCCCCCCAGGAGTACTGATTCAGTCAGTACATGTGCTAGTGTCTGTGAAAGCTGGGCCAAGAATGCAGGTTGATCGACATTAGGATTACGGGCGTATATATTTTTTTAAGATTTTATTTTTTCCAACAATTTACAAGATCAATAATTGCATTTTCCCGCCAACCCCTACCCCAGGTCCGTAAAAAATTAAAAGCAAAAGGAAAAAAAGATATTGTTTCAGGCTGTTAACATTTACACGTTCCAAATAAGTGTTTCAGCACAGCAATAATTATTAAATCAGAAAAAATTAACTGAGAGCAAGTCGTGTCTTAACAAAATAAACATGATACCAAAAACAAAGAGAGACTGAAGAGGAGGCAGAAGTGGGAAGTGAGTCGCGGGCAGGAAGGGGGCGGAGCGGGAGGAGCGGGGGCCGTGGCCGAAGCCCAAGGTGGAGATAGGGGATAGGAGGGGACACAAAGTAAAGTAAGAAGGGAGGCCAATACATTATCAAGCCTGGGTATTCATAGTTTCAAGCCAATTGATCATAGGATCCCAGACTACCAAGCCCCTTTTCTTTGCCCTAAAACCTTTTTTGGCAAAGATTGCCTATTGCAACCTAAATGTAGTGAGTAACCTCGCTTGCATTGACCAAAAGACGGAGGATTCAGATCTTTCCAGTAAGTAGCTATGCATATCTGCAAAATGGACATTGGAACAAAAATTAATGCCTCACCAGCTTTAGTATCTAATCGGTCATATAACCCTAACATGATAGTACAGGGTGTGAGTTGAATGTCTAAGGAGAGAATTCTGCTAAAAAATTGTTGTACCTCTTGAAGTAGGGGCTTAAATTTTGGGCATGTAGCAAACATATGTACTGCATCCGTGCTATATTCTGTACAGCGCAGGCAGTTTGCCCCGGAGCCAGATGTCCATTTAGCGACTCTGCTTGGTGTTATATACAAAAAAAAGCGAGTTTTACAAAATTGCGCTTGCAATTTAGAAGATAAAAGATATATTTATGCTAGGCCCAAAGCAGAACAGAAAGCTTTCGGTGGAGTATTCAGCTTGAGCTGCATTTAGCGTCAATTTTACTCATATCATCTGGCCCCTGTTCAGTCAAGGTAAAATAGATGCTTCCTATCCTTGGCAAGTTAGGGCTCAATAATTTATCAATAAGGCCAACCGCTGCAAACCCTGCAGACCCCCCAGTTTTATGTGTTAAATAACTCGTGATAGCTTGATATTGGAAGATCTGATTATTACCCAATTTATAGAAAGTTTGCAGGTCTTGAAATGATCGGATACAACCGGAGTTGAATAGATCCTCCAATCTGCCAATACCTGCTGAGTAACATTGATGAAGATATGCGTTTTGGAATATCAATGGCAGGTTATCATTATGTCTAATGGGGGTGTAACACTTTAACTTGGATATTCCAAAAGCCTTGCGAACATTACAGAAGAGCCGGTAAGCGCTAAGCATAGTCTTGAATCGGACTCGCTTATAATGGCCAAGTTCCAGTTGTCGCCAAAGACAGCCCATTACATTCTCCCTCAAGAGTAGAAGGTAAGGAGAGGGCAATCCTGATGGGCTTGAACCACAATCCTCGTGTAATAGTTCACAAGAGTGTTGTAATGCCGCAGCCCAATAATATAATTTTAGGTTAGGGAGAGCCCTGCCTCCCCTTTCCCTGGGTAGGGAGAGGAGATTAAAGGCTCTTTTTGGCTGAGTGTAGGCCCAGATGAACCGCGAGAAGAGTTGCTCAAACATAGAGAGTGAATGATTATTAAAAACAAGCGGGATTGTCCGAAAAAAGTAAGTAACTTGGGAAAGTATCTCATATTTAAGATGTTACATCTTCCTACAATGGTTAAATGCAAGTTGTCGATTTTCCGGAGTGACTTCTCCATTGTGATAGCAAGAGGAGTCAAGTTTTCTGATACTAAAGTGTCCAGATCTGAGACTATTTTGACTCCTAAATATTTCGCCTTCTCAGTTAACCTACTTTCTGCCCAGCTTATTTTCCAGTTTACGACAATCTGTGTTTTTGATTTGTTCAGGGCATAACCAGAGATTAATCCGAATTCCTGTGCTTCTTGTTCTAGAGCCCTAATGTCAGACCCCGGTTCGGGGGTTATTATGGCTAGGTCATTGGCGTAAGCCATGATTTTTGTATCTATGCCAAACCCACTAACTGGCAAGATAGAGGGGTTTAGCTCAATTCTTTTTATCAAGGGGTCGATATACAGAGCAAAGAGCAGGGGTGAGCAGGGACACCTCTGCCTCGTCCTTCTCGTGATCTTAATTTGCTCTGACAGATGTCCATTAATAAATATTTAAGTGGTGGGATCTTGATAAAGTGCCTGCACCGCCTGAATTATTCTTGGACTGAAGCCGATCCGTCTCATAATAGCCCAGAGGAATTGCCAGGAGACCCGATCAAACGCTTTTTCAGCGTCTATAAGGATTAATGAGATTGGGTCTCCTGACACCTCTGCAGCGTCAAATAAGTTAATAGTGCGGCGGACGTGCTTGGTAGTACCTTTTTTGGTATGAAACCGTGTTGCCAATTGGAGACTAATGGCTTGATATTGGCAGAGAGTCTGGTAGCAATGAGTTTAGAAAAGATTTTTGAATCAGTATTGATTAAGGTTATGGGCCGGTAAGTTGACATTTCCAGCGGTGTTTTGTCCTTTTTGGGGAAGATCACTATTTTAGCTAATGACCAAGAGTCTGGTGGTTTGACCCCCTTGGAGATAGATTGTACCACCTCTGTGAATATCTCTTTTATTTGCGGATAAAAAACCTTATAGAATTCTACAGGTATACTATCAGTCCCGGTGGCTTTGTCGTCTGGAAGGCTAGTAAGCGCTGTTGAAATCTCATCCCACGTTGGAGAGGTTTCTATTGCCTTATATTCGTTCGAGTTAAGTATGTTAGTGGGTATAGTCGCTAGGTACTCCCTGACCTTAATCTGTATTTCCGAGTTTGTTCCTTCGATTTCTTCCGAGTAAAGTTCTTCATAGAACTTCCTAAATGCTTCCTCTATTTTTCTAGGGACGGAGGTTGTTCCTTCGTTATCTATATTTATTGTGGTAATGGAGTTAGCAGTTGCCTTCTGCCTAGTAGCAATGGCAAGCTGATGGCCAATACGCTCTCCCAACTCATAACATTTTTCTTTTGAAGCTGCTCATTTGGTGGCTCTTTTCTCTGACAACACTGTACCCATCTCTGATTTGGCCACTGATACCGCTAACTGTGCCTCATCAATTCCTGTTCCTGTCTGGACCGTATGTATTAATTTTCTCTCCGCTTCTATCATCTGTACTTGTAACAGGCTGGTTTGCATCTTCTCCTTTCTGTTCCTCCTAATAGAGAACTGCAATGTCTCGTCCCTTATACCTGCCTTGAGAGTGTCCCATACAACTATAGTGGAAGCAGTCCCATTATTTATATTCAAGATTCTTGTATCCACCCGGCCATATGTTCTCGATAGCTGTTGTCGTACAGTAGTGCTTCTTTGAAAGTCCAGTGCGAGGTTGGCTCCTGGTTACCCCAGCCTTCTAAGTTTAAGATAAGGGGATTGTGATCCGACAATAGTCAGGGGGCTACGTCAATGGAACAATCATGGATTAGAGCAGGCGATACAAAAATATTATTGAGTCTTGCTAATACCAGATGGGGAGCGGAAAAAAAGTAAAGCCGTTCTGTTCCGGCTTCAGACTGGCTCAGACATCTTTTGAACCGTGAGTAATGATAAAGTCGAGCAGCACTCGGAACACTTTAGGTTTTCTATCCTGATAAACCCATAACGCTGTTGAATCCCAAGTACTAGGCAGGTTTTAATTCAGGTCCCCGCATTGAATTACCCGGAGTGGCCAGTGAGCAAGCTCTGTTCTTCCTTCCACCATAGATAACCCTGTCTCCCATGTCGGTGCATATTTTGTTTAATTTTCTACTGCCGCCCTGGGGCCTTATTTATGAAGGCCTTGTGCCACCGGTGCGTCACTTTTTCCCATTTTAAAAGTGACGCACCGGTGGCGCAAGGCCTTCATAAATAAGGCCCCTGGAGTTTTTTGGAGCCCCCCCTTGCAGCTAAACTTTCTGCTCTGGCTTTCTCTCGGAATTGTTTGATAGACTCCAGGATTGATAACAAAGATGGTTCATGAGTACTTGCGAAGGTTAGCTTTGGACTTGCCCCTAGCTGATGATTAGTAACCCCCGAAGATAAAGTCCCTTGTAAGTCTGAATGGTCCCCTTTCAGCTGACTGCGTTTACTGCATCGGGCTTTCTAAAAAAATACCTCATCGTCTGTCCCCGACAGAGAGCCATCTGAGATGGAAAATAAGTTTACGTTTGTTAAGTCTGGGGTCTGCGGATCGACTGATCTCTGATTCCCATTTACAAGACCATTTTCCGTGCCCTTTTTTAACCTTGTTGGGTGTACCTTTTGTAGTTTCAGGGTCGGTGGAGGTTGGGGCAATAGAGATAGTAGGTAAGGTACTATCATCCGGGGCAGCAGCGGCGGTAAAATATATTTTGGCTTGGTCGCCATGAGAAAAAGCTGGTGGCATTGCTTCATTATTTGCGGTAAACTCTCCTCTGAGTTCGTTCGTAGGTGTTTGAACGGGCTGCAGCAAAGGTTGCGTGACTTCTAGAGCTAATGCCATACCAGGTGGGCTACTAGACTCAGCTAAAGCAGGAGTAGGAATGAGAGCAGGAGTAGGGGTGAGAATAGGGGGGGTTTAAAAACAGGAAAATGTCTAGCAATAGATGGGGGTTTCCAGTGGCTACAGTGCCTGCAACAAGGTTTTCTTTTGCAATGCTCGCTCCTCCGGGCTTGCCTATTTTATTACCCTCCCCCCGATCTTCCCTATTACCTTTTTTTAGAAAATCTGCTTTTTCAAGAACTTTCTCCAGTTTGTCTCTGTCGCTTGGTTCTTCATGGGTCACGTTGACTTCTGCTTTAGGCACTTTCTGGCCCCGTGTAGTCATTCCGCCGCCCCTGCTGCTGCTCCGTTTCACAGACAAAATTCCGCCGCCTCTGCTGGTAACGTTTGGCAGGCTCGAGCACTTTTGAAATGCTTGAAGGGCTTTGACGAGGGCGGAAGAGAAGCGGTCTGCAATTACTGGGAATTGTTAATGTTAATGTTAATAGTTTTCTAAAGCGCACAGCTGCCCCAGCGAAGGGGCGTCCCGGCGCTATCGGATCTACTTACCCAGGAAACAAACGAGGCAGGAAATGGCAAACCTAGCTATAGTCTATACAGAAGCAAAGAGGAAGGTTTTAATAGCCTTCTGAAATGCAAGCAGATTCTCCATACCGCGAATAGATATTGGTAGAGAATTCCATCGCTTGGCAGCCAGATAGCGAAATGAACGCCCTCCAGCCTGACTACGTTTGAACCGCGGGACAGTCACCAGTTGCTGACCTAGTGAACGCAACTGTTGGGGCGGCACATACGGGGTCAAAAGGTTGCCCAGAAGTGCTGGGCTGCTATTCTGCACAGCACTGTGCACACAAGACCAAGGTAACCCAGACGAGTGATCCGATACCTTTGTGGCCGCACCGAGCATAGATCGAAGCTTGTATTGCCCGGGATCCAGTTGCGGTAGGCGATGGTGCAAGCCCACTCATCCAATCAGGTAGGTCAGGGGTCGGAGTTGTTTGGTCAGGACGACGAGCCGAAGCAAAGTCCGACCGTTCAGGTCCGCTTCGCGTTGTGAGTGGCTTGGCGGCCGGGAAGGGAAACACTCACATCAGCACCATCTACTGTCCAGGGGCGTATATACTTCCTATGGTTATATCTCGTCCATCCAGCCTCTCCAATACAACCACAAACCTGCCATCTGGGTCTATAATTTGTCTGTCACATTGGAAGGGGACTCCCGCCCGTACCCAGATCAGGGATCCTCTAGCAAAGGCTGAAAACGTAGGGCCTTATTTATGAAGGCCTTGCGCCGCTGGTGCGTCACTTTTAAAATGGGAAAAAGTGACGTACCAGTGGCGCAAGGCCTTCATAAATACGGCCCGTAGTGTGAAACACCTGCCCTCTCCAGCAGCACTACAGTGCCGCCCCTTCTTTCTACGTTAAGTGGGTTTCCTGCAATAATGCAATTTGCACCCCTCTTCTGACTAAGTAAGAATTAATTTTATGCCGTCGGACCATAGTGTGCATTCCCCTAACATTCCGAGTTATACATTTGATACCTATGGTGGGACCCATATCACAATCCCCAGACTTTCTCGGTGTAACTCCCCTGTAGCGGCATGCCTGGCCCCAAACCTATACCCCCCAACTAGAAAAACATCCCAACTCCCTTTCCCCAGGGCAGGTTTACACAAACAAGTCCCCATCCAAACTAAGGCACTCTAACAATGAATCATGGAAGTGGCAAAACGTGATATGACCCCATTGGACCCAGATACCCCCCAGACCACCCCCTCACAGCCATAGAACAAACAGTAGGCCTCAGTGGTTCGGGTGTGTCCCATGGGAGTTCTCAAACTGGACATCCGATATCAAGGGCCATCACTCATCAACAGGCAATCCCCTTGGCATACAACCTGTTGTCTGATCATCCGATTACGCCATCTGTTGTTTGTGATGTAACATCCGGGAACTCAGTATCTGAGGCCTCATGAACACTGCTTGCCCTCGAACCATCAGATCTCTCCTGGTCAAGGTCCGTGGTATTGCTGGATGGACTCACATCACCATGACTAATCTCTGCCACTGCCTGCACCGCCCTATCACATTCTTGACGCCATCTGGCAGGAGAAGGAGCCCTCCGAGGAGGTGAAAGAGTGGTCTACTTCCGCCAGGGCGAGCCCAATGGAGCAGAGCAGGGTCCACTACTGCGTCGAGTCTCCAGCCAGTCCCAAGCTTCATGTGGGGTAAGAAAGAAATGATTCTCTGCATCTGCAGTCACCCGGAGGCGAGCCGGAAAGAACATGGCATAGGGGAACTGTAGCTGGCGCAATTTTTGCTTAACAGCTAGAAAGGAAGAGCTCTGCTGATGCTCTTCCCTAATGTAATCGGGAAGATCATCACCCTACTGTTTCTGATCTGTAGGGTCTGTTTCTCTCGGGCTCGCTGTAGGAGGAGATTTTGATCACAGTAATGAAGCAACCTCACCACCAGCAGGTGGGGCGGTGCATTAGGCTTAGGCGGCCAGGCCGGGACTCTGTGAGCACCCTCTAGGGCATATAAGGGGGAGAGACCCTCTGGGGCCACCTCCGCCCTCAACCAAGACTCCAAGAACTGGACAGAATCAGCCCATTTTTCACGCCCCGGAACCCCCACTATGTGCAAATTATTTCTTGGGGAGCGCCCACACTTCTAACACTTTAATCCTGGTTTCCACCACTTTCAGGGCATGCTGTAGGGTAGCGACCAAGTCCGGAATGTCCTTCATGGTATTCTCATTGGTAGTCACTCTCTCCTCACGTTTGCAGTGGTCGTCCTTTAACAGGGTGAGGTCTGTCCCTATTGCATCAATCTTCATTTCCAGCACTTCTCTCGAGGATGTAATGGCTTGCATGATGTCGGCCAGGGTAGGGTCCCCGGGTGCTCTCTCTGCCTTCCCTCCAGATGTACCCTCATCATCATCTGTTTGTTGCTCTGGTTCGTCCACTGGCAGGACCTCAAACCACTTCCGTCTGGATACTCTCCCCATCGTGCGGCCCACCACAATGAGTAGTGAAATGTCACAGGATCCACATAGGCCCCAGGATATTGTTAGGTGCCCTACGATGGATGCAATAACCTCTGCTCTTCAGCACCCATTGATGTCCAACAGCAGATGTAGTCGCACCCCAGTACAGAGTTCGGCGAAGATACCCCTCTCACATGAACCGGAGGGACACCTTTGGTGTGCAGGGCCTATAAGTAGTTACCTCAAGTTTCACAGGGGCACTCAATAGTCACCCAGCAGATCCGTGACTCCAACCAGGTCTGTAACATAAGCCCAGCACCAACAAGGGGCTACCAGCAACCAGACAACAGCTCAGCACCACCAGTCGATCGCCTCCCTCCAACAGAGCTTTGCCCCCACGCCTTTTCTCTGTACAGCAGTTCCAGGCGGGGGCCAGGGCCTCCAGGTCAACTGTCCACAATCTCTGCTGCACCTCTAAAGTGTCGCCCCTTGGACGCTCAACTTGCTCCGTGGGCTCTTTTGACTTTAGGGTGTCACTGTGCCGTAGTCGACCTCCTGTCAAAGCGGGGAGCGCCGTGTCCGGCCCGGGCCTCCAAACGGCACGCGGAAGTTCCAGGTTCCGTGCGGTTCCCCACCGTCATCCCGCAGCGGGTCACGCTCTCACCGGTCTCACTCACTCACACTTGTTGGGGTTCCCAGCCGGCTCCAATCCTCCGCCGTCCGTGGTGCAGCCCTAGTTCCAGGGTGTCTTGGGCAGTCATCAATTCACCGCCTCAGAGGAAGCGGGCGCCTCCCGGCTGTTGTGCTTAGCCGGCGGTGTATGGAGTCACCGCGTTTCACCTGCGGCTCCCAGCACCGCCATCTTAGGATCGGTTCTCGTTGGCAGGGCGGACTGCAGGCCTCGTCTCTCACCTGCGCGCTCCCTGCAGCTGTACCTCAAGGGAGCTCCCGTTCCCGGCTAAACCCCGCATACTGCTCAGCTGTTCATGGGCAGTTCGCAGTCTGCCGGTCTCCTCAGCAAATGGAGACCTCCATCTCAAGCCACGGCCGCCATCTAGGCGTCCACCCAGCCGGAGATCAAGCGGGGGAAAGAATTGCTGATTACTCCCCACTACGGCCCCTCACCTCTTCTGGAGTTCTCCCACAGGGGCACCAGTTGTTCTGACACAGGATACGTGGCCAGGGGCCACTCCGACATTTCAGGATTAATAGCAGTGGAGGGAGGCCACAGAGGTGCTCCGAGGTCCGCTTCTCCCTACATCGGCGTAAAGCCACACCCCTCAGCAGTGAGTTATGACCATAACAACCCAAATAAACGATAGAAGACCAATACAAACGATATAAGCGCTTGATGAGAGCCATATATAACATAATTCTTCAGTTCTAAAACTGTCTCAAACAGTTTTGCCTCAGCAGTGGGTTTTGTCACACTGACATGTCTTCCATTTTTTCACTGTTCAGAATGGCACATTTTTTCAAATTATTGATTTGGACTTTTCAGTTTTGTCAAAAGAAAATGTCTAGCATATAATCTTCAAATCAGACATTCTCCTCAGTGTCAGGAACCTCTGCTTTGGTGAACACCTTTATCATGCAGTGCAAGGACAAGAAAGAATAGGAGAGAATTCTCATTTTGGAGAAAACCATGGCTTCCATTTCACAAGTGGAACAATTGTGTTCAGAACAGGAAACTGAATGCCCATTTCAAATTTCACAGGCTGAAAAACAAGAAGATGATGAGGTCACAAACTCTGAGTAGACTCCAAATGAAAGTACTGGAAAAAATACAACGTGTGACTTTTTTTTACATACTGACAGAAAAAATAGAATGGTCGCAAGCTACCATTACAGAGGATAATAGAAAGTAGGCTGACGGTATCATCGAGGCTTTTCACAGAGAGACTGATCCTCGTCTCTGAAGAGTTGAAATGTAATATATGAACTACGAAACGAAGATCTGGTCTGCTGACCAACACACCATGACTGGTCACAGATGCTTGACAATCACATGGAGACATTGTCCAATCAACTTCGTTTTTTGGCAAAAGTTTGTGTGTTGCTATTTAGTAGTGGCTGTTTGATAATAACGTTTATTGAAAAACATTAAAAAATAAAGTAAAATCAAAAATCACAAACAATATTATATTTAGAATGACCTATTCTGCTATAAATATTAGAGCTATTTCTTTCTTTACTTACTTGTTATTTCTTCACTTTCGACAGACAGAATAGTTGAAGTTTCAACTCCTCAGATTCATACTTATATGTAAGTCACTTACTCGCTCCAACCCTAATCCACCTTCACTTGATACACATGTAAGCCAGCATTCCTCCTGTTTTTCAACACTGAAACTCATATCTCCAAGAGGAAACATTTCCGGGCCGTGTTCCAGCATTCCTGCACAAAATCCATATGATCTCACCATACTCCTTCACAAAACATCTTTCAGCTTTTTTAATACTGCTTTGGAATAAGTTATTAACACCCTAGTTTTCTCAACCATGTATATTACTTAGCATCTGTAATCTCTAAGCTAAAATGAGAGCATAAGTACACAATTAGAGTAGGGACAGGACCACTACATTCCTATAAGAATATAAACAAGCCTTGAGCACAAAATGTCATACTTTCAAACACGTATCACCTCAATCCATCCCCACCCTTAATGACTAGGATGAACCATTGACAACAAAACAACCCCGTAATTTATTTTTTACCCATCTCCCCACGCTCACTTGTCAACCAATGATGTTATCACAGGCTTCTCAAAATCACTATTGTTAGGGACTCTCTCTCTATGCTTCTCATCTCTTACTGCTTGACCAGCACACTTCTACACACACCAAGATACCCCAGTAACATTTACATCCACACTCATTCCACAGCAGCATCAACCAAAGTCCAGGAATCAAAGCTGCTGGCCCATCCTGTGCACTTTCTGACACATTCTACCTTAAATCCAGCAAACGTTTAACTTTTGGGTCCAGCACTCCAAGCTGTTTCATCACTGACTTCAACAATTCCCTCACGCGTGTCACATACATCAACTATTCTCTACTGATTTTAAATCTGCCATGGTGTCACCTTTCCTAAAAACATGCAGATGCTTCAACTTCCTCTTATTATTGCTCAGTATGGCTCCTTTTTTCTACAAGATACTGAATGAGTGTTCTTCAATCTCCTCACATTGTATTTCCTCAAAGAATATAGTCAACTGCCTCCAATCAGATCACTGTACAGTCACTCAAGAGAAACCGCACATATTTGAACCTTCATTACCACTGTACATCACAACAGACTCTATTTAATCCACATATTTTTGGACCTGTCTTCTGCCTTCCATACATCCTACTTTCCTCCACTCTCTAGCCTTAGTAAACATCACAGGCCTAGGACACAGACTTTAACATCTCCAGCTGTGCTTACTCAGCCCCCTAATACCAACCTCGCTTACAGTGAGAATCCCAACTGAACTTGACCCTCTCCTTTTCTCTACACCACCTCTGTCAGTGACAGTAACTTCTCATTCTGCTTTATATCTATGCTTGTGCTCTGCAAATCTTCTTCTACTTCTTGACTTTGACACCTCACCTATGGTCAAGCATTTCATGGCCATTTGAGCTTGGATGGCCCTATGATCATACACTATCTGAAACTGAGGTCTCATACTTTCCCGCCTATTTTTTTTGTGGGAGTTTTATGTAGCGCTAACTAGACCCGAGAAATCGGGTATCAGAGCGTTTTACATTGCACCAGTTTCGTTACACAAGGACACATTCATTTTTCTTAGGCACATGGAGATTAAGTGATTTGCCCAGAATCACAAGATGTTGAGCATCGTAGCTAAGACTCATACCCGGTTCCCCAGCTTCAACGTCGACTGCTTTAGCTGTAAGGCTACATCCTCTCCCCATTCTTCTGCACCTATCCTTCTCATTGACACTATCATCTTTTCCCGTGATCTCTGAAATGTTGCCCTCTTGCTAGAAGCCTTGGATGTCTATGTAGCCATTCCTTTGAAATAGAAACCTTTATCACTAACAGAGCCACTGCAGCATACCTTTAAATATTAATGTGCTCACTGACATTATTCAATACTTCCAACAAATACTCATTAACTCATTAGTATTTAGTAGACTAAATTACTGTTGAAGTATTCCTTTAGGTCTTCCCAATTACTGTTAAACACCATCAGATAACGTTCTAAACTTTGCTGCTGAAACTCTATACAATTTTTCCATGCATTCACCTGTGTCATCCTACTGCCACCAGACTGGTGGACTTACTAACTAAAACATGGCCCTTGTGATGGCGCACCACTTGTTAATAATTCTTTTCCACCTCCTAGTACTCCTGGGTCTCATGATTCTCCTGGTTGTACTGTCCTAGTGATGCTGGTGGTACAAGTCCTGGTGGATCTTGCCCAATTCTTTTTGGTTTTTCTGATTGTCTTCCTGCTCATTCTCTGCTGCTGGTTCTCTAGGTCCTTATATTCTCGGTTTAAGCCATCATCGACCTCCTTCTCAACTTTTCTGGTCTTGGTCCTCCTGGTTCTGGTTGTCTTGATGATTCTGGTTCTCATATCTTTGATGCCCTAGTCCTTTTTTTGACCCTGGCCCTCCTCTTAGCTGTCCCCCTCATGCCCTTCTAGCCCTCCTGGTCATAGTCCTCCTGATCTAGGCCCTCTTGGTCCTGCTACTCAAAGTGATCCTTGTCCTGGTACTCATAGTGGTCCTTAGTCTGATGGACCTCCTGATAGTCCTGGTCCTCCGAGCTCTCATCTGTTTGGTTTCCATAGTCTTCGCCTTGCATCAAATTGGCCTGCTTTTCCAGGTAAGCTTTCTCCTGATCCCCATCCTGCTCCTGGTCCTCTTCCTGGGCTACCACCTTCTCTGATAATCCTTGTCCTAGTCATCCTGGCTCTGTTCTCTTGGTATCCCTGGTCCTCGTCCTCTTTGTGGTCTTTTCATGACCTCCTGGTGGTTTTAATACTGGTCCTCTTCCTCGTCTTATTGGTCTTCCTATTTTTCTGAATCCTAAAGTCTTGGTCCTCAAGTTTCTGGTCATCTGTGCCCTACTTGGCCTCTGTATGTTTGGTGGTCCTGAAATTGGTTCTACTAGTGATTCTGGTGTTAATGGTCAGCTTATTCTCTCCTTACCCTACTTGTGGTCTTCTTGGTCCTCCTCTTCATACTGGTCCTGTTAATCTTCTACTTTATCCTGCTGATCATCCTCCAACTTCTCCTGATATAGGTGCTCCTTGGCCTGGTTGTTCTTGTTCTTGGTGTGTAGTCCCCCTAGTGGTCATGGATACCCTCATACTGGTCTTACTCCTAGTTTTCACTGTTGTTATGACCTTCTGGTCAGCCTCCTAGTCTCTCCTCCTTCTGGTATTTGTCGCACTTGTTGTCCTTATCTTCATGCTAGTCTTTGTTCCTCGGGTGGTCCTGTTTCTCCTTCTCCTTCTCCCCTTTCCCTTGATTCCAAAGCATCCTAGTCTTTCCTTCCTTCCTCTTTATCTTGGCCCCCCTTAACCTGATTCACTTGCCCGGCCCTCATCCCCTCCTTAGCATCTTATCCTTATATTTATTTGCAAAGTTTTATATAACGCTGGCTAGACCTGGAGGTATCAGAGTGCTTTACATGAGGATCAGCAAGTTAAATGTTACATAATTACTTCAGTTACAGGTTCCAATTATAGACATAGGTAGAGGGAAGAGGGAAGGAAACATAATGGGGAGACGAGGAGAACAATGTCAGATGTCCGGCTGGGTTGGTGACGGCCGAGGGGGTGAACCAGGGCCAAACTCCTCTATAGCTGCATAGGACAGCTCCACCGGGCAATGGCCAAGGTTGCTCGGACTCCGCTTTGAGATCAACCAGTAGAAAAACTTGAGATTACACAATGACATAAGGTATTCGCGAGTTGCATAGCAAAGACAAAACGTCTTATGTGGAATGGAAGCTATAGGGGGAAAGGTAAACAGGGTAAAGGAATGCAGATAGTGTCAGGCAGACCAGAGGGGGGAACGGAATTCCGGGGAAACAAGCAGTAAAAGTGAAAGACAGACAAAACCGTGAAGCACCATTAAAAACAATGTCTGATGTCTGGCTGGGTAGGTGACGGCCGAGGGAGTGAACCAGAGCCAGACTCCTCTATAGCTGCATAGGACAGCTCCACCGGGCAACGGCCAATGGTACTTGGGTTCAGCGGTAAGTACAAACAGCTTTGGTTTTGGCCCATGGGGCATAATCATAGTTCAATCGAAAGCATTGATCCTGGTGTAATCGAGAAACACCCTCCGTCTCATCCTCCCCTCCTGCTAGCCCCAGGAGAGGAGAGGAGGAAGAGACAGATTATCAGTTCTCAGGGGGCTCGTGCTCAAAAGCGGTAGCCCAATGCTGAGCGCTATCAGTGTTTGATGACCTATGTGGAAGGCAACAATCCCCCCTCTTTATCCTTCTCCTCCCAACAATGAACACAAACGCTTGTAGAAAAGCTGTCCAGATCCAGCTAGCGAATGTCAGATCACCCAATCATCGTGCTCCTCTTTTCTGATGCATGCTGGGATCCCTGGGCATGTGAATGCTGTGCTCCCATGAAGTCCATCTTGGAAAGTCATACAGACACAATGGTGAACAAGATATTAGTGTGGCAGTTTCAGGCAAAGCTGGGACCAGCAAACACCAATCTGCCTGATCTTAGCATTGTTGTCTGACTTTCTGTCTATGCCAAGTAAGCACTTCAAAATGACAATTCAGTCTAGCGTTGGACGCCTTAATAAAAGGTTAACCTAAATGCTGGCAGGCATTTTCTTACTCCTGGATTGGTCATGCTTTGTTAGGTCCCTGCATGGATTCGTTTGCTAGCGAGCTTTGACAGCCTGGAACGCATTCAGGAACCATATACTTTCAAATGGAGGGAGCCTCGAGGGTGTGCATGTAAAGCCTTATTTATATATGTTCAATCGCAGCACTAGCAGGTGCCTAGGAAGGTAATTATTTGCAATTGTATTTCCAATCTCTATACAGTAGCAGGTTTCCATCATTTGTCAATAGATATATTCGAATAAATATATTTGTGTATTTGATTTAATTCATGGAAAATGGATTTGTTTGTTTGATATAACAAGTTGCAAGGACCTAGTCACAAAAGTACAAATGGCAAAACACCTGAATAGAGTTTTATAACACCACTCACCTCTCATAAAATAATACTCAGGCAACCCAGTTAGGGCCTCTATAACTGATAGACATACTAAAGTGCTAAAAAAAAGCCTACATTTTACCCCATCATGCACGAAATGGTAGAAATGTCTGCTGCCAACTGATGGGCGGCATCCAGTAGGGCAACTGGGTAAGAGGCTCTTGCAGTGGTGCTACAGAGTGAGTGTCTGGGTAGATTTGAATCAAGCAACAGCCTCAGAGTAATGTAGCCCAGAGTGGACGGCGAGTTACCCAAATCACAGTCATGGACGCTTTGGAACCAGAGGCCAGAGAAGAGTTGTTAGAAACGAGGCTGACAATAAGGGAGGCTGGGATACTCACATCAGGCTTACTCAGGCAGTATACAGGCAGAAACTACACAGAGAAGGTGACAATTCTGGTAAACTAATAGCCTGCATATTAAAGAGAGAACAACCCCCACTAGTCCTAATGCTGACTAAGACAGATGTAACACGGGCTGTCACTCAAATTGGTATCAATAACATCCTATACCACCACATCATGAACCTCTATGCTCTACATCTGGCATTGCAGACAAACCAAGTGTAAGATACGCTGTCTGAATTGTGCCTGCGAGGCTTACTGGGAAAAGGGTGGAAGAGTTGAAAAAGACCTGCAGAAAGAGGAGTTGGTGGCGGCCATCCAGAGTATGCCAACCAAGGGAGAAGGCCCTCAGGATGGATGGGCTGTCAATGGAGTTTTTCCTATCAAACCCTGCACTCCTCTCTGACAGGCTCCTAGAGGTTACAAAGAGGTCAAGAAATTAGGTCGACTATCCGAGTCAACGAGGGAAGCTAGAATGACAAAGACCCAGCGCATCTGAATTGTATAGACATATTTCTATGATGGTAGTGGATATCAAGATTTTAACGAAGACCCCAGCAAATAAGGTCCTTCAAGATGTTCAAGCGCTGATACACAATGAGTTGTGCGGTTGAATTCTGGTTCATTGAACACTATTAAATATTGGAAGTCAGAACCATGATCCAGTTGGAAATAGAGGGTGCCCCGCTGGCACTTGGTAGCAAAAAAGCTTCAGTGCCACCATGGTGACTGAACAGTTCATGTTCCTGCAGCAGAAAAGATTTTGCCCATGATTCCTGGGATGGGTGGAACTGCTCTATACCACCCTGTTAGCAAGAGTTAGGTCGGGAGGAGTCATTTCTCTGAAATGGAGATTCAAAGAGGCACAAGGGAGGGTTGCCCACTATTGCCATTACTCTTTGCCTTGATGGTGGATCCCCTGGGGAATATCCTGATGGCAGGCGCGATGGTGGTAGTGAGTTCATGCCGAGCCTATGTCTGCAGATAGTATGCCTTAGTGAGCCACAGAGGTTGGACCCTGGCCTTCTACGAGAATTGAATCTCTTCACTAAAAGTCAGGGCTGTTGATAAGTAAGGATAAGACTGTACTGCTCCCCTAGGGAAGGTGCACATCTGCATAAAACATCGGTCTGCTATCCAGATATACAAATCACAAATTCGGAGGAAAGGAAATACTATTTTAATATGGAACGAGCGCTGAAAGGCCTTGGGAATTGAGTGCGATTTTGGATTATCCTCCTATTGGCGGCATTTAGAATTACTCTGGCAAAAATGGTATTTCTTCTCACTGACTGTATGTTGTGCATAGAACTCTGTGCCCTGTCAGTAGAGGCCCTTTTCAAGAGCTAGACCACCTACTGAAGACCCCAGTGTGGGCAGGGAAGAGGAGCAGGGTCGGATTAGAAATCTCAAAAATGTTAGAGAAGAGGGATGTCTTGACCTGCCGTACTTTTGGCGCAACTGTAGCGTGAAACACAGAAGTGTAAAGAGCCAGCCCCTGGGAGGAGAGGCTGCTGACTGGCATGCTAGAGGAAGATTATGTGACTCAGGTGCTGACGAGGAGGGTTAATCTCAGAGACCTTACCCACACATAGTCCACACCACAGAGCCAGCTTGGGAGACAACTGTGAGGCATTTCTGAGATGCCCACCCTTCTCAAGAGACATGGAAACGTGGTGGCTACAGCCCTTTAGATGGATTAATGATGAAATATCTTTGGTCCAATTGTGAGAGAGTGATGCAACAAACTGGGATATCTGTGTCCAGCTGAAGCCTTTACCACTTTTGCAGCAACACAAGACACATTTAGAGTGGGACCTCCAATATGCAGGACTGTCCATGGAGATATGAGTGTACACCCTGGAATTCCTAACACCTCTGCCGAACTAGAAGCCTTTCTAACACTGGGAAGAGGACGGAGCCTGGTTTTGAATTTTTACAAAGTCCTGAAAGTAGATAAAGTCAAAATTCCGATGCTGGCCAGGCAAGCATGGAAAGAATACCTACAGTGAACTCTATCAGACGAAGAATTGGGGCGAACATGTGCCATAGTACAAGACATGTCTAGCAATGCCAGATACAAATGAGTTCACTTCAGTTTTGTGAGCAGAACGTACATGACCCAACTCCACGCCTCAATTAAATTTACCCCGACAGATCCTCCTCCTGCTCCGGATATAGCGAACAATAAGCTACATTCTCACACATGGAATGGTCATGCAGACACTTACAGATATACTAGGGACACATACACTGCCAACTGGGGGCCATACCCAAAGTCAGTAATCATAAACTCCAATGCATATTTGCGCAGCTGGAGTTACTGGTGGCCCGACTACGAATTGCATTCCAATGACTACTCTTTGGAGACCGCCTGGAACAGATGTGGAAACTAATGTGGTTTGATGGAGTAAATAAGAATGAGAGAAGTGAGGGTGGATGAGAAGCCGGCCGAGGGCGTGACACTGTGGGCAGATTTGATGGGATTTATAGTGGGCTCCGATAACACAGGAGTCACGAATCCTAAATAGATCCCAATTGTTTGCGATCTAGCAAGGGTTCCTCCGTTAGAATGGAGGAGCATCACCCCACTGCTTTCTCACCAGTGAAAACATGAAAAATAAAATGATAACAACCCAGGTTATTATCATTTTATTTCTCCACACTGAGCGGAGTCAAGGGCAGGGCGACGGGCTATGATGATAAACAGCATCTGCAACAGGGAGTAGGAGTGGTGGGCACTGCTGCAAGTGCACATACATGACAGTTTGGCCGTCCGTCTTAGATCTGCCAAACCATCATGCGCAACAACCACCTCACGTTCTACACTCCAACACGTAAACTCCGCTCCGGCAGCCTCGCCCTCGCCTCCGTCCCACGGATCCGCAGAACCACCACTGGAGGAAGATCATTCTCCTACATGGCGGCCAAAACATGGAATTCCCTCCCCGCCCACCTACGACTGACCCAGGACCACCTCACATGCAGGAAACGCCTCAAGACCTGGCTCTTCGAGCAGTAGCGGCACCCCCCTCCCTCAGCACCTAGAGGCCCTCACGGGTGAGTAGCGCGCTTTATAAATGTACTGATTGATTGATTTAGATGTCTCCAACCAGAGCTCTACTGCGCAGCTGGGTGGAGAACAAGCAAGGGCTTTGCGGCCCTAACTGAGCATTAAACCAGACCGCTCTGGCCAAACACAGGCTGCTCTTATCCATTACCAGTATGACAGCATCACCGCAATTGGCATAGGGGCCTGGGAGCCGTGCACGGACTGCTGGGAGTCGAGAGGAGAGGTGCAGAAGGGGCTGTGGCAGGCAGGTAAGTGCATTTTTATATATTTTTTTTATTTCACCCGGGCTGCCCCTGCTCCCCCCTGCGCTTCACCACCTCTTTTATGTCGCAGCAGCCGCCATTGTCTCGATCGGATGCATGGGTCGGACGGGGGACTGAGGGTCTGGAAAGCATGCAGTGTTGATCAGTGGCCTGCCTGGGTTGTTTTGGGGCGAGCGCTGTATCTGCTTTGATTGAAAAAGTGTGGCGTGTTCAGTCACTAACAGAAAGAGAACTAAAGGCGAGACTAGAAACGGCCGTACTTGCAATATTTATGACATAACCGCTGGTGAATTGCCTGCGGGATGCTCTCTCAATATTGTATTCATTTTATTTTTGGAATCTTGTAAGTACCGATGTAATTATCAGTGGCTTCTTGCTATAGTTTGTTTTTATGTTCATTTTCCTTGGCCCAATATCAGGGGTGGTTTACTGGATTAACAACTCCGATAAGGATTTCGGTAATTGTTGGAAAATCATAAATAAAGAATATAAAGTTTAAAAAATGTACGGCAGAATCCTGTAAATTGCATTTGTTGGTATTATCTGACTTAATGAGACTCAATTTATTAAACAAAGAAGAATGATAGGAAGTGCTGCCCCTGACAAGACTTGTAAATTGTTCACAGATTCCAGCAATGAACTCATAACTCACTGAGCTGTTGTGCTGTTTTATTGTGCTTAAGATAAGATTTATAGTATCCATAAATACACTTTAGAATTTTCGATTTAAGTTACAAAATTGGTTCCCTTGATTGATTAGTGGGCACCATTAGAAATAAACTTCAGGTAAATAAAGATTTTTGTGGGGACGCTATGTGGAGTCTTTCTTGCGTGGCTGTGATCCTCTGGTATGAGCTAGCAATTGTTAAGTGAGAGAGCCTAGCTTGTGATGTTGTGGGCTCAAAGGTGGCACGCGAGATTGGAGTTTCCTTGAATGAACCAGGCATTTACACCTGGCGAGAATATCCTCCAGTCATACCAAGTGAGAGAGGAAAGCATGGTCAAGGTGTCAGCAGGTGGGCGTCTGAGCCAATTCTCTCTTTTCACTAATGACCCCGGAGCCCAGAGAGCAGAGTGGATTCTTGGACCTCCTGTCACAGTTCTATAAGTCAGACATGCTCCATCACAATTTGTGGAAATATTGATGACGCTAACCTGTGTGGACCCGTCATACTGATGATACGGAAAAAGCCATAGGCTATGTGCAGTTCCCTGGAGTGTCATTCATAAATATATCACAGTTAGCTGCATCATTTGCCTGTATCCCATGTTTACGTACTATATGAAATATACAGCCATTTCTTTTCTCAAAATAAGATTAACTCTCAGGCAGAAATTATTGACCCTATTAATTGAACTATTGTAGCATTAACAGAGTTTCTCTCTGAAAGTAAGGTAAGTTCAAACCGTGTGAATTGCCGTGCCTGGCAGACATGGTATGCAGTGCCTTCCTGGCTGAGGAAATAGCCCACAGGATTCAATGTTCATTTCTACATCACAAATGCCATTGGAGTGCCTACCATTGTCACTGTAAGTTGAAATTTAATGTTAAGCCCTGAAGACTTTAACAACAGCTAATGCATATATGTCAACTTGGATCGTTTCACTTATCATGAGCTTTAGGCCAGTCTGATCTTATGACTCTCAACCACATACTTATTCCTCTATGTTTCCTGTTTTCCATAAATGTCTCGAAACTCCCAGAATGTATTAGTGCTTTTCTTTTTATTTTTTACAAGGTACTTTTAAATGTGTCCTTGGGCAAACACAGGATGATATAAAATGTGCCCTTCCATCGCATGTACTGTTCTATATTAGCCCATAATTACTCAAAAAGTACAACGTTTAGGGATGAGGGGCTTTGTGTAGATTCGTGTACACATGCTAATATACCCACTTAATCTCAACTTTGATGGCTGTTATAACCACAGCAGGAGAACCACAGCACAATTAAACAATGATAACATCTATTGGACAACAAATTAACATAATATTTTGCAGATGTATTTAAACATCCATCTAGTATGTAGTGAGTAAACAAATGTGAAGAATAAGAGCTACTTTCTTAAACACATTAACGGGGATACAGACTACACTCATGTCATCTCTTCTAAACAACGTACTACTATTGAGCTGTCTGTACCGACGTATTCATCATACACTAGTACATACTAGAGAGAACACATCACATACAACCAACCATGCGGTGAAGTGCTCATAGTTGACAGCAACCCAATTTCTCACATTAGCATTCAATGGTGTGGATCAGGATTTTTGTCTGTGCAGTACCATACAGTGATTTGAATTACACAAAAATCCCAGATAAATACTTTGACACCAAAGCTGACCTCTTTTAAAATTCTCCCTAGTTTCCCTCTGGCTGTTTGCCCCCTTTTCTAAATGTAAGTGCCCTACATTCCTTTTTTGCATTATGGAAATGGAGCTGTGAAGGGCTGAGCTGCCGACTCTCTGCAAGCAGAAGGGCTGAAAGTAGACAAGAGGGCTACCAAACTGGAAACTGGCAGCTCTCAGTGCCTTTGAGGAGGTGCTGAGCTGACAGTTCACCTCAGGAGAAGATGATGGTGATAACAATGAGAAGGAGGGATCACTGACAGATGATGAGGGGAGGGAGGACCCAATCCAGTTTCCTTAGCTGCAAGGGGGCCCAACTCAACCCTAGGAGACGCCCAGGATTCCCTGGATGGAGCAGGCAGCTGTGTCTGCCAGTGGCCTTACCCCAGAGGAGCTGGTGGACAGAGAGGCAGAGATAGGGCTCATAGTGCAACTGGCCAGGCTAAAAGTGGAATCTGAGGAGAGAATGACTAGAGAGAGACTGGCCTTGGAGGAGGTAAATTGACTCATGAGCTCAGTCTCAAAGAGCTGGATATAAAATTCAAGCAAGTGGAATCCAGCAATATTGGTGGGAGTGTTCCAGCCGTGTCCACTGGAGAGGTGAGGGTCTGCATACCAAAGGATCTGGTGCCCAGTAATGTGATGGGAGATGATGTTGATAACACGATTCTCAGCTTATGACGTACCTCTGAGGGTACACAGAGGCCAAGAAGAGTATTGGGGTTAGAAGGTAGCTTGGGGTAGTACATGACTACAGTGGGGAGGGACACAGTTCTTACACTTGAGGTAGCAGACCAAACCAAGTGTACCCCCATGAAGGCCATCCTTCTTTCCAAATTTAGGATGACCCCTGAGGAATACCATCAGAGGTTCAGGGAAAGCCACAAACTCCCAAACCAGTCACAGTTGGACTGTTTATACTACTACGGCAAGGCACTTAAGGGCTGGGTTAGGGGAAGCAAAATAGATTAATTTGTTGGGCTGTACAACCTGACTTTGAGGAGCACATGCTCAATCAGGGCCGGGCTGGCTTTAGCGGGCCTCAGGTGATTCCCTGGGAGACTGGAAGGGTGGTGGCTGGTTTTGCAGCAGTGGGGTCTACTTTGTTACTGAGGGTTGGTTTTGCAGCAGTGCCCAATAACAAAAGCAGCAGTGCTTCACACTAGCATCCCTTCCCCTCCCGGGGGCTGGTTCAACAAAATTGCCAGGGCTGCTTTGGTTTCCGAGTCCAGCCCTGTGCTCAATACCTGTTTTACAGAGCTGTGTCAACACCTGATAAGTAGCAGGCTGACTGACCCCAGGAAGGTCAGGGTTCCCACCAGAAGAAAGAGGTGGGAGATAAAATTTAAAAAGAGCTCTCTCAAGGCCCGTCAAATAGTTCTCAGGGGGAAAAGTCCCAATCTCAGTCTCCCATCCGAAAGAAAGATGTCTTTTTTATGTTTGAAAGCTTTATTAAAAGAAATGATATGAAACTACAATATGACATCAACAGAGAAAATAAAATGCAGAGTAAAACATGTCGAAAAACCAAAAACATACTGATGTCAGTACTAAGAAACCAAGCGTTTTCTGGGTATTTAAAGGGAAAGGAAGGGGGAGGGAAGGAGGGAATTAAAACAATGTTATAACAGAATAATGCTTATATAAAATTATTGGCAGATAAGAAAATTGCACAATGAGTAAGAAAAACTACACAATATCTGAAAAACATTATATTATAAATAAAACTGTGATCGGTAGTAATTAAAACAACAAGGATGAGAGAGTAAAGATCCTTCAGGGAGTCTTTACATTTTCTGGGGAGAGGGAAGTGTACTTCTTTTGAGCTGAATGAGCTAAGTATGTGGTAAGGGGCAACCAAGAAAGTTCAACATTACGAGAAGGTTTACAGGAGGAGGCAAATGCAACATCAAGTCTATGGAAATGACATAGGGAATTCCACCAACAACGTATGGAAACCTTGGTAAGGGGCTTCCAATTAGAGGTAATATGTTGAAATGCGAGAGCAAGCATAAGGTCAAAAAGACCAAGTGAGTGTGAAGGGAGATTTAAAGAGTCCGAGAGACTCCCCATGAACACAAGGGTAATGGAATATGGAACAGAGAGTGTAAAAATGTGAGAAATGTAAGTCCAGACTTGCTTCCAGAATGCAGCTACAGAAGGACAGAAAAAGAAGAGATGAAGAAGATCAGCATCAGGTGTATCACATGTCCAGCAATTAGAGTTAGAGGAGGAAGTAAAGCGTGAGAGAGAAAGAGTAGAAAGGTAAAGTCTATGATACAGGAAAAATAAAGATTGAGTAAGGGAAGCGGAAAGAGAAATTTTCAGGATTTTGGACCATAGATTATCCCAGAGAGTAACGGGCCATGAGCAGCCCAAATCTTTTTCCCAAGAAATCTCCAATTTAGTTTTGGCACGCCCAGGGTTAGGAACAGAGAAGAATCGATAAATAAGAGAAGCCTTAGGGATAGTGGCAAGTATCACGAGAAGAAGAGAAGGAGCGGAAGGTGAAATTAGAGAAGGAAGTGAATAATAACGGTTAAGAATAATTTCCATGAGAATATTATATTTCTGTGAAAAAGAACGAGGGCAGTGGAATCGTGCTTGAAATTGGGGGAAGGAGCAAGGCGAAGTACCATCGAAGAGCTGATTAACCCAAATGATATCCTTTGATCTCCAAGAAGACCAAGGAATAGGTCCGTTGTTCAAGAAGATAAGCAAATTATACCAAATGGGCGAGAGTAAGAAAGACTCACGAGAAGTAGATAATGGGGAAAGCAGAGGTTTCAGGAGAGAAGAAGTGTGCTTAAATAAAGGAGGAATGGTATAGGGGGATTTGGTAGTAAAACGAGAGACGTTCTGAAAAGAAAAGGGCAATAATAAGGATTGTTCAATGTGAAGCCAGTGGGGGGAAAGAGGAGACTGCTCTGATGAAAGCCAGCTGGAAGCTTGACGCAGAGAAAAGGATTTGTGGTATAGACGGAAATCAGGAAAGTTGACACCCCCATTCGATTTGACCTTGCGGAGAGCTAACAAAGAAATCCTAGCTTTTTTTGTGTTTCCAAATAAATTTTGACAAAGCTGAATCAATACGATTGAAATAGAGAGCAGGAATATGAACAGGAAGCATAGAGATCAAATAACTAGGAATAGGAGCAATCATCATTTTAATAGAATCAAGAGGACCCCACCAAGAGAGACAGAGGCTATTCCAGGAGGGAAACAATTGCTCTATCCGGGAAATAACAGCAGAAATATTTAATTTAATAGATGATGAAATAGAATTGGAAAACAAAACACCAAGATATTTTATTTTGGTACTATTCCAGGCAAAACCAGTAGAAGAGAAAAAGAGAGGAAGACAAAATTTGGTTAAAGGGAGAATTTCTGTATTTTCAGAATTGATTTTATATCCCGAAACAAGAGAAAACGCTTCAAATCTTCAAATTCTGCCAATAAAGAAGGGACAGATGATTCTGGGTTCGAAATAAATAAAAGAATGTCATCAACATATGCTGAGAGCTTTCATTGATTATCTCCATATGGAAAGCCAGAAATAGAAGAATTATTACGGATAGAGGAAAGAAAGGGCTCAAGGGCCAGCACAAAAAGAAGAGGGGAGAGAGGACAACCCTGACGAACCCCACGCTGAAGGGTAAAGTAAGAGGAAAGCTGACCATTAACAAGAACCGAAGCTTTGGGCATAGAATATAACAAGGATATGAAAGAGATAAATTTAGGACCAAAACCATGCCATTTTAGGGAAGCAAATAAAAAGGACCAATCAATTCTGTTGAAAACCTTTTCAGCGTCTACAGAAATAGCTGCCAAAGGAAAATATAGAGAAGAAGCTTTATGTAAGACATTTAAAAAGAGTCTAGAATTATCAGAAGTGAGACAACCTTTAACAAAACGGCATTGCTCTTTTCCAATGAGGTGAGGCATGAAAGGATCTAAACGTAGCGTGAGCAACTTAGCAAAGAGTTTATAATCCACATTGACTAACGAAATTGGGCGATAGCTTTTACAAAACTTCGAATCACGAACTTCCTTAGGAATAAGACAAATAGTAGTGTCTTGAAAACAGCCTTCGGCCATTCCAGAAGAACAAAATGATTGGAAGAGAGAAAAAAGTATAGGTAACAAAAGATCACAAAAATGTAAGTAAAACTCAACCGGACAGCCACCAGGTCCCGGAGTTTTACCCTTGGTAAGAGAGGACAGAGCAGTGGTAAGTTGGGGAGTAGAAAGTTTGGGTAAATTGTCAAAGTAAGATTGAAGAAGAGAGGACGGAGGTGGGGCCTCCGGAGTATACAAAGTTTGATAAAACAATTGGAATTGGTCAAGGATGTCCCTATCCGTATGAAGGAGAACGTTGGTGGGGGAATAGACGGATTCAATAGAGGTACGTTCTTTACGAGATTTAAGGTAGTTAGCCAAGAGTTTGCCGGATTTATTACGGCCGCCATAATAACGCACACTGCTGGGAAGAAGAAAAGAGGAAGCGTTGTCAGTAGTGAGTTTATTGAAGGCGATATTGGCACGGAGAAGCTCAGGTGACACATGTTTGGCAGAGGAAGTATAGAATTGATGTTCCAAGCACTTTATATGGGCTGAAGCAACTTTACACTTCTGAATAAATAGTTTTTTTTCTTAGATACAAAGTCAATGATAAAGCCACGCGCAGTAGCTTTAAAAGTGTTCCAAAGGATATGAGAAAGGGTATAAGGATCAGAGTTGAGCTGAAAAAATTCATTAGTAAAGGAAAGAAGAGAAGAAGAAAAATTAGGATCAGTAAGAAATGAACAATTAAAACGCCAACGAGAATATTTAGGAAGAGGTGGAAGCAAGTCAAAGTCCGTAAGAATAGGAGCATGATCCGAAATAACAATAGGTTCAATAGAGAAAGACAATAAGTTTTGAGATAGGGATGGGGAGAGAAAGATATACAGCCTGATTCGTCATAGTGCCGTTTTGCGAGTTTGAAATAGCGAATCATAAGGAATCGCTATTCCAGACTCGCAAAACGGCATTCATGTAGGAATCGCAAAAACAAAAGCGATTCCTACATATTCCTTATTTGCGATTAGCAAATTGCTAATCGCAAATAAGGAATAACTCCCCATTCATTCCTATGGGCCAAAAGGCCCATAGGAATGAATGGGGAGTATTCCTTATTTGCGATTAGCAATTTGCTAATCGCAAATAAGATAGCGATTTAAAGGGTGCCAGGGGTGTCCAAAGGACACCCTGTAGCACCCCTTAAAAGTAAATACGAACAGGGGTTGCGCACACACATGTCCAAAGGACATGTGTGTGTGCAACATGCAACTTAGAAAAATGCTTTTAAAAGCATTTTTCTAAGTTTTCGCTATTTACCACGAGGTTTAACCTCGCGGTAAATAGCAGGCCGAAATTGCGAATTCGCAATTTTAAAATGGATGATCAATTGCATTTAAGGAATCTCAAATAGAGATTCCTTAAATGTAAATCATCGCAAAATAGCGAAATCGCTATTACCGATTTTTGCATTTGGGATGATGAATCCCAAATGCAAAAATAGAGCTCGCAAAGGGCCAGATTCTGAGAATCTGGCCCTTTGCGAGCCCATTTCGGCTTGATGAATCAGGCTGAAAGTCTAAGCGAGAAAAAGAGGCATGAGGAGGAGAGAAAAAGGAAAAGTCCAAGGTGTTTGGATGAGTGATTCTCCAAGGGTCAGAAAGATGTGTTTGTGAGATAGTATCTAAAAATTGTTTATGAGGTTCGTGAGGTATAAAACGGACAGAGGATTTACGATCCAAAAATGGGTCAGCTATCTGATTGCCTAAATGGAAAAAATCATCTTTATGTTGGATACATTTGCTGGTGAATAATGGCCAAAAGGAGGAATCAAGTTGAGTAGGGCCGTAAACATTAAACACAGTGATAGGAATTGCATTAATAAGCAACTTAGCTAAAATCCATCGACCATCATCATCCCTTTCTTCCAATAGAATTTTACATTTTAACTTTTTATGAATTAAAACAGCAACACCATTTTTTTGTTGACCGAAGGAGAAAAGAAAACAGTACCAACCCAATTTCTTTTCAATTTTAAAGATTCAAGGTCAGAGAGATGGGTTTCTTGTAAAAGGACAATATTGGGGTTAAAAGAGGATAAATGAGAGAGTACTCTCTGCCACTTAACAGGATTATTAAAACCTTTCACATTCCAGGAAACAAATCTAAATGTATAAACAAAATAAACATAATAACTTCAAAAGGTGCAAAAGAACAAGCAAATAATAACAAGACGAGGAATGAAATAGGTAAGAGAGAAAGGAAGGAAGAATGAGAACACAGAGGCTTAAGGGAGAAGTGAGATAAGAAAAAAGAAAGAGAATTAGAAAAGAAGTAGGGAAGGAATAGACAGAAGAGACAGCACAAATCCAAAAGGATGACTGTAAAAAACATACCTGAGAGGGAGATACAAAAGGAGGGTGGGGAAATGGCGACACTTAACAAGATGGACCAGCCGAAGAGCAGGGACATAACCGCACCGGGACATCATAGAACCACAGGAAGGAGATCAGAGGAAAGAGGGAACAAAGAATACAAATCTGTGGGAGGGAAGAAAGATGGTTAGAACTAAGCTTAGGACAATAAAATACATTATGAAATTAACAACAAACCACGACGATAAAGTGATAAAAAAAGAACGAATATAGCACAAGTCAAGGACACAACTTGAATATATAAGCGCAAAGGAAGGTTATAGAGAGCAACAACAAAACAACTAAGAAATGGGAACATGAAAACAATTACAAAACATCAAAAAGCATCCAAAAACTGCTCTGCCATTAGAAGAAGAGGAGGTATCCATGCCACCTATGGTTTGTAGAAGAATGACATTTTTAAGTTCACCAGGATCCTGAAAAGTCCAGGTCTTATTTTGATGAGTGACTTTGAAAATGCAAGGGTGGAACAGGCCATAACATGCTCCAAGGGAGCGCAAAGAGGGGCGAAGAGAGAGAAATTCTTTCCTTCTTGAAGCAGTAGCATTAGAAACATTATGAGCAAGGAATACATGTTGACCCAACCAGGAAACTTGACGTTTGGCGCTAGCTGCAGAGAGGACCGAAAGGAGATCAGTAAATTTCAGAAAGAGGATGATAACTCTGCATGGCTTTGTAGAGGCAGCTGAGAGTGGGCCAAGTTTATGAGTTCTTTAAATACTGATGGAAGTGGATGGCGGCATGTCCAAGAGCTTTGGGAGGTAGGCGGTGAAGAAAGTCACTGGATCATCCCCTTCAATGGATTCTAGCAGGTCATTAATACGAAGATTGTTCCTTCTAGTCCTATTTTCCAAATCTTCCGTATGCTGTTGGAGGGAGAGAACAGACTTTTCTAGAGAGGAAATACGCTGTGAATTGGATTGCATTTCAGGGACTTGCTGTTCAACTGAAGTGATCCGGGCGACCCTGACCGACCATTTTTCTTTCAAGAGTTGCATGTCCTTACTTGTTTCCTCAATGAATGGATGCAATGCGCGTATTTCTTCCAGAATCAACTCCATGGAGATGATGTTTTGTCAGGGGAAGGAGGGTCGTTCTTTAGGCATTTGGAAGAAGATGCAGGAAGTGAAGATTTATTGGAAGTAGCCTGCGCCACAGAAGAGCGATGAGGTGCAGAGCCAGCCATTGTTGATGCTGATTTGGAAGCACCATGTCTGCAGAGGAAGTGTCCAGAGTACTCGTGGAGGGAACAAAAATACATTTCGGCGTGCGTAGTTTGACCATATGAGTGAAATATGCAAAAAAATTATCTGAGAAATGTACAGCATAGACACCTGGCAGTCCAGGGCTTGAGCTAAGCAACACAGAACGTGAGGCGTCTGAGTGGCAATTAAGGAATCCTGTGAGAGAACACTCCTCCAGAAGCTTACTTATGGAGAGAGGCTCGTTGATTGCACACTAGAAGTGACATTGTAAAAATAATGTTGAAAGAACATACCTTTATAGAGCAAGTGCAGCCAAAAATTTGAGAAACCTGAGCATAGGTACCACTTCCAGAACATTTGGGCTCATAAGGAACACTAGGCAAAAGCAAGGCAGTGACACAGGAGTTATACTGTATAGATGACAGACCACTCCATTGTGAGGAAAGAAAAACGGGCTGCGACTGGAATGATGTAGAAGGAAGACTGAGGTGCATGAATGAGGTCCCCAGCAGCTTGAAGAGCTAAATAGTAACAGGAGGTAGCATGAATAAAGACGTAGAGCATGAAACATTATACTGGCAGCAAGAAAATCCTATAAGGAAGCATGCCCGAGTACGCCAGGACATGAGGTGAACATTGGCAGCTGTTAAATATGCATGCAAAGTTAGAGGAGCTATGCTGGAGAAATAGCATTAGGAAACATTGAAGTCCATGCAGGAGTATAATGGTGAAATAGCAACTGCATTCAGATGGCGATCCGCCGTATTGCACGCAATTATGCTGCAAGTACTCTGCAAGGACATGCTCACCAGCGCACGTGTTGGTCCTGGGCAGCGGTGAGAGGCAGCAGGCAGTTGACAGGAGGAGAGCACACAAAATGGAGGCGCCCCGTTCCGTTATGAGGAGAAACGGGTCGCGGCCATAGAATAGCGCTGACAGGCAGCCGGGGCTTGAAAAAGGTCTCAGCGGAATCTGCTTGCTTTCCGGCAGCATCTTCCGACATCCCAAGTCGACGAGGAAGGCAGTAAGCGGGCAAAGTTGTAAAAGTCCGTCCCGATGCGGCGAAGACCCCACACTAGGCGGCCATCTTAGTCGGTGCCGTAGCCACGCCCCCAAAAGAAAGATGTCTTTGATAAGAGAACTGGCAAATTTGTCCCCAAGTGCTATGAATATTATCGTGGGGTGATCCCAAGTGCCCCAAGAGGGCGATCATTGACATAATATTGATAAATGTGTTATCTAAAATACAAAAACATCAGAAATTAAATATTGATAACAAAAATATAAATTACCTGTACTTAACAATAAAAAACCACAAATATATATTGCTAACAAAAATATCAGCTACCTGTACTTAACAAAAAAACACAAATATTGAGAACACAAATATCCTTGTTGAATATATTGATTTTTAACTAAATTGAAAATAAAAATATCAGATCCAAAAATATTGTTACGTTAAAAAAAAAATTGTTCAAAAATATAGATTCACACAACATTGATTACAATAATAGCACCACCTAATTGATCACTAATTCATATATAAACACTTTTTACATAAAACAATTGCTATATATAAATCAAAATATTTATAAGCATAGTTCAATTAAATAGAAATATATTACAGCAAACAAATCTTTACTATTCACCCGAAAAGAATATAAAATTATAACAATACAACCCAAACAAAATATTAGCATGTAGGTAGTTACAGTTATAACCTAGTTTCCATGGGTGTTTCCGTCAGTTTTGATGGCCTTGCATTTAGCTCTTCCTTTCCCACATGCCATAATGAAGGATTTTTTGGCATTGGTTTTTAGACCCCTGGATTCCATAAATTGTGCATATTTAGCTAATGCCTTCTGGGCACCAACCCTGGTTCTGGCCATTAGTACAGCGACATCCGCATAGAGAAGGGATACCACCTGCTTTTTCCCATACCTGGGTGAATCCACTACAATGGCCTCCAATTCCCTCTCCAAAGCGTTCGTGTATGTGGAGAAGAGGAATGGGGCCAATACACAACCCTGTCTGACTCCCTTCTCTATGCGGAATGACCCCGTACACTCTCCTCTCAGCCCATGTCTCACCTTCGCCGTTGCACCTGAATACAGCTGTCGAAGGAAGTTTAATATTGCAGCTTCCACCCTGTATTCCTCCAATATTTGCCACAATTTGATCCATGCAGTCGAATGCGGCTGAGAGGTCGACAAATATGGCGTAAAGACAACCTTTTTAGCTTGGGTGTATTTTCCTTGAATCCTCACAAAGTTCAGTACCTGCTCCACTGTACCCATCCCTCCCTGAAGCCATACTGGACTGGGCTTAGTATGTTATTTTCATTTTCCCAGTTTTGTAATTTACTAAGGACCACCCTACCTGCTATTTTCATGAGGGAGTCCAAAAGGGATATAGGCCTATAGTTGCTTGGGCATTCTCTATCCCCTTTTTTATAGATGGGATGATTATTGATTCTGCCCAGGTTTTAATAAAAACTTCCGCAACAGGCCCTTAGGACACGTGTACAGATTGGGGCCCAGAGTTTAGTAGTCAATTTGAAGATGTAATTTGGGACTCCATCAGGGCCCGGGGCCTTACTTCCTTTGCTGTTGTTTATTGCATTCAAAACTTCCTCATGTGAGATTTCGATTTCTATCGGGAAATAATTCCTCTCTTGAGTGGCCAGGTTGTTTACCCTGCCAAATTTGCCAGATTCCTTTCCTCCTTTTTATATACCTTTGAAAAGAAGTCTATCCATGTACTTTTGTCTATGGCGACTTCAATTCTTGCAATGTCCAACTTGGTAAAATAGGGAGCGTTTACTGCTTGCCAAAACATTTTGCAGTCTCTAAGCTGCGAAGCTTTAAGTAAATTTTGCCAGGCCACTTCTTTTATTTCTTTTTTCCTATTAATCCGGGCTCGATTATAGGTCTTTCTGCAAGCCCTTATTAGACAGGAGTCCCTGGCTTTGGCGCTGAGTGCTCTTTTAAGGTGGTTATAGTCTTTGGTGCATTTTGTATCAAACCATCCATTTGTCTTATTGCCTTTCTTAGTGTTTCTCTTTGTTAGGGAGTCTTGTATAACTAGTGTTACCATCCCGTAGGCGTCCAGGATTTCGGTGTTAGTAGATACCTTGTCTAAACTCACCGTGATGGATGTCAGGGCCTTAGATATAATGGATGTGTTTATTTTCACCGGGCCCAGTTTACCCCATTTCAATGCATAACCATTTTGGCGTGCCAGCACTATTTCTTGGGTCCATGCCAAGGATTCAATAGTGGTGGACGTATCACAAGCAGGAAGGTTTAAGTACAGGCTAAGGGGCAAGTGGTCACTGAGGCCATTAGAAGGAATTACAAATTTTTGCATCCAGCTTGAGTATCTTACGGGAAAAATAATAAAATCAATGATAGATTGCAGACCCCTTGCTTTAAATGTAGAGCTAAATTCGACCTTCGGGGTGCACATCGTGTTTGCAAAGCCTAGGTCACATGAGGCCATTATATAATTTATTATTTCCCCTCTGTCTGTGTGTACTAGATGATTCATATCCTCCCTTTCTTCCTGTACATAATCCCTTGATCTGCAAACATTAAAGTTGCAAATACTGATGTTAAAGTCCCCTCCCCATATTAAAATTACATCTTTCCCTTTAACCATATTTAGGTAGTTAAGATCTGCCTGGAGCTTGCTCATCTCCCTATGGAAAGCAGTTGTTTTGATGTTGTTATAGAAATTAACCACCAGTAATTCCGTGCCTGTGTGCAATGTGACAGAAACCATTTGGTAATAGGGGGAGTACTTGATCATTTTAATTCTCTGTACACTCAACAGGTTTGAAACATATACACAGATACCTCCTTTATGTCTACCATGGGCGGACTGTTTCGCTGGGGTATGATAAGTTTTAAAACCACCCAGGTGTAGTTCCTTCATAAGCCTGGGTTCCTAGATACATAACACATCAAATTGCTGTATAAACTCCCCCCAAACAGGATTGGACACTTTACTTTCCAGTCCACAGATATTCCATGAGACTATCTTGAAAAGACCATGCGATGAAGATTGGTCTGCAAATGCAGTAGTGGCATAGTGATTATTGAGTACGGGTTTTTCCCTTTTAGCGATGGCATTTATAGGTAGTGCATCTCCCACCAATATGGGAATATCAGCTTCAGGGGTCACCTGGATGTTACAAGCAGTTATAGTGTTTACATATGTATTTTTGGGAACCCCAGGGTGAACCATGTTGTGTGGAAGATCGATTTTATCACCATATGCTAACTCAACTGGGTTGTTGTTATCATAAAGTTAGTCGCACTCATTAAGGACAGGTAGTACTGAAAATCTGTTTGGTTCTGTTGGAAAATAATGTGACCCCTGTCTTGCCCACTATGGAATCGCTACAGGCCTCATCCATAATGGTCTCGCGCCCTGCTGTGTTCTGTACTTGGGGGCCCTGACCTGTTGCCACCCATTCCAGCTATCAGGTCTTAGTTGGTGTGGGGCACGGTAGAAATAACCCAGAGGCAATATCTCAATGCTTGAACCCCTTGGCCTTCCGTCAAGCGCAACTTCACTTAAGATTCTTTCCGCTATTATCGGGCAATTGAAGTTGACCACAATACAGTCTCCCAATTTCGATTTTTTAGACATACCCAGCCAAGATACCCTTCGGACCATTATAATGCTGTGACCAAGGTTATTACCTTCTGTGGTGTTACGTGACAGCCAATGGGCAACCTTGTTCCTTAGCTGGGGGTAATCTTCCCTATCTCCCTCTATAAGTGGTGGGACGTTACCTAGTACCACCATAACGGTGATGATTGAGGGGGCAAGTTAATGACGGGGTGAATAACCACATTTTTACTGGATTCAACCAGGTTTTTTCCCCCTTCATGTTGGGCGGATGGGGAGATTGGTAGAGGGGTGGTCTGGCCACTTGATGTATCTTCCCCCCCCCCAACCTTCCCTGCTTCCGAGCTACCCTTTGTGACCCATTCCTTACTTTTAACTGGCCTTATTCCGCCTGATTCCATTGATGGATTTGAGGGAGTTTTAAGGGGAGGTGTTTTTACCTGTTTCCTTGTGCCTATAGTGCTACCTATATCGATAATAACTTCGCTAGGGCATAAGTATTTTCTACAGTAGCCTTCTGTAGCTTATCCATTTTGTCATTAATTACTTTTAATCTCTCGATGATTGGGAGTGTAAATGACTTGAGCAACTGCTCAACTTGGGATAAGGTGCATGTCGCCTCCATAACTATATCTGAGGGGTGAGATAAAGGAGAGGGGCTAACATTCGATAAGTGGTTAGGGGTGGAAATAACTATTGTGGAAGCTTTAGTTGATATATGAAACAGAACGGAGGCAGCACCAAGGATGAAGTAGCCAGGACAATGTAGTATCAAATCAGCTGATTGAATCCGTCATGGGGACACCGTACTGAAAGGAGGCTCTTGAGCAATTTTGGTGGCAGCTTATTATGGTCTGCGCATACACTATCCTTCGGATACCAGAAATTTTACACTAATTTTGGAACATCATCTTTTTGGACCAATTGTGTCTTTTATGTATAAAAAACCCAAACGTGGCTAAAAATATTATCCGGATATTGGAACTTTGATATAGGCATCTGTATTATTCGAAGCTTACGGTCCCATTGACGTCAATTTTCATCACATCAAGTTCTGACCAATACTTTCGCCCTGACGAAGCTCCCATGGTTGGGGAGCGAAACGCGTTGGCTGTCCTATAAATGAGAAAATAAAAGAATTTATTTTTGATACTACATTGTCCTGGCTACTTCATCCTTGGTGCTGCCTCCGTTCTGTTTCATAAGTCTTTGTCTGGATTTCCAGTAGGACCAAAACCGCAGCAGGTCCTGGAGGTTATCAGCACAGCATTCAGCATAACAGCTCAAATTTGAAAACAAGAGGGACATTGGAAAATAGAGGTGCTTATTGTGAGATCCGCTGTGGAACTTTTTCTTTAGCTTTAGTTGATATGTTCGATTTAATCAGACTGGGCAATGTGGATTTTTTTGTTATTTTTGGCACCTTTGGTTTCCTTCCTAGTTGGTCCCCTCCGCCCCTCTTTCTTTTGCCTTTATGTGCAGGACATGTAAGTGAATTTTTAGTCATGTTTTTATGTGTATCTGCAACCTGTGTATTCTTGCTGATCAGAGTTATAGGGTGAAAACCCTCCGTGGATAGACTATCAGAGGATGTGGTGTTAAGTGAAGTATTCACAGTGGTAATAGAATCATGCCCCTCAATGCGTTTGCCTGGAGATTTAAGTGCACTCGGCCTTTGGGTATCAGCATAATCAGGTCTGACAGCATTTCTAATGTCGCCCAGGGAAGACCTCTTGGTAGCTATCAGTTCATGGGATAGCGTCTTCTCAGTGAGGGCTATCTCCCGCTTAAGCACAACCGCCGCTCTTATAATGAAATTATCAAGAGTGCCAGTAATGGTTCCCCCCGTAATATTAGATGCTGGCTTTCCCCCCTTCCCCAGGTGGCGAGCCATTTTTAGACTAACAGTTAAGAGCAAAAAAAAAAATAGTTGTGTATTAATTTGAACAACGTCAAGTCCACAGTTAGTGAAAATTACACGAACCCATATATATGGGCTTACCAATCCTATAGTAGAGGTTGGGGGGAAGCCCAGCCCAGTCTTGTCCTGCCTTGGACAGCCGTAGACGGCCCGCCCTTTGCCCGGGCTTAGCCCGCGACGAGTCCCGCGATACGTAGTTGATGCCGGTCTTTTGTGTGCCTTCCGGGGTGCAAACCTGCCCTCAGGGAGTAGCCATGAGATGTTGAGAACTAGGCCACTGACCTGCACACCAACAGCGAGTACGCCTGCGACAGGTAGCTATGTAGGGCCAGCGTCGGAAAGTAATCGGAGTGGCATGGTGTGGCATGGCGTGGCATGGCGTACAACGGAACAGGGCAGGGATTGGCACAATGAAGCGGACGGCTTGTAGTACTGTGTCTGTGACTCAAGCGGACTGTCCGCAGCTGTCACTCTGCAAGCCAGGGTGCGAACTGTTCATAACTCACACTACAAAAGTATTGAAAAATTATTTTGTGATTCAGTCCGTCAGCTGTCCGAGGCATTTGTGAAAACATACCGGAGTTCTTTCTGTGAGAGATACCCCTTTCACCCTGCCTCTCATCACATCAGCAGGTAATGCACCCTCTTCCCACATTACCAACATACTCCCAACAACCTTTTTGGGCCTGGAAGTGTCCTGTGCTGTTGGACAAAGAAGAATCTTAGTCATGTATAGATTTACAAATAGAACATTTTATTTAAAGAAAACAGCAACAAATGAAACTGAAGGGAGTCTGGTGCTGTGGTCGCTGCCACGGACTTAGAGTCACTGCCATTCAGGACTCAGGACACAGTTACACATGTAGGATCAGCTTGTATTAAATAGGGAAAGTGGCACCAGAAGAATTGAGACTGTATGAGCCTGGGATGATGCTTGGTGCGAACAGGCCGCACTGGGAGCAATGTGTTTTGCCTACTTGACTGTGTCATGTGTAATCGGGGCTCAATCTGAATTGTGAGGCCTGCTGGCCGTAGTGTAAACCAGAGGTAGTTGTGACTTGAGGAAGGGCCTACAGCCACATGCATACGTTGGTCCCCCCACCGGCCTGCGTAGTGCAGTTTCAGTGGCACCACTTGTCGCCAGCCTTCCATATGCAAATACCACTCACTAATTGAAGGGAGTATGGTGCTGTGGTCGCTGCCACAAAGTTGGGGTCACTGCCATTCAGGACTCAGAACACAGTTACACATGTGGGATTGGCTTGTATTAAATAGGGAAAGTGGCACCAGAAGCATTGAGATTGCATGAACCTGTAAGGATGCTTGGTGCAGACGGGCCGCACTTGGAGCAATGTGTTTTTTGCCTACTGGACTGCATCATGTCATCGGGTCTCTATCTGAATTGTGAGGCCTGCGGATCATAGTGTAGGCCAGAGATAGCAGTGAGGAAGGGCCCACAGCCACGTGCATATGTTGGTGGCCCCACCGGCCTGCGTAGTGCAGGTTCAGTGGCACCACGTGCCGCCGACTTTCCATATGTAATGTAATGTAATGTAATGTAATAGGTTTTTGTATAGCGCTACTATCACCCTACGGGTATCCTGGCCCTCAGACAAACACGGAACAACTGTACCTGCGGCTCAAGTGATGATAACAGATTGACTAGCTTCTAGGAAACAAGAGGGTTTTCAAACCCTTTCTAAATGCCATCAAGGAATCAGCTAACCTAAGATTCAGTGGCAGCCATTTGCAGCTGCTACACTAAAGGCTCTACCCCCTATTCTGGATCATTTAAATCTGGGAACTGATTTTAAGCCTGTGTTAGCAGACCGTAAGTGTCTGGAAGGCTCATACCAGTTGAATTTATCCTACAGGGGTAATGGTCCATATCCATGAACCGCTCTGAAAACAATGCATAATGACTTGAAGCTTATCCGCTCTTTTATTGGCAACCAATGGAGATCCCTCAGTGCCATAGTTATGGAGCAGCTCCATGACCTAGTCAGAGCCACCTTAGCTGCTGCAGACTGCACTTGTTTCTACCTATATCGGTCGGGCTGGATAATAACTCCGCTAGGTCATGAGTATTTTCTACAGTAGCCTTCTGTAGCTTTTCCATTTTGTCATTAATTACTTTTAATCTCTCGATGATTGGGAGTGTAAATGACTTGAGCAACTGCTCAACTTGGGATAAGGTGCATGTTGCCTCCATAACTATATCTGAGGGGTGAGATAAAGGCAAGGGGCTAACATTCGATAAGTGGTTAGGGGTGGAAATAACTATTGTGGAAGCTTTAGTTGATATGTTCGATTTAATCAGACTGGGCAATGTCAAATTTTTCGTTATTTTTGGCACTTTTGGTTTCCTTCCTAGTTGGCCCTCTCTGCCCCTCTTTCTTTTGCCTTTATGTACAGGACATGTAAGTGAATTTTTAGTCATGTTTTATGTGTATCTGCAACCTGTGTATTCTTGCTGATCAGAGTTATAGGGTGAAAACCCTCCGTGGATAGACTATCAGAGGATGTGGTGTTAAGTGAAGTATTTACAGTGGTAATAGAATCATGCCCCTCAATGCGTTTGCCTGAAGATTTAAGTGCACTCGGCCTTTGGGTATCAGCATAATCAGGTGTGACAACATTTCTAATGTCGCCCAGGGAAGACCTCTTGGTAGCTATCAGTTCGTGGGATAGCCACTTCTCAGTGAGGGCTATCTCCCGCTCAAGCACAACCGCCGCTCTTATAATGAAATTATCAAGAGTGCCAGTAATAGTTCCCCCCGTAATACTAGATGCTGACTTTCCCCCCTTCCCCAGGTGGCGAGCCATTTTTAGACAAACAGTTAAGAGCAAAAAAAATATATAGTTGTGCATAATTTGAACAACGTCAAGTCCACAATTAGTGAAAATTACACGAACCCATATATATGGGCTTTCCAAACCTATAGTAGAGGTTGCGGGGAAGCCCAGCCCAGTCTTGACCTGCCTTGGACAGCCGTAGACGGCCCGCCCTTTGCCCGGGCTTAGCCAGAGACGCGTCCCGCGACACGTAGAAGATGCCGGTCTTTTGTGTGCCTTCCGGGCACGGCAGTGGGCGGAGGTGGGCGGGGTAAAGTGGCAGGGTATTCTGGGCAATGTAGTCCCCCCGCTCGGCAGCCGCTTGAAGTTGCTAACGCTGCAGCGGGGGGGACCAGCAAGCAAGTAGGGCTCCTGGCGCTGAATGCACAATGTGATGCAGCAGTTTTACCTCCCGGGACCAAGCAAGGAAGGGTCGACCGGTAAGGAAAGTTCCTGGCGCTGAAAGCGCAGACAAACAAGCAGTATGGCCCTATGTAAATTTGTAGAAAGTGCTCCACATCAGCTTCTCCGTGGCCCAGCAGATCTCTCACATCTCGCTGAGTCCTGAGTCATCAATGGCGGAGACCACATCATGTTCTCTGCGGCCCGGCAGATCTCACACTTGACGCTGAGTCCTGAGTCATCAATGGCGGAGACCACATCAGCTTTTGGTGCCGCTAAGCCTGTGCAAGGCAGTGCAGTTTCAGTGGCACCACTTGTCGCCAGCCTTCCATATGTAAATACCCCTCACTAATGGAAGGGAGTATGGTGCTTTGGTCGCTGCCACAAAGTTGGGGTCACTGCCATTCAGGACTCAGAACACAGTTACACATGTGGGATTGGCTTGTATTAAATAGGGAAAGTGGCACCAGCAGCATTGAGATTGCATGAGCCTGTGAGTATGCTTGGTGCAGACGGACCGCACTGGGAGCAATGTGTTTTGCCTACTGGACTGCGTCATGTTGTCGTGACTCTATCTGAATTGTGAGGCCTGCGGATCATAGTGTAGGCCAGAGGTAGCAGTGAGGAAGGGCCCACAGCCACGTGCATATGTTGGTGGCCCCACCGGCCTGCGTAGTGCAGGTTCGGTGGCACCACGTGTCGCCGACCTTCCATATGTAATGTAATGTAATAGGTTTTTATATAGCGCTACTATCACTCTACGGGTATCCTGGCCCTCAGACAAACACAGAACAACTGTACCTGCGGCTCAAGTGATGATAACAGATTGACTAGCTTCTAGGAAACAAGAGGGTTTTCAAACCCTTTCTAAACGCCATCAAGGAATCAGCTAACCTAAGTTTCAGTGGCAGCCAGTTCCATAGTTGTGCAGCTGCTACACTAAAGGCACTACCCCCCATTCTGGATCATTTAAATCTGGGAACCGATATTAAGCCTGTGTTAGCAGACCGTAAGTGTCTGGAAGGCTCATACCAGTTGAATTTATCCTACAGGGGTAATGGTCCATATCCATGAACCGCTCTGAAAACAATGCATAATGACTTGAAGCTTATCCGCTCTTTTATTGGCAACCAATGGAGATCCCTCAGTGCCATAGTTGTGGAGGAGCTCCATGACCTATTCAGAGCCACCTTAGCTGCTGACGACTGCACCCGTTGCAACCCCTGGATGATATACTGGGAAGCCCCCAGATATAGGGAGTTGCAATAATCCAGCCTGCTTAGCACTATGCTCCTCACTACCAATGCTCGGGAATCATCTGGCAGTAGAGGGAGGGTCTTTCGCAGCATGCGGATTAGAACAAAACAGACTTGAATAGTTTTGTTAGCTTGGGACACCATTTGGAGGTCGGCGTCCATTAGTACTCCGAGGTTTCTTATGGTATTAGTCGGGCTTAGAGAGTCTTCCTCTGGAGTGAGCCTGAACTCAGTCGGGAGGTGCTTTGGAATTTTTGCAGCTGAGCAGTACATCACCTCAGTTTTCCCCCCATTAAGTTGAAGGGAGTTACCTCTGAGCCAGCCAGGCGTTTTCCGCATACACTCCTGGAAATCCTCAAGCGATGTCTCCTGTTGACCTTCTAGAGAGAAAATTAGTTGGGTATTATCTGCGTAGTTTATCACCCTGATACCAAAAGACTTAATGATGGACAATAAAGGTCTCAGATAAACGTTAAACAGGATGGGACTTACTGATGATCCCCGGGGAACTCCATAATGGACAGGAGAGACTTTTGATGTAAACTGTCCTAAAGTCACCATCTGTTGGCGACCCAGGAGGTAGGATTGCAGCCACTCAAGAGCTCTTCCTCTCACCCCATTATTCCGCAGTCTTTGCATCAAAATGGCATGACTCACAGTGTCGAAAGCCGCCGACATATCAAGAAGGACAAGGATCGACGCGTCCCCTCTGTCGGCGCGCAGTCGAAGATTATCCATCACTGTGGTCAGTGCCGTTTCAGTACCATGTGCTGGTCGAAAACTAAACTGGAATTCGTCCAACAGCTGGTTATCCTCAAAATGTTTAGACAGGATGCTGCTAACTGTCTTTTCCAAAATTTTTATTGGGAAGGGGAGAAGAGAGTTTGGCCTAAAACTGGCTGGTAGTGTAGAGTCCAGTGATGGTTTTTTTAGCAGCGGAGAAACCATTGCTTGCTTCCATACAGCTGGGACCACACCTTCTTCCAAGGACTGGTTGCAGATTTTATGAAGCCATGGGAACAGGATTTTACCAAATTGTTTCCAAATTCTATGAGGAACAGGTTTTGATGGGGAGCCTGATGAAATACTGTGAGCTATACTAGCAAAAGAGTCCTCCATAAATAATTGAAAAGAAGTTATCAAGGAGTTGTCACTTGACTCAATTACTGGCTCCTCCAGTTCCGTGTCTATAGACTGAACATTATGAGGGGATCAATTCCCGACAATGTTATTAATCTACTCCTGAAAATGGCACAAAATATCATTACAAAGCTGTTGTGAGGCAGTTGTCTTGTTACATTGACTAATGGGCGAAGTAATGTCCTTAAAAATATTAAAAAGAGTTTTTGTGCTATTCGTGGAGTTCAGGATGGTAGTGGCATAAAAGTTAGCTTTTGCTTTTGCAATGGCTATTTTATAGTTAAGCTAGACTAACTTAAAGTATTTTTTATCTGAATCTTCATACTGTCTTCTCCAGTTCCTTTCTGCCTTTCTACGGAGAAGTCGAAGTGCTTTTAGATCCGCATCAAACCAGGGGGCTGAAGTCTTTTCCTTATTTTTAATTTTACATTTTGGTAATAAGCGGTCTAAATTCCTAACTATGGTGCTGCAGTACTTTTGATAATTTTCCTCCACCGAATCAGTGGGGGTTAGATGATCATGCTCTTTGACCAAAGCTTGCGCCATATTGTTATCCAGTCTAGCCCACTTCCTATCCAGTCTATATGTTGTTGTGACCCTTTTTTCTTCCTGTCGAACATATATACTAGTTTTAAAAAGGACCAGATAATGATAGGTCCATGTTTGTGGTAAAATGTCTTGTACTACCTCATTGGCAAATATTAGGTCTAATATAGGCCCCCCTTGATCGGTGGTCTGATGTACCAACAGTTGAAGATTCAAATAAGCACAAGTCTGCTGTATATCTCTCTGGTGATTCCCCGAATTCCCATCCTCCCGAAGATTGAAGTCGCCCAATATAATTACTCTGGCATGGGTCAGGGCTAAATTCGTGATGATCTCATAGAAATTCTGATAGTGTGTTAACTGTCCCAGGGGCCTTTAGCACACTACTCCTGACAATAGATTTCCTTTAGTCCCCTGTATGGTGAATCCCAAGAGTTCGATTCCCCTAATTTCATCTGGAGCTAAAGGAACACAATTCCATTTCTCCTTGAAGATCATCCCCACACCACCACCTGTACCCGTCACTCTGGGGTTATACAGCGATTTATATCCAGTTGGGCACGTCAAGCCTAGTTCGACTGTGGAATTGTCATTAGTCCAAGTCTCTGTTAGAAACAGCATGTCAAGATCAAGATCTTCTACCACACAGGATATCTCAGAGTAATGTTTAATAAGTGACCTACAGTTAATTAGATCACAGCTTAGGGGCTTACCGTTAGCTGTTGTCATATTAAACTGCGTTGTCTCTCGGTTATCGATGGCCAGTAACTCTTCCCTAGAATAGGGGATCCGATATTGGTGAGATGTCGAGCACTGAGTTAGGTCATTTTGGGCAGCATGGCCGGCGCTAGGCGCGGTCGAGTCGCGGATGGGCGCAGATGGGCTTGCCTCTGGCGCGCCATCGGCGCGCCCCCGGCGCGGTGTGCTGAGCGCTTGCATTGGTTGTCTTAAATAGGCAGTCAAGTGCAGCTCGTCAGCAACTGGACTGTCAACCAAAATGGCTGAACAATCTTCCCTTTCTATGGCCCTGAGATCAGAGGTGATAGTCCGCAAAACAGCGTGTGATTCGTAATTTTTAACATGCAAGTAAGTGGCTAATGGTTAAAATTAAAACATGATACACTGATTTACAATTTTATTTTAAAAGCTAATAGCTAGCGCTATCGCAGCGCTATTCACAGCGCGCCTATCTAGTGCTTAAGTATACCAACCACGGCGAAAATAATCTGCCCTCAAAACTCGGTCAGCACAAATACCTTCTTCGTCTAGTATGCAAATACCCCTCACTGATCAAAGGGAGTCTGGTGCTGTTGTCGCTGCCACAGACTTGAGGTGACTGCCATTCAGGACTCAGGACACAGTTACACATGTAGGATCAGCTTGTGTTGAACAGGGTTAGTTGACACTACGTGTCCAAAATTCGAATTGCGAGCTCTGCTGCCCGCAGTGTGGAGTGCTAATGAGTGTTTGTTTGCACTTGAAAATTAATTTGGCGATTGTACTAAAGGTATAACTGATGTTCTAGAAGAATGGATACGAAAAGGATATTATGTAGATTGGAGGCCTGTTATAGTAGGCTGCCTACTGGAGTCTGCAGTTAATGAATGAAGAAATAATTTTAATTGTGAGCCCTCCTGAGTGCAGTGTAGGCGTATCATGAAAAGATTAAATAAGTATAGAATACACTGATGAAGTGTTGTATTTTCTGAGTACAATCTTGTTGTTAGAAATTCGCATTTAAAATTGGAATTGAGAGCTGTACTGCCCATAGTGTAGGGTACTATTGTGTGTTGGTTTGCACTTGAAGATTAATTTGGTCTTTGTAGTAAAGCTATAACTGATATAAAAAAAATCTTGAAGCAAGGATACTAAAAGGATATTATGTAGCGTGTAGGACTGTGATAGTTACTTGCCTACTGTAGTTGCATATGGAAATATGCTTCACTAATCGAATGGAGTCTGGTGCTTTGGTCGCTGTCACAAAGTTCGGGTCACTGCCATTCAGGACTAAGGACACAGTTACACATGTGGGATCTTCTTCTGTTAAAGAGGGTTAGTGGGACTACGTGTGACTGGCCTTGCATATGTACATATAACTTACTGATTGAAGGGAGTCTGGTGCTGTGGGTGCTGCCAAGAAGTTGGGGTCACTGCCATTCAGGACTCAGGACACAGTTACACATGTGGGATTGGCTGGTGTTAAAGAGGGTTAGTGGGACTACATGTTGCCGGGCTTGCATGTGGAAATATGCCTCACTGATAGAAGAGAGTCTGGTGCTGTGGCTGCCACAGACTTGGGTCACTGCCATTCAGGACTCAGGACACAGTTACACATGTGGGATTGGCTTGTGTTGAATATGGTTAGTGGCACCATGTGTCGCTGGTCTTCCACAGTGTGGGCCAGAGGTAGCGGTGAGGAAGGGCCCACAGCCACGTGCATACGTTGGTGGCCCCACCGGCCTGCGTAGTGCAGGTTCAGTGGCACCGCTTGTTGCCGCCTTCCATATGTAAATACCCCTCACTTATCGAAGGGAGTCTGGTGCTGTGATTGAGGCCACGAAGTTGAGGTCGCTGCCATTCAGGACTTAGGACACAGTTGCACATGTAGGATTGGCTTGTGTTGAGCAGGGTTAGTGGCACCATGTGTCGCCGGTCTTCCACAGTGTAGGCTTGAGGTAGGGATCAGCAAAGGCCCACAGCCACGTGACGTTGACTTGAGCTGCACAGAATGGCAGCATTTGGTGTTCTTAACCCCTTATAGTCTGTTACACAATTTGCGTCGCTACTAATCTTGAATTGTGAACCATGCTAACCCCAGTGTAGGGTGGAGGCAGCAGTCAGGATGGGGGCACAGCCATGTGGCGTTGAGGTGAGCTGCACAGTTAGTGGCACCTGGAGCACTCAGCGTGTGCGCACCCTGCAATGATACGTGGTCCCGGCGGGCCGCACTGTGAGAAATGTCTTTTGTCTAATTAATTCTGCCTTGATAAGACTGATAAGCCACATACCAGGGTCGAGTTCCATTATTCTATGTGTTCGCTCCGAGGGAAAATGTTTCCTATGTTGAAATAATACGTATCGCACCCTCCTCCTCAAAAATGTGAACACTGAATTTATAAACAACTTTATCATAGTGTATGATGGAAAATAATGATCTCTGTTTAAAAAAATATAAGAAAGAAGTTGTTCTGCAATAAAAAAGCAGAATGGTTTGCTCCCTTAAAGACACAGCTTGGCTGCGTTTGACCTCTGTCTTTGAATGCACAGAAAATGTGACTAGATAAGAAAAGAATTTAAAAACCCTTTTACAAAAATGGAGTAAAATCCTCTGCTCTGGTGCCTGGGGTGAACAGCCGCCACATTAAAGACTTCCTAATGAAAGTTACTCAAGTTCTGTTTAGGCCTACATTCACATAAAACTATTTTGGCAAAGTTTTCAGATGAATGTATTGTGTTTACCTAATTTGGCATTTTTATAAATATATCTAAACCTATGACATTTGAGTGCAAGTGCGCAGTGTGCATTTAAATAAATGTGAAAAAATTGACGCTGCAGCGTTGTCTTTTCCTTGCGACAAAAATAAATGTGGATAAATACAGATAAAACTACCCAAAAATAAAGACGGAAATGTTAAAAAAATATATACCATAAAACCGGGAGCCCTAATTATTATTGAGGGGTGATTAGCGTCCTTCATACATACTTGGATCCCACATCTCCCAACATTCAGCTTTTGTGCGGCTGAGGGGCCATGGTGTTTTGGGAAGGTCCGTTGTGCTGTGTTGTACTGCCTCAGTGCTAGTAGGGGAGGGTGGTCCGGGGGGGGGGAGGTTCTGGTAGTGGTGGCGCTGGGTGTTGTGGCCTTGTTGGGTGTCAGAGCTGCATGATCAAATGTTGGTCTTTAGATGTGGCTGTGAGTTGGGTCAAATTCACGTTGTAGATAGTCGACCTCCTTACACCAGTTAAAGGTTGTTGTTAATTTGTTACTGCTAACTCAGCTTATCGCCTGTTTTTTGGATCACTTTGCAAATTTGGCTGGTCGTTGAAACTATGGGGAAGTGGTGTTTTAATGTTTTTTTTTGCACGGGAACGCCTACTTTGCATAACATTAGCGTTAGTTGTGGCTCTTGTTTGTGGCGATTTTTTTGGCAGATGGTATCGATGGAAAAGTGGTGAGATTTGCAGTTTTCACCAGGTGGAGAATAGGATGATAATTTAAAAACACAGAAAAAAAGATAGGTTTAATGAACATTATAATTCTTTGAAATTCACTGAAAAAACCATAGGTTTCAGGCACGTTATAGTTAGAAATTAGCATTTAAAAAAACCTTAGAAATTTACTGAGAAAAACTCATAGGTTTCAGGGACGTTATAGTTAGTTGGACATTTCACTCATACAAAACCATAGAAATTCCACTGTTATAGTTAGTTGAGCTAACTTCAACTTGTGCCCCCACAATGCACTGCTGATGACGTCACATATTACATCATTCATGACATGGTCAGTGACATCCCTGATGACATCACTGATGACATCTCAAATGAAATCACTGATGACATCACTGATGACATCATCCACGTGAAAATCTGATGCACCTCATCAGATTCTAATATAACACCCACTCTAAAATACAGGCTATCATTTTTGAAACCAGGAACACACCACTACCAGTTAGTACATATCCCCTCACTAATTCCTCGGTCTAAACACACATCCATTCATCCATTCATTCACCCATTACGCCACTCATACATACAGTCAGCCATCAATACAGCATTGTCATATCCACTCACATATCTATAGAGACACTGACATACTGCAGAGTTATTCACACACCTAGTCAGTCATAGAAATAATCAATCACACTTTCATTTACTCACCTGTAAAGTTATCCACATACCACAACACTTATTTAAACATATACTAACACTTACACTCTAATACAATAACTAATACAAGCACACACTGATCCTTACAGGCACTCTCACAATCACTCACTCTCACATATAGTCATTTATACAGTCCAACACTTACATATACTGCCTTTCACATATGCAGTTACTCACACATGTACCACTGAGGCATCCATTCACTCACCAACACACCCATACACACACTCACCCAGCCATACAGCTCTTCACGGATACAGACTTAAACACATATACCCAGTGAATTATCCACTCACACATCTAAGCACAGAGTCACACACCCCAACCACCCACATGTACACTCAGGCACCCATACAGATACTCAGACAACCAATCAATAGTCCATAGAGCTCCTCATTTATCTGCTAGCCAACCCATGCAACCGCTTACACACCAACTGACAACCTAAACTGCGTGAATGTCTGTATCAGTCGCTAACACATGCATTAAGACACAATTAATCACTTACTTATACAGTCAGTCAAACACCTACTATCCTGACTCTTATACACCCATTCATTCTTCAATACACGTTGGCATATATATATAAATAAAACATATTTACATTTTATAGAAACACATAGTCAAGTCAAGTCAAGTCATAAAATTTGTATAGCGCACTACATACCCAGAGGGTTTCAAGGCGCTTAGGAAGGGGAGGAGGATTATTTGTCAAATATCCACGTTTTAAGCTGCTTTCTGAACGCTAGGTGGTTCTGGGTGAGGCGAAGGTAAGCGGGGAGTGAGTTCCATGTTTTAGCAGCCAGGTATGAGAAGGATCTGCCTCCCATGGTGGTCCTGTTGATGCGGGGTACAGTGGCGAGGGCTTGGCTGGAAGAACGAAGTTGGCGGGAGGGGGTGTAGAAGGACATTCGAGAGTTGAGGCAATCTGGTCCGATGTCGTAGAGTGCTTTGTGTGCGTGGGTAAGCAGTCGGAAAGTGATTCTCTTATTGACGGGTAGCCAGTGGAGGTCTTTAAGGTGATCAGAGATGTGTTCGTTGCGTGGGATGTCTAATATGAGCCTGGCTGAGGCGTTTTGGATTCGTTGGAGTTTCTTCTGGAGTTTAGCGGTGGTACGTGCGTAGAGGGTGTTTCCGTAGTCCAGTCGGCTCGTGACCAGAGCGTGGGTGACTGTTTTCCTTGTTTCGGAGGGGATCCAGCGAAATGTTTTTCTGAGCATGCGAAGAATGTTGAAGCAGGAAGAGGATACGGCGCTGACTTGTCTGTTCATTGAGAGTGAAGAATCCAGGATGACTCCAAGGTTCCGTGCGTGGTCTGTCGGGATGGGTGCTTTTCCGAGGGCTTCCGGCCACCAGGAGTCGTCCCAAGCGGAGGGGGATGTGCCTAAGATGAGGACTTCTGTTTTGTCTGAGTTCAGTTTCAGACGGCTTTGTTTCATCCATTCAGCAACTTCTTTCATTCCTTCGTGTAGGTTTGTTTTGGCGGTGCTGGGATCATTGGTGAGGGAAAGGATCAGTTGAGTGTCATCCGCGTAAGAGATGATGTTGAGGTTGTGTTGGCGTGCGATGGCCGCGAGGGGGCTCATGTATACGTTGAAGAGGGTGGGACTGAGTGAGGATCCTTGAGGTACGCCGCAGATGACTTCAGAGGCCTCGGACTTGAATGGAGGAAGGCGGACTCTCTGGGTTCTTCCGGTGAGGAACGAGGTGATCCATTCAAGTGCTTTTCCTTGAATTCCGATGTTATTGAGGCGTTGTAGAAGGGTGCTGTGGCAGACTGTGTCGAATGCTGCAGAGAGGTCGAGGAGGATGAGGGCGACTGTGTCTCCATTGTCCAGTAGAGTTCGAATGTCGTCTGTTGCTGCGATGAGGGCGGTCTCAGTGCTGTGTTTTGCTCGGAAGCCAGATTGTGAGGGGTCGAGGGATTTGTTGGCTTCGAGGAAGGCGGCGAGCTGGTTGTTGACGGCTTTCTCGATGACTTTGGCTGGGAATGGAAGAAGTGAGATGGGGCGGTAATTTTTGAGTTCGGTGGGGTCCGCTGTTGGTTTTTTCAGAAGGGCGGTGAGTTCAGCGTGTTTCCAGTCTTCTGGGAAGGTAGCGGAGTTGAAGGAGAAGTTGATGACGTCTCGGAGGTGCGGTGCTATGACGGAGTCTGCTTTGTTGTAGTCACTGGATGATGTCATCAGTGATGTCATCAGTGATGTGACTGACCATGTCATGAGTAATGTAATATGTGACGTCATCAGCAGTGCATTGCGGGAGCACGAGTTATAGTTAGTTCAACTAACTATAACTGGGGAATTTCTATGCTTTTGCATGAGTGAAATGTCCAACTAACTATAACGTCCCTGAAACCTATGATTTTTTCAATGACATCACTGATGACATCATCCAGTGAATATGTGTTTCTGGAAAGTTTAAATATTTTTCATATATATCTATGCCAATGTGTATTGAAGAATGAGTGGATTTACAAGTGCCTGAATGGATTATTTAGTAGGTGCATGACTGACTGTATAAGTGAGTGATTGAACGTGTCTTACTGAATGCATGGTTTAGTTACTAAATTGTGTGAAAGTCTGTATTAGTCTCACAGTTGCTGTGCAAACGGCTGCATGGGTTGGTGAGTAGCTGCATGAGTGGCTATTTGGGTTATTGATTTATGTTCTGAGTATCTGTACGGGTGCCTGAGTATATGTGTGGGGGGGTGGGAGTGTGTGTGACTCTGTGCATAGATGTTTGAGAGTGTGATTCACTGGTTGTATGGATTCAAAAGTACATCTTGGAAGGGCTGTATGTGTGAATTAGTGTGTGTATGGGTGTGTTGGTGAGTGAAGGAATGTCTCAGTGGTATATGTATGAGTAACTACATATGTTTTAAGGCAGTATATGTGAGTATTGGAATATATAAATGACTATATGTGAGAGTAAGCTATTTGAAGAGCGTGCGAATAAATGAGTGTCTGCTTGTATCAGTGATTGTATAAGACAGTAAGGGCTCCATTATGATGTTGGGCGGATCGCCACCGCCATGGTGGCGGTGGTGATCCGCCCGACAGAAATGCCCGCCCGCCACCCTTTTCCCCCGTCACATTACAATGGCGGGGGGATCGCAGTGGTGGCAAACACCGCCCGCCACTTTTCCGCCCCGGTCGCCTTGCGGCCGGTGCGGAAAAGGGTTCATATGGTGGCGGTGTCTATCAGACACCGCCAGCCATATTTGAATGTGTGGCTATAGGTGCCTTTCCGTGGCGGCGATCTCGCCACGGAAAGGCAGGCGGTCGTTGCCATTGGGGGCCCCTGCGGGTCCCCATGTTGAAGGCCGGGGTGGGGGTGCACAGGGGGGGTACCTATGGTACCCCCCTTCATTTGCATATACAAAGCGGCAGGCACCGCGCGGTGCCTGCTGCTTTGCATATGCAAATGTGAAAATGCATTTTTTGCATTGTGGTGGGCGGTGCAGAGTGCACCGCCCGCCACAATGCTACAACTACAGGATGTGCCCGCCACTGTGGCGGGCACATCCTAATAGCCCCCACAGGACCCCCGCCCTTATGGCGGGTGGTCTCAATCACCGGTAGGATGACGGGCGGACAAAGTCCGCCCGTCATCCTAATGGGTCCCTTAGTATGTGTTAGTATCTGCATAAATAAATGATGTGGTGTGTGTATAAATAACGGAGTTGGTGTGTATAACTTTATACATGAGTAAATTGGTATTTGATTGATTCTGTGCATGACTGACTAGGTGTGTCAGTAACTCTATGGATAAGTGGCGGAGTGTTACTGTATGTATAGGTGTATGAATGCATATTATAGTACTGTATTGATGAGTAACTGCATGTATAAGTAACTGGATGTGTGAATAGACCTAGGAAATAGTGGGTGGTATGTAGTAGCTGGCATTGTTGTATGTATGGTTTAAAAGATAGTAGTCTGTATTTTAGAGTGCGTGTATCAAAGTTTATATTAGGGCATCAGTATATGCATCATATTTTCACGTGGATGATGTCATCAGTGATGTCATCAGTGATGTCACTGACTATGTCATGAGTGATGTAATATGTGACATCATCACCAGTGCATTTCTCTGGTTTTATGAGTCAAATGTTCAACTAACTATAACGTCCCTGAAACCTATGTTTTTTTTAGTGAATTTCTAAGGGTTTGTTAAATGCTAATTCCTAATATAACCTCTGTAAAACCTATGTTTTTTTCAGTGAATTTCAAAGGTTTTTTAAATGTTAATTTCATATTTTATTGTTTCTAAAACCTATATTTTTTCTATCATATTTTTAAATATTTTGGAACTCTATTATACTTCTTCTTTTTTACTTTAAAAATTATGTAATGTTTTATATCTTCCCCCAAAAATATTTATCTCTTTTTTTTTTGTTGAGAAAACTGCACTCCCATACCAGTAGCGTATCAAGCTCAATCACCATGTGAATCAGATCCACCATTTTGCTAAACTCGTAAATGATGCGAATTTAGTATCCAATGGGTTTGTGGCACCGCATCCCGCGTAACATCATATATGCATGAAGTCTGAAGCTGGTATCCGATGGGTACGCAGTATCAAGCCACGTGTTATGTCATGTATGTATGCGGTCCCACCCATTGCGCTTTGTGTATGCGATGAGTGCAAGTTGCCAGGCCCTGTGATACATCACAGACTTATCCTGTTGCACCGGGTACGCCATTCCCTCTTTTTTTTGGCTCAAAAGTATATCTAAATAACTTTAAACAGTATATGAGAGCAAGCGATAATCTAAAATATTTTAAACATTTATATATTTCTAACTGTAATAAACTTATATTATGATAAATATATTTTCTCAAAATCATGTAGGGTGCGGCCTACTTGCACGCTCGGTGCGCGATGGCATGTGACCTTAAAAAAAGCATTTGATTGCCTCTTAACATTTCCCTGTGTAACAGTTGGACAACCCCACCCATTTTAGTCATTCTCTCTACAGAGTTTGATGAGAGACACCTCTTCTGCTTAAAGAGCTTTTTTAATTTTTTTTTAAGTATACACATATCTTATTCTACACACAACATGCAACGATCATCTTGATCAACATTCATGGTCTGTACATTAGCCTTCCATGTGTGATGGCCATGCATCTCAAACGTTATATCCAAAAACAAATGTGTGTTACACGATGCCCCTGGTGAGTGTGTGTGCACATTATTGTGCTGCCTTTCGGCCTGGGTAATGGTGACTCTAAGAAGTATCATCAGCCACGGGCAGAGTGCACATCCTAGATTACGTGTGTCAAACAGTAAACAGTAATTTGTAGATTTGTATTGCTGTGCGCTCTGTTGTCAGGCTTTACCAATATAGTAGTGTGTTATATGAGAGACTTTCAGATTCACGTTTGACATACATTTCTTGACTTTAATGAGTGTTATCACTGTGTATGACGTAGCCTCACTGCTGATCCTCCCTCCAGCCGAGCACATTCACATGTGTATGCTTCATGATAGCAACACTTTAAAAAATACCGCACACCATTGACATGGGTGCCTGCGCACATCCACAATCTTGGCAACGACATGTAATGTTCGCATTCAATCATTTCGAACAGCATCTCATTAGCAATAGTTACAGCCCTCCAGATACATGTTACATTAATGTAAATTGCGCATTCTGCGACATCAAAAATGCAAAAGAAACACACATAAGTACACTTCCTGGCCAAGCAGGAACTGAAAAACGCCCAGGTCCCCAGAACAATTATTCACACCCCATGGCTGGCCTGGCGTACACAAACCCAGCCCACTTTGCGTACATATAAATAGGATAACGACGACGCCACATGTCCCAGTTCTTCCATACTGCCTCAGGTGATATGGCCGCATCCACCTTCCATATCACAATGCCCAATAAGAAAAAGGGATTCATGAGGTGTACACCATCCTCGCAATAAACACTGGCTCTAAATTGTGAACCTTACTGCCTGTCGTCTTCGAAAGGGATCCATGAGGTGTACCCCATCCTGCAATCAACACTGCAACTGAATTGTGAACACTGCTGCCCGTAGTGTTTGCATACACAACAATGACAGCAGGTGAGTAGTGTGGCCTGGGTGCACAGGGGCTCCGCGGGAGGGGTGGGCTGCCTCAGCCTGAGTGAGCAGGTGCGAACAAGCGCAGTTGCCCTGTGTAATGATGTGATCTCTGACCTCATTTAGTGATATCTCGCTCTCATTTTAAAGACCTGCTGGACCGTACTGCAGGCCTTAGCCAGCTGGCAACGCTGACCTACAGACACGTGTTGAGCACAGTGCTGCAGGAGGGGTGGGGTGCATCAGCCTGAGTGCGCAGGTGCGAACAAGCGATGTTGCCTTGCGTAATTAAGTTTTCTCTGACCTCATTCAGTCACATGTCTGTCGTATTTTAAGGACCTGCTGGACTGTACTGTAGGCCTCAACCAGCGGGCAAGCCTGCCCTACAGACACATGTTGAGTGCAGTGCTACGGGAGGGATGGGGTGCATCAGCCTTGGTGCGTAGGTGCTAAGAAGCGATGTTGCTGTGCGTAATGATGTGATCTCTGACTTCATTCAGTCACATGTCTGTCTCATTTTAAGGGCCTGCTGGACTGTACTGTAGGCCTGAGCCAGAGGGCAGCACTGCCCTAAAGACACTTGGCATTACCTTTTAAAGCACTGTAGTGTACATGCACAGAGGCTTCCACCACTGCATTACACGCTCACATTATGCTTCTAGCATGCGCTCTGTTCCTTTGTATGTGAACATTGGTATAACATATTATTATTTAACCTTGTGTGTTCTCGTGCACTCCAACTCCTCTTTGAACCACGATTACCAATAACAGTTGCTAGATCGTACTTCAAAAATGAAGGATGCACTCAACTGGTGTTTTGTATTAAGCGTGATATAAAACTTCATCTACCTCCCCTCATTTCCACCATTAAATTATCTCTCCCTTTTCAGACACTGAATTGACCCAAAACGGCGGAGCGGGTGCTCACTCCGTAATGATGCCCTGGGCATTCTGACGCCTTCCATCGTGGTATCCTTACACCGTCCCCGACCTGAGACCTGCTCTCCCACCCTACAAAAGTATCCTGGACTCGGGACTTGCACCAACACGTCGTTGGACACACCGATGGTGGAAGGTGAGCAGTGAAGCCTCGTTGCGCCGGACCTACAATTGAGCACAGTGCAGAGGAAGGGGCTGGGGTGCAGCAACCTGGGTGCACAGGGGCAGGCAAGTGATGTTCCCGTAGCTAATAATCTAATCTCTGGCCATACTGCCGGAGAGGTTAGGTGCATCAGCCTGGGTGCGCAGGTGCGAACAAGCGATGTGGCCATCCATAATGATGTGATCTCTGACTTCATTCAGTCACATCTCTGTCTCATTTTAACGACCTGCTGGACCGTACTGTAGGCCTGAACCAGTGGGCAGTGCTAGCCTACAGACACGTGTAGAGCGCGGTGCTGCGGATGGGGTGGGGTGCATCAGCCTGGGTGCGCAGGTGCGAATCAGCGATGTTGCCGTGGATAGTGATGTGATCTCTGACCTGATTCAATTTCATCTCCGTCTCATTTTAAGGACCTGCTGGACCGTACTGTAGGCAAGAGCCAGCGGGCAGCGCTGCCCTACAGACACGTGGCGTTGGCTTTTAGGGCACTGTAGTGAACTCATTACTAAGTGTACATGCACACAGGCTTCCGCCACTGCATTACACGCACACATTATGCTTCTAGCATGCGCTCTGTTCCTTTGTATGTAAATGTTGGCATAACATATTATTATTTAACCTTGTGTAAACTTGTGCACTCCAACACCTCTTTGAACCACGATTACCACTAACAGTTGGTAGATCGTACTTTAAAAACGAAGGATGCCCTCAACTGGTGTGTTCTATTAAGCTTCAAATAAACCTTCATTTACCTCCAGACGTTTCCACCATTAAATTATTTCTCCCTTTTCAAACACTGAATTGATTGAGCCAAAATGGGCGGAACGGGTGCTCACCCCGTCATGATGCCCTCGGCATTCTGATGCCTTCCATCGTGGCATCAAGACACAGTCCTCGACCGGACACCGGCTCTTCCACCATGCAAAGGTACCCCGGACTCGGATCTTGCACCAACACGTCGTTGGACACACCGATGGTGGCAGGTGAGTAGAGAAGCCTCTGTGCGCAGGATCTACAATTGAGCACAATGCGGGGGAAGGTGCAGGGATGCAGCACCCTGGGTGCACAGGAGCAGGCAAGCGATGTTCCCGTAGCTAATAATGTAATCTCTGGCCTCATTCATATGTTTCATTTTAAGGAATTGCTGGACCACACTCTTTCTCGCAGACCGCAGCGTCCTAGACAAAAGGTTGAAGGGAAATAAACACTGAAGTCTGGGTGCAGCAGACCTACCCTCTGTCTCCTCCTCCCTCTGTTCTTTTGACTCTCCCTCACCCTCTCCCTTCCACCCACTCCCTCTCCCTCCCATTCTCATTATCTTCCTTTCATTAGGACTACCTTTTTTTTCCTCTACCACAATGGCACACATACTTATGTTTCATTTTTGTCTTGCAGGTTTTGTACACTACTTCCAGAGGAGTCCCACCCACGATATTCATGTTACACTGTTGTTTGTTCTAATAAACTTGGGTTTCCATTTATTTGTGCTGTTTTAATAAAGGTTATTTTTTTACCAATAAATACATGAGTGTATTGGTCTTCTTTTTCTGACAACACTAGTCTGTTGTTTATTGTGAAAATCGTCTGTTTACAGGAGGTTATGAGGGAAAAAATTTGTAATTTTGCGGTGCACCTACCAAATATAAACCAACAGACTATTACATAAATGAAGCCTGCGTAATTCTACAACTGCAAGGGTTCTATGCGTGTATCACTTTATAACACCATGAGTACTGCACGTGTGATTACAGAACCAATAAGGTACTGCATATGACCACTGAGGCTTCAGGGACTGCTGAGGCCCTCCCTGCATATTTAAGTAAAGCCTAAGACGGTGGTGATTCCCAGACTTCAGTTGGCCTCGAAGTCCCCCGAACAATTAGTAAACAATACCCGGGAAGCTGGCGATCCCCTAGGCTGCAAAACGTCTCTGGGCCCTCCTGCGCCTGATTTACATATGAAATTAAGATCCCAGTCCTACAGAGACCCCACAATATAATAATAGGATTAGCCACGGAATATTACCCACCAGGGGCCTCATTTAAATGAATGGGTGAGACCCCACTACTTTTTTTTCTTTTGATTTTTTTCCCCTTCATTTTTACTATCCGGATCCCCTCCATTAAAGTGATACAAGATTTTCCTCCTCTCTCTTCAACTAGTCAAACAAGGATTTGCTATCACAGGGTGGAAGCCATGCACCCGCCCTCTAATAGCAAACATAAATGTCCCACGGATGCACACCTGGGGTCATTGTATGAGCTGCGCCTGGGAGGTCGCGCTCCCTAGGACCATGATGCATTGGTTAGTATAAACACATACTAACACTACTTACACATGTGTAGTACAGCGACCAGAGTGCAGTGAAGAAGCAGAGAAAGTGCAAAATCTAAAAATATAAATCCTACCAGAGGTCGGATGACATAGGTCAATGTGCCGACGACCCTGGGATGAGTAGAAACAGCTACAACAAGAAAAAGGGTCTTCAGCACAACACAAGCAACTTTAAAATATTGATGAGTGCTGCCTTCTTTTCACATTCTCCCGCTCGTCGCCAAATGTATGTAGTGAAGAAGCAGACAGCAGTGGATCCGATAATTAGATGTATTGCAGAAAAACAAGACACCTTAAACACCCACCAACAGGAGCAGACAGCAAGGCAACTGTCTTCTCCACCACAGTGTACAAACTCCCCAAGGTTCCCCTCATGACAGCCCTACATTCTAACATTATATACTTGCATTCTAGTAGAATTACATACTAACATTCTACTATGACTTACATTGGAATACTACACAGAGCACATGACTTTACAGCAATGAGCTCATGGTTTCATCCAAGAGTCTTGAGACCGGCAGGGGTGAGTAGTTCGCTTCCCACTCCCTGTTTTATATAAACACAAACTAACACTACTTCTACAGATACACTACAGCGCCCCAGAGCACATCACTTTACAGCAATGAGCTCACAATTTGGGCTCACGGTTTAATCCCCTAGTCTTCAGACTAGTAGGAGAAAATAGTTCACTACCCATTCCCTATATACTTTAAACGTATAATAACACTAATTTCACAGTTATACCAAAGCAGCTAGTATCCTACAGTTCCCAGAGCCCATCACTTTACATTAATCACCTAGGTTTGATCCCCAAGTCTTCACACCGATAGGCGTGAGTACTTTGCTTACCGCTTCCGGTATAGTATAAACGCACGATAGCGGTCCGCACTTCGCTTCACACCCCTTTTTTCTCAGCCCCCCTAAATGAATCACCCCCTAACTTTCAACATATGAGCTGACATAAACAAATAATTCGTTTTGAATATTTCATGAAATTTCATCAAACGATGCCAAAGTTATAAGCAAAACAAAAAATGCTCTTCCTATGGAAACTTGGAACTAACTATAACTACCGACTGGCGACCGCCAATAGGTAATATATGTAAATATATATATATATATTCATAGAAAAAAACAAAGGTAAGAGGGACGTTATAGTTAGTTTGACATTTCACTCATACAAAACCAGAGAAATTCAGCCGTTATAGTTAGCTGTGGTAATATAACTCACGCCCCTGCAATGCACTACTTATGACCTCACATATTACATCACTCATGACATGGTTAGTGACATCACTCATGACATCCCTGATTACATCTCAAATGAATTCACTGATGAAATCTCAAATGACATCAGTGATTAAATCAGTGATGACATCTTCCAGTAACTCTGAGGTTTTTAAAAAAAAGTTAATGAGTGTTAAATATACATAAACAATGTGGACTGACCCACTATGTATGTGTGTTACAATCACTATGTGTGGTAAGAACTTGGACCCATTAGGTGTTCTCAAAAGACCCCTCACACACCAACCTGGCTGGTGTCATGCCTCATCCAGGTGGCCGAGTGTCCATCGGTTGTGCTACGATGCCTGATTACAGCGGAGCTGGTTTTTTTGTGCAGATATGTGATGTGACGTGAAATATTATATTACAAATATCTCTGAGAATCCTTACTTTTAAGCTTTAATTTTGGCGGTTTAGGATATGGTTAAAAGAAATGTATGTGGGGCAACTACAAGGACATTATTACCCTTAGTTGGCTATGTGTTGCGGTCTACATGTTTCAGCCCCTTAAAAAAAGTAAAAGGGCTTTCTTCAGGACCAAGTGAGTGAAAGTTGTGAGTGGCAAAGGTGAAAAGTGCCATGTGATACCTATGTAGTACCTACACACGCACTGAGGTGTGCGGTATAAGTGTGGGCGTACTCACTGACACTTGTAAAATAACCTGTTAGGGGAGAAAAGATGCAAGACAAGACATATATAGTTTCTTGAAACATAAAACGCAATCTTAAAAGTGCTGTAATGACTGTCTTGGTGATTGTCATACTGAAATAAAATGGCATGCAAACCACTTTGTTCACCATAAGTTGGCAGGGTATGCTCAGACGTGAGTCCCTTGCTCACTTTGCCACTGGATTCAAGCAAGCTGGGCTGAAGACGGCTGAAATGCCAGAAACCGGTCCTCGGAAGCTTGTTTCCGGTCCAGGGAAGGCATGGCTTGGCAGTTCGGGCTGGACTGTTCCCATGAGGCACAGGGTCAGACTGATTTGCATAGGGCCATGTCTGAACTGGGGTGGCAGAGTGGGCTAAAGAACAGTGATGGATTAAACTTAGATCTGTCGACTGGGTGTGAGTGTTTGATTAGTTCAGATGCTCCGTCCATCACCACCCCCTTTTGTACCGCTTTGTTCGCCATAAGTAGGCAGGGTATACTCAGACGTGAGTCCCTTGCTCACTTTGCCACTGGATTCAAGCAAGCCGGACTGAAGACGGCTGAAATGCCAGAAACCGGTCCTCGGAAGCTTGTTTCCGGTCCAGGGAAGGCATGGCTTGGCAGTTCGGGCTGGACTGTTCCCATGAGGCAGCTGGTCAGACTGATTTGCATATGGCCATGTCTGAACTGGGGTGGCAGAGTGGGCTAAAGAACGGTGATGGATTAAACCCAGATCTGTTGACTGGGTGTGAGTGTTTGATTGGTTCAGATGCTCCGTCCATCACCACCCACTTTTGTACTGCATTACCAATGAGGAAGCATTTGCTAGACATTTCAGCATGAAACATCCAAGCAATAGAGATTTATTGAGATTTTTCTGCATAGATCATGTACCCGATAACCCCAGGGGAGGGGACAGAACCTTAAAACTCAGAAGGTTGGAATCCCACTACATAAAAGACTTACAAACCAAGGCCCTGCAAGACATAAATAGTAGAGAGGAATTATCAGTCCACCTTGGGGAATAACACACTGGCTAGGATATGCATCCATGACAGGCAAGACTTTTAGGTATTGATAGACTCTTTTGATCACCCTCTGCTTTCTTTTTTCATTTAATTTATTTTTATATTGTAGAGGACACATATGAATTTTCTTTTTGTTCCATTTCCAGTTCTATTAGATTATATACCCAAGGGTAATAAGGGCCCACATAGGGCAAGACAGTAGCATTCATCAGCACACAGCACTTTTTTGACCGTTGATTGAGAATGACTTTTGATATCATTTGATATCAAATGTAAGTAGGACGCAGTCAAGTTTTACACGTCATTGAGTGCAATTCTGATTGTAAAAATAAAATGTTTCCTTTCCTCCAAGATTTCATTCACAAGACCCTCATTCAGACAATGGTAGTAAGCTGCCTAGACTACTGCAATGTTCTCCTGGTCTCAGCTAATGAGTCTTTGCTCAGCAGATGCAGGTGGTTCAGAACGCCACAGCGCGCCTTGTCTTGAATGCCCCCCCCCCTGAAAACTGCCTCCCTTCCTCTCTTTCAACAGCTTCATTGGCTTCCAGTGTGCAAGTGGGTTAAATGTAAAATCTGCTGCACCGTCCACAAGGCCTTGTATAACAATGGCCCCCTCTACATCGCCGAGAAACTTAATCATACAGGTCGTAATGTTGATTAATACACATATAGACCCATATGAGTGCAATATCTAGCATTTGGCGCGTAAGTATTAGTACATCCATTTCTTTGTGCATAATGCAAAATATGTGTATAATGAACTGCAATAATATATAATTGATAGTATGGGCAAATGTTCTTTTTTTTTTCAAAAACCTTTAACAAACATTAAGGCATGATACAGTTTACCATTCCATCAGGTAGCGTAGCATCTGTTACATTCACAGGTATTGTTGACATTGCTAGATAAATATCAAATAGGATGTACCATGGCACAACATATAAAAAAAAAGAGATGCGGCTGTTACTTCAATGGGAAGTTGAAGTAGTCTACCGGGCATCAAGGGTCAGTCTTGTCAGGACCATCTTCGGCAGTCCGGGTGTAAGTGTTGGGGGAACCTGAAGTAGTTTTGGCTGGGTTGGCCAGTTGGTGAAGATAGGATATGAGAGGGCCCCATATATCTGGGGGTCTATTTGCCTTAGGCATCAGGTCCCAGAATTCCCCCAGGAGCATCTGGCAGTGGTCTGCGTCGTCCAACCAGTGCTTGGCCTGCAGTGCCGGCTTACGGCCCCAGTAAATTGCCACCCGGCACTTGGCGAGCACCAGTAGCCTTGCATTTAATTTGCAATTAGCATCTATGATGCCCTTACCGTGACCCAAAAGGCACAGAAAGGGTTTCGGAGCGATACGCTCTAGAGTGATATTGCTCTGTGGAGCACACGTCCAGCCAGAAATTGGAGACTTTGGGGCACGACCAGGCCAGGAGCGCAAAGCCCACACCAGGAGCCGAGCAATGCGTGCATCTATCACTGTCCTTCAGCCCCATCTTGTGCAGCATTACAGGAGTACAGTAGAGTCGGTGTAGGTATTTAAAATGAATGAGCCATAAGCGATAGTTGGGGGAGAGATGCTTGGTTTGGCTGCAGCAATATTGCCATTGCACGAGGGAGAGACCACTGTCCAGGTACGCACCCCATGTGTTGGGAAAGCACTCCATATCTATGGGGGAAGCCACCAGTGTGAGAGCATATAGCCTTGTGATGATTTTACGTGGGGAAGTGGAGGAGTGAAAGTATTCAAGTGCAGTGTTGGGCTGGGGAGCAAGTGGAAAGGCAGGATTATCACTTTTGCATGTTACCGTAGTCTGGTAGTAAAGCAGCTTGTCAAGTGGAGCTGCATCATCAGGAAGTGTGAAGAAGTTGTTGGGATAAATGTCAGCGTTGGTGTGGATGCCCAAATCTGCGTCATGGCAAGCCATGCCCAGTGTTTGCAACAAGGGGAATGAGGGGTTGCTGGCAAGCTGCAATGAAAGTGCGAAAAGTACTTTAGCACAAGTGTATCTGTGTAGCCCATCCCAGGCCCATCGCACAAATTCCACCATGTCGATCTCGCTGAGGGGGATTTTTTGTGGTAAAAATAGTGCTGTCTGTAGTGGCCAGGGAGAGGCTAGATCCGTCTCAACCACCACATAAGGCTGTAAAGGCGTTGGTTGAATACAGAAATGGAGAAAGCTGGCTTGGGCACACAGCGTGTAGAGTCAGAGATCAGGGGTCTCCATTCCACCATTGACTGGGTGCAGCGTTAGGACATTGTTATCGATATGGGGTTGGAGTCCTCCACAACTCCTCCATATCTCTGCTTAGCCAGATGCCCAGGCATCTGGTGGGACCATTTGCCCAGATGAATGGATAGTCTGTTGTGAATGGCTTGGTGGAATCAGTGAAGGGGAACAGGACGGATTTGCTCCAGTTGACCCGAACACCAGATAGGCAGCCGAACTGGATAACCTCCCTGGTCATGGGCGCAAGATTCTCTTGAGTTTCGCAGATAAATATATCATGAAGTCATCTGCATACATAGAGGTGACCAGGGCACGGGCTGAGAAGATGATGCCCCGCTGGGTATGATGCTGACCTAATGGTGCTGCCAGAGGCTCCATAGTGATGGTGAATAACATGGGGGCAGGGGGCATCCCTGCCTAGTGCCCCTTGTGATGGCTCTGGGGTCCGTAACCGTCCCGTTAACCTTGATGCGTGCTGTCAGGAGTGTATAGAGTAGCTGAATCTATTGCACACAGTTCGGGCTGAAGCCCAAACAGGAAAGAAGATAAAAAAGAAAAGGCCACTCTAATGTATCAAATGCCTTAGTGGCACCCAGAAGGGCAGCCACTGCAGGCAGAGTAGGATTGATCTGGTGTATGACAGATAAGAGAGTGTTCAGATTGTGTGAGGTGGCGTGGCCCAGGATAAACCCCGACTTATGACGGCAAGCTAATAATTGAATAAGTGGGATGAGTCGATTGACCAGCAGTTTAGCATATATTTTATTGTCAGTATTATTTAGCGATAAAGGGCGGTAGGAGTAGCAACTCTCAGGGGTTTGTACAGCTTCAGGAGAAGAGTAATCATGGATTCCCAAAGAGATGGGGGAAATCTACCCAATTCAAGAGATCCTTTATATATTTCAGCCAGATGTGGGATGAGAAAAGGCATGTACTCTTTGAAAAGGCAGGGGGAGCCTATCTGAGCCAGGAGCTTTATCACCCAGGAGCCCCGTAATGACTTCCTCAAGGGTAAATGGTTCGTCCAGGTTTTCCCGGTGACCATTACTGAGCCATAGCAGCTCAATTGAATCAAAATATTGATCCAGGATCTCCCTGGGCGCAGCCGCCCCAGCGGTAAACAGTTGGGAGTAAAAAGCGGAAATCCTAGCAATGATGTCCGTTGAGAAGGTGGTCCGCCCTGCAGCCTCACCGCACAGTGCTGTGATAAAGGAGAATGGATGTGGCTGTCTAAGAAGGGTTGCAAGGGTCTTGTCAGGGAGATCTCCCTTGCCGTAGCGGCGAGCACAGCCATCGTTACCTAGGAATGTAATCTCTCTGTGTGCCTCCTCATGATATTCAGTGAGCTTAGATCTAATAGAGACAAGCGTGGCAGGGCTGGAGTCTTGAGTTTGTTGGATATCTAAGGCTTTGATGTATTTTTCCAGGCACTCAAGGGTACCTCTAATGGACTTCAACACCCCAGATTGTTTAGCAATGCAGTCCCTCCGAATCACAACCTTGAAGGCCTCCCAGAGCATTGAGGGTGACTCAACAGAGCCAACATTGTGCTCAAAATAGTAAATGATGGCCCGTGGATGTCCTCACGGAAAGCAGCATTGCAAAGTGAATTGGGGGGCAAGCGCCATGTGAACATGCTGTGGAGGGTAAGCGGGAATTGTAGACACAGGCCTACGGGGGTATGATTGGATAATTTGCTGGCCAGGTAGTAAAATTGAGTGGAGGATAGTGGTAGCCAGTGGGTGTTGGGTGCTGTTCCACGAGCAGTCTAGCGCCAGCGAGGGTGCGACATTGAAGTTGCCCCCCATATCAATGGGTGGGGTCCGAGAGAGAATATGATTTGCCAGACATGGGTGAAGAAGTTTGGGTCATCGATGTTGGGGCCATGGACCGTCACTAGTATCAATGGCTGGTTGTAGAGGGTGCCAGTGAGGATCACATAGTGACCCCCAGTGTCAATGAGGGAGTTGATGCCATGCCAAGGGATGCCCTTCCTGAAGAGGATGGTGACGCTGCATGGGTTATTAGAATCGAAGGCAGTATAAGACTCTTCCCAATGACGGATTGCAGCCTACATGAAGTGACAGGAAAGAAGTGCGTCTTTTGGAGGAAACTAATGTCTACCTTGTGTCTGATGAGCTGTGCGTCCATAAGGCATGCCTTTCAGTGGTCATTCAGACCCCTAATATTCCATGTCCAAAAGGTGGTGTCAGTCACGTAGCAGTCGGGAGGAGGGTGATGGTGCAGCATCTGTGGTTCATGGTAAAAGCAAGGAGAGCTTGTGCTGCTAGTTACAGAACATTGTAGAATGCATACAGTCGGTGACATGGAGCTCCTGCAAGATGCACCCGACGGGAAGGAAATCCCTACGGGGCACCTGGACGGACAGGTTGAAATCAGGATAGAAGAACAGAAGATCGCCCTGATGGTTGATCTCCGCCAACTCCCGGGCCCTGCATAGAATGAAGTCACAGTCTCAGTAATTCAACAAGCGGGCAATGATAGGCCTCGCAGGCACCCAGGAGGGGGTCATGTGTCAAGTGACCTATGCGCCATTTCAATGATAAAGTGTTCAGACAGGACTGGGCCAAAGAGGTCACGGAGCAAGGATTCAAGGTAATTCAATTTTTCTGGTTGCAGTGGACTCCAGCAGGCCAACGACTGAATGTTGTTCCTTCGGGAACGTGCCTCTAGGTCGTCATTCTTGGCGCGTATGACTTCAAGGATCTTGTCCATTTTGAGGAGCTTCTGCGCTCCTCGATCTCCGGCATCCTCAGCATCTGAGACCCTTGTTTTGAGCTGGACAATGCGAGCATCATGGGAGTCCACCCAAGAAGGGACGATAGGTGATCAATTTTCGCATGGATTGACTTTAGGCTGGATTTCACCTCAAAGAGGATAGTTCGAAGGCTATCATCCTGTTCACCAGGGAGGTCAGTTAGGGCGGATTGCTCACCGGAATCAGGGGGGCCTCACTGCCTCTGCCCGCCCCGGCCCTGAAAAAGCTATCTTGCGTTGTCTGGTGTTCTTCTGATGTTCTGGAAAGCTGAAAAACTTCAAGACTATGGACTCCTTCTTCTTACTTGGGCGAGGGTCCTCTTCAAAAAAGTCTTCATTAGAAGAATGGTCAGACTCTGGATGTTCAGCCATTTGGAAGTATTTTTCTGTAGCTAGGAGCGTTTACGGAGGGCATAGGTAAACTTACGTTGCGTTAACGGTCTATTTAATGGGCGTCAACGTCATCTTACGATGCGTTACGTAGTACGCACCCTCGCGAGATTTATAATTGCTTAAATAAAGTTATATATGGTCTTTAAAAGTTTAAATGAACATGTTCTTTATTATCTCAGATAATGTGTACATTTGCATTGTGCAATGAATATGTAGATATAACGATTTAAAGTTTATAAAACTTTCGGGGGTAAGAGCCCGAAGCTTTTACGGTGCGGGGACTAAGCATGGGCGAATTTTGCGGATCTCGCGTTCGCGAATTTGCGGATTTGTGAACTCGCAATCCGCAAAATCCGCGAATTCTTGCGAATTTGCGGATTTTTTTTTTTTTTGTGTTCGCAAGGATTTCTGCCAGTTCGCGAGGGTTTCGTACCAGTTCGCAATTGCGAACTTACATTTCGTCGCGCAACGGTCGCGAATTATGTTGTTTCTACGTCTGGTTCATCATCACAGGTTCCCAGCACCCTCTGTTTCACCACTGCAACCCTCTGTTACATCAATGCCACCCTCTGGTTCATCATTACTGTAGATTATGGGGGGGAAAAGCAAGCACACCATCCCTGCTTCAACTCAGATGAATTAATTTGGGGTTAGTTTATTAATGTGTCACTGTTTTAAAATTCCAGTCTGGCACCTGCTTCCTTATCTGTAATTTTGCTTTCTGTTGCAGTGCATTTTTTTTCCCCAGGACCTTCTTTGTGGCCTACTTGTAGCTATTGTATGAGCCTGCTGTGAGGGTCAGAGCAGGGTCATACAATTGTTGCAACTAGCAACTGAATTCTGGAGGGGCCCCAGTCAGGAAGCACTACCGGGAATTGTTACTAATGATGAGTTTGAACTCTTGCCCCTGCCGAGTGCTTTCACTTTTGAAAAACTCGTTTTTCTGCAATTTCGCGGGGTTCGCGGGGTGCGAACACGCGCAAGATCGGATTCGGAAGCCGCAAATTCGTGCGAATATGCAATTTGTTTTTTTTGCGGCGTGTTAGTTGGCAAGGTTTTGTGCGTTTTTGCGAGCCGCTCGTAGCGCAAGACGCGAAGTTACCCTCGCGGTCGTTCAAGGGCGCAGCCATCTTGTTTGCCTGACGTATTTCCGTTTCCGGCCGCGAAGTGTAATCTCGCAAAGTCCGTGGTTTGCCAGTACAGTCTCGCGCGTGTTCGCAAGGAAAATCTCGCGCGAACTTACCCGCGCGGTCGTGAACGGGCGCGGCCATCTTGTTTCTCATTCATTGCTATGGTTCTGGGCATGGTCTTTGTATCCTCTGTCAATCTCTGCCATCCTTTGCTTGTTTGAAGTTTTTTTTTATCTATTTTACTTATTATCTATCCCTCTATTTTTCAACCCCTATATTTTTGTGTTTACTGCTACTTTTGGTTAATTTTAAACTACTTTTGTAAACTCTTTTCTTTTCTTCTCTTCCCTATTCTATTTTCTTTATTCCTTTCCGCCCAGACCATGGTGAAGGGAGCCGGGAAGCATCCCGAGAAGGGGAAGGGTCCCGCACCCCGTGTCCGGCTCCCGTGCGGGCGTTTGAGGGGGGAGCTAGTGATGCCACGGGAGATCTTTACCCCGGAGGAGGTGGCCCAACTCATTTTTTATGTTCAGCGCCGCCTCCCCAGGACCATCATGGGAGGCGGCAAGATCAGTGCCGGGTACGGGGCCCGGGAGCGCCGGAAGCGGTGGGAGAAGGTGTGCCAGGCCATTTACCACCACTCTCGGGTCTGGCGCACCTACAACCAGGCCACCCACCGCTGGACGGATGTCCTGACCCGTGAGCGAGATCTGCTCGACCTCCTTGGCCTTGAGATCCCCGGGCTTGGTGAGTAGTAGTAGCTATGTCTTTACTACTATGTTTTCTCCTGCTGTGTTATTATATTGCAAATTTTTGTTTTTTACCAAGAGCAATAATGCTGCTCATTACATTGTAGGTACATTTTATTTCAAAATCTTCTGTGCATTTCAGGTACACTGCTCTCCTTCTCAGTAGTGTTGCTACTATGCTTATTTGTTTTAGATTTTGTGTTCATTTCATTGGCCTGTGAAATTATGTATGAGTGTAGTTGAAAGAACTGCGCAATGCTACACACTAAGGTTCAGATTTTTAATTACCGGCGCATCCCTGCAAAGTTGCAGGGATGCGCCAGTAATTGTGCGTCACGCCACCATCACCCATGGTGCGCCGTATTACAATGCGGCGCGCCATGGGCCCAAAACGTCACCAAAGCGTTACGCATCTGTGCCGTAAAGGTGGCGCATTGCTGGAGTTGCGTCGCAACGATGGTGCAGCTCCATCAATTCTCTGGGGTGCCCTATCTCCCCAATGCTGCGTCAAGCCGTACGTCTGCTTCAAGCAGGCGCAGGGTTTGAGTCACGCATCATTGTCCTCAAAGTGACTGATTGAAATCTTGTAGATTTCCCTCAGCCACTTTTAGGATGCGTTCCTGCGCAGGAACGCCCTCCCTTGCGCCGGAACACCCCTATTGGCGCAGGGCTTTACAACGTGATGCATCTCCCAGATGCGTCACGTTGTTAATATACGCCGCACCATTGCGCCTCTTTTGTGCTGTCGCTGCGTCACAAAAGTCACGCAACAATGGAGCAAAAGAGCCGCAAGGGCCTTATAAATCAGCCCCTACAGACTCAAGTCCAGTCCTTCCTTTGTACACATGGCGATAAGAAGAAATAGTGGTGGTGGATTAATAGTTTGAGTATTTTAATGACTGGTGAATGTAGTAGGAAACTTTAGTGTTGTCGCTGATCTTCAATCACGATGGACTTTGGCTGTCACTTTGCGTGCTGCGGACTGCTGCCTGCCAATCCTAGGCAAACCTTTTTAGTACTTTGTTTAGTGAGTTACATAGGGTAGTTTCCAATTCGACGGTCCGCAAATCAAGCAATACTAAAGTAATGACGTAGTCGACCACATGAGATTGGTCAATAATATATCCCGTGGAGTCGTTCCCTATTTGCTATTTCGCAAAAATATTTTGTTACTTTGTTAGTTCTTTTTTAAATGTTTGATTTGGTTGAGAAATAAATATCATCCATGTTTTCTGTTTTTCTTTCTTTCATGTTGTACATCAGCTTCCCCCAGGGGCAAGAGGAGGACACAGGAGGAGGAGGAGGAGGGTGCTGTTGTCGATGCAGGCCAGGACCGGGCAGTCGAGGGCTCCTTTGCTGGCCCCAGTAAGTTTTAATTTTAATATAGAGTACTTATTTTTTCCTAGCGTTCCTCATTCGATTTTTTCTAAATCGTCTTTGATCTTCTTGTAGACAGGATCTAAATTCTTATCCCTATGACTCCGTGTGGTATTACTAGATTATTCTTATTAGTCTGTCTGTGTAGCTAACTAAGATTGCACATTTGGCATTTCCATTGGACTCCCATTCTAGTCAGCAATAGCTCTATGCACTGAGTGTAGTCCTCTGGGATTGTCCATAATGTCTTTTCAAGTATTCTAAATGTTTATGCTTTGACCATTGCCAACAATAAAAAGGTGAATGACCACCACCAAGAAATAATAAGATACTACTTTACTTTTGGTTTGGATAGGACAATCCATTCTACTACTGTTGCAGGGACAAATCTGCACAAACAGAACTATGGACACTAAATAATGCATCGCTTAGCTTATCAATTATAATAGGTGCTGTAACTGTTAGACTTTCCACATACCTCAGTGATAACAGACTTTGTAGTTGAACCCCCAATCTCCTTACTGACTAGATAGTGTGGCAGAGTCATTTAGCTCCCAAAGTCACCGATGGCAGAGGCACGGACTCATGCTTGCAAAAATTCGAAAACCTTTAGCTCATCCACTCTAGTCTGGAGGACCAAAAACCACAGAGTCTATTTAAGTTTAAAAGCTTTATTAAAAGTAAACACATTTATTAAATTCAAGTTTGTCATAAAAGTGAACGTGTAACTGAAAATGGAAAAGTGCTTAGTGCTGACGATTAATTGGACACATTTCTTGTGGTCGAGCCGAGCTCTCACCTGGTTTGAACTTGATCCTGCTCGTGTTCTTAGAAGTCAAGGTTCTGTCTGTTAGGAGAAAAAGTGGTGCGTGTTAAAAAGTAAAAAGCAAACATTCATCAGTTGTGCCAAAAAGTGCAGCAAGACAACAGCCTTCCCTGGAAAAAGGGACATTTTTACTCTAGAGTACACAGTCAAAAATTATTAAATTGTACACTTTTTTTCACATTTCTTTCTTCCTCCTAGACCAAATATTATATAGTAGTGAGTGGTGTATTCTAACATTATTAAATGTACTTTGTAGGTGGAACATCTGGAGACGGGGCCAGCGCGGAGGTGGTGGCATTGGACGAGGAGGACAACTCTGGGGAGGAGGCGGTGCAAGTGCCGGAAAAGGACATGCCTGTGAGGGTTCACACGGTGGTGGCGGGCAGAGGTAAGCTATACATTCCTTAGTCATTGAGATTGAAGACTGCAGAGTGTGCTTTCTGCACGGGTGTATTATAAAAAAAGCAGGTAGTAGCCTCCTCTAAATGTACTTCGACTTAGCTGTGAAGTTTTTGGCGAGAAGAATCCCAATCAGATCTGAGGTGAACTTGATGGATGGGATGAACGAAAAGCGAAAGAAGGGTGTAAGTAAGTGTGGAAGCACGAGAAATGTAATGATGACTGGCAAAGAAGAATGATATGTGTTTGCTTGGTCCCCGAGGTGGCTGGGAAGGTAAGAAAATGGTATGGTGCATGGCTGGGTGAATGATGAAGCAAGGATGGGTGGAAGGAGAACAGCCTGGGTGGGTGAGACAGAAACTGTATGTGTGCAATATACTTTGAATGGATGGATGCCTGGATCATTCATGGTACTATCTGACTCTTAGATAGCATATGTGAATCTAGAGAGAGTAGACGGTCACTGGATGAACTAAGTGTTACTTTGAAGAGCATGTAACACCGCACCCGCACGTCCGTTCCAGTGTAGGAAAGGCAAGGAAAAGAAGTTGTAACGTTGTCCAAAGACTACCATGAATAGTAGCAGTAGTTTGTATTGCAACTGCAAGCACAGCATATATCCAGTTATTACGGTGGGCACTCCCTACCTCCCTTAATAACTTTAGTTTAGTAGTAGTACGTCATTCATGTGTGGGGGTATCACTGTTCACTCAATAATAAGCAAAGCACCTAAAGTCATCCCATATGTCATCAAATACATCCCATGTGAAGTGATAGATAATCAGATAATTTAGCTTCTTCATTTTCCTTTTCTAATACTCATTTGCACTGTAGGGTGAAAGCTAAATTAATTAAGCAGTAGCCCTTTTAACAGAGTATTCTCAGTGCCACCCGTAATAGAAAAGTAAGAGCTTCACCACCTGCATGTACTGGACCGGTACAGTAACGCAAGTCTGTCTCACTCACCATGGTGTGCGTCTGTTTTTCTCGGGTGCAAGTTCACTGCGCTGGCATTATGCCGGCTTGCATAAGATAACGTACCAATTTTCCTAAACAAGAGAGAAGAAGAAGAATAAGAGTGGTGTACTGTCATAGTCGACTGTAATAGAAGTCCATAGTGCTCGTAGAATTTGTTCCTTAAACTCCCACTAATGTTAGAGCAAGGATGAAGAAGTCGGAGGTTACATAGATACTGTCCTCAATAGTTATGCACTGTGCTTTCAATTTGCTACTTGTACTGTGACAACTTTCTGCTCAATCATTTTGTGTTAATCTTAAGGAGCATTGGTTACAGACTATGTCTTTCTTTTTTCATGTAGTTGCTCCTTCCAAATCCAAGACACCATCAAGGAGGAAGGAGCTGGCTCGAATGGCCCGGCAACGGAGGCTGGATGCCACTGTTGCTGAATATCGGCGGCTGGTGGCCCTGGAGGAGGAGGAGACGCAGTCTGGAACAACAACAACGTCCACTGGGACAGCTGCCTCCTCCTCCGTGCGGGCTGCCAGCCAGCGCAGTGCTCCAGCGGTACGGAGCCGGGCTACCAAAGCCAAACGCCACCGCCCAGCAGCAAAGAAAGCAGCTGCCCCTCACAGGATTTGCAAGGCACACCGGCGCCGCTTATCCCTCAGACTGTCCTACCTGGAGCAGGAGGTCCATAATTATAAGAACGTGGTGGAGGGCCTCCGCTTCGAACTTGCCACCCTCCGCAAGGAGCATGATGCCCTGGCTGCTAATTCCAACAGCACCCTGCCATAGTGTCCCTTGCCCCTTTTTTAGAGACTTTTGGGGGGTGGGAATTGGGAGTTGTGATTTTTGGGGACTTTTGAAGGACAATCGTTGGGGTTAGGGAGGGTCTTGCGGGAGATTCTTTTGTTAGGGCTATAAAAATATACTTTTTGAAACTTTATCTGACCATACCTGTTTTTTACTGCTTTTGAGTCTGGTGGGTGGGGGTTTAACATAACAGTAAGTTTGTTTTCCTGAATAGTCCTAGGACTTTAGTAGTACTACCGTCAATCAAATCTCTCGTCTCTCCTAATACTCCATTATACTACCTCCAACCAAACGCCTATCTTACCTGTAATTTCTGTTTGCAAGTAGGGCTAGGCCCAGGGCTGGCTCCACGGGAAACAGCAAATAAGGTTGGCAATCCTGGGCGGATAAAATTTCCTCATAGCGGTGGTACTAGTGGTGTGACACAGTGGCAGTTGCTTGCCTATGAAAAAAAGAAAATGAAATCTGGTTTGTCCTCCTGAGCAATACAAAGGTACAATACAGAATATAGCAGGTGACAGAAGTACACTAGAACAGTGCCACGTTGTAGCCTAACAAATGTTAAAGTATAACTAATTCGGTTGAAGTTCTTTGACATTAGCCATGGGTCTTTGTCAAGCAGAGTAAGAATATATCCTCGGATTTCTTCACCAGCCTGTTGCTATCACCTTATCCTCCCCAGCAAGTGTGTGGATTTATTGCTGTAATTTAGTCACACATCAATCAAAACCACACAGCCCGGGGGAAGAGGGTTAGGGTTTGAAAAATGGATGGGTACGGGGGTTTTTGGGAAAGGTTTTGGGAGACAAGAAAAAGTAGCACAGCATGGACGAACAATTGTGAACATAAACAAATCTTTGGGTACAAACCTATCCATCAATCTTTGAAAGTGCATACACTACTGTAACTGCATGCATGTCAGTTAAAAGTAATTAGTACTTTCGACAACTGTGGAAGAAAGAATGCGACAGTACAGGGCGTGGGTGGAAATATTGATAACTATATTCAACATAAGGTCTCTGTAGCCAGATACCTGAGAGCCTTGCTGGTCACTATAAATCCATTCACAACAACACTCAATGGGGTTGGTCTGGAAGGTGTCAGGTTTACTCCCCGTGATCCAGTCGATGCAAATATGGTTCCACCTCCAAATGTCACCAACACCCAGAAGTGTAAACACAGGGTGTTCGAGGCATTAGGCGGGGGAGAAAAATAACAAACTAAAATAAAAAATGTGGGATGGGTAAAGGTAGGGTCAGCAGGGAAAGGATACCTGTAACAGAAGACAAGACAGGCATCAGTGAAGTGCTGTCCTAACATACAAGGGTACTCTCATATAGTCTCACTAAATAGTCTGCAAGTCTCCCGCCTACTCATGGGAAATGTAGTTTCATAGTACGGTAGGCGCTTAGGGGCTGCATAACCTGACAGAAGGTATAGTAGATAGAAAAGGAGAAATTGCTTTTTTTCTAGGTGTCCCCTCACTCACCAGGGTTGCCCCTTGGTGACATGCTTCATCATTGGGGCCATCCCAGTCCTCTACGGCCTGGGGCGTGCTGCGACTTGCGAATTACGTAGGAGCACTTACAAATGACTATGTGTGGTGCAGATGTGATAGTGGAGTGGACTAAGTGATGTGTTAAGGGATCAATGTAGAAGCAGAGAGAGAGCCAAGAAATGCAGTCACAGTCAGAGAAAAAGGCAAGGGATACTGTATCTATGTGGTTGTAGTGGTCCTGTTGGAAGTGGTAAGTAAGTTGCCCGCAGAAAAAAAATCCTCCTATTAGCGGCACTCCTCCATTGCAGCCGACGCTTCGTCCATCGATGTTGGTCACCAGAAGACACCCTGTCCACTGCCTGCCTGATGCTGAATTGTGGCTCGCTACTGTGAAGCCTGACTCCATCCTTTTTTCCCCATTGCAGAGACTGAAACCCGGCCTGTAATTATTCAACGAAAAACAGGAAGTGATATAATATTACAACACCACTGATAAATAAATATAAGGTATGTAGGCTGTGGAGTGCAAAAAGTCACAATTTGTTTTTCCTAGTAGACAGTACAATGTTTTTGAAAGTGCGTACTCTGAGTCACCTTTTGAAGGATAAATAAGTATGGGCAAATTAATGTATCGGATCTTGCCCCTCAAGCTAGGTGTACTGTAAACTGTGTTTTAGAACAAAATTAGATCTTCCTAGCAGTGCTCCCACCCAGACCCTTACTAAAGCCAGTCGCAAAAATGTAGAAGACCCCCAATCAAATCTCAAAAAACGAGGCCTAGCAGAAAACTGGTGACAAAACTTACTTTGAAAGTAAAAGTAGGCCGAAGTACCCTAATTACCCATTACCCACCGTGGATTGCATTCAAACCACTTGCAAGCAACCAAGCAAAAGTAGCCATAGCCAGCATCGCTCCAAGACTCGAAATCCCCCCCACTCAAACACATGCAATAGAAATACTGCTAACCCTAACGAACCCTAAGTTAAGAATAGTGGCAAAGGCTTTCTTTAACTATGCCAAATCCCCCCTTTCCCACCATGGATTTTCTTCAAATGACTTGCAACCAAAATTACACATTCTCACGAGTGCTCTAAGACCCCAGAACTCAGTTTGAAAAATCTAGAACACCCCGAAACACATGCAATCCTGCTGCTAGGGCTAACCCTAACGAACCCTAAGTTACAAAAAGTGCCAAAACTAAAGGCTTTTCCGCGCGGATTTTGTCCCAACCCCTTCTACCCGGTATTAGACCTTCCCAGGAATGCCCCAAGACCCGGCAACCCACCCGCCAAGAAGCGTAACACCCCCAAACAGGCCAAAAGCAAAATCTCATACTTGCAATATTTCTGGGCCTTCGGTCCAAACGCGCTGCGTAGCTAGGCCATAAGTCGGGGTTGGCACGACGGATTTCCTGAAAAGCAAATGCAATCAAGATTAGAGTGTCCCAGCAGTGCTCCCAGACCACGAAACTCACCCGCAAACAGACGGAACCCCCCCTAAGAGCACCTCAAAGTCATCAAAAACACAAAAAAAATTCCGCCTGGGATTTGGTCCAAAACACTTTTATCCGGTATTAGAGCTTCCCAGCAATGGCCCCAGAGCCGTCAACCCAGGAGAAAACGAGTAGAAGACCCCCAAACAGCCAAAGAGCAAAAGTACAAAAATGGGGACTTAGTCACTTTTTCACAAATTTCCCAAATCACTCCGCGCGCGCTCTGCAGCTAGGCCCTAAGTCCCCTCAGCCACCATGGATTTGCTTCAAACCTCTTGCAAAGTAAAGTATATATAGCCAGCAGTGCTCCCACACCACGAAACTCACCCACAAACACCAGGAAGCCCCCCAAACAGGCCCCCGAAAACGCTACATAGAGCAAAATGTCAGAAATAGCCCAAAAAAAAATCGGCCTGGATTTTGTCCCAACCACTTCTACCCGGTATTAGACCTTCCCAGGAATGCCCCAAGACCCGGCAACCCACCCGCCAAGAAGCATAACACCCCCAAACAGGCCAAAAGCAAAATCTCATACTTGCAATATTTCTGGGCCTTCGGTCCAAACGCGCTGCGTAGCTAGGCCATAAGTCGGGGTTGGCACGACGGATTTCCTGAAAAGCAAATGCAATCAAGATTAGAGTGTCCCAGCAGTGCTCCCAGACCATGAAACTCACCCGCAAACACCAGGAAGCCCCCCAAACAGGCCCCCGAAAACGCTACATAGAGCAAAATGTCAGAAATAGCCCAAAAAAAAATCGGCCTGGATTTTGTCCCAACCACTTCTACCCGGTATTAGACCTTCCCAGGAATGCCCCAAGACCCGGCAACCCACCCGCCAAGAAGCATAACACCCCCAAACAGGCCAAAAGCAAAATCTCATACTTGCAATATTTCTGGGCCTTCGGTCCAAACGCGCTGCGTAGCTAGGCCATAAGTCGGGGTTGGCACGACGGATTTCCTGAAAAGCAAATGCAATCAAGATTAGAGTGTCCCAGCAGTGCTCCCAGACCACGAAACTCACCCGCAAACACCAGGAAGCCCCCCAAACAGGCCCCCGAAAACGCTACATAGAGCAAAATGTCAGAAATAGCCCAAAAAAAAATCGGCCTGGATTTTGTCCCAACCACTTCTACCCGGTATTAGACCTTCCCAGGAATGCCCCAAGACCCGGCAACCCACCCGCCAAGAAGCATAACACCCCCAAACAGGCCAAAAGCAAAATCTCATACTTGCAATATTTCTGGGCCTTCGGTCCAAACGCGCTGCGTAGCTAGGCCATAAGTCGGGGTTGGCACGACGGATTTCCTGAAAAGCAAATGCAATCAAGATTAGAGTGTCCCAGCAGTGCTCCCAGACCACGAAACTCACCCGCAAACACCAGGAAGCCCCCCAAACAGGCCCCCGAAAACGCTACATAGAGCAAAATGTCAGAAATAGCCCAAAAAAAAATCGGCCTGGATTTTGTCCCAACCACTTCTACCCGGTATTAGACCTTCCCAGGAATGCCCCAAGACCCGGCAACCCACCCGCCAAGAAGCATAACACCCCCAAACAGGCCAAAAGCAAAATCTCATACTTGCAATATTTCTGGGCCTTCGGTCCAAACGCGCTGCGTAGCTAGGCCATAAGTCGGGGTTGGCACGACGGATTTCCTGACAAGCAAATGCAATCAAGATTAGAGTGTCCCAGCAGTGCTCCCAGACCACGAAACTCACCCGCAAACACCAGGAAGCCCCCCAAACAGGCCCCCGAAAACGCTACATAGAGCAAAATGTCAGAAATAGCCCAAAAAAAAATCGGCCTGGATTTTGTCCCAACCACTTCTACCCGGTATTAGACATTCCCAGGAATGCCCCAAGACCCGGCAACCCACCCGCCAAGAAGCATAACACCCCCAAACAGGCCAAAAGCAAAATCTCATACTTGCAATATTTCTGGGCCTTCGGTCCAAACGCGCTGCGTAGCTAGGCCATAAGTCGGGGTTGGCACGACGGATTTCCTGACAAGCAAATGCAATCAAGATTAGAGTGTCCCAGCAGTGCTCCCAGACCACGAAACTCACCCGCAAACACCAGGAAGCCCCCCAAACAGGCCCCCGAAAACGCTACATAGAGCAAAATGTCAGAAATAGCCCCAAAAAAAATCGGCCTGGATTTTGTCCCAACCACTTCTACCCGGTATTAGACCTTCCCAGGAATGCCCCAAGACCCGGCAACCCACCCGCCAAGAAGCATAACACCCCCAAACAGGCCAAAAGCAAAATCTCATACTTGCAATATTTCTGGGCCTTCGGTCCAAACGCGCTGCGTAGCTAGGCCATAAGCCGGGGTTGGCACGACGGATTTCCTGACAAGCAAATGCAATCAAGATTAGAGTGTCCCAGCAGTGCTCCCAGACCACGAAACTCACCCGCAAACACCAGGAAGCCCCCCAAACAGGCCCCCGAAAACGCTACATAGAGCAAAATGTCAGAAATAGCCCAAAAAAAAATCGGCCTGGATTTTGTCCCAACCACTTCTACCCGGTATTAGACCTTCCCAGGAATGCCCCAAGACCCGGCAACCCACCCGCCAAGAAGCATAACACCCCCAAACAGGCCAAAAGCAAAATCTCATACTTGCAATATTTCTGGGCCTTCGGTCCAAACGCGCTGCGTAGCTAGGCCATAAGTCGGGGTTGGCACGACGGATTTCCTGACAAGCAAATGCAATCAAGATTAGAGTGTCCCAGCAGTGCTCCCAGACCACGAAACTCACCCGCAAACACCAGGAAGCCCCCCAAACAGGCCCCCGAAAACGCTACATAGAGCAAAATGTCAGAAATAGCCCAAAAAAAAATCGGCCTGGATTTTGTCCCAACCACTTCTACCCGGTATTAGACCTTCCCAGGAATGCCCCAAGACCCGGCAACCCACCCGCCAAGAAGCATAACACCCCCAAACAGGCCAAAAGCAAAATCTCATACTTGCAATATTTCTGGGCCTTCGGTCCAAACGCGCTGCGTAGCTAGGCCATAAGTCGGGGTTGGCACGACGGATTTCCTGAAAAGCAAATGCAATCAAGATTAGAGTGTCCCAGCAATGCTCTCAGACCACGAAACTCACCCACAAACAGACGGAACCCCCCCTAAGAGCACCTCAAAGGCAAGCAAGTCATCAAAAACACAAAACATTTTCCGCCTCGGATTTGGCACAAACCACTTTTAGTGCTTCCCAGCAATGGCCCCAGACCCGTCAACTCACCTGCAAAGAGGTAGAACAACACCCCCACAAGTGCTGAGTCTTTCTTCATTGGGCGTAAACCAGCCCTCTGCTTTGATGGAAATAGGAGTCTGGAGGAGGAGGATAGAGGAGCATGTTCTTCTGAACTTGTGAACCTGAGGAATGCAGACTGCGGCACCTTCAAATAAATTAGCAAACAAGTGAAGACAGTTCTGCTGATGGGCTTGTTTTTGTGATTATCTGATTAAAGTTTGAATTATATTAACTGTGCACAACAAAGAAAGACAGACACACAGGAATAAAAGTGAATAAGGATGAAAAAGAAAGTTATTGATTCGTTGTCTCATTTTCAGGGCTCGAAGTCGGTATCACCATCACGGTCCAGGAATAAGAATAAGGCTTCGTCATCATACTCTGCGAATTCAGCCAGGGTGAGGTCAGTGCCACCTGACAGAGTAGAAATTCCCTCATCTATGGTGCTGGCCACCTCCTCTTCATCCGGCACGCTCTCTCGTACTCTTATATCTGGTGGTATGAGGTGCTGATTCATCTTGATCATTGTTAACCTCTCCACATTTTTGGGCGAGAGGCGGCTCCGTTTGGGAGTTACAATCCCACCAGCCGCACTGAAAACCCGTTCAGAAGACACACTTGCGAGTGGGCAAGACAAGTAGTTTAAAGCCAGGTTGGTGAGCTGTGGCCACAATTCTTTTTTCCCATGCCAATACGCCAATGGGTCAGAATTAACATAGACCTCTGTGGAGTCATTCAGATAGTCCTTCACCATCGACTCAAGGTCCTCCTCCAAGGTTCCTCCACTTTGCGTAGCTCTTGCTGTGCCTCTGACCTTTTGAGAACCAAACCCACGCAGAGCTAGCCAATCCTCTTCAGCCTCCAATGTTTCTGTTGTCTTTCGTGCAGATGATCCGGTTGCCGGTGTCTTTAACGGCTGAGAGGTCACTTGTGCCACAGCCACAGGTGCAGAAGTGGATTGTTTTGACTGGGGATGGCCTGCTGATGTACTGCCATTTCCTTCAATTTCCAGCCGTTCTGTTTCAAACTTCTTGGCTGACAAGGCTAGCCAACGTTTGTACTTTGTAACATCTTCATCAGCAAAAGGAAAGAATGCTCTGCCTGCCAGCGCCTTTTTGTAGCGTGGATCCAGAATAGTAGCACAAATGTAATGCTGTTCTGAGTGGATCTTTTTAAGACGTTCATCACCTTGTAGGAGCTCTAATAATTGCTCAGCCAGAAGCAAAGAGTCTTTCTTTTTGTCATCTTTTCGAAACACAGAACACACCTCCTTCAGTTGGTCCTCCAGCATGTACAACAATGGGATAGCTTTTCCCAAATTAGAGTCCTCCTTGCTGACTGCACGCGTGAAGACCTCAAAAGGACGAAGCATGCGTGTTAGGCTTTCAACTATGTTCCATTGCGGCCCACCCATCCTCAGCTCCTCTATACCCTCTTTCAAGAAATATTGATCGAGTTGCGTATACTGCTCATACAGACGCTCAAGCATGTAGAAGGTTGAGTTCCAACGTGTTACCACCTCCTGGATGAGTGCTTTCACTGGCATTTGACATTGATATAGCATGCTCCTCAGCTGCTTGCGGGCCTTAAAAGAATGCCTGAAATGCTTGCAAATTTTTCGGCAGTTCTCCAATACACTGTACGCTGCACTGCGTTTATTACCCAAGAATTTTTGGACAACCAGGTTTATACAGTGCGCCAAACACGGCACTCTGAAATAGTAACCGTCCCTCATGGCCTTAACTATATTGGAGCCATTGTCCGTGGAAACATAACCAACCTTGCGTTTTAGTGGGGACAGACAGTTAAGGACCTTTGTGTTAAAGACATCCAAAATGTTTTCTGCTGTGTGACGTTTCTCCAAACCAAACATGGCTAGTGTTGCATGTTTCCGAGCACCTTTAAAAACAATGTTAGTGTCAACACCTGAGTTTAGCTTTGCTTTAGCCCCTGAAAAAGAGACCCAGTGTGCAGTGATGCACATGTAATCAGCGCCTGCGCCACTGGTCCACATGTCTGTTGTCAGATGTATAGTGTGAACAGCACTCTTCTGCAAAGCTGCCCCAATCACCTTCAGAACATCTTCATGTAGTGCTGGAACCGCAACTCGGGCAAAATAGAACCGGCTAGGAACCTTCCATTTAGGGCAGAGCGCTGTCACTAATTCTAGAAAACCAACCCCTTCTACAAAAGAAAAAGGGAGAAGGTCCAGAGCTAGCATTTTAGCCAGCTTAGTGTTATACAGACGGGTCATTGGGTGGTTGCGTTCATATTGCGCTTCTGTAAACAACATCTTTTTAATGTTGCCCTGGACCAATGATTTACGGGATGATGATGATCTCTTCGACCCAGTTACGCTCGCTGATGAACTTTTCCGCATTGATGTCTCACTCTCTCCCACACTCTTAGTGTGGCTCCCATGGGGTGTGCTGCTGACATGGGAACTGGGTGTAAGTGAAGTGTTTGAATCGTCTTCTTCTACCTCCTCGTCATCAGCAGATGACAAATCAACGTTTTCATTACGTGCAATTCCGGCTTTCTTGACCGCCTCTAGGTGCGGAAACCATTCGACAGCGTGCCTTCTCTCAAGATGACCTCTCTGGCCTCCGGTACCATAGTTAGAACCAAGCTTACCACGACTAAATCGAAGCTTACAAAGGCTACAAATGGCTACGTTTTCCTTTTTTGGGCAAACACTAAAGAAGTCCCAAACTGGAGACTTGAAATGTCTTCGGGGGCCGGAGGAGGCGGCGATACTGGTGGTGGTGGTCCTGCTGCTAATGACAGATGAAGTGGAGGATGTGGATTGCCGAACTTCAGTACGTTTTGCACTTTCACCACCACGAATTGAGGTCGAGGACGAGGTGGGTACCTTCTTGCGAAGAAATATGGAAGCGGTAGGTTTTGGTGTACTACTTAACTCCAAATCTAATGATTCCATTTCCATTGCCTCCTCGTCGACATCATCATCACGCTCAGCAGCTTCTCGGGATAGGGTCAAAATGTCTCTTTGCTGCATGCCCGGTGGGGCTGCAGTGACCTTTGTGATGACTGGCTCGTCGTCATCGTGAGAGGCTTCATCACCAGCAGTATCTGTCACTTCTTGTTGAGCCTCATCACACTCCATAGGTTTGAGTTTTTGGACGACCTTCCTTTTACGCTTAGGTACCGGTGTCAGATCATGGTGTGCCTCTGCCTCACTGTCAGACCGCAGTTGTGGTTCCCAAGACAGATCACTTGCACCAGAACGAGGTGGGCTTGAAGAAGATGTAGACACCCCCCTTGATCTTTTCCTTGCTAGGGATGTGGAAGACAATGAATGATCATCAGGAGGAGTGGCTTCCAATGATACCTCAGCTTCATTGTCGATTTCCAAATGTGCCCCTACTTCGGGAGGAACAACTATTGTGGGCACTTGTGAACGTCCATGCACCTTTGCTTGCTCATCTCCTTTTGCTGCCTCTCCTTCCACATGTACTTGGGCGTGTACTTGCACATGGTGTTGTTGTTGCGGCTGTGGTTGTTCAACACTTGTCAGATGAGTTACAACAACCTGTGTTGATTCAGTGACATTGCTGCTACTTTCTTGCGATGAGCCAACATCACTGGTCGATGGTGATTGGAGAAGTACACTGACTGCCTCTGAAGCACTCAAGGGCTTTGACTTAAGTTGGCGTGGTGGTGGAGGCACTGAACCCAATGGAGCAGGGGTGCTGCTCTCAGGTTGGTCCCCAGCAGATCCTGCTGCTGCAGGCGTACTTTTTTTTTTGCTCCCAAAAAAAGTGGCGGGTGGCACACCAGCCTCCTTGGTAACTTGCTTCTTCTGCTCCTTACTAGCAACTTTCTTGCTAGAGGAGCTACGGAGAACTTTCTTTGGGGGCGGGGCCATCTTCTTCAGAGCAGGTCAGACAGCAGGCCGCAGTTGCACGAATTGTAGAGTTGTCTGAGGCCAGACGTGACGTCGCGTGACGTTATGCTGCACACACACACCGCTGCAGGACTTCTTCCTGGCACTGGTGGTTGTCTTGAGTCTTGTGCACCTAAAAAAAATGGAAGACAGAGGAACATCAGTTCAGTTATAGAGCACAAAAAAATCGAAAAACACTGCAAAATCAGCACAATCCCAATCCATCCATGCCCTCCATAATGTTTAAATTCAAGACAACCCACAGAAAGACTAGGCCCATGCAAGACTCACTACCCCTGGGCATAAATAAAGGTTGAAAAGTAGGCAAAATGGTTGGAGGCCTAACAACAAAGCCTGCATTCAAAATGGCCACTTGCCTGCCAGCACATGGCCAGTGCCTGTAGCTGCACTCAAAATGGCCACCAGCCACATGGCATGTCCCTCCCCATGAACACCCCCAAAAATCGAAAAACACTGCAAAATCAGCACAATCCCATTCCATCCATGGCCTCCATGATGTTTAAATTCAAGACAGCCCACAGAAAGACTAGGCCCATGCTAGACTCAAATACCCCTGGTGAAAAGGCCACAAGTACAGGCCCAAAAATCGAAAAACACTGCAAAATCAGCACAATCCTATTCCATCCATGGCCTCCATGATGTTTAAATTCAAGACAGCCCACAGAAAGACTAGGCCCATGCTAGACTCAAATACCCCTGGTGAAAAGGCCACAAGTACAGGCCCAAAAATCGAAAAACACTGCAAAATCAGCACAATCCTATTCCATCCATGGCCTCCATGATGTTTAAATTCAAGACAGCCCACAGAAAGACTAGGCCCATGCAAGACTCACTACCCCTGGGCATAAATAAAGGTTGAAAAGTAGGCAAAATGGTTGGAGGCCTAACAACAAAGCCTGCATTCAAAATGGCCACTTGCCTGCCAGCACATGGCCAGTGCCTGTAGCTGCACTCAAAACGGCCACCAGCCACATGGCATGTCCCTCCCCATGAACACCCCCAAAAATCGAAAAACACTGCAAAATCAGCACAATCCCATTCAATCCATGGCCTCCATGATGTTTAAATTCAAGACAACCCACAGAAAGACTAGGCCCATGCTAGACTCAAATACCCCTGGTGAAAAGGCCACAAGTACAGGCCCAAAAATCGAAAAACACTGCAAAATCAGCACAATCCTATTCCATACATGGCCTCCATGATGTTTAAATTCAAGACAGCCCACAGAAAGACTAGGCCCATGCTAGACTCAAATACCCCTGGTGAAAAGGCCACAAGTACAGGCCCAAAAATCGAAAAACACTGCAAAATCAGCACAATCCTATTCCATCCATGGCCTCCATGATGTTTAAATTCAAGACAGCCCACAGAAAGACTAGGCCCATGCTAGACTGAAATACCCCTGGTGAAAAGGCCACAAGTACAGGCCCAAACATCGAAAAACACTGCAAAATCAGCACAATCCCATTCAATCCATGGCCTCCATGATGTTTAAATTCAAGACAACCCACAGAAATACTAGGCCCATGCAAGACTCACTACCCCTGGGCATAAATAAAGGTTGAAAAGTAGACAAAATGGTTGGAGGCCTAACAACAAAGCCTGCATTCAAAATGGCCACTTGCCTGCCAGCACATGGCCAGTGCCTGTAGCTGCACTCAAAATGGCCACCAGCCACATGGCATGTCCCTCCCCATGAACACCCCCAAAAATCGAAAAACACTGCAAAATCAGCACAATCCCATTCAATCCATGGCCTCCATGATGTTTAAATTCAAGACAACCCACAGAAAGACTAGGCCCATGCAAGACTCACTACCCCTGGGCATAAATAAAGGTTGAAAAGTAGGCAAAATGGTTGGAGGCCTAACAACAAAGCCTGCATTCAAAATGGCCACTTGCCTGCCAGCACATGGCCAGTGCCTGTAGCTGCACTCAAAATGGCCACCAGCCACATGGCATGTCCCTCCCCATGAACACCCCCAAAAATCGAAAAACACTGCAAAATCAGCACAATCCCATTCCATCCATGGCCTCCATGATGTTTAAATTCAAGACAGCCCACAGAAAGACTAGGCCCATGCTAGACTCAAATACCCCTGGTGAAAAGGCCACAAGTACAGGCCCAAAAATCGAAAAACACTGCAAAATCAGCACAATCCTATTCCATCCATGGCCTCCATGATGTTTAAATTCAAGACAGCCCACAGAAAGACTAGGCCCATGCTAGACTCAAATACCCCTGGTGAAAAGGCCACAAGTACAGGCCCAAAAATCGAAAAACACTGCAAAATCAGCACAATCCTATTCCATCCATGGCCTCCATGATGTTTAAATTCAAGACAGCCCACAGAAAGACTAGGCCCATGCAAGACTCACTACCCCTGGGCATAAATAAAGGTTGAAAAGTAGGCAAAATGGTTGGAGGCCTAACAACAAAGCCTGCATTCAAAATGGCCACTTGCCTGCCAGCACATGGCCAGTGCCTGTAGCTGCACTCAAAATGGCCACCAGCCACATGGCATGTCCCTCCCCATGAACACCCCCAAAAATCGAAAAACATTGCAAAATCAGCACAATCCCATTCAATCCATGGCCTCCATGATGTTTAAATTCAAGACAACCCACAGAAAGACTAGGCCCATGCTAGACTCAAATACCCCTGGTGAAAAGGCCACAAGTACAGGCCCAAAAATCGAAAAACACTGCAAAATCAGCACAATCCTATTCCATCCATGGCCTCCATGATGTTTAAATTCAAGACAGCCCACAGAAAGACTAGGCCCATGCTAGACTCAAATACCCCTGGTGAAAAGGCCACAAGTACAGGCCCAAAAATCGAAAAACACTGCAAAATCAGCACAATCCTATTCCATCCATGGCCTCCATGATGTTTAAATTCAAGACAGCCCACAGAAAGACTAGGCCCATGCTAGACTGAAATACCCCTGGTGAAAAGGCCACAAGTACAGGCCCAAAAATCGAAAAACACTGCAAAATCAGCACAATCCCATTCAATCCATGGCCTCCATGATGTTTAAATTCAAGACAACCCACAGAAATACTAGGCCCATGCAAGACTCACTACCCCTGGGCATAAATAAAGGTTGAAAAGTAGACAAAATGGTTGGAGGCCTAACAACAAAGCCTGCATTCAAAATGGCCACTTGCCTGCCAGCACATGGCCAGTGCCTGTAGCTGCACTCAAAATGGCCACCAGCCACATGGCATGTCCCTCCCCATGAACACCCCCAAAAATCGAAAAACACTGCAAAATCAGCACAATCCCATTCAATCCATGGCCTCCATGATGTTTAAATTCAAGACAACCCACAGAAAGACTAGGCCCATGCTAGACTCAAATACCCCTGGTGAAAAGGCCACAAGTACAGGCCCAAAAATCGAAAAACACTGCAAAATCAGCACAATCCCATTCAATCCATGGCCTCCATGATGTTTAAATTCAAGACAACCCACAGAAAGACTAGGCCCATGCTAGACTCAAATACCCCTGGTGAAAAGGCCACAAGTACAGGCCCAAAAATCGAAAAACACTGCAAAATCAGCACAATCCTATTCCATCCATGGCCTCCATGATGTTTAAATTCAAGACAGCCCACAGAAAGACTAGGCCCATGCTAGACTGAAATACCCCTGGTGAAAAGGCCACAAGTACAGGCCCAAAAATCGAAAAACACTGCAAAATCAGCACAATCCCATTCAATCCATGGCCTCCATGATGTTTAAATTCAAGACAACCCACAGAAATACTAGGCCCATGCAAGACTCACTACCCCTGGGCATAAATAAAGGTTGAAAAGTAGACAAAATGGTTGGAGGCCTAACAACAAAGCCTGCATTCAAAATGGCCACTTGCCTGCCAGCACATGGCCAGTGCCTGTAGCTGCACTCAAAATGGCCACCAGCCACATGGCATGTCCCTCCCCATGAACACCCCCAAAAATCGAAAAACACTGCAAAATCAGCACAATCCCATTCAATCCATGGCCTCCATGATGTTTAAATTCAAGACAACCCACAGAAAGACTAGGCCCATGCTAGACTCAAATACCCCTGGTGAAAAGGCCACAAGTACAGGCCCAAAAATCGAAAAACACTGCAAAATCAGCACAATCCCATTCAATCCATGGCCTCCATGATGTTTAAATTCAAGACAACCCACAGAAAGACTAGGCCCATGCTAGACTCAAATACCCCTGGTGAAAAGGCCACAAGTACAGGCCCAAAAATCGAAAAACACTGCAAAATCAGCACAATCCTATTCCATCCATGGCCTCCATGATGTTTAAATTCAAGACAGCCCACAGAAAGACTAGGCCCATGCTAGACTCAAATACCCCTGGTGAAAAGGCCACAAGTACAGGCCCAAAAATCGAAAAACACTGCAAAATCAGCACAATCCCATTCCATCCATGGCCTCCATGATGTTTAAATTCAAGACAGCCCACAGAAAGACTAGGCCCATGCACCACTCACTACCCCTGGTCAAGGCCCCAACAACAGGTCAAAAATCGAAAAACACAAAATTTTACAAAAAAAAAAAATCGAAAAACACAGAAAAATCAGCACAATCCCAATTCATCTATGGCCTCCATGATGTTTAAGTTCAAGACAACCCACAGAAAGAATCAGTCCACCCACCACTGGGCAAAAGGCCCCAAAACAGCCCAAAAATCGAAAATCCCAAAATTTTAGTTGCAGCAACTGTAATGCCCCAAACAAACTTACTTGTAAAATTTCTAATCCAACAGTGATCCAAAGAAAGTCAAAAAGGCCTCAAATCCAAAGATCCAGCAGCATCCACAAAAAGTAATCCTTCCAGGTCCACATCCGAATGAAAAGTGACCAGGAGATGGACAAAGCACTGGGAGGAGCCTGCTGAACAGGAACAGGAAGTTGAAGACTATGGGGCACTTCCTTCCTCCCACCCCCCTGCCCCCTCCCCAAAATGGACTCCTCGCTAAAAAAGTGCAGGCAAATGTCAAACTAAGGAGTTATTCACATAAAAATCATCATTTCTAGAAGGCTTATGCTGCTTGCTGGTGGATTTCTTGTGCAGAATTGCAAATTTATATTTTCGCTCGCCGCATCTCAAATCTCGCAATTGCGAAGTACCGCGAGACGTGATCTCGCCGTACTCGCGTTGACAAACTATCGCTGGCAAGCCGCGATGACGTAATCGCGCTCGCCAATTCCCGCGGGATCACACAGCAAGATCCAAAATGGCGCAGCACTCGCAAACTATCGAAAAAAACAACTCGGCAAACGATGATAAACGCCGCGCGCCGCAAAAATTGTATCACCAACGCCGCGCGCCGCCAAAAAAATCCGCTGCGTGCGAATTTGCGGATTTTGCGGGAAATCCGCAAATCTCGCGGATTGCGGATTTCCCGAAAATCCGCAAAATCCGCGAGCGGAACGGATTTTCCGCCCACGCTTAGCGGGGACGTAGCTCTTACGTTGTGTGCACGTGCGACGTACCCTCGTGAGATTTGTTACTACTTCAAAAAGTAATATACTGTTGTTAAAAGTTTTAAAAAACTATTTTCTACATTAAAGCAGATATTGTCTACCTTTTAAATCTACATTAAAAACGTGGATATTATGATTTAAAAATTTTAAAAATTTGTAGGGGTAAGAGCTCAGAGCGTTTACCGTGCGCGGACCCTGTAATCATATAAAAAAAAATTGAAAATAAAAATTATATATATATTATATTAAATATATATATTCACTGAAAAAACCATAGGTTTCAAGCCTTACATAGTTAGGTATTAGGATTTAAAAAAGCTTGCAAATTCACTAAAATAAACATAGGTTTCAGGTCATATATAGTTAGGTATTAACATTTAAAAAACCTTGCAAATTCACTTAAAAACCATAGGTTTCAGATCATATATAGTTAGGTATTAGCATTTAAAAAAACGTGCAAATTCACTGAAAAAAACATAGGTTTCAGGTCATATATAGTTAGGAATTAGCATTTAAAAAACCATTGAAATTGCTCCTATAATTAGTTGTACTAACTATATTTCGCGCACCCGCAATCCACTGCTGATGATGTCACATATTACATCATTCATGACATGGTTAGTGACATCACTGATGACATCTCAAATGACATCACTGATGACATCACTGATGACATCATCCAGTGACTGTGTGTTTCTGTAAAGTTTAAATATGTTTTACATATTGAAGAATGGGTGGATGTATACGTGTCTGGATGAAAGATTTAGTAGGTACATGACTGAATGTATGAGTGAGTGATTAAATGTGTCTTACTGAATGCATGGGTTAGTGACTAAACTGTCTGAATGTGTGCATCAGTATGTCTGTTGTTGTGTAAGCTACTGCGTGTGTTGATCAGTAGCTATATGAGTGGCTATATGTGTTATTGATTGGTTGCCCGAGTATTTGTATGGGAGACTGAGTATGTGTGTGGGTAGCTGGCATATATAAATGACTATACATAAGAGCCACTGATTGTGCGAGTGGCTGTATGGATCATTGTGTACTTGTATCAGTAATTGTATAGCAAAGTAAGTATGTGTTAGTATATGTTTGAATAAGTAAGGTGTTGTGTGTATAACTGTATAGTTGAGGAAATGAAAGTGTGATTGATTCTTTGCATGACTGACTAGATGTGTGAAAAACTCCATGGATGAGTGGCAGAGTGTGAGTGTCTGTATAGGTGTTTGAGTGCAGATGATAGTGTTGTATTGATGAGTGACTGTATGTATGAGTGATTCTATGGGTAAAGGATTGGATGTATGTATAGACCTAGTGATCAGTGTGTGTGTATGTAGTAACTGGTATTGGTGTGTCAATGGTTTGAAGAATGGTAGTCTGTGTTTAACACTGGGTGTATCAAAGGTTATATTAGAGTGTGAAGAGGTGCATCGTATTATCACATGAATGATATCATCAGTGATGTCATCAGTGATGTCATTTGAGATGTCATCAGTGATGTCATCAGTGATGTCACTGACCATGTCATGAATGATGTAATATGTGACATCATCAGCAGTGGATTGCGGGTGCGCGAAATATAGTTAGTACAACTAACTATATAGGAGAAATGTCAATGGTTTTTTAAATGCTAATTCCTAACTATATATGACCTGAAACCTATGGTTGTTTCAGTGAATATATATATATATACATATATTTGTGTACTGTCATCATTAACAGTGATGAGGCTTTCCTTTTCAAATCTACTTCAAGTAATGAGCCTGGATCTAAATACAAAAACTAATTGACTTCACAAGTTGCCAGATACATTTTTAATTTTCAAGACTTATTTGCATTATACATTTTCTATAATGACAATAATACCATACATGTTTATGATAATGTTTTGGAAATCATAGAATTTTATTGTAATATTTGGAAAAAATAGAAAGTGGGAAAAAACTGCTAGTGCATTGATAAATAATTTACAATTTACTCCCTCCCTCGCTCATTTGGAGAAAAAAAGTGATTTATTTTTCCTTGAGAGTGCCTTACTGGGAAAAATCCCATGTCTTAGTTCATTGTTGCACATCAGACATAGCCAGGCGTGGCTACAACACGAATCAGTTCTGCAGGACACATTTGTGCATCATTTCCCCCTGAGTTCTTGCTTCCCTTGAGTCCATACATTTCAGCAGTTCCATGCCATGCTTGAGGCAGTACAAGGAAGAGGAGGGAAAGAAAGGCAGAATGTGGAACGTGAAGATGAAAAAGGAGCCTGTGGGAGGTGAGGGAGAGTAGTATGATACATGGTGTAACACTCTTGAAGAATATAATGTCACTCAGGGCTGCTCAGTGAAAAACAACCCTGTTGTTTATAGCTATTGATTTACAGTTCTATGTATTGCCAATTCTTTTTTCTTGTTCCTTTGACAGTGTACTAGCTATACATGACACGTACTCTAATCCACTATCAGTGGTTATTTTTTTGTATACCCATGGACAAAAATTATTATTTCACTACTTTTCCAGTGCTTTGATTGAACTTTGATCTTTGTGGGTATAATACTTGGCACTGTATTCTGTGGTGGTGCCAACTTCACTAACATGTATCTGGATCCTTGTGGCAAATCAAAAATCTAATGGGTGGCATCTCCCATGGTGGCCTGAGCTCTCATGCTTCAGGTCCAGCGTCCACACTCCACAAACCATGGCATACATCTTCATGCTCTGTGCACTTTGTCGAAGTTGGATTCCTCTTGACGAGGAGACCAGTGCTAGAGCACAGCTCTCTTATACCCCTACATCGTCCTCAATGGTCACCGCAGTAGTTCAGACTTAGCTTCCTTCTCATTCAGACAGTGTGAGGCAGAGGAAGTCTCTTGTTTAGTACCAGGCTTGGCAGTAGAGTTGAGCAGCAGATACAATGGTATTCGACCTGACTCCTTTATATAGTCTTCTGGCTCAAAAGTGATAGTGCGAAACATTCTTTTCTGTATCCCAATCCAAGATTGCTGCAATTTCTGCTTTGATCATTTCTAGTTCCCCAATGAAAGATGGATCTTATGAATGTCTTCTGATTTTACTTCTTGTAGGAATCATTCATTGGAAAGCTAGTACATAAGATGGCTGCGTTGCAACCCATTTGACCTTTTTTTCTGCATTCTTCTCCCACTTGCTATCAATTTTGTTCCTATATTTGACTCCAATTATAGTAAGTATTACGTTGGACTCAAGATTCCCAGTTTCTATATTATTGGCATATTCCTCAACCAGGTTTTAGGGAGGGTTTGATGCTTTCTTATAACTGTTTCCCATCTCTGCAACCAAGCTTTTCAAGACTGCCCAGGAGATTATTTTCCTTTACATTTTTTCTCCTCCTTTTGAAACTTTTATTTAGAAGGGACTAATCACCTTTCAAGTTCTCTACAGGCACTGGGCACCGTGGCTACTTGCAAGTGTCACCCTTTCCTAAAGCAATCAAAGAAAGATGAAAAACTGCTTTTTCCAGCCCTTGAAGGTCAGGTGCTTTCATATCTAAAGCAAAGTACATCGACATAATAACGAAAGCACATTTCTGTACTAGGAAAATGTTTTTGCAAGGTCTGGCCTGAGTCATGAATAATGTGTTCTGGCTAATTTTGAATGCATCACCCCTTACTAGTCCTATTTGCTGGGTGAACAGCTTTTGAATTTGGTATGTGTATCAACACTATTTTGTTCTATCTACTTTATTACGATTCAGCTGTCTAAATTAGGCCATGTCCATTAAGGCATCTTTATCCAACAAACATTGTAAAGCACAGTTTTCCATGGTAACAGTGAACACACATAAACAGCAGTAGCCCCTGTCATTGTCCCAACAGGACACTAGCTAGGTTGCCATGAATGCTGAAACATTTCTATTCTCATGGTAGTCGTGTACTTATTCAAAAGCGAGTGCTTCGCCATGTATCATTTCATAATAAAGCAAACAGTGATACCTCTTTTTTCATACCTATTTATGCTATTTGTTAAACCTTAGGCACAACATACTCAGCCAATTAAGTAAAGGTTACTCTCTCATTTGAACGCACTATCCAGCAATATACACCACATCCACAGACCGTTCTATTAGCCTAAAAGGTCACTTTATTAGGAAAGGTCTGTAGCCTAATTAATGTATTTACAAACATATTAAATTACATTCACTAATACATTTTACATTCCTGACATCCTTCCTCCCTTAAACGTCCCGAATTGTTGTGTCAAAACAACTTCCCCGCATCCTTCATTCTTCTTCCAGTCACATTCCTTTGTTCAAGCCCCACCAAAAATCTCCGAGACACTTTCCCTATACCTGCTTCAAAGTCTCATACTATTCCCTTCCCCAATGCCCACTATATGGCTTGGATCCACACCTAACATACCTGTCTATCCACCTTAAACTACCACCTATTGTCCTCCAATCTATACTATGCTTGTCCTGTTGGGGCTTAACCACATCTTCACTTCTTTAAGTACCTTCTTGTGCATTATACCCAATCCAGCATTGCCTACCAGCATTCACATTTCTAACATTCCTCATCCAATTGATATTCTACTTCTTAGTTACAGGGTGTGAGGGTGGGTCTAAAACTTTCCTTGTCCACTCAAGGGCTGGAGTCAGCAACAGCCTGAGCTACAGATTCCCTAGTACCTTAACCCCTTCCACGCGGGGCTAATTCCCCCAAGGTGCAGGGGGTGGGGGGGCGGGCGCAGTGGCGCGGTGCTCGTGACGAGCCCAGCTCGTCATGCTGCACAGTGGAGCTGTGCTCATGACGAGCTGGGCTCGTCATGACTCTGTCCACTGCAATAGAACCCACGCACAGACGGGGAATTAGCCACGCGTGGGCCGGCCACAGCAGTTAGGAAGAGCTCAGCTCGTCATGAGCACAGCTCCACTGTGCCTCATGACGAGCTGAGCTCGTCATAAGCATGGAAGGTGTTAAATACCCATTGCTGGCAGTTGCCTGAAGTAAGCCAACAGGAAGCCGACCAGCAAGTCTTGGTATGGCTAGAGGAGGCGTTAGATACGATAGCACAGCGAAAAACACACAACCTCTCTCGCTCCAGACCTGTAGCAGGCTGGTTCACAGAGGACCTAGCACAAACAAAAAAAGTATGTAAACGCCTTGAACGAAACTGGCGGAAGAATTATTGCGCCCAAGACAAGGAGACTTATCTGCTGGCGCTTATGGAATATCATAAAAACATCAGGGTGGCTCGATAGGTATTCTACACACTGAAGATAGATGAAGCTAAGAATGCCCCTCGAAAGATCTTCAGGACTGTCAAATCACTTATGTCCCAGGAGAGGATATCTGCTGTCAAGGCTCCGAGCAGGAGCAGTTGCAATGAGAGTGCCCACTTCTTTGTGGATACAATCTCCTCGATATACGCATCCTTTCCTGATCCCGTGCTCAATGAGGGCCTCTCTCTAGGAGCAACTCGGATCCCCTCACCGAGGGTTCCTTCAAGATAGAGAGCATCTCAGGGGATAAGCTGTGCTCCCTAGCGGCAAAAATCATATCTGGTTCACCACTAGACCTGGTGCCTCTAGCTATTAGGAAATTGGGGCTACCGGTTTTGGCTCCCAACCTATGCTCGGTGCTGAACCTGTCATTTGAAGTAGGTCCATTTTCAGCAGAGTGAAAACAAGCAATTGTGATTCCTCTTCTTAAAAATCCATCTCTTGACCCACCCAAACCTGAAAATGTTCTCCCCGTCTCTCTACTTCCTTTCCTGGCCAAACTGTCTGAGAAATGCATCAACCTCCAACTATCAGAGTTCATCACAGAGAAGAATATCATTCACGAGACTCAAACGGGTTTCAGGCCACAATATAGTACGGAATCGGCCTTGCTCTTGGCCTCTGAGACACTGCTTAAAGTGGCCGCCGAAGAAAAAACAGGGGCTCTGGTCTTGTTGGATGTTAGCTCAGCATTCGATACTGTGTCACACACGGTGCTATTAGATAGATTGTGGACATGGCATACAAGGTAGAGCTTTTGACAGGATTGCAGATTTTTCATACAAGCACTCTTTCCAAGTAACACAGAAGCCTTACACCTCGGATACTATCCCTTTACTGCGCGGTGCCCCAGGGAGCGGCACTGAGCCTGACTCTTTTCAACCTATACTTGCGCTCTCTGGTGAACCTGATTGAGGGACATGTGGTGAGAATGGTGTCATACGCTGATGACACTCAACTTGTTATCACACTAGCTAATGAGAATAACAGGGCACCAGCAAACTTTAAATCATGCCTCGTGGACACAGCAACATGGATACTGGCTAGCTACCTGAAGCTAAATGCAGATAAAACTGAGGCACTTGTGGTGGGAAACAGCCCTCTATCTGGTCCTCGGCATGGTGGCCAGCGGATCTGGGCCCTACCCCGACCCCTAACCCCTTCTCTGTCTCTGACCGCCAACGGCCGTCGCACGCACTACCTCCGTAGTGCCGCACACGCCCGTTGGCCGACGTGGCCCCACCCACTTCGCTAAACTGCCGCACCGTGGTGGAATTTCCGCTGCCGTTAAGCGGCTAAACCGAAAGTGAAAAACCAAGGCATCTTCTTCGACACTCATGTATCAATTTGATAGTCAGATCAGGGCCACAGTGGGCTACTGTTTCGGGGTGCTCTAACTGTTAAAGAAGTTGTTAAGGTTAATACCAGCCGCAGCACAAAAATCAGAAATGCAGGCCCTGCTGGTATCATGACTTGACTACTGTAATGAGCTGTATTTGGGGATCTCCAGAGGCAGACTGGAGCTGATTCAAAGAGCTAAAAATGCAGCTGCCCGGATGCTATTAGGAATTCCAAAATGGGCCTCCAATAGGTCAGGATTGGCGGAACTCCATTGGCCTCCAGTCAAACACAGAATCTCATTCAAAGCACCGTGTTTTACGCACAGGATAATGCACCGGACGGGTCCCAGTTACCTCTTTTCTCTGATCCAGGCCTACCCTCCTTCCAGAGCACTCAGATCTGGAGATGCAGCACTGGTAGTGATCCCCAGAGTACGTAGGGCATGACTGGGGGGCTGCTCCTTTGGTCTTCATGCATCCAAGTTGTGGAACTCGTTACCACTCAACCTAAGACTCAGACAGTCGGAAGCCAGTTTCCGCAGACATCTGAAGACATGGCTCTTTAGACAGAGCTAAAAGCCCACCTGGCCTGACTTTTTCTGACTCTGACTAGTTACCAATGCCTAGCTCTGGGACCCTCCCTTTGGAGTAACCAGGCGCTCTATACATTGTAAATTCAAATTAATTCTATAAATTGTAAATTCATTCAAATTGTAAATTCAAAGTTGCTTTATCTATAAACAAATAAATCAACCAAGTAATGTGTGACCAATATGTGACCGGTTCTCTCTGACAATACCATTGTAAAAATATACTAAAGGTCTCAAGTAAGGAACAAGATATTGTGTGTTACAATAGCACTCTGTCCACATAAATTGCATACCAAGTAGTGAAAAACTACCAACATCATGCAAAAACCAGATTTATTTTCGAATGTAGCCAACTCTGCTCCTTCCCCACCTGTCCTCACTAATCTAATGGCATCCTTAACACGAGCATAATTCAAGCTAGAATCCTCCTGAGCTATGAAGGCATTGCCTGAGGCTCCTTCCGGCTATGACACATGGTGTACCATGCAACACCCCCTCTCAGCTTTCTTAGGATTCACACCTAATAGGGAAATGATTAAATCCTGTGAAGGGCATTTATAGAAAAACCCTGAATTCTCCCTCATTGTAACTCTTTTGCCAAACATTTCCATTACAATATGTTTAAACTCTTTTGTTGATTTCATGTTATCTGTCCACCTTAGCCCCATCCACAGTTTGCTAACCCAAATGAAAACCCTCTTGAAACCCCAACACAAACTTTTAGCTGCTGCCTTGTCATGGTAATTCCTGAGCCATTCTCTCAATTCGTCCTATTCAAGCAGTACAGAAGACATTTGGTGCAGGCTGTATTTGTTCTGCCCTACCTCTCTTTGGACTCCATTCTGTGCACATCCAAACATTGTGTAAGGAGATGCTTGCTCCACACTTGGATCATTCATGTTTGTGTCCACACACCTGTCAAATGCAAAAACCTGTTAAACGCCCAACATGCCCCTTATGTTTCAAACTGTCCTTTTACATACCTATCCACTGCCTGTAGGGCAGGGCGGCTAAGAAAAGGCTGCTGCATTTTTTGATACCCCCACAAGCCGTATGTGTTTCTTGTGCAGGGTAAGTATGTGACATCTGTTGCAACCATAATTCTGAACCTACTCCCATTCATGATTTCTCTGGGTTTACACTTAGCATTGCTGTAAACTCCTCATCATATCTGAACTGCACAAATCCTCTAAAATCAATGTGTGCTTTTCTTATTACACCTATATACTTAAGTAAAGTCACTAGTCTATCAGTTTTCATTATCTACTGGCACCCTGGGACACCTCAGTAGTTCCAACTCTTCCTCCTTAGAACCTTCTTTTGATAGGTTCTCTATAGTCCTTAATTTAAATGCAATAATATATCCACTTTTCCCCAAAAAAATATTTCGTTTTCTCAGATAGATAAGCACCCACTGGCGTTGTATGTATGGCGGTTTCTTTTCTGGTCTGTTTTCCACTTCCCCTCTTTTTCCCTATCTTCATCCTCATCCCCCTGAGAGTAGTTCCCTTCCACTATCAATACCTCTTCATCACATACTGATTTCATAATCTACTTCTTGTCATAAAACTTTCATTTATTAGTTTCCTTGTCTTGTTTTCCGTGCACCTTATGTTCTAACACCTTTCAATTACCCTACACCCTTTGGTTTATGCCCCACTTCTTTCTTTCCATACCCCTATTCCCATATTGACCACCACTTGTCCATATTTTGAAATAAAAATGTCTTCCCACAGTATCTGTTTCTTTAGATTCAGACACACTCCTCTTCATCAGCTAGTAGTCCTTGGTGTCTTTTTATGAGTTTCCTCTTGACATCTGAAACGCTACAGTGCCCCTCATTCTTTTAGTTGCCTCTCCCCACTTCTCTTCCTACAGTGACTCAATTTTCGCCCTTCTGTGCACATTCCCACACTTTCTCGTATTCTCCTTTTCCCCTTCATTGTTGAAGTTATCGTGGTCTAGCTCAAACCCTTATTTGTCATTCATCCAGTCCCAATGACTCATTCCAGGTTGTTTGTTTTATCCCACTTGCCCTATCATACAGTTTACATTCTGGATTTGTAAGTGGATGTTTTTGCAATGCTAAATCCCATTTCAGGGTGCCCAAGAAGTCTCCATAAACCCTCCTACCTTTGGGCCAGTGTTCATAAGTCACTGTAAACAGAGCCAGTATCTTCTCTGTTTCCCTGACCTCTTCCGTCAGGACTGTTCTCTCAGCTGCCTCCAGGTTGCTCCAACCTAAAGGTAGTCTGATACCTCAGGACTCACAAGCCACTTCAACTCTAGCATGCTCTCTCCCTTCTATATTTATATCTGCCACCCATCTACCTGGCTCCTGCCCTCCCTCCATATTTGCTTCTCCCACCTATCAATGTGCCTCCTCTTTGTTATTTACCTTCTCACATATGTCTGCTTTGGTCCTGTAAAATTCCTATGCCTGTTGAATTCCCACCCTAGCTTCACTTTCTATTAATGTTTCCTATTTCCGATGCAGCCTTGTCGCCTCTGCCAATGGTTCACCCCTTGAATTTTGCCTCAGCTCAATGTTATTTATTGCAGACTGCCTTTCTATTATGCACATCCTCTGTCATGTGTGCTTTTTTGCTGACTGGGGCACATTTTCCATCATGCCCTTTTGGACTTTTTTGTTGCCTGAGCGGGCCTGCTTCATAACCTGCATCAATATGGGCATAGAGTTATTGAACCACAGGTTCCTCAGGCCCTTTCCATGGCACTGGTCTGCCCTCTTCGTCTCACCGCTTTCCACTGCCTTCGCCCATGGAAATGCCCTGCAGCGGGGCCAGGAGCCCACCCTGGCCCTCGTCGAAGATGGAGATGGGGATACGCTGTCACACCATCGTGTTCCCCGTGAAGGGACCCCACCAGGGTGCCAGGAGCCCAACCTGGCCCCCGGCATCAAAGGAGGGCGGAGAGCTCCGTCGTGCCCCCCACAATGATGTCTCTGAGGCCGGGGTGCCAGGAGCCCAATCTGGCCCCCGGCGTCTAAGGAGGGTGAGGAGCACCGTCGCACCCCCTGCAATAATGTCTCTGAGGCCCAGGATCCCAACTCCGGGCCCCGATGCCATAAGCAAAGCTGGAGAGCGCCATCACCCTCCCTGTGAAGGTGTCCCTGTGGAGGTCCCAGGACCCATCCCTGGGCTCCGAAGTGGAGAGGAGGACATGGGAGTGCTGACGCACTCCCTCGCAGCAGCGGGAAGGCGAATTCCTGCCAGGCCAGAGGGAGCCTCACGTCTGCCCGAGAAAGCGGGCAGACCAGAAGGGGAGTGCCGGCTCCCGCGGCAGCATGTGAGGGTGCTGGCCGGGCAGGGAGCCTTCAGGAGCCACCGGGGGTGGACTCCTCGAGTGGCTCTCCAGCGAGCCTGCAGTGCGGGGTTCCCGGGTTTGACCGGGACTCCTAGAAGATTTTTGGAGTACAGCAAGGGGCCCGGGTGGGACCGGTCCCCTAAGAAACTGCCAGAGCAGCCGAGGGTGAGCTCCCGGAGTTGCTATCACTCACCTGGGTGTCCGGGTAGGACCAGGCCCTCCAACGATGCCTAAAGATGTGGGGCCTTATTTATGAAGGCCTTGCGTCAGTTTTGCGTCACTTTTTGTGACGCACCAGCGGTGTAAAAAAATGCACCTCATTGCGCCATATTTAAAAAGTGACGCATCTAGGTAGATGCGTCACTTTTTAAACCCCTGCGCCACATTATACCTGCGTCAGGTATAATGTATGCAGAGGGGGCGTTCCACCGCAAAAAGCCTCGTAATAGTGACGCAGTGAAATCTATGAGATTTCACTGCGTCACTTTTAGGACGCTGTTGCGTCAAAATCTTGCGCCTGCCTCACAGCTGGCGTAAGACTGACGCAAGCCCTTTCACATGGGGTTTCCCCATGTGAAAGGACGCATTGCTGGAGTTGCGGCACTTTTGTGACACACTCCAGCAATGCGTCACTTTTGCACTTACAGATACGTCAGAAATACTGACGTATCTGTAACTCCTTGCGACATGATGCATCTTACATTAAATATGACGCATCAGGAATGTCGTAAGGAGTGCGCACTGAAAAGTGACGCATCGCTGTTTTCACGCAGCGATGCGTCACTTTTCATAAATGAGGCCCGTGGAGAGGGTGCCAGAAGTGCAGTGCGACTCTCCCCGCAGCAGCGGGAGAGCCGCTGCTACAATATGCACGAAGCTAAGGAGAAGCACCCCATAATGCCTTGCAGGCCCGGACCGGTCTGTAGCAGAAAGCTGATATTTCTTGGCTTGTGGTGGCCCCAGGAGGACAGGGTCACTGCAAGATGGGTGCCAGGGTGCAGGGAGAGCTGCAGGAGCAACACAGTCTCCCCCAGCACGACAATGGAAAGTCCTGCCCTGAGTCTCTGGGGACTTAGAAAGAATAACCCTCTCAAGGGCTCAGCCAGGCGTCATTAGCATCCTCATGGCTGGAACTTTGGTTCTGCAGCTGGGGGTACCTTGGGGACTGACTCAAGGTGAGAAGGGCTGAGATGGGAATGTCTAGGGAAAGCCATACCCTGGAGATGAAGGGGTGTCATTGCACCACAAATGCATTTAACCATGTTATCTCTTTTTAGAATCGTTGAATAGAAACAGGAACAACGAATAAAACCACCCACCTCCGCATCAGCCTCATCTACCCCCTATACACGTTAAGCTACCCCCACCCATTCCAAATCCTCCAAATCTATTGGGCTGCACACCCCACAGCATATCCCAGGATAGGAGATGAATGAACAGTTCCCACAGCTCCGCATAATCTGCCCCCTTGCCATCTATACACAAAGAGAGTCTTTCCATTGCCAATAGGTGCCACAGCAGCCGAATCGTCAGGAGGATCAGGGGATCGTCACTGCGCAAGGATAATTAAGCATGCTGCTAACAGAGCCAGAGTGATCTGCTTACCCCTCATAGAGCGCAAGGGAAATGCTTTTGCAAGCGGGAGCCCTAGCAGCACATGTTCAGCAGCCCTGGGCAAAGCGATGTGAAAAGCGTCATCTATGTCATCGAGGACCACTTTCAAGTAGCGCTCTAACTTCGGGCAGTGTGAGAGCAGATGCGTCAAGGTGCCCAGAGCACCACACCCCCACCAACACAGGCCCGAGTATTTCAGGTCCCTGGCCTTAATACGAGCTGGGATATAGTACCAGTATGTCAACACCTTATAGGCCGACTCAGCGCCTGCAACATTGGCCGCAGTGTGATGCGCAGGATAGAACACCTTCTCCCACTATTTATGCGATAGTGGGCGCCCTAGCTCCGTCTCCCAGCGAGCCTGTGCTTTAGTACAAGGAGCCTTATGGCGCGCAATGATCCTAGCGTATAAGTCAGACATAAGTTTGCAATCTTTTTTTTGCAGATCACCCAGCGCTCTAGGGCTGTCAGTGGGCGGGACATATCAGCAATATTAGATGGTTGAGTGACCCAATGCGACACCTGCGCATAAGGAAAGGCATCGGATTCGGCGAGGGGAAAGGGGTCCCGACGGAGCGAGGAGAACGAGATTAATCCATCAAGGTTGAAAAGGTGGCATACTCTCTTGCAGCCATTCACCCACCAGCGCTGAAAGATTGGGGATGAGCAACCAGGTGGAAAGTCTGGGTTGCCAACAATAGGCGTCATAGGCGACGGGAAGGTGGTCCAGCCCTTACGCCGTGCTAAGTGGTCCCATGCCTGCATGGTTGGCGGCATCACCGTGGACGAGTATAAGCCCCAAGCTCTATGTTTTTGAGGGAGCCATATTTCCCGCCAAATGTTGTAGCCCGCCACCGCCTGATCCATGAAATTTCAGTGCTTACTGGAATATGGCCTGTTCCATTCGAGAATGAATCGCAGACAGGCCGCCTGGTAATACGCCTACAGTGACGGAAAGCCCAGCCCACCGCCGGCCTTAGGGGTCGTAAGCAACGAGGAGGCAAGCCGCTGACGTTTGTAATTCCATAAGAACTTGGTAATTCGCCCCTGCAGCGTCTGTATGGCGCCCAGTGGGGGCACAGAGGTAGCAGCTGGAAAAGGTATAGAATGCAAGGAAGCACCTTCATTTTAACTGTGGCGAGCCTACCAAACCAGGCAAGCTGGAGATGGGACCATTCAAACAATGATTTGGATGTTTGATTAATTAGGAGTTTGTAGTTGAGAGAGATTGTCCGCTCTACAGTGGGAGCAAGGCAAATCCCCAGATACGAGATGTCCGAGTGCACCCACTGGAAGGCAAAATCCTTTTGGAGGTCTTGCACATCAGAAGCAGGGACTGATACATTGAGGATCTGCGACTTGGAGAAGTTAATCTTAAATCCTGCAACGTCACCAAATTCGCGCAATTCTGTGGCGAGGTGTCGCAAAGAGGTGTGAGGGTGCGAAAGCGAGAGAATCACATCATCAGCGTAAAGGCAGATTTTGTGCATGTCGGCGCCAAAACGCACTCCCTCAATGCCTCCATTGGACCGCCCTCTCTGGGCAAAAGGCTCCATATAGAGCGCAAAGAGCAACGGCGACAGGGGAAACCCCTGTCTCGTCCCGCGAGAGATAGGAAAAGAAGTAGACCTGCAGCCGTTCACTCGGACCGCCGCCTTCGGCGCCGCATATAAGCAGCGCACCCATCGTAGGAAGTTAGCCCCCAGGCCGAAAGCCTTCAGAAGCGCAAACAAATATGTCCAATCGATGCGATCGAAGGCCTTCTCCACATCTATTGATAAAAAGAGGTCCTCCGTGCGCGAGTGATGTCCCGAGTCCATGAGATGTAGAAGCCTCTTCGTGTTTTCCCCTTCCTGCCACGTCGGTATGAACCCCAGCTGATCAGGCTCTATGATGCCATCCATTAGAGGGGTAAGGCACGCAGCCAGAATGCTAGCGAAAAGCTTGGCATCAATGTTGAGGAGTGAGATAGGGCGGTACGATTTGCATTCCATGGGGTCTTTCCCTGACGTGGGGATAACGGTGATAGAGGCTTCAGACATGGAAGGGGTCACCTCTCCTGTCTCCAGGAAGGAATTAAAAAGGCGAATTAAAAAGGGCGCTAATTCCACAAAAAATTTCTTATAAAAGACGGCCGAAAAGCCATCTGGCCCCGGGGATTTGGCCAGTTTCAAGCGCGCAATCGCGGAGATGACTTCTTCAATACGAATTTCACCGTTGAGCGCTTCCGCCGAAGACTGAGAGAGGGGCGTTACACCACAGGAGGCCACATACGCCTCCACACGCTCAGGATCCATGGGTTCCCGGCAGTACAAGGCGCGGTAAAACCTCTGGAAAGACTCTGCAATAAGGGTGTCAGCGGTGTGTTCCTCTGCATCCTCATCCCGGATAGCCTGCACGGCGAACTTCTGCATTTGAGCCCGCAACCAGTGTGCCAACATCCGGCCCCCCTTGTCCCCGCTGAGATAAAACTTGTGGCGCAGGCGCAAGAGAGCGTATTCGGCCCGGACCAGATCGAGGTGTTTGATCATGCGCCGTTTCATTTCCATTTCCCGCCATATGCGCGGAGCCCCCGTCCACTTATGCACCGCCTCTAGCTCTCCTACTTACTTCTCTAACTCCTCGCGCTTCTCCCTAAACAGCCGAGCCTGCGACACAGACACTGCCTTAAAGTACCCCCGGGCCATTAACTTGAGGGCCTCCCAAACAGTCCCCAGCGACATACCATCCCTGTCATTATCCACAAAGTACTGCGTAATCGTCGCCCTCAGGCGAGTGACCACCGACTCCGAAATAAGAAAGGAGTCTCGAAGACGCCAACCGGCCGACGGTAGCCGCTGCCCGTTACAGGTCATCTTTACAGAAATAAGGCCGTGGTCAGACAAAGAGCACGGGGAGATCTCTGCCGCAGATAAATGGGATATGAGGGACGTCGTAGCCAGAAAGTGATCCAGGTGCGCATAGGTTTTATGAGCTGCGGAGTAGTAAGTTGTGTCGTGCTCTAGGGGATGCTGAATGCGCCAAACGTCGTGTAGCCCCCAATCTTGCAGCCATTGCTTCCCCCCCTGGGAGATGGCCCCCACCTGGCACGCACGCGCAGCAGGTCTATCCAGCACAGGGTCCATTGCTACATTCAAGTCTCCACCCACCAGCACACACACATCAGGGGAGGCTAATACCTCTGCAAGCGCCGTCTTCAAAAAGGGCTCTTGGCATTCATTTGGGGCATACAGGGAGCCTACGGTAAAGTGCGAGGACCCCCACTGGACCCAGACCGCCAGGAATCGCCCCTTATTATCGACTACTTGGGATAGTATCTTACAGTGGGCCTTAGCGCTAAAGAGGATCACCACCCCCTGCTTTTTCCACGCACACGAGGATCACAACTGCACTGGGAAGCGCCTGTCCCTCATCCTCCTGGTATCTTTGGAGAGGAGGTGAGTCTCCTGCAACAACCAAACTTCCCCTTCCGCACTCTCCAAGAGCGATAGTATGGCTGCACGCTTAACCGGGTTGTTGAGAACCCGAACATTCAAGCTAACTACCTTCAAGTCCTTACCCATACCCGCCAGAAAGGGATAAAAGCCTTAGACAGAGCATCATTTAGAAAACAATTGAAAACCTTCCTTTTTCCCAAACTAGATCAACTGTAGGACTCAGGTCTACCCACCACTCACCATTACCAGTGTAGCGTTGTGATATTCTATGCAGGATGATTGTTAGCGCTTTATAAGAAATACAATAAAATACAATACAATACATCTGAAACTGGACCACTGAAGGACATATCGGAGGCCCACGACCACCCCAGCCTACCCCTATCCCCCCCAGCACTGATGCGGAGCTCCAAAAACAACCCTCCCTAAAACCCCATGACACAACAGTTCAAAAGAAGAGAACATACAACAGTTCGTAGAGTAGGTCCCAAAGGCAGGGGAAGATGGCACCAACCAGTCATTCACCCGGTTCATGATACAGGACTCCCCTCCGAACCCGGACATAGAAGAACTAGTCATTTACCTCCTGTGGATCGTCACCTCCAGCGCCAGTTACCGGCCCTGCTAGTGCCTAGCGAAGGGTCCATACCTCAAGTGCCTGCTGAGGCGTCTGTTACCTGGGCCACCGAGGCCACCGCAGCCCCCCGCTCCAGCAAACTTGTTGACAGGTCAGGTTTCGTCGCGGGCGCAGGTTTTCCAACTCTCTGCCACTCTGCGGATCCACGCCGGTGCCTGTGGGGAGAGCCGCCAGTCTCAGAAGAGGGGGTGGGCCGGTCCATCTCCAAGATGTCGTAGGCCGCTTCCAGTGACCGGACCTGGATAAGCTTGGTCTGCCACTTAAAGATGAGCCTGAATGGATGCCCCCAGGACTAGGGAACATTCTGCTCTCGCAGGAAATTGGTGATGGGTTTGAATGCCCTCCGATTTACCAACATAGAGGCCGCAAGGTCCTGAAAAAGCAAATGCTGATGTTCTCGGAATTGAAGAGGAGTGAGGGCACGCACTTTCCTCAGGATCCGTTCTTTAAGTTGAAAGTCGTGCACACATACTAATATGTTAGGTCCCCGCGGCACACCAACACAGTGCACTCGGTCCATTTGGATATCCTGCAAGTCCTCCTCATTAGGAATGTGCTTGAAGAGTGCCCCACATATTTGCGCAGGTCCGACCCCTCGCCCTTCCAAGGCACCGCCCTAATCCGAATGTTATTGCGGCGGTACCTATTCTCTAAGTCCTCGGCGTGGGCTTGGAGGTCCAATTTCTGTTCCGTCAGTCGAATCACATCCTGCTGGAGCTGATGAATATCCTCCGACGTCCCCAGATCATGCTCCTACAGGGTGGCGACCCGCTCACCCACACCATCCACATCGCGTTGCACCTCCCGGAGATCCGACGAGAGCTGAGAGCGCAGGTCCGCAATGTCCTCCTTAATCGTTGAAAATAGCTCAACCATGAAAGCCTTGGTCGCTGGGGCCTCAAGATCTTCCCTCCGCGGAGACACATCTGTCACCGACGAGGCGGACTGCCCTGCACGCTTTTGGGTCCCCTCCTTCACCGTCTTGTCTTTCTTGATCCTGTTCGTCGCCATGAGTGTCCCCACCGGAGCCGATCGGCAAGCAGGCAAACGAGGAGGGCCGCGCACCAAGGCGCCTTCCGTCAGCAGCTCCGCAGACTTCCAGACCGCTCCAAACCCTCGGCCTCTCCCACGCCAACCCCAGTCCACTCTCCGGGCTTACACTCCTTCCCTCGGCAAGCAAATTGTTTCTCTTGGCTGAACGCGGGAGGAGTCTTTAGGGCCTGGCACAGTGTCGTGTTCCTGCACTGATGTCAGAAACTCTAAACTTGGTTTAGCCTTACCGACACTTGCACAGGAACAGAGATGCTTGAACCCAAATCCCTCTTAGCAATGCTGGTAGGTCTTACACAGAACCTGCCATCATTACCTTAAAGGGACGGGGGAATTGGATAAAATAACAAACAGAGAAGAGACTGGTCCTGCGTTGGCTTCCTCAGTCAGCTATCTTCTGGCAGACTCGTTTGATGGAAACCTAAAACAATAAACAACATTACTTTCCTGACTCCCTACTATCTATGGAAATCTACTTTATTATCTTCTTTGACCCACCCTTATTGTGCTGGACCTCAGCTCCTCTTCTGAATTTTGGGTAGTGATTCTTTTCTCCTTAATTAGTTGTCATTCACTAATTTACGGAGTTTCCTCTAATTGGGGGTTCTGTTATTCTCTGTATTTTGGTAAGGTTCTTCTCAGTGTCTAACCTTTGCTTGTATTGTCTTTTACAGGTTGGCAGAGCTATTCACCACTCAGCTGATCCTTAGTGAGTATTTACATATTCACATAGCATTTATTATTCTCTTTCATGGCTAGGTATTGTCCTTATAACCACTTCTTTCTTTTCTCAGGTCTCTCTACATGAAGACTGTGACACTGGGTCCTTCCCAAAACAGGTAAATAACTTTGTACAACTACTATGCCTTAGAGTCAACGTGTGTTCACTTAACTTATTTCTTCTGACGTCTGTGCTCCAGCGCATTCATTCCTCTCCTCATGGTGTGTCAAAAGTCTCTTTATTTTCTCCGATAAAGTCTCTCAGCAATGCGGACCTCTTCTTGTTCCCCTTCTCACCGTGACACTCGACACCCTTCTCCTCAGACTTCAACTTAGCGGCTAACTCCACAAGACGTTCCTTAATTACCGCTCGGTAACTTGCGCTTGGCTTATGCGCCAAGTTCTGACCTGCAGTTATCCGCACATAAGATTGCGGCAAGGCGGCGATTCAGTTTCTCAAAATTATATATTTCCTCAGGACTCTAGTGCTCGTTCAGAAAGCGAACATTCCAGTCAAATTCTTTCGGTGAAGTGCACCTTCCCCGAGGCGCTCGCGCTGCACATTGATTTCCCTGCAGCTGGGACTTAAGAAACTAGAACGCCTACTGGCCATCTGTCATGGCAGCAGCGGCGGCCATCTTATGTCTCCAGGTCCGTACCTTCTCTGTCCAAGTGACTTCCGCAGCATCTTGTACTGTTTGCCTCGCAGTTGGGTAGCAGAGAATAGAACCCACGGTTCGGGTCTTGACAGTATCCCCCAACAAGGCAGGTCCTCTCTTTCTTGGCTTGGTGGTGAATCGTAGATGAAAGGTTCTAATTAATCTTGGAGCATGAACATCCTTCTCTTCTTCCCAAGATCGCTCTTCTGGGCCATAGCCTTTCGAGTCTATTAAATAGTACAACTTCCCTCTTGATCTCTTAGAATCCAAAATCTCTTTAACTACATACTCAGTTCCTGTTTCCAACTGAATTGGCTTTGGGGGTGATTGGTTTCTCAGATTTGCAGGAGCCTTCTTTAACAATGATACATGGAAGACTGGGTGTATCTTTAACTTGGGTGGTAGTTTTAGTCGATAGGTAACTTGATTGATTTGTTCATCAATAGGATAAGGGCCGATAAATCGAGGTTGAAACTTTCTGTTTCCCTTTAACCTCAAATTTCTGGTACTCAACCAGACCTGATCCCCATTAGCCAAGGATGGCCCCTCACGTCTCTTTCGATCGGCATATTTCTTGTACTTTTCTTTGGCTACTCGTAGATTGTCTTCTGCCCTGTGCTGGATTTTAAACAGGTGCGACATGACTTTCTTTACTGCTGGAACTGCTGTTTCCATTTGCCGAATGGTAGCATTTGGATTAAGCATGAGCGAATTTTGCGAATCTGGCGTTCGCGAATTTTGCGAATTTGCGAAATCGCAATCCGCAAAATCCGCGAATTTGCTGATTTTTTTGGTGTGTTCGCAAGAATTTCTGCCAGTTCGCAAGGGTTTTGTACCAGTTCGCAATTGCGAACTTACATCGGCTCGCAACGGTCGCGATTATGTTGTTTCTACGTCTGGTTCATCATCACAGGTTCCCAGCACCCTCTGTTTCACCCCTGCCACCCTCTGTTTCACCCATGCCACCCTCTGGTACATCAATGCCACCCTCTGGTTCATCATCACTGTAGATTATGGGGGGAAAAAGCAAGCACACCAGCCCTGCTTCAACTGACATGAATTAATTTGGGGTTGATTTATTAATGTGTCACTGTTTAAAATTCCAGTCTGGCACCTGCTTCCTTATCTGTAATTTGCTTTCTGTTGCAGTGCAATTTTTTTTCCAGGACCTTTTATGGCCTACTTGTAGCTATTCTATGAGCCTGCTGTGAGGGTCAGAGCAGGGTCATACAATTGTTGCAACTAGCAACTGAACTCTGGAGGGGCCCCAGTCAGGAAGCACGACAGGGAATGGTTACTAATGATGAGTTTGAACTTTTGAACCTGCTGAATGCTTTCACTTTTGCAAAACTCGTTTTTCTGCAGAACAGCATTACAGCAACTGTAATGCCCCAAACAAGCTTACTTGTGAAAGTTGATTTCTAATCCAAAAGTGATCCAAAGAAAGTCAAAAGGCCTCAAATCCAAAAAAGTGCAGGAAAATGTCAACCTGAGGAGTTATTCTGATAAAAATCATCATTTTCAGAAGGTCTATGCTGCTTGGTAGTGGATTTCTTGTGCAGAATTGCAATTTTTGTAATTTCGCGAGTGCGATATTGTTGCTGCCTACATGTTCGCAATTGCGAACTTACACCGCACGCCGCAAAATTGTATCACCAAGAAAAAAAAATCAGCTGCGTGCGAATTTGCGGATTTTTGGTAAATTCGCGAGCGTTCGCGGATTGCGAATTTACCGAAAATCCGCAAAATTCGCGAGCGGAACGGATTTTCCGCCCATGCTTAATTTGGATGCCTGCCATAGTTCACGAAAAAGGGGGAATACCCTGTTGAGCTGTTCTTCGTATTATTGTGAGCGAATTCCGCTGTCCACAAATAATCCGACCAATTTCCTTCTTCTTTCAAAAGGAACAGCCACAAATATTGTTCCAGCTCTTGGTTCACCCTTTCAGTCTGCCCATCAGTTTCTGGGTGGTAACTAGTGGAGAATCTAACTTCTGTTCCCAACCCTTCCATAAAGGCCTTCCAAAAGTGGGATACAAATTGGGAACCCCTATCAGAAATGACAATTTTAGGAATTCCATGTATCTTGACTATCTGGGAGCTGAAGTGAGCAGCTAACTGTTTGGCTGAAGGAACCCCTTTTAACGCTGTAAAGTGGGCCATTTTGAAAAGGCATCCACCACCACTAGGATGGTGTTGTACCCTTGACTAATTGGTAAATCTGTAATAAGATCTAATGTGACTGTGCGCCAAGGATGGGGAGGTGTGGGTAGTGGTTGCAATAACCTCAATGGAGCCTGCCGTTCTGACTTCCCTTGCGCGCAAATCTCACAGGACTTAACATACTTCTCAATATCTGATGTCATCTTAGACCACCAATAATGTCTATTAATTATCTCTTCAGTCTTGGCTTCTCCTTTGTGACCAGCTAATTTGTCATTGTGGCATTCATGCATCACTTGTTGCTGTAACTCAATTGTCGGAAGATACAAGGCATTCCGATGATAAGGCATTTGTTGAATGATCTTTCTGTTGACATCCTCCTCCGCCCAACTCTGCATGGCCTCTGAACTCATAACGTCTGCAATTGACTCCTGTAGTCGAATGGAGGTTGTGGCCCCTATGATCTTGTCACTGGGAATGATTGGCAGAATGTCTGTAGCGGTCTTTTGAAACTCGGTACCAATCCTGGATAAGGCATCCTCCTTCCCATTCTGAGCTCCTGGACGATACGTGATCACGAAATCATAGTCTACAAAATACAAGGACCACCTCAATTGCCGTGGAGTAAGAGTTCTGGCTGTTTTCAGGAATTTTAAATTGCAATGGTCCGTAAACACCGTTACTTGATGCCGGGCTCCCATCAAATAGTGTTGCCACTCTTTAAAAGCGTCCTTAATGGCCAACAGCTCCTTCTCTGTGATTGTATAGTTTATCTCCGCTTGAGTTAACTTTCTTGATCGATACGCGACCGGGTGCAGTTGGCCAGTGGTCTTATGTCGCCGCGATAACACTCCTCCTACAGCTTGATCTGACGCGTCAGTCTCCACATAAAAAAGCTCCGATGGATCAGCGTGTAACAGGACTGGCGCTGTGGTGAAGTCTTCTTTCAAAGATTGAAAGGCCTCCTCAGATTCCTTTGACCACTCAAACTTGGTTCCTTTTCTCAGCAATTTAGTAAGGGGAAGAATCTTTCTGGAGAACTCGCTGATAAATCGTCGATAGAAGTTAGCGAATCCAATGAAGCTTTGGACTTCTTTTACACTCCTCGGAGATTCCCAATGCGTCACCACTTCCACCTTGCGTTGATCCATCAGAATTCCGGAAGGTGACAGTACAAAACCCAAGAACTCTACCTGGGATACATCAAACGCGCATTTTTCTAGCTTCACAAACAATTTATTCTCCTGTAGCTTCTGCAGCAACCCCTGTACTTGCTCATGATGTTTTGCCACCTCTGAAGAATAAATTATAATATCGTCAATGTACACAATCGCACACTGATCAATAAATTCTTTCAAGATGTCGTTGATGAAGTGCTGAAAGGCTGCTGGGGCATTACACAATCCATAGGGCATCACCTGATATTAAAAAAGCCCAAATCTAGTCCGAAATGCTGTCTTCCACTCATCTCCTTCGCACATTCGAACTAGATGGTAGGCCCCCCTCAAGTCAAGTTTTGTGTAGATTTGAGCTCCCTTTACTTGGTCCAGAAGTACCGAAATCAATGGTAAAGGATACCGGTTTTTCTTGGTTATCTTGTTGATGGCTCTGTAGTCGATGCACGTCCGCAAATCCCCCTCCTTCTTTGGCACGAAAAATAAGGGGGATGACACTGGTGACTTGGACGGCCGGATGAACCCATGGGCTAGATATTTATCCAAGTACTCTTTTAGATGTTGGTGCTCTTTCTCAGTCAAGGCATAGACACAACTGCATGGCAAATTTGATCCCGGTTCTAATTCTATTTTGCAGTCATAAACTCAATGTGCTGGTAAATGTTCTGCTTCCACTGCATTGAACACCTCCGCAAATTATTTATATTCATCAGGAATTTCCTGAACGTGTATCACGCACATAGAATGCCCAGTGGAACACAAGGACAAGGCTAGGTTGTTTCTTGCTAGTCTGATCTCTGGATTAAAACAATTCTCATGACAATAACTTGAATCCATTACTATGGTTCTGGAGGTCCAGTTGATCGTAGGATGGTGCTCAGTAAGCCACGGAAGGTCTAGAATTAGTTGGAACTGGGGAGCATCTATTAAATTAAACTGGATCTTCTCTTGATGCCCGTCGTTAGTCGTCAATTGGATTATTTCCGTGTAGCTCACGATGGGTCCCGAAGAAAGGTTCGTCCCATCCACTGCACGAACAGGTTCGCTCTTTGCCTTTTGGATTGCCTGGATTCCAACCTTAGCGGCAAATCTTAAATCACAGAAGTTCCCTATTGCTCCCGAATCAATCATAACTGATACTTCCGTTAAGGTGACCTGTCCGAATTTCACTTCCATGGTCAGAACTAAATGCGGAGCCGCTGATTGTAGCGTATTCGCCACTTGATGTGCATGCGGAGTCATTTCCTGAATCGCACTCACCTGCTCAACTCCTCCCGCAGGTGGTGCCATTAGTTTTCCTTCGGCTTGAAGGTTCCCTTAGGTTTCTTCGGACAATCTCGAACAAAATGACTCCCGGATCCACAATACATACATTGATTACTTGCCCTTCTTTTTTCCTTCTCTTCCTTTGTCAGAGGGCCTCTGATTGCCCCAATCTGCATTGGTTCGACTCCTGAGTGGGTCTCTGAGGTTCTAGGGCCATCTGAACGAGCCCGATCAAATCTTGGAGGTATCATCTTAAAGTCTTTCTTCTTTTCTCCTTGTCTCTCTCCCTGGCGGAAATCTATCTCCAAGACCAAGTCTATGAGCGCTGAAATCTCGCTGGGCCGATTAGGAATCTGGGCTAAAGTGTCCTTTAATTCATCTCTCAACCCACGATAGAATACCGCAGCCCTCTTACTTTCTGGCCAATCGGTTTCCACCACCAACTTATTGAACTGGGCCAGATAAGCGATTAAATCTCGTTTTTCCTGTCGTAAATCTAGCAATTCATTATCCACCACTTGAGATATCCGCTGTCGGTCAAATATCCGTAAGAACTCTCGTTTGAAATCTTCAAAATTCCTTAACAGAGGACCATCTCGTGAGACTAAGGGCATGGACCACGAAGCTGGATCCCCACTTAGATATGAGAGTATGAAAGCCACTCTAGACTGCGCGTCTGGGAAGATCGAAGGGCGGCACATGAAATGTAACGAGCATTGAGAATGAATATCTGTGCCTTCTGTGGATTCCGGTTAAATCTCTCTGGCGCAGTTAAGGGTATGACTGGGGAGAGAGAGTGTATCACCTGTGTGGTAGACCTATTGGTAGTCTCTAATACTGGATTCATGGCTTCCCTCTCCAAACTACTAGTTTGGCGTAATTTTAACGCCAATTTCAGCAGTTTCTTTCCTGGCACTAACTACTTCTTGCCTCAGGTTTCGATTTTCCTCCCTAACCGCTCCCAATTCTTTCTGAATCGCATCTAGAATTGTACCCAAAGATTGGATATCAATTCCTTCCGCCATTTCTGTTTGGGTGCGAAGGCAACTTGGGAACTTCACTCTGTTAGAAACTCTAAACTTGGTTTAGCCTAACCGACTCTTGCACAGGAACAGAGATGCTTGAACCCAAATCCCTCTTAGCAATGCTGGTAGGTCTTACACAGAACCTGCCATCATTACCTAAAGGGACGGGGGAATTAGATAAAATAACAAACAGAGAAGAGACTGGTCCTGGGTCAGCTATCTTCTGGTGGACTCGTTTGATGGAAACCTAAAACAATAAACAACATTACTTTCCTGACTCCCTACTATCTATGGAAATCTACTCTATTATCTTCTCTCACCCACCCTTATTATGCTGGACCTCAGCTCCTCTTCTGAATTTTGGGTAGTGATTCTTTTCTCCTTAATTAGTTGTCATTCACTAATTTATGGAGTTTCCTCTAATTGGGGGTCTGTTATTCTCTGTATTTTGGTAAAGTTCTTCTGAGTGTCTAACCTTTGCTTGTATTGTCTTTTACAGGTTGGCAGAGCTATTCACCACTCAGCTGATCCTTAGTGAGTATTTACATATTTACATAGCATTTATTATTCTCTTTCAGGACTAGGTATTGTCCTTATAACCACTTCTTTCTTTTCTCAGGTCTCTCTACATGAAGACTGTGACACTGGGTCCTTCCCAAAACAGGTAAATAACTTTGTAAAACTACTATGCCTTAGAGTCAACGTGTGTTCACTTAGCTTATTTCTTCTGACGTCTATGCTCCAGCGCATTCATTCCTCTCCTCATGGTGTGTCAAAAGTCTCTTTATTTTCTCTGATAAAGTCTCTCAGCAATGCGGAACTCTTCTTGTTCCCCTTCTCACCGTGACACTCAACACCCTTCTCCTCAGACTTCAACTTAGCGGCTAACTCCACAAGACGTTCCTTAATTACCGCTCGGTAAATCGAGCTTGACTTATGCGCCGAGTTCCGACCTGCAATTATCCGCACATAAGATTGCGGCAAGGCGGCAATTCAGTTTCTCAAAATTATATATTTCCTCAGGACTCTAGTGCTCGTTCAGAAAGCGAACATTCCAGTCAAATTCTTTCGGTGAAGTGCGCCTTCTCCGAGGCGCTCGCGCTGCACATTGATTTCCCTGCAGCTGGGACCTAAGAGACTAGAAGGCCTACTGGCCATCTGTCATGGCAGCAGCGGCGGCCATCTTATGTCTCCAGGTCCGTACCTTCTCTGTCCAAGTGACTTCTGCAGCATCTTGTCCTGTTTGCCTCGCAGTTGGGTAGCAGAGAATAGAACCCACGCTTCGGGTCCTGACAACTGACCACTGCCGATTCTGGCGCAGGGCGGGGCAGCAGGGTCCCACTTCCAACTCCAGGCCTCTCTCAGCCACCACAAACCCGCATGCACCACCGGGAGATGCCGATTACAGACTGGGCCACACCACCCCTTTCCGTCATTCAACTGCCGGCCATCAGACCACTGCCCAAGCCCCTGTCCCCCAGGGCCATCGCAGTAAAAGTAGAGCCAATGACAGGGACCAGGCGTCACAGGGCCCCTGGGTGCTGAGCAGGGAGGCTCCTCTCCGGTACCGTTTCTGCAGCAGGGACCACAGCAACTTCGCCCTCCCCGGGCGCTCTAGGGCCTGGATGGACCGGGCGTACAGGCGCCACGCCGCAAACCACGTCCTGCAGGCACCCACTCTTCTAGGGACAGTCCGGGACCTCCGCGCTTGCACGGCCCGCACCACCCCAATGCCAGCCAGGGAATGCCACTCCACCGCTTCCCACACGTAACAGAGCGAGGCCTCCTGCAACCTCCTTGTCCCAGTGCCCCAGGAGAATCAGCGACCAAGCGGGGGCTAGCAGTTCAGTCCCAGGGCCCCCCGCTCCGCTCCGCTCAGTGGGATCACGAACAGTTCTAGGGGCATGGGAGAGGCCCACCAACTTACTGTGGACTTCAGGCCCGGCGCTTCCTCGCTCCACCGCCGGTGGTCCGCGTAGCTAGACTGGCCGCCCTGCCCCGTTCAGGCCCTGTGCGCAGCTCTGCACTCCCGTGCCAATCAGCTGCCGCCCTCCCGGGGCGTCCGCCGATGCGAGGACCGAACCATGGGCGGCCCCAGGCGGCCCACACTGCCTCCTCGCTTGTCTGCACCACAGGGCAAGTCATCACTCCTGTCGGGCGCCCGGAAGCACCCGCGCCCCAGCGCGGCCCTGGCGGGCTCAGTCCCCACTGTCGCTGTCACCACAGGGACCCAGCAGGCCCTGACGCTGTACTGTCCGTGTGGGCCGCTCTTCTACGTCCGGGTTAGGGGCGCTCGGTGATATTCCCCTGCGCCCCCGCAGATATCACTCCCGGCCGCCGGCTCCCCGAGACAGACCGCACCCCTCCGTGGCAGCGACCGCCTTGCTATGCCCAACACGAGGCTCTCCTGGCGCGCCACTCGTCTGGGCCGCGTCTCACCACACCTCCTCAAACAGGCCAAATTTCGGAAAGAAGGGCCCATGGTCCCACAGCACCGTCAGTTCTAGCGTGGATGGGCGACTAACAGGGCGATAACCGAAAGCTCTGTAATCAGCGGCGCCGGAGGGACTGAAGGCCCGTCCTACTCCGCCGCCATCTTGGCCACACCCTCCATGTTATCTCTTTTTAGAGGGACTGAAAGGCACATGTGTAATGTGAAGTATCTGAGTAAGGTAAAATCATAAGCAAAGTGGGGTTATGTTGTTAGACATTCCTGCTAGGGTGTCTGGCTGTACATGCTTAATCCTGTTGTCCTTTTAGGGGCTTAATTGCAATGCATTACAACTGTGATCAGCTATAATGAGTACCTAATAAACTTTGTATCTGCTCTTCCGACAAAACAGGAGTTGATGCAGGTGGTGGGAGAGGAGAAGTAAACTCTTCTTCTCTGCGTCTTTTCTTTCCCCACTTGTCCTCAATTTCATCAGACTTACGTTTCTTAGAGGAGTGCTTTCTGTATTCCATCTTAATTCAAAAGTACACCTTATTGAAACACGCCTTTGCTTATATACCGTAAGCAAGGCCCTCAGTGTTGTCCAACAAAGAGCCTGCAACAGGTCGTACTTTTCACACATATCCGTATATATTATCTTACCATTTCTAAAAATATATATTCATGGAATTGAATCCTGTGGGGCATATCATCAAGAAGGGTGTTAAAATTATTGCCGGTTTGGCGGCAGGAAACTGCCACTAAAGAGGCAATAATGTGCTTGATAATATGCCCTTGAGAATTCCCGTAGAAGCCCATGTTCACACCAGAACATGGGCTTCCAATGGAATTCACAAGGGCATATTATCAAGCACATTATCGCCTCTTTAGCGGCAGTTTCCTGACGCTAAATCGGCGATAATTTTAACACTGTTTCTTGATAATATGCCCTTATGTTTTTTGTTTTTTAACTAAAAACAAAAATATACAACATATTAATCCTTCTGCCTAGCTTCCAACAGCCAGGCTTTATGCAGAACTCCCAAGAATCTTACACCTCAAAGTATCCCGCTTCACGCTTGACCTTGAGAGATGGCTCAGCAGTAGGAGATGTATTCAGCCCAGAAGATGCTTATGCGTTTACTCAGCTTCATCTGGGCCAAAAATGGTATGCATTCGAAAGGGGTCGCCCGCTTTTAGAAATGAAGCAAGGGGGCCTCCCTGTTGATACGGATCCGGCACCATGCGCAGTCCCATATCCAAGCCAGGTAGAAAGGTCCGGTCTTATCTTTTCCACTGCTCAGCGAAGAACTGGACTCAGGGGTCAAAATGGAGTAGGAAGGTCCACCTTCCTAAGCTCTTGGTCCTCAAAAAGTTAAAAGAAGGTGCCGCGTCCTGAATATGGAATGGGGATCTCAGCAGGAATGCCCTAAAGCAACTTAGAGCTGCAGAAGGATCCTCATCTGATCCTCGGCGGTGCACTCGAAGGGGTCAGGAGGGAAACCGGTGGTCCCTACCCTGAGTGCCTGCAAACGTATACTTAACCGGGGAACTCTACAACCACAGAAAACGCAAAATTTATCAGCCCGAAAGCGCCAGGGTCAATGTGAAGTCTGCAGGAATCGGTAACAAAAAGCGGTAAGTGTGGCGGGCCTTCCTCAGATATATCCTTACAGGTGAGGGAAGGGGGGATACCAGGAAGAAGGAGGGTAGGGGGTGAGTGTTTAGGAAAATGTAACTTATGGTAGGTCACGTGTTACCTGAGTAGGGCTGAAACACCGCATGGTAGTAGCAGTTAGTAATGGTATGAAAAATAAGGTCGATGAGGTGATTGAAGCCAGGCAGGCTCTCCACTACACCCATGGGTTTGCCTCCCGAGCAGTGGTGCTATCTGATTGGGGGGGGGGTGGGGGTGGGGGAGGGGGTTGCTGCAGCCGGCAAGGTGCCCTGCAGTAATTGCAAAGTGACAAGCCACCGCCCATATGACCTCGGAAGTGGTCATGCCTCAAACGTAAAGGAGAGTTTAGCTGACGCTTGTTTAAAATAATTCCAAAGAGATGTTTGCACGACGGAAATAGCAGCAGGTGAGGCTCACGTCGCAGGTGAGTGGAAAGAGGCGTAGAATCCGAAGAGCACCATGCATGCATTACCCAGGCTGTTTTAGGTCAAAGACGGACTTTCCTCCACGCCTAGACAGGTCGCTCCTGCTCCGGGGCCGCTGGACTCTTCAGTAGTTGATGGCATTCGGCTCCTGCACACGTCGTGAAGCCTCAAACAGGAACGAAAAAGAAAGCTTTGCGTGTGGCTGCAGCAGGAGTGAAGTGTTATTTTGAGTTACGTGACCTATTGTCCCCCGACTATACTCCCTGCACGAGCTTTTTGTAGCGTTTGACCTCACATTACAAAGCACAAAGAAGCACTCAGCTGCACCAGGTATAATTGGTTCATCACGAGTATCATAGGTTGTGGGCACGAAAGTGACCTCATTGCATTGCTAAATCCTTGCATCCCGCATTGCGATTTCAGATTATTCCTAAATGAATGGATGAAAGAACAATAAGCTGCAGGAGTAGAGCAGAGAAAGCCAGGAAAGAAAATGTTCAAATGCTGGCACTCAAGCACATTTCACATGGCCTGAAATTGACAGGTCAGTTCCTCTACCTTTCTACATAGCTCACTTTCAAATTCAAAGCATTATTGTCTCACAGAGAGCCAAGTGAATGCATCAATGCACAGTTACTACTTACAAGTAAAATCAAAGCAATATATATTTTTTTTAAATCCTGAATGCTTTAGCATTGGGCTGTTTTATGTGTGGTATAAGAGAGGAAGAGTTCAATATCCGAAGTCAAGCACCCAATCTACATAGACATATACTACTTCACAAGTACAAATTCACGCTACAGTTAAGAAAAAGTGAATGTGCACTTGTAACACGGTATACTTACATGTAAATATTAAACCATTGTCATTTAATATCACATAGGAATGAATCTGCTCTTAAAAATGGAATGTTAATGTTCCAGAGTGAGGATGCCCTAGAACAGGGGTTCTTTTTTTTTTTTAATAATCTTTTTATTAACAGTCACAAAAAAAGGGAATTAACAGAACAAAACAGAAGCATCAGGTGAAATACAATTTCAGCTGCGGACGAAGACACAGTCCCGTTTATACCAAATAATAAAAAAAGTATATAAGTATCAGGTCACGGGGATTCAAGCGCATCCACTACCACGTGCCGCGACGGGGGCCCACAAATCTCTCCTCGATAACTATTCCCGGTTCCCCACACCTTCCCCCATTTCTCTGGACAACCCCTGGCCACATACAGCTGTTAGCTGTTATTTCGACCTTGGCACGCGCTGTGTGCGCTGCAGGACCAGAGCTGCTGTGTGATTTTAAAATACCTCGTTTTTCTATTTTATTTGGATTTATTTGCATTTCCCCTGCTTTTAAACCGCGCCTGGCCCTCACCTGCACTCTAACTTGTGGGAACCACACCGCTGTTGGGCGGGTCCGCATCCTCGCGTAATTGTCATCTTAGTAGCGCCATTTTGGAAGTATTTTGTGCCGCTTTTCGGCGCTAGCAGGTAGGCTTGACGCTCTAGTCGTCAGAAGGACGCTAGGCGTGTACTTAAGCCAGGTAAACTGTAGGCTCCCCCTTGTCAGCTGTTATTTCGACCTTGGCACGCGCTGTGTGCGCTGCAGGACCAGAGCTGCTGTGTGATTTTAAAATACCTCGTTTTTCTATTTTATTTGGATTTATTTGCATTTCCCCTGCTTTTAAACCGCGCCTGGCCCTCACCTGCACTCTAACTTGTGGGAACTACACCGCTGTTGGGCGGGTCCGCATCCTCGCGTAATTGTCATCTTAGTAGCGCCATTTTGGAAGTACTTTGTGCCGTTTTCCGGCGCTAGCAGGTAGGCTTGACGCTCTAGTCGTCAGAAGGACGCTAGGCGTGTACTTAAGCCAGGTAAACTGTAGGCTCCCCCTTGTCAGCTGTTATTTCGACCTTGGCACGCGCTGTGTGCGCTGCAGGACCAGAGCTGCTGTGTGATTTTAAAATACCTCGTTTTTCTATTTTATTTGGATTTATTTGCATTTCCCCTGCTTTTAAACCGCGCCTGGCCCTCACCTGCACTCTAACTTGTGGGAACCACACCGCTGTTGGGCGGGTCCGCATCCTCGCGTAATTGTCATCTTAGTAGCGCCATTTTGGTAGTACTTTGTGCCGCTTTTCGGCGCTAGCAGGTAGGCTTGACGCTCTAGTCGTCAGAAGGACGCTAGGCGTGTACGTAAGCCAGGTAAACTGTAGGCTCCCCCTTGTCAGCTGTTATTTCGACCTTGGCACGCGCTGTGTGCGCTGCAGGACCAGAGCTGCTGTGTGATTTTAAAATACCTCGTTTTTCTATTTTATTTGGATTTATTTGCATTTCCCCTGCTTTTAAACCGCGCCTGGCCCTCACCTGCACTCTAACTTGTGGGAACCACACCGCTGTTGGGCGGGTCCGCATCCTCGCGTAATTGTCATCTTAGTAGCGCCATTTTGGAAGTACTTTGTGCCGCTTTTCAGCGCTAGCAGGTAGGCTTGACGCTCTAGTCGTCAGAAGGACGCTAGGCGTGTACTTAAATCAGTCATGCAGACGTGCAGCGGTCACGCGCTGCGGGGACGCCAGACTGACGCCGGAGTTACGCCAGAGTTCAGCCCGTCTGCGCCCGTCCACGCTGAGGACGCGCTGCAGGACGGGCTGGACCCTGGGACTCCCGGCGTTTCCGTGTCCCCCATCCGGGAGGATTTGTTGTGTACTCTTTTGTCCCTGAGACCCCCTGCGCTCTGCTGCCATCATCGGTTTAGACCCGAGGTATTGCTTCGGGCCCGTTCGTGTCCTTCCTGCAATATTTCTTTTACTTGCTCTACTCAGACCCGTATTCATCCTATCCCCTCTGCGCCTGCCAGTCATATCTCCCAATCCAAACAGGGATTCTTGATCAATGCACGCTCTTTGATCAAACATGGGATTGAATTTCACGACTTTGTTAGCTCGAGGCATCCCGACTTTAGTCTTTGTTACCGAAACGTGGGCTTCTGAGTCCTCTGGCCATGATCTGCTTTTGGCCATACCTGAAGGATACACCTTCCTAAGGTTAGATAGAGAATGCTGTAGAGGTGGTGGAATAGCCATTCTTTTTAAATCTACTCTCTCTTGCACCATAAAACCCCTATCGGTCCCTACTGATCCCTTTGAGGCACTATACTTTTGTATTTGCATACCCCGGCCAGTTCCTTTTCTGGTATTTTACTCTATAGGCCCCCCGGGTCCAGAGCTAACTTTTGCCCAGAACTTTTTAGAATTCTGGAACCTTATTTTGGCAGACCTCATCTCACCATTTTGGGGGACATCAATTTCCACTTAGAGGATTTGGCCTCGAAAGATACCTCCTCTCTGCTTAATTCTCTGGAGGCATGCGATTTTGTCCAAAGAGTTCTCCACCCGACTCACAAGGCGGGGCATATCCTTGACGGGATTTTTTCTAACGATTCTAGACTAGCTGTTGGAATGCCGGTACCAATCACCTGGTCTGACCACCTAGCAGTCCCATTGTCTCTAGACATTCCCTGCCCTGATGTTAACGTGGGCACTGGCAAAAAACAATCTAAAAGGAGCTTCAAAAACTTTACTAAGGAGGCTCTAGCCCCTTTTATTCTTAACATCAATATTACAACTCAGCGGAAGGTGGATGAGTCGGCCCAAGAACTCACCGATGCCATTACCAGAGCCGCTGACGAACTAGCCCCTCCTTCCTTGAAATCTGCAGCTCGACAGAAGCCAACGGCCCCCTGGTTCTCAGCCGATTTGAGGCTTCTTAGACAAAAATGCAGACAGAAGGAACGTGGGTGGCGTAAATCCTGGGATCCCAAAGATCGAGAAGGCTATAAGAGCCTATTACGAGAGTACAAAAATAGAGTCATTAAGGAAAAACAGGACTATTTTTCCAACCTAACCTGTTCTTTAACATCTTCTAAAGAGCTCTTTAAAATAGTGGATTCACTGTGCTCTCTCCAGGTACCTGACCCTGTAGTTGCTTCCCAGGAGCTATGTAACGATATATCAGACTTTTTCTACAAAAAGATAGATGATATTTACATAGCTCTACAGTCGCAGAGGAACTCTTTTAGTTCTGAGGATTTCTCTCGAATTAAACGACTGGAATCTTGGAATAAAAACTCCCCTCAGTCCCTTGAACATTTCCCTGCTCTTTCTTTGGAGGATCTTAATAGCCTGTTGGACAAAACAAAATCGTCTTCCCCACTTGATCCAGTTCCTCTGAAACAACTTAAGAACTGTAGAGAGATCATTCTTCCTCCGTTGCTGGAAGTAATGAATGGAGCCTTGGAACAGGGCATTTTTCCGTCACTTTGGAAGAAAGTCATTGTAAAGCCGCTGCTGAAAAAGACCACCTTAGACCCTGGAGTACTGAAGAATTTTAGACCCATCTCTCTGCTGCCGGCCCCTGCTAAGATGTTGGAGACCCATTTGAACCTTCATCTTTCAAACTTCCTTGATACCTCTGGTTTCCTGGACGGGTCCCAACATGGCTTTAGAAAGCTGCATAGCACGGAGTCTGCCTTGACGAAAGTCATGGATAACATCCGCAGAAAAGTGAATTTGGGTCAAACCACCGTACTGGTGCTGCTGGATCTTACAGCAGCATTCGACACCCTGTCTCCCCTTACTTTAACATCTAGGTTAAGGGAGGCAGGGGCAGAAGGACCGGCACTCAGTCTCCTGAGCTCCTTTTTATACCAACGAGAACAGCGTGTCATGCTAGGTGAGTACCTCTCCCCTGCTAAGTCTTTGCAATGTGGGGTGCCACAGGGGTCGGCATTGAGTCCGACCCTGTTCAACATCTACGTGGCCCCCCTTGCAAGACTAGTAAGATCTCAGGGGATGGAGGTAGTGTCGTATGCCGACGACACGCAGATTATGGTATCCCTGACCCACTCTGTGAACGAAACCGCATCGAACTTTAGGGCCTGCATGCAACTTGTTGCAGAGTGGATGATTTCCAACTCCCTAAAGTTGAACGGGGATAAGACAGAGGTCCTGGTCTTTGGCAAAGACCAGGGCATGTGGTCAGGTGAGTGGTGGCCTCCTTCTTTAGGTAGCTGCCCCATACCTACACAATCTGCCAGGAACCTTGGCGTCATCTTTGACACCCAGCTCTCCATGGAGCTTCAGGTCAACAGAACGGTGGCTACTTGCTGGGGCGTCATCAGGACCCTGAAAAGGATCGTCCACTATCTGTCCCCACAGGCACGGAAACAGGTGGTGATCGCCCTTGTTGGCTCAAGGCTCGATTACTGCAACTCACTGTACGCCGGGGCCAACAAGGGCCTGCTACAGCGTCTGCAGGTTATACAAAACGCGGCAGCGCGGTTTGCTCTCGCCCTGCCTTGGTTGGCATCTATGACCTTGGCGAGGAAGAATCTCCATTGGCTCCCTATTCCCTCAAGGATTACGTTTAAACTCCTCTGCCTAACATATAAGGCTTTAACTGCAGGCTCGGCTGATGCCCTTGGATCGCTACTCATTAGATACGTTCCGAGCAGATGTCTACGTTCCAGTGAGCTTAATCAACTGGTAACTCCCAGAGCCAAGAAGGCTAGATGGGGGAGCAAAGCTTTTTCTATACTGGCACCTCAGATGTGGAATTCACTCCCCCTGGAAATCAAGCTACTGCCAGTGAAGTGGTGTGGCTCACTGGTTAGAGGCGGCAGACCCGTAAGCAGAGGACGGCCCGGGACCAGGGTTCGATTCCCGCAGTGGCAGGGTCGTGGACCAGGGTCAGCGGGCTCGATAATTCTCGCCTCGGTGCCTACTCCAGTCAGGGACCACACTCGGCAACTCTGGGCATTAGCTTGCCTCATCTTCACAACGGCCCCCCAGACTGCCGGGGATGCTTGGTCGTACCTTAGAGATACCCATTAGGGACCATCTCTCAGGGTGAGCCAGGACGGGTTCCCCAGCGGTCGAAGCGCGGAGATACTCCTCTGGGAGTCGATTCTAGCGCTATATAAACCCACAATTAAATTAAATTAAATTAAATTAAATTTCCCTTGACCTCTTCAGGAAGTCACTGAAAACTTGGCTTTTTATTAATGCATACCAGTAAGCTCTGTTTCTGTCTGCTAACAGCCTGTTATTTGATTTAGGCGCCTTGACGCCCACTGGGCATAGCTGCGCATTATAAATGATATTTCATTCATTCATTTCATACACTGACTTCTCCCGAAACATACACCTATCCAGGTCTTCCGCCCACTTAGAAACCCGGGGCGGCTGACTGGCTCCCCACAACTGAGCGATATTTCGTTTCGCGACCATGCATGCCAATGTTACCCATTGCTTCCCATATGTATTCAGGTCCGTAGGTTCCCACACATTCAGCAGACATCTCCAGGCCTCTGGCCTTAACTCCACCCCCAGAGCACCTATCATCTCGTCATGAATCTTTGTCCAGTACTCGTGTACTTCCACGCAATGCCAGAGGATATGCATAAAGTTGCAGAGCTCTCCACACCCCCTTCGGCACGCACCACTTTCTATTAGGCCCATGGAACCTATGCAATATCTTTAATTGTACCAGACGAAGTTGCATCTGGATCGCAATCACTCTCGGAGAGGAGATCGCCTCCGTCCAATCTTCATCATCTATCTCCACCCCGTCAGCACTCCACTGTGTTCTAATATGTCCCAGTGGGTCCTCCATACGGTTAATGAGCTTTTTATATATTAAAGAAATTGTCTTCTCGGTGAGGTATCCATCTAACACACGATCTTCCAGAGGAGAGGCCTCAGTAAGTGCGGCGTCTCTAGGTATGTGTGTGAGGAGCGTGTGCCTAACCTGGAGGTACCGAAAGAACTCGCTATCATATAGGCTGTATTGCTGCTTGAGAGAGGCGAAGGTATGTACTGCACCCCCTCCCCACATATCTTTAATCTGTCTAATCCGGATAAGGTCCCACTTGTCAAATCCCTTGGTCTTTCACAAACTCCCTAGTGTCTCTGAATTCCATAGGGGGGTGGCCAATGTGAGTTTCCCTTCCCAGACAAGATATCTATTGGCCGTGTGCCACACGTGGACAGCATGCGCCGTTGGACCCAATAGGGAAAACCGCTTCGGTGTGGCATACAGTGCTCTGGTGAAGTCCCCTCCTGGCGCCAGACCACGGTCTATGGCATATCCTGGATCCCCTGGTGGTCCGTAAATAACGTGGTTCGCCGTCGCAAGCTGAGAAGCCCAATAGTATTTCCACAGGTCTGGCAGCCCAATCCCACCGCCGTACCACGGGAGAGTGAGCTTAGAAAATGATATGCAGGATCTTCCATCCCAGAGAAGTTTCCTCTGGAGAGTCTCAATCTCTTTGAAATAGGATGCTGGTACCTGGTCCATTGTATTCTGTAATACATATAGAAATCGGGGAAGGGCCATCATCTTAAACAGAACTGCTCTACCCAACAGGGAAGTGGAAGAGCATTCCAGCGCTCCATGTCCCTCTTGAGCCTGTCCAAGGGGGGTCCCAGAATATTGAGATATCGCCTCTTCGGGTTAGGTGTAATGTATATCCCAAGATATTTAAACCCTACCGGCTCAATCTGTATAGGGCATGACTGCGGGAGCACTGGCGGCTCGCCCCTGAGGACAAAGAGCACCGATTTCGACCAATTAATTGCAAATCCGGAATATCTTCCAAATATGGCAAGTACATCTAGAAAATTGATCAAGGAGTCCCTGGGGTTAGTGAGATAAAGGAGGATATCATCCGCATAAAATGAGATTTTATCCTCCCACTCCAGTGTCCACCGCTGACCTCATATCGATCGGTCCATCCAACCCATGCCGCCAGAGGTTCCAAGGCTAGAACAAAGAGGAGCGGGGACAGGGGACATCCCTGTCTCGTGCCTCGTCCAAGGGGAAAGTCGGCCGACTTATAGTTATTGACGATTACCCTGGCCAAGGGAGTAGCGTACAACAAACGTACCCAGCTTACAACTTCCAGTTCAAAGCCCATCTTCACCAATACTGCAAACAGGTAGGACCACTCGACCCTAACAAATGCCATGGTGGCGTCTAGAGACACTAGTACCGCTGGCTCATGAATGAACGGGGTGCTACCCAGTATCCTATGCAACCTATGCAGAATGAGAGCTGTGTTGCGGCGTGGCATAAAGTCCGACTGGTCTGGGTGTATCAAGCCGGTGATTAGTTTAACCAGTCTGGTAGCTAGTAGCTTTGCGAGGATTTTAGGCTCAGCATTGAGCAGTGAGATTGGCCTGTATGAGGAGCAGAGAGTTTTAGGTTTACCAGCTATGCGTATAACTACTATGTTCACCACCCGCTGGTCATATGGGAGTCGCCATCTCTCTTCACTTTCTGTTAACATGGGTCAGACATATGGGGCGAGTTTATGGGCATTTAATTTATACAGCTCTATTGTGATACCGTTTGGGCCGGTCACCTTCCCGGATCTTACCCCTCTCATCGCCTGTGTCACTTCATCATCTGTGAAAGGGGAATCTAAATACCCCTTATTGTCCTCTGACAGAACAGGCATGTGGATGTCTTTTATCATATCGCTGTTCTCAGCCTCCGTATATTCACTGACCGAAGTATATACACCTCTGTAATAGTTGGAGAACTCATATGCCACTGCCTGGGGGTCTGTGACCGTGATAGAACCCGCTCCTTGTAACTCTGGCTCAAGGCGCGACACCCACTCCCCACGTTCGAGCCACACAACAGTTTACCAGCCCTGTCTCCATGTTCATATATTCGGCTTTGGGTGGCCTTATTCTCAGCTACCGCCCAATCCTTGGCAAGGCTTCTGTACTCTTCCTGTCTTAATTTTAAAAGATGCATGTCCGCCGGAGCGGCCGTCCTGGCCACCAATTCTCCCAACCGAGTTACATCTGCCTCCGCCCGCTCGACCTCTGCCTGGTGCTTCTTTTTCTTCCCCACTATCAAAGACAGGATTTCCCCGTGGACTACTGTCTTATATGCTTCCCACGAGGACTGTGCCGATTCAATAGTACCTACATTTTCTTGGAAATAGCGATCTGAAATCTTGACAATCTCCCTCTTAGTCGGAGGGTCTCTCAAGTGCCACGCACTTAAAGGAGCCCCTCTTCCAACTGCCGGCTGTCCGAGATCCATACTCAACCACATGGGAGAATGGTCGGAGATTCCCCTACCAAGATATTGTGCCTCTCTGACTGTAGCTGCTAGGGCCGCCGGTATCAATATGTAATCTAGTCTTGACATGCTGTGATGCGCTGTGCATACATGCGTGTAGTATGTCTGTGTCGGATTACGTACCCGCCAGCTGTCCACAAGCCCCATAGTTGCTAAGACTTCTGATAGCCATCTATGTGCTGGTCTAAGTATTCAGGCCGGGTGTCTGTCTACCTCACCGGCTAGCACAGCATCAGAGGGCCCAGGGGCAGGGTGAGAAAGACAGCCCCCAGGTCACGGAAAGTATCAGATTGGAGGCCCGGCGGAACACAGATCGAGAAGAAGGTAACCGTCTTCCCTTCCCACTGACACGAGATTCCAATGTAGCGGCCCCTCCAGTTGGACCACGTTTCTTGGATTGTTAAAGGAAAGGAGTTTTTCACCAATATTCCTACCGCCCTAGACCCCGTGGTAAACCCAGCATGAGCCACCAACCTATAGCCTCCCCTATGGAGACCCATGCAGCGGTCACCTATGAGATGAGTCTCTTGCAATAGTACAACATCTGGAGAATGCCTTCTCATCAACTGATTAACCATTCCTCTCTTGATCCGGTCCCCAAGGCCATTTACATTCCAACTCAGCACCTTATCCCCGACCCCCTGCTAGGTGTCGACATTTAACCGACTTGAACTTTGTCCGACTGTGACCTCGCCCCTTCTATGCTGACATAAAATCCACATTGTCAATACAATCACTGCATTGGTCCCTGATTACAAAAAGGAAAAAAAGAAAATAAAAAACATAACACATTGCAAGCAATTCTTCTTCACAGCATTGTCTTCTGAGTCAAAAAATAATGAAGGAAAGTCTAAACCAGAACTTAAAACCTCCCTGGATCCCCACCCACCCTCCCTGCACCCCTGCATTCGGAAAAAGCCAATCCCCAACCAGCAGAGTGCCAGCCGCCCTAAACACACAACTTCCAAGCTACTAAATGTAGTAAACGACAGGGATAGCGGCATCCCGTACCCTCCCCCATACCCCACAGTTCAAGAGTCACTATTGTCCATCTGAGCCCCAATAACGTAGATACAGTTCAATGGTCCCCGGGAAGTTCTTACCAGGTCGCCTGTCGAGCCATGACCCAATAATTGCCCACCTGTAGAGAACTCGCATAGTGAGGCTGGGACTCACTCCTGTTCTGCGGCCGCCTCCTCCCCATCCCGACCTCAAAACCCAAAGCCGTTCTGGGGGTCGGCTATCAATCCAGTCGGATACTACATCTGGGTTATCAAAGAACCATGCCTTTCACTCAGCCTCCACCCGAAGACGTGCCGGGAACATCATGGCATACTTGTATTCTCTGTCTCGCAGCTTTTTCTTAACTGCGAGAAAATTGTGGCGTTGCTTCTGCACTAGTTGAGTGAAGTCGGGGAAGAATGAGAGTGTGGCATTCTCATATCCAAGAGGTCCTCCCTGACGGGCAGCCTGAAGGATAGCGTCTCTGTCCCTAAAATTGAGTGCCCTGGCAATCATGGGGCTTGGAGGCGCTCCGGGCCTCGGTCTCCCGCCCGGGAACCTATGGGCGCGCTCCATAGTGAAAAATTTCCCGATTCCCTTGGGCTTGAGATGTTGGAGGAGTAGCTCTTCCACAAACAGGTCGGGCCGGACCTTCAGCCTTCTCAGGCACTCCTAAGATACAGACGTTGTTGCGTTGGACCCTCCCTTCATATTCATCCAGTCTGCGCTCCACCTGATCATGTGATGATTTAAGGGTGCTCACTTCTCGCTGCAGCTGGGCAACATCGTCCACCAGGCTAGTGGTTTTGATGTCTAGTGATTTGACCTTACTCGTTAACTTTGGTCAAGTCAACACGAATAATATTAACTTCTATCAAGACAGTGCCTAGTTTGGTGTCTAGTGCCACCATCTGTTGCCTAAGAAATGATTTAATTCATTCTATCACCGCCATGAAGTCCGACAATGTCAGTTCTGTCCCTGGACTCCCAGAGTCTCCGCCACCCACTGTGCTGTGTCTAGTTTCAGATGGGGAGTCTTTTGGCATCGTGTAGCGATCAAGCGTGTTCGTTTGCACAGGTTTCAGTCCCTTTGTCCCCCTGGAAGAGTGCTTCTCTCCGTCCGTTTTAGTCGCCATTTTTAAAGCAACCCCTGTCCCCGGACCTCCACAATCGGGGAGTGGAGGGGGGCAGTGGCTGACCGTATACCACAGACACACCCAGGGTCCATGCACTAGTCTGCCAGGTCTCCAAAGAGCGACTCCACCATAACCACCAGGAAAAAGGGAGGAGGGGACCCCTAGATCAATCTGCAGCCTTCCGGCCCACTTCCGCACGGCCCGCCCCAGGTGCGGTGAGTCCCTGGACAGGGCTGCTGTGCCCCATTCCATGCTTTTCTTAGGCCCCGCGGGCCGCTCAGCGGTTTGACCCGGAAGCTCCAAAATTCAGGGTGGGCTAACTCCCATGTTGCTCACTTCTCGTGTATTGGCAGCGGAGGGAGAGGAGTGGAGCCCCCAATGGTCAGTGATCGTAGTGATGTGCAGCGTCCCAGGCCCTGCAAAATGTGTAGGACTCTCACTGCATTTTCATGGGCCCCCTCCACGCACCCCAGTGTCTCCAGCCAGCACCCCCGGGTGGAGAGGCTCCTTATTCACAGCTGCCCAAATACTGGCCGTCTGCCCAGTCTCGATCTCTCACCAAGGCTACCGCAATGCCCCTCAGCGCCCTCAGGAGTCCTTTATTCTTTTTTTTTTAAATCAAAGGCACCCGGCTGGGGCGGGGACGCCCTCCTCTCCCCCTGTCACTCGTCCCCCGTCCCCGTGGTGGGCTGCGCCCTGGGCACCGCCAAGTGCTGCTACTCCTGTGGCGTCCCTCCACAGGCTCCGATATCCACTCGTGAGCCTCTGCTTGGTGATGCAAGGGAGACCCTGCAGCGTATCCCACGGTGCACACTCCCCCACCACTTTCCTCCTTCGCCCCCTCGCCGACGTCGTTATTCACGGGAGGACACGGCCGGTGACTTCCGGCCTGGGTACCCGCTGTTGTTGGACTTGCAGATGGCCTCTTTAAATACTCCAGTCCTAGGCTTCAGGAGTGGAGCAGGCCGCGAGCTCCCTCGCCCATAACTTCAGAACGCGGCTTCTCTGGGATATCAGACTTGGCTCCCGGTGCACCGCACGTCTTCCCAGAGCCGATGCTGGGCTCAGATAGCAGGATGGATTTCAGGGTCGTGAGGTCGGGGAACGGCCACGCGGCCATCTTGCAGGGTGCAAAGTTCCTCCTCGCCAGAACAGGGGTTCTTAACCTTTTGACAGCTGTGGACCGCCACTGAATCAATACTGGAATTTGGGGAACCCCACTGAGTCATTATAAGAAGTCGGGGAGCCCTAGCCTAAGTAATTTCTATGCTTTGTACCTCCAAACAATACACACAAATATGTATACATGAAACAAATGCTGACTTATCGGAATCATTATTTTAATTCACGATCACATTTGGAAACGTTTTCAAATTTACAATGTGGCTTTCTTAATATTATTTAATTTTGTAAAACAGTTGCAGACACAATGAACAGGCCTCCCAGACTCCCAGGAGTCCTCAGACCACAGGTTAAAAACCATTGCTGTAGAAAGTTTATGCACACCCACCAGCCTGTGAGATTGCAAATATTCAAAATAGTTTCTCAGCTAATTTCCTTACTCGAAACATTGAGAGACTTACGGCAGTCAAGGGCACACGTAATTGAGGGCCTGATTCACGAAGGAACTTACTACTCATGAAGTTATCAGTGTGAAGTCTCCACATTCTTCGAGTGTCTTCTCTCGTGACGGAATCTCTGCATTGAGCACTGCAGTACGGAGATTCCGCCCCGAGTGTGCATATTCCGCCCCAAGTGCGGAGACTCAGCCCGAGTGTAATCGTAACTTTACGAGTCATAAGTCCCTTTGTGAATCGTGCTCTATGTTTCCACTGTGGGAATGCACAGACATCTCAAAATTGATTATGGTGTAAAGGAAGTAGTATCACCATGGCTCATTGAGTACTAATGTAATTCTTTATGGGGTATATGTATGAAAAAGGAATTTGTGATTCTCAAATTGCAATTTTCGGTGAATCGCAATTTTGGGAAGCGCAAAATGGGATGTAAATAAAAAAAATCGCACAATGTTTGCGATTCCCAAAAATTCGCAGAATACGTTTGCAAACTCGGTATTAGCGATTCCTTATTTGCGAATTTGCAAATAAGAAATCGCAAATCTAGTGGATCTGCAATTCAGGTGCAGGTTGATGACATCACACCCAGGAAGTGTGACTGCTCATGCAGTTCCAGATTGCCTGAGGCTGTGTGAGAGGCTGGGAGGAGAAGCAAACCACTTTGGACTGCAACACCACCCAAACCAAATGGATCCCCTGGAGAAGGATAAGGAGGAGTCTGGGAGGAAAAGGAAGCATAAGTTCAGTGAGAGGGAGCAGGAGGTTCTAATTGAAAAAATGGTCCTTAGCCATGAGTTGCTGTTTGGGTAAAAATCCCTTCATGTGCCAGAATCCCAAAAACATATGGCTGGACATCCAGGCAAAGGTCAATGCCATCGGTGTTACCCAGTGCTCCCTTGCTGACCAATGCAAGCACTGGTATGATATGCTCTCCAGGCCTAAGGACAAGGTGGCAACGAGGCTTGCGAAGACGAAGAAGACTGGCGGGGGAACATCCACTGAGACTGAATTCACCCCCATGAGGAGTTGGTGGAGTCCACTCTACAGCCTGAGAGTATCAGTGATGTGGCTGACATCGACAGCTCCGACCCTCCAAACATTACACAAGGTAAGATGCATGTCAAATCAGCCCTGACACATTACCAACTCAATCACACACTCAGGAATGCACCAACTAGAAAGTAACAATGCAACTCCATTCCACTTGTTCCAGCACACCCAGCAATGCATCATGGGAGATGTATTCACGTACATAATACAGTGGAGCAATGAGACACAGCAATGTAGAATCAGTAGAAGTAAATTAGTAAAGGCAAAAAACGCTAGACAGTACTTAGCTAATCAAAATGAAAAACTTTAATCAGTGAATAATGTGAAGAAGAACACACAATTAAAATGCGCCTTTTCATTACAGTTCAACCTGAAACACAGGATGACAATTCAGCAGCTGAGGAGGCAGCACACACAGAGGACCAGGCAGGGCAAGACGACACAGAGCAGATGACACTGCCAACACCTGTCCCACGGAGACAGCCTAAGATTTTGCCTCCACTTCCACTGTTAGAGGGAGAACCAGAGTCCATAGGGGATGAGGCCTAGCCAGACCAGGAACAACATGCACAACAGGTCCACTATCAGCCCCCTGTGCACCATAGTGAAGAAACATGCAAGAGACGCAGGCCAAGGGCACCCAACAGCGCAGCTGCTGTAGAGGATCCTACAGTATTTTCCGGCCTAGAAGGCACAATGGTTAAGGTACAGTGCCTGCAAACAAAATCAATGAGGTCAATACACAGGCAGCTGGTGTCTGTTAACCATAACCAGGATCAAAGACATGCAGTTACTTACTGTCCTCTCACTTCAGGCCTTCACTGTATGTTAGAGTGTTAGACATGCATTTACCTAGCAGGTAGCCCTCACCAAATTCGCCACCAGTGAAACGTGTGTATATCCCACTGTGTCTAAATATAAATGAATCGTGTCTACTGAAAGGGTATTTTGCAACTATATCTGTTATGAATAATTTAGCATTGCAGATGACATGTATATTAATGAAATGATATGATTTGTGCTTCCTGAATGCTTGCTCATTGTTTGAGGGAGGTGAGAGGGCTACATGGGTTCCATTTATGCAGCCAATGACATGGGGACATTGGGCAATCTGGTAGAAGTCCTGTTTTGTTTGCTGTTCTGCCTGTTGTGTGGCGGGGAATTGGATATGATGATGTAACCTCTGTATCATTGCATCCAAGAATGCATGGAAGAAGCGTGACAGGTAACTCTGGGAGATCCCTCCTGCTGATGCTATCACCCCCTGGAAACTCCCTGATGCCAGTAACTGCAGTGAACACAGGACCTGCACATGTGGTGGAATGGTTTGGGTCCCATGTTCAAACATGGGTTTTAGCTCAGCAATCTAGTCCAATGATGGTAGCTGAGCCCAGCCTATATTTCTCATGGATCTCTTCCTCTGTCTGCTGGAACAAAGTGATGCGCACTATGAATATCCGTTCCTGTCGCCTCCTTCTCTGTGCTGCAGTTTGAATTTGCATCCTCCTGGCTATCACATACAGCGCTGCCATTGTGGAAGTTCATGTTGTATTGTGCGCCAGTTTAAATAGATTGCACCTGGTTACCACCTGCTTTGAGTTGGTGGTAAAATGAATGTGCAAAAGTGCGAATTTTGTAAAATTGCAATTTGCGACTATTTTAATACGTAACTTTGCAAATTCGCAATTTGCGATGACACTGTTTGCGATTATCGCAAATAGCATGTCTCTATTTGCGAAATTGCAAAAATTGGTTGCAGGTTTGAAGTGTCGCAAAATAGAGATTTGCTAATTTTGCTAATACCTATTTTGCACTGCGATTGTCTGTTATACATCAGAGGTGGCTATTTTGCCATTGCAAACACTGTGTTGTTTGCGATTCGCAGTGTTTGCGACCTCAAAATAGCTTGATACACATGCCCCTAAGTATCCTAAATTGCCATAAATCTACACTAAAATGTGGATGAACATTTACGGATGTAGGAATAAATATGTTTGTGAATCAAGCCCCTAACAATTTGTGGATTCAAGAAATAGTCTGCAGCCTCCCTTTTTTATGATAGGCACTTGAAGTTCAGAACTTATTCCATTTAACAGATATATATTTCATCCACCACAGTACAACTCCGGAAGACAATCCTGGATCAACAGTTTCCCATGTTCATAAGAATTTACAATAAAAGATTTAAACTCAAAATGACAGTATAGAGAATTCTATCTCTATACTATACGTTATTAAATAGCTTCCTTTATTTTAAAATTCCACTTTTTACAGTCTTTGAGGAAAAAGGCTTTTATTTTTTGCACCAGTTCCTATGTTCTGAACAGAGAAAGGGCCTTTTCACTCTATACCAACGATTGTGGTAAAATGTGGTAATACAAAACTGGTCCCTTGGTCTGAGCCTGGCATATCATGGGACACTTGATTGTGTTATCGGAAAGTGAACCTATCTCCTCTGATAGTGTGTTCATTGTTTAAATACATTGATGGAAAAAGGCCTAACTTGCTCCTCTGCTTTGTCTGTCTGTGTGTTAGGCTTTTCCACACACAAGTTACTTGCGACATGCAGGCTTCATGCCCGATAATCTATTGTATAAGAATATTTTACAATGTTCTTGCTGTGCTGATGGAAATTGTAACAGTCTGCTGGAGGACATCTGTCTACGTCTAAGTTCCAACTGAATGGACTTAAGAAAAAAACCTGAAAATTCTCTGCTTACAGCTCACATTTTAAACAATTAGACCAAGGTTGGATCAATACTTTAGGACCGTAATTCCTCTTTATAGCTCAACTATTTGAACTGTACCTTTTAGTCCTCTCTTATGTTTATGTGATTCACTTAGTTGATTGATTGATTGATTTGGGGTTTATCAGCATGCAAATACCCATACAAAGGTTGTCCTAGTGCTGGAGGAAGAGAGCAGATGGAGCATAAGTTAGATTAACTTGCAAAAAAGTGGGCTTTCAAGAGCTTCCAGAAATGTTTCTGAGATTGCTGGGCTATCTAAGATGGAATGGAAGAGAATTCCAAGCCTGGAAGTGACCAAGCAGAAAGATTGGTGACCATTGGACATTTTATGATACCGGGGTGGACAGAAGATTAGCAGAGCGGAGAGTTCTTGATAGCATATGTTATTTGAAGAGATGAGACACATACCCAAGGTAGGTTGAAAAAGGGCTGTGTAGCAGAGAGCTTTAAAAATGAATCTTTTAGAGAGGGGCTGCCAGTGAAAGGAGGAAATATGGGCCCTGATTCACAATGGTAACCTTACACTTTTGTGTAACTGAACAATTGTTTGCTATTCATGAAGGTATTTCACTAGTAGTATCTTTAGGACTGCAGAGTCTCCACACATAAAAATATAGGACTATTTCTGAACCTTTTACTGAGGCTGACTTAAACATGCAGCTGCATTTTGGATGAATTACAGGTGTGCCAGAGAGTAGGCTGGGCAGCCTACATAGATGCAATTACAATAGAATGTGGGTCTAAACGAGGAATATTTGATGATCATCGTCAGTGAGAAGCAAGCGATGGATGGTCTTTTAATATGGATTGAAAAATAAAAGTTGGGCTCTAACATGACTGTTTGTGAGCTGGTTCTGCAGTAGTAAAGGGGAAGGAGAAATTGTCCAGCCATCAAGCAAATGTCCACGCAGTGGGATTGCCAAAAATCTTGCCGTTCATCTTGTGAAAGTTGAGTTTGTGGGTGTTGTTATTCATCCAATTTGCGATTCCCCGCAATAAGTCCTTGAACTGGTTTTGATGGAGGGTTCTGTTACCATCTAGGCAAATAATTAGTTGTGTCTCATCTGCATATGCATAACAGCTCATGTTGGAAGACTGAATGAAAGAGGTGAGAGGTGATGCATAGAGACTGAAGATAATACAATTTAGGAATGAGCCCTGTTGCACTCCAATAGAAGCAGTGAAAGATTTACCAATTTACATGGGGCCGGGATTTAGTGGGGTGCTGGGTTTAATAGTGCTGATTTTGGAAAGAACAGTGTTTATCGTTGGCAATGTAAAATAAGACAGCACGTCAGAATTGATCAAAGAAGGACTGCATGGCCAAGGAGAGGTGGATTAGGAAACTTTTAACTATGGTTGCAATCTTAGGACCTGATGTACAGATCAACGGAGATCCCGCCAGCCGTATTACAGGTACCATGGGTTATAATGTGTTAGATCTGACAGCCTTGGGGTGGCCTTCCTTAACTTTCTGCCTGCCTCTCTCCATTTTTCTGAACATATTTTTGCTGGTTTAAGGACTCTGCGCACTTTACAACTGCTGACTAGTACTAAGTGCTTATGCTCTCTCTCCTGAACATGGTAGCATTGGCTTCTTTCCAATTGGCATATTTAATGTACTCCTAAGTCCCAAGTAAAGTGCACTACATGTGCCCTGGGCCTGTACATTAAATGCTAACAGTGGGCCTGAAGCACTCATTGTGCCACTGCAATTAAGTAGCGCTCTAAATATGGCTCAGGCCTGCCATTGCAGAGAGTGTGTGTGCAATTTTAAAATGCTACTTAGACTTAGCACGGTAACCCTCTTGCTAGGCCTAAACCATCTCTTTTTATACATATGTCACCCCTAAAGTTTAACCCTGCCTCTGTCTAACCCACAGGGCAGGGTGCCATGTATTTAAAAGTCAGGGCATGTAGTTTTAAGTTTTATATGTCCTAGTAGTAAAAAAACGTCCAATTTCATTTTGCACTACTGCAAGACCTAGCTCTCCCATAGGATAACATTGGGATTACCTTATTACATCTTTTGAGTGAAATCCCCAGTTGTGAAGAGATGAAGTTTGGGATCACTGAACTCACAAATTAAAATCACAATTCATGGTGAAGTTGGAATTTAAATTCCAGTTTAGCAAATGCCACATTTAGAAAGTTGGCCTTTACCTTACTTTAGACATTTGGGACCAGATGTAGGTAATTCCGATTTACCGACTCTTAAATACCGAATCATACCGATTCGGTATTTAAGAGTCGGTAAATCGGAAGGGGGCAGATGCAGGTAATTCTAATTTGAGAATTACCGAATCTGTATGATTTGGTATTTACCGATTCGGTAAATACCGAATCAGTATTTCCCATTGATTCCTATGGGCTTCAAGGAATCAATGGGAAATACCGATTCGGTATTTACCGAATCGGTAAATACCGAATTCTGCAAAGGTGCAGGGGGTGTCACTTTGGCAACCTCTAGCACCCCAAGTACAGGCTTGTGTGCCATGTGGCACACAGACATGCCCTAAGGACATGCCTGTGTGTCACATGTCACAGGTGTACATGCACAGATGTGCATGTACACCTGAATTCGATATTTTACCACCCAATTGGATTGGGTGGTAAAATACCGAATTCTGAAGGCCTGTAGCACTGTAAACAGTGCTACCTACATCTGGAATTTACCGAATCGGTCAAATTACCGATTCGGTATTTTACAGAATCGGTAAATTTACCGATTCGGTAAATTTACCGAATCTGTAAAATTAAGGGCCCTACATCTCAAAATCCAATTACAGGTCGGTAATGGCCAAATTCGGCCGTTACCGACCGGTAATTGGTGACCTACATCTGGCCGTTGGTGCCTTCAGCCTGTGTCTGGAATACACATCTAAGGTGGGTAACAGCTGGCTTCCGTATTCCCTCTAGACAGTCACACACAAAGAAAGGGTAGGCATGCCTGAGTGGTCATCTGCGTGCAGATGAGCCATCCTGAGCAGATTGGGAGGGAGGAGCTGACAATTACATCTGAAAGGGCTATGTCCTGTCCCCACACAAAGGATTGATTACCCCTTGTAGTGTGACTGGAGCCAGGGCGAGAGGGAGAACCTCTCTACACTTCAAAGTTTATTTGACTTATCCCTCACTTCAAAGGCATCACTGGGTATAAGTACTGAATCTCTGACACCATGACTTCAGTACACTTCTGGCCATGTGACTACTCTGCCAGGAAGGAGATCTGCTCTGCTGCTGAAATGACTGACACTTTGCTGGACTGCTGCATTGCTGGACTCTTCCTTGCTGTGCTCTTGCTGATCTGAGCTGCTCTGATGCCTGCTGTTCTGCTGCCTGGGTGAAAAGGACTGGACCTGCATCACTTGAACCCAGAGTGACTCCAAGGGCTTGTTGGGTTGCCTCTTGTTCCCAAGTCTCAGGGATATCAAAGACTTGAACCGCATGCATCTGCACCTGGACTCTGCAAGCTGTCAGTGTGCCCTGCCAAATGGTGCCACCCCTGTCCTGGACCTTGGAAGTGAGGCCTAAGGTGGTTTTTCATCCAGAACCCAAGCATTGTCATCGGAACTGGCACTTCTGGCCTTTGCATGAGTTCTAACAAGTGAATCCTCATTGTTGCATGGAGTGGGCCAGGCACATCTCCCTTGGAACCAGTGTGGGCTTGGGCTTAAGAAGCGGTACACCAGTGTCTTTCAATGGTTTGATCATCCTTTTGACTTTTATTGTATCTTTTGCATACCATAGAGTGGATGGGACACATCCATAAGTTTCATATTGCTTGAGAGGTATGCTTTCATCATCCATTGATGTAATCCAATTATTAAAAGAATGTAGCCAATTGGTTAATATCTGCATTCATCCTAGATGCAGTTTCATTGACAAGAGAGGACACATAATATTTAGTTTATGCCACGGTATTTTGAATATTGAATGAGAGAGGTTGTGGATGAACCTGGAGATAATAGACAAGAGAATGGCGAAGGGATGACTGTGTGGTGTTTATGCAAGGAAGATTTTATTTTTTATTTTAAAATTCACAACCTCTGGTTAACCAAAGTTCAGATCGAAAGTATGTCCCACTACATGCAAAGGCCCCTGAACAGTGAGAGCAGGTTCAAAGCGGAAAAGGAGGTGGCATGACTACTGGCTAAGTCCTTGTGCAATAAACTTATCAAGTTTTAAACAGATGGACGACAGAGGTAATCTAGCCAGGCGATCAACATATTAGCAAAATGTTTCTATTATCACTACGATTCAGGTTAAGATTAAGTAGCAGATATTTAGCATTGGGAGAAGTCCAGATGGAAAAAGAGGTAATGTATAACACGGTTTTATAGGTCACCCTGAAAAATCCACCCTGGGCGGGAAGGCTGTTGCAGTACAAAATGTGATAATCTGTAAGAATAGCAAGGGCAAGGTCACGCCCAGAATGTTTTTAAGCCAGGTCTTTGTAATACACATAATGGTAGTCCATGATACAATCATGGTCTTTGATAGTGTGGATAATGAGTGAATGAGTATTAAGGAAGGCGCAAGAGAGGTACCTCACTGGGGGATTATGAAAATGGTAGTGATGGGGGCTATATAAAGCAGAACAAAGGTTGGGAGAACTATCATTTATGGGAGTGAAATCGGGTGCTGGAAGCAAAGACAGCGGGTGGGTAGGTAGGTAGATCAGTGGGAGTAGAGGTCCGCAGGTGTGAATGTACGAGTGAAAGAATGAAGTCTTTAAAACATAATTGTCAGCAGAGGGAAAATGTTCAGCTTCTCTGGGAATGAGCCAAGCCAGAGCACGGATGGGCATAGACAGATTGCCTTAGGCAAGCCTTTGGCACACTATCGAAGTACCTGCTGCCCATGTGTGCTGCACGTCCGTGCCAGCATAGGCCTGAAATAGGTTGAGAGAAAATGGTTAAGATGTGCATGGCTGGTGGGCAGAGCCAGTCTCCTTGGAAACACAACTGAAAGCGAAGGGCCAGTAGCTGGACCGCTACCTCCAGCTGACACTCTCAAGTAAAAAAGGAGTTCAGTGTCCTGCGCAGATACTGGGAAATCAAATGTAAGGCAAAACGATTTCTAAAACCAACTAAAACCTCCAGGCCAAAACAATAAATAAAGCAGGCAGATCATGTCAAATCAGTGCTATTCAATGGCAGTGGTCCAACTTCTGTTACAAAAATAAAATAAAGTGATCAATATCTTTATGCATCATTTTAACAGGACGAAGATAAAAGGCTGGTCAAAATTATATTCTACACTCCACCCTCTAGTAAAGAGGTTCAAATATACATAGTAGATTTGGATCCCTACTGTAGGGACTAGGTAATGATTAAGGACTTGGCTTCCTTTGGAGACGGCTATAGGTTATTGACAATTTGAAGTACAACAGTGCAGCTCTGTGGTGATACAGACACATTTGGAATACGAATTCCAAACATCAGGGAGGGAACACAATGGCACACAATAAAACCTGGCTATAGCAGTCAAGCCTCCTTTTCAACAATCATATTTCAATGCCACTGCTACTATCAGTGTCCCTCCAATTAGTGGCATTGCCGCCACTCTGCAACTCACAGCATCCTTTGTATTGAAATAGTGGAAAGGAAAACATCTTTTGAGTATATCACCTTTCGGTTGCACACATCTTTCCATAGAGTTATTAAATAGGCCACTTTCTTTTATGTTATGGATGCCCTTTTTGGCACTCGGTGCTGAAAGGCTTCTCGGTGAGTGCAAGAAATAGAACAATGACACTAGTGAAACTTAACACACTCTGGGAGTGACTTGTGAGGAAGTTGCAAAGGTTTTCAACTGCCACTGAGACAAATGGTGCTGACCTCAAGCATAGTTTGGATAATCATTATTTCTCATCTGACTATTGACTTACGAATATATAGAAATCAGCTGCAGGACTGTCTTCTGGTGTCCCTTTTCTTTCCTTGAGGCACTGACAAGATTGTGCTCCAGTGAAAAGTCACATCGGGATACCATGATTGCAAAGTCTTTGCTTGATCGGTATCAGTGTGTGGGGTACTTACAGAGCATGAATCTGACTGTAAAGAGTAAGAAAAAGTTGGTTTCTTCTAGGACTATGCAGCATTTCGGTAATGCCTTACACAAGTACCTACTTGTGCTTGTAGAGCTGTGCCTTCAATCCCTTCAGGAGCTGTGTGAGAGAGGAGTTTAATGAGGTAAATAGTGTTGCAATACGTTGGTGTCTCCTCCATGTCACCATTTTGTACTTTCTTGCTAAAACCTGGAATATTCTGTACCTGAAGCAGACTACCAGAAATATTGATAATGCTTGCCTGGTAATGTGGCATTTTGAATTGAATCACCATGTGACACAGAAGACTTTACAAACAATTTGACCTGACAGTTGAGTTCTTTGAGAGTCATGAATATACTCTTGAATTTCTTCAAACATTGTTCAGACAAGTTGCCACATGAAGAATGAAGTTCATTGTGGTCAAGTGGGAGCTGAAATATATAGTAAGTCGTGTGTTGCCTCATCAATATGCAAAAAGGCTTAGGCTTGGACATTAGTTCTGATATCTGATTCAGGAGGGCAGGGCTTTTCTCTGCAGAGTACAAGTTTTGTGTCAGGCAGTCTTTTGCTCTCTTTGCAATATTTAGCCTTGAAACTAAGGATGCTGCTAATATAGCATCTTAATTAGAAATGTTTGCCTATTATGAAGCAAAGTTATCAATGTTCACTACAACGAGACATCCTTGCATATTTTCCTACATGCTGTCACTGTTGATGAGCACAATCTCTTGCTTCAAGTACTTGATCTTCAAAAAGGCTTTCGATATTCAGGCCAGAGTTGACGTTGCAGCAAATGATGTCTCACAAAGAGACCAATGTGTATAGCTTGGTGTCGCCAGCTGGCTGAATACAAGTTTGCTTGTCAGGAACATGCCAAAGGAGTTTCATTTAGACACTGGAAATTGCGGGAGAGAGAATGGAGTCTTTGGGATCACTACACGATACTGAGATGTGCTCAGAAAAAGAATAACTCAAAAATCAAAATCTGTTGACCATCTATGATGCAACTACTTCTGGATGATGCTGCTAAGGTCCATTTTTGAGGAGAGGCTGCTGAGAAGGTATTGATTGTTGTTAGACCTGACATCATTGGCTTGAGTCTCTCCTCCAGTTTTTTCTGCTTGCCTCCACTGTTTTACGATGTTTTGCTGGTATATGCTTTGGGCGTTGTGCCACTGCTGATCAGTGCCACAGCGCAAGTGCTCCCTATGTTAAATTGATGTATCGATTGTGTCCATGTTTGGCTTATTTGGTTTACTATCAGTCCCTAGTCTAGTGCACCAGGAGTGCCGGGGCTTGTAAATACAAATGCCGCTCGTGGGCTTGCAGCACGTGTTGTGCCACCCACAAGAGCGGCCTCGTAAAAGAATGTCTCTGGGTCGGTCATTGCGATACCCACGTGCAGCCTAGTGCTGTCACGCGGGCTGCGCAAGTATACTTACTTGCCAGCCCCTCAAACCTTCCCTTGACTTCATGTTAGTCACCCCTATGGTAGGCCCACGGGCAGGGTGCATTGTAAGTATAAGGTAGGACACGCCTGACCAAGTTGGCATGTCCTAATAGTGAATTACAGCCATCTTCGTTCTTCACTATTGCGAGGTAGCCTGCTCTCCATTAGTTAGAATGGGCCGCCGGGATTATTAATGCTATGATCCTAGCTGGCTCGGGGAGCATGGCGCAATGTCGAGTTTGGTATCCCTGAACTCGGGGTTTAATTACGCATCCGTTGGTGTGGATGGTTTTTGGACTCTGGGTTTGAAAATAGCACTTTTAGAAAGTGTCTATTTTCTTGTCTAACCATTTCTGGTTTCTGCTGGTCTTGCGTGTGTGTGACAGGAGCTGGGTGGCTCCACAGGTCTGGATGAGTCAGTGTGGGATGAGTGGGACATTTGCGTTGAGAGTAGGGGGAGAGTAGTTGCTGATAGCCTGCCCTGCCTGATACAATGCCAGCTCCACCTCCTGCCAAGTGGCTGATGTCTCTGTGCCTGCCATGGACGATCCTAGCCCCACCTCCTGCCAGGAGGCCGATAGCTCTGCTCCTGCCAGTGACAATGCTGGCTCCACCTCCTGCGGGGCGTCTGAGTACCCAGCCCTGCGCAATGAATAGGCCAGGTGCTTCCGCCTGGCTCCACCCACAACAGACCCAGGATGTTGGGAAATTCCCCTGCATGGACAAAGGGATCAAAGCCAAAAAGGGGTATAAGAGAAGGACCCCTGAACCAAGAATTTAGATCACTTCTGACAAGGAAGCCTGTAACCAAGGACAAGAGGCCTGCTGATCTAAGGACTTGCCTACCCCTTCTGCCAGTGTGCTGTTTGCTGGGGGGAATCCTGCAGTGCTTCTTTATTTTTGCCAAGGAACCAGGAGAGAGGAACTGTGTGTGTACTCTCACGCTTGCTAAGAAAATGTCCAAGGACTGGAAGAGTGCCAGTCTCCTGCTGAAGTCACAGGGCTAAAGGACTTCATCTGCTTAAAGTGCTATTTGCTGGAACCTGTGAATCCAGCACCTCTGAAAGAACCAGCAATCTCGACGCCGACGGACGTCGCCGAATCCATCTCGACATCGTGAGTAACGGCTCCAGTGTCCCGCTTCCTTGACGCCGGCCGCCGGGCCCGATCGACGCCAGCAGCAACGCCAGTGAGTAGTGAGTTCGGCTCCAGCTCCAAAGGGCCTCGTGTCTGCACCGCTGCTGATCGCATCGACTGCGTGCCCTCTCAACGCCGTGACACGTGGCAACCGCATCATCGACAACGACGCCTGCTGAGGCCTGATCGACACCGAAGATGCGACGCCGGATTGCTCGACGCCGCTGATCATCGTGTGCTTCCTTTTCCAAGGTACTGTGTTGTTGGGGGTCCGTGTGACTCCGGGCTCGACGTAGCGCTCCTCGCGGTCGACGCCGAACCTTTGGATTAACTTTGCCTCGACGTCGTGTAGCCCCCGCGTGGGTTACCTTGTTGCTAAGAACTGTGTTTCCAAGAAGAAGATTTGCTTTGATACGAAAAGACTTTGAGCCAAAGAAGAAACTACCTTTGAACTATTTTTCCCTTCCCAGAGTATTTATCAAGATTGTGTATATTTTTGTCGTTATTTGGTCTTGTGCTAAGCCTTATATAAAAATACTTATTTTTACAATACTACTGTGTCGTGTCCATTTGTAGTGTATTCACTTTATTACTGTATGTGGTCATAAATGCTTAACGCACAGCCTCCGAGATAAGCCTATCTGCTCTGCCAAGCTACCGAGGGGGTGAGCAGGGGTTATCAAAGGGTGTGATCCCCTTGCCCTGACTAGAAAAGGTGTGTCCCTATTTGTCAGAAGTGTATACCTCTGCCAACTAGAGACAGCCGGTTCTAACATTGGTGGGTCAGCGGTGAGGATTTGAACTTTGCATTTATGACCCATGTGCAGTGATTAGTGTGCGCTACATAGTGAAAGCAGACCATAGCGCAGTCACAATCTACTTGGAAGGATCCTATTTTTGGTTCTCCGCTTTTCTGAAGCTTGATTTTTTTAACACTGCCAGTTTTGACCATGAGTGACACCGGAGTCACTACCCCTGTTGTTGTCGTGGAGGAATTCGACAGAGCGAAGATAAACGACTACGGCTTGAAGGAGCTGAAGTCCTTTTGCAAGCAGTTGAAAGTGCCTACCAAAGGCATCTCGCGAAAAGAGGAATATCTCAAAGCATTGCAGGCCTGGTTGGAGGCCAGAGATCCCACTGATCCGGTGGTGGTACCGCCAGTGGAAGGGGAAGAGGAGGCGCCAGCGAATGGGCCTGAGTCCTCTCCCGGAAACAGTGTTTCCTCCAAAGGTCTTTCCCCTGAAGAACGAGAAGAAAGGGCGAAGAAGCGTGCATACAACATGGAAATGGCAAGGCTGAAGATAAATGGGCAGTTGGAGTTAGAAAATGCAAGAGGTAGAAGAGAAGCTGATTTGGAGACCAAAAGGTTAGATTTTGAAAGAGAGAAGTTAGCTTTGGAGCGTGATACCAAGTTGAGGGAGTTGGACATCCAAGCTAAGAAGTTAGAATTGAATCCCTCTGGTGGCAGCATCCCATCTGGGCCTGCAGAAAGTAGGTTTTATTTTCCCAAAGGTGTGATAAAAGATTATCATAGGAACGAAGATATTGGTCAGTGGTTTAAAGCATATGAGTTAGCATTGTTGGCCCACCAGGTCCCTGAGAAGAATTGGGGAGCGGGGTTGTGGGGTTGCTTTGTGAATGAGGGGAGAGATACCCTGTTAGACATGCCTGTTGAGGATAGGATGTCGTATGCTCATGTGAAAGATGCTTTAATGTTGCGGTATGGCCTAACCCCCGAGAAGTACAGACAAGCTTTTAGAGAATGTAAGAAGTTGCCTGGTACTACGTGGGTTGAATATGTGTCTTATTTTTGCAGAGCCATGGATGGTTGGGTAAAGGGCAGCAAGGTGGAAAGTTATGAAGCTCTTTATGATTTGTTTGCTTGGGAGCATTTGTCTAATAACTGTTTTCCAGAGCTGCGCCAGCACCTTATTGATAGCAAGATATCTAACCCTAGAAAACTTGCTGAGGAGGCGGACCGCTGGGTCAGTACCAGGGTCCACAAGGGTCCAGTGGGAGACTCAGCCAAAGGTGGGCAGGGTCCCCAGCAGAAGAGTGGGGGGGGCAAGGGTAAATAGAAGGAGTCTCAGAAAGGGCCCCAAAGTAATCCCCAAGGGAACCAAGGGAAAGGTTCCCAGCCTCCCCCTGAGAAGAAGCCAGGGGCCCCGACGGGTAAACCTGTTCATAGGGGCCCCCTAACCTGCTACGGTTGTGGGCAGGTGGGGCACCGGTATTATGACCCCCAGTGTCCCAAGAAGAATTCGGATGCACCGCCGCGTGCACCCCCCCCCCCCGTCAGTTGGCGAGTGTAGCCCTGGGAGGGGAGGAGATGGTTGTCCCTGGTGGGAGGGGTCCCGCAGAAATGTCCCTGGTCTCGCTAGGAGACATGGAAATGGTCCCTCTACCCCCTCTGCCTAGTAACATTAGTAAATATAGGCAGTGGGTGACCATTAATGGCCATAGAGTGGAAGCTCTCAGAGACACCGGAGCGAGTGTGACAGCTGTCAAGTGTCACTTGGTGTCCAGAGAGCAGGTGGTTCCCCACGCATTCTACCCTGTGATAGCTGCTGACAACTCCCAGAAAGAGTGTGAGGTAGCTCAGGTTTCCTTTGAATGGGGGGGAGTTTCAGGTACTCTTCAAGTTGCTGTGAGGCCCGCCATGCCTGTCGATTGTCTCCTGGGCAATGATTTAGAAGACTCCCCTTGGGCTAAGGTGGAGAGGGAGACGCATTTGAGAATGTTGGGCGTGCCAGAGTGGGTGTGTGCAACCACTCGATCGATGACAGCGAGTAAGGGTGTTGATGGGGTCCCGGAGCCTGAAAGTACGGCCCAGGAGCCAGCTGTGAAGAGAAGAGGCAGGAGGCGCGGGAAACCGGCCCCCGTAGTTCCCGTGGTCCAGGAGGAGGTAGACCCTGAGGGGGATGCCCTGGAGCCCACAGGGGAACAAATTGCCGAACTGGGAGACCTGCCCGAGCTGACCTATTGGCAGCAGGATGGTGGTCCCTCCAGGGAGGAATTCTGTGCCGAACAGAAAGAGTGCCCTTCTCTTGTGGGTATGCGGCAGCAGGCCTCAGCCCAATCCTCAGGTGATCAGTCGGGGTCACATTTTGTGTACTGGGAGAACGACCTCCTGTATAGCGAGCCTAAGGCTGCTGAGCCTGGGTCAGCCCGTGTGCTGGTGGTACCCCAGCGCTTCAGAGCCTTCCTACTGGGTTTGGCTCATGACGTTCCGTTAGCTGAACATCTGGGGCAGGACAAGACCTATGACAGGCTTGTCACCCATTTTTATTGGCCTCAGATGCGAAGGGATGTAGACATCCATTGTAAGACTTGTCACACTTGCCAGGCAAGTGGGAAAAACGGAAGGAAGCAGAAGGCTCCCCTCCAGCCTTTTCCAGTGGTCAGTACCCCCTTTGACCGGGTGGGTATTGACATTGTTGGGCCCCTGGACCCCAAGACAGCCCTGGGCAACAGGTTCATCCTGGTCTTGGTGGACCATGCCACACAGTACCCGGAAGCCATCCCTCTCCGAACAGTGACGGCCCCCGTGGTGGGACGGGCACTGATGGGTGTTTTCTCCCGGATGGGGTTCCCCAGAGAGGGGGTGTCAGACCGGGGCACCAACTTCATTTCGAACTATATGAAGTCTCTGTGGAAGGAGTGTGGGGTAACCTACAAGTTCACCACTCCTTACCACCCTCAAGGGAATGGGCTGGTTGAGAGATTCAACCGGACCCTTAAAGGCATAATCATGGGTCTTGAAGAACCAATGAGGCGGAAATGGGACGTCCTCTTGCCATGCCTGTTGTTTGCTTACCGAGAGGTGCCACAGAAGTCTCTAGGGTTCAGCCCCTTTGAGCTTTTGTACGGTCACCCGTTAAGAGGGCCTTCGAGTCTGGTCAAGGAAGGCTGGGAGCAATCTCCCAGGAAACCTCCCCAGGATGTATACAGCTACATGCTGGCCTTTCGGAACCAGACTCGGCGCTTCAGAGAACTTGCTCAGGCAAATCTGGAGGCCAGCCAGGAGGAGATGAAGCGATGGTACGACCAGAATGCCACTCTGGTAGAGCTTCAGCCTGTTCAAGAAGTGTGGGTCATGTCCCCTGTGGAACCTTGTGCGCTCAAGGACAGGTGGACTGGACCGTTCAAGGTTGTGGAGAAGAAGAGCGATGTCACCTACTTGGTGGACTTGAAATCTCCCAGGAACCCCTTGCGGGTCCTGCATGTCAACCGTTTGAAGCCCCACTTAGAAAGGTCCGAAGTGGGCATGCTCCTAGCTACAGATGCTGGAGTGGAGGAGGAGAGTGAGCCTCTTCCTGACCTCCTGTGTGCTAAAGAGCAAGACAGGTCAGTTAACGGTGTGGTCCTCTCTGACACACTGACCCTTGAGCAGAAACAGGATTGTCGCCACCTGTTGGGACAATTCCCGGATCTGTTTTCCTTGGTTCCGGGTGTCACTCATTGGTGTGTCCATGACGTTGACACCGGAGACAGCCCTCCTGTGAAGCACAAGGCTTACAGGGTGACTGACAAGGTTCGAGCATACATTAAGGAGGAGGTCTCCAAAATGTTTGCGTTAGGAGTGGTTGAGTCCTCTAGCAGTTCTTGGGCCAGCCCAGTGGTCTTGGTCCCGAAGGCTGCAGCGCCTGGTGCTTCACCGGAACTCCGGTTCTGTGTGGATTACCGAGGACTCAATTCGGTCACGAAGACTGAGGCGCACCCCATCCCCAGAGCTGATGAGCTCATAGATCGGTTGGGGGCTGCCCGGTACCTTAGTACGTTTGATCTAACGTCTGGGTACTGGCAGATCGCCTTGACTGATGGGACAAAGGAGAGGTCCACATTCTCCACACCAGATGGGCTATACCAGTTCCGGGTGATGCCCTTTGGGATGAAGAATGCCCCTGCCACCTTCCAGAGGTTGGTCAACCAGGTCTTGGCTGGACTGGAGGATTTCAGTGCCGTCTACCTGGACGACATCGCAGTGTTCAGCGCCAGCTGGGAGGAACACTTGCGCCACCTCCAGGAAGTGTTGTTGGCCCTGCGCAGAGCAGGCCTCACAATCAAAGCCAGTAAGTGCCAGATTGGGCAGGGTTCGGTGGTGTACTTGGGGCACCAAGTAGGGAGCGGCAAGGTTGCCCCCCTGCAACCCAAGATTGATACCATCCTGGCTTGGGCGCAGCCCAAAACCCAAACTCAGGTGAGAGCCTTCTTAGGACTCACGGGTTATTACAGGAGGTTTGTCAAGGGCTACGGTAACATTGTGCATCCCTTGACTTCGCTGACTTCCAGGAAGCAGCCACGAAACGTGATCTGGACTGATGCCTGTCAAACGGCCTTCGACACCCTGAAAACTGCAATGTGCACAGCACCTATACTCCAGGCACCCGACTTCTCGAAAGAATTTATTGTCCAGATGGACGCTTCAGAGCATGGCGTGGGGGCTGTTCTAGCTCAGGTGAATGAAGAGGGCCGAGACTTGCCTGTAGCCTTCATCAGTAGGAGGTTACTTCCCAGGGAAACGAGGTGGAGTGCGATAGAGAGAGAAGCATTTGCTGTGTTCTGGGCGCTGAAGAAGCTAAGACCCTACCTGTTTGGGACCCACTTCCGGGTTCAGACAGACCACAGGCCCCTCAGATGGTTGATGCAGATGAGGGGTGAGAATCCGAAACTGTTGAGGTGGTCCATTTCCCTACAGGGGATGGACTTTACGGTGGAACACCGCCCTGGTACAGATCACGCCAATGCTGATGGTCTGTCCAGATTTTTCCGCCTTAGTGATGAGGACTCCCTAGGTCAAGGGTAGTTCTCCCCACATTTCAGCTGGAGGGGACACATGTTAGACCTGACATCATTGGCTTGAGTCTCTCCTCCATTTTTTCTGCTTGCCTCCACTGTTTTACGATGTTTTGCTGGTATATGCTTTGGGCGCTGTGCCACTGCTGATCAGTGCCACAGCGCAAGTGCTCCCTATGTTAAATTGATGTATCGATTGTGTCCATGTTTGGCTTATTTGGTTTACTATCAGTCCCTAGTCTAGTGCACCAGGAGTGCCGGGGCTTGTAAATACAAATGCCGCTCGTGGGCTTGCAGCACGTGTTGTGCCACCCACAAGAGCGGCCTGGTAAAAGAATGTCTCCTGGTCGGTCATTGCGATACCCACATGCAGCCTAGTGCTGTCACGCGGGCTGCCCAAGTATACTTACTTGCCAGCCCCTCAAACCTTCCCTTGACTTCATGTTAGTCCCCCCTATGGTAGGCCCACGGGCAGGGTGCATTGTAAGTATAAGGTAGGACACGCCTGACCAAGTTGGCATGTCCTAATAGTGAATTACAGCCATCTTCGTTCTTCACTATTGCGTGGTAGCCTGCTCTCCATTAGTTAGAATGGGCTGCCGGGATTATTAATGCTATGATCCTAGCTGGCTCGGGGAGCATGGCGCAATGTCGAGTTTGGTATCCCTGAACTCGGGGTTTAATTACGCATCCGTTGGTGTGGATGGTTTTTGGACTCTGGGTTTGAAAATAGCACTTTTAGAAAGTGTCTATTTTCTTGTCTAACCATTTCTGGTTTCTGCTGGTCTTGCGTGTGTGTGACAGGAGCTGGGTGGCTCCACAGGTCTGGATGAGTCAGTGTGGGATGAGTGGGACATTTGCGTTGAGAGTAGGGGGAGAGTAGTTGCTGATAGCCTGCCCCGCCTGATACAATGCCTGCTCCACCTCCTGCCAAGGGGCTGATGGCTCTGTGCTGCCATGGGCGATCCTAGCCCCACCTCCTGCCAGGAGGCCGATAGCTCTGCTCCTGCCAGTGACAATGCTGGCTCCACCTCCTGCGGGGCGTCTGAGGACCCAGCCCTGCGCAATGAATAGGCCAGGTGCTTCTGCCTGGCTCCACCCACAACAGACCCAGGATGTTGGGAAATTCCCCTGCATGGACAAAGGGATCAAAGCCAAAAAGGGGTATAAGAGAAGGACCCCTGAACCAAGAATTTAGATCACTTCTGACAAGGAACCCTGTAACCAAGGACAAGAGGCCTGCTGATCTAAGGACTTGCCTACCCCTTCTGCCAGTGTGCTGTTTGCTGGGGGGAATCCTGCAGTGCTTCTTTATTTTTGCCAAGGAACCAGGAGAGAGGAACTGTGTGTGTACTCTTACGCTTGCTAAGAAAATCACCAAGGACTGGAAGAGTGCCAGTCTCCTGCTGAAGTCACAGGGCTAAAGGACTTCATCTGCTTAAAGTGCTATTTGCTGGAACCTGTGAATCCAGCACCTCTGAAAGAACCAGCAATCTTGACTCCGACGGACGTCGCCGAATCCAGCTCGACATCGTGAGTAACGGCTCCAGTGTCCCGCTTCCTCGACGCCCGATCGACGCCAGCAGCAACGCCAGTGAGTAGTGAGTTCGGCTCCAGCTCCAAGGGACCTCGTGTCTGCACCGCTGCTGATCGCATCGACTGCGTGCCCTCTCGACTCCATGAGCGCTGCTCACACTTGGCAACCGCATCATCGACAACAACGCCTGCTGAGTCCTGATCGACACCGAAGACGCGACGCCGGATTGCTCGACGCCGCTGATCATCGTGTGCTTCCTTTTCCAAGGTACTGTGTTGTTGGGGGTCCGTGTGACTCCGGGCTCGACGTAGCGCTCCTCGTGGTCGACGCCGAACCTTTGGATTAACTTTGCCTCGACGTCGTGTAGCCCCCGTGTGGGTTACCTTGTTGCTAAGAACTGTGTTTCCAAGAAGAAGATTTGCTTTGATACGAAAAGACTTTGTGCCAAAGAAGAAACTACCTTTGAACTATGTTTCCCTTCCCAGAGTATTTATCAAGATTGTGTATATTTTTGTCGTTCTTTGGTCTTGTGCTAAGCCTTATATAAAAATACTTATTTTTACAATACTACTGTGTCGTGTCCATTTGTAGTGTATTCACTTTATTACTGTATGTGGTCATAAATGCTTAACGCACAGCCTCCGAGATAAGCCTATCTGCTCTGCCAAGCTACCAAGGGGGTGAGCAGGGGTTATCAAAGGGTGTGATCCCCTTGCCCTGACTAGAAAAGGTGTGTCCCTATTTGTCAGAAGTTTATACCTCTGCCAACTAGAGACCGCCGGTTCTAACAATTGTCAACAGTGATTTTGCTGCTGAGAGGTCAGTCAGTGTAAGAAGACAGGGGTTGCAGTTGTCAGTGATCTGGAAAATGGCATCTGCCACTTGCGTAGTTGTGTTTTCAGTGTTGCATTTTGGCCTGAACCCAGATTGATAGTCATGTCTTAATCTTTTCTTGTAGCTAGATAGCAACAACATTTTCAACTAACTTGGTCATGAACAGAAAAAGGCTGATGGATTGCAAGTTAGTGGGATCATTATGGCTCACATTTGGCTTCTATAGCAGTCACAGGGTGAAATAGGTGTTGATTATATTGAATAGAGTTTCGAGATGTTTGCCAGTGAAGGACATTCATTTTGAACCATGAATGATGTCATCCTTGTTAATTCTGACATTCATTGTTTAGAGACATCTTGAACTTACTATCAGAGGAGAGCATTATTGAAGTAAGTCATCTTAAGTGCTTTGATATTTGGTATAAGGTGGTGCTGGATGGGGCATTCATTTGGCCAGGGAAAATCGAATTTTGACAATCATCTCTTTGGGAAAGATTTTGATGGCTTTGCTCTTTTCTGTGGAGAGTTTGAGGTGTGAATTATATGGGTGATTGACACAGTACTTTGTAGTTCTGAAGAGTACTTTCATCCTATTTGAGGCTTGGTCAGCCACAGACTCTGTAATAGCATCCTGAAAGATTCAAGTAAAGTCTTCTGGGTGATGAGAGCTTTCTGCAACTATGTGTGGCAGCACATCGTTTCCTGTAAGCTGATGGAGACATTGTAGTTTATGAGCTCTTAGGTATATCAGGTTTTCATAGGACCTGATTTTCAATGACCAGGATATGTGAGAAGAGATGGTGTTTACTAAGGTCTGGAGGGTTGAGGATAAAGAGAAAGAGCATGACATTACTGCCAAAGAACAAAGGTTCATTTACAAAGTGTCTACAGCGAGATTGTTAAACAAGCAACACTTTTCTTTGGTTGGTTAAAACTTGCACAAGTGGAACAGATCAAAGGTGATAGATACATAGTTAAGCCAAAGCACTTATTACAAGGGGTGACGTTTGATTTTAAGCATGGGTGGATGAGCAGACGAAGCACAATGTTTTGCAGTGGGGGTTTGTCTATTGCACCACAAAGGGTTTGACGATGGTGATATGGTGCAGGTTGAGTAAAGTTTCCTTCACAGTCTGGATCTCTGTTTACTCTGGGAGTCTGAATTTGCCAAAGGAAATTGTTACAGTTGCTGTTTAATGGCATGATGTCTGATTTCTCAGAAATAAAAGTAGATGTGCAGGTCAGATGGAAGGAGATGCTCTTGTTCACTGATGGTTGGGAGAGGAGATGCTGAGTCTCAATGATGTCTACTGCTGGAGAGTGCACTGATAACATGATTTGTAGCTAGGTACAGTTATATTATGGTATGTTGTTCCTTGTAAAGAGCTTGTTCATCAGTGGTTTCTAGGTGCTAGGACTGCGAATAAGAGAGCTGCCATGGCAGCAATACCAGTTGCTGAAAGCCTTACCAAATTCCCAAGTGCTAAAGGCTTTTTAAAACACACTCAGATGTTCATTGGATCTCAGCCTATTGAGAAATCGTGACATTCCATTCTAGCCTTGCCAAATCTGTGGATAGTCGGTAAAAAAGAAAAGTGTACAAGGCTCAACAGGGCTTATACGAAAAGGTATGATTCTGGGTAATCCATGGGGCATGACAGTGAATAGTTTTATGGAGCGTAGACAACATGTTGAATAGGATAGCATCATGAATTGCAAACCAGTGAAATAATGAAGAATAGAGCAAGCTTGAGAATATTTATTAACACTTAGAATGAGCAGCTTAATTTTGAAGGACGCAGATATGACTTAAAAGGTAAACAGGAAGCATATAATATATTTAGTTAGCATGATCAACCTGGAAAGGATAATAGCTCATACCGCCCAAATGTTTCCATAGGCCTATCACAATAAAAGAGCAAGTAGACATTAATGCTAAAACTTGCAATGAAAGAGACAACATTTGAATCTGCCTTTGCATGGAGGCTCAGAATAGTCTCTACCACAGGAGAAAAGAGCTAATTTAGGATAATAAGTGTCTAACCAGAGGCCCTCTTTACCATTCACAACCAATCCTCTGTTTTATCACTCATGAGCTTAGGAAAATTAGTACTCATCCATTACCAGATGCTTCTGGTACAATTCTGAAAGTATGCACCTGAAGAGAGATCTCTGCTGAGCCTCACCAAGTGCTGTGTGTCTTTGGTACACACGTAGATGATAACACCCGGGTAGTACATGAGCTTGGCAAATGGCGCAATGGACAGGTTAATGTAAATGAAAGAAAGGGCACAATCTTTTAGCTGCATCGACTGCGTTTGGCCAGTCAAAAAAAAACATAACCATGCCAGTGCAGATCCGGGGTTTCCAAATAACAAAATAAATTATTGTTGGATGAAAGGCTCAACAGTGTCCAATGCAGTATCCATATTGAGTAAAATCAGGATGCTAATACTGCTACCATCGGGAAACAGGGCCTTAGCCACACATGTCCGACCAACACAAGCATAACCACACTTGCCTTAACCATGCGTATGTCTTAACGCATATGCACGGTTAAGGCAATGCGTGGCCTAGTTGCGGAGCGATTGGGTGGAAGAGGAAAAAAGGAAGAGGAAGGACAATCAGGAATCGGGAGAGGACTTGTAGAGGTAAGTAGGGCTGGGGCAGAGTCTTTGGGGTAGTTTTTCAGGGTGGGGGTAGGTTTAAGGCCCCAGGAGGGGGTCAGAGTTGTTTGTAGGGCAGGGAGCAGTTTTAGGGCTCAGGGGCAGGAGGGGCTGGGGTCGAAGTAGTTAGCAGCTGTAGTTTGTAGGACAGTTTTTGGGCTCAGGGTGGGGTGCTGGAGTCAGGGTAGTTTTTAGGGTGGGGGCAGTTTTTAGGGCTAAAGGCTGGCGGGGAAAAGGGACAGTTTATATGGCAGCGAGCCATTTTAGGCATCAGGGTGGGAGGGACTGGGTGGGGGTAATTCAGGAATGTAGGGGATGTTTTTAGGGCTGAGGTGGGCTGAAATTAGGGTCGTTTGGGGGCATACGGATAATTTTTATGGCTCAGATCAGGGTGCAGTTTTGGGCCTCAGGGTGAAGGTGTTGTGGTAGATTAGGGATGTAGGGAGCAGTTTTTAGGACTCAGGGTCAGGGGGTCTGGTGTCAGGGTAATTTTTGGGGTGTTGGTTTAATGTTTATTGCTCAGGGCAGAGGGAGAGGGGACAGTTTATAGGGCAGGGGGCAGGGGTATGATCTTTAGCAAGCAAGGCCATTTACCCATCATGTCTTTGCCACAAAATTGCATGGTAAAGGCATGAGTAGTAAAGACACAGTTGTGGTAGAGACCGTGTGGTACAGGCATGCATTGTTCAGGCATGCGTTGTACCATCATACAACTCCACCATCTGCTGCCACCTGAAGATCCTCAATGGGTGCTAGTGGGGCTGACTCAGCACTATTAGCTTGTCCTAAGCTTACCTAAATGGAGCAAAGAATATCAACATATATAGCAATATTGAATATAGCTACAGAGCGGTTTTGCAACATGACTTTTTAATACCTTGACCACTGCATAGTGACCCAGATCAGTTTATAACTTTATATAACTTCCGGTTAGAGTTATATGGGCTCATAGCTGTTCCTGATAGGTGGATCAACATCTGGCTCTTTCAAAACTCGAAACACTGCAGAAAATTTCTGGGACGCTATCTAACTTCAGAGATAGAATGAGACTGTTCTCAGCAGACATGATTTTGAGGCCTGGAGTTGTTGAAACAGGGATACTAGGATATGCTGCAAATTGCGATTCTCCCATTAACATGACCAGAGAATCTGGATTTCATTAAAGACACAAAGGCTAACATTATGCATTAATCTTTTAATGCAGTCATCACAAGCAGCCGCTCTTACATCATAAAAGAAAGATCTAGAATGCAGTGACAAAACATGTTCAATAAAGGGCATGAGCAACAACAGAGCTGCCTCTTTTAAATGAAACAAATCAAAAAGAGAGTTCGTAAGGTTGAGGTGCAACTTGGGGAGTGAAGAAAAAATTGTATTCCGAAGCAGAAAACCAAGAGAAGAGAAGTCCATGAGAGGAGGACAATCCATTAGGTTGAGTTATCTGAAAAGAAGAATGAGAAATGAAAAGGTTGAAAGACCTTGCATCAAAGACAGAATGCATAGTGTAAAAGGTAAAGCAACAAGTGTAATAATCATCGTCATATAAATGCAAACAACCAAGAACGTATAAATAGATACTCCTCCCAAGGGAAGGGCGGGTGGGATAATGTTAGCCTCCGTGTCTTTAATGAAATCCAGATTCTCTGGTCATGTTAATAGGAGAATCGCAAATTCATTACAAGACAGGAGGCTACATTATGCATGTTGGTAGCCTTGAATGACAACATCCGACATGTGTTCAATAGGTTTACAATAATGATGAGCAAAAGTGGAGGCATTGGACCAATCAGTAGCTTTAAGGATATCATCTAACTTACCACCAGACCAGAAAGACTTGCTACCCATAGCACCTCTGAGAGAGTGGGCTTGAAATTTAGAAAGGTAAATGCCAGCGAGGTTCATAGCTAATTTGACCCATCTATCGATAGAACAGGAAGAAACTGGTTTAAAAGCTTTAACAAAAGAAATGAGAAGCTGATTGGCATTCTGAGGGCGAAGGTCTCTCATTCTGGAATCGTATTCTTTCATACAATCAACAACACAAAGTTTTTTGCAGTAATCAAAACGAGGGTAAAAGATAGAATCTGACATGGTTTTAGTTCTTCTAAGGATTTCAAACTTAACACCATACATGTCGTAACATCTATTAGAAATATCAAGTGATTTAACATCGGATACTCTAAGACAAGAAATCAAACATAAGAGAGTAGCAACTTTAATGGAAAGACATTTTCTATTAAGAAGAGAATTATCAGGCCATGAAGAAAAGAGGTCTAAGAAACTTTTAACATCCCACAAGGATTGGTATTTAGGTCTAGGAGGTCTAATACTTTTCAGTACTCTACAAATAATAACATTCTTAACTACCGTCTTACCGTTGACAAGGGAATGTCCAGCAGAGATAGCAGATCTGTAACAATGAATGGATCTATAGGAGAGGCCATTGTCGAATAATTCGACAAGGAAATTAACTATGTTGACGATAGGAGCCTCCACGGGATCCAAGTTCCTCTCCATGCACCAACAAAACCATTTTCTCCAAATGTTATTGTACCTGTAATGTGTACCTGGTGCCCAGGACTCACCGAGGAGAGTGAGAGCTGGTGACGAAAGTCCAGACAACTCGTTAGATTACCTGACACTTTCCAAGCAAGAAGGTTCAAATACCCTGAAAGTATTAGGTGGTGATCTTCTCCATTTGCGTTTGAAACCAGACCTTTCGTTGTGGGAATTAGGAAGGGGATGTTGCACAAAAGTTCCAAGGTTGCTGGGAACCACGCTTAAGAAGGCCAGTAGGGAGTTATCAGGACCAGGGAGCACTGGTCTTGTCTCACTTTCTGAAGAACCCTCTGAATCATGGCAAAGGGTTGAAAGGCGTAAGGCTGAAGGTGAGACCAGGACTGGAGAAAGGCGTTTACTGCAAAAGCGCCTGGGTCTGGCATCCAGCTGAAGTACTTCGGCAGTTGGAAGGTCAATCTGCTCACAAAAGGTCCACATCGAAAGGCCCCAGAAGTGAAAAAGGGAGTTGAAAACGTTCACATTGAGTTTCCAATCGCTGAAGTCTAAAAGGAATCTTGAATTACAGTCTGCAGAAAGCTTTGACTTTCCAGGTGGATATTCTGCCTTCAGCAAAATTTTGTGTTCTAAACAAAGCATGCAACGTTTCTCGGCTAAATCGGAGAGGTCTACATATCTGGTCCCGCCAAGGCGGTTGATATAGGAGACTGCGGAGATTTTTAGGACAACAGATCTGCCCTGAAGAGAGTGTTTGAAGCTCATTAATGTGTATAAGCCGGCATTCAGTTCCAAAAAGTTTATGTGGTGGGAGGACTCCGCCTGAGACCAAACACCGCCTGTGTTTTGGTTGAGGAAGCCCTCATGAAGGTGGGCGTCTGACTCCAACTCGAAATCCGGAGCCGAGCCGAAGATGGCTGTTCGATTCCATTCATCCAAATTGTCCAGCCACCAAGAGAGTTCTGACTTGGCCTATTAATCTAGGGTTACAAGGTCACAGTACCAAAGGCCAGATCTGAGGGCTTGGCTTTTAGTCTCTGTAGGGCATGGTAATTTAAGAGTCCCGGAAAGATGGCTTGAATTGAGGAAGAAAGTAAGCCCTGGAGTCTGGCTAATTCCCAAAGAGTAAGAGATTTCTGTTTTAGAAAAAATCGGATCTCTTTCCGAATCTTGGCGATCTTTTTGTTGGGAAGGCGAAGTAGGCATTTTGAGGTATCTACAGTGAACCCGAGGAATTCTAGAGTTTTGGAGGGGGTAAGAATGAATTTTTCCTGATTTATAATGAAACCGAGACTCTCTATAAGATTCATGGTGGTCTTAAGATCTTCCAAAAGTTTAGAGTGAAGTTGGGACATGATAAGGATATCGTCTGGATAAATGATTAGACAAATCCCTCTTTCTCTCAGGAGAGAAACAATAGTTCTCATGATCTTGGCGAAGCACCAAGGGGCGCATGAAAGCCCGAATGGGAGGGCTTGAAATTGAAAGAGGTGATTGTCCCAGATGAATTGGAGGGAGGGCTGGTGTTCTTCTGCCTTAGGGATGGTAAAATAGGCGTCTTTTAAATCTAGCTTGACCAGCCAGTCTCCTTGAAGAAGGAGGTCTGTGAGGAGGTGAATGCCCTCCATTTTGAAGTATCTGTACACTAGGTAATTGTTTACTTCCAGTAGGTTTATTACTGGTCTCCAGCCTTTTTCCTTCTTTTGGACCAAGAAGAGAGTGCTGACAAACTTCTTTAGATACCATGGCACTTCAATAATAGCACCTTTTTGAAGCATAGAGGAGATTTCCTCCTTGACAATCTCCCGATGTTCCACAAAAAGAATCAAAGGTTTGGGTGTGTGCGTTTGACAGGGGAGATCTACAACGTCTATTTTGAAACCCTGAACTGTCTCGAGAACCCACAGGTCTTGAGTTAAAGATTTCCAGACATGGTAAAAATGTTTGAGGCTTTCCCCGAACTTGGGAGGGGAAGAAGAGAGAGAAATACTTACTTGGAGGGTTGCTGTTGGGAGTTCCACGGGAGGAGAAGCCTCTGTTGTGGGAACCTCCTCCTCTCTGTGGGAAGATCTGGCGGTTGGAAGCATAGAAACCTCTGCCTGCAGCTCCTCTGCCTCTTGAGAAAACAAGGGCCGGAAGTAGCCATGGCCGGAAGAACGGCCCCTTTTTCCAGCCTGTCCAAAAACATTGCTATTGAAGATGCGCCTCATGTTGCTCTAGGCCTTGTCTAAGGCAGTAAAGGTGGAAACATACTTCCCAATGGATTTTATCATGTCCTCGCCAAAGAGGAGGCCCCTGGGGTTTTGTGAAGGTTCTTTATCGGCCAGGTCACCCAGTTTTGGGTTTATTTTATTGAGGATGGACTTTCACCTTTCAATGTTAAGGGAGGAGTTAGCGTTGCCAAGTAAGACTATTGCCCTTTGGCTCTAACCTCTAATCAGGTTGGTGTCTAGAGGTGAGTCAGAGATATAAGAGTCTTCAGCCAAGTCTAGAATCTTGGTAAGGGGGCCGAGAATATTGAGGAGGCGATTTCGCTAGGGACACCCGCCAAGTTTGTGCCGCTATGAACACCCATCCTATTTGTGTCACGAGGGACACCTGTGTCTTTTGAGGCGCGAGGGCCTCCCAACGAGTATGAGGTGCTCGGAACCCCCATGTAAATTGACGTTCCACGACCTCTCAAAGTGCCTTTCCTGTGTTTTGATTACTTACTGCTTTTAGAATGTACGAGTTGAGGATCACGAGGAGGGGTTTCTTCAAGATCATCAAGAAAGGGTCTTTTGGCTGACATAACCTCCTTGAGCGTGTCCATCATGCAGCTCCTCATTTCCTTTTGCAGGAAGATTTTAAATGAGTCATTTATATGATTGGGAGAACTGGCGATAGCATCATCAGATTCCATGTCAGACATGACAGGTAAGTAAAATTTATCTTATCCAAATGAAATAAATTACTTAAAATTAGATATGATAAAGCTTCACTTTAGTTAATTTAAAAACTTTCATATATATATTTTTTTTATACATATATTTTTATATTATTTAATTTATTATTTGTGTTAAATAATTCTTTTAACTCTCCCCCTTTTTTATGTGAATCAATATGTAAAAAGGGGGGGAATAACAGCTTGCTTATATGGGGTAGCTTGTACTTGGATTAAAACTCGCTATCTGGAGAAGCTTGCAGGATATCAGATTATTGAGCTGGTATTAAGAGAACCAAAGAGTGAAAACTGGGACAGCTCGTAGTGAAGAGGCGATCTCTGCCAACAGCTGAACAGCGCGATATAACTGACGTGCTTGAGCCAGCCGCTGCCAGAGGATTAGAGGAAGGGCCGTAGGCAAGCGGGGACGCGACGCCACCGCTGCCAAGGGCCATTCCTCTTCGTGAATTGAAAGACACGCCCGTTCCTCGCGCGTCTCAAGGCAGTCAAAATTTAAGAAAAAGGCACTCAAACATTAGAAGGGTGATTGGCGAAGGCCTAGTTGCCGACCATAGCGAAGGCCCGCCGAGGAGGGGGTTGCGGGGGGGGCAGGATCGAATTGGCAACCAAAAATTGGAAGCCAGGGGAGGGGAAGGGAGAGCAATCGGGAACGATTAAGGGAAAGAGAAAGGCACAATTTGTGAAAGCTCAATAAGAATTGCAATTTCAGCGCTAGTAAAAATCACAACAAGGAAACATTAGCTAATAATAATCATAATAGTGAATCATATTCGGGATACAAGTTAAAGGCTTTCTGTTAGCAAAATACATTAAAAATTAAAGGTATTCTGTTAGGAAAATACATAGAATGAGAGCAAGTAAGAGCAACTTATCTGCTTGCGAGCCGCATTTAAGAGAGGCAGCTCTGTTGTTGCTCATGCCCTTTACTGAATATGTTTTGTCACTGCATTCAAGATTTTTCTTTTATGATGTAAGAGCGGCTGCTTGTGATGACTGCATTAAAAGATTAATGCATAATGTATCCTCCTGTCTTGCAATGAAATCTTTGGCCGTGCAGCCACCACTGCCTGATTCTTCACCCTTCGCATGCTCTTGAAGATTTTTAATTGTCTCCCCATCAACACCAGACAAACTGACACTCAAGCCCTCGTCACCAGCCAGCTGGACTATAGTAATGCCCTCTACATAGAAATCGCCTCTCACCTCCTGAACAGACTACAGACAATACAAAATGCAGCAGCCAGACTCATCACCAACCTCCTCAAGCGGACCCACATCACTCCTCACCTCAAGAAATTCCACGGGCTCACAATCCGGAAGAGATGTCAATTCAAGATTTTGACCCATTCCTACAAGGCCCGTCACAACTATATACATCAACCACAACTTGAACTTTCACCAACCACCCAGGCACCTGTGCTCCGCCTCCCTCTCTGATAGTCACAACACCTGTATGCACCGTAGCAACTGTGGAGGACACTCCTTCTCCTACTTCTTGCCACAAAATTCTGGAACAAGCTCCCCCTATACCTACGACCATCATCCTCTCTGCTTGAACTCTGGAAAGGACTCAAGACCTGGCTTTTCAACTGATCCTCCATCATAGCAAGGTCCTCAGCACCTGGATACTCTTACTTGTGACAAGTCATGATTTATAAATACAGTTTGGTTGATTGGTTGGCAGAGAGAAGACGAAAATTTGCAAGATTTGAGATGGTGGCCACAGGTCTGTCTTACGGGTGAGGAAACTTACCAGCAAGGATATCCTGGCTAATGGTAGTGATTCTTTCCACAAAATGGTCATTAAGTGATTCAAAGACTTATTGGAAAGGAACACTGGCAGGCAAGTTGGTCACTTAGGGCCGGATTTAGATCTTGGTGGAAATGATCCTGAATCAAAAATGTGACGCATATTCCGTTCCCTGTCTTACCTTGTATTATAGTCAATATGAAGGTGTCGTTTATTAATTAATGTGATTCCCCTTAATACACCACTTTTGTCAGCTAATTGGAATAGGCTGAATAGTGATCAGTCAGAGAATTTGCATTTGAGAGACCAGTGTACCTCAAAATGCTAACATCAAAATGATCCAATTTCTGCTTACGCATAAGAACCTGTGCAATTTATGTAATTAAGGAGCAACAAACCAGAATGGGAAAACGAATAAGAAAATTATAATTTTAGATCAATGATAAAAAAATTCCACAGAATAATCTGCTTGCCACAGATGATCAGTAAGCTGAAGAGCTAACCTGAAGGCACAGTGCCAAACAACATTAATGAAAATAGACAAAATGCTGGTTAAGTGATTGCTTCAAAAGGAACAGAGAATCTACCCAACACAGATTCATAAAGGTCAATCAATCAAATGGGTTTGCTGACCATGATTCGTTCAACCAATCCACTCGGCTCTTTTAGCAGGTGAATGAGATATGGGAGATGATGCTGAAATGATGATGGATAGGATGTGCTTTTCGTTTCCTTAATGAGTGCTAAGTGATCCAGCAAGGTCAAGAGTTCTGATTAATATGTGTTACAGATGACTGATGCTTTCTCTCTTGAAGTAACCAGCTACTTCAAGTGTAAATTCAGTGCGTTCTTCTGCAAACGAAGATTGGCTTTCCCTCCCTTTTTTAAAGAAATACACCTAGAGATAATTAATATTTTTTTTTTTGCCCTTTTTCGTAAGTTTGCATGAATAATTGATAGCAATGCTCTTTACTGCAGCATTGTATCTGTCTTGCCACCATCTAACCCATTTTTGACACATCTTGCACAAAGAGTGTACTAATGGCAATTGTAACCAAGTTCTGCAGGTCATTGGTCAGCTTTGTTGCTGAATGCTTTCACCAGGAACCAAATGGTAGCAAACCTAGTAGAGATTTTCAAAGTGTTTTTATTGTGCTCTAACAACAACCTTCTGAGATCAGTTCCACCAAACTGGAAGTGTTGAGGATGAAAATATCAACAACATCAACAGTTCAAAAGCAATATAACTGATTAATGATAAAGAAAGTACGTTTTAATATAAGCCTAGATGAATGTAGTATAAATGCATTGAGTTTTTTGCACTGGACAGTTACAAAAATACAGATGAAAAAAACTGAAATACCTTTTTAATTAATTTCAGCTGTGCCCGCAATTCATTTTAAGCCAGTGGAAACCAAAGTAAGTTTATTATAAACAGGAATATGTCTCAAAAAGTATTTCTAGTTGCTATAGGTCTTTTTAACATAGCTGGTGTGAAAAGGAAGGCTATGACTAGATGCGAATGGTCAGGCATAAGGATGAAGTGAAAAATGTCACCCACATGGTTTTGGTAATGGTCATCAATAGGCATCTGAAAGAGGAGGTCTTGAATTAGGAAGGATAGAAGGTGATGCACTGAATTAAACAAATTCTATACTACAACGCAGGAGGATATACTATTCATGCATATGCTGGTATTGGTAGGCATATCTAAGTGGGGATTGGTTACAAATAGTGATTCTTTATGTAGTTAATATGACAGGACGTAGGGAACAGAGGTTGATGTCATTGAGAGAGAAGGTGACTTAATAATAAGCAGTAAAAAGGTGTCAGAAGATGTGGGAGTGACCAGCAATGGTAATTGCACAGGGAGCACCTGGCGTGTTCATCTTTTATTGGAGGATATTCTGCAGCAAAAGTAAATTGAAAATCACAAGGAAGGAACATCACAGAGAGGGTGGCTTGAAAATGACAGACATAAGATTAGACTATGAGGAGTGAGTGATTATAGGGGTAGCACATTGAGGCTGCGTGAGTGGTTACGTCCTCAGGCCTTAAGGGATTGTTGCTCATCCTTTTTCTGCTACAAGCCTCCTCAGTGTAGTATCTTACAGTATATTTTGCTAAGTGTGATTGGTATCTAGTCTCTCATAGTATGAGTGCAGGGATTACCTAGATGTAAAACAGACAAAGGTATCCTGTAGCCCTCTTTTTGAACTTCACAAATTATAGTTGAATAGAATCCAAGAGTAAGAAAATGTGTGGTCCCCTCACTGAATCTTTTAGTGGTGTGCTTCATTATTGGTTCATATGCGAAGCATTGCGTATTCTGCATTGTGAGGCAATCTGATTATATGTCACTTTATGATTCTCTGTGCTGGTTAGTTTCAATTTTGAGGACCAGGAGAATAAATAATGTGGGCAAGTTTAATTCCTCCATATTACAAATCCACACTTCATATCTTTATGTAAAAAGGACAAGTAACCCCAATGAAATCAAGTTATATACAAATTGTCCTGTACAAATTAGATTTTTATACTAGTCGGTTTAATCTACCACGTTTACTATACTCAAAACACAAGCTTCTAGTTTCTTTTTTATTAAAATCAGTCAATTTGTAAAGTTTGCATTCATGATTATATCAGTTGGCTTAAAACAGACTACCAAAGCTTGTCTACAAGATCGTACTCCTCAATTATTAAAATAGTTTATACATGGGCATATACAAATTAAGTGGATCATATTTTATTCCCATTGGTTACATAGCCTGCAGGTGATCGACTTAGATGGTCGCAACTATGGCATTGCATGTGTTGGTCCTGGTAGATTACAAAATCTCGCTTTAATAAATATGGGCCAGATGTGGGTGGCCAAATACTGATCACTAACACTGAAAATCGCAGAATTTCAGCATTTGCGATCAGTAATAAACCATGTGAAATGTAGAGGCAGAAACACCGAATCGCTAAATAAGGAATCACTAAAAACAACGTAAAACAACTGGCGATTCCTTATTTAGCGAAAATGCCACAGACTCATTATTTAGTGATTAGCAAAATAAGGAATTGCTAAGCAATGTACATAAACTTGCTATTACTCAAACCTTAAAAAATCGCTAATTAAGAGTCGTAAATTACCATGAACTCAAAGCAGGTGGTAACCAGGTGCACAGCATATACACTGCCCCAGAATGCATCAGCCTGAACACAATGGCGGCCCTCTACGTCATTGCAAGGCGGTTAAGGATACGAGCTGCAGCACAAAGGATCTGGAAACGACAGGAACGTGTATACAGATTGTGCATCACCTTATTCCAACAGACAGAGGCTGAAATCAATGAGAGGTACAGGCTTCACCCAAGCACCATCCTGGACCTGATACGGGACCTGCACCCAATCCTGGAGCCCAGACACCAAGGGCACAAGTAATAACTTCACATGTACAGGTACTCTGTTGCCTGCACCTACTGGCATCCGGCAGTTACCAGGGGGTAACAGCTGTGGCAGGTGGAGTATCACAGAGTTGCCTATCATGTTTCTTCAAAACATTCCTGGACGCCATGTTGCAAAGGATGCCACACTATATCCAATTCCCCAGCACACAGGCAGAACTGCATAAGACCAAGATGGACTTTTATCAGAAGGCCTAGGTCCCACACGTCATAGGGTGCATTGACGGGACACATATACCAATCTGCCCTCTGCTGTGACTGAGTACATTAACCGCAACCACAAATCCACCCATTCAATAAATGTACTGGTAATATGTGATGCTTCTCACAACATCACCGACATAGTTGCAAAATTCCCAAAGAGCACGCATGATTCCTACAAATGTATTTTCAGCGGATTTGTATGCTCACCCGAACTGCATGCATGCATACATGAAAAAATATGAAGGTACAATGAGCTCTCAGCAGCAACATAACCGCCAGCCTTCAGTTAAGTTTGTACTCTTTGGAAAAACATGTAAAGTTTTAGAAATCACTCTTGGTTGCGCCTATGGGTTCCCACTTAGTGAGATCAGAGAAATAATGGTCAACATTGATGAAACTGTATTGATCCAAAATAATCAGGGCTCCCGGTTTTATGATATTTATTTTTTAATCCTTTCTGTCTGTATTTATCTATATTTATTTTTTGACCATTTTATTGGTATTTATCTATATTTATTTTATGTTTTAAGAATAAATTGTAACGTAAAATGGTACATTTCTAAATGCATTCAACTGATCAACATGCACTCATACTTTGATGCCTGTCGCATTTTTGCAAATTAAGCAGGCAAATGTAACAAAAAAAAACTCACGGGTAAGTGTTTGCATTCTATACAAATATATGTCAACATATGCCTGGATTTAAGGGAATCTCAACTGTTTTTAAAACCCTATGGTGTGCTTCTGCTTAGCAGTTGGTCTGGAATTTGGGAAGGACAACAAGGAGAGTTCCTCAAAAGAATCATAATTTCTGTATTTTTCCACTTTTAAAACTAAATACAGACAGGAAGAAGATTGTTTTCTGTCTGTATTTATCTGTAAAAATCAGTTAAAATTGAAAACTGGAAGCCTTAATATTAATGGAATTTCGATTTTTCTGGTCAGAATGTACAATGACCTAATTCATTTTTGTCATCCTAAAAAAAGAATCACACCCTTGTGATGTTTTTGATGCCAACATAAAAACACAGGTTACAATAAAATCAGCAGGAACCATTTTAAGAAACGTCCTAAAAGATTTTGATTTTGGACTTAATGACAGATTTTATGATGCACCGTAGCTCCACAAGTCATTAGATTTAACAAGAATGCCTGATGTTGTCTTAACATTTTTTACATCAGTGCTTAATACGAGCAAAGCAAAACTGTTACAAACTAAAGTTCTTGAATTTGGAACAGAAGCTGACAACATTGATGATCACTTTGAAGATATCAGCGAAGAAGTGGATGACAATCCCATGAACTGACAGGATTATAGTGTGTAAATGTATTATCTTTTACAAACCATGCTTTATGAATTACATCACATCAAAAAGAAAACTCTGCTACATGAGGACTGCCCATGCAATCTATGACGAATGCAAAATTCGAGAACTAATCACTTTAATAAGTAGGATTGGTGTATCAACTAGTTATAATGACATAACACGGAGCAGTAACTTTTTTGCAGATCATGCTGTAAAATCTTATGAATCTGACAGCACACCACTTCCAAGTCACTTTACCAGGAAACAATTTACAATTGCTGCTCTTGATAATTTTGATTTTGAAGACAGCTCTTCTTTGTCTAGAACTTCCAGCACACATGATTCTGCCATGGTGCTTTTTCAAGACTGTACCAATGAAGTAGCTGCTGAAAAACAAGCTGTGTCAGCTGTAGGCATAAACAAATGAAGCTGCAAACTTATAACCCAACTACCTAGCCAACGTGTGCAATATCACTATAAGCCCTCAACCCGTCCCAATCTACCACAAGTTTCAAAAAGGCTGTGGACATGGATCTTCTTCTAGCTGATGCTGCCGTCCACAAAGCTGATTCAACTGAATTTATCATATTGTATATGTGGTACAGACTGAAGGATGAAGAAAAGCCAGTTCCTCCGTGGGCTGAAACTCATGCTCTGATCTCCCAGAATACAGTCCCACTGAAGAGGGTTGGGTTTTTACCAATGACACTATCTTCAGTCACAAACTATGCATCAGAATACACAACTCTAAAACATTTCTAAAATGTGTTTGCTCAGCTTGAAGCCCAGCCTATCCTGCCAATATTCTGGTATGAAGGTGTTTTCCATATTGTTGCTGACATTTTTATGAGCAATCATTAAATAATGCGGATGTGCATTCTGCAGCTCACATAGCAGTACCAAATCACCATAATGGATTGTTTATGTTCAGGAAGGAACACCTTCCTGCGCCTAAACAATCTTTCCCTGCAGCACAGGCACCTTTGCACTACGGTGCAAGGGTGCCTGCATTGGTGCTATTCAAAACAAAGGGTGCTACAAGGGATTTATTTTTAAATTATTCAGTCTGAGTTGTGAGTTGTACCACAGTAACACACTCAATAGTATCCACAGGATAACGATCTTGTTGTATATTGATAAATTAATTTATGGAAGGTAAAAAGTAAAACAGAGCAGAGGGATTTATCTGGATGAACGAGTCAGGATACACTGTTTTGCCGACCGACCCTTTATCTACAAAACGGCCAGATTTGTACTGCGTTCCAAATACATAGTGTTTCACCTCACCTTGCACGACCAACTGGAGCGGTCTTCATCTCCTTATTGTCAAGAATTCAATTGAAGTCATCCAGATTCTCGCAGACCAACAAAGGAGGTCTAATCTTTCAAACCCTAAGGGAGTCCTTTTTTCAGCATTTGAATAGACATCGCCCTGATGATGGTCTTCTTGACATCTGCAACCAAGACCGAAACGTCGACATTCCATCATCTCCTCTAATGTTGTTTTGTAACACGAATTTACAACCACTTTTTATTAATTAATTTGGGTTGTCTTTCTTCACTAAATAGGAGCTGATGTGTTAAGTCATGAACTATAGAGAAAACTTTGCCAATCTTTGTTCATGATTCTTTGCTACAATTAATTTGTGTATCTATCTCCCAAAACTTGTTTTCAGTAAAGACTTTTTGAAATATAAATCCCTCTGCTCTGTTTTACTTTTTACCTTCCATAAATTAATTTATCAATATACAACAAGATCGTTATCCTGTGGATACTATTGAGTGTGTTACTGTGGTACAACTCACAACTCAGACTGAATAATTTAAAAATAAATCCCTTGTAGCACCCTTTGTTTTGAATTGCACATTGCCCAAGCCTACAAGGGTCTATTGGGTTTCCCCTGCCTATAACAATGCATTGGTGCTAGACAGATAATTTGTAATGCCAGCGCTCGGGAAAACAGAAGGGTGTGCTTTATTGTTGTAAATACAGTGCAGCACTGCATTTTTGAAATGTCAGAGCGTGGCACTGCCAAATTTGGCGCAGCTCCATGCTCCAACATTTCCTTGTACATATGCTCCTAAACCCCGCTTCATATTCTGTACATGAAACTTGACTCTGAGATGCCCAGTGTTCTTATCAAGGGGCATATTATTACGAGTGATGACACTATGAGCAAAATTGGAGCAAAGCATTGAGCTCTAACTGCTGAACCTGTGAAGTTTCTTAAAGGATTTTCTGAGACAGAAGGAGAATGTGACTTTAAAGGCATAGAAAAATACCTTTTGGGTCTGTGGAAAGTGAGTTCCAACTGTCACACATTTGATGATTTTTGGTACAGTGAGTTCAAGAGATCAGTCCCTCTAAGTGACATTCCACCAACATCATATACACATTAAAAAAGTATTCTACGTGATGAGAGGATGTGTACATGTTTTGGATCATGCATATGTAGACAAAGACCCATGTAAATTTGGTTGGGAAGCTATTGATGGGGTGCTAAATCCTATAAAATTTCTAAAGCCTCTATCCTCAGAACTTACACATGCATGTACTTGCAAAACCTTTGCTACAAAAAGATGTCCTTGTCGATATGCTCTTCTCAAATGTTCAACATTCTATTAATAAAGCATGAGTGATTGTCGAAACAAATAAATAAAGTGAATTGTGAAAATGTGTCTGAAACAGGAGTGATGAACATTATTTTATTTTCACATTCAGATCATAAACAGTGTTTGGTGCATACATAAAAGGATCAAAAACCATTAGTATTTGTTTCATTTCTATATATATCTGATCTTTCTCTATTATAGCTGCCATTTTGTAAAATGGTGGAAGGGTTGCTCTAAGGAGTTATTTTCTGACTCTATAAGACTACTTGATCTCTAAAACCTATGTTTTGACATCAAAATGAAGTAAATAGGTCTTCTGGTTCCTGAAATATTACATAATCACTGCGAAACATCCACCATTTTTTTAAAATGTTATCCAGAAGAAATTGACCTAGATCAGCAATTTTTACCCAAGCTATATGACTTCTCTAATTATCTAAAAACACAAATTAAAAATGGAAATCTCTGGACAACAATAATGGATGAATTGCAAGTAACAAGTTCAGCAAATTAATTTCAAGATTTCTTAAACAATCATTAATAAGATTATGAAGTATATTAATGCTGCATGATCCAAATGTTTGTTATAAACAGAGTTAAAACTATTTAATAAAAAACTAATTAAGGCTTAATTTACCAATGTTAATTTACACTTTTGTGTAAGTGTATAATTGTTTTACTATTCACATAGGTATTTGACAAGCAGTAGCTTTATAACTGCGGAGTCTCTGCTCTTGGCGGAAACTCCGCACATAAAATGTAAGACTGTCCTAACTTTTTATGGGTATAGTCTATGCCATGAGTGTGGAGACGCTGCGGTCATAAAGAAACTACTCGTTAAATATCTTTGTGAATAGGAAAAAACTTGAACCGTAAACTTACACAAAAATGTAAATCAACCTTTGTGAATCGGGCTCTTGATGCACCTCCATCTAAGGACAATTTGCATGAATGGGTTATTTAGCATCAATGAGCTGTGTTCTTATGAGAGGGAAATGAGGTTACAGAGCTACATAAAGGAAAAAGCTAAGGTTGATAGAAAGAAAGAGCCACACATAACCACGCTGTTACACTACTTCCTTTTGTTTTGTATAGCCCCTTTACTGTCTAGCTGCTTCGTGCATGTGGATAAAACCAAAATAATCTTTCAATGTGACTCTTCAAAAATGTTTGCAACATAATTGTATCTTCTCATTGGTAAATTCAAACAATGGATAGAAACAATGCAGCAAATTGAATTGACATACATTATCTTCAATTCTATTTCATTGTATGCTTGAATAAATACATTGTAGCTCAGCAAGAGAAATCGTCTGACAAAATGTGCTTCTGACTATAGGAGTCCAAAGCACAAATCAAGGTTGGACTGTAACCTGGGAGTTGAACAGAATCATGTTATAAAATCGACCCTTATTACATTGACTGATGACTATATATATCTAGGGGCAGAACGACCTATAGGGCTATCTGGCAATGACAGATGGGCCAGTCTAGCAGGTCAGTTTGTGAGTTGCTTTATGGCTGATATGGGCCAGTTTTGTGGAATGGTGGTCTGTTTTGAGGCTTTATTTGAACATCTGGGTATAATGAAAGCAGTTGGAGGTGGTTGTATGCCAGAATATCTTGTGCAGAAATGTTGTTTTGGTTAATATAGTCTTTCGAAATATTGTTTACAAAAATATCATCCCATTGAATGTAAACTTTCTAATATTTGCTCCAATGAGTTAATATGTTTTTGGTAATGATATTTATTTCAATATAGATGCACATGTGGATCCAACTAATCGTTGGTGCTTCTTGTTAGCTTTTTTGTGGACAATTTCAGATTCAGGAGAGAAGGTGCTTCTTCAGGCTTGTTCAAGGAGTTACACTCCCACTCCCACAGCAACCATATATGAGAGTAAGTGCACATTTCAATGGCCTCCTGTACAGATGATTACTCAAAATACTCTGAATTTGAAATTGTAAACTTTATGGTCATGATTCAGAAAGATAGCTTGCAATTTTGAATAACTTTACACTTCTGAGTGAGTTTACTACTTTTAGGTACTTACAAACTCTGATTGCATGTTACTACTAAAAAAACAGTATTAAGTCCAGCACTATACATGGCCAACTGCTGGTTGTGCAGCACTCTGACAGAAAATAATGGGGGAAAGGCCTTAAAATGAATAGGTTATTAAATAGTTTATAATTAAAGAATAAATATGTACTATTTTTATATTTTTTCAACATTAATATTTATTTTATTTTTCTAACTATTTACATTTTTTTAATTATTTTACAAAACTTTATTTCCTATGGGTTGTCACTTTAATTCCCTAGCTCTATTAATTACTATGGGAGGGTGCGCAGTTCCAGTGGTTGTCCATGTGTAGTGTTAAACTTAATACAAAAGTGTAAGTTGCTACAAAAGTGTAAATTACTGAAGGAGCAAGCTTTTTTGTATCTCAGTGTTCAGCTATAATCAATAAATAACCCCTGCCACTGGTCGTATGGACCACCGTTCATCGACAAGGAGAAGAAAGGATCAATCATCTACAGAGGAAGAAATTATTCATGAGTTTCAGTTCAGTCACTAAAGAGAATTAGTGTGAGTTAATTGGTTTTATATTTCAAATCTTTTCAGTCTCATCTTTTTTGTCCTTCAGTGAAAATCATAAACCTCAACATTAAGGGGTCGATTCCGAGCTCGGTCGGTCAGCCCTCCGAGCCGTGTTAGTAGCCTTACCTTATGGCCGAACCATGCCAGGAGCGGGACCGTCCCGGCGATGAAGTACTATGCGGAAAAGTGCCAAATTCCCGACCGATCCACACGTTCCGACTCCATCATCAATTTCCGTCCGAGCCTGACCCGGAAACACCCAATCCGTGCCACACGGCAACATAAACACTGCTACTTCCGGCCGGTCAAGTACGATGCACAGTTCCTACGTTCCGGACGGGTCACCACATACAGCACGTCACAGCACCCGGAAGAGCTGCATATCAACTCTGATTCGCGCCATTAACCCATTCCACGGATTAGAACTGGAGCAGCCAGCAACGGACCGAGACGAAGCATGAATCCAACCGCGCAGGTTATACCAGTCCTGTACATATATGACCGGATCAGGAACAGATGCAGACGGCACAGACGGTAAGTCGGACACCCACCCTACAAAATATTCCAGGGGGTCCAGACCCTGTCCCCCTTTACCATGCCTCCTAAAGGAACCCATGGCCACCACTACTGTCACACCACCCATAGGGGTGTGTTGCCTATCACTGATGTCACCCCACCCATAGGGGCATGTTACCCACCCCCACTTCCACCCCACCCATATGTGTCATGTTGCCTATCACTGATGCCACTCCACCCATGTGTGTCATGTTGCCCACCACCACTGCCACCCCACCCATAGGGGCATTTTACCTATCACTGATGCCACCCCACCCATATGTGTCATGTTGCTCACCACCACTGCCACCTCACCCATAGGGGCATGTTACCCACCCCCACTGCCACCCGACCCATAGGGCATGTTGCCTATCACTGATGCCACCACACCCATAGGGGCATGTTGACTTTCACTGATGCCACCCCACCCATCTGTGTCATGTTGTGTATCAATACTGCCTCACCCACCCATATGTGTCATGTTGCCTATCACTGATGCCACCCCACCCATAGGGGCATGTTACCCACCCCCACTGTCACCCCACCCATAGGGGCATGTTGCCTATCACTGATGCCACCCCACCCATAGGGGCATGTTGCCTATCACTGATGCCACCCCACCCATATGTGTCATGTTGCCTATCACTGATGCCAGCCCACCCATATGTGTCAGGTGCTCCATCACTGATGCCACCCCACCCTTAGGGGCATGTTACCTATCAATACTGCCACACCCACCCATAGGGGTCAGTGTGGCAGACAATATTGACACCCCCACCCATAGGGAGGATGATGCGACACACATCCATCAAACACCAACCACAGGCATGTCAGAAAAATGCATTTCACCACAACATCATGCCAACAATGTGTAGTGCCTGACAAATACCCCCAACAGTGATTTTGATTCATGACACACAAAGTAACTACCATCACATGTGTGAACAACACCAGAGTGTGGGCTACACAAGTCAAGCTTTGAAATGGCACCGGGCCAATGTGTAAAAAAAAAACATCAGTGTATACATCCAATGTAAAATGTGTGGACACAAACTGCAGCTAAAGTTGAGCATTGTGGCAAAGGGTGAAAATCAACCATCATCACAGTTACCACAAGGTAGGTGTCATCATGGAAATAGCTGCTCCATCAGGATTCAAGCAAGCCGGGCCGAAGAAGGCTGAAATGCCAGAAACCGGTCCCCGGTAGCTTGTCTCCTTTCTGGTGAAGAATTGGCTTGGTAGTTTAGTCTGCCCTGTTCCCATGATGCACTGGGCCAGGGACAGACTGATTTGCATATAGCCAGGTTCTGAGCTGGGATGGGGCAGTGAGATAAATAACGGTGATGGATCAAGCCCTGATCTTTGGACTGGGTAAGAGTGGTCTGTTTAACTCAGACACTCTGTTCATCACCACCCCCTTTTTGTAAATCGTTTTTGGCCACTATAGGTGTGGCAGGGTATACTCAGACATGAGTCCCTTTCTCACTGCTCCATCAGGATTCAAGCAAGCCGGGCCAAAGAAGGCTGAAATGCCAGAAACCGGTCCCCGGTAGCTTGTCTCCTTTCTGGTGAAGAATTGGCTTGGTAGTTTAGTCTGCCCTGTTCCCATGATGCACTGGGCCAGGGACAGACTGATTTGCATATAGCCAGGTTCTGAGCTGGGATGGGGCAGTGAGATAAATAACGGTGATGGATCAAGCCCTGATCTTTGGACTGGGTAAGAGTGGTCTGTTTAACTCAGACACTCTGTTCATCACCACCCCCTTTTTGTAAATAGTTTTTGGCCACTATAGGTGTGGCAGGGTATACTCAGACATGAGTCCCTTTCTCACTGCTCCATCAGGATTCAAGCAAGCCGGGCCGAAGAAGGCTGAAATGCCAGAAACCGGTCCCCGGTAGCTTGTCTCCTTTCTGGTGAAGAATTGGCTTGGTAGTTTAGTCTGCCCTGTTCCCATGATGCACTGGGCCAGGGACAGACTGATTTGCATATAGCCAGGTTCTGAGCTGGGATGGGGCAGTGAGATAAATAACGGTGATGGATCAAGCCCTGATCTTTGGACTGGGTAAGAGTGGTCTGTTTAACTCAGACACTCTGTTCATCACCACCCCCTTTTTGTAAATCGTTTTTGGCCACTATAGGTGTGGCAGGGTATACTCAGACATGAGTCTCTTTCTCACTGCTCCATCAGGATTCAAGCAAGCTGGGCCGAAGAAGGCTGAAATGCCAGAAACCGGTCCCCGGTAGCTTGTCTCCTTTCTGGTGAAGAATTGGCTTGGTAGTTTAGTCTGCCCTGTTCCCATGATGCACTGGGCCAGGGACAGACTGATTTGCATATAGCCAGGTTCTGAGCTGGGATGGGGCAGTGAGATAAATAACGGTGATGGATCAAGCCCTGATCTTTGGACTGGGTAAGAGTGGTCTGTTTAACTCAGACACTCTGTTCATCACCACCCCCTTTTTGTAAATCATCATGGAAATAGCAGCACATGCCAAACAGTATGTATGATTCCTGGGCATATCAGCACAACACCTGTACAGTCAACCTTCATCTACCACCCAATGTAGGCACTGGTAACATACGCCTGGGTACGGTATTGCCCCTTAAGTCACCTGCACATAGACAATACATATGTCTACCAAGATGCACAGAGGCCACAGTTGACTTTACACCAATGATACCCACACCTGCATGTACAGTGGAGATGGCACAACAGCCTGGGAAAGTGTCAAATTGGACATTGTGAAGCACATCATATGTGTGTGGGTGCAAGCCACAGATGTGGGCATGCCAATGAAATGTTACCATCCCTGTGCTTAGCTTAACTAAATTAGTTAATCATAACACACCCACTCAGCTGCAAAGGATGACATGGATACCAACAGGAAAATAAAACTTATCTCATGGGCCACATGGAGTACACCACATCAACACCTCAGTAACAGACATTTGTAAATCCTGCATCATTACACCAAGGTCAGGGTAAACTGACCATACCCCTATATGTTGCACAGGTGTGATCACCATTGTTACAACTCAGATGTCCTGCTGACACTAAAATCCTCAACACACCAGTTGTCACAAAAAGGAAGCCACAACACAATGACATTGTGTCAGACACCTGATGGCACACTTCAGGAAGCACAATCACTTGGTCCATACACGTTAGTGTGAGTACAGACTCTCCCAATGCTGTGCAGTGGGCATGACTGACCAGATAAAACTAAAACAGTGTATTGGCCTGGACAGTAGGCAGGTGTCTTGGCAAGTGTGACATACTTCCTAAACATACTCCTGAGGAAATTACATGGACTCACCTGATGCATGTGCATGTTCTAAGATCCCCATCACACATGTTGTGACCCAGACCAGCAATTTGAACACATATGAAAGGCATACACAGAACACATGTCAGAGACCAGGCATAGTGCAAAGAATAGACCCACCCACGATGCACACATCAGAGTCTCAGTAACATATGCTGTGCATAACACTCAGCATAGCTGAATGAAGGGACACAGTGCCCAAGTTAAAAAAAAGCCACAGACTGTAGGGCAGCGGTCTTCAATCTGTGGGGCGCGACCCCCAGGGGGGTCGTGGAGTCCTGGGAAGGGGTCGCAGATTCTGCAGAGTGCAGTTCCTGGCATTGGGCTGATCGAGGATGCTCACGGCGGAGGCCTAATTCACACCGAGGTGTGAAAAACATCAACGCCTCATTTACAAGTAAAGGGTCTTTTAAAGACCGGTCAAGTACTTGGGTGTGACTGTGTGTTTGTCCCTGAAGCTGTTACAGCGGGGCTCACATACACAAGCTGGGGGGAGCTGGGGGGGGGGGGCTGGGGGAGTGGCTGTAGTTTAGCCCTTTAAGTTCAATGGATGTTGCGCACCTGGAGCTGTGGGTCCCATGACACGTCCCCCGCCCCCCAGCAGGGAGGCACAGAGATGCCCTCCCATGAGCGGGAAAGAAGAAGGACGAAGACGCAGAGAGATACTGATCCCCCCCCCCCCCATGAGAGTGGCACAGAAAAGGTGGGTGGATGAATGATGGGTGGATGGATGAATGAAAGGCTGAAGGATGGATGGATGTGTGAAAAGGTGGGTGGTGAATGATGAGTGGATGGATGAATGAAAGGGTGGATGGATGAATGATGGATGTATGGTTGGAATGATGAAAGGGTGGATGGATGAAGGATAGATTGGTACAGGATAGATGTATGGATGGAAGAATGAAAGGGTGGACGGATGAAGGATGGATGGATGAAAGGGTGGCTCTGGGTCCCATGACACGTCCCCCGCCCCCCGGCAGGGAGGCACAGAGATGCACTCCCATGAGCGGGAAAGAAGAAGGATGACAACGCAGAGAGATACTGATCCCCCCCCCCCCCATGAGAGTGGCACAGAAAAGGTGGGTGGATGGATGAAAGGCTGAAGGATGGATGGATGTGTGAAAAGGTGGGTGGATGAATGATGAGTGGATGGATGAATGAAAGGGTGGATGGATGAATGATGGATGAATGGATGGAAGGATGAAAGGGTGGATGGATGAAGGATAGATTGGTGAAGGATAGATGTATGGATGGAAGAATGAAAGGGTGGACGGATGAAGGATGGATGGATGAAAGGGTGGATGGATGAAAGGGTGGATGGATGAATGATGGATGGATGTGTAAAAAGATGGGTGGATGAGTGAAGGGAGAATGGATGGATGAAAGGGTGGATGGATGAATGATGTTTGTATGGATGGAAGGATGAAAAGGTGGATGGATGAATGATAGATTGGTGAAGGATAGATGTATGGATGGAAGAATGAAAGGGTGGACGGATGAAGGATGGATGGATGAAAGCGTGGACGGATGAATGATGGATGGATGGATGGATTTGTAAAACGATGGGTGGATGAATGATGGGTGAATGGATGGATGAAAGGGTGGATGGATGAATGATGGATGTATGGGTGGATGGATGAAAGGGTGGATGGATGAAGGATGGATTTATGGATGGGAGGATGAAAGGGTGGATGGATGAAGGATGGATTTATGGTTGGGAGGATGAAAGGGTGGATAGATGAAGGATGGATGTATGCATGGATGGGAGGATGAAAGGGTGGATGGATGAAGGATGGATGTATGGATGGATGGGAGGATGAAAGGGTGGATGGATGTATGGATGGATAAAAGGTTGCATGGATGAATGATGCATGGATGAATGTGTGAAAAGGTGGGGGGATGAATGATGGGTGGATGGATGAAGGGGTGGGAGGATGGATGTATGGATGAAAGGGTGGATGGATGAAGGATGGATGTATGGATGGGAGGATGAAGGGGTGGATGGATGAAGGATGGATGTATGGATGGGAGGATGAAAGGGTGGATGGATGAAGGATGGATGGGAGGATGAAAGGGTGGAAGGATGAAGGATGGATGTATGGATCAGAGGATGGAAGGGTGGATGGATGTATGAATGGATAAAAGGTTGCATGGATGAATGATAGATGGATGTGTGAAAAGGTGGGTGGATGAATGATGGGTGGATGAAAGGAAGGGTAGATGGGTAAAGGATGGGTGAATGGATGGAGGAAAGGGCGGATGGATGAATGATGGATGTGTGGATGGATGTATGTGTGGAAAAGGTGGGTGGATGAATAATGAGTGAATGGATGAATGAAAGGGTGGATGGATGAATGATGGATGTATGGATGGAAGGATAAAAGGGTGGATGGATGAAGGTTAGATTGGTGAAGGATAGATGTATGGATGGAAGAATGAAAGGGTGGACGGATGAAGGAGATGGATGGATGAAAGGGTGGATGGATGAATGATGGATGGATGGATGTGTAAAAAGATGGGTGGATGAATGATGGGTGAATGGATGAATGAAAGGGTGGATGGATGAATGATGGATGTATGGATGGAAGGATGAAAGGGTGGATGGATGAAGGATAGATTGGTGAAGGATAGATGTATGGATGGAAGGATTAAAGGGTGGACGGATGAAGGATGTATGGATGGATGTGTGAAAAGGTGGGGGGATGAATGATGGGTAGATGGATGGATGAAAGGGTGGGTGGATGGATGTATGGATAAAAGGGTGGATGGATGATGGATGGGAGGATGAAAGAGTGGATGGATGAAGGATGGATGTATGGATGGGAAGATGAAAGGGTGGATGGATGTATGAATGGATAAAAGGTTGCATGGATGAATGATGGATGGATGTGTAAAAAGGTGGGTGGATGAATAATGGGTGGATGGAAGGAAGGGTGGATGGGTAAAGGATGGATGTATGGATGGAAGGATGAAAGCGTGGATGGATGAAGGATGGATGTATGGATGAAAGGGTGGATGGATGAAGGATGGATGTATGGATGGGAGGATGAAAGGGTGGATGGATGAAGGATGGATGTATGGATGGGAGGATGAAAGGGTGGATGGATGAAGGATGGATGTATGGAACAGAGGATGGAAGGGTGGATGGATGTATGAATGGATAAAAGGTTGCATGGATGAATGATGGATGGAAGTGTGAAAAGGTGGGTGGATATATGATGGGTGGATGAAAGGAAGGGTGGATGGGTAAAGGATGGGTGAATGGATAGATGAAAGGGTGGATGGATGAATGATGGATGTGTGGATGGAAGGATGAAAGGGTGGATGGATGAAGGTTAGATTTGTGAAGGATAGATGTATGGATGGAAGAATGAAAGGGTGGACGGATGAAGGAGATGGATGGATGAAAAGGTGGATGGATGAATGATGGATGGATGGATGTGTAAAAAGATGGGTGGATGAATGATGGGGGAATGGATGGATGAAAAGGTGGATGGATGAATGATGAATGATGTATGGATGGAAGGATGAAAGGGTGGATGGATGAAGGATAGATTGGTGAAGGATAGATGTATGGATGGAAGGATTAAAGGGTGGACGGATAAAGGATGTATGAATGGATGTGTGAAAAGGTGGGGGGATGAATGATGGGTAGATGGATGGATGAAAGGGTGGGTGGATGGATGTATGGATGAAAGGGTGGATGGATGATGGATGGGAGGATGAAAGAGTGGATGGATGAAGGATGGATGTATGGATGGGAAGATGAAAGGGTGGATGGATGTATGAATGGATAAACGGTTGCATGGATGAATGATGGATAGATGTGTGTAAAGGTGGGTGGATGAATGATGGGTGGATGGAAGGAAGGGTGGATGGGTAAAGGATGGATGTATGGATGGAAGGGTGAAAGGGTGAAAGGGTGGATGGATGAAGAATGGATGGAAGGATGAAAGGGTGGATGGATGGATGTGTGAACGTGTGGGTGGATGAATGATGGAGGGATGTGATGAGGTCTAACAGGCGCATTTATGGTTGTCAAAAGTTGATGAAGAGGAGTACCAGTTTCTAGAAACTTTTGTCGGAAGGGGGTCCTTAAGCCTAAAAAGGTTTTACAAGGGGGTCTCGGCATCAAAAAGTTTGAAGACCTCTGCTGTAGGGGGCACAACTTTCGATCAGATGAGGAGTGTGACTGACACAATGGAGGGCAAGCAGTCCTGGACTCCAATTCCAACGTAATGTAGGAGTATGACCAGGCCAAAAGACTGCAAATGGCATGCCAGACATGTTCACAGATCAGGCATGGACTTACCCCCTCCTTGCTGCTGTCTGGCCTTCAGTTGCCCATCCATGTCCGGGAAGACCACCGCCAGAATCCTGAGCATGTGAGGGTTCAGGGTCCGGTGCCCGCCCCTACGGCAAGGAGGCGACAGCTTCAGCTGGACCCTCACGATCCTCCGGGTGCAGCCACATAGGTCCTTCCACCTCTTCTGGCAGTTGCGGATCCGGCGCTTGTAAACCCCCACTGATCACACTGCCCGGGCGATGGTCTGCCAGATTTCTTGCTTCTGGTGAGCATCAACCTTTGAGGATGACAAAGTGAAGAGGATATTACCACACATGCCACATAATTGTGCTGCATACAGTTGAGAATACATGTAATGATCACAAACCTAAAAGAGGTACACAGGTAGTGGGGCCATATGAATGTGCATTTGTGCTGTAGGTCTGACATGGCAACACTGGCTAGGAATTTTAGGCTGGCACTCCTGCACTACTGCAGCAGGACATCTGTTCATCACATGAACCCACTTAAATAGGTAGCCGAAAGTACTCAGTGCATATGCCTCACACTGCTGTGCACACTTCTATTACTTTTAGTCATACAACTTAAATAAAATGATAGGCAGTGGACTGCACACTCACCTGCTCCCCTGGTTTCCCATACAGCTTGCTGTACTCTGGGAGGACCCCATCCAGCAGGGACTGGTTCTCCTCCTCATTGAATGCAGGGGCCCTCTCCAAAGTGCGTTCCATTGCAGGATTCAGAGGAAGTACAGACAGCAGCAGCAGTGGATTTGGGAAAGTGGTCCTGTAGCATATAGTGTAGACAAGTGAGCTCCCTGGGGTCCTGCCAGCCTTAATCAGTGCTGCAGAGGCAGATTCTGTGACATTGCCCTCACTGATAGGCAAGACACGGTTGCATTCCATGAATCTGTCCAATCCATGGAAATGTAAGACTCCTACAAGTCTTCCGCATCATTCAAATTACTCACCTTCAGGACACCCTAGGATTGCAACATTGTTGTACGCATCCAACTGTATTTGCAGCGCACGACTCAAACGTTTTTTGAATTTGTATCCGTCTCCATGACAGCCCATTGCCAATGAGTGCGCACGGATCGGTAAACTAACTATCCAACGCGTATTTTTCGAACAAGACGCATCCGTCTGAATACGATTCTATGGCCTATGCGTGCGCACAGCTAGGTCCATGCCTGTACGACGCGTCTGCTTTCAAGTCACCAGCGTTGGGTCAGATTGCATACGCGTCCAGCATGCATAAACCCAGGGGTACGCACGCATTGCTCATTGGCATCAATGTGATCAGATGCGGGTGACTGTAATGCATAAGCATTGTGCAGTCAATGGACAAGGTGTGAGCACTACTCGGTCCATGCATGTATGGCGTGTCTGCATACAAGTCAGCTGCGTCGGATTATATTGGTGTGACTTGCAGACGGTTTAAACACAGATTTAAGTGCCATGGCCACAACTTCAACACCACAGCATGTTCCACACTGCATCCAATGGCAGGTTAGGATGTATCACCTGTGTGTGTATGGGGGGGCAACATTTCTACTCTTGAATGGCACTTAGGTCAAGCCACTCCCAGGATAGGCAGGAGTTCATGGGGACAGTACCAGTTTGGAGATGTGTATGACCAGTCATATACACCATGAGTATAGGGTTGCATGTCATGTACGTCACAGTAAGACCCATGGCTATAATTATGATCTACCCACACAGTCTGTGTGCATGTTGTGTCTCTGATGTTTGTGGTTCCATGTGCCCAATGTGAGACAGGGTCCACCATGTGCCTTGTGCATGCAATTTCATGCTGTGTGTGTGTGTGTGTGTGTGTGTAAGGGGCATCAATGTATGGCCTGCAGGGACCACAGGGGCCACTAACTGTGTGACTCATTATTCATTGTGTGATGTCCATGAAACAACATGTCATTCCAGTGCACATGGGGCAATACAGGGACCATGGATATTTCCTTGACATGGAGTTGTGATGCCTGTGAAACATCAGTCCTCCCTTGTCACTGTGTTGTGTGTTTGTAATGTGTCAGCAGTCCATGGGTACTGTGCCACAGCCCAATGATTTGCCATTGCCCCCCAAGGAACTCATGTACACATGTGTCATTTATATGTGAGATGATGGGGATGAAGGTGACATATGTGTCCATAGCGAACCGCACACACCTTAATTAATTGTGAATAGCTATGATATAAAATGTGATTTTTTGCAAGTAGAGTACCACATGGGTAGCTGAATAAATGATGTTACTTTGCTCAACTCTGTACTGCAGGGCCCCAGCAGTCCTTAGACCGTTCCCTGACCTCGAGACCATGGTGGAACGCGAAAGCATCCGACGGTACCGCTTTACCAGGAGCATGATCGATGAGTTGGCGGAGCAGTTGGCACCAAATCTGCTACCTGGCCGCACATACCTGACAGCACTGACACTAAAGGTGAAGGTGATGACAACCCTGTACTTCTTTGTCACCTGTACCTTCCAACACACTGTGGCTAGTGTTGGTAGTATGTCACAAACTATTTTCAGCTGTGTGCTACGAGATGTCTTGGAGTGGATGTTGACTCACCTGGACTCCTACATCAAGTTTCCTACAGCGGGGGAACTTGCATGTATACATGTATACATCTCCCTCGTTTGTCCTGCACATACATTCATTGCATATTGCTCACCCACATCTATTTACTTTTCAATGCCGGCATTTATAGCACCCCTCTGCTCTTCACCGTTTATTCCAATGAAATGAATGTTACAACTTTCCTATGGTGCATCTGATATTCGCCCTTAATATGACCGCATATTCGTTCAACATTGTTATTTTCGAAACACTCACATCAATCTCCTTCCTTCTCTCAATGCGGGCGTTCTTACAGAAACCCTCCCGTTTTTATTCACCTCCACTGTATTAGCACTCCCTGTCAGCCTTAGGGTGGTCTTCCCCAAACTTTTTGCCTTCACCCTCCTATTTTTCTACGTTCGTTTTTGTTGGCCTTAGGACTGTGTGCACCTTGCCACTGCTAACATGAACTAAAGTGCTTGTGCTCACTTCATAAAACATGGTGAAACTGGCTTACCCCTGATTGGCATATCAAATTACATATAAATCCAGAGTAAAGTGGTATACCATATACCCAGGGCCTGTAAATTAAATGCTACTTGTTGGCCAGCAGCATTTATTGTGCCACACACTTAAGTAGCCCATAAAACATGTCTCAGATATGGCATTGCAGCCTGAATGCAGTTTTAAACTGGCAATACGACTGAGCAAAATAACCCCATTGTCAAGACTTACACTCTCCCTCTATTACATATAGGTCACCTTAAGGTAAGCCCTAGGCAGTTCATAGGACAGGGTGCATTGCAATTAAAAGATTGGACATGCACTTTTAAGTTTTACATGTCCAGGTAGTGAAAAACACACACATTTGTTTTTCACTACTGTGAGGACTACCTCTTCCATAGGATGACATTGGGTTGCCTCATTATATTTAATAAGTGCTAACTTTTGATTCGGAGCAGGTTTGAATTTCATGTTTGGTGTCTAAGAAATTATAATTTTAAATTGTCTTCTATAGTAACGTTGGAATTTAAGTCACAATTTTGAAAATACCGCATTTAGAAAGTTAGTACTTTTATACCCTAGTTATTTTGTACCTGCAGCCTGTTCCTGTGTCACATGACTGGATATAGCAGGCAGTTAGATTTTGCTTACTCCTTACAAACAGACACACAATAGAGGGATTAGATGTGTCTGGATGGGCCGTCACTGGCAGGCTCGGGGGGAGAGAGCTTGGCACAGCCCCACTTGTAAATTAATAGACAGTGCCCTGTCTTCACGCAAAGAACTTCACACTGCCTCATTCTACCTGTAAACAGGCTGGAGTTAGGGCAGGGGAGGCAGGAACTTCAAAGCATTTCTAGGAAAAAATCTCTTGAAACTTCTCCTACTTTAAAGAAGGCAATGAGTTTACAAATAGGAATAGGGCCCTCAGAGCTAATCTTCTTTTCATTATCTGGACCTGTGGAAGGGCTCTCAGAGAACTGTCTGCTGCTGTGGTCTGTTGTGTACTTCAGAAGACTGATTTTTAGCACCTGGAAGTACTGCTCTGCTGCTTTAAGATAGCCTTTAACCCTCAGTGGCCATTCCTGCTGCTTGAACCCTGTTCCCCTTCATGTGGACTATCAGAGTGACTCCAAGGGCTAGTTGTCTAGCCTCCTGCTCAGAGCCTCAGAGACAGAAAAGTTCCAAACATCTTAATCCCGCACCTGGACCCAGCCTTAGTGAGTCCCGGCCCTCCAAGTTCTGCCCTCCAGTCCTGAACCTTTTCAATTGGTGTTAAAGCTGCCAGATAGTCAAAATCCAAAACTTGGCTAAAAAGTGCTCTAAGACCTCAGAGGAGACTGGGACCTACCTGCTCAGCAGTCCGTCCAAGGTGCATCATTGGTTGGCCTGACTTTGGGGCAGTTCCTGCTGCTTTCTTCTCCGCTGTAGCAAATCCTCTTCTGAAGTCCTTTGCAGAAGGAGTAGCCGGCCTCGTGGAATACTCGTCGACTACAACTTACAGCTTTGTACCACATTTTGTAGTAACTTTAGTAGTACATCATTCGCACTACTGAAACATTGTGTTTAAAATATACATTCAAAATCATTTAACATACAACAGCTTGTAATTACTTTCTAAGACTTTAATAAACTTTTATTCATTGTCCCCCACGTCACTGTAGGTAGATCTTGCCCGATTGAGAAGGTCTTCACCAAGAGTTCAGAATGTCAAATATGGTCACTACTAGTAGTAGCTTTATTATCTTATTTGACTTTTTTACTGGCTTCACCCCCATTTAAGTGGGTGGAAACATGTAAACCTACACATTTGAGTAACTTTACATATATAAATGATGAATACCCTATTGTAGTAAAGTTACTCAAAGGCGTAAGAGTAGATTTTCAAATGTAGATTTATTCACGTACAAGTTTACCTTTGTGAATAGGCCATTCATTATCTGTTTATAAACAAGAAGCTTGTGGAAAGGTGCAGACCCTTTTATAGCACAAAGGTGATATTCACACTCTTCAATGAAAAAAGTCTTTAATGTGACTGTGAGGTGTTTTTAGAAAACAAAATAAGGTAGCAAAAATAGCATAAACTAAAGGTAAAAAATATTTTGCGCATTTTACAATTAGTTGAACGGTATTGCGAATACAGAGTTGGTGTGTTTGTATATAACTTAAAGCACTGAAGTAATGAAACTTTATGCACATTAATTGTTAACCTGTGTTTTGCTTCTTAAAAGAATAGAAATGGGATGTTCTTTGTGTGGACACTGTTTGTATGGCAGTCATTGGCTTAGCTGCGTAGCAACTGACCTGCTGCAATGGATCTGAAGTGTCCTTACGTTATTGATAAAAATGGAATGTAATACCTCAAGAGTATGTAAAGAAGTGAATCATAATATAACTCATATACTAGAAAGGTGTCATTGCTGGATGCGTAAAGACAGTGTAGACAAGGAATCTTTGCAGTATTTTACCAAAAGGCCAAGACAAAGTTGCCTTTCTAACCCACAAAGAAGTCCCTTCAATCTGCAAAACAGTTTACAGTTCCAGAGAGCCACATTTTGATTATAGATGGTGAGATATTAGGAAAAAAAGATTGTTCTTTGCAATGTGTATGCATTCAATCACATAGATATTTGTTTATGCAGTTCTTCAGGGATTCTTGACACAGTTATCCAATTATAAAAAATAAGGCACGGTTGCAGTTCATTCGTTTGCTGCAAATGTCATGTCTATTCTGCAGCTACTGGGTCTCTGAGAGCCCAGATCCTGGTTGTTCAGGTTCACATCTGCTTTGGTTCTCCATATTTGCAGATAATAATTTGCAGAGTTTGGGAATATACCAGTATTTTGAAAAGATAAGTAGAAAGTGATAATTTTCATGAACCATGGGTGGGGATCAGTTTGAATTGTTTATGTAGACTGTTCGTATCTATTTAATTGCAAGATGTTTGAAAGTCAAATAACAGTGAACAACTGAAAGCACAAAGCAATGGATTCGAGATGCTTTAAACTGACACAAGATGACAGGGCATATTTACAAGGGGATATCTCCTGCAGAATGTTACTTGTAGTGATGTTCTGGTGGCGATATTCTCTTCTCTTATTTACAAGACGGTGTTAAGCTACTAAATGTGGCTTAATGGCACCTTGTAAATCAGGCCTCTTTTCATGCCTCACTTAGCTCGAAAGGGTCATGCAATGGGTGTTGCAGTGGACGTTCCACTTCAACACCCATTAATTTTTGAGGCTGCACCATATTTACATGGGATGGTGCAGCACCAAAAACGAAGGCCAGGTAAAACCTGGTCTTAGGATGGCAATACCAGTTTTACTTTTTTTATGTGTGTGCCTTTAAAGATTCTCTATGTGCAGGAAGGTGTCCCTTCATGCACATTAACAAATGCCCCTGCAGCACAGGCACTTTTGAAACATGGCGCAAGGGTGCATGCGCTGGCGCTATGCAGGTTTTTTAGCCCCAGCGTTAGGAAAAATGCAGGAGTGTGTCGTATTTTTGTAAATACGGCGCAACCCTGCATTTGGAAAATGTCGGAGCACAGTGTTACCAATTTTGAAGTAACACCGCTCAGCGACATTTTATTGCAAATATTCCCTGACGTGTTCTCGGAAAAACTGAGACCAGACACACTGGTGGATAAGCGACCTTACAAATGTAGCTTTGTTGTGTGAATGCCATTCTCATAAATTGTGCAAATGTCACTGGCTTTTGAGCTTCCCAACTCCTGTCCTGCAGCAGGAGCACTACCCTAACACTACTCCCTGGCTCCAATTACCTTCAATACACTCATTGTGGATCTACATCCTCCTAAATCACTCTGCTGGCCACTCCCTTCACACACGTAGGTAAGGTGAGATGCACAATTTATGGAATCTCAACCCCACCCACCTCGGCCCCACCTAAAAATGAATACTTTTGAAAGAAGAGTTGCTGAGAAAAAAAGCCAAAAAACCTGTATCAAATCTCTATTACAATGTGTTGGACTTGGCCTTATTCCCCCAAATATTTCGCTTTTTGCCCCCCTAATTTGAATGTCTCCCCCATGGTATTAAACATATAAGGACCATGTGTGGTAAGAGTTGCCCTGTTGTAAAATTAAATGTGGTTAGATGGTGTGCCGAAAATATTCCCCCATGTTAAAAATGCACCTGACTGAAATGTACTGTGTTTTTAAAATGGATGCCATGGCCCTGGGTTTTGCCTCCTGACTGCGTTAGGTTGGCGGTCTAGTTATTAATACCCAGCCACCCCTAGCTTTTGGAGGGAAGCCTGGCACCCAGGGTGCTCAACCCCTCCCCTTGAGCCAGTGTGAACCAGTTTTCCCCAACATTCCGGAAGGGGCTGGCTCTGTGAGGGAGGAGGGTATAAGTAGGGAGAAGTACCACCAGAAAGTCAGTCAGCGCTGGGACAAGGAAGAGAGGGGACCTGCTGTGAGGTGCTACCGCCACATGGTCCTGTGAGCTGGGCCCTGCACCCCTATAAACCCCCCCCCCCTCTGCTGTCTCCATGGGCCCCTAACAAGGGAGGGCCCCTATCCAGGTCACTGACGCTAATTGACCGGGTACCACGCCAGCGCTGTTTGAAGAAGCGCCCAGGAGGTGAGGAGTGTGCCCCTGAGGAATAGCTGTGGGATTGGCCGCCCCTGGGGAAGCTGTGGCCCCCTTTGGATGCACAGGGCTGTGAGGAGCCTACTTGGAGGCCCTGGTTTGCCTACCTAAGCACTGTAAATTCCAAGACTGTTGCTGCCCTGACCTAAACTGTACTGCCTGGGAAGCGCTATAATTTGGAAGCGCTATTTTGCCCCAGAACTGCTGTGTGGGCGCAAGGAGCAAGTGACTAAATAGCGCTGGGGCTGGTGTGGCCCCCGGAATGCTGCTGGCCCTGGAAGTGATGTGGGCGGAGGGAGGAGCAGTGCGCTGTGACTAGCGCCATTCTCCTGAGGAAAATCACGCTGGAGGAGCCTACCCTCGTTTCAGCGCGCTGTCCGCCACATAATTAATTAATTAAGAAGGGAGCCTACCCCTTATTGCCGCCGTAAATCACCGCCGCGGCCAGGCGCCGCCTTGACGGACCCCCCACTGGTGAGGGAATCGTCGCGGCGGCCCCCGGTGCTAGGAGAGGGCCGCCGATGCCAGGAGAGGGCCGCGCTAGGCCCTGAGGCCGTCAGGTCCCCCATCACGTGACGGGGGCCAGGCCGCGTCATTGGCCCTCCCCCGCCAACGCCGCACACGGATTGTTTGTCGGCCGGGAAGGCCGGGAGGAGAGTCGAAGCCCCGGGTCCCCGTGACGTAGGAGGGGGAACCCGGGTGAAGAGTCGGTGCGGGCCCCCAGTGGTCGCCCCGAAGCAATAGCGACCGGAGCGGGAGCCCACCCCGCCGGTCTGAGCCCCAGAGTGAGGGACCAGCGGAGCAGGCGGGGCCGGGGCACACTGTCGGTGCCAGCCCCGCCGGCACGGAAGAAGCGACCCGAAGGAGGAGGGAGGAAAGCCAGACAGGCTTCCCCCTCGTGGGCCAAGTCCCCGCGCTTGTCCCCGGTGGCCACGCCGACGCCGTTTGGACACCCCGGGCCCCTGTGAGGAGGAAGGGCCCGGGTAAAGCAAGTCGCGAGGCATCCACACGGCCAGTGAGTGTCCTGGGTCCCCGTAAGGCAGAGGGACCCGGGAGAAGTTGGAAGATACCGCCGGGAGGGGTGCTCGAGGGAGCGCGAACCCCTCCTTCCTTCCACCCCGACGTGTCAGTGCCGCAGGGGCCTCGAGGCACATTGTCGGTGCCTGGCCCCTACTGTAAAGAAGTGTCCTGGGGAAGCCGGTGAGTGAAGCCTCAGCTGTGTAGTGGTTGGGGGGCTGGAGTCGGGGCACAGGGTCGGTGCTCGCCCCAGGACTAGTGCTCGCCCCTGGAAACTGGTCTGTGCTTCATTGGCCCTATTGGTCCCCTATTTAAGCCTCTAAACTGGGCCGGGACATTACTGAGGCCCTCCCCCTGGGATTGGTACAGGGACAAGTTAACCCCTAGCTAGGCGTTAGGCCCTGCAGAGTGAAGGGCTGGGTAACTCAGCCTGTTTGTTAACGGCTTGTTTATCCCTGAGTCCGGCAATGGTTATTTGCCATGTTTATTTCTGATTAGGATGCTGGTTGCTCTATGGTAACGCAGCGTTTCCATGTTACCTGTCAAGGTGTGGTGCGCTTCTGTGCCTAGTTTGAATTGTAGGCTGATTACCCTGCTAATGAGAATATGCTAATGTTATGCCTACACTAAGGTTATTGAGGTCCAGGTATACTGTTGTTTTACACATGATGGGTGTTTGTATGCTTTTGTGCCCTTTTATTGCAGGTGTGTCCCTATGCTGGCCTGATGAGTTATTTCAGGCCCCTGTTTATGCCCCAGGTTTATGAGCTGCTGTACTGATCTATTCCAGGTGTTCCTGTATATTGTATACTGTGATAACCTGTTGTATTCCCTTACAGGGGTGGGGATTGGCGTATAACGCATGTGATGTATGGGCGTTAATGTGGGATTTTGAGATTACAGCCACCCCCTAAGGAAAAGAGCCTGAGTTGGCCCCGCCAGATTGGCCCCAGGTCTACTGATAACTTAATCACAATTTTCTTCATTTCAGCTATGGACTATGGACTCAACCCTTTTGTCCCATGTAGATAATTCCCCCTGATGTACTTGGCTCTGGCGCCAGTTGGCGCCTTGTTGTGATTACCACTATTTTGTTCCTTTTTACCTTGCAGGTTGGAGATATCACTAAATTTATTCTTTTTCCACCCAAAGGTGGTGTCGTGACTCTCTTGTAGTGTGATTGGTGTGTCGTCTGTGGATACTGCGTGAGTGCTTCACATGTCCTCGAAGTTTGGCCTGCCCGCTTGATGCCATGCTACCCCCTTGGAGATTTGGGTAACCCCCTATTTCTTACACAATGCAAAATTCATCATTATCAAAATAGACCTCATCTTCTACACTTATATCCTTTGCACTGGAAAACTGCCTTTGGCTCTGGGATTTTGGGATTTCTTGCTGTCACTCAAGTGGCAAAGCTGGTGCTCATACAATTCTTTTAGAGGTCCTAAAAATATCAACTACTTACCTCACCATTAATATCTATCACTATGTTGCGACAACGGTGCAAGTAGTTTTGGTCAACTTGTCGGTTTTGGATTTGAGATACCACTTGCTCTGGGTAGTAACTCGCAGAAATGTCTCTTTTATACTGATTATAATATTCAGTTTATATTTAATATTCACTTTATTACAGGCTGCTCCTGAATCTGGCCTATCACCTTCATACGCAAACCCCTTAACCTCCTCCAACCCTTAATGTGTAAGTCGCACAACAAAACAAAAAGCTGCCTAGAATAAGGGGTTCACTGATTAATTTAATCTGTTGCTAAGAGTGAGTCATGACCCGTGTGAAGCTTTGGATAAAGTCATGCCTAGCTGCAGCCCAAGTGGTTTATGATGTTTATAATCAAATTGAATTGATTGCATAATTGTCTGATGATCTTTTGCTCTAATGTCTGAGCTGTGTTGATTGTAACTGTTTTGACTAATTCTTGTCTAGATTGCCTTTACCACTTATTGTTTGTTGCATGAATATTTTATATGTGTTGACTGTAAAGTGTTACTTCTATTTTAACAGAATTTCCTTACCTTAGCTTGTAGTTTAATACTTTGTTTCTAGAAGTCTTAGGGACATCTTTATGAGGAATGATGCTACGCTAAGTCGCCGCAGTGTTGCGTCAGAAAATGTTGCATTGCAGAATGACACTTTGAAGCACAATGGTTGCGGCGTATTTATGGTAGGGTGCACCATGTCATAAGCTCCCAAGGTGCATCATCAGTGGGAAGGATGGCACAAAATGTTGTAAAACATCTGCTCTCAATGTGGCGCAAAGCTGAATTTCCGGTCGTAAACAATTTTTACGTACTGCATATCAGCTTTGCATCACATAGGAGAGCGTCATGAATGAATGACAGCTTATAAAGCGCGCGGTTACTTCGGATGGGGTCTCCCGGTGCTAGCAGACTAGCCAGATGAGCCAAGTGTTTAGCGCCTATCTAAAATCCTGCTTTGTCTCCAGCTCACGCAAGTGGCTACGCAATGAGTTCCGCAGTTTGGACATCCTGACTTTGAAGGACCTACCTTCTTGTCACATTTTTGCAAAGCGGGGGACAGTGATAAGGTGCTGCTGATTAGATCTCAAAGTCCGCACCTGGTGATAAGGTATGAGCCTTGACCTGAGATGGACCAGTCCTTTGCCATGGTAAGCTCGGAAAGCCAAGGTCAGTGCTTTGAAATCAATCCTCCTGGTCACCGGTCATGCAGGGGAAAGTCTCAAAAAGTGATGAATTGCAAATAAATACTTTTGCAGCTCATCAAAAGCAAGAAATGGAGGGAGGACCAAGCACAAGCAGTGAGAGCAACAATCCCAACACCAGCCAAGATGTCCAGACAGAAATCCAGGGGAAGAGGAATAGCAATTTCAGTGAGGAGGAGAACCAAATATTAATAACTGAGGTGACAAACAATGAACACCTTCTCTTTGTCACCTTCAAATTGCCATTAGGGAAGAAGGAAGCCATTTGACAAAATTAGCAGTGTAGGCCAAACAAAAACGACAGTGCTGAAGTACAAGAATTTCTGGCATGATTATAAGTGGAGGACCAAAGAGAACTGGCCAAGAACCCAAGGGCAGCCAAGTGGACTAGAGGAGGAGGAGCTGAGTACCAGGAGGAGTTAGACACTTTGGAGGTGCAGGTGGTGTCAGCCATCCCAACAGTGTTGGAAGGAGGAGACGAACGACAAGACAGTGCTACGGTTGAGGACCAGGAAGATCTACAGGTTAAGTGCCAACAAGGGACAATATGATCAAACCTGTCATGCAGTGTAGCGCAACAAGACACTTTGCTGCACTGTGCTGCGCTGCACTGCACTGTGTGCAAGGGAACTGGCAGAAATGTCTTACATGTTAACTCATACATACTTAAAAAACATTTTTTGCTCAGTGACAATTTGTTTAGCCCATTCTAGTCCAGCCCTGCCAAGTTTGTCATGTCCGTGCGTGATGTGCTGCCCCAGCCCAGGTTGTCCTTTCAATACTGTGTAGTGTAATGTACAAAATGAGTGATTAGGACTACTAGTCCCACAAAACAAAGCAGAAAACCTGGACTGGAGCAGCACATCATGCATGGACCTTGTAAACCTGCTTAACTTTACTGTGACAATGCAGCTCCCCTGGCACCATGAGGCAAGTGTGATTGTCTTGGCGAAATGTAGCCATTAGTGGAGTGCAATGGATTGGAATGGGGTTGCCAGAGGATTAACTTCTAACATGAGAGGGGATCCAGGTACGTAGTATGTGAAGGATCTCCTAGTAGGATCAGGTGAAGAGCTATGTGTACAGGCACTAGCATGAAACCATATTGCACCCAGCTGTCCTGATGTGCTGGGTGAGATTTCAAAGGTGTTGTCTGCCATGTTATAGACCCCACTGCCTCCTGTATTGTACAAATGAATATTTGGGATGGGGGTGAATGCAAGTGAACCACACTGGAGGTTCATGAGTGTTTGTCGGAAGCACAGATAGCGTGTGAGCTTGGTGATCCCTGTGAAGTGTAGTGCAATTTAGGAGTGGCTGAGCACATTGAACTGGCAGTATGTCCGAATGTCCGAATGGGGAGCCACTGAATCTCAAGGAGGGGAGGTGTGATGAATGTGCCATAAGGTAGCATGAGTGATAATCACACACTTCTGTGTTTGATAGTTTTGTACTTGCGTAGCAGCTGTGAAGGGATACCGAGGGCATTGGTGTACTACATTCTACTTGCGATGTTGGCCTGCGTGATGGTGTATCAGGTGCTAGGAAGGAGCCATAAGAAGAAAGGTCTGACTATGCTACATACGTTAAAGCAGGAAGATGTGAGAAAGGGAATTGTGAAGTGACGGGGTAAGCTAGAAGGCCAGGTTGATGGGCAGGTTTTGGGGATACTTGAAGGGTGAGGTGTTTTGCCCTGTTTGTGTGGGCAACCAGCGTAGGCACATGTTACAGAATACCATCACTGCTATCTTGTGAAGTTTAGCATGAGCAACAGCTCAAACATACAGTTAGGCATGTTGGTCTATTGCATAATGTAACAAATGGTGGCGTTGGTGTCTCCTCGGATTCAGTGTATGATCTGGGTGTCATCAAAATGTGAGAGTAGGTGAGTCCCTGGGTCTGAACACTGATTGCCAGAGGAGTCACGTACAGCTATAATGGAGTGGAGCTGAGTGAAGAGATTTGTGCTACTCTGCAGGTGAGCCGCTTGGGTAATGAGGAAATGGAGTGAGCTTCAGTGGTTGCATATCTCCAAGTATGACCTGTCCTATCCCCTTCAGAGATGGTGCACAGCGCCAACGGCTATAGACTAAGGAGATGACTGTGTGTGCTCAGAAACGACAGGAGTCCACATAAATGAGTAAACTGTGGTAAACACATGCCCTTACCCATTCCTGCAGTGTAGCAAGGTTGCTTGCTTGTGGAAATTAGCAAAATTAATGTACCTAAGCGGCGTTCATTTGCCTTTTCCCATTCCCCTCCCTGTAAGCACCATGAATACCGTGAAATATTGACCGCATCATTCCGCCAGTAAAAGCCCGTGCCCATATGTACATGACAGCCATTTTAGGCACCATGGCCTTTTTGCCCGCTCATTGGAATCCCCGGCTTCCCTCCTGCACGTATTTGAACACCTCCCCTCTCACATGCATAGACCATAAAACCCTCTCCCTCTGCGCGACTATGCTCTGAAAAGCAACCCTCCTGCTTGACCCACGGAAACCCCCCATTTCCTCTCGAAGAAGCATCCTTCGCCTCAGCTGACATAACCCCCCCAGCTGTACCTGACTGCCCCCGTTCTCTCATGTACGGGTCATAAGACCTCTCTCTCTGTGCGACTCTGTCCCTGGGCATCACACCTCGTGCCTGACCATCACCTCCCTTCTTCCTATGAATACCCCTCCCTTGATGACCCCTCCACTGAGCCCGATTGTCCGCACGGACCACTGGTCATCTCTTTCGCCTGAGGATACAGTTCATTGCCCACCACTGTATGCACTCGTCCCTCTTCAAAAGAGCTACTATTGATCATGACCTCCCCACCCCTCCGAGAATCGATCAGGCGCACACATTCCAAAGAAATCAGCAGAACACTCAGCTGAGCAATAGCCCCCTCCCATTGTATGGTGTGAGGACCTGTACTGTAGCCACGTGTTGGATTGCGCTAGAACGGGGAGGGGTCGGGGATGTCTTTTCCTTGCTTCACAATGTTATTATTGTAATAAGGAATGTTTGTGATGTATAAAAGGCGATGTCTCAGAGAACTTGTTAGAGCACCTCCCGAAAGACACTGTGTTTCGTGTCCGAAATGACAGGCTCTCCTCATGAGAAATAAAACTCTGTTCTTGTGTTCCTGCTTCCAGCGCCCGTCTCTTTATTTGGTAACTATTCAGAATGGGAACTAAGAGGCGTCTTGCGCCAGCAGCCTGGGCATCGGTAGTAAATTGGGCTGACTTTCCACAATTGGCGCCCAACGTGGGGCTCATCAGCGACATAAGGTCCAGTAAGAGAGGTCCAGACGATGGGGGTGAACATCTAAACGATCGGAGTATACCTGCCTTAAGAGGACCCTCCTCCGGCTGCTGATTGAATGAACTTCACCGATTCCGAACGGACCTCTCTCGAGTGACCTACTGTCCTGACTGGGATCTCACAGGACTGCTGTGGTAAAATCATGGAGTAAGAGAACGATCGGGCGCTGGAAAGGGGAAGACGAAGAACTGTCCATATGGCCCGGTCCGGGTAAGGTTAAGTAGGAGACGCCTGTTACGTCTAATTGGTAGGATGGCTTTATCCATCTGATTGATTGATTGATTGTTTGTATTGGAATCGGTATTTAAATACTGATATTGTTCATTGATTGGTTGCTCTGTTGTTCTTGGAGATTCGCTGTCTGCAAACAGGGAAAGAACACGTTCTCTCTTTGCAGGTAGCGAAAGGGTAGGTAACGCAAACCTTTAACACGTCGTACCTACTTATTCTCCCCATTGATTGATTGTGGCCCGAACTGTTGTTCGCGGATTGTTCTCTGGAGATTCTCTGCCTACAAACGGGGAAGAACAGGTTCTCTCTTTGCAGGTAGCGAAAGGGTAGGTAACGCAAACCTTTAACACGTCGTACCTACTCATTCTCCCCATTGATTGTTTGATTGACCGAACATTGATTGTTCGATATTGGTTCTTTTTGAGGTATTCACCGCCTGCAAACAACGAAGAATAGAAATATTCTGTCTAGTCTTTGCCCGCCGTGATAAGATAGGTAGTGCAGACTTTTGTCCCTGTTGTAATCCGTCATGCCTATCTTCTCCCCACTGATTGGTAAACTAGTTCCACCCGGACCATTTATTGGAGGTAGATCATCCGGTTCAACCGGAGGGTAGCTCTGATAAAAGGACATATAAAATATGAAGTGATCACTGAATCCTGTTAACAGAAACTTTAGCATGAAACACACACTAGAAAAGGAAGGAAAAGAAGTCGAGCTAAGCCAGTAGCCCGCTGATGAGTTTCCGACTTTACTAAAAATAAGAAAACGTTAGAAATAGTCCGTTTTAAGAATTATAAAATGGCGAAAGAAGCCAAGCTTGACGCCTAGACAGCCACAAGGTAGCTAGGCCCCGCCGCCCCCTCGCTATCCAAAGCATGTCTGTCCCACCGCCCGCCACGCCGAAATAACGGTAACATGAAATAGATACAAATCAGCAGATACCTACCCACATTCCGGAAGCTCCCGAAGTGCAACAGGTCCGCGGTTACGCCCATCCGGAAGGCGAGGCCTCAGCGCGTGTAGAGCAGGGCTCGGCTGGCCGCCATCGGAAGGGGAGGCTGTGGGGCGGACGGCCCGAAGGTTGTTATGGTCTCCCCATTCCCTTCTTTCCTTCTGCCCTGCGGGCCACGGGGGGGGGATGTCTTGCCTCAGCCACCGACCCCCCCCCCTCTCTATCGCCTGCTCCGGCCGTCAGCAAAACCGGAGCCAAAGCAGGTAGCCCCTTCAGCGGCAACACTTGAGAGTTGCAGGTAGTCTCGCCTGGTCTGGCCGCTCTTCATTGCCTGGTACGGCCATACCAAAGTGGTGGAGCCGAGAAACGGCGCGGGGTCGCTGGAAGGGGGAGGCGGCGCGAACGAGCCTCCCCCACCCCCCCCCGGTGGAGGCTTCCAGCGACACCCCAACGCTCCTGCTCAAAGAGGGTCCATATCAAAAAGGTGGGCTTTTTGCCCAGGACTGGCGCGCGCCCTGCGCTCCTCGACCTTGAAGATGCTAAAAGAGCCGGGGGGGGCGACCTCTCCACGAGGCGCCCCCCGCCCCCGTTCTCCGATGGAGCCACGAGACGTCGGCGCACTCCTGCCGGCGCCAGCCTCAGTTTGGAAATGACTAAAAATCCTGCAAAGATACAGATTTGTTCAGTTCCGGTGGAACACCAGAATGGCCCGGTAGGAAAGATTGTTGCCTCCCTCCCCACTTTTTGACTGATGGCTCATATCGCTAGTCTGTTACCCTATTACGAAAAACTTTTTGAACTGCCAAAAGAAGGTTCTGGTCCAACCACGAGTCAGTAGAGACAATCTGACTATACTGGGACTTGCCTGACCTCGCCCAAAATGGCGCCGATACAAAATGAAACTTTCAATTCCTTGTTGCACCCTGATTGCTCAGCCTTGATGTTCCAAGATATGTATGCAGTTTTTGGACAATGAAAATAGATAAAATGGATGTTGATTATGTGTTTGGAAAAGAAAGCGATGTAAGATGGGTATTGATTATTTGTTGGGACAATGAACTGATATGGGGTGGGTACTAATTATGTGGATGGATAATGAACAGATATGAGATGGGTATTGATCATGTATTTCAACAATGAATTCAGCATAAGATGAATACTGGTTACATGATTTTTCAATGGATTGATGCACGATAGGTACTGAGTGAATAGTTGGACAATGAGATGATGTAAAGTTTGAAACCAATCGTTATTGAAAGTTCGAATTTTCGACATTTATGATGCTTGCTCCCAATGAATTTCGATACGATTTTATTACACTGCTGCACTTCATATTATGAAATAAATGGCCACCGACTTCGTTCCTCTTATGCACAGTTCCAGTCTGCTCCGTAGCCGGCCCACTGGGTTGTAGGCCCGTATTTGTGCGCCAACATTTTTATTAAAGGTTTTTTTGAACAGGCAAATATAATTGTAGCGTTTGGATTGATGAGTTTCGAAATGTATGGCTACTGTCACCGATATAAGTAAAATACATGCAGCATGATTAAGGTTGAAGGTTAAAAAGGCCCGATACTTAGCAGCTACATTATGTGTCACAGGCAGCCGGAAAAGTGTTTTAGACGCCCTTAAGCGATACCGAAGAAATGCCACCTGACCACCACCCTTGCACATGGCCTAAAAGGCCACGGTCAAGTGATTCATGTAGATACGCAGACCATCGATGATTATCTATCTAACAATACTGGTCCCTCTGGGCTTAAACGCCGAGATGGTAGAGGATGCACCCCGTGGAGATGGGTCGAGTATGTGGTAGGTAAAAACATTTTCGGATTATTGCGCGCTGATTTGTTTTGAATGCTGCCCCCACCTCCTTCTTTCTCCTCCCTTCTGCAGGTCGCGCCGGAACATCGGCTGAAGTATGGAAGAATGATCGAGCGACCGACAGAAGGGGAAAAAGGGGATCTGAGCATAGTACTTATGCTAACGAGCTTTGAAAGGTGTAGACTTAGATATGACTGTGCCTCCTTAGAACGTAGCAACTGGGAGGATGGACTGACATAGAAACTTGATGGGTTAGTACTGTATGACAGAATTTGACTCGAACCAGCACACCAGATAGTGCAACTATGACGTTTTACTAGATAGGGAAAGGACAAGGAAAGTCCGGGGTAAGGTTTACCTAGGCACCACCCGTCTGGAAAAGTAGGAATGATGTTGATGTTCAAAAAAAAAAAAAAAAAATGTACCACCTCCTTCTCGCACTCTTATAGATATAGCCAAGCTGTCCGACTGTTCTCCCGATTAATGCCCTCCGTTGCCTCAGCCTGGAGAACTTCTTGCCAAAAGAAGAAACAAAAAAGTGGTTCAAGATCCAACCATGGGCAATAGCCCGACCAGGTTAATTCCTGACCAACTGACCGAGGTGTAAGTATTAGCGATCGAGAACGCTCGCAAAGATAGCAAACGAAAGGAAAAGGAGGAAAAGGTAAAAAGAGCTCAGCACGTAGACAAATAGGATACTAAAGATACGCCGCATGCAGAAAGAGATCTTTTTGGCCAATAACTGTTTTATGTTTTGTCATGAACATTTTTTTGTATGTACTACATGTACTGTCTTCCTTTGACTGAGTTTGTGTGTATGTAATGTATGGGTTTATGTCTCCCCTCTGTTTGCGTCTCTGTGTTACCTGACCCCTGCTGTTCTGTGTTGTGAGCGCACTAAATGACCCATTACTGTACACATCTCTCTCTCTCTCTCTCTCTCTCTCTCTCTCTCTCTCTCTCTCTCTACATGTCATACGTGTACCGAATGGCTCGTTTAGGTTGCGGACGACTCTCACTCTCTATGAGAGTCTCCCTATTCCCTCTTCCCTTTCGTGGTAAAATTGTGCCCCGTCGGCACCAGCCTAATTGGGTTCCTTTTTTTTAACGCAAAGTGTTCAGCAAAATTGGCAGAAACTAAATCGATTGTGACTTGCCATATTACTACCTCTCCTTTCTGCAAAATAAATGAACTTGAATTGGCTAAGAAAGAAAGGGAAGGTAAGACGACTGATATCCCCCAATCGGGACTTTTATAGGGGGGACTACATGTCAATGGCTTCCTATTCTTCAGTTCGTTAGAAATACGATCCCCAATGCCCAGATTGATCCCCAATGTCCAGGTTGCCCCACCCTTATGTACTCAAGCGCGAATGTTCAAAGCGTCCCCGCTTCTCCCATTGACCCCTGCTCCATATCAGCTACCCCCGAAGTATAACTGATGGCCTTGATTAACTGTCGCTCCTCGATGAAAGTCTGTTTACCCCCCCCCCTCTCTCGATGATAGCACCCCCGCCCTGTTTGAAAGGGTTAACCAGCTCTGAAGGGAAATGTTAGACTGTTAAGGCTCGGGTTAGAAAGACAAGTCTCTGCTGGAGGTTCCGAAATGTTGAATTTGATGAAATGCGCAGTTGATAGGAGTCTGATCTCTCTCCATTTGTGTCATGAATAGACGATGAATAAAATTGGCATTAACTCAGTAGGAATGCCGACATATACACTGCATGGTAATAGACTTCTGACTGTGACCGATGAACGTATCTCCCAAGTGCGTAGGATTGAAGGAGGAATTCACATGCATAAATGTCTTCTCCTGCCAGTTCTCTAAAGCTTGTTTTGTACCTATTCAAAGATATACGATCACTGGAGGAGAAGGGTCGTACGTGACGTACAGCCTGGCTGCAGATCTTGAGACACATGTGACCTTGACCAAAGGTGGAGCTGCAGAGCAACAAGATACGGGACGAGACAGCAATCTCAAACGTGGAAAATGAAAAGTTGACGGGCTGCCCTGAAGCCCTCAGCCTGCTAACCCACGTGTGCCTGAAGTCTTCGCCCCCTCTTTTGGGCCCGATTGATGGGCCTGCCTGCTCGTTATCCTTTGCTCCCTTGGTCCCTTGGAAGTGTCCGAAAATATCTGATCCCACTCCGCCCTCTCTTCCCTCGACTATCCAACAACCCCCTCTTTTTCCACATGACTTTTTGACTCAGAAAGAAGAAACAGCATTTAGGTGGAAATGAGGTTTGCAAACGGAAGTAAAAAGAAATATAGGTGCCGAGCATAAGGCACCACCAAAAGGATTGGTTAGGGAACAGGACTGTGGTCTAACAGCAGAGGACTGACCGCACCCTGCAATGCGTAAGGATAGATCCGAGCTGGACCTATAGCTCCACCGCCGGTGCTCAACAGCGCCAATGAAAAGATACGGACGAGAGCCTACCAGTGATGGCTCACTGCTAAAAAGACACTGTGACGAAGATATATTGGACTGAATTCCTCCCTCAACCACTTGGTATTGTTTTCAAAATGTTTGTCGGTCACCTTTAGAGCTGTACATTGATGCGAAAGTCAGAAGCATTTATACTTCGGATCTCCGACCGACCCCTGCCCTCACCACGTCTTTAACAAGGCCGACGCTGTCATCGCACCCCACCTGCGAGACATCATCAACACATCCTTCGACACCGCCACCTTCCCTGAGAGCTGGAAGCACGCCGAACTCAGCGCTCTACTCAAGAAACCCACAGCGGACCCCACCGAACTCAAGAATTACCGCCCCATCTCGCTCCTCCCGTTTCCAGCCAAAGTCATCAAGAAGACCGTCAACAAGCAGCTGGCCGCCTTCCTGGAGACGAATGGATCCCTCGACCCCTCACAGTCTGGCTTCCGAGCCAACCACAGCACCGAGACCGCCCTCATCGCCGCCACCGATGACATCCGAGCCCTGATGGACAACGGAGAAACAGCGGCCCTCATCCTCCTAGACCTCTCCGCGGCATTCAACACTGTCTGCCACCGCACCCTAGTACAGCGCCTCAGCAACGTCGGAATCCAGGAGAAGGCTCTGGAATGGATCATCTCCTTCCTCGACGGAAGAACACAGAGAGTCCGCCTACCACCGTACAAGTCAGAGGCCACCGAAGTCATCTGCGGCGTCCCTCAAGGATCCTCGCTGAGCCCCACCCTCTTCAACGTCTACATGAGCCCCCTCACGGCCATCACACGCCAACACAACCTCAGCATAATCTCCTACGCCGACGACACCCAGCTGATCCTCTCCCTGACCAATGACCCCGCCGCTGCCAGAGCCAACCTGCACGAAGGGATGAAAGAGGTAGCCGAGTGGATGACAACCAGCCGCCTGAAACTGAACTCAGACAAGACGGAGGTCCTCATCCTGGGCTCTTCACCCTCCGCCTGGGACGACTCCTGGTGGCCTCCCGCCCTGGGCACCGCACCCAAACCGACAGACCACGCACGCAACCTGGGCTTCATCCTGGACGCCTCCCTCTCCATGACCAGGCAAGTCAACAACGTCTCCTCGGCGTGCTTCAACATCCTACGCATGCTACGGAAGATCTTCTGGTGGATCCCCACCAAGACCAAGAAGACCGTCACCCAGGCCCTCGTCACCAGTCGACTGGACTACGGCAACGCCCTCTACGCCGGTACCACCGCCAAGCTCCAGAAGAGACTCCAGCGGATCCAGAACGCCTCAGCCAGACTCATCCTCCTCCTCACCCACGCACACAAAGCCCTACACGACCAAGGCCCGAGCTACCTCAACAACCAAATCAACTTCTACGCTCCCAAACGCCACCTCCGATCAGCCAACCACGCCCTCGCCGCCGTCCCCCGCATCCGAAGAGCGACTACAGGAGGAAGGTCCTTCTCCTACCTGGCCGCCAAGACCTGGAACTCCCTCCCGACCGACCTGCGCCTGACCCAAGACCACCTCTCCTTCAGGAAGAAGCTGAAGATCTGGCTGTTCGAGCAGTAGCGGCACCCCCCTCCCCCCAGCGCCTTGATTGATTGATTGATACTGTGTAGTATGCTGCACCCTAGGCTTGTAGTAACCCAACAAATGTAAATTTCTATGTATTGCATTCTGCCAATCACATCGACTGCTCATGGTTATATGCAATCTGCTAGTATTGATAAGTTTTCATCAACGATACATGTTTATATGTACACCCGTTAATTAGGAAATGAACTAGCTTATGGTAAAAGCGGCGACTGTGGAAATTAGCAAAATTAATGTACCAAGCGGCGTTCATTTGCCTTTTCCCATTCCCCTCCCTGTAAGCACCATGAATACCGTGAAATATTGACCGCATCATTCCGCCAGTAAAAGCCCGTGCCCATATGTACATGACAGCCATTTTAGGCACCATGGCCTTTTTGCCAGCTCATTGGAATCCCCGGCTTCCCTCCTGCGCGTATTTAAACACCCCCCCCCTCACATGCATAGACCATAAAACCCTCTCCCTCTGCGCGACCCTGCTCTGAAAAGCAACCCTCCTGCTTGACCCACGCAAACCCCCCATTTCCTCTCGAAGAAGCATCCTTCGCCTCAGCTGACATAACCCCCCCCAGCTGTACCTGACTGCCCCCGTTCTCTCATGTACGGGTAATAAGACCTCTCTCTCTGTGCAACTCTGTCCCTGGGCATCACACCTCGTGCCTGACCATCACCTCCCTTCTTCCTATGAATACCCCTCTCTTGATGACCCCTCCACTGAGCCCGATTGTCCGCACGGACCACTGGTCATCTCTTTCGCCTGAGGATACAGTTCATTGCCCACCACTGTATGCACTCGTCCCTCTTCAAAAGAGCTACTATTGATCATGACCTCCCCACCCCTCCGAGAATCGATCAGGCGCACACATTCCAAAGAAATCAGCGGAACACTCAGCTGAGCAATAGCCCCCTCCCATTGTATGGTGTGAGGACCTGTACTGTAGCCACGTGTTGGATTGCGCTAGAACGGGGAGGGGTCGGGGATGTCTTTTCCTTGCTTCACAATGTTATTATTGTAATAAGGAATGTTTGTTATGTATAAAAGGCGATGTCTCAGAGAACTTGTTAGAGCACCTCCCGAAAGACACTGTGTTTCGTGTCCGAAATGACAGGCTCTCCTCATGAGAAATAAAACTCTGTTCTTGTGTTCCTGCTTCCAGCGCCCGTCTCTTTATTTGGTAACTATTCAGAATGGGAACTAAGAGGCGTCTTGCGCCAGCAGCCTGGGCATCGGTAGTAAATTGGGCTGACTTTCCACATGCTTAGTAGAGTTGTGTGGATGTGTGTCACATATGGGATCACTGAAATAATATCGACTGACAAAATATCGACTTGCCAAAATATCGTGGACAAAATATCGACAGTCAAAATATCAAGTTTGTATCTACAAACAGGTAAGTACAAAAATATCGAGTACAAAATATCGTTAACAAAAATATAGATGTAAAAAATATCGACTTTATAAAAAACAGTGTTAAATTAAATTAATATTAAATTTTAATTACTAAAATATACTTAAAACGACTTAAATTAAATTATAATTATAAAATAATAAATGAAAATAATAAAAATAATTTTTTAAAATCTTATTTGTTTTCCCTGAACCCTAAAAATACCCCTTTACCCAAAAACCCAAAACTGACCCTGAACCCTAAAAATACCCCTTTACCCAAAAACCCAAAACTGACCCTGAACCCTAAAAATACCCCTTTACCCATGACCTGAAAACTGACCCTGAACCCTAAAAATACCCCTTTACCCATGAACTGAAAACTGACCCTGAACCCTAAAAATACCCCTTTACCCATGAACTGAAAACTGACCCTGAACCCTAAAAATACCCCTTTACCCATGACCTGAAAACTGTCCCTGAACCCTAAAAATACCCCTTTACCCATGACCTGAAAACTGACCCTGAACCCTAAAAATACCCCTTTACCCATGACCTGAAAACTGACCCTGAACCCTAAAAATACCCCTTTACCCATGACCTGAAAACTGACCCTGAACCCTAAAAATACCCCTTTACCCATGACCTGAAAACTAACCCTGAACCCTAAAAATACCCCTTTACCCATGAACTGAAAACTGACCCTGAACCCTAAAAATACCCCTTTACCCATGAACTGAAAACTGACCCTGAACCCTAAAAATGCTCCTTTACCCAAAATTTATCAATATTATTTAATTACCAATTAATTATTAATTAACAATAACAATAAAGTAAATATATTAGAACATTAGGTGTAATTATTTTAATAATTAATATTATTTTTTCAAAATTAATTACTTAAAAATAACACAAAATTATATATATAAAAAATGTACTCTAATTAATGTAATTAACTAATTACAATTAATTAATTAACAATTATTTACTAATACAAAATATATTCAAAATTATATTAATTAATTAACTAATTAATATTAATTAATTATCAATTAATTATTAATTAAAAATATTAACAAACATATATTAATTAATTAATTATTATTAAATTACTTCCCACCCTATTCCCCTATAAACCCACAACCCGCTACAGAATTACATTACGCAATTATTATCAAAACAAAATTCATGTAATAAAATATTTTATAACATTAATACACACTATTCACACATATTATTACATAAAAATACACTATAAAATATTATATATTATTAAAAAATCGATATTTTTGCTATCTATATTTTATACAGTCGATATTACTTCACTTACCTGAAAAACGATATTTTTGTAGTCGATATTATGTCCAGTCGATATTTTGTCCAGTCTATATTTTAAACTCGATATTATGTCCAGTCGATATTTTGGAGTCGATATTTTGTCTCTATACCTCACATATGACCTCTCAGCCAAATGAATGCACAAATTGCATGCAAGACAGCACAGCAAGACACAGTGCTGTGGTATACAGTGTGAAAGGCAGAGTGCAGGACCATATCTAATATGTGCCCAAATAACATTACTTTGGGACTGGTTTCGGTCTCGGCAGACAGTTTACTCAATCACAACGGTGACGGATATCCTGTCCGCCAAAATATAAATCCCATTATATCCTTTGGCGGAGAGAATATCCATCACTGTTGTGACGAACTAAACCAACTGCTGAGATCAAAATCAGGCCCTTTGTCTGGAGCTGTGGGCTAAGTGATCCCCAGAGGAAATGCAGGTGCCCTGGTGACATGGTGCAATATTCTTAGCAGTGGTGTTAAGTGAACCTTACATCAATCTAGACAATAAAACAAATAAGCTAAGCAACATGGCAAATGGGGCCCTTACCTGCACTCACCCTTTCAGGAAGGGCAGGCAAGTGACATGACACAAAAAGGACTCCTTTACACGCAGTGTGGACAGCCTAGCGTTAATCCATAGGGGCTCCAGCCCTAATAAGGATACACCTAAGGCATGCAAAGGCACCTACCCTTGGCTCCATAGTATTGATGAGCCTCTAGCTGACATTGCTAGTGTTATGAGGCAGAGGCAAGAAAAACAGGCCTCAGCATCTGACACCAGGGAGATTGCCACCAAACTGGGAACCATCATTAACATAATGGGATCTATGGAGTACAGGATGGACTCCTACATAGCAACAATTAATGCTCTCCATAGTGAAGTTGTTGCATTGTTGAGAAGCCATCAGACCCTTGACAGTGATGTGCTGCCTTCCTTGCCAACATAGACAAATGCTGGCAGGGAAAGTGTAGCCACATCTTCTGCCCCTGATGTGTGCATGCCTCGGAATCCTCCTGCACAACACCACGACCCTCAGGGGAGGCACAACACATTTCAGGGGAGGATGATGTGGACTTCCACAGCCTTCATCAGTGTGCTGCCAGGTAACATTAGTATCAGCCCACCTGGTCAGTTTCCCAGTCGTCCTGTGTCTATCATCATGCCAACTCCTTTGCCACCCAATAATGTGCACCTGTATTGTGCACCTGTTAATCTCATCCATTTGTGGACTTTTGAAAAAGCCTACCTTCTCTAATGACAATTTGTACTCCCTCATTCTGCAATTCTCCCAAATGGACTCTGTCTGAGCATCCTTTGCTCATAATCAATGTTGATGTTGTTGACCCAAACACTGTAAAAATGGTCATGCTGCCCCACCCGCATTTGTAAATAAATTCACTCCTGTTAAGCAGAGTGTCATATGTCTGTTGTAGAAAGGACTACTTATACCATGTGTATTCACATATTCTACTTCAGAGCATCTCAAAGAATGAGCTGAAGTCACTAGCACCAGCTCTCTTTGGATATGCAGCAAGTACATCCCCTGCGATGGCATGATGAGGAAAGTGTTGTCTCCCAATGTAATGTCAGGGTGTGACAATGAGCTTCATTTACTTGACTGACACACAGTAAAAAGCTCCAACTAAACAAACAAACGCCACATTTTTAAAATGGGGTCTGTTATGCACGTGAGCCAATAACACTGTTCCACTCTTCCAAATATATCTAGCTCAGTGAACATGACAACATGTTCTTACAAAAATGGTAGCCTCAATGTTCACACTGAAGAGATCCTTAAGTACATACATTATCACGGTTACACCTATGATAGGTAGGTACTCATGCCTATGCTCTTTCTGAATTAGCATCATACCTGTGCCACACAAGGATGCACAAGACCTATCCAATACTGTGAATGTCAGTGTGCAAGAAATGCATTGGCTCATTGTTGGAGCCCTTTGTCAACTGATAAATGGTGAATAAAGCTACTGTGGCAAACCTAGGGTGAATGTGTTCCTGTGCCCCTGATAGGCCTCATATGTTTTGAGTATGAGTGTTGCCACATATTACATATATTGTAAAATGTACATACAGATTGTTGCATAGAAGCCAGAGCACATAACCAGGAGCAAACAACACATCCACAAGGGAAGAGGAAATGGGAGAGTTAAGGGCTTGAATCTTTGAAAGTACTTTCCCTAAGTGAGTTGCGTATAGTGCCACGCTTACCAAGTAGTCAATGCCAATGATGATTGCGGTTCCTCAGGCAGGTTTGGCTATATTAACGTTTTGTAGCCACCCAACAACGACCAATTTGCAAAATAGTGCAAGGGTGTGTGCTGTATTGGCAGGCACCAGTGTGTGTCCCAGTGCAGCAAGGAATCTGTGATCTGTAGTGACAAAACCATCCCAACTATACCTGCTGTATATCTTTCACACTACAGTAGGGGACTATCTGTGTTGTGCTGTGTGTAAAGTCACACAAAGAGGACCACTTACCGTGCCTAAAGAATGGTAAAGAATCCTTGAGTGACTCAAACATGAGGAAGAATAACACGTGTCCATAGTCCTCTGAAAAACAACAAACACCTTTGAAGACTGCAGGGCAACAGCATCATGTATTCAACTCAACCTCCTTAATGTTAGCAACTCTCAAATATGAAATTAGTACAATGTTGTGAAAATAGAAATAATTGTAATACTACTACCTATCCTACACTAACTAACCGTAACACTACATTACACAATCTTAATTTACCTTAAAGTATCTTAAACAGTATACACAAATAACAAGTTAAACATCAGTCCCCTACCCTACCTAAATACAAATAGAATGGCACAATATAAACAGCAACCTCAACTAAATATATATTTACTATATATGTAAAGCTATACAAATATTTTTTTTTTAATTTCTTTTCAAACACTAAAACATCAGCCCCCACCAAATGAAAACATAAAAGCAGATTTAAAAACAACTACCTATCAAAATATTAACCCATAACTATGCTATACCTATTCTAAACACTAATGCCTAATAACTATGATATGCAAACAACAGAATGAAAAAACGGCAGCTTAATGTCCAGAAGAAGAGTCTATATAAATTGGGTAATCTTACATAGAGTGGCTTGTCACCATGGGGGTCTCCAGGCGCTCCTCCATGTTCATAAAACATTCATGCATGCTGAGCTGCTCCTGCTGGAAGCCATCCAGCATCTTTGCGATCTTACTCAACTCCCTGAGTATACAGTAATGGAAGACAGAGTCTCTGACTCTTCTGGGCCTCCTGGTCCATGTGGTTGGGAGCTATATGGCGGCAGTTATTTGCTTTGGCCTGTGGGTGGGGTGGCTGCTGCTAGCGATGGACACCCATGGTTGGTTTCATGGCTGTGTGTTCGATTGGCCTTGAATGTTCCAGGACACCAATGCTTTGGACCACTCATATGGCTTGACCATTTTCCAGAATGCCTTTGAGATGTGCCGGGTGTGGCGGTAATGATCCTTGCACAACCCAAAAATATTGCCGTCTTCAGCTGTCATGTTATTTAGGGTGGTAACGTTAAAACAAAGTCATAGCTCAAGCTGTACATGTACATGATGTGTGTGAAAAATAGGCTGACATCTTATATAATCATATGTGCCTGTCCAGGCCAACTCCAAAATTTGAGCTGGAGATATAGACACTATACTGTCAATATAAAGACAGCTCCTACTTGAGCAAGGAGTCGAGTGCCATCAAAGTAGGTGCACAATATGGAAATGTTGTCACAATATGATTTCAACCAAATTATACAGAACAATGAGTCACTTTCATGATGATATGTTGATTTAAAATTGGGCAAATGGTTCAAAAACTTAAACTGTGGATGTTGGTATTGCATTATGCAAGTGGGCAAAAACTTGCTCATCAACATACATGAAAGTGGTGTAGGTAAGACAGTCTAGGCAGTGTGCCTTTGAATTACATACAACATCTGAAGTCACACAAGGTAGCACATATTGGTCTAATTACTTACTCAGTGTCAGGTAGCTCATGCATGTACAGAGGGTTGTCATTTAGCTCCAGCAAAACGTGACTGGGGTACATTTCAACAATTGACCCTCAGGCAAATGTGCTGAAATCTGACATTTAGCGTTTGGTTTATACTTGTAGCAAAAAACATGTTGAGTCTTACTTAAACATGTTTCTGCATACTCATAATCCCAGTACTGCACTTGTTTGCACACATCTTAAATAAGACAATGCATCTCAGTAGTGTGTGTATGCATGATGGAGACTCATTTCAACAAGATAATAATGCAGGGACTCTTCCATCATGATGCAGGTTGACAGCATCGGGGCTAGCCAGCCTCACTCAGGTCACTGGTACATGCATTCCTGCATGTCAACTCTTACACAGTGCAGCAACATTACTATTTATCTCGCATTTACCTTGCCTTCCAGAAATGGAACATAAGGGATATCTGGGGTATGGGTTAAGCATTGCGGTGACAATCCATGTGCAGACTAGTGTGTTTCTCCAACTGTTCACACCATACCAATAAGACTGACTACAGGCATTGAGGCCTACTAGCACTCCATAGTTCTTATAGCAATTGCAATTGCACAATGAACCTTGAAAAATACACATTGCACAGAGATCAAAAGGCTGATATCCAGTCAGGACGTTCACAATGTGCATCAGTCAGTCATTCTGGTAATGATCTAGACAACGCCATGACTACCTAGAGTAGCAGGCCTACATCCCTACAGCCTCCAGGGTACCAGTGTAAATGTTACTGTGTCACACCATTACACATAGTAATGACATGGCCTATTCTGAGGGATGCTCAAGGTCCGCTTAGGCTGGATTACATTAGCCATACCTCAAGATAGGGTAAGAAATGGAAGATTTAGAAATCTGTATGAACATGCACAAATACCTTTACATAAACACATAAAGCCATGTGTTTTGTTTTCTGTCATAAGTGAAATCCATACATTTGGAAACGTTCAACCTATCACAACAACATACACAGTATCTGTCATAATCAAAATGGTTATATTAGGATGGCTACCCTGCAGAAACTGTCATACAGGGACAAACTATTCCTACAAACTATTTAAGTGTTAATCAGTTGGTAACAGTGTCTGTGTTCTACAATTACACATCTTGAACACCTATGTCATACACAATTCAGGACATATGCAACAGAAACCTGCCTGAACAAGCTTAGCAATATACATTTGACTTTGCTGCTACATATGTAGAAACATGATTCATTTGGTTTGTGCCATTTGTTGTATGACCTATTTAGTTTGTGCTGATCACCTGCAGATTATGCACCAGATGAGGGTTATGGGCCATATGTATCATAGTTCTTATTTGCGATTCCTAAATAGCGATTTTTAAGGAATCGCTATTTAGAAATCGCAAAATGGTATGTATGAAGCAAATCGCTTTTAATTAGCGATTCCTTAATCTTCCTTAATTGCGAATTCGCATTTTGCGAATTCGCAATTAAGGAATAATTTCCAATGCATTCCTATGGGCCAGGAGGCCCATAGGAATGATTTCCAAATAATTCTCAAATTGTGAATTCGCAATTTGGTAATCACAATTCGAGAATTATTGCAAGGGTGCAGGGGTGTCTCAAGGACACCCTGCTGCACCCCTGTAAATTACATGTATGTGCATATGGCGCACATACATGCCACATGGGCATGTATGTGCATCACAAGCCACAATCAAAAATACAAATTAGTGTATTTTGAACAGAAATCGCAATTTACCACCAACTGGAAGTTGGTGGTAAATTGCGATTCCTTAAGCTGAATTCACAACAGTAAAATGCTTCATACATAGCATTTAAGGAATCGCAAAATTGCGATTCCTTAAATGCTATGGCAAATTAAGGAATCACAAGTATTTGCGATTCCTTAAGATGCGATTGTTTGATACATTTCAATTCATGCTAATTAGCCTTTTGCGATTCGCAAAGGCCGAAATTTGGCGAATTTCGGCCTTTGCGAATCAAAAAAGGCTTGATACATATGGCCCTAAATGATTCCAAAAGCCTCTTATCTACAGATGTGCTAATATTAACACCAATGTAAAGAAGCTTAGATCTTGTGTGCCTGCTTACATAGACCCTATATTCACAATGACATACCTCCATTTTCATTTCAATGATTCTGTGGGCAGGTTCTGCTGTGTTGCCAATCTGACTGGAAAATGGTAGTAGGTGATTGATAGCTCCCAAAACACATCACAATGTTACAATTCACATAGTTCACATACAGATGTAAAAAAGCTACATACATGTACTTATAGCTTTTACTAGTAGCATTGGGATCCCAGCAGCTGTCCGCCTCACTCCGGTTGAATGAGTGATGTCCATGTAGAAGACATTGGAAATAGCATTGTGAATAGTGCAGTTACATATGGTCAAAATGATATGTTACAAACTGCTTTGAGACAGGTTGCCAATAACACGGATTTGAAAATCATCAAAGCAGACAAAGGTGGCACCATAGTAGCCTTAGACACCAGCTATTATGTTGAAAATTTGGATGCTCATCTCAACAACCAAGACCTTTACATTGGCACTAAATCTGGACCCAACCAATGATTTCAAAGCAATTTTGGTTACCATAGTCAACAATGCAGTTCTTACCAATACCATCACAGAAAGAGACAAAAGATTTCTAATTAAGGAATATCCACAGACTCCATACATCTACCTAGTGCTAAAAATTCACAAACACCCTACAAAACCCCCATTTAGACCAATTGTCAGCACCAGTGACTCTATCCACGAACCCACTGGACTATACATCGATAAACATCTTCAAGTTAGTGTCAAAGCCATGTCTACGCACATCCAAGACACCACTGATTTTCTGACAAAACTGCAAGACATCAAGATTCCACCAGATCAATCCATCATTCTAACTACCATAGATGTCAGTTCATTGTACACTTCAATCCCACACAACCTGGGTCTTGAAGCTTTAGAATCTGCTTTGGTACAAACCAACAAACCCACCGACTTAGAGATTTTCATCCTGGAACTCATGCAGTTTACCCTTCACCACACCTACTTTAAATCTTCAAACAACCAACATTACCTACAGTTATCTGGAGTAGCCATGGGCAATTGTGCTGCTCCAGCCTACGCCAATTTGTTCATGTATCACTTTGAAAACCAACACATCTTGAAACACCAAAACTGGGAACCATTCCTGTGTTCATACCACCGGTACATTGATGATATTTTTCTAGTTTGGAAGGGTAACGAAACACAGTTGAACAGTGCCATTGAAACTCTTAACTCTATTAATGACCGCATTCAATTCACTCATACCTCCAGCAGAACTGAAATATCTTTTCTAGATGTTCAAATCAAACTCATCAATAATCAATTTGTCACATCCATACACACCAAACAAACAGATCGCAATAATTACCTACATTACCAAAGCTTTCACCAACCAAGTTTGAAACGCCATTTACCCTACTCACAACTCTTACGTGCCAAAAGGATTGCATCAACCACTGAACTATACACCCAAGACAGTCAAAAAATCATCACCAAATTTCACCAGCGGGGTTACCCAATAAAACTCACGAAAACTGCAGAATAACGAGCATTTGCTCACAAAAGAGAAGACTTACTGAAACCAAAAAACATCTGCCAAGAAGATGATAAACATCTTGTCTTTGTATCCAAATTTTCTATTCAATCTAAAAAAATCAAGGAGGTAATTCGCAAACACTGGCCAATGCTACAATTGGAAAAAGACTTCAATAACAATTTCGAGAAACTGCCTATTTTCGCCTATCAGCGTTCCAAAAACATACAAACTCTTTTAAAACAACCCACACTGTCTACTCCGGTTGTTTTCAAAGGAACAATACCATGCCACAATTGCGGACATTGCAGCAGCATCATACCTGGAAACATTCTTTGTCACCCCACTAAAGGTACTCCAATTCACCTCCAAGTGAATGCAACTTGCGATTCAACAAATGTTGTGTACATGCTAAAATGCCCGTGTGGACTCCCATATGTGGGAAAAACGGAACGAAAAATCAAAACGAGACTCACTGAGCAACGCAGTAACACCCGTACCAAGAACTTGAAGTCTTGTATAGCCGCACACTTTGTGGCACAATCCCACAATCCAAGCTAAATTCGTTTTCTAATCCTAGAAGTGGTAAACAAACTACCTCACAAAGACAATAGTAAACACCTATTGCAACGTGAACTTCATTGGATATACCTTTTACAAGCGCTTCAACCAAAGGGATTAAATGACAGAATATAGCTTAGCTGTCACTTATGATTATTGCTCATCATTCTGTGTATTGTACTTGATCTCTCTCATGTCTGTGATTATTTATTTTTCTTCTTTTTCTTATATTCATTCTTTTTTCTAAAGTTCACTTTTCACAACATTGCATTTATGATGTTGTATCCATTGACCTCTGAGCCAGTATAATTTTTGGTTCGCTTTATATTTAACCAGATTCACGCCACACCTTCCACTTCTTTCTGGGTTGCCCGTTTCTACAATTCTCTTTCTTTTTGTTTCAGTTCCTCGCTATTTTTCCCATATCCCCAGACCCGGTGGAGTCCCATTTCTATGATTACGCTCTAACTTCATTATTAGGCGCTTATGCGCATGCTCGGCGTCTTCAGGGTCGCGGTCTGGTTACACCGGACCGATTACACCCTGCACCATATCCGATTCACCTCTGTGACGGGTAAGCTACTTCACTATTTTATTTATTTTAGGGTTTCTACCTCACTGTTTGTCCGATCACTCTAGCATGTTCTTTTTAATCCACAGCGAACACAATAACTCAGTCTTTCACCTTGCACACTCTTATAATTGACGTTCCTCGCAGCTTTCGATACGTCTTTTTGAATAAGGGACTTTTGGTTGTTGAAACCTCACTATAATCATCACGGCTGCTTGTAAACTCCAACCTCTTCCTCACAAATACAGGTGCAGTCTTATCTTTACATTTGACTCTGTTTCATCTCCACCAATTCTCTTTTATTAAAACCTTTAATGTTTTTGTGCTCCTACATACCAGCGTTCCATATCGTTTCTTGTTAACTATTTCTTGTAGAAATACATTCCCCCTGAAGAAGTGCTGTCTAGCACGAAATGCATCGGGGCTGTAACTTATAATGTCGTTATGAGAAGAAAGATGTATTTGATTGAAATGAATTCATCTACATCAAAGTGCCACTAACATATGAAGGTAATATGTTAAAATGATACTATTTGGATCAACCTGAAGCATACTATCAAATAAATCATTTCAGAACGTTTGGAATATCTTTGATACTTATTTGATCAACTACCTAGTCACGCACTGTAGTGCATCAAGAGTGCTCTGGGACAGCTCTTACCTATCGTAAGACTTTCCAAGTATTGATCTTACAAACTGTGCCATCCTAGTATTTCAGATATGCATGTACTTATAACTTTTACTGGTAGCATTGGGATCCCCGAAGGCCATATTTCTACTGTTTCCCAAGAATTACAAGCAGCAACTAGTGCAAGCCTTTGTCAATCATTTGAACCTGTAAGGAATTGAAGTCCATTTTCACGTAATGCTAAGTTACTTGCATTAGCCCTTCCAACTGAACTCACCCTCAAGGAATACATTGCATGGAAAACCAAGAGGGCCTGCTAAAGTGAAACCATTCCTCTTAAGATTCGAGTACAGAACTAGTGCTCAAGCTCCCATAGCCTCACATCTTGATGGTGGCAATGCCCTATTTCATGGATTTGCAGACTTCACACTTACCTCAACTTAAGAACATCTTACAAGTTACAGAACACCTCATAATGGGACTGAAGAAATATGGCCATATCAGCTTTACCCTGTTGGAACTCCACTGGCTTCCCTTGCCAGTACACACCATCTTGAAAACGAATAGCACCATCTAAAGGCCATCTTGAATGGTTGTGTGCCTGTCACACAAGCTCATTACCTATTGTAGCCATTGGTTCAAATGTAGATAGGACAACATCACACTGGAGATGAAGAAGTGCGAAAAAGAGGACAATACAACTTCTCCATTTATGCACCAGGATATGAAACAACATCCATGTATCCATCAGAACTGCCTCAGCTCTGTTCTAATTAGGGAAAGGGTTGAAGATATATCTCTTTGAAAAAGTCCCAGAACCCAGTTTTTGCTTTATTGATTGATTGACTGCATCTTTGCTTTTGGCACTGCACAGTGCTTTAGCTTTAATTTTGTCTGGATTTGTGTTATACAAATATGATATGGATACAGTGCTCACAAGAGATCATGTACCTCCAAGTTGGCTAGCTAACCACGTGTTGGACCTCCACACACCCCAGGTCAAATTAGCAACACAAAATGGCCACAATTAAATGTTCAAATAGGGCTGCAGTGTTTGCCAGAAGTTGATCTCTCATGTGACCATCTTTTGTCTGCAGAGAAAGCTGAGCTAGGCTCATTATTTGTTGAACATCTCAATACAATATTAATCTCATTAGCTCTTCATTTTCATTTTACATGTCTGTATCTCTATTTAGTACGTACGATTACTCCAAAATTCAGTGTTGCAAGTTTAAATGTTATTGATTTAGAAGTCTAACAATTTAAAATTTCAATAGAGTCACTTTCCATTCAAATCAAATCAAACTGTATTCATTTTTTCCAGATAAAACCATGAAAGCCATACAAACATCAATAAAACTGCATATATGTTCATAATAACCAAACAATGTGGCCAGTGTGATCTGATTACAGTTTAAAAATAAATCCCACTATCAAGGTTAATCACAGCTTGACCTAAGGCGGATGTCGGCCCTTAAAATGCTGAGCGTATACAGTATGATATTGTTTGAAAGAAGTTGTAAAAAGATAAAAGCAGGTCTCACCCTCCTAAAACAAGCCTTTTTAAGAATAGGAATGATAAAAGTCTTTCTAGGAACCTCATAAAAACTACAAAACATTAAAAAGTGTGCCATGTCCTGAGGAGACCGACCATCGCGACCCCAGCGCATGAGGCACAGACCTCTATCAGCACCAGGGGTTTGGGCCGGGAGGTAGTGAAAGAACATGAGCCTAAATCTGGTCAGTAGGAAGCGATCATGGCTAATTTTGATCCCTAAAAGATATGGTTTTTAATCCAATGTACCTGCGCACACTGGGCTTGCTCAGCTCTGTTGCTTCTTTATTACATCAATGCCTTGTAAGAAAACACTCTTTTACGCAAGTAAAATCCCTCTTACATATACCATCTGGGTTGCCAAATAGAGCCGCCCATCCCAGGCTGTGGCGGCCGTCTCTTACATACTTAGGCCAATGGATGCGATTGACATGGTCAAGGTTGTTTTCTTACTTTGCTCAAATCTTTAACCACAGTGCTAATGGACAAAAGACCAGTTCGTCTGAATAAAAGCCATTCCTAGCTCTTGGTGCACGACATAGTACAGGGACACTCTGCGGTAATGAGAGTACCCATCTCAGGAAAGTGTTTTCTGCAACTAGCAGAGCCTCAAGCCCAGTGTGACCCCATATCTCGCTCCCATAACTAGCCTTTGCGACACATTTGGCACTGTAAATCTTCAAGAGGGCCACTATCAGTGTCCCCTCCGACTCAGAGCATTGTCAAACACTACTCACAGGTAAGAAAAGACATTTGTCATCGGACATGACAAGGTTCCGATCTTAAAAATAAACTGCTTTGGTATACAAGGTCCCACCTGCATTACAAATGATTTGATGTATTAACCAGCAGATCCAGGTCCTCCTTGAAGTGGACAAATGAGCTCAACAGAAGTTGTAGCCCCCTGGCTATCCTCACCATGAGGATAGCAACATCATGAATATAGGAGAACCGGCAGGCTGTGCTTGTCCACCTGTGGGCAGTCAGCTCTTGCCTCCAGGAGGGCCTTCTCCAAAGAGTTAATATATAAATTAAAGAGGAAGGGGGCCAGGATACACCCCTGGCGCACCCCTCTCTTGTCAAACTTGCGGGCTACCTTAAGATCTTTTGAGTAGCGGACAACTGCTTTTGAGTCTCTTTGGAGGTCCCATAGAAACAAAACAATGTCTCTGTCAATGCCAGTAGAGAACATCATCTGCCAGAGCTTCGATCTATTAACACGATCGAAAGCTGAAGACAGATCCATAAAGGCTAGAAGGCTAGAGCCGGAGTGAGCCACAGTGTACTTGTACAAAACCATATAAAGGTTTAAACATTGTTCCACAGATTAACGCCCTGGGCGGAAACCTTATTGCACCTCAGTTAAGATGTTATTTTTGACCGCCCAGGTTTCAAGTCTGTCCTAAACCATGCATCCCACCACCTTTACCATGGAATCGAAAAGAGAGATAGGCCTATAGCAAAAAACACTATCCTGATCTCCCTTTTAAAAACTGGGACAATGGTCAATAGGGCTCAAGAATCTGGGCAACCAGCCTGAATTGATTCATTAATGACTCCTGTCAGTGTAGGTACCCAGGTTTCCACTTTTGGAATGTAAAGGTCTGGAGGAATCCCATCAGGGCCCGGGCCTTGTTTTTGGACAGTCCCATAATACCAGCTCTTAGCTCTTGAGCTGACAAAACAACCTCAAACTTGCCTTCCTCCCTTTCCTGCCCTTCTATCGGCACAGTATCGGTCTTAAAAAGGTCCTTGAAGTGGTTTACCCAGTCTTCCTCTACGATGTTGGCATCCATTAGGTTGCCAGTGTCTCCTGCTAAAAATAGGCTATTAATGATGCTCCAAAACTTTGAACTATTGCTCAGGGTACTGGCCTTTACTAGTTCTGGCCTGGCCTCCTCCTTCAGGGCAGACTTGCACTTTGCTAGGACAATCTTGTAGACTCTCCGAAGGTTCTAAATAGCCACCTGGTCACGAGGCATCACTCCCAGGGCCTGTTTCAGTTTTCTGGAGGCACGAGAGCACTCACAGTCGAGCCATTTCAGTCCTAACTTCATAGGGCACCCCCTTGGGGCCCGTAGTCGGCTCACGATGCCACTGGAAATACTTCCAAAATCATCCATAATGTCTGTTGTGGTGGCCTCGCTATCTAGGCAGATGGCAAACTCCTTTTTACACTGCATTAAAAGGGATTCATGAAACTGCTCCAGATCAAATTGACCCCACTTTAATCTCCTCCCACCATCCGCAGCTATTAGAGGTGCCCCCAAGGCCTCCTTGGTAGACTTGTTAACTGGAAGCCATTCTGTTAAGATGCATTTGGGATTGTGGTCACTATGGGAAATCGCCTTAACAGAAAAGGCCTTTATAAGGAAATAAATGGCACGGAGACAAAGGTAAAATCAATAAAAGACTCGCACCCTATCCCAATGAATGTTGGGACAATTTCAGTTTTCCTCTAGGGCAGCTTATTCATTGCCGATGTTAAGTTGAATTCATGCAATATGGCATTACGTTTGATTCCATGAAGGGAATTTTCCATGTGTAACCCAGCCTCTTGCTCACAAGCCATGGCTTTCACCCCCTTAAGCCTGATATCTCTGCACATATGAATAGTAAAATCCCCTGTTAAAAAAGATGTTATGGTAGATCTGCCCCCTTAGAATGATCATCCATAATACAGATCCCAGAAGTGTTTTATTGCATTCTTCCTTATGGGCAGCTCTAAAAGTTTAAGAGCAAAAGCTTACTCTTTCCACTCGAATGCAGAAACACATGTAGGGTGGAAGAAGTGTAGAGCAAGACAATGGACCTGCCTCAGACTGCTACTGAGACAAAGGATACAAGGCCCCCCCTTGGCTCGTCCTACCCTTGAGGGGGTGGCTGGCACGAAGAAGGTTTTGTAGCCTTCCAAGTGAAATCTATTCTCCACAGCCCAAGTTTCCTGAAGGCATATCATGTCAAAGTGTTTAACAAAGAGTAACCAGACAGGATCCTCAGTGTTACTCACAAGCACTGCGATGTTCCATGAGATAAAATGTCACCCCTTAGCCAGAGGCCATGCCTCCCCCTGCAGTGGTGGAACGTCCATAGCCTTAGGGCCAACGCACCATCAATCACAACCCACTAGTGAACTCAGTGGCGTGAACCTATTTGCCAGACTTATTCTTGTGTTCGTCCCAGGTCGACTCACATAACATGACTTAGGGCAGCCCCTGTGGGTAGCTGAGTGAAGGAGAAAGGTAACTCCTTGGCCTATAAAAAGATCCCAGTGGGAATGCCACTATTGCCAGTTAAAACTCCTATAATTAAGTTGCACAACTGTACTTAAAATACGGTTGACCATATGAGAATTATTAAAATTGATATTAACACAATCCCCGGCCCAAGCTTTCTTAGCACTGCCCACCCAGGATGTCCTGCGCACCATGATTATTTAGTTTTACACCCTTAGCCCGAGAGCAATGTTCTAGTTTAGTTCACCACCTTGTTTTTCACGCGATCAAAGTCTTCCTTGATTCCTGGATCGAAACAGGTCACATTAGCTAGGACCGCGAAAAGTGGCGCAGACTCTGGTAGCAGATGAATGGAACACAGACTCTGGAGAGGATTATTGAATTCCCCTAGGATCGTGCCTTCCAGCCCATCAGCAGGCAAACTGTTGAAATTGCCCGCTGCGGGCCTCAAAGCTGGTGATACTGAGGAATCAATTCCTCCTACCTTTACAATTGACTTGCTGGGCCAAAGGTTTGTCTCTGTTCATGGGTGTAGCTGTGGGAGCATGACATACTTTAGTATCTAAATGTCACGTCTGTTCCGTGTTGGCCTCCGTCACTGGCCTAAGTCCTGTCCCCATACTAATACCACATGAGGTGTTGTCCCTGGCCCTTGGGGAAGAGAGATTTAAAAGGGGTGGGTTGCTATTCCTTTGCAATGCAGCAGTTAGATTCATTTTTTTTTCAAGACATTTAAACAAAGTAGAATTGGATCTAATTTAGTATTCAAAGCTGACAACAAGGCGGCTTTGAAGGTGTTAAACAATGTGGAATCCATGTTGGACCCTGCTTGGGGCACAGTTATATTCAACTGTGCACCAGTACTCTTCCTGCACTTGGCAAAGCCCCCCATCGATGGGCATTTCCTTTTTGCACCTCCTATTCCCTTCCCCACTCCCCGGGTAACACCAGGACACACCCTGGATGCTGATGTCTGAGCAATGAACGGCGTGGGGTTATTGATATAGATGTGGATAGGCCAGTAGTCAAGGCCCGCTCTTGTGCTGTGTCAATCCGCATAACACATACATCTTTAACTGGAACTGGTGAGCCTTCACGTAAGGGGACAAAAGAACCCTGTAAGGGTGAGGGGGATAGGGGATCAAGACAGACGCCGGGTGGCCAATTCAATCTCCTTTTCCCCGACCCCCATGGCTCACTGTAAAAAAGTGTCCATAGTGCTCACCATTGTCTGGGGGTCTCTTGAGGCAGCCTCTGCGACCCCCTTTGCATTTTCCCATAGCAATAGATGTCAGATCTTAGTTCCTAGGACTTAAATAGCCAGCCAAACAGACACAACAGGCCCCCTTCAGGCCCGCTTTAGGCTGCTCAAATGTATGCAGAACTACTATGAGAGGTATCGCAGGCAAACTCCGCACAAAGTCAGTGAACCACTTGGGAGGGACGAAGGGCTCTTACCTGCACATCCCCCTTTGTAAGAATCCAGGCCCAAATGTAAATCCCACTGTATCTGGCTAACCTCTGTGTGCCACAATGCACTGTCAAGTCCCGGACTCCAGATAAAGACAAGCTGGTTACCCACCCAGATCAGGTAGCGGAGCTTTATGCTCGGCTTATTCCAACACTAGAAGCTGTAGCCTATCTTAAGGCACTACAACCGGCACATGAAATCCATCACAAGCTGGCAGAAATTAACAGGACATTATTCACTAGCCTAGCCGAAACCCTAAATCCACCGGATTCCAGAGGAAGCAGGGCAGGTAGTAAGCCCAGCTGGTATAATGGAACCTGCAGACTAGCTAAAAGAGAACTCCTTGAGGCACTGAAAGAAAATAAGGATAGGGCTCTTATAAAGCATAGGAGGAAAGTGTACCGCGAATTAATTCATCATGCCAAGATTGAGTGGGGAAATGAGAATTGGGCACACTTAACATCAGCCCTTGCAGTAAAAGACACTCGTAAATTTTGGCAAATTGTAACAACAGGTTCGGCTGAACCGGAGCTGGCAGTAGTACCCAGTATTGCCGCAGAGGTATGGGAACATCACTTCCACACCTTATACCAGGGGGAGATCCCTTTTGGGAATTCACACAGTGCAGGTTCAGACTTCACCCCGGATTCAACCATCTCTGAGTGTGAGTTCACTTAAGGGGAGGTCAGGGATGCTATCACTAGACTCCCTGTTGGGAAAGCCCCGGGGTTGGACAAGGTCCCTGGAGACCATTTTAAGCATGACACCGGGATATGGGCTCCATATCTAGCGTTCATTTTTAATAGAATCCTAGGGGGCATGGCTGTCCCAAGCACTTGGCTGGGAGCTGAGATAGTCCCTATCTTCAAGAAGGGGTCACCTCTGCTCCCAGCCAACTATAGGCCGACCAGCCTAATAGATGTCTCACAAAAACTTTTTGCGAGGCTGATTTTGGATCGCCTCGAGTGTTGGTTGGAGGAGTTTGACATATTAAGTCCATATCAGGCGGGCTTTAGAAAGAATGTCTCGACCACGGACCAGATTTTTCGCTTAACCATGCTCTTCTGGAAAACGGTGAAAATTAAGCAGGGCTTACTGTACACGGTATTCGTGGACCTCCGTGCGGTCTTTGACCTGGTCCCACGTCGGAAACTGTGAAGCGTGCTTTCAGACATGGGCATCCTGCCCATCTACTGAATATTATAAAACGACTCCACACAGAGAACTTTGCGAACGTCAGGTGTGGGAGAGAAGGCAAATTGTCATCTAGCTTCCCCGTTAGCAGAGGGGTGAGGCAGGGGTGCGTCTTGGCGCCCACCCTGTTCTGCCTCTTTGTCAACGGGGTAATCGACCACCTGAACGCGGTCTCTAATAAAGACGCACCAAGGCTAGCAGGGGTCGGGGTCTCCGCGATTATGTTCGCGGATGACACCCTACTACTCTCGAACACCCCCATGGGTATACAGCGAGTTCTGGACGCTTTTGTAAATTTTTGCCATGAACGAGGGTTGGAAATAAACACCTCCAAAACTAAATTTATGATTTTTAAACCCCCGAGAATAACACGCCCTAGCCCAGTGATTGGAGGTGCTCGGCTGGAAAGAGTCCAGACGTTTGAGTATCTGGGTCTAACTCTCAACGAGAGTATGACCTGGGCTCAACATCGAATTAAATCGCAATTAAAGCTCACTCAAAAGGTGGGGGGCATTCTTAAACTTTTGAGTAGGGCTACAGTTAAGCCAGTTGGACCACCGTTGGAAATTTATAAATTGCAGGCACGAGGGGCGGTAGTTTACGGTGGCGAATTGTGGGGTTACAACTGCTCTCCCGCGATAGTGGCCACCGAAAACAAATTCCTTAGACAGCTGGTCTCACTTCCACCTAGTACGCCACTGCTACCTCTAAGGCTTGACCTGGGCCTCAGTCCTCTTAATGAGGAACTGGGCCTTAAACCTCTGACTTTCTGGAGGCGACTCTGGGTAATCCCAGAGCTTAATAACTACCAGCAAGAGCTCACTGAGATTTTCAAACTGCCCAATGCAGGGAAACTCCCCTGGTTAATGTACATAAGACAGGAATTTGAAAGATGGAGCCTCCCTCTTATGTGGAGTAACCCTGAGCAAGCTTGCACTAACATTTCACGCAAGCAGCTGCTAACCTCTACTTTGAACACAATCTATCTGCCCGCCTGTTTATTCCTAAATTAGGAACCTTGATCAACACCGTTTTTAATGAACAAGGACTATTATAAACTAGAGCCTGTTCTGAATGACATTAGTCCCCCTGGTCTTAGGAAATTTTATCTCCAATGGAGACATGGCTCTCTGCCACTCAGAACCCTCACAAGTGAATGGTCTCCCCTACCCCAAATAATTGTCTGGGATGCTTGACGGAGTTAGAAAATTAATTGCATGTTGTGTTTTTCTGCTCTGCTTATAAGATCCCAAGAAAAAAGTGGATAGTTCCGATCTGTAAAAACTTGGGGATTAGACACTGTCATGAAGCCTTTCGAATACTAAAGTCTGATCTCTCCCCCCTATTGTATTTGCTGTATCTAAATTTCTAGCAGCAATGTGGTGCATGAGACGGAACTATCTGAATGCTCAGTGTAGTGGGATTGGGAGACGCATGTATATAGTTTTGGGGAGTCTGATTGCAAATCATATAAGTGCAGGGTCCCATGATGAACATGTTTTAATTCTCTTTTTTTAATGATTTTATTCCATTGTGTTTTTTATAGCGTAAATGAATTTCCTCTGATGGTAGTTTTTATGGCAAAGAATTGGTTTACATGTATTGAAATTTCTTTTATGACAATATAGTCGCAATAAAGATGATAAAGAAAGATAAAAATAGGGTTGGTTCAGCTAAAAAAGCCAAGGGGCAGGTAGGCAGGTAAACAGGCAGCAAACAAGGCATCCCTACTACTCACCAAAGCACAGGTGATATGGTATATGGTATTCCGAAGGAAAAACCAAGAAAAATGGCCTAGCCCGTCCTCTTCCGGATGTATGACGTAACAACGCGATTATTTAGATCGCGGTACATTACATCGCTGTTTTTACAACGCAAGCCGTTAGAATGACTTGCGGTGTAGGGCACTGGACTTAGGAATAGGATGATTTACTATTCCAATTCCAGCCTATGTACAGTAGGGAAGGTGTTGGAATACTAAATCACACTATTCCTTAGCCTAGAGAGCTCTCCTGTGCAAGCCGTGGTAAATGTACTGCAGTTTTTTGACCGTGTTGTTAAGGTGGTTTCCCCATCTTCCAGCAAATTGAATGCACCTCCTGGTATATTTCTTGTGAAGCGGCAAGAGCAGAAACAATCTGAGGCTTTGAGTATAGGCACAAAAAGACAGGACGCAGAGTATCACCACCACTCAGGCTACAGTCTCAGGGGGTAGGAAGCACAGCAGCTGAAGAGGTCCAGGATCAGCTTAGGCCATTATGAATAATGTCACTGCCGACTGGATGCCTCAACTTGCCCAGGAGCAGGTAAGATATCACGATTGCTGATTCTCAGGGGCTGGGCAGCCCCCACAGCAAGACTGCTTCTCTGCCTCCTCTTCTCTGGCACAGCTCTCCACAGTCAGAGAGCCCCAGGTAGCAACACAAGGCAGCAACTGGCCACCGCTCACCACGTTACAGGGCCATTCAACTCCAGCACACAGCTACACTCCCGCTACGCTTTCCTGGGGTGTTCCCTGGTGGCAGACAGCAGGGCAGGCAAGGCATTGAGACTCCAAGGGTTAGGGCAGCCTCCACAATAAGTTGCCTCCTCCGTCCTTGTCGCAAGTGCAACATTTGGTTTCATTGATGTACAGCCAACATTTGTTTGAGCCTTAAAGTAAACTGCTGCTTCTTCAGGGCTGTTAAGAATAAATATTTGCAAAACAATTTGAAAACTTGCATTAACTGAAAAAATTACCCGGTGCTGGCGGAGAGGGGTAGGTTAGACGGCTCACTTCCGGGAGCTTAATGGACACTACATAGTAGGTGTCCTTCTATCCTGCCAGATACTGAAAGAAGCTATACTTTAACCACTGTTAGGTCGCTCCTTGATGCTGTGGGTACCTTACTCGCGGTCTGATACGTGGTAGGTAGATTCCACACCCACCACTGTGTGTAGATAGTTTTACCACTAGGTCCTGATAAATTACCACAGATCCTCCTGCTCAATTGGCATGAAACATGTTGACTCATAGAGTTGAGCGTAGTTAAACTGAAACATAACTTCAGATAGCCACCACTCTTTCCCTGTTTTTAATCAGGTGGATAGCCTGTTCGAATAAAAGTGTCTTTCTGGACTACAACAAACTGTTTTAATCCCTTCTCACCACATCTACACTTCCTAGACCCTTACCCTCACTGCACCAAATGGCAAGGAACAAAACATCTCCGCCAAAGAGCCCCTCTATGGGTGCTCATAGGGTATTACAGTGCCGAACCGATGATGAGCAGGCCCATATGATGAAGCATGACACCTAGCTAGCTGGGTGTGTGAGGGCCCTAGTTCCAACAGGAGGAATTCCCCTCCTCTCGATCTATCCAGAATAAACCCACATTCTGTGGCTTACTGACATATCTCCCTCCCATGTCTGGCTACCAGAGGAACTGCATACCCTCTTTTCTTACTGTATTAACTGAAAAAAGTCATAAAAAGCACAATCTCAAAAATAGAGAGCAATGTTCTCAAATTCATGTACATTTAGTTACTTAATGTTAAAAAATGAGATGGAGATCTTAAATGCAAAAAAGATTGAACTGCAAAGGTGTCATTACAAATAAGAAAACTCCTTATTGACTCAGTCTGGTTACTTTCTTGTATTTAACCATTTCGCTATTTGCTCAAATGCATTTCTGTTAGCGCAAAATTATTGTATTTAAGTCACCAATTTATGGGTTTGAGATTCTGACGTATTTCTTGACTAGTCCCAGTGCCAATTTCTTGGACAAGAATTAATTTAACACTGGAATTCAACAGTGCTTGTATACACATTTTAGATTTGGAAATACATTTTGAAGAAAATAAATTGATGTGCAAATCTTAAAGGAAACCAACATCGAGCAACAGCATTCTTCATTTTAATTCAGTCATCCATACGGACAAAAAAGCAATATTCCATAGGGGAAATTATAACAACTGAAACAGAAATGTCAAAATATATAATGAAGAGTGTCAATTGATGAATCGTTTGTTCCAAGAGGTTATCCCAGAGAAGCCAAACAGGAAGTTGAGAAAGTTGAAAGAGAAACCCTTTTGAGAGACGAGCAGAAGGATAGCTGAATCTGTTAAAAAGATATGGTTCATAACCACTTACAATAATGAACATAGCAAGATTTTTTTTAAACATTGGAATATTTTGAAAACTGATAAGGACACCAATTAGTATATTGGTGACTATCCATTGATAACTTATCGTAAAAGCAAGAATCTTGCAGATGATGATCTCAAGCCCAAGTGAGACCATAAAATATGACAAGAAGGAAAAATACTGTCATCTATGGGGGCCGGACCGGGACTGCCTAAATCTAAGTAGAATTACATCAGAAGGCCTTGAGCTCAACTTGGTTCATAGCCCTGCAAGTACCTTGCCTGTCCTCTCAGCTGAGAGATTTCTAAAATGGATAGTGGCTGCGCTATATATTGTTGCCCACCTGACAGGAAGGTGTTGCACTTGTTCCAAATCTTCTGTGCCCTCGTTTACTCATGATCTAAAAAGAATTGTGGCAACTTTGTTAGAGACAAGAGCAGAAATGGATTCTGAATTATGACCCTATGGATAAAACAGGTCACAGAGCTCCTATTAATGACTATAAACTAGCTGTTGACCATGCTAAGTCCACCTATTACACAGACAAAATTAGAATGGTAACTTATCTAAAGAACTCTTTAGAGTTATATTAACTGTCCCCTCCTGGCCTTAGTGATTCTTTGCCAGAATATTGCGATAGAGTGGGCACTTACTTCAGAGACAAAATTATTAAAATCTACTCTGAATTCAGTTTATCTGTTGAACCCAGCTTTTTAATGAAATCATTAGCCATCTCCACTGAACACTCCAAGCTCTCTGCCTTCCCTCCTATTTCCGAGCAAAAAATCAAGGAGCTTCTCATGAGCTTTAGATTGGGGTCTTCGATGAACCCCAGTCCACCTACAATTCTGCAGCTGGCACCTCATTGAGTTGCCAACATTTTATAGCATGCACTCAATAATGCCCTTGGTTCTGGGACTTTCCATCAACCTTGGAAAGAGGCTACTTTAATCCCTCTTCAAAAAAAAGCCTATCATTGATACTGATGATCTGAAGAACTTTAGTCCTATATCACTTCTGCCTACATCTGCCAAACTCCTGGAAAAATACCTTAATCAGGAATTAGTGAAGCTTATTGAGACATGTGACATTCTAGACCCTTCACAAAATGTCTTCAGAAGTGGTCACAGCACAGAGACTGGACTGGTGCCTGCTACGGAGAGTATCAGGTGCCAGGTGAATCAGGGTAGGGTGGCTGTGTTGCTGCTGCTTGATTGGTTGGCAGTCTGTGACACCGTCTTACCCATGCGCCTGGTTCAACACCTTCATCAGGTGTCAGAGGGAAAACCCTCAATCTCTGCCATTCTTTTATCACTAGCAGACTGTCATGTTTTGATTTTTTTGGGGGGTTTTAAAGTGAAGGCCTTTAGCCTTCCCTTCGGGGTCCCTCAGCTGTCTTCATTGAGCTTCCCTCTTTTTAATCTGTACAACGCTCCTCTCAGTGAACTAATACGTTCATGTGGTTTTCAAGCACTCTCATATGTCAATGACACACACATTATTGTATCCATCACTGACAACTTCCGCTCTGTGGCTAACAAGTTCAATCTCTGCATGACCAAGACTAATATCTGGATGAAAGAACATTTCTTAAACTGAACACAGATAAAACTGAGGAACTGGTGTTGGGTACACAACATTCCATCTGACCCTGCTGTTGGTGGACTGAGGAATGTGTTCCTTTACCCATGCCTGTTAAAGTGGTTGAAAGTCTTGGAGTAATGTTCAACACTTCCCTGAACTTTGACTCACAGTTTAATCATATCATGAGTTCCTGTTTTCACATAATCAGGAAAAGAAGGCCTTTCCTTTTATTCCAGTTGAATTTTGTCACACGGTGGCCATTGCTTTAGTCTCCTCCAGACTTACTTACTGCAACGCGCTCTATCTGAATATTACTGCCTTCTCTCTTAAGCTACAAGTGGTGCACACTGTGGCTGTGCACCTTATTCATAGCACTCACAAATGAGGGCCTGACACATTTGGCATTAAAGCGCGGCTTTGGCTTCCTGTGAGGAAGCCCCTTGTTTTTAAAGCTATTTTAAAGCTATTTGCCTAGCCTTCCTTGCTCTACATCACAAATGGTCCAAAGCTATTTGCCCAGCCTTCCTTGCTCTACATCACAAAGGGTCCAAACATCTCTCCTTCCTCTTCAGCTGATACACTCCAGGCAGGCTACTCAGATCCTCTTTAGCTAGGAAAGTCTCCATGCCCATGTTCTGGAAAGTCAGTTGGGGTGGTCGGTCCATTTCAGGGGCTGCTGCCAAGTTATGGAATTCCCTGCCCTCCCACATCACTAGACTTGACCCCTTTGCCTCATTCAAGAAATTGTTAAAAACATGGCTTTACCCATCATAGGCTCTCTGGCTTTTCTGTGCTTAGGAGATCTGTTTTTCAGGCATAGCGCTTTGATACCCTTGGATTTAACATGCTTTCTAAATTAATTTTTATTTCATAAAAAAAAAATTGCAGAACAAAATTTTGTGTCTATATATTTAAATGTGTCTGTGACAAGTTTTACATTTGCTCCACATTTAGAATATTAAAAATCATGTGGCAAGAGCATGTAACATCAATCAATAATAAGGACAGAAACTCAACCATTGAGAACATTTGGCTTATCTAGTTTTGGGGTATTGAGCGTGTTCTAGGCAACAGAAGAGGAGGGACTGAATCAAAAACTCTCAGCACAAGGGAATTTTTGGTGGGTTGATAAATTAGATGCTATCAAATACAGTATTAATATTGAAAATGAATGCTGGCAGCTCCCATAGCAAAATAATTGGGATGAAGGTATCAGGTGATTATTTAAGGCTTGGGACTCTCATAGTGAGAAAGTGCTTATCTTCCAGGGTAGGAGTTGACAATTGTGAACGTTTTAAGTGGATATTGATAAGCCTAATCTTGATATTTTTGGACTCATTCATTAATGTTTACAGGTATAATTTTTAGTAAGTAGTAACATAACAAAATAATACATACAGGGCATTGTTTACAAAATTTTGTAATAGGAAGCTCCACAGGCAGCCCTCCTGCTGCGCCTCCCTACAGAAAAAGAAAAGGGCAGAAATGCACTGTATTTATCAGATACGGCGCATTCCTGTCTTTTTCCCCTGTGCTGTCTCACAATGGGATGCCATGTGCCAACGCAGGCAATTTTGTGCAATGGTGCAAGGGTGCCTGCGTTGTTGGGATGATTGCTTTCGTGTCGAATATTCCCCTTCCTGCACAAAAACAATCACATGAAGCTTGTTCCTCTTTCTATGTGTGCTGCAGAATGCAGCACACATAGGAAAATGAAAAATGAGGAGAAATAAAGGTATTTCACCTCGTCTCACCTCCCTTACACCTTCCCTAGGGAGACATATGTTTTTGGCGCTGCCTCAGAGTTACGATTCCTCATAAATCTGGGCAATGTCAAAAAACCATGTGTGTTGCTGGGAACTCCCACAGCAACTCCCATTGCACACCCCAGCCATGCAAAGTGGCATTGTGCTGTCCGGTAAATATGGAGCAGCCCCTGTGCCACTGGAGCATCGCAAAAAGGGGTGCTCCCGTGGCGCAGACTCTTTGTAAATGAGGCCCATAGTTTTTTCTGTTAACAGAAATGTATTTGAGCAAATAGCAAAATAGTTAATACACAGAAAAGTTATTTGAAATTAATGAACAGGGTATTTGATTCCCCAATAAATACAGTTATCTTATTCTATTGTATTGTATTGTAATTGCATTTATATAGCACTTCAGGCATGACAAGGCGTTGCAACACTTTTTTGGCAAGTCGCACGCTACTCTGGAAACCATAAAGGATTAGTGTTGAATTAGTATTGTGAAAATTAAAGTAATTTGAGTGATGGATAGGTTAGTCAGTTATTTGGATTGAGAAGGATAGTGCAGGGATAGAAGAGGGGAAAAGGTTTGCATTTACATAACGCTTGTTACCCCAGATGGGGTGTTGAAGCGCTTTTTTGGCGTGTAGCACGCTACTCCGGAACCTATAAAGGATAAGAGTTGAATTAGTAAAGTGAAATATGCAAGTAATTTGAGTGGTAGATAGGTTAGTAATTTATTTGGATTCAGAAGGATAATGGAAGGGTAAAAGAGGGAAAAAGGTTTGCATTTATATAGCACTTTTTACCCCTGATGGGGTGTTGAGGTGCTTTTTTGGCAAGTAGCACGCTACTCTGGAACGCATAAAGGCTTAGTGGTGAATTAGCATAGTGAAATATGTAAGTAATTTGAATGGTGGATATTAGTCAGTTATTTGGATTGAGAAAGATAGCGGACGGATAAAAGAGGGAAAAAAGGTTTGCATTTATATAGCTCTTATTGTCCTAGGTGAGTTGTGGATGTGCTATTTTGGGAAGTAGCACGCTGCCCCAGAACCCATAAAGGATTAGTGTTGAATTATTGTAGGATTTTTTGTTGTTGTTTTTTTGTTTGCTTTGGAGGTCATAGCAGTAGGCGGAGGCTTCGATGATTAAAAAGGGATAAGGATGGGAAGAGTCAGAGGGAAAAGTTTAGAAAGGCTTATTTTGGAGGAATGGTATAGAAACGAGATATCAGATGATACAAGGAGGGGTTGAGTAGGGGAGAGTCTAGAAAGGGTTATTTCGGGGATCATAGTAGCGGTATGGGTTTTGGGATGAAGGAGAGAGTGGATGTAGAGGATATATTGACAGAGGTATAGGGTGAGAAGTAGGGTAGTGCATTGTAAAGAGTAGTAGAAAGAGGTTTGAGATGAGTAAGAGTCTTGAGGTAGAGGATATATTGAGATAGGTATAGGGTGAGAAATAGGGTATTGCATTGTATTCTTTTTTAGAAGAAAAGTAATAAATATATAGATCCAAGTACATGGAAGGTATATAGATGCATAAAGTGTCCAGAAACTTTCCTCAAAGAAGAAAAGAAAGGCCACAGCAGGGGAGACGTTGGAGACACCTTTTTATTCCAGAACAGATGGCAAATGGAGTTCAAGACACCCGCTGTGGCGAATGCATTTCGGCGTCTTTAGCCTTCTTCAGCGCTGAGGGTGTAGCGGTCAGGAAGCAGGTGAGTGTTCCAGAGTTAAATGTCCTGCCTCATCCTGCTTCTGAAAGAACTGCTCCGCCCCCTAAGGTGAATACCAATCGCCTTGACCTCCATGTAGACACCTCATGGACAGCGCCTACAGGTCCCAGCATGCACTTCTTAATGCTGGTAGGAAATGCGTGGGGTGGAACAGCACCGCATGGAGCCCCAATGTCCAGCAGTCCCGAAATTAGGTGCCCCCTCGAGTCCCCAACCGCATAAACCACCTTGCCGTAGGCACTCCCAAAGGCAAGCCCGTCTGCGCCCGTCCGCGGCCGACTGGGGCAAGGGGCCCCCCACCCTGCCCGTTTTTACTCCTATTCCATTGCTGAGCTGTGCGCTCTCCAGGACCACTGGCTCCTTGAAACGCTCACTCGTGCACGGATCAGCGACCTCGGTCTGGGGCGACCACGCCGTCCCTCTACCTTTTCCGCCTCTGCGCCCTCCCTTCCCCCCTCTTTCCCAGTTCTTCCTCTGCCCCGCTTTGCCCCCCACCCCTCCCTCTCGTCACCACTCTTATCAGCCTTTTTACTCAACACTAGGTCGGCAGTTAAACATCAGTTGGAATTGTTTGACTTCTTGGACTCTGTTAAGCCGGACCTTTTGTTTTTGACCGAGACTTGGCTTCGCACTGACTCTCTCCCCAGTGTGCTAACAGCCCTTCCCCGCCTTATTTCATCCTTAGAGCTGACCGGCCGGAAAATCGACTAGGTGGTGGGGTTGCCCTGATCGTACGTCGAGGTCTGCACTTTCAAGTACTCCCCTCCTTTACCCGCAACAGATTGTCGGGTTATACGTTCCACCTCCCTCCAGGTTCCTTTAACCTGCATCCTTGTTTCTCGCCCCCCTCAGTCCTGTCCACGTTTTCTTCCGGCCATTTCGGACCTTTTAGGGACCCTTGCTGTTAATAATTCCTCGGTTCTGCTCCTTGGGGACTTCAATTTCTGGCCCAACGACCCAGCCGAGGATGCTATTTCTCGTGATTTTACCGAGCTCCTCCTTAGCCTGAACTTCGTCCCCCAGGTCTATTCCCCCACTCATATTGGTGGTCACACCCTAGATCAAGTTTGGACCCTCAATACTTCAGTACCAGCTCTTACTGTCCAACCTTGTTCATGGTCGGACCGCTTTTTGATTTCTTTCTCCCTGGATCCTGGTATAAAAACCAATCCCCCATTTTCCAAACATACGTGGGCAAGAAATTGGAGCAGAGTGGATATTCCTGCCTTCTGGTCGTCTTTATCTGCTCCTGACCTGGCTATGGCTGGCTCTGAACCATCAAGGCAGTTGGATGCCCTTAACAGCTGGCTTCGAGGGGCCTGCGACCAAGTAGCCCCCCTGAAGCGCGCCACGATCAAACGCGCCCATGAGGCAAACAAATGGTTTTCCCCTGCTCTTGTGGTAAAAAAAAACTGGCAGTACGTCAAGCAGAGCGAGCTTGGAGGCGGGCTTATTGTCCCCTTTCCAAACTGCGCTATGAGTCCATCCTCAATGAGTACAAAAGTGATATTCTCCTTGCTAAAACCTCTTATTTTTCTGGGAGAATTCTCGCTGCAGAGAGCCAGTCCAAAGAAATTTTTTCTATAGTACGAGAGTTGGCCTCTTCGGATAGGGCCTCCCTGTAGGAAGGTGGATACCTGACTATGGTTGCCCCCAACTTTTTGCCTGGTGTTTTGCTGGTTTTCCGACTTAGTTGACCTGGGGCCCTGCCAATCAGGACCCCAGGCCTACTGCTCTCTCTCTAAAATGGATTCCATGTACCTTAGGTACATTTCCAATTGGTACTGGGCCACCTTAGCAGACCCTGTAACTCAGGGCATAGGTGTACCCAGGGCCTACCAGGGGCTGCAGCATGTATTATGCCACCCCTGGATGGCCATCTAAATTTGACACAACTGGCTGCACGACAGCTGGGGCAAGGTGGTGTAATCACCCTTTGCTTTAGATATAGTATACCTATATCTAACCCTAAAAATAGACACACAGATTCCTATCAGTCACTCCTATGGCAGGCCTTGACAATCCTGAAGGCAGAGTGCTTGGAATCGTGTGAAATGGTGCTCTGGCATGAGCTGAGCCCGGTTGCAGCTTGCGGAACCAAGTCCTAATAGCTGTTCCATGATAACGCGTACCATATACTCTTAAGTGCATTATAATCCTTGCGGTTAAATGCTATCTTTGGTATCGCTTTATCAAAACATGTCGAGTAAGGTGTCATACGAATTGGACTACTAACCCCTCGCCAATTCTGGCGACGGGGTTAGCATTCCACCCTTCTAGAGGGACACGACATGTATGTAACTGTGAACCCCGGTTAAAGTTAACTCGAGCCTCAGCATCACAAAATGGATGCTGCCACCACAGACACGAGTCTGACCCCCTGCAGCTGGGAGTCCTTCCAGCGAGGGGAGCTTGGACAAAGGGTTTCCTGTCAGGGGCGGTGCTAGCACCATCCCAGACAGGGTTTTGTGTATCCTGGGTAGGCAGGGCTTTACAGGAAGGTGACTGCAAGTGGCAACCCGGTGCTCACTACGCATCTGCCAGCTAGAACCAGTTCCAGGGGCACACCAGCCCCTGGCCTGGGGAAAGTCCGGCATGGGAGAGGGGTGTAACCACCCCCCTTCCTGGTCCCACCCCTAGGGCAGGACCTAGTCGCGTACCCACCCCTTTCTTTAGGATAAAGGCAGGAGCGGGGACCCTTCCAAATTAGATCATCTTTGAATCAAGAAACTACTTTCCACGAAAGGAACTCTCAACTCTTCTCAAGATTTCTCCATTGTGACTAAGGAGTAGTCACCCTGCATCCGCAGGCACCATCTAAGAACTCTGCGGTTTGCTGCACGTCCTTCCTCTGGAATCCGACTGACCAGCTCGACGAGACCCGGCTTCCCTGGCACCTCTGACCTCTACCTACCTCTACAGCTAAGCTGAGAACCGTAGGTGCGACGAGACCTCGAGGGACCGGCCATCATCAGAACTGCACGACTTCTATCCAGCACGACTGCCGAGGGATCCTCTGGTGAGTGCTTTGGGGTCAGAGAAGCCCCAACCCTGAGTAGCTCCAGCACCGAAGTCCAGCCTCCCAGCATCCACGAGATCTGCGTGGGGCCCTTCTGCTTTTTGCTGCTCACCGCGTTGTCTGGCTACTAGCCCGCTGGCTTGTGGCCTTCCAGACGATGCCCGACGACATCACCACTGTTGGTCTGGTTGCTCCAGACTGGCCCTTGCTCCCTTCCAAAAGAGGAGCACCCCGGACCCTCCTGGTCCACTCCAGACGCCATTTTAGGGCAACCGCGTGGGCTTGCATTTGCCAAGACTAGTTGCCCCAATCCTGGGTCCAGCGACGTCGACAGCATCAACCATCGTGGGACAGCTCGCACCTCCATCCTGGTCGCCGACAACGCCTCCTGGTCCGTGAGACTGCAGAGCCCAGCGTCGCCCACTCACCTTGTCGAGGTGACTTCGCCCGGTGCCATCCTGGTGCCCACACAATCACTGGCTAGTGATTAAGAACTTGGTCCCCTCTGCTTTTAGGTGTCAACCATCTTTGATCCAGGCTTGGATCACTTCGAACAATCTTCACTGGTCGCCTGCCAGCAACTCTTTCTTCAGGCTCCTGGTTCGTCAACGAGGATTCCCGACGTCTTTTCAGACCTATGCAGCTGCAGCCCCTGGGCTAGGTAACTTCGGCATTTCGGTGCCCCAGCATAGCCTCACTATCCAAGGGTCCAGATCCACTGTCGTTTTCGATCTACCTTATCGGGTTCGCCCGAGAACACTACTTTGCCTTTACTAGCTCCCATAGACTTTGTCCCGCATCCCGCGTGAGAGTGCACACTCTGCACCCGAGTCCCCTAGGCCTCCTACTAGTAATCTGAAGGTTCAGTAACGTAGTCCTAGCGATTCCAAAGCCTATTAGTCCAGTACTTACCTGCTAGTAATTTCGCATTCCACTTCCATAGTATATGGTTTTCCGTGCCCCTCGGGCATTTGTGTAAATTGTGCAACTTAAAGTATTTTCGTAAGAGTTTTGTTGTGTGCTTAGTACCCTGTTCTCATAAAGAGTACAGGGATGTTGTGATCTAAATAAATACACTGTTTATTTTCATAACACTTGTGTGGTGTCCTTTCACTTGGTGTTCAAGGGGTATATGTGATGGTATAACAGCTAGCTTAACACGCCCTCTAGAGTTTAGCCCGAAGACTGCTCGTATCCACGCTACTAGGATAGCTGGTCTATAAGGTTGACTTACAACCAATCACCATTTGGACTGATACATAGTGATCACTAGAATAGTGAACACTGAATATCAGGCCAACTTCTCACATTGGTGAGCGGCGGTTGGGATTTGAGCTTGCTGTTGTTTTACCACACGTATCCTAAGAATATCATTGTAAAAGATCACATAAATTAAGGTACATATAACTTAGCTTAGAATACTCTGAGTTCTACAGAACCAGCTGTTGTAGTTTAACAAGGCTTAGCACACCTTGACTACAACTCTTAGCAAGGGATCAGTAGGCAAACAAATAGTGTAGGTAGGTGCATCACTTACACCACACTAGAAGCATGTCTAACCACGGAGAGTCTTCAGAGACCCCTCTTGTGGTTGTGGACCCTCCACAGGTCCCTTCCTGATATGCTGCTCTTAGCTTCCAGGAGATGAGACAAGTGTGTACCTCCAGGAAACTAAAACAGGGTTCAAACCCTACCATTCCCTTTCTGATTGGTCTCTTAGAGACTTATGATGCTAGGAGGGCTCCTAACACAGATCCTTCTCATCCAGATGGGAATATGCCCCCCTTACAGGGTCCCTTTGATAACCATGACCATCCCCTCCAGGAGGCAGATGAAGCTGAGGATGAGGGTGAAGATGAGTTATCAGGGGAGGAGGCAGACAAGGGACAGGTAGAAGTCAGGAGACTCACCAGGTCCAACTTAAGTAGGCATGAGATTGGATTTGGGGGACCCCCAGGGCCACTCTCAGGCAGACTTAACATTGGGAGTGGACGAGTTAGGTCTCTGTCCAGAGGCTCTAACTGATCCATTCGAACCAATGGCTCTCAGACCTCTTCTCATAAAGGGATGTCATCCCCTAAGAGGAGAGAGCATGAAGCTAAGATGAGGGAAGCCAATCTGAGGATTGAAAGGGAAGAACTTGCCCTGGCCAAAGAGAGGCTTGCCTTTGCTAGAGAGCAGAAATTGTGTGGGATAGAGCCCACTGGTGGCAGCATTCTCCCAAGAGAAAAAGACAGGAGTTTAGACACTAGACACCTGAGTAAGATAGTGCCCCCCCTTTAAACAAGGGGATGATATCCACAAATGGATGACTGCTTTGGAGAGTTGTGGCTCTCCTTTGAAGGCAAAGGTAGAGATAAGCTCCTCACTACTAGAGCTGAGGATGCTAACAATTACCAAGCCCTGAAGAATACACTGGTTGATGGGTTTGGAAGGACTGCTCTAAGGAAATCTACTTGCCCTCTAAAGTGGGAAATCCAGCGTCTTGCCTGTGGCCTGGGAGCCCGTGTGCTCGGCCATCCTCTTGCCCTCTGAACCTTGCTAATCAGCGTCTTGCCTGGGGTCTGGGAGCCCGTGTGCTCGGCCACCTTTGCAGCAAGGTCCTCACTTACAGCAACTGGGAGCAGGACTGCGAGGACCAGGAGCGCTTGCGTGCCATCATTCCGCGCACCTGGTGCCTCTTCCCACCCCCTCCTCTCTGTGTGCAATAAAACACCTCGCGCCCCCCGCTTCGCGGGAGCCGCTCGCAGAAGGACTGCTCTAAGGAAATCTACTTGCCCTCTAAAGCGGTAAATCCAGCGTCTTGCCTGTGGCCTGGGAGCCCGTGTGCTCGGCCATCCTCTTGCCCTCTGAACCTTGCTAATCAGCGTCTTGCCTGGGGTCTGGGAGCCCGTGTGCTCGGCCACCTTTGCAGCAAGGTCCTCACTTACAGCAACTGGGAGGAGGACTGCGAGGACCAGGAGCGCTTGCGTGCCATCATTCCGAGCACCTGGTGCCTCTTCCCGCCCCCTCCTCTCTGTGTGCAATAAAACACCTCGCGGCCCCCGCTTCGCGGCCCCCGCTTCGCGGGAGCCGCTCGCAGAAGGACTGCTCTAAGGAAATCTACTTGCCCTCTAAAACGGGAAATCCAGCGTCTTGCCTGTGGCCTGGGAGCCCGTGTGCTCGGCCATCCTCTTGCCCTCTGAACCTTGCTAATCAGCGTCTTGCCTGGGGTCTGGGAGCCCGTGTGCTCGGCCACCTTTGCAGCAAGGTCCTCACTTACAGCAACTGGGAGCGGGACTGCGAGGACCAGGAGCGCTTGCGTGCCATCATTCTGCGCACCTGGTGCCTCTTCCCGCCCCCTCCTCTCTGTGTGCAATAAAACACCTCGCGGCCCCCGCTTCGCGGGAGCCGCTCGCAGAAGGACTGCTCTAAGGAAATCTACTTGCCCTCTAAAGCGGGAAATCCAGTGTCTTGCCTGTGGCCTGGTAGCCTGTGTGCTCGGCCATCCTCTTATCCTCTTGCCCTCTGAACCTTGCTAATCAGCGTCTTGCCTGGGGTCTGGGAGCCCGTGTGCTCGGCCACCTTTGCAGCAAGGTCCTCACTTACAGCAACTGGGAGCGGGACTGCGAGGACCAGGAGCGCTTGCTTGCCATCATTCCGCGCACCTGGTGCCTCTTCCCGCCCCCTTATCCTATTTAGCCCAGCCTCCTAACGCGTTCGCGGGACGCGCGCGGACGAAGGCACGGGCCGTTTGAGGCCGTTCGAGAACGTTAGAGACTGGACTGGGCCACACTATTTACATCAGGTACTACCGCCTAAATCCACATCTTGGCAAAACTTATATCACCGTCCTCTATTCTGTCGCCCCTGAGCCATATTGCCCACTATGAGCAAAATGGAGACCAGGAGCAAAGCCAACCTGTTAGCCAACGGCCCCACAACAGCTACCCCAAACCAAGGCAAAATAGACAACTATTTTTTGAAAGCAGGTTCCCTCTTGATAGATGGTATCACCCTTCTAGAAAGACGAATCTCGCAGGAAATAGAGTGGGTCAGGAGGTCATCGATGGGTGTAATAGCGATGGCAAAAACTCCTGAAGATAGGCGGGTCATAGATAGCTCACAACTGGGTGCCTGTGGTGGGGCACAACGACCTACGAGTATAGATCTCTCTGAGGGAACAATAAGTGATTTAGAGGACATGAGTCTTCTCTCATTGCCTCTAACACAAATCACCCAACCACCTAACCTAACAAATACGGGGGAGGATACTGATTTAACCATTCAATGCCCCATCTTACTTAGGGAAGAATCGGCCACAACACTTGATACCCCAAATTTAGTAGGGTCACCTAGTGCCAATCGGGGGATAAGGGAGGGTGCCATCCAAAAAAGGATAGCGGGGAAACAAAGCACTAAGGAAAGGAAGCCAAAAAAGCAAAGGGAAAAACAGGGAAAACCCACAACACAGCTAGCCCTGACCATACTAACCAGGAAAGAACCCCACCGGTGACAGCGGTGATAGCAATTGATCCCTCCCAGCAACTGCCCAGTGATACCCTCACTGACCAGCCACCTCCAAACATGGAACACAATCCTGAGATAGCAGAAGAGGACATATCATTAGCTGACATAGGCCACCTTTTGAAGACGATCATAAGCCCTCTAGAAGCACGCCTGATGAAAATGGAGGCGAGATTAATCAAAATCGAGAAAAACGCCCTACAGATTATGGACTGTTGGAAACCAGGGGCTTCCCGCCCCACGCTACCCAGCATTGACCCAAAACATAACTGTAACTCGGTTTCTTCAAAACCTGTAAAAGCTAAAGAGGTAGTGATAGTAAGTACAGCAGGTGACAAAAATATCAAACCACACAGTAACCAACCACCCAAATCAAAACCCAACTCAGCAACGCCAGCTACTTCTGGCCCCACCAAACAACTTCCCATCACGCAGCAGCGTTCAAATTTAGTTAATGATAACGTCCAGTTGAATGCACAACACAAGAGTTCCCCTATACCCCCCTTGATCACCCACCAAGATACACGTGATTCGAATCATTCAAAGGCAAAACCACCAAGAACAGTCACAGTCAATCTCCCACCTGAAGTGGCGCCATATACTGTTATCTTAATTGGGGTACCCGAACTAAAATCAGACTCATATGAAACAGGGGAGTCTCTGAAAAATAAAGTCATTAACTGGCTCTCAACACATAGACCCCTCCCCAGAGGCATGACCAGCGACATTCGCATGGTAAGAAGAGTCTCGTGGGTAGGCAAGAGACCCTAAACAATCAGTGGCGATTGCCTATTAGTGAGTTTTAGAGAACCAAGAACTGTCTCTTTCATATGCAGTCCAGCTCTGGAAGATGAAGGGAGCGCTATTCATCCTGTCCCCCTCTCGTTCTTCTATCCACCTAATGACCATGCAACAAATGCCCAGAGCAGAGGACATTATCAGAACTCACATGATAAGGGAAGGAGGAGAATTCCCTACAACCAGTCACGAATACGTCCCTTCCGCCCAAACATATATGGCAATCCCCAGGGATGGGAAACTGTTCATAGAAGAGGGATGGGAAGGGGTGGATTTGAAAGAGAGGAACCATGGCCCCCGAGATTTCTTCAGCCACCATTCTTACCATTGTTTAATCATTATGAGTGTCTTGAAATGGTGGACTGACAATTGGCCTCCACAAAAGGGGCACAAACGCAACCAGCAGGGTATGAAAGCGGTTACTATGCACCCCCGACCCGTAGGCAGGAGAAATCCACTACTGGGTCTTTAGACCTGTCCCAGGAGCCACATAAAAGGGAAATTGCCCTATTAGGCCCACCCTTGGATGAGGGGCAAATGGATAGTGCCCCATAGCTTGAAAACATAAGACCCACGGCCAAACAATTTGACACCCAAAATACCCCACAAACCTTAAAAATTCTTTCATGGAACGTGGCTGGCCTAACTAACAAAATAGACACGGACACATGGGCCGATCTAATGCAATCAACAAGCGTCTGTCTCTTCCAAGAGACCTGGACAAGAGAAGAGACTTCCTTTGGGGGCTTCCAGACATATTCTATTCCCGCTGTCTGGAGTGGGAAAGGCAGACCTTCCGGAGGCTTAGCAACCTGGGTCGCTACAGACTTAGGATGCCGAGCTTCAAGATATCCAGTAGACTCGGTAGATATACTGGCCGTCTTACTTGAATGGCCGGGTCCTATTAAACTTTTGGTTATAAACATCTACTCTAGGCTGGTCAAAATAGCGTCCACCTCCAAAACTATAGAAACTCTGTCAACCCTTCTGGAAACCATCCCTCCGGATATGTCTTATCTAATAGGGGGGGACTTCAACTCACACTTTGAGCCACTACCTGGACTACTTGATGGACCCTCCCTAGAGGAGGATTCAAGTTTGCAGGTCCCACAGACTGAAGCACCCCCTCCCAGAGCATGGACACCCCTTGCCATACAGATAAACACTCTAAACCTTACCTATGGTTTGAGAGCCTGTAACGGCCGCACTAGGTCCGACATCCCGTCCAAATGTACATTCAACAAAGCAGGGAGGCAATCCAGAACAGACTACTTCCTGGTACAATTGCAGGCATGGAAAAGGGTGGTGGATTTTAAAATAATACCCAGGCACGATAGTGACCACAACGCCCTGGAACTAGAATATACCATTCCTTGGGTGATTGTGACAGGCGAGGAGAACTGGAAAGGAGGACATCTACTGGAGAACAATAGGAGGCGGATAAAATGGGAAAAACTCGCCTCTAGTGGGGAAAATCTTGCCTCACTCTATGCTGGGATTACTCCAATCCTTGAAGAGGCTTTTGACCTGTGGAATCCAGACTCTCAAACAGATAGAAGTGAGGACATAGCGCAAGTACATGCTCATTTAATAAAGAAGCTTGAAACTGATCTTTTTAGCACAGGCCGACCTAGAGCACAGGGACAAACCAAGAACACCTGGTATAACAGTACCTGTCGCCTGGCAAAACGAGACCTCCTATTCACCATAAAAGAAGGAGGTACTAGGGAGGACATCCGCTCTAAAAGAAGTGCGTACAAATCGGTCATAGCTAACGCTAGAATAGAGTGGGACGTACAGCACTGGGAGAATCTATCGGAGTCCCTAGCTAAAAGGGACTCCCGTAGATTCTGGAGAATAATCAACCATGGGAGCGGGGATCTCCCCTCTGCAATTGAACCCAACATAGCGGCCAATGTTTGGCAGGAGCATTTCCAACAACTATATGCCCCTGCACATGATGAGTTAGCAACATCAACTTCCAATAGCCTCACCACATACACATCTCCCTCTTCCACTCTAAAAGATGTTAAGGTGGCTATAACGGGTCTTGCTTCCGGAAAGGCCCCAGGTTTAGATGGGGTGCCGGGTGATCTTTTTAGGCAGGAACCTGGGATTTGGGCACCCTATTTGATGATTTTATTCAATGCAGTGCTGGGGGGAATGAAAATTCCAGATACTTGGCTGGGAGCAGAGGTGGTCCCGATATACAAAAAGGGGCCGCCCCTGCTCCCCGCCAACTATCGCCCAATCAGCCTCATTGATGTTATGTTATGTTATGTTATGTTATGTTATGTTATTTATATTTTTATAGCGCACAGCTGCCCCAGAAAGGGGCGTCCTGGCGCTTTGACAGGCACTATAACATAACACACAATAAAAGAAGGGGCGACTATTCGGAGGCGGGAAACAGGAAGGTTTTGGTCGCCTGCCTAAAGGCGAGCAAATCATCAAGAGCTCGGATGCGCACCGGGAGCGAGTTCCATAGCCCTCCTGCGAGCACCCGGAAAGAACGGCCACCCATTCTGCTCAATTTAAAACGGGGGCAAACTGCCAAATGGAGAGCCTCTGATCTCAGAGATCTCAGAGGGATGTAAGGAGTAAGTAAATTAGCAAGTGCCGGCGGCGAGGAAAATTTCAGAATTTTAAAGGCCAGGCACAGCGCTTTAAACTTGATCCGCTGTCTGACCGGAAGCCAGTGTAGGGCCGAGATGGTACCAGACACAGAGCAGTGTCTGGGGAGGCCTACAATGGCCCGCGCTGCAGCATTTTGCACCCTTTGGAGCCTGGAGGCCTCCGCCTGATTCATCCCTAACATCAGCGAACTTCCGTAGTCCAGCCGAGATAGAATCGATGCCTGGACCACGAGTTGTCTGGTGGGGGGATCAAAGTACTTTAAGACCGGCCTTATACCCCGCAGGATGCCATAACACGTGGCAGCCACCTTCTTAGTGTGGTCCGTAAAAGTGAGCGCGGGGTCCAGCCAAATGCCTAGATTTTTCACTCCAGAGGCTGGAATCGGAATAACGCACAGCTCTGGTGGCCACCACTGGTTTCCCCATAGCTCAGCGTGCTTCCCCAATACCAACACCTCAGTTTTGGTGGCATTCAACTGTAGGCAGTTGGTGCGAAGCCAGCTTGCTACTGCCACCAGAACCGCACGGAATCTGGGGGCCTCCACCTCAGGGTCTCCACTAAGTGTCACCGCCAGCTGCGTGTCGTCAGCATATGAGGTCATCGTCAAACCCCACTGTTTGACGACTGCAGCTAACGGTTTCACATAGAGGTTGAACTTTGTGGGGCTCAACGAGGAGCCCTAAGGGACTCCCAGCTCCCAGGGATGGATGATGGATTGGCCAGGTGGTATTGCCACTTTAAAGGTTCGATTAGACAAAAATGATCGAAACCAACAGAGAGCGATGTCAGTGACTCCAACTTCCTCTAAGCGTTGGATCAATATATGGTGGGACACAGTATCGAAAGCTGCGCTTAGATCTAATAGCAGAAGCGCTGCTGTACGTCCGGAGTCAAGTACCTGGCGAAGATGTTCAATGATGTAAAGTAATGCCGTCTCGGTACTGTGTCCTGGCCGGAAGCCATTCTGACTGGGATCCAGTATCTGATTGCGAGCCAGATGCTCAGACAGAACTGAGTTGACGTGGGCTTCCGTTACTTTAGCTATCCAAGGCAATAGGGATATAGGTCGGTAATTTTCTGGCAGCCGAGGGTCAGAGTTGGCCTTTTTTAAGATAGGAGTGACTACTGCCTGTTTCCAGGCGGTGGGTACCGTTCCATTGGACAGTGACATATTGATGAGATTCAATATGGGAGCTCGGCACAACGGGGAGAGTGTGCTGATAAAAGCTGGCTTCAGCGGGTCCAAAGGGGAACCTGATTTAACCCAAAAGTTGTTTGGAAGACTAATCCTGGATAGGCTCTAGCGCTGGATGGACGAAACTGATATTTTAAGCCCTCTCCAGGCAGGATTTAGGAAGGGAGTGTCAACCGTGGATCAAATACTCAGACTAAATATCCTATACTGGAAGACAGCTCTTCTGGAAGGGGGGTCATTGTATGCTGTCTTCGTGGACCTCCGTGCCGCCTTCGACTTGGTCCCACGGGCCAAGCTGTGGGCGGTACTGGGGGACATGTGCGTCCCTGGAGACATTCTCCAGATCCTTATCAGGCTACACACCGATAATTACGCCCGTGTAAGATATGGAAAGGGCGGTAGGCTGACAGATAAGTTTCCTGTCCAACGCGGGGTAAGGCAGGGTCGTGTGTTGGCGCCGACCCTGTTCTGTCTATTCACTTGTGTAGAATCCCTAACATTGATGCCCCGCAATTGAACAGCAGCAGGGTGCCAGCGATTATGTTCGCGGATGACACCCTGCTGTTGTCAAAAACACCTATGGGGCTACAGAGGGTTCTGGACGGATTTTTGGAGTTTTGTAATGAAAGGGGATTAGAAATAAACCCCTCGAAGACTAAATTCATGATCCTCAAAGCCCAAGAATAGCCCAAATCCCCGCTTGGGATCTACACCCCTAGAGAGAGTTCAAGTGATCGAGTACCTAGGCATAACCCTCAATCAAAACTTAACCTGGTTGCCACACAAAACCAAGGCAACCACAAAACTAATTCAGAGGGCTGGTGCTATCACAAGAATTGGAAAAAAATCCTCCCTTCGTCCACTGGCACCTGCAATAAACATTTATAAAGCCCAAGCACGAGGAGGCATTACCTATGGGGCTGAGCTATGGGGACATACACCGCTACAGTCTATATAGGTCGCAGAGAACAATTTTATCAGACAATTGGCGGCCCTTCCTCTGAGTACCCCCTTGCTCCTCTTGAGAATGGACTTAGCACTGCGCCCTATCATCGAAGAACTAAGCCTCAAACCTCTGACTTATTGGAGGCGGTTGTGGAGCAGCCAGGCTTTGGGCCACTATAGAAGCGAACTGCAGGAGCTCCTCAGATTAATCCAAGTGTCCAAAATTCCATGGCTCAAGTATATCAGGGACATGTGCACAACCCTTGGAGTACCAGAGCTATGGTGCAATCCAGAACTAATGGCCGCAAGGCTCCCGAGGAAAGAACTCTCCAAATTGTTGTATAGCTTCATGCTACAAAGATCTTTGAGTCTAATCCGGGAAGGCTCTCTAACTGACAGTTTTACTAAAGTAAAAGACTCTTATAGACCTGAATACATCTTAGACGCTATGTCCCCAGTGCACGTAAGGAAGATCTTCCTGCAGTGGAGATACGGCTCTCTCCCCTTGAGGTCCTTCACTAAAACCTGGAACGGGAATCTAGACTCGAGCAATTGTCCTGCGTGCAATTACAAGCTGGAAAGTGACCTACACGTGGTCTTGTTTTGCAAAGCTTATAGCAAAATCAGGAGCTATTGGCTGGTCCCCTATCTAAGGAACCTGGGCTTTCGGACTTACGCCCCAGCCTATAGAGTGCTCAAAACTGACCTTGCAGCCCCAACTGTGTTTGTAATGGCGAAATTCTTGACGGCAATGTGGAGATCACGGGCAAGAATCATAAGGGACTCCAATGCGGCACGATCCATAAGTTCTTAATCTAATCTAAAAATGTATTGTGTAACCATGAACTTTGATTTCTCGAATTTAAAAAAAAATTGAATCCATTTTTAAATCTTTTTAATGATTTAATGTTGTTTACTTGCATATCTTTTATGATCTCAACGATCGAAATAAAGATTTTTGAATATGAATATTAACCACTGAACAGTACAGGTTGATGTTCAGAGACACCCAGAAAACTCAGTCTCAGGATTGGGCTGACTTTGTTGATTGTGCCACAAAGGCTTTTGAAGGCTGGCTACTGGGAAGTAAGGTTACTGATTTTAAAGGATTGTACAATCTAATTATGAGAGAGCAAATCTTAAGTAATTGTCAGAACCAGTTATTACACCAACACCTGGCAGACTCTGATCTGACCTCTCCACAAGAATTGGGTAAGAGGGCAGACAAATGGGTCAGAACCAGGGTCAGGCCTAAGAACCAGGGTGGTGACCAAAAGAAGGAATCAACCAGAGCCTCAAGAGAAGGGTGGGAATAAATCTTCTGATCAAACCACAGGGCCCCAAAATTCCTCTGAAAAGAGTGTGTCCCAAACTTCTCCCAAAACCCAAAAGAAACCTTACTGTCATACCTGCAAACAGGTAGGCCATTACAAAAGTGACAACAGTCGTCCCAAGGCCAACAACAATAAGGAGAACATACCCCCAAATAAAGCTTCCCAGCCTCCTGTTACTACTAGTAGTAATCCCCCAGGTGGTGGGAGTGCCCCCAAGAATCTGGGTGCATTTTCTTTGGGAGTGCCTGGAGACTCTGGCCTAACCAGGTCCCCTGACTTAGATACTCTTGTCTGTGAGACTGGCATGGGGTTTGCCAACTTCACAGCCTGTCCCAACACTTTGGGCAGGTACAGACAGGAGCCCCTCATCAATGGTTCAAGAGTTGAGGCCTACAGAGACACAGGGGCTAGCATTACCATGGTGGCTGGGAGCCTAGTCCCCTCAAGGCAACTTATGCCTGGTGCCACATACCAGGTAGTGAACATTGATGGAGTGCAGAGAGATCATCCCATAGCAGTGGTAAATCTCAGCTGGGGAGGTGTCACTGGTCACAAGAGAGTGGCAGTGTCACCAAACTTGCCTGTAGATTGCCTACTGGGGAATGATTTAGAGACCTCAGCCTGGGCTGAGGTAGAGCAAGAAACCCATTTTAAAATGGTAAACCTCCATTGTAAGGTTAGTGGGGCAGTGATAGCCACAGCCCCAGTCCAAGATGTCCCCCCTGAACAGGTCAGGAGGGCTGTGCCAGTCACAGCCCTATCCCCGAAAGATGCCTTTCCTGAACAGGTTGGCAAGGCTGTGATGGTCACAGCCCAAACCCAAACTGAGTCCCTTCCTGAAAAGGTTGGTGGAGTTGTGATGGCCACAGCTCAAACTCAGACAGATAATAGTGTTGTGAAGCCTGAAACAATGGATCACTCCACTCAAACTGAGAGCATTGAGGAGAAAGAAAAGTCTTTCCCCTCCCAGACACTAGGTGAGAGCCAGCCTCCTCAGGGAACTGACTCTACCCCTGGTGAAGGAACTGCCCCAGAGGTAGCCAGGCCTAGCCTGGCAGAGCCCCTGATGTCAGTGGACCCTTCCCAGGTGGGACCCAGTCTGGAGCAGGTAGCCTGCCCCTCTCAACCCTGCCTCCATCAGCCCAGGGCTGTAGAGGTCAGGGAGGCCAGTGGTGGACCCCAAAGGGCCCCCTGTCCAAAAGAACTTCCCAATCAGCAGATTAGGATCACTGAAGCTAGTAGTCCTAGCCAAGTGAAAATAAAACACCCTTCCTGAGGGATCCCCCTTAAACTTAGTTAGGGAACTCCCACAGCTGGACACTGCTGGGCACAGCCAAACCTGGGGCCTAAAAACCCCAAACCTGACCTGTCCCTCCAGTAAGCCAAACAGAGGGACTCAGCCTCCAGCTTTAGGTAGCCAGAGGTTGACCCTGAGAGCTCATAGCAACTCAGTACTGGAAAGAAAGGCACATATGGTGGATAGTGATTGGAGGAAGTTGAGCTCAACAGTTGTGGAGTCTCACTTCAGTACTCCATTCCCACACCAGCCTTTTACTTTGCCAAAGCACACCACAGGTAGTGATTCCCTATGGTGGAGACCCTCAGATACCCTTAGGGTGAGAGTTTGCTTAGTGGACCATGATATAGGGGGTAACCATGCCAGTGCAGGTACCACCTCATATGGCCACTCAGGCAATATAGGGTTACCTGGTCAAGGATAGCCTTATCTCCTTTCGGTTGGGGGGGGGGTTGTGTAGGAAGGTAGATACCTGACTATGGTTGCCCCCAACTTTTTGCCTGGTGTTTTGCTGGTTTTCCGACTTAGTTGACCTGGGGCCCTGCCAATCAGGACCCCAGGCCTACTGCTCTCTCTCTAAAATGGATTCCATGTACCTTAGGTACATTTCCAATTGGTACTGGGCCACCTTAGCAGACCCTGTAACTCAGGGCATAGGTGAACCCAGGGCCTACCAGGGGCTGCAGCATGTATTATGCCACCCCTGGATGGCCATCTAAATTTGACACAACTGGCTGCACGACAGCTGGGGCAAGGGGGTGTAATCACCCTTTGCTTTAGATATAGTATACCTATATCTAACCCTAAAAATGGACACACAGATTCCTATCAGTCACTCCTATGGCAGGCCTTGACAATCCTGAAGGCAGAGTGCTTGGAATCGTGTGAAATGGTGCTCTGGCATGAGCTGAGCCCGGTTGCAGCTTGCGGAACCAAGTCCTAATAGCTGTTCCATGATAACGCGTACCATATACTCTTAAGTGCATTATAATCCTCGTGGTTAAATGCTATCTTTGGTATTGCTTTATCAAAACATGTCGAGTAAGGTGTCATACGAATTGGAATACTAACCCCTCGCCAATTCTGGCGACAGGGTTAGCATTCCACCCTTCTAGAGGGACACAACATGTATGTAACTGTGAACCCCGGTTAAAGTTAACTCGAGCCTCAGCATCACAAAATGGATGCTGCCACCACAGACACGAGTCTGACCCCCTGCAGCTGGGAGTCCTTCCAGCGAGGGGAGCTTGGACAAAGGGTTTCCTGTCAGGGGCGGTGCTAGCACCATCCCAGACAGGGTTTTGTGTATCCTGGGTAGGCAGGGCTTTACAGGAAGGTGACTGCAAGTGGCACCCCGGTGCTCACTACGCATCTGCCGGCTAGAACCAGTTCCAGGGGCACACCAGCCCCTGGCCTGGGGAAAGTCCGGCATGGGAGAGGGGTGTAACCACCCCCCTTCCTGGTCCCACCCCTAGGGCAGGACCTAGTCGCGTACCCACCCCTTTCTTTAGGATAAAGGCAGGAGCGGGGACCCTTCCAAATTAGATCATCTTTGAATCAAGAAACTACTTTCCACGAAAGGAACTCTCGACTCTTCTCAAGATTTCTCCCTTGTGACTAAGGAGTAGTCACCCTGCATCCGCAGGCACCATCTAAGAACTCTGCGGTTTGCTGCACGTCCTTCCTCTGGAATCCGACTGACCAGCTCGACGAGACCCGGCTTCCCTGGCACCTCTGACCTCTACCTACCTCTACAGCTAAGCTGAAAACCGTAGGTGCGACGAGACCTCGAGGGACCGGCCATCATCAGAACTGCACGACTTCTATCCAGCACGACCGCCGAGGGATCCTCTGGTGAGTGCTTTGGGGACCGAGAAGCCCCGACCCTGAGCAGCTCCAGCACCGAAGTCCAGCCTCCCAGCATCCACGAGATCTGCGTGGGGCCCTTCTGCTTTTTGCTGCTCACCGCGTTGTCTGGCTACTAGCCAGCTGGCTTGTGGCCTTCCCGACGACGCCCGACGACATCACCACTGTTGGTCTGGTTGCTCAAGACTGGCCCTTGCTCTTTTCCAAAAGAGGAGCACCCCGGACCCTCCTGCTCCACTCCAGACGCCATTTTAGGTCCACCGCGTGGGCTTGCATTTGCCAAGACTTGTTGCCCCAATCCTGGGTCCAGTGACGTCGACAGTATCAACCATCGTGGGACAGCTCGCACCTCCATCCTGGTGGCTGACAATGCCTCCTGGTCCGTGAGACTGCAGAGCCCAGCGTCGCCCACTCACCTGGTCGAGGTGACTTCGCCCGGTGCCATCCTGGTGCCCACACAATCACTGGCTAGTGATTAAGAACTTGGTCCCCTCTGCTTTCAGGTGTCAACCATCTTCGATCCAGGCTTGGATCACTTCGAACAATCTTCACTGGTCGCCTGCCAGCAACTCTTTCTTCAGGCTCCTGGTTCGTCAACGAGGATTCCCGACGTCTTTTCAGACCTATGCAGCTGCAGCCCCTGGGCTAGGTAACTTCGGCATTTCGGTGCCCCAGCATAGCCTCACTATCCAAGGGTCCAGATCCACTGTCGTTTTCGATCTACCTTATCGGGTTCGCCCGAGAACACTAACTTTGCCTTTACTAGCTCCCATAGACTTTGTCCCGCATCCCGCGTGAGAGTGCACACTCTGCACCCGAGTCCCCTAGGCCTCCTACTAGTAATCTGAAGGTTCAGTAACGTAGTCCTAGCGATTCCAAAGCCTATTAGTCCAGTACTTACCTGCTAGTAATTTCGCATTCCACTTCCATAGTATATGGTTTTCCGTGCCCCTCGGGCATTTGTGTAAATTGTGCAACTTAAAGTATTTTGGTAAGAGTTTTGATGTGTGCTTAGTACCCTGTCCTCATAAAGAGTACAGGGCTGTTGTGATCTAAATACATTTATTTATTTATTTAGCGATTTCTACAGCGCCTGGTGACCCAGAGGTATCCCTGCGCTATGTAACTTGAACCTATTGAGAGGGGAGGTGGCCGAAGGGTGTTATTTGGGAAACAAATGGGTCTTGAGTTTTTAGCGGAACGCAAGGAAGTTGGATTCCAGTCTGAGGGCGCGAGGGAGTGCGTTCCAGCCTTTGGCCGCCTGAACGGAGAATTGACGGCCTCCTGTGCGGACTTTTTTGAATCTAGGAATGAGGACTAGATTCTCATTTTGAGATCGTAGCGATCTGGTGGCTATATAGGGAGTGATCATTTTGCTAAGGATCGCTGGGCCAGAACCGTGATAAAGCTTGTGAGTGGTACACATAGCTTTGAAGTGCACCCTTTGGCGAACAGGGAGCCAATGCAGGGTTTTAAGGGCTGGCTTGGCGGATGTTCTGGAGGGGGTGTTGGTGATCATGCGTGCTGCCGCATTCTGTGTCCGCTGGAGTTTCGTGATGGTAGCCTCGGGTGCTCCCAAATAGACCAGATTGCTGTAGTCTAAACGGGACAGCACTAGGCCCTGGATAAGGAGCTTTCTGGACATAGGAGGGAGAAGGGGCAGGATTTTACGAGTCGTACGCATGAGCCCAAAACATGTGCCCGAGGTTTTGGTTGCCTGGGTCTTCATCGTAAGTTGTGGTTCTAGCCACACCCCGAGTGTCTTGATTTCAGATTTGGGGGGGGGGAATTTCACCGAACACATCGGGCCATATCGTGGGAGGGATGGTTGTCCATTGCTTACCAAGTAACATTACCTCCGTCTTAGTCCCATTCAATTTCAATGATGATTCGTTCATCCAATTGTGGATGTTTATGAGGCAGTTAGTCAGGTTTTCAGGATGGTCAGTCAGCTGGGACAGGGATACGACAAGTTGGGTGTCATCGGCGTAACTCACCATTTTGATGTTAAATGGTGTTACCACGTCCTCGAGGGGGGCCATATAGACATTAAAAAGCGTGGGGCTTAGGGAAGAGCCCTGGGGGACGCCGCTAGTAAGTGGGAGGGTGGATGAGTGGTGGCTGTCATCCCAAACTTGAAAGGTGCGTCCTGTAAGATAGGATTCGATCCATTTGATAGCTGTCCCGGTAAGTCCTGTATTTGCCAGTCTGCTCAGAAGGACACAGTGGTTGACCGTATCGAAGGCTGCACTTAGATCCAGGAGGATCACTGCCACTGATCCTCCTGAATCTAGTAAGCCCCTTGCCTCTTCAATCACCGCAAGAAGTGCGGTGTCCGTTCCGTGGCCTGGGCGAAATCCGGTTTGGGATTGTCTGAGCAGTTTGTTCGTTTCAAGGAACTGGGATAGTTGGGTGTTTACTAATTTCTCGGTGACTTTACTAATGCCAGGGAGTAGGGATATTGGCCTATAGTTGGACAGGTCAGATGGATCTAGCTGGGGTTTTTTTAAGAGTGCTTTAACCACAGCACTCTTCCAGCTGTCGGGGACGGTTCCATGGGAAAACGAACAGTTGATAAGGTCCGTAATGGTAGGAACAATTACTGAGGCTACTGTCTTGAGGAACCTGATAGGAGCTGGATCCAGAGGAGATCCACTTTTCATTTCTACTAGGGTTCGCTCAACCTCTGCGGGAGTGACAGGTCGGAAAGTCTCAAGCGAAGGAAGACAGATGCTTTCAGTCGGTTCGGGGGCAGTACTACTTTCCGTGAGGCTGGGAAGGCTGGGGGGAGGGAGGGAGGCCATGATACGGGTAATTTTCTCGTTGAAGAAGTTGGCTAACTCGTTACTTCTGTCAACTTTGGGTGTGTTAGAGGAGGAGGTGGTGGGGACCTTGGTCAGCTCTTTGACGATCAAAAAGGATTCTCGGGCTGAATTGGATGCTTCTTGTATACGTGTGTTGTAGTAGGAAGCTTTGGCTGACTTGATAGCCTCTTTGTAAATTTTGACCGCAGACTGGTAGGCTTCTTTGTTGGCATGTTGCCAGGTCTTTCTCCAGAGACGTTCGGCCTTTTTGCAGTTTTTGCGCAGTGTTCTTAGCTCTGTGGAGTACCATGGAGCTGAGCCACGTTTGCCGTTTTTATTTTCCCTATTTCTGAGTGGAAGTATAAGGTCTAAGGAGACGGTAATCCAATCTCTGAATTTTCTGTCGGCTGTATTTGGGTCTTTGGCCTGAGCAGGGATGTTTTTTTCCAGGGTCTGAGCCCATTCGTCCGTGGAGAGTCTGGGCCAGGTCCTATCCTTGCTGAAGGTGGGGGGTGTACGGTTTTTCGTGGAGGTTCCAGGTAATTGGAAGGAGACCAGAAAGTGGTCTGTCCAGGGGAGGGGCAAGGCCTCCTTAGCTAACATTGAGGGCGAGTTGGTAAGTACGGGGTCTAAAAGGTGGCCCTTGGTGTGGGTGGCTCCGGAGTTTAGTAGACGGATATCGAGAGCCGCTAGATCTTGAATCAGATCAAGGGCTATCGAGTTGGCCGGGTCTTCAAGGTGGATGTTCAAGTCTACAACTATCATGTAGTTTGAGAAGGAGTGGGCTTGGGTTGTGACTAGGTCCAGAAGCGAACAGGTGAAGGGACCCGGAGTGCCGGGAGGGCGGTAAATGAGGAGTCCTGTAAGGGAGGTGGTTGGGTTGAGTGTGACGGAAAAATGCAGGCTTTCTGCGTCTGTAATCTGTGCGTCGTAGGTTTTGAAGTGAAGGTGTTCTCGATGGATAATGGCTATCCCGCCTCCTCTACCTAGAGGACGGGGTAGGGATTGAATACAGTAGCCCTGTGGGGTTGCTAGGACCATGTCGGATTGTGAGTGAGGACCGAGCCACGTTTCCGTGAGGAAAAATATATCAATTCCATGGTCTTCTATAATGTCGGCGATCTGAGTCGCGTGTTTGGGAAGTGAACGGCAATTCAGAGAGGCAAGGTTAAGGGTGGCAGGTTTGCTGGGTCTCGTGGGTAGCGTGAGCTGCGTTGGTTTGCATAAGGGGCAGCCAGTGAATGGTCCCTTGAGATTATAGGTGTAATCACAGGACGGTGGGGGGGGTCTGAGGCTCAATAGGTCTCTGCGGGAGTACCTTATGATTGAGTGGAGGGAGTCGGGCAGGGGTTCTGGCCCTAGGCCCGGTCGTGCGCGGACGGGCGCAGACGGGCTTGCCTTAGGCGCGCCTTCGGCGCGCAAACGGCGCTCCCGCTGCGCTCGTCCGCTGCGCTGGGGGGGTCGACACATTTGTATGGACGTAATGGGCGTGGCCTCGCAGATTCCAATCCAATAGAGGGTAATGTTGCAGGAAGGTTGGTCAATACTTAACACCTACAATTTTTTTTCTCTTCGTTTATGATTGCCTTTCCTGTGTAGCTTTCACAAGGCTGTACACTGTCTCTTTTTTTTTGCATTTACTCGATGTACACTTCAAACAGCTTTAAGCTTCTATGATTGTTACAACACAAGAATTAAAAAATACAAAATAAATACATTTTTTTTTCAAAACCACAAATTGCTGATTACACTGTGTTAACACGAAGAGAACAAAGTGCCTTTGGCTTAAAACATGTTTTAAAGTGCTGCACTGACTCATTAAATAACAGATAGTGAATTATATGGTTCAGGCTTAAATTAGGTGACTTACAGATTTCTTGGGAAATTTAATTTAAAACACGAAACAGTTCAGTTAGTGTTAACATTAAAAAATAAGAGCGTTGACATATAGTTTTGCAAAGTTGAAGGACCAATATTTTGCTGCGCCAGAACGATTCAGTTTTAAAAAATGTATCGAACTGTGCAGAATGAACTTCGGTCTCATTTAAAACGGGACATTTGTGGCATTTTTTCTTGTCACCGCTTGGCTTGGGTTCTTGTTGTTTTGCTCAGTCCTGCTTTAGGGGCAGGAATCTTGCTGCCTACAGTGAGATTTCGCTGCTTAGCTCCCACTGCAGTCATTTTCTGTGTTGTCGCTCCAGCTGCTTTCCCTAGTTGCACTTGTGTCCTCTGCAGAGCCGGAGTCCTGCGCAGGTTCATTTTACAGCCATTCTTGTCCATGAGGTGAAACTTCCAGGCCTCTTCTCCCGGAGTGAAATTCTCATGGCACAGAGGACACCGGTTTCCAATATTTTCAGGTTTGGCGGGGTTGCAAGTTTTTGCCTTGATGTGCTCAGACAACTCCTCCTTTGCGACAGCCTCCGTGCAACGCGGGCACTTCCCAAATCCATCTTTGCCATCGCACTCTGTCAATAAATGGTCAGTAAGGCTCGCGATCTCCACTACCTGCTTGCAGAGCTCGCATCTTTTCAGCATGGGGCAGTGCTTCCAGTAATGCAGATCCAGGCCTTCTTCCGTGAAAGACTCGTCCCTCTGACCACAGAAGATGCACAAGCCCAAGTGTGGGCCTCAGCCTGGAAAAATACACTGTTTATTTTCATAACACTTGTGTGGTGTCCTTTCACTTGGTGTTCAAGGGGTATATGTGATGGTATAACAGCTGGCTTAACACGCCCTCTAGAGTTTAGCCCGAAGACTGCTCATATCCACGCTACTAGGATAGCTGGTCTATAAGGTTGACTTACAACCAATCACCATAAGGGTGGTTTGGACTGATACATAGTGATCACTAGAATAGTGAACACTGAATATCAGGCCAACTTCTCACACTCCCCCAAAATGTCCCCCTCTCAATACTTGTGCAACTCTCTCAATGACTTTTTCATTGAGAAAGTTGCACTTATTTAGTCTAAAATCCCGCCCCCTTCCCCCGCATTTGGTGATCCCCAGCCCCCTCCTATCACGTCTAGTCTCACCTTCCTACCTCTTCTTACAAAAGAAACTTTCCTCTCTTTGCTGACCCGTGTTAAATCTGGATCCCCTGCGGACATAGCCCCTGCACATATCCTTCGCAAGATCTTCACTAATTGTCACCTTCCCCCTCTTACTCTTCTGAATGCTTCCCTTGAACAGGGTGTCGTGCCTGCTGCCCATAAAGAAGCTATCATTATTCCCATCTTGAAAAAACTTGGGGCCGACCCTGTTCCTCCTTCCACCTACCGCCCTATCTCCCTTCTTCCTTTCTTGGCTAAAGTCCTTGAGGTTCATGTCACCCAGGTCCTTGGTACTTTTGTGGAGGAGAGCGGGGGTCTTGCCTCCCGCCAGGCTGGCTTTCGGCCCCGGCATTCCACTGAGAAGGTTATCATCTCGGTGATGGATGAGCTTAGAGAGGGGCTAGATACCAACACTCCGCAGGCCCTTGTTCTTTTGGATCTTTCGGCTGCCTTCGACACGGTCGACCATTCCATTCTTTTCGACCGTGTCAGAGCGGCCAGCATCGGGGGCCCAGCCCTTACCTGGGTCAGCTCCTTTCTGGAGGGTCGCACCTAGGCCGTTCACCTCGCCGAATTCTCTGCCCGCCCTTACCCGGTCCAGTGTGGTGCTCCCCAGGGCTCTTCTCTTTCACCCTTATTATTTAACCTCTATATCTTCCCACTTATTTTTGCACTCCAGCAGATGGAGGTCACCGTGTACAACTATGCCGATGACCTCCAACTCATCTTTTATCTCTCTCACTCCCCTGCCAGCATTCACAATTTTCAATCCGTCATGCTATTCATCAGTGATTGGATGAATTGTAATCACCTTAAATTAAACCCCGACAAGACCGAGCTGGTCGTCACTGGTTGCACCCCTGGCCCTTGGTCCCCCATTTTCTGGCCTCCCTCCCTGGGCACTCCCCCCACACCCTCCCCTTCAGTCAAAACACTTGGGATTTTACTTAACAAGCACCTCACTCCTTACTCCCAGATTAGTTCAGTCGTTTCTTCTTGTTTCTTTGCCCTCCGCACTATCAGAACAATTTCCCGATTTTTTTCCTTCCCCGCTCTGAAACTTATTTTAATGGCAATGGTTCTTTCCCGGCTAGATTATGGGAATCTGGTGTACAACGGCTCCCCTGCATATGCCCTCCATCGCCTCCAGCTAGTCCAAAATCAGGCTGCTCGTCTGATTTATGGGCTGCCCAGATTCCACCACTCTACCCCACTACTCAAATCCCTGCACTGGTTGCCTATTAAGGAACGGGCTCTCTTTAAACTAGGCTGCACTACCTTTCAGGCCATAGCAGGGACTGCCCCAGCATTTATCTCATCAGCCATTAAGGTCTATCGTCCAAACAGAGACCTTCGTTCCTCCACAAAATTCCTTCTTTCTGTTCCCCGGTTCAAGAAAAGCAGATCAGGGGGTCTGAAATTTGCTGTTCTAACCCCCACTTTTAGGAACACCCTACCCTTGCAGATCAGATCTCTTCCCCGTTATCTTGAATTCCGTGGGGCCCTTAAGACTTTCCTCTTCTCACGTGCCTTCCCTTCCCAGTGATTCTCTGTGCCCCTGCCCTGGTTTTGACATCCTCCAGAGCCATGAAACCGCAAGGTAGACGTGCGCGTTACAAATGCCTGTAAATACAAATGCCTGTAAATTCCGTTCAGCGGGGGCAAGTCTACAGTATCACCTCGCCCAACGTGATGGCAAGTGACATCAACACCGCTCGTCCTCGTCCCGGGCTTGGGGGTGGGCTTTGCTTATTCCTGTATCCAGGATCGAAAAAACACCGAAGTGAAACCAGTGAAACCAAAGCCTCTTGGAAATGCGGGGGCTTTTAAAACGCGACACGTGAGATCGCGCTAAATTGAATGTCCAGAAACTTTCCTCCAAGAAGAAAAGAAAGGCCACAGCAGGGGAGACGTTGGAGACACCTTTTTATTCCAGAACATATGGCAAATGGAGTTCAAGACACCCGCTGTGGCGAATGCATTTCGGCGTCTTTAGCCTTCTTCAGATTCATAAAGTAGTTAAGTATATGTAGATTAATGATCCATTAGATAAACTCTGGTTTTCAAGTGTTCTTGTACTTAAAATGTATTTATTTAATTGTATTAAAAAACATAATTATTCTACATGTTTATACAAAGCAAAACACATATTTAGGTACATATGTATAATACAAATAAATGCTTATATACAGAGTAGTGTGCTGTATATTTCTGTTTGCGTATGGTGCTTATTTGGGGAAGAGCCAATTCTTGAGTAGTTTTCTGAAGATATTGTGTTCTACTGTGATGTTTCCTATTGTTTTTTTTTGTTTAGTATGTAAGTGATAACTTTTTGTTGGTGAGTATTCTTTAAATAATTAAAGTCTAATCATTAACTTATCTAACAGAGAGCTAAATATTTCAGAAATTATTATTTTCAATAAAGGTTTACTTTGCACCAAGTAGACACATAGATATGCGGAAATTATTTATGCATTTAAAACATGAAACTTGAAAAAAAATGAAATAAATCCTACAAAACACAGGTCCATAATAAATGTGCCATATAATTCAACTGTAACATTGGGTGACTTAGAGGATATACAAGTTGTTTATAGTCTTGAAAGACAGATTGTCCTTCACTGCAAAATGTAGCTTTTTCTTTGAATGTTTAAGTTTCCAATACCATGGTTAGTGCGATAAAGGAAAGATCGACATTTGTTCCTCAACAGACAGATAACAAACTGATTGACATATTTCATAAGTTGGTATGACAAGATATACTAAGATTCATATGTAATAAACATTTTGAGAACCTAAAGGATAAAGAGAAATTAGGATTAAAAGTAGAGGTGGGTGAAGAATTCGGCTCCACTGGCAGTTTGCAGGGTATTGCCCACTCTGCGCTGAGTTCCTAAAAACTTTGTGAAGTGACACAGAGCTGAGTTTTTTCTCTCAAGCGACTCACCAATGTTAAGTTGGCGAGCACTCGTGAAAAAATGTTTGTGCTAGACCGCCTCCCATGAGATTTCCCAACTTGCATGGCTGCGGCAAGTCGCAATCTCTTGCCTTGACAATGATGAAAGCAAATTCCTGAATGTGAAAAAGCTCAAGATCCCATTTATTTACTTTCTACTGAAAGAACATAAAGGGAGGACATTTCCTGCATGTAAACCCATACATTTAGGAATTCGTTCTTTAACAGAAAGGGTCTCAGAATATATAGACCTCTACCTGGTTATGAAACTTCTGCCGCATGTAAAAGATAAGAAAGATGCTCTTTGAAGATTGCATTAGGAGTCATGTAAGAAAAATTATCTTCCCATGACTTTGGATGTTAAAAGTCTGTATGCTATTATTGAACACAAGAAAGGAATTAATGTGTTAAGAAACCTTTTCTCTGGAAAATCCAATAGTTACTTACAACAGGTAAACATGAACATTGAACTGACAGAATATACATTGATTAACAACTTTATTACCTTGAACTAAGCCACTTACTCAACACTTCACAATTACCATTCTGTGCTAATCACAGCACAAGACCGTCTGATCACTGCCACAGACTACATCAGAACTCTCCTTGACTGTTGAGAAACTGTGACCCTGATTCTCCTGTACCTCCCTGTTGTGGTCAACACCGTCTCCCACCACACCCTCATCGACAGACTCTACTGCATAGGAATACAGTAAAATGCATTCAACTGGATCACCTCTTTCCTTACAAGAGGCAAATAGAGCATCTCTGGCTGCCTCCCTTCACCTCCACACACATGGACATCATATGCGGCATACCCCCAGGATCATCCCTCAGCCCCAAACTGTTTACAAACTGCATAACCTCCCTCACAGATGTTGTGAGATCCCTTGAATGCAACATAATCTCCTGAACAGACAACACTCAATTAATCTTCTCACTCACCAAGGACCCCTCCAATGAAATAACCAACTTCTGCAATGCCATGATCAATGTAGCCAAAAGGATGAGAGACATCTTCCTCAAACTCAACTCAGACAAAACAGAAGTACTGATCTTCTTATAGAACACCTCCGCATAGGACCACAGATGGTGACCATTAAAATTAGGACTAGCACCCACACCGAAAGACCAGGCGTGCAACCTTGGCATCATCCTCAACAGCCAACTGATTATGAAACGACAAGGCAATGCAGTCTCCTCCTCCTGCTTCCACTCCCTTCGCATGCTCCACAGAATATTCAGATGAATCCCACTCAATACCAGAAAGACCAACACACAGGCCCTCGTCTCCGGCCGCATTAATCATAGCAACACTCTTTACATCACAATTTCCACCCAACTCCTCAGAAGACTCCACACCATACAGGACACTGCAGCCAAACTCATCCTGGACCTCCCCAAATAGACCCACATCACCCCCCAGCTCAGAAACCTCCACTGGCTACCCATCCATAAGAGATGCCCTACACGACTAAGGACCTCCCTATATCAACCATCGACTGACCTTCCATCTACCCACAAGACTTTTGCACTCCTTCTCACACACCCTCACACACACTGCCAGCATTTGTCACTGCCGCAGCAGGGGCCACTCCTTCTCCTACAGTCAGAGCTTAGAGAGGTTGTCCCAGTAAAATTTTGAGAGAAGCCAAACAGAAAGTTGAGAAAGTTGAAAGAGAAACCCTGTTAAAAGTCAGACAGGATAGAAGGATAGGTGAATCTGTTTATAAGATAAGGTTCATAACCACTTTCAATAGTGAACATAGGAAGATAGCAAGAATTTTTAAAAGACATTGGAATAGGGACACCATTCAGTATACTATCTGTTGATCACTTGTCGTAAAATATTTGTTGTTGATATGTTCCAATTGGAATTCAAGTTTTCCTTGTTTAAAACTCTTCAAAGGAATTTAGTATGAAGGCATTTATAAATTGCAGAACAACATTTTGTGTCTAGTCATTTAAATTCATCTGTGATAGATTTTACACTAGCTCCACAGTTAGAGTGTAGAACATCAGGTGGCAATAACATGTAAGATAAATCAAAATTAAGGACATAAACTCATTGCCATTGCGAACATTTCAATGCAGTATGGATATCTAAAAGGCATCTGCTTTTGGGGTATTGAGTGTGTTCTAGTCAACAGACGAGGGAATAAATCAAAAACTCTCCACACCAGGGAGGTTTTGATAGAATAATAAATTAGATGCTTTTGAATATGGTCTTAATATTAAAAATGAATTCTGACAGCTCCTACAGTGAAATAAATGGAATGAAGGTTTCATGTGAATATTTAAGAGACTTGTGACACTCAGAACGAGAAAGTGTTGATTTTCCAGGGTAAGAGTTGTTAAATTTTGATCATTTTAAGGGAATATTGTTAAGCCTGATGTTGATCTTTTTGGACTCGTGCATTAACCCCTTGGGCGCGGCTGCGATTCTACGCCTGTGCAGGCGATTTAGAGAGCCCCCAGCCGTCATCAGCACACGCCCACCGTGATGCATGACGACCGGGGGCCGTCATCAGCATGGAAGGGGTTAATGTTTACAGGTGTCATTTTTAGTGGTTAGAAACGTAACAATATGATACACATACACAGTTATTTTTGTTGCGAGAAATGGATTTGAACAAATAGCAAAATGGTTAATACACAGAAGAATACTTTGATTTGAATGAACAGATAGTTCGATTCCCCAATAAATCCACTAGTACTGTGATGTTTGCTACTGTTTTTTGTGTAGTATGTAAGTGATAACTTTTTGTTGGTATTATTTAAATAATATCACGAATAGATCTGTAAAAAATTACTTTTATGTAAAAGTAGAGGAATTCAAATAGGTTTAGTAGAGGTTTCTTTTTGTTTGGAGAAATACATTTGAGCAAATAGCAAAATGGTTAATACACAGTACAGTGCTTTGAATTGAACGACAGGTAGTTTTTTTCCCCAGGAATCCAGGTAACTTATTGTTATGTTTGCTATCAATTTTGTTTGTTTTGTTTATTATGTATATGTTTTTGTTGGTGAGTCCCTTTTAAATAATTTTTTTGAGTAGAGGAATTGAAATAGGAGTAGTAGAGGAATCATAATGGGTGGAGGTTTGTGAAGTGGATTGGACAAAAGAAACTCAGGTTCTCATTGGTGTACTCCAAGCCAAATTAGGAAACATTGCTTCTATTGGTCAATTGTGAACTACCTGGTTACTTAAGAAACTTAGGACCCTATTGGGATCTTTTACTGGGATATATTGAAACTGAGGTTCTCATTTGTGTACTACAAGACAAATTAGTAAACAGTGTTTCATTGGTCAGTTTCGAGCTACCTGGTGATCTTAAAAAAACCTCTAATGGGATCTAGTCGAAGTAGGAGTCACTGATTGCATTGGTTCGCTCAGGTTTCTATTGATGTATCTCTAGCCGATTATTAAACAGTGTTTGCATCGTTCCATTCTGACTTGTAGACAAGTATATAAAGGGTGTGATGAAGGTGAGAACCTTACTCACGAGCAGTTGGCGAGCCGATGCACATGTAGTGAAGACCAGGAAGATCAAGAGGTGAGAGATCAAGACCAAGAAGATTTTGATACATTTTATTTCACTATATTAGATTATTTGTGTTACATAAAGATACAAACTTGCAAAATGAAAATGAAGAACTAATTAAATTAATATTGTATTGAGATATTCAACAAGTAAATGCATTTGTTCTTTATTTCAAACAATGTTATTGTGGTTTCGTTTTTTTGGACTCTCCACCAATTTGTAACATTTACTACTACACTAGTTCATGAATTGCTAGCCCTAGAGCTGTTTTTCCATGGTTTTGTCAACCTGGTCGACCAGGTCTGTTTTTACCCTCCCAAAAACCCCGTTTTGTTCATTTTATTTAAATACTCTATTATCAACAGAGCATTAAGTGACAGCCAGAGCAGAGAAGGATTTGTGTAATCTCATTTTACCAAATTGTACTGTGTGTTCAAGAGTTGATGTTTCACTCTCTTACTTACCTGAGATATTGACCTGTATTGTTGCTAGGCTAAACTTTAGGTTCATCTATATAGGAAAGCAATTGATATATCCGTGTGGGGCTTTGCGTTTTACTTCTAGTGCCTCCACTTTGCCTATAATCCTAACAACTTCATTGCAATTAAATATCCAGGGGCATATTTACAATGCGCCTGCAGAACCTTTACACCGCTAGAGCGTCACTTTTGTGATGCTCTGAAGGCTCAGGTTGCCGGCCCATATTTACAAGGCCACACAAAGCAAGCCATTACTCATGGCTTTCTAAATATGGAGTAATTACTCTGCGTGGAAGGGGTGTTCCATTAGTGCTGCTGAGGGTGTTCCCATGAAATACCCATGGTTTTTAACACTGCCCCAGATTTACAACATAACGTAAATCTGGGGCAGCGCCAAAACCAATTCCTCCCCAAAGCAGGCGTCATACGTCTCCTCGTTTTTTCCCCTCTTTCCACATGTGCTGCATTCTGCAGCACACATAGAACGAGGAAAACACCTCTTTTTATTGTTTCTGTGCAGGAAGGTGTCCCTCTCTGCAGAAATCAATCATGCCAACAAAACAGACACCATTGCACCATGGTGCAAGGGTGCCTGTGTTTGCGCTTGGCTGCAGTTTGTGCGCCGATGCTGGCAGAAAGGACAAGAATGCGCTGTATCCTGTAGATACATGCAAAAACAACAGTTTAAGGACAGAATGCAGAACAATGTCATACATTCCCCCCAGTACAGAGATCTGGGCCTAAATCCATCGTTTTTTGGTTCAGATGCTCCGTCCATCACCACCCCCTTTTGTACCGCTTTGTTCGCCATAAGTTGGCAGGGTATGCTCAGACATGAGTCCTTGCTCGCTTTGTCACTGGATTCAAGCAAGCCTGGCTGAAGATGGCTGTAATGCCAGAAACCGGTCCTCGGAAGCTTGTTTCCGGTCCAGGGAAGGCATGGCTTGGAAGTTCAGGCTGGACTGTTCCCATGAGGCACAGGGTCAGACTGAATTGCATATGGCCATGTCTGAACTGGGGTGGCAGAGTGGGCTAAAGAACGGTGATGGATTAAACCCAGATCTGTTGACTGGGTGTGAGTGTTTGATTGGTTCAGATGCTCCGTCCATCACAACACCCCTTTTGTACCGCTTTGTATCTTGTAGATACAGCACATTCCTGGCGTTTTCGTGTGTCGTAGGGAAGCGCTGCCATACACCAAAGTATTGTAAATATGCCCCCCTGTATTCGATTTCAAATTAATAAAACAATGACCACATCCTTTATGTGTAAAACATTTGCACTATGTTCTAATAGGCCTAAATTTAATATTTAGCAAATATTAACTTTTAAAAACACCAGGTTGGGTATGCTTTGAAATAATACATATATTCTTAACTTCAAACACTGTTGTAGGCCTCCTGAGGCGGAAGCCGGGAGTTTAGGGCTACGATATTTTAAAACGGATGTTGACTATCTAGCTAGCACAAGCATACTTTTAAAACACGCATTTGCATTTCTGTTATTTTAATTCGTTTCCCCCCTTCCCAGGAGGGGAAAGCCCCCTATCTGTGGGGCTTTCCCCTCCTGGGATTATTGTGGCCTTAGGGAGCTGATTTGGGGCTTCTGCTGACCACCGGCCTCGATTCCTCTCGGCGCAGATTTCGGGCGCCATCTTGGTGGAGGACTAGGACAGCGCTCTAGTGTTCGGCCGATTTGGGGCCTACACATTATAAATTGAGCAATCAAATTCCTGTTCCTCGGTTAGAACAAGGACCCCTGAGGCGGAAGCCGGGAGTTTAGGGCTACAATATTTTAAAACTGATGTTGACTATCTAGCTAGCACTAGCATACTTTGAAAGCACGCATTTGCATAGTTGTTATTTGAATTCGTTTCCCCCCTCGCCGCACCTCCCTATCTGTGGGGCTTTCCCCTCCTGGGATTATTGAGGCCTTAGGGAGCCGATTTGGGGCTTCTGCTGACCACCGACCTCGATTCCTCTCGGCGCAGATTTCGGGCACCATCTTGGGGGAGGACGAGGACAGCGCTCTAGTGTTTGGACGATTTGGGGCCTATACACTATAAAATTAATTCCACCTCCCATCCGCGCAGCGGGCGGACCCAGCGGGCAAGCCCGTCTGTGCCCGTCCGTGCCAGTCCGGGCCACGGGCCAGAAACGCTGGTCGTTTCCCCGGGACATCACATGATCTATACTCGGGAGAATCTTTTGCAATAAAACCATTGCCTAAACCCCTGGAACATCTGAAATTCAGCCCGGAAGATCCTTGGCCGATAGGCTATGACTGGGCGAGGTCTATGCAGGAGAAGAACAACATCGGAAAAAACACGGCTACCCTTTACATGGCACTTTTAAACTGTAGGTCCCTTTCAAATCATGCCATCGAAATCAATCTACTGGTCCAAGATTTGAAACTAGATCTATTGTTTTTAACGGAGACATAGCTGTCACCGAATTCAGGAGATGATATTGTCATGGAACTACCAGGCGGCTTCAATTTGCAATGTCAACATAGACCTCAAGGAAAAGGGGGTGGGCTAGCGATAATACATAGAGACAGAGTGTCTGTAGAATATCAGAGGGCGGTGTTAAGGACTGCGAAAGCACTCATTTTAATTGACAAATTACACTGAATAAATCTCTATCAGGCCTATTAATATATCGCCCCCCGGGCAGTCCAGGTCAATTTATAGGTTCACTCTTAGAGAACACTATTGCCTTAGCCACCGCTGTACCTAATTTCATCTTATATGGGGATTTACATTTTCACTTTGATGATCCTTGTGATAAGGGGGCTATGGATCTCAAGCTCGAGCTAAAAGCTATGGAGCTGGAGCAAAGAAATTAAGATGCCACACACATTAAAGGGCATCTTCTTGATCCTATATTTACGAATGCTTCACATTTGGTATCAAGGCCCCCCTCCCTCTACCTTGGTCTGACCATTTTCTGGTCCCATTTGAGTGGCAAATTAATATTGACCCCCCACAGATACAGGCGCCAAGGACTTTAGAGAGAGTGTGGTCCAAACTCCCTTTGGAAATCTGGATTCACAGACTGGAGCAGGCAATTCCCCTTTCGGATCCTGATCCCGTAAAGGCGGATACAAACCTTATAAATTGGCTCAATAGCTCCCTCGACTCCGTGCTTCCTAAATAAACATTGGAAAAGAAGAGCAGGGTTTTTAAAACTCCTTCGTACACCCCTGAACTCCGAGAATTAAGGACAATGTGTAAGAAAGCTGAAGGTACTTGGAGAAAAGATTGGGCTACCCACAATAAACTAGAGTATAGAGCAGCCATGAGAACCTACAAATTATCCCAGAAATTGGCCCAAGCCACTTATTATGAGGAGAAAATTAGAACCTCCTCTAATTCATCTAGAGAGACATTTAAGATTGTTAAAGATCTCCTCAAAGCACCAACCCCTCCGACGATGCAAGTGGCATCGGAAGCCAGGTGCAATCAACTGGCCGCTTTTTTTTAAAGCAAAATTCAAAATATACTCAAAACTCTGCCACAGAGCGACCAAGCCTCTGACTGGGCTCATTCTTTGGCCCCTCCTTCCGGCCCTTGCTTTGACTCGTTTGCCCCGATTTTATGGGATGACCTCCTAAAAATCCTGCACACTGTAAAGAGTGGTTCTCCCAATGACCCTGCCCCCATGCACATTATGAATCAGGTAGCCGCCACCACCGCCCCAATAATCACACACCTTCTCAATGCCTCCTTCACTCAAGGAATTGTCCCGCCCAGCAAGGAAGCGGGCCATGGTTAAAGCGCTCCTTAAATGTAATACATTGTTCTGCATTCTGTCCAGCAACTGTGTTTTTTGCAATTTTCACCCCGAGTGGGCTGGGTATGCTCAGACGTGAGTCCCAGGCTCTCCACATCACTGGAGTCAAGCTATCCAGGCTGAAGAAGGCTGATAGCCAGAAACCGGTCCTTAGATGCTTGATTCCGGTCTAGGAAAGACATGGCTTGGTAGTTCGGGCTGGACTGTTCCCATGAGGCACAGGGTCAAGGCTTATTTGCATATAGCCATTGTCTGACCTAGGGTGGAGTGGAGTGCAAAGAAATGATGGATTTAGGCCCAGATCTTTGTACTGGGGGGAATGTAAGACATTGTTCTGCATTCTGTCCATCAACTGTGTTTTTTGCAATTTTCACCCTGAGTGGGCTGGGTATGCTCAGACGTGAGTCCCAGGCTCTCCACATCACTGGAGTCAAGCTATCCAGGCTGAAGAAGGCTGATAGCCAGAAACCGGTCCTTGGATGCTTGATTCCGGTCTAGGAAAGACATGGCTTGGTAGTTCGGGCTGGACTGTTCCCATGAGGCACAGGGGCAAGGCTGATTTGCATATGGCCATTGTCTGACCTAGGGTGGTGTGGAGTGCAAAAAAACGATGGATTTAGGTCCAGATCTTTGTACTGGGGTGAATGTAAGACATTGTTCTGCATTCTGTCCATCAACTGTGTTTTTTGCAATTTTCACCCGGAGTGGGCTGGGTATGCTCAGACGTGAGTCCCAGGCTCTCCACATCACTGGAGTCAAGCTATCCAGGCTGAAGAAGGCTGATAGCCAGAAACCGGTCCTTGGATGCTTGTTTCCGGTCTAGGAAAGACATGGCTTGGTAGTTCGGACTGGACTGTTCCCATGAGGCACAGGGTCAAGGCTGATTTGCATATAGCCATTGTCTGACCTTGGGTGGTGTGGAGTGCAAAAAACGATGGATTTAGGCCCAGATATTTGTACTGGGGTGAATGTAAGACATTGTTCTGCATTCTGTCCATCAACTGTGTTTTTTGCAATTTTCACCCCGAGTTCGCTGGGTATGCTCAGACGTGAGTCCCAGGCTCTCCACATCACTGGAGTCAAGCTATTCAGGCTGAAGAAGGCTGATAGACAGAAACCGGTCCTTGGATGCTTGATTCCGGTGTAGGAAAGACATGGCTTGGTAGTTCGGGCTGGACTGTTCCCATGAGACACAGGGTCAAGGCTGATTTGCATATAGCCATTGTCTGACCTAGGGTGGTGTGGAGTGCAAAAAAACGATGGATTTAGGCCCAGATCTTTGTACTGGGGTGAATGTAAGACATTGTTCTGCATTCTGTCCATCAACTGTGTTTTTTGCCTTAAAAAACCAGAGCTCGATCCCGCAGAGTTGGCTAATTTCCGACCAATCTCGCTGCTGCTGGGCATCAGTAAGATGGCGGAAAAAATAGCCAATCAGCAGCTTTCATCTTTTTTAGAAAGTAATAATCTGCTTTGTAACTCCCAGACTGGTTTTCGCCCAGGGCAGGGAACAGAGTCTGCCCTATTAGCAGTCGTGGCGGAGGCAAGGTGCATCTTGGATTCAGGGGGATCAACAATGGTGATCCTCCTGGATCTAAGCGCAGCTTTCGATACGGTGGACCATAAGATCTTAATCCATGGTTTGAGCAACCTGGGAGTATCAGGTACAGCGCGGCAATGGCTCACATCTTTCTTGGAGAATCATACCTTCCAGGTTTGGGAGGGTGCAGCACGCTCCAAGATAACCCCCCCCCCCTCGAGTGTGGGGTCCCACAGGGCTCATCATTGAGCCCTACCTTATTCAATGTCTATATGGCCCCCCTCGAGGATGTGGTGAATCCATTTGGGATTAAAATAGTCACTTACGCCGATGACACCCAACTGGTTGTCTCGCTCTCCTAAGAAAAACACTGCGCGGAAAATCTTCACACCTGTCTCTCAGAAATCCATTCCTGGAATGTCTCACGTCTTAAATTGAATGGGGCTAAAACAGAGCTTATGTTGCTAGGCCACCATATAACATCTTTACCTAACTCCATCTGGCCTGCCTGTCTGGGACCTGCGCCCACCCCAAAGAATGTATAAAAAAGTCTGGGAGTATGGTTGGAGCAGGATCTGACATTTAAGACCCAAGCAAAAAAGACAGCGGGCATTTGTATGGGGCTTCTTCGTTCTGCTCATAAAATTCTCCCCCTATTGCCAGAGCTCTCGAGGCTACTTATTCAGGGTCTGATCCTATCAAGACTGGATTATAGTAACGCCCTTCTCTTGGCAGCCCCCGAATCTACAATTAATACTCTTCAACGAGTCTAGAACTCGGTAGGGAGACTCCTCACTGGTACTTCGCGCAGATCATCAGCCAGACCGGCACTCAAAGCCCTCCACTGGCTACCAATTCGTGAAAGGGTCAAATTTAAGTCCCTATGTATTGCTCACAAGTCCCTGAAGGGAAATGGACACCCCATTTTAGAGCATCTTGTTCGCCCCTACAAGGCCACTAGATCGCTTTGTTCCGATCATGCCAATCTGGCAATTGTTCAGAGAGTGAGGCGGACGCAGACTGGGGGTCGCCGTTTTTCAGTGAACTCAGCGACCTTGTGGAATGCTCTCCCACCCAGGATTCGGATGGAGCCGAGCCCCCGAAGTTCCGAAAGCTCCTTAAAACCTTTCTGTTTCCCCAGGACTCCTAGACGCTGGTACTGTCCCTGTCATTCCTTGTTCTATAGAGCTGGGATGCTCTCGGGCAGCCATGCGCTCTATAAATCTATTTTCATTTCATTTCATTTCATTTCAGTACATTGTAAATGTCTTCCTATCCAATTCACCTCTAGCATTCATAAAATCATAGCGAGGACCCCTTCCTTCATACCTTCATTCTTGTGACTGTGTAAAGGTAAATTGAGGGAGGTTGCTAATGGAATACTCTCCTGTATGTAATTAGGCACCCAAAAAACCATAATCAGCTGTCACCAGCCAGGGCGTGTGCAGCGGTGGCCAAGAGGAGGGCTTTCCCCGAAGATACTACAATGAGCAAAGACAAAATGATGTGCTCTCCATTCTAGGGCACAACGAAAGTGTCCCTCAGAACACAAAGAAACAAACTCTGTCAAGAAACTTATAGAGACAAAGGAAGCTTAGTGGAACTCTCACAACAGTTATATTGCATCTGGACTTTCACCCTTACCCTAATGGTGCCCAGGTTAGATTAATGCAACATTTCTCCAAAACTGAGCTGCAAAACTCACCCTCGACGTATAAAATTGTGATCACATGAAAGCTTCATTAAGAACACTTCATTGGCAACTCATTGTTCATGATTCTCTATCTGTGCAAACTTGCTCCTGTCTACAACTGGCAAAGGTTCTCTGCTTACCCAATTTGCTGCTCATCCACCATCGGTGCAGATCTTTAGGACTCCGATGCCTGAAGATATGGAATACCCAAAACTTTCCCACGAAACCCCAGAGACGCTGTGGAACTTTCCTGTCCCTTGGAGCTTGCATACCACCACTGCTTGGAGCTTGCATACCACTGCTCGCCGCTTTGTCTTTGTGGGTGGTCCCACCATCTATAACAGCGCGGATCCTGTCTGCTGCCCAAGAGAACACCGTGGGTAAAAAACATCTGAGGAGGCTGCAGGGGTAGCGCGGCAGGGACTCACTATCCCAGGAGTCCCTGCGTGACCACCTGACATCTGGTCAGCGCCCCCCTGAGTGCTCCGCCCACCACCGGCAGTCTGATTAAAGGAAGTGGACCCACCTACCCTGTGTGTCCCACGAAACGCCAGAGACGCTGTGGAACTTTCCTGTCCCTTGGAGCTTGCATACCACTGCTCGCCGCTCCCGCTGCGCGGGAGCCGCTTCGCCGCTTTGTCTTTGTGGGTGGTCCCACCATCTATAACAGCGCGGATCCTGTCTGCTGCCCAAGAGAACACCGTGGGTAAAAAACATCCGAGGAGGCTGCAGGGGTAGCGCGGCAGGGACTCACTATCCCAGGAGTCCCTGCGTGACCACCTGACATCTGGTCAGCGCCCCCCTGAGTGCCCCGCCCACCACCGCCTCGCCTACATCATCAAGTGAGAGCCCGTCTTGCGGGACGCAAGCGGGACGCCGGGCGAAGCCCGGGCAAAGGGCGGGCCATCTGTGGCCGTCCGAGGTCGGACAAGGTTGGGTTGGGCCAGGAACTCTGCCCAAACACCTACAGGCCAACCGACGATCATCGACCTGTTAATCCATCGACTGCCAGGTAAAACGCTATTTAATCATTCAAGCTTTACGCCTTGTTATTGAAGCAAAACCATCTGTACACATGCCTGGTATGCCTGGTAAAAAGTTAACACCTGCAACCAACACCATGGAGAACTACTTAGTCCAGGTAGTGGCGAAAATCAATAGCGATAGAAGGTCCTCATTGGGTCTGGACTCATCTACACAATTCCCATTAGTAGACACAGAGACAGAGGACCCTTTTGACCTGATAAATACTAGCCACTCTGGAGCAGCACAAGCTTCCACACAGGACACTGTTATCATTCAACCCAGTGGCATAGTGGCCAGCACTGAAGACAATAGCGATAATGATGTAGTGACTTTGAGCCCTATGATCTGTGAGCCCATTACCCCTTCCACTGTTCCAATTCCAGCACCAAGGGTTACAGGGGCTAAAAGAAAAGCTATACAAAAACGGCCGGGGTTAAGGTCAGCTAAAAACAAAACTGCTACACCACCAAGGAAAATCTCTGACGAAGAGGAGGATGATTCTTTGGGGGAAACATATGTGACCTTCTCTAATATTCAATTTCAGAAATTTTGCACTCTGATGGACATAAAAATCAAAGGGATCGTTAAACCTTTGATAAGCAAAATTGATAAGTTGTCCGCTGAGGTGACTAAATTGGAAGGTCTCCTTGGTAAAACTCTGGGTGAAGTGGGGAAACTCCCTGAAGTCATCACGTCCAATGTACAACCTTTGGTTAATGACATTCTAGCAATTAAATTGCCACCCACTGTTGCCCAAAACCCCCCAGTGGCTCCTCTGATAAACCTACCGGAAAATAGCTCTGGTGTTGCACCCTCCGTCCATCTTAATGGTGAACCTAATACCTCGAAAGGGTCTTTTGAGCTGGTGGTGGAAGCCTCGCCATTAGTTCTTGTATTAGCAAACGTGCCCCCTCTGGCTTCCGGTGAAGTTGAAACAACAGCATCGCTCTTAAACAAATCTCTATCTTGGCTAACCAACAACATGGCCATATCTCCATGGGGGAAACAGCAACTGGCCGAGAAACTGGTAAATGCAAGAAGAGTGGAGTGGATTGGGAACAGGGAGAAAAAGTTCAAGGGTGATTGCGTTGTGCTTAATCTCTCTGACCCTGATGTATTACCAAACATACTGCCTAACATTTTTCCACCACAGAGATGTTCTACTTCTATTGTACCATTGACTCTTGACTTCTTTTACCCCCGGAAAGGCAGAGGCCCCAATCCAAGTACCTTAAGAACAAAATGGAACGTTGTAACCAAAAGGGGTAGTAAGAATTTTGGTTCCGTTGAGTGGAGTCTAGGTTTGGAAAACAGATTTTCTGCTCTTTCCAATCTAGATGCTTGTGATTGACAAATAACTAATTGTATGCCTCAGCTGCAAATACCCCCAGCCATGTGTGCAACAGGGGGGCAATATAGAGTTATGGACTCACTAAATGAGTTATGTAATCCAGATGTTTCGGTAGGATTAACATATTCAATAGTAGAAGACAATGTTAATGTGGATGTAAATTTGAATGGGCCTGATCACAGTTCTGAAATATGTGTGGAGCATGCCTTTGGGAACCTTCTATCTTGGAATGTAGCAGGGCTATGTTCCAAAATGGACTGTGGAGAATGGTTTGAATTCGTTAGCAAGTATGACATTTGCATTTTTCAAGAAACATGGGCCTGTGATCCTGTTTTTGCTTTGGGGTATTTGAATTATTATGTACCGGCTATCAAAGGTCCCAAAGGGAGACCAATGGGAGGTCTCACTATATGGGTCCGTCAGTCCCTGAAGATCTTAGTAAAAAATCTAGAGCTAAATCACAAAGATATCCAGCTCATTAGACTCGAGAGGGACTCTTCCACCTCCATTGACATGTATAATTTATATGCTAGAGGGGGAAATGCTGTTAAATCAGCGGTTCTATCGTCTCTGTACAGTTACCTAGATATTCACTCTTCTGGGAGTAACATCTTATTGGCAGGAGACCTAAACCGTACTTTTGAACCCCTTGATACCGGTGAGGCTTTTTTAGGTGCGGAGGAAGACAAGATTTGGGAAATCCCTGCACTTGACTTAACCCCAATAACTCGCTGGACCGAGGATATCCTAAGCCTGAATGCTATGTGCCTTGAACACGGGTTAAGGGCCCTGAATGGTCGTACTAAGTCAGACAGAGTATCAGCCATGACTTTTGATAATGGAAGATCTAAGAGTCGTATCGACTATGTTATATGTAGTATGACCCTATGGTCATCCATTATTGATATGGAGGTTAAGGAAAGGCTTGAGAGTGACCACAATCCTCTTTGCGTTCTCCATAAATGGTGGCTGTCTGATGTAATTGCCCCTAGTACTTCTATTGACCACTTACCCCCGCTGATTGTACCTACAAATGATTTACGCAGGCTGAGGTGGACTAGTGTTAAAACAGATCAGCTGGTTCTGGAAAAAATAAGCATGGCAACGGATAAGGCTATCATGGCCCTTGAGGGTGAAACTGGGCCTCTTCCTAGTAAAAACACTGTCACCAAGGTCCACGAAGTACTCTTTAATGAAATCAAAGGCCATTTTCTGAAACCGGCAAATAAAAAGACCCATGTCCACAGACCAGCACGATGGTACAATCATGAATGTAGGCTGGCAAGAATCTCCTTGGGTGACGCTATTAAAAACAAGAATTTAGAGGCAATTAGATCTGCCAGGAAGCATTACAAACAGTGTATAGCAACAGCGAATAAAGATTGGGATGAGGTACACTGGAACAATCTAAAAAATGCAAGTGATCGTAAGGACTCCAGGTTATTCTGGCATATAGTCAAATGGGGACACGACAGGATAGAAGAAGCAAGCACTAATAATGTCCCCCAGGATGCTTGGGTTAAGTTTTTTAGCGAACAGTATGCTTCTAGAGATCAGGCAGTGGATAGATGGTGCATGTACTGTTTACCAACTGAGGATGACATCTTCACTAAGAATGAAATAGTCACTGCCCTAAAAACTGTTCAAAGTGGGCGGGCTCCTGGTATTGACGGGGTGCCGGCAGACGTTTTCCTGAATGACACTGATAGATGGTGCAAATATATCTATCTGTTGATAAATTTGATTACAAGGGGGGCTGACATTCCAGCGACCTGGAGAGGTTCTGTAATCATCCCTATATACAAGAAAGGAGATCGGGCACAGCCCGGTAACTATCGCCCCATTAGTTTAATAGACACCATCCAGAAAATAGTGGGGCGAGTAATTGTTAATAGGTTGCTCGATTGGGTTGATGAACACAACATTTTATCCCCCTTTCAGGCCGGATTTCGCAGGGCAACCAGCACTGTGGATCAAGTCTTCCGTTTCCAACTGATACAGGGGAAGACCGTGGTGCTAGGCGGAGGCAGCCTGTATGCAGCATTTGTTGATCTGCGGGCTGCCTTCGACCTGGTACCGAGGGCGAAACTGTGGGAAGTGCTTGAGACACTAGGGGTCCCTGGGGATCTGTTGACTTTAATTATGCGACTGCATGAGGGCAACTATGCCAAAATACGATGGGGAGGATATGGGAACGACACTGCCGAATTTCCTGTTGAGCGCGGGGTTCGGCAAGGATGTTCAATGGCCCCCACCTTGTTTACCCTTTTTATTAATGGTGTCGTTTCCCGCATGCAATCTCGGGCTGTGGACGCCCCTTCTCTCGCTGGGGAGAAAGTCCCCATTTTAATGTTCGCCGATGACACTTTAATTTTATCAAAAACCCCCAGTGGTTTACAAAAAGCATTGGCAATATTTGATGAGTTCTGTATTGACCACGGTCTTGAGGTGAATGCGTCCAAGACAAAACTCATGGCTTTTAACCCACATAGAAATTTTAAATCAAATATTACCATGAGTGGCCGCATTCTTGAAGTTGTAAAATCCTTCACCTATTTGGGGATCCTGATCTCCAATGACAATAAGTGGCAGCAACACCTTAATATTGCTACATTAAGGCACAAGCAGCTATCCGGCACTATAATTAAGGAGCATAGGAAGTCAATGACAAAACCTATTAAACCGCCCCTGATAATATATGAGGCAAAAGCAATTGGGTCTGCTTTGTATGGTGCGGAGTTATGGGGGTACGAAAACCTCCACGAACTCCAACTATCTGAAAATAAATTTCTGAGGTCATTGACGGGTACCCCACAGAGTAGCCCATTATTGCCCCTGCGTTACGAGTTAGGTAGAAGAGAGCTCACGGAAAAGGCCAAACTGCGCCCGATATTATTCTGGCGTAGACTTTGGACTACACCAGAGCTCTCTCATTACGCGGAAGGGTTCTCTGATGTCATCAAAGCTGACCATTACAATAAAATCAGATGGTTTAAAACACTAAAGATTGCACTGTTTAATTTAGGACTACATGCCTTATGGACAGATCCTGCTGGGGCGTTATTTCCCTCTAAGACTGTTTTAAAAGACATATTCTGGGAACACGTTGCTACTAGGAGCTTGCTTAATACCAACAGTGGGACCATGACCACTGGCTACCTAGAAGCTAAAATGTTCCCCATTTATGAAAAGTATTGGGACTACATAATGAACCCCCTGGACAGGAAATTGTTATTTCAAATGAGGGTAGGTTCGCTCCCCCTCCGTAACCTAACAACTAAATGGAAATCAGGGGGGTAGTACTATGTCCAGCCTGTGGGGTAGGAAAAGAAACCCTAGGTCATTTCCTGTTTTGTTGCCCAGTATATTCTGCCCCAAGGCAAGCCTGGTTGGCTCCTATGTGTAGGAATTTAGGTACAAAAAGTAGTATGGTGGCACTGCGCATAGTAAAATCTACTACTGAAGAATGGATCAATATTGCAATTGCTAAGTACCTGGGATGGGCGTGGGTTTTAAGGCAGAGACTGTTGGTAAGTTAAATACTGCCATCGAGTCGACCAGAGACTGCTAGACATTTGTCTATTCTCTATAACTGTTTAGTAAATAGCCAGAGACTGCTAAACTAATGTTTATTCTCTGTAAATTTTTTAGTTGACCAGAGACTGCTAGACTTTTGTCTATTCTCTGTTTATACTATGTGTCATTGGCATGAACGTTGATTCTTAATGTAATGAACTCTCTTTTAATGTAATGATTTTCTGGGGATATTTACATTGTTATTATGAATGTCACCCCCCTGGTCTCTTTTTTCCGACGGTAATGATTTTTGCACCTGTACATATGACGTGTCATTGTTTTTAATTTTTTTAAAAATGTGCATTGTTTTTTAAATTGTTAAAATGTGCATGTGCTTGTCTGATTGAGTATGTAAATTTAATTGGTTTTTTAATTATATGTTTGTTTGTCTTGCTTTTATGAGTAATACTCGAATAAAGCACCTTTTGAATTGAATTGAAAACTTTCCCTTGGGATCCCAAGAGAAATACCTCACCTACAGAAAGCTGTTGTAGATGCCTCTTTTAAAAGAAGCATTCAATGAACCTGCTTTTCAGAGCCTGGTTTTGTGAAAAGCCTGGATCGAGACTCTAACCACAGTCATTATATGCATTCCCCACCCTTAACCTTGCTACAAAACTGGTACCATCCTGCCCTCACTGCCTCAAATGTAGCTTAGTTTCCTCTCACCTTCCACTTTTTCTACTTAATCGTCAAAGTAAGTGCATTGAAGTAATCATTGGGTCACAGTAATTTGGTATTGGAATTAATTAAATGAATGAATTAATAAGTGAGAGACACACTATGGCATAATAGGTCAATCCATGAATTAAACCGCACACACACACACACACATACACAAACCCACATAGCCACATCTTTTCCATGCACTTACTTGGTTAAACACTGACAAGCCTTGTCACTAGCAATAGACTTTGGTCATGTTCAATACTTCTAGCTCCCTTTGTCAGGCTTGTGGCTATTTTGCGCTCCGGCTGCTTTGTAAACCTGAGGCACACTGGTACTTACGCCTGTTGGGAACAGGCCCTTGCACAGCGCAACACTCTGACCTTGTCACGAAAATATCTCCCATTCTATTTGCTTTCATAATCCACCTCCATCCAGTTGAGTGCATTTTCAAAATTGACACAAAAATGTTGGTTGTATATTTAGATATTCTTATGCATAGACAAAATGGTGCAAAATATGGATTTCTATTTTTTTGTATGTTTGTGCGTGTGTATATGTGTAAGGGAGAATCTGTGTGTGTATGTGATAGTGTATGTGGTGTGGTGCGCGTGTATTTACCTGTGTGTGGTCACATTCGCTCCTAAATAGGTTAAGCTACTTGAAATCGTTTCATTGCATAGGTAACTTAGAGCAGCATGACATCACAATGGACACCAGTGACCTTCTTGACGGATCACCAACATTTAAAGAACATTGATTACATATATTTAAGTTGGCCAACAGCTATGGTAAAGGCCTAAACATCAGCCTTCGGGTCAGCTTGCTGATGATGTCAGAAACGGTGGGCTATCTTCTGCTTGTGGCAAAGACTTGAAAAACGTGGAAAAAGATCTTCATAGGTGAAAGTTCTGTTGCTAACCAGTAACCCGTGATCTATTTTATTTGTCACTTACTGTTAACAGTGCCTCCAGGCTGGTTCTGTCAGAAAGGTGTCTACGCCCGGAGACCGACGGCGGACTGGAGCGCCACGGACACTCGCACAGAGACACGCTTTGGCCTAATATGCCCTCTGGAAAATTCATGCGAGAGACATGGATGACACGCGATGTGTCCGGTGACACAGAAGGAAAGGTGGACACGAATATTTTCTAGAATGCATGTAATGTCCTGGAGAATAACAGCTATGGATGTTTCGCACCATTTTTGGCAAGCATCAGAGACCGGGATGAAGAGGAGTATTGCAAAATGATGCGCCATGCTCGTGACTTAAAAGGATGAATTCTCAGAGTGTCAAAACAGAAAGTGTTATTTTGATATTTTGATATTTGTGAGTATTTGTAGAGCGCGAACTTTCGCTCCGGAAGGAGCATCTTGGCGCTGAGCATGCCCGTGTGAGATGAGTGATACATGGCGAAAATCTGGGTCTAAATAGCTGCCAGTACAGAAATGTCTGGTTGTTGGTACACCCAGGTCTTGAGGAGTTGTCTAAAAAGACTCTCCTTTTCAGTTAATCTAAGATTAACAGGTAGATTATTCCATGCCCTTGCTGCCAAAACGGTGAAGGATTTCCCGCCCCTGGTTTTGTACTTAAATCTTGGGATCGTGGTGAGATTGGTCCCAGAGGATCTCAGACATCGTGTGGGATTATAGTGAGTGAAGCGTTTAGCAAGATAGTGAGGACCTATATTTTTCATGGATTTAAAAACGGTAAGCAAAAGTTTAAAAAGGATTCTTTTGTGGAGTGGTAGCCAATGGAGGGAATTTTTAAAGCTGCTGAAGCTGATGACCTACTAGGGAGTTTCAGGACCAGTCTAGCGGCTGCATGTTGTATACTCTGTAACTTCCTGAGGGTGGACTTTTTCACTCCAGCCATTAGGCCGTTACAATAATCGAGTCGGGAGAGTATTAAGGCTACCGCGACTGATTTCCTAGCGGCGATGGGGAGGAAGTCAAAGAACTTCTTTAGGGATTTAATAAGTCCAAAACAGCGTCCGGCAGTGATCCTGACGTGGTCATCGAAAGAGAGGGATGAGTCAAATTGCACGCCCAGGTTCCGTGCGGAAGAAACAGCACTGGGTGGGGCCTCTGATCCTGTGGGCCACCAGTCTTTCGGGCAAAAGGATAGATCTTTGCCCAGTGGTATAATTTCTGTCTTCGCACTGTTGCATTTCAGATGGTTATTATTCAGCCACTGAAAGACGTCAGAGAGGCAATTGCGAAATCGCAAGTCAGCGTCCCTACACTTTTTATCAATGGCGACGACAAGTTGTGTGTCGTCGGCATATGACGTGACGAGGATCCCATGGGATTCTATCACAGCGAGGAGGGGGGCCATATAGATGTTGAAAAAAAGGGGGCTTAATATGGACCCCTGGGGCACCCCTGATGTAATGGGTTTTTCGCTGGATAGATAGGGACCCAAAGACACAGTCTGGGACCTGTTTGACAGGAAAGATTTTACCCATGCCAGAACAGTGTCTGTCACGCCAATCTCTCGCATTCTATTAATCAGAATGACATGAGAGATAGTGTCGAACGCTGCTGTGAGGTCAAGCAGGATGAGGACGGCTTGCTTTCCTTCATCCTGCAAGAACTTGATGGAATCAGACAGTTCTATCAAAGCTGTTTCGGTGGAATGGCCAGAGCGAAACCCCGACTGTTGGGGGTGCAAGATGTTGTGGGTCCCTACAAATGCTTTTAGCTCCCCATATGGCGCATCCCACTCGAGCTAAGATCTACTTATTTAAACCTGGGTCTGTGGGGCATATTTTGCCTTTAAAGCTAAACATAACTACATGGGGCATCTTTTAAAGTAATATGTGATGTGTTAAATCTAAAGAATATGTGGAGATAAAATAATTATTTACTCGTGTTTCTGAAAAAGAAACAAAAAACAGTAGCTGCAAGTGGACTCTATGAGTCGCTTAAAATTTCACATTTAATGCTCCTGGTGCATTAGATTCGTTTTTTTTCTCTCATATTTATACTCCCGCCTTGGTACAGATGTTACTTCCAAGAACACGTTGCAAATGAGAGACATCTTCCTTGCAGGCATTTTATGAAAGACCTTTATTTGACGAGGCTTTGTCTGCAGAGGCACACCGTGCATTTAAACATTCGAATGCTATGCGACCATGTCTTAGATAAGCGGCCAAACTGAAGATGTCCTCCACACCATGTTCTGGCAAGCTTCAATGGGTTCATTAGTGGGGTTTTCTTTAGGGCCAATGAAGCTCAAAGAGCCTCTAACAATGGAGCTAATCACTGCGTCTTCCCTGGCCCAAGCTTATGTTTCCCTCTTTTCAGCAAGTCCCTTATTTTATTTCTAAGCAATTGGATTTCCTTGGTTCTCCGACAGAGAATACATATCTCCCCCTTTCCCAGCTTCTATCTTTTATGTAGCATTTTCGGTATTTGCTGTACACATTAAACTGACTTGGCAATAGCAGTTGTTCTTCAAGCGATCCAGCACAAATGAACTTCCAATAAAAAGGGTATATTGTTGTTACAATTATAGAACACGGTGGAAAACTTGTAAAAAGCAGTAATTAAATGTTTGCACTAAACAAGTAAGTGGTCCCTGGTAGGAGCTGGGGTGGGCAAGATCTGTTTTGAATAGAAGCCCTAATGAATAAATGTTAGACTGTTTCAACAGTCCTGCTTGTGGTCTGTGTGTGCATGAAGTGTAATGGTATCAATTGACTGGTTCTTTGTTGTTGTGCTAAAGTACCCTTGAATGTGTCAATGGAGAGTGGGCAGGCAGACAATGAAGCCCTGACAGCTGAATGTCAGGGGTGACCTTGAACCTAAACTGGCTTCCCCATTCCCATGGCTCGGGCGGCACTGGAGACATGCCCTGCAGCTGCAGGTTGGGCGGCGGCTGCCGGCTCCTGGGTGGCGACGGCCACGATTGTCCTGACGAGTTTACCACAAGGCTTGACCTGCTAATAGGCGTCAATGAATGTTCGCCTGTTATGGACGGGCCCAGGGTCCGTCCCGAATGTTAAGGAGGCTGAATCTTGCGTTCACAAAGCAAAAGACACAAAACACGCCAGAAGAAAAGAAAAACAAAACCATCAACCACTGACCAAATGCATTGCCAAAGAAATAGCCGATACAAGCAGCTTAGTTGTGCAATGGCATAGAACGCGTTGAGACAGCTGTAAATCTACTCTATGTCAAACTCAAGCTGCAAATCACCAAACAGATAAATAAATATATAAGCAAATGAATAAATAAAGGGCCTCATTTACAAAAAAATGATGCGACCTGACGCCACAAGCCATTTTGGTGCAACAAGCTGCATTATTTTAAAAGCACAGGGATGTGTCGTTTTAACAACAATATGACACATCTGTGTGCTTTCTCTGCGCTGGCACACAATTGGCAGCCATGCACCATTGCAGGCGCCCTTGCATCATGTTGCAAGCGTGCTTGCATTGCAAGGATGATTGTTTTTACGCTGGGAGGGACATCTTCCTGCACAAAAACAATCATTGATAGCTTTTTCCCTTGTTATATGCATGTAGCAGAATGCAGCACTCATAAAAAGAGAAAAAATGAGTAGAAATAAAAGTATTGTATTGAAACTGATATTGTATTGTGTGACTCCCATCGGGAGGCGTAGGATTCTGACAAAATGGCTCAGGTTCCATGGATGTTGAGTGGGAACACCCACAGCAACACCCTTCACATGCCCCTTTCATGCAGAGTAATGCGTGACAGGGTCCCCTATTTACAAGGCCATGAAAAGTCACGCAGAGTGACTTCACATGGTCTTGTAAATATGGGTAGGCACACTCCACCGCATAAAAAAAAGTGACGTACTGGCAGCACAATGCCCTTTTAAATAAGGCTCTAACTGAATTGTGTTACCAATTGGTACACCTAGAAATTGTTGAATGACATCTGTTAGTACAGATGATATAGTTCTAGGGTCTTATTTACGAGAGTCTTGCACCGCCGGAGAGTCAATTTTCTTTGACGTTTCAGCGGTGCAAGCCTCTCAATCATATTTGTGTATCAATGCAAAGTCACTCTGCATGGCTTTGCATTGCCTCATAGATTGGAGTACGAAAAAATAGCGCAAGTCACTTCCGTGCCTTACTCTGCATTGAGGAGGTATTCCATGGGCGTTGTGTTGGGTTTTACCATGCAGCACCCATGGATTTTGATGCTGCCCCAGATTGACTTCATCACGTAAACCTGGGGTAGTGCCAAAATCTTATGCCTCCCCAGAGCAGGCGTAACAAGGAGAAGTATTTGTATTTCTCCTTGTTTTTTAATCTTTCCATGCAACACACATAAAGAGAGGAAATTGCCTCTCTGGGTTGTTTTTGCGCAGGAACTTTCCCCTTTCTGCACAAGAACAATCCTGCCAACAATGGAGGCACCATTGCAAAAAGGTGCTAGGGGGCCTACATTGGTGATAGGCATCAAATTGTGCACCAGTGCAGGGGAAATGCATTGTATTTCACAAAGGGGTTGCTTCTGTTCACGTGCGACAGAGACTCCGACTTTGATGGTGTGAACATTAGGGGTTGCCTTGAGGCTGTTTTCAACTGATTTGGTCAGAACAGCCTCAAGTGCAACTCCGACAAGTCGGAAGTGCTCTTCTTCGGCTGCCCCTCGGACTCCAGGTGGAAAGACTGGTGGCCTGCAGCCATGTTTCCCCCCCGACAGCGACTCTGTGGTCGCAATAAATTTGGGAATACAGATTGACAACAGCCTCTCTCTCAAACCCCAGGTTCTGGGCTTGGCTGGCAAATGTTTTGCCATCCTAAAGATGATTAGGAAATTTCTGCCCCTACTGTCACTGGACCATAGAAGAGTAACGGTACAGGCCCTGATAGGCTCGCGCCTCGATTACTCTAATGTTTTGTATCTGGGCCTTCCCGAGTCCCTCTTGGCACGCCTGCAGGTCGTCCAGAACTCTGCGGCACGTGCCATTTTTGGCCTCAACAGGAGAGCCAGTGCCAGTGATCTGCGCAAAACTCTTCACTGGCTCCCAATCAGAAAGCGTATTGTGTTCAAGACGCTAACAATGGCTTTTAAAGCACTGCACGGATGATGTTCTATCTACCTTCCAGATCACTTAGATCTTCCACTCAGGCCTTGGCCGTTGTTCCTGTGATTCGGTGCGCTCGGTGCGGTGGACGCTCTTTTAAACGCCTTGCACCGCAGCTGTGGAACGCTCTACCACTGTCCCTCAGAACTAACGGTAATCTGCTGGCTTTTAGGAAAAATCTTAAAACTCTGCTTTTTGTTCAGTAAGTGCATTTTCTCGCCCCCCCCACTCTGTGCCTGTGAGGATCATAAGCGCCGGGACACTCCTCGGAGTAGCTGTGCGCTAAAGAAATCCCCCAATAACATAACATAGCATAACGTTACTGCCCTTTCACATTGGCATAGGTCAAGAAGACTTGCGGCGATGCCCTACGCCAATTCCTCATAAATGAGGCCCCTAACGTATTAGAAGATTAATGCTACATCACCCCTTTCCAGCAAGCAGTTACATTTGAAGAGACTGTGTGCGACAGAGGAAAAGAAACTGATGAAACAAGCTTTTGACTTTAGCAGAGCAAAGAATAGGAGCATATACAGCTCAGCACCGAACTGCCATACTGTTTTGATGGCAAATTTTAAAACACGCCTTCTACATTTCATCATGGTTCTTGCATGTAAAAAAGAGAAATAAACAAAAAGACAGTGTTTGGTATGTCTGACAAAAAAAGTAGAAAAGCCATATTTTGCTGTATTTGACTAACCCTAAACAGCCAGTCAACCAGTGGACAACATGCTTCCAGACTGAGAACACCCTTTTCTGATTCTTCCATAAAATATGGGATGCTTGGGTTTCCTTTGCCCCAGTGCATATACACACACACACACACATCCGTGCGCGTGTGCACACACACACAAACGAACACACACACACATGCTTACCTTGGGTTTTTTATGGAGGTGTAAATGTTGTGTGAGTCATCATTAGGACGGCTTGTGATTGCACTCAAAGCTGTTACTTTATAAGTGCTCAGTACTCCCTTAATGGTCCTCCACTTCCCCCTTCATTTGTTGCATTTCTCATCTCCAATAGTACATAGAATTTCGCAAATACAGGTTTTATGAATAGCACACACACATCCAAATATCTATGCACTTACGTTACAATAAGGAGTGTGGGAAGGTTTGTGACGCAGGCCTTCTATTTTGGTTAATCCATATCAGCAGAGAATTCACGCCTCATAAGTTAGGCCCATAAAGTGTGTAACATACATTCTACCGTAGTTAAGAAAATATTGTTGAATGGCAATTACTAAATAATCATTATTTTAAAAAGTAGTTTACTATTTCAGACAGTCTTAAATTTTAGGGGTTGTTGTTTTCACTTTTATGTACTATCATATACATTCCTTTATTTGTGTGTACTTTTTTATTCGTTATGAAATGCTGAGAAAATAATGCAATCCACAAGCACACCAGGATTAAACAACACAAAACCATTGTGTAGCCCCGTAAGAGAACAATAAAGGTAAAGTCCGAAATTTACATACAATTTAAAAAAAAAAAGATAAATCTGGTAGGAAACAGTGTGTGCGATTTAATAACCTGTTAAGAAAAGAAAACAATTCTGTTGCTTCTATACAAAGTAGTATATTATGTACGTATTAATTATTCATACAGTAGGCACTGAATTGTGGCAGCATAATTTGGCATAAATAAAACATCTAAGGGTGTTTTTTTTGTTTCGTGCCTTCTCACCCCAACGGCTTAACTATATGGTAGGGTTCATCAATTTAGCCAATTGTGATACCTAGCAAACATTGCAAGATATCCTAAGTAGGAGGAACATTTCAATATGAAAAAAGTAATTGTAGATTATTTGCATATAAGTTTGTAACTCTGAACAGCAGATTGGATTTTAGTATTTGGTGCCCAGATTTGTATGAGGCCCACCAACCATAAAAATACCACCATGTCTAGCACATCCGTTTAGCTTCACGGGGGCACCGTCAATTAGATTACCAAAATATTCAATGTTCACACTGTTACTGAGGAGAAGGAATGATGTCAGCTTTCTTGATAAGGGGACGTCTAGTAGTAAGAATGAGCAGCTAGCTACTTCATTGTAATTTGTTGGCAGTGTCTTGTTTAATTTTCAGGTTGTGACCTTTACATTGAGGCAATTCTGGATCAAGTGCAGTATCCTAGTCAAAAGGTTATGTCTTCTGAGGTAAGATCTCATATCGAGGAAAGGCTACTGAGTTACTTATTTGATTGTGAGATTGGTGTGTATTGGTGTATGTGTTTTTCTACAACATCAAGCTTGGACCCATGTGCAGAAGAAAGAGTATCATGGACCTTTGAGGGATGCCAAACAGCCTGGTGATCAGCTGTAGGGTTCCCAACTCCTCCAAATTATTTAAAAGTAAATCTCCAGGAACTACATCAAACTCTCAGAAAACTCATTTAGAAGAAGACCATACTACTTTTCAGGCGAATTAGAAATATCATGTGCTCCATAGCAACAAAAGTGTGATAGGAAAGTCTCACGTGCGTTAGGAGCAGGGGAGTACATCGTCCAGTTTCAGTGTGGGATTCTTTACATACTGCACCAAGTTAGAGGTTCAAATTGATTTTAGCATTATAGTTTTTAATGTTGATATTTGGTCTTGCAGCTGGGTGGCTATTTTGGGGGGGATAATATTTGGGAATATTTTAGCTAAACATGATTTATGTGAGTCCCCAATAGGTGTGGAGATTTTATTTTCTAGAGAAGGAAAAGTCTCATTATAAACTGGCTAATTTTATTGCTGAGTTATGCTGTGGATTTGTATTTGTGAAAACGGTGTGAAGAGGACCACTTACTGCGTGGTTTCATTAGTTCATATAATTTTTCTAGTTCTAAGGCAGATTCCAAATGCTAGAATCAAGGGGCAATTCATAACATATCGACTCTAAGTGTTCAAAAATAGAGGTGCCATTCACAACATTGGTGTAGTTTATTACATTTCGCTTCCTTATATGGATAAAACATGACCTTGCTGACAAGCCAAATGGCCACAGCAGTTCCCATTTTGGTATTTAGGCACATTTTTAAATCTACCTTTGAAATAGATTGGTCAAAGGGTCTGCAACCGTGTCTGGTTTCCCCCAGGTGGCCATTTTTGTCTTCCTTGCTGCAGCATATATTCCACGCCTCTGTGCTCAAGAGTATCGGTTCCAGGTAAAGGTGATGGACCATGTTCCAAAGAAATACAAGACATGAAATGTTAACTGCAGATGAAGTCCCCACTCATAGAATATCTGCCTTTGAACTGCAGCTTTCTCTTATAATTGAACACTGCTGTAAAAATTCAATTTCTTGAGAACACAAACATAGCAGACCACAGTAAAATGCTGTAAACAGTTTTCTCAGGCACATAGGAATGTGAAATACAGTTGAAGGCTGTGGTTATATTCCATTGGCACTTGGAAAAATGAACTTGGGCGGCAGGTTCCAAGGCATCATGAAAATGGCCCACAGCTAACTTCTGACATTTCCAGTCTTGTCAAATGTAGCAAATTCTCAATGGGAGTTTGTCCCCCAGCGCACCGCTTTAAATGATACCAACAGGTATGGAGAAGTTCAAGCAAACAAAGGTTTGTATGTTAATGTATTCAATAATTGTATTTCTTCAAGCTTTTCAATCTTTAGAATGTCATCACATTCTTTGTAAATCAAATTTGTATTTTCTTGTACATCAGAAAGATACATCCATGATCTTTGTACATAAATCCCAACAGTCCCTATGCATTTCGGGCTGGTGTAGCCCTTCGTCAGGGGAATAGTCAGGGGAATAATCTGTAAATCAAGAAAAAATATACGAACTAAATTTCGAGAAGACATCTCCACATATTCAAATCATGACGATGTTGAGATATACAAGTATAGCTAATAGGCTAACACATTTACTGTGCATCATAAGTGACGACAAGTGAAAGCAATAAGTGCCCCAAAAATATCGTGGTCCCAATAGCGTGTTACTCAAATAAATGTGAAACAAATCAATGCAAAACCGGGTCTGAACCCGCGTATACGGCAGCATGACAAATTAGGAAGTAACTGTCCTGTGATAAAGGTATCAAGCCATGTGTGAGGAAGAATCAGGAGAACAAGCGAGGTGAAGTAAGCAATAGATGAACGAATTGTGACATGTGAAAGTTAAGAGCCGAGGTCTAAAGGTGCTCGGGAACTGTAAATCTAGTATGAAACAGACCAAGGTTTCACACCGCGGAAATCATGCAGTGCGTGATTCAGAAATCGATCGGTGAACATGCAACAAGCTTATAAAGAGAGGGAGCTTACTGGTTAGATAGAGCGGTCCGAGCAGAAGGTTTCCGGATCCATCTGTGTTGTCGGTAAGCGTGCGCTGAAATTAAAAGCGACGCTTCCGGGCACATAGTAAACAATGGTGACGGACTAGGGATCGTCCGTGAATAGAGATGGGGGCCATGTTGGAGTGGTGAAAGCCACCGAAAACACCAGGATGAATCAGCTTAGTAGTGTGAAAGAAAGACAAATACGGCTCTTAACTTTCACATGTCACAATTCGTTCATCTATTGCTTTCTTCAACTCGCTTGTTCTCCTGATTCTTCCTCACACATGGCTTGATACCTTTATCACAGGACAGTTACTTCCTAATTTGTCATGCTGCCGTATACGCAGGTTCAGACCCGGTTTTGCATTGATTTGTTTCACAATTTTTTGAGTAACACGCTATTGGGACCACGATATTTTTGGGGCACTTATTGCTTTCACTTGTCGTCACTTATGATGCACAGTAAATGTGTTAGCCTATTAGCTATACTTGTATATCTCAACATCGTCATGATTTGAATATGTGGAGATGTCTTCTCGAAATTTAGTTCGTATATTTTTTCTTGATTTACAGACTATTCCCCTGACGAAGGGCTACACCAGCCCGAAATGCATAGGGACTGTTGGGATTTATGTACAAAGATCATGGATGTATCTTTCTGATGTACAAGAAAATACAAATTTGATTTACAAAGAATGTGATGACATTCTAAAGATTGAAAAGCTCGAAGAAATACAATTATTGAATACATTAACATACAAACCTTTGTTTGCTTGAACTTCTCCATACCTGTTGGTATCATTTAAAGCGGTGCGCTGGGGGACAAACTCCCATTGGGAATTTGCTACATTTGGTATTTACTTCAACGCTGTGCTGTTCAGACAGCGAAACCCTAGATTGCACGCAACAACCTTATACCTGTTTGAAATTTCCTCGTTTATATTACGGTGCGTGTCTTCCACGATACATGTTTACTTACTTCTGACACTAAGACACTGCACGTTGAACAAAAATGAATTTCAATAACATCACGAACCTCACAGACTCAAAAGCTGGGACCTTTGCGTTTACGTCTGATGATGCTTCTAAGATTTATGGACTTATTAGAGAAGACACCACTCCCTTTTCCAATAAGAAGAGCAAAGAAAACAACATCAAACAACTACTATACCTACTTAAAAAGGAAACTAATCAAAGACTCCATGCAACTACCCTGGTGAGGTATCACCGTGCTCAACGCATCCGCAGAGGCCTACGGGTCCCACTAAAACCACTACTTTGCAAGAACAATACTCGTTTTGTTGAACGGTGATTTGCAATCCTCAACAAATGCTCTCTTGATCTTATACTATTGATTGTGGAGTAATTATCCAAAACCCTTGAGGAATTAACTGAAGAAATTAACAACACTAAGAAGGATCTGACTGAAATGATGGAAACAACTGATTATACTCAAATGTTAGAGGATTTAAACACTCAACTTGATAAATATACCCAAGATTTCCAGGAGAGAAAGATAAGGAAATATAAAAGGGATACTATAGACTACAAGCTCGGCGAGGTGTACACCTGGGCAGAGGTGTATGCCCGCCGCCGTCAACCCAAAGCTTATAATCCCTATTCGGCCACTGAAACTTCTTCATCTGACAGCGATGCACAACCCAGGAAACAACCTTCTAAGCCCTCAACCATACCTGATGATACCACCAATTCTGAAACTGCGGTCCCTTTTTTAGAGGGAGGCCCAGGAACGCAAGAAGAACCCGGCGGGGAAAAACAGTCAAAAAAACAAAAGAACCAGAGAAGAAGAAAGGCAAGAGGAAATAACCGACCACAACAACTTAGTAATTAACATTTCCTCACGAGCATTCACCAAACTAGAAATGAAAACTCTACAAAAGGGACAATCCTTTGTACCCACCACAAATTCTAACACTCTTGAATTGGAAATAAGTTTCTTTAAATTTATGAGAAACATTCGACTCCGTCATTTCTTTGAAAATATTACCACAGTTGATACTCAACCTGATACCATCCTTTTGGATTTACGTCCTCGGAGTACGTTTATGGCACCTATCAGCCATAAACTAATTGATACCTTTGAAAATCTTGTGAAACAAGACATAACAGCCCTACAATTTCAGACGAAGGTGAAACACAATAATCTAACAGTGAAAGAAAGAGCTTTGTTGATGAAGATAGCTGAAAACCAGGATATAGTCTGCCAAAATGCAGACAAAGGTGGCGCTTTGGTCATAATGGATCGTGAATTCTACAACCAACAAGTTTATCTCCATGTCCTCGACACCACAACATATGTGGCATTAGACAAAAATCCTACAGAGGAATTCCAAAAAACTTTGGAATGTATTCTTTCCAGAGCTCTGGCTGAAGACATTATAACTGACAAAACGAAACGATACCTTACTCAGGAATATCCTAAAACCCCATCATTATACATGCTCCCTAAGGTGCATAAGGATTTGAGGAAACCTCAGTTCAGGCCTATTGTCTCCACCAGGGGCAGTATTCACGAGCCCGTGGGAAAATTGTTGGACAAACATCTCCAACCTTTGGTCACCAAAACTCCGACATATATACGTGACACTACCCACTTCCTCAACGAACTCTCAAATGCTCAACTTTTAGACTCTGGAGAATATTGGCTGTGCACGATTGACGTTAAAGCGTTATATACATCCATTCCGCACAATCTGGGAATTGAAGCCATTGAAAATGCCATCTTAAACTCAGACATCAATCTTGGATTTCAACCATTTCTTATGGAACTACTTGTGTTTACACTTTATCACAGTTATTTTGTTTGGGGAGACACATGCTACCTTCAGCTCAACGGGACTTCGATGGGCAATTGTGCCGCCCCTGTCTATGCAAACCTTTTCATGCATTATTTCGAACAGAACAACATCTTGAACTTACCAGAATGGGCACAATCAGGAAAAATGTACATGCGTTACATTGATGACATTTTTTTGTTATGGTCAGGAACGGAAATTGACTTGCTACAATTTTTGGAAAAACTGAACACCCTCAAGGATCGGATACAATTTACTTGGAACTATGATCAGAAAACAGTGAACTACCTTGATGTTCAAATAACAATGGAGAATCAAAAATTTCGTACCACTGTGTACAGGAAGGACACGGATCGCAATAGTACCTTGCACTGTAACAGTTTCCACAGACAAAACCGTAAGAACAATCTTCCTTTGTCTCAACTAATGAGGATTAAACGCATTGTATCCAACGACATGGATGGAGACCACCAAATGGACATCACATGCCAACGGTTCATCGAACGCGGATATCCTGAGGCTATCGTGAACAATGCCAAACTCAAATGCCAAAAAATGAGAAGAGAAGATCTCTTGAAATCAAAAACCAAAATGGCTCAAAAACGTATGACTGTAGTATCTAAATATTCCACGTTGAGTAACAAATACCGGAACATCATAATGAAGCATTGGCCACTACTCAGCAAGGAACCTGACTTCAGGGGACTCTTTGAAGAAAAACCCATATTTGCACACACCCGTGGACCCAACATCAAGGAACTTTTAACTGCATCCAAACCGACATTTTCACAATCCAAATACAAGGGATTACAGCCTTGCTACAGCTGTAGCAACTGTAACAATGTAATCAGAGGCAATGTATTACACCATCCGATGAAAGGCCACAAAATCAAACTCAAAGTGAATGCGACATGCAACACGTCTAACGTGATTTATTTACTGAAATGCCCGTGTGGCCTATGTTATGTAGGCCACACGGAAAGGAAAATAAGAACCAGAATTCTGGAACACAAAAGTAACATAAGAACAGCCAACACCAAATCATCTGTAGCTTCACATTTTCTTGATCGAAGACATAACGTAGCCCAGCTACAGTTCATGGTTTTGGAAAATGTTGTGAACCAGGAAGGCATGAATCCCAAAAACAAACTACTGCAAAGGGAGAACTTTTGGATACGGTATTTGAGCACGATGCAGCCCACGGGGCTGAATGATCGTATGGAATTTCTTTTCTATCTGTGACCCTCCACACCTTGGTTTGATCTCTCCATAATTTTGTTGCATCTTTCAATTGATTGTGAAATGCTTTTGCACTCATATATTGGAGGACCCTATTTATTCATTTATTGTTCTTATGTTAGGCATTACTCTACACGTTGTTTATTAACTATCCTCACATTCGTCTAACTAATCTGTCGTCTCTGATAAACACTTTCTTTTATTTGTTTTTCTTTCACACTACTAAGCTTATTCATCCTGGTGTTTTCGGTGGCTTTCACCACTCCAACATGGCCCCCATCTCTATTCACGGACGATCCCTAGTCCATCACCATTGTTTACTATGTGCCCGGAAGCGTCGCTTTTAATTTCAGCGCACGCTTACCGACAACACAGATGGATCCGGAAACCTTCTGCTCGGACCGCACTATCTAACCAGTAAGCTCCCTCTCTTTATAAGCTTGTTGCATGTTCACCAATCGATTTCTGAATCACGCACTGCATGATTTCCGCGGTGTGAAACCTTGGTCTGTTTCATACTAGATTTACAATTCCCGAGCACCTTTAGACCTCGGCTCTTAACTTTCACATGTCACAATTCGTTCATCTATTGCTTACTTCAACTCGCTTGTTCTCCTGATTCTTCCTCACACATGGCTTGATACCTTTATCACAGGACAGTTACTTCCTAATTTGTCATGCTGCCGTATACGCGGGTTCAGACCCGGTTTTGCATTGATTTGTTTCACATTTTTTTGAGTAACACGCTATTGGGACCACGATATTTTTGGGGCACTTATTGGTTTCACTTGTCGTCACTTATGATGCACAGTAAATGTGTTAGCCTATTAGCTATACTTGTATATCTCAATATTGTCATGATTTGAATATGTGGAGATGTCTTCTCGAAATTTAGTTTGTATATTTTTTCTTGATTTACAGACTATTCCCCTGACGAAGGGCTACACCAGCCTGAAATGCATAGGGACTGTTGGGATTTATGTACAAAGATCATGGATGTATCTTTCTGATGTACAAGAAAATACAAATTTGATTAACAAAGAATGTGATGACATTCTAAAGATTCAAAAGCTTGAAGCAATACAATTATTGAATACATTAACATACAAACCTTTATTTGCTTGAACTTCTCCATACCTGTTGGTATCATTTAAAGCGGTGCGCTGGGGGACAAACTCCCATTGGGAATTTGCTACATTTGGTATTTACTTCAACGCTGTGCTGTTCAGACAGCGAAACCCTAGATTGCACGCAACAACCTTATACCTGTTTGAAATTTCCTCGTTTATATTACGGTGCGCGTCTTCCACGATACATTTCCAGTCTTGTACCATGCTACCATGCGAATATGATGTGATTCAGTTGGAGCCAGTCAGGTGCTCGGCACTACCAAATCATACTCATCGACAGTCCCTTGGGTAGATTGTTTAAGAAGCCATGCAGACCCCTCTGTCCTGTCACTAAGATAGCGATATCAGCGAGTTAACATTCTCCATGCCTTTCTTTATGTAGCTTGTGTAGTCACAAGCAATATCCCAGTGATGTGTAGAATGTGTATCTATATTAATTGCAATGCATTAGTAGTTCCAAATGTAGTTTAGGTTTTGGAAATTCGCAATAGGCCTTACGTTAGGAAAAAGGAATAGGTCAATTCGATACTAGTACTATAGGCAATCTGATTTAGGAAAGTACAATTTTACTGCATTTTCATTTGCCTGTCAAAATGTTTTTGGGAGATTAACAGTACCAATCATTTTTTTTTTAATCTTCTTCATTTCTTACATCAGCACCCAAGGGTAAGAAGAGGGCTCCCGAGGCTGGTCAGGGAGCCACAAACAGTTCCAAAGTTGATGGCTCTTCTGGCCCCAGTAAGTACTTTCTTCTTTCACTGTGCCTGAATCCTTTTTTTCAGCTCCTCTTCATTCTATCTAATGTTTGCAACATTCTTGTTGTACATGAATTATCCTAGCTTTTTTCTGTATTTCATGTGTCTGTAGATGACTTCCTCCTGTCAGTACTAGTTTGTAGCTTTCTTCTGCTTGGTTACTAAGCTTTCCCTCAACCTTGCATATCTTGTGGACTAGCACTGTAAGTCTAAGATTACAGATTTTATGATAGGGACTCTACTGTGAATATTGCATGGACATGTAAGCTATTAAAAGCCTGCCTTTTGAGAAGGCTTTCTTTTTCTAGCTCATTCTAAAACAGTAAAATGAGAGATTGGCCATGGCGGACCCCCCACTCTTGTGTTGAAATTATTATCATCATTCATTTATACAGTAGTATAGCAGCATCCTTGATGACAGTGCAGCATGGCTGGAACGTTTTATGAAGATGGTCCCACTGCATTTGCCATCCAAGTCCATATGTCCTTTATTGACCAATTATTCCACCCTTCATTGTGCTTCAATGATTCAGAGTCATCATAGTTCTACCTCTCCATTACAAAACATTTTTTGTTGATGTGACTGCCTGCCTTTCCTAAAATTGTTAAACAAGAAAATGCCCAAAGTTTTAGTTTTGATAAAAGATACTGTTAACCAAACTGTGGTGATGTATTATAAAAAGAATAAGGCGAGGCGTTTCTGGCATCTAAAAATGTTTCATGCTTTTTCTAGCTGCATAGACACTAGTGTCGGGACCAGCAGCAGCATCACTGCGACAGATGCAGTGGCGGTTGGAGAGAGAGTCACAGCTGCAGCAGGGACAGCGGTGATAAGTCACATTGTTTACTTATCGATAACCACTATTATACTCTGCGAGGGTGTCGTGAAACTCCCACTTTAGCAGCTACAGCAGGGCTTGAGTTCTTATGACCTCTTCTATCTGCAACTTAGCAGACAAAAGCTCTAAAAAACTTGCTAAAAATGATGGGTCGATGAAGCAAGGAAAGAAGGATGGAAGGCTAAAAGAAAGCATAAGTGAAAAGGTATATGAGTGAAAGGATGAGTGGGAGGGTGAAAAGATGCATAGGTGGCTGTTAGGATGTACGGGTGGGTTAATGGATGAATGAAAGGGTATATGTGTCAAAGGATTCCTAGGTGGGTGGATGGGAAAAGGATGCTCAGGTGGATTAAAGCATGAGTGAAAGTGTGGATGGGTGATAAGGTGTGTGAGTGGATAAATGGATGGATGAGTGAAAGGATGGTTGAAAGGGTAGATATGTGAATGGATGGATCGATGGATGGATGGACATATGGAGGGATGGACTGGAATGGTGAAAGACTGTTTGAGAGAATGTTTAGTTTAATGGTGGGTATCAAAGGGTTTAGAGCAATGAAAGGATGAATGGATAATTGCATGGATGAAGAAAAAGGGAGCTCTTCAGGAGAGTGGGGAGGCACACCTACTTTGCTTGCTTGGTTTTATCAAAGCTTTCGTTCCAGATGGGGGTATTTTTATTTTCCGACTACTCCTTTGACTCACTGTATTTGTTCAGCGAGGCAGATATTTATACCACCCATTATCATTCATCACCTTCCTTGCCTATGCATTTCCCCACCCATAACCTAACTGCAGCGTGGTTCATTTCGGCACTGCAGTGTTGGCTGCGCAATGTGTTTCTGCTTCAGTTAATGCAGCATTTACAATGTTTTCTTTGCATTGTAAATTAAAAACAAGCTGTGTTTCCCTTTGCTTCATTGTCCACTCAGTCATCTCCTAGTACTTCACTCCTTTATTCTTTCCTAAGTTCTGTCCCAGCCTACCTAATAAATTGAAAAATACATTCTTGGAATTGCCACATATATTTCATGGCTTCCATAATGGAGTTACACCTGTTCAAATTTTTCCCTTTCGGCATTCATCATCTGCAGTGACTGAATGAGCCAATGTTTAGGCACATGATGACGATTAGTGACACCCCACTATTCTATAGCAAAACGTCTATCTAGCCATCCTAATCTCTCTAACCTATCTTGCAAAAGAGAGTAAATTAAGTTTCCTTTCCTTATTGCCAAGCGAATGTATTTGTTGGAAATAATTTGCGGTGAAGGGCAAGGCCAAGGAGTAAAGTGTCCGATTTTGAGTTTTGTGGATTGGATACTCTGTGATGAGCGTGCCAAACACAATTTATATAGCCCGTTCCTTTACCTGTACTGCAGTGCATTGTTGTTGGCACCGTCTGCTTATGTCACACAGGAAATCTGCATTTTCTACGTGGTGTGTGTGAAGAACTATCATTATTATTCATCTGCCACTTTGGAATGGGGATAGAATTGAAAGACATTTTGAGAAGAGCTGTGCCGTTGGATTTAAAGTAGGATATTGTCCAATACAGCTGCCTAAGCTGCAGACTCTAGAGTGTGGCAAAGTATCCAACACTAGCTAGCATGCCTCCATTAATTTAGCCCAAGACTACTTGTACTCCATAGTGCATAATGCTTTACTCATTAATGAAAGGTACTTTGGGGCATATTATCAAGAAAGGGCGTTACATTATCGCCGCTTTTATCGGCAGGAAACTGCTGATAAAGCGGCGATAATGGGCTTGATAATATGCTCTATGGAATTCCATTCGAAGCCCATGTTACATGTCTTCACATCTAACATGGGCTTCGATTGGAATTCATAAAGCATATTATCAAGCCCATTATCGCCGCTTTATCGGCAGTTTCCTGTCGATAAAAGCGGCGATAATGTAATGCCCTTTCTTAATAATATGCCCCTAAATTTTTTATTTTACCACTCAAAGTGTCTGTTTAGTCTTTTACTAGGAAATCCTTTAAAAGGAAAAAAAGAACAGTTTTTTAACTCAGGTGTGCTGTTATTCTGCCTTAATTCCATTCAGGCAATCAATTCTTTTATGTGAGGCATATGTGGCTAAACAGAGAGCACTGCTTATAATTTATATTTTTTCTTTCTTCATATACCTAGTCCTGCTGGTCCATCTACATGCCATGAAATAACAGCCCGTCTGTGGCGGCAGACATTGGAGGCCATCCACCTAGACTATCAATGGTTGGTGGCTCTGGAGGAGGAGGAGGAGGCTGAGACATCTCCCGCTACCCAGGGCTACAGTTCCTCCTGCCTCCTCACAGCAGCATCTCTAGTACAGCTGGCAATCCAACCGCCACTGCTGGCCCCCCTTCCGCTCAGACTGCCTTTGTCGGTGGCCGCATCTGTCACTCCTGGACAGCAGGATGGCACACATGGACGGAAAGCTTGAGGAACTCTGACCAATAGGGAGAATGCCCTTTTCTAGCCCTTTTTTATTTTCTGTTTTGGGGGAGGGACTTGTGCTGTGGGAAAAGTGGGTGGGATTTAGTAAGGGAGGTGGGGATGAGGTGATTTCTTTGGGGAGAGGGGTAGGCCTGTTGTGGGTGGAGATGGTAGCATTTGATTGTTAAAAACATGTAAAATTAAAAAGTTATTCCACTTTATTTTTGTTTTTTTGAGTTTTGCTTTCACTTTGCACTGTTTTGTTTTTAATAACAGCCTGTTCTTTAATCTTTTTGCTTATCAAAGTGCATGCATACTAGTTAGTTTTACCCATGTCATACTCCCCTCTGTAACTATATCATGACCATTGGGGGGTAGGTTATGCTACCATTAACTAAGAGAGAAGGCTGTCAGCCTCCAAGTTAGCACTACGTGCGCCTCTTACTGGAAGCTGGAAGCAGGAATGCCAAGCATCAGTCGGGCTTTTACCGGGTGCCCTGGGTGGAGTGGAGTGAAGGGTGCAAGTCTCTGTGCGAAACAAGAGCAGGAAACATCCATTCGCACGCCCCCGTGCAGCCGCCAAGGCTTAAACAACTTGCCACAGTAGTAACTCGCAGAATGCGTGCACATACTTGACTTCACAACACAGGGATAACCTCGCTAAATCCAATATACGGCTGAACACACTAACACCACGTATGTGTGAGAGGAGAAACGGTTTTACACTGTCCGTCCACGTACAACAAGAGGGTAGGCACGGCAGATCACCCCATACGTGTGCCCAACGTCTACAGCAGTGACTCTAAAGCCACCGTGGCGATGACCAGGGGTTTGTGAGTACAATGACCTGTGATGCACCCTGGACGCCATGGATCTGATACTGCCCAAGCCCTGCTCTGCAGAGTTGAACAGCCCACAGGTATTTGCTCAGGCTCCATCCCGGTATTGCTCCAGCCGTTCGGTCAGCATCTTGGAGTCTATGGATCTCCATGGGGCATCGTCCCGTTTAGCGGTGCAGGCTGCTGTCGGGGCGTCCAAGCAGCAGAGGCGTAGACCTCGGAGTCTGTGCTATGTGGACAGCGGGTTTGGGCCTGATCCCCGCGGCTCCCCTTCACTGCCCGCACATCTGGAGAGGTTTCGATTCCACTCGAGCAGGCGGTATGAGTTTGAGAGCCGGCCCCTGAGCCTGGGTGCGGAGCAGCACTCTGAGCCTTGCCGGCGCCCCCTAAGCATGTGCATGCCAGACATGAACAGCCTATCGTCTGAGAGGGCAGCTGGGCCCACCGCCCCCCAGTGCCAGTTGGTGCTCACCTTGGGCTCTTCTTGCTGGAGCCAGAGGTGGAATAAGCTTACAGGGAGAACAGGAACGGCCACCACAGGTGACCGCAGGCCGAACCCGGAGCCCTGCGGTATGAGCCTGTCGTCGCTGTGGAAGAGCTTCCGCTTCAGGCTGTGTCGCGGCCAGGAGTACCCTTTTCTAAGACTTCGCTGCTGAAACGTAAAGCACACAGCTTTCGAGCTGCCCCGGGGTGTGTGTGGTGCCCAGTGGTCTGTGAGACAGATGTTCAATCCTATGATGGTGTGTTCAGTCCTCAGGGTGATCTGGGTGTCATGACTTAAAGGTCTCAGCTCAATGGGCATTAGTCAGACACTCTCAGCAGAGAGGCCAAGGAGTCGTTGAGAAAGGACTCTGCGATGCCCTCTTTTGTATTTTATTGCAGAATTGATATTTTTCTTTCTAGCTCCCTGTGGGACAACAAAGTGCCTTCTCAGACTGGCAGCACACTGGGGGTAGAGGTGGGTGGGAAAATGTGCGTGTGTAAGTGTGGGTGGGTGGTTGGGTATATGTGGGTGTGTAAGTGTGGGTGGGTGCTTGGGTATATGTGGGTGTGTAAGTGTTGGTGGGTGGTTGGGTATATGTGGGTGTGCAAGTGTGGGTGGGTGAATCCACTGTAGGGTCCTGTGTTTGACCTCATGGTCACAGGTTCATCTGCAGCCAACTGCCCATCTTCAGGAGGCTCATAGATCGCAGACACAAAGGCAGATACAGATCTAACACCACATCTACACAATGCAGACCCCCGCGAAGCCGCCTTGGGAAGCGCTAGCACTGGGTACCCCTAGTGTATCAAATATTCTGCGTACCAGAATGTACCTACAGCCAACACCACATGTGCTTAAGTGTAAAACATACACTGTACGTTCATGCTCTGTGTATAACACAGAAGTCTTTCTGGGCCTGCGCCAGCAGTGAGTGCCAGGCCTGCAGCCCCAAAATCAGCCGCACTCACATGTGCTCTAGTGCACATTAGTAAATGCAACAAGGTGCCAGTGAAACTGATCATGGTCAAGTAAGCCATCACCATGACTCACCAACCCCCTAGTACTAATTACAGCCTTACCGCAATACCCTAACAACCCAGCACTCACTAACTCCCTCACTGCGACACACTCCCACTAAAGTACTCACTACAGCCCTCACTTCAATGCCCTCCCACTCCAGCATTCACTAAAACCCTCACTGAAACACACTCCTGCACCAGAACTCACTAAACCCCCACAACACACTCAACCACTCACTGCAACTCACTCCCCCTCTACCATTCACTAAAACCCTGACTGCGACACCTACCACTCTAGCATTCACTATAGCAACACACCTACTCTCCAGCACTCACTAAACCTCTCACTGCAAACACACCTCCACATCCCTCACTCTGCCTGGTTTGAACCTCATACTCAAGCTCACTGCACACTTCCTTGACCCTAAACCTTTACCCTGCATTGCCCGTGTCTGACCTTTTTTTCTACCCCACCTTCCAGGCCACCATGTTCCCTCTCTGACCCTCGGTGCATCAATCCAACACTCAGTGAATTCTCCCCCACCCTCGCTATGCCTGCTTCACCCTCATCACACCTCCCTGCCCCTCTTACGCAACCCATTCCCTCTGGTAACTTTGTTTCTCACACATGCCCATATGGTGGGGAAGAACACATTCATGGGTAGAAAGTGGGAGCTGCATCTTACCCCGCAAGTCCCCCACCGCCCCTTTACCTGGTGAAACTGGTGCACTGCGTACAGCTGCCTGCGGCTGGTGTACATGTTTTACAATGTATTTGGGGGGCACCTTACAATGGGGCAGACCGGTTCAGATGCAGGGTCTAGTGGGACCGGGGGTGGTGCATCATGTCTCTGCTGCACATCAAGCTCCCCTCACACTATATCGATTTACTTGTGGAACACAGTTGGATTATGACCCACCCATGGGAAGGTTGTGTTGCATCTGAAGGGCCACAAGGCTTTCAGCCGAATTATGGGCGCTAGTTTTCGTGTATTTTCTACTCATTTCCCCTTTCCTATATATTAATTTCTCTCCCTTTTGCACTTCTTATGTCACTATTTCTCTTCTTATTTATCTGCACCTCTGTTTATCTCTTTCCACTCTTCCTCTCACCATTTCCCTTCGTCTCTTTGCTGCTCTTTTTTTTATCTCGGTATCTAGTCTTCTGCTATCTCACTTTCTCTGTCTAGCCATCAGCCAGACACTCACCATCTATTTCTTTTCATCCCTCCCATGGTCACTCTCTTCGTAACACGCACTATCTGTTCCCCTCTCTCAGTTTCACTCCTTCTCTCTCACTTCCTCTATCTCTCACTCAAGCACACACACACACAAACACAATTTCTTTCCAAATATCTCTGGATAAACACTTATAAGGTCCCAAAGGCGAGACCTATTGGCTATGTCAATGCTTGTTTAATGGTGGTGGTAGCAGTAGCAGGCTAGTACGCTAACAGGGTAGGCACCACAACAAGCAAGATCCCATTCCTACCTAGGTGATCCTCAACTGTAGGATTGACCAAAAGGATTATCTATCACAGGCAACTAAATTGAAAGGAAAATACAGAGTTAGTGGGTTATATATTTATATCAGAGCTTTACAAAGACCGAGACCAAGGAGCTACTACCTTGGCACAACAAAGAGAAGAATACTTGATATTATAACAAAAACTAGCAATAGTAATTTCTTCTGAGCAACAGGGAGCTATTTAATTAAAACTAAAGTTACAAAACCCTTGAGTCAGGAAAAATGGACTCATAGTCAGGCCTTAATGATGATGTTGAGTGATGTTCTATATCTAAATTCCTTTTATGCGTAATTGGGTAAGTGGGGCTGGTGTGGTGTATAGCTCAGGTAATGGAAGATCCCGCAGGGAGTTGGTGTTGCTTTCACCACATCAGCCCCACCAAGTGTGTGATCCATTTATGGTGTGAATTAAGTCACCTCAATAAATCACAGAGCCAGGCGAAAGAGAGATAGGGTTTAATGAATGGATGGGAAAGGGGATTGGGGTAAAGTTGTGACAAAGACAAACACTAAACAACAAAAATATTCATCAGGGCGACGATGAGCAGAACATCAACATCAATCAGGAAATTAAGAAATTAGTATGACACAGCTCAATTAAATTTCAGCTGAAAAGACCAAAGGCATTACTTATCTAAATGTGTTGTCATGTAGGTTTCAACAATACAAATTATAGAGGAGTGAAAAGAAGTGTGGTGTGGGTGTGCTGAGAGGGGTTGGACAAAGTGATAACTGCCTGGATCCCCGAGCAATGTGAATCAAGCAGGCCACTTGAAACTAAATAGTGTCAGATGCACCTGGGATACTGAGCTAATGCAAATGGAGGGCAAAGAAAATGTGGGTTACTCAAAAGCTTTAAAATGGGTTGGTGTACTACCAAAAAATAGGGTATCAGGGAGGAACATTTGAGGGGCAATGAAATGGGGTACTCAGTGGTCAGGATAGGAGTCAGAGGCACATAAGTATGAGGATCCTAGACCTAGTCCTACAGTAGGGGGGTCAAAAAGTCCCTGCTAAAGTTTACTATACAGCCCTGTGCAGCCTGGCTCCCTCTGTAAGTAGTGAACCCACACAGTTCTACAAATGATGATTTTTAACATAAAAATGATACTATATTGCCGAATTGGGCGGTGCATCTGCATTTTTTTCAGAATGTCTGTTTTTGGCCTGGCTGAACTGGTCTGGTAAAGTAAGCAGGAGTGTTACTGAGATTCCACCTTTCATGCCGGAGAAGACAAGGCCTGCGGTTTGTAAAGCAGAAACAATAGTGTGGAGTCAAGGAAAAGGGCAAAAGGTAAGCTTGATGAGGATTGTACCAACTACCAAGACTCAGAGGCAGAGCAAGAGCATAGGCTACAGCAATCATTCATTTTCTCAGTCATGGCAGATCGATTAACTGAGAAGTGAGAACACTTTACAATCAAACAAAGAGAAGTAGCTGCATGTATTGGGCTGATAAATCTCAAAACTGTCATCATAACATTTAGTTGAGTGCATGCATCATGTGATGATGATGATAATGATGCGGCATTACAAGTCTGTTTCCAGTTACGAGCAACAGGCCCTCGACCACAACCACATAAATGGAATTCACATTTGAACAATCACACGCACTCTCAGCAGCATCAGAGTCATCATTTTGGCTACCCTTTAAGCCAATAGACTTAATACCTTCCTTTTTCTGGCTGTTAAAAAGGTCCTGCCCTGAATCCTGCTATCCTAATCCTGTCTCTGAGTAACAAATCAGTCCAACTCTATCCCAAGACCTATAGTGCACTGCTGTTGAAGAAAAAGAAGAGAAACAGAATTTGAGTATTTTGTGTAGATATAGGTTCTTGTTTGTTAACTAAAGTGACAGAATAAAAGGAGGGGACCCTGAAAGTAAAGCTCGCTAAGTGTGAAAGGGCCAATAACCTTCAGGAAAAAATATCATGCATAAGGCACCAAACATTGCAAATCCTCAAAATGAAGTTTACAATTTATTAGGTGAAAACCCTCCCTCACAAGTTTACACATTATTAGGTGAATACCCTCCCTCAATAGTTGACACCTCATGAATCATCAATCATCACTCACAATCAATCAATCAATCAATCAATCAATCAATCAATAATTTGATGCAAGCAAACCATTGGAATGTTGCAGTCTTGTACGTCAAATGATCTTCACTGGGGCAGCCTTGCTAGGGTTTGGAAAAAGAAGGATAAGCATGGGAGGGAGGCAGGCATTGTCTTCAATGTCCTTGAAGAGAATGGGGAAGATTCCCCACTGCACACTGGTCCAACTCCAATCTGGCAATACATGTACCTAAATATGGTGGGGCTGCATAAGTCAGAAACAAACATAATGTTCCACTAGCTATATCTTCTTTCTTTCCTTTGGCCAAGAAGTTTGACGATAAATAATTAAAATGTTCTATGGTTGCCTAATCTCAGTCAAAGAAGTAGGGTTCATCCTGAAATTCAGATGGTTTGCCCTGAAGTTGGTCATCATGATCTAACACACTTGAGTCTGACCATTCCTCCTCCTGAGGTATTTCAGCAACAATGTAATTGTGTGGTAACAATACTCTATAATAAGTATGGGCGAAATTTGCGAATTCGCGTTCCGCGAATTCACGCGAAATCTAATTCGCAATCCGCAAAATCCGCGAATTCGTGCGAATTTGCGAATTTTTTGTTTTTTTGCGTGTTCGCAGGGTTTTTGCGTGTTCGCAGGGTTTTTTGCGTATTCGCGGAGCTTTTGGCGTGTTCGCGGGCCGCTTGCATGGCGAAGTTACCCATGCGGTCATGTATGGGCACAGCACCTCTGGTTCACCACTGCCACCCTCTGGTTCAGCGCTGCCACCCTCTGGTTCAGCACTGTCACCCTCTGTTTCACCCCTGCCACCCTCTGGTTCATCACTGTCACCCTCTGGTTCATCACTGCCACCCTCTGGTTCACCACTCCCAACCTCTACCGAGACCTTTTGTGATGCAGCGGCAGCACAAAAGATGCGCCATGGTGCTGGGTATTAACAACGTGACATATCTGACAGATGCGTCACGTTGTAAAGCCCTGCGCCATCAGGAGGCGTTCCGGTGCAGGGGAGGGCGTTCCTGCGCAGGAACGCCTCCTAAAAGTGGCTGAGTGAAATCTACAAGAATTCACTCAGTCACTTTTAGGCCAATGCTGCGTCAAAACCCTGCGCCTGCTTGAAGCAGGCGCAAGGCTTGATGCAGCATTGGGGAGATAGGGGCCTCCAGAGCATTGCTGGAGCTGCGTCGCAAGCACGATGCAGCTCCAGCAATGCGCTGCTTTTACAGCACAGATGCGTGATGCATCTGTGCCGTTTTTGCCACATGGTGCTCCGCATTGTAAATGCGGCGCACCATGGGTGGCAGAGCTGCGGCGCACAATAATTTGTAAATTTGTAATTGTAAATCTGCCCCTATACATTTAGCCAACGAGTGAGCACTTACTGATTAGACAGTAGAAAGTACTCCAGTTGAGTAGAGGTATTGCACAAAAAGGTGGCATCTTCGTAGACAAACACGCAGGGCGGGATTCCTTCTGCTCCCTGTTAGACTCGTTTTTTTTGCCCTTCTTCCCTCTGTTAGACTCGTTTTTCCCTTGTTTTTCTGCCCTTCTGCCCTCTGTTAGACTCGTTTTTCACTTGTTTTTCTGCCCTTCTGCCCCCTGTTAGACTCGTTTTTTGTGCCCTTCTGCCATCTGTTAGACTAATTTTTCCCTTGTTTTTCCCTTGGTTTTCTGCCCTTCTGATCTCTGTTAGACTGTTTTTTTGTGCCCTTCTGCCCTCTGTTAGTCTATAACAAACAAACTCAGAATCAACCATGAAAAATCGAAAATCATGTGTATCAGCACTCGCCAAATTAAAACATCGAACAACTGATTCTTGAACTCAAGGAAGCTAGACGTTGTAAGCGAATATAGATACTTGGGGGTCATTTTTTACTCCAAGGGTAGCTTCAAGCCACATTGCGAGGCCATAAAAAAGAGAGGAATAATGACCACGGTATTTCTAAGAAACCTCAAAAATAAGATCACTGGAACGAGCCTCCTCCCCCTAATAAAGGTGATTCAGGCAAAACGTATTCCATCTATCACCCACGGAAGCGAAGCGATGAGAGGAAGTGATGCTGAAACGGTAGATGGTACGGTGGCGAGAGCACTGCGCATGATCTTTGGCTTGCCGAGGTACACATCACCTGTACAGATGAGGCTCGAATTCAGGCTCGCAAAGGAAGAACTGGTACGCAAAGGAGTATATGTAAAAAGCTGGCACAAAATCAGCAGGGGAGAAGCAAAAACACTCAATGCTCTCCTGTGGAAGGAACTGCAAACAAAAGAAAACTGTCCTGCAAGGCTTTACCTGGAGGACGCAATCAAACAGTTGGGGCTGCGTCAATTATGGGATCTCCCAGGGACCGTGGCGGGCTTAAAAAAAGCAGTAAATAACATTGTCAGGAAAGAATCTCTCTTGCAGGAGCGAGCACACGGTTCGCTTGCAGGAGCGAGCACACGGCTCGCTGGTGGAGCGAGCACACAGTTGGTTAACTATACAATCTTACATTAAACTCAGGCCCCGAATATATCTTCAGACCAGTTTCACCAAAAGGACAAAAGAGAAGTTTTTGAAATTTTGCTTAGGACTGTTGCTCTCTGCAAATGATCTGCCCCCTTGGCTGCGCCCCTCAATGCCAGCAAAGTGCTGCCTTTGTGGTAACGGCGTAGAAAACATAGTACATCTTATCACCATCTGCAAGGACCTGCTACAAGGACGCCGGACCCTTTTGAGACCACTATTCAATAAAAAACGGATACGGTCATGCAGGCAAGCAATCCTGGCATGCTTCTCCAGCGATTAAGTTCAACTGAGCTGCCGATTGGTAAAATATTTTGAAGCTGCAGAGCGGAAACTAGCGTCACAATCCTCATTAAGAAGGCACCACACTCGCACTAGCGGAAAAGCAGGAAGGACAGTGACGTAACCCAGCGCAACCTTTGTACCCTTAGAGCCAAAGTAATCGGATGGCAACAAGGGTCTAGTCGGCACCTTGGTGTCCATTGAGCTTTATTGCTATAAACCCTAAAAACTCTGATCAGTTAATGGCCAGAGTTCAAGATCTGAATAACTACTGCTTAGACGTCTCGCTGAAACTTTTGTGTTTTTATAAGCAATCAATTGTCTGCGCTGCTAGAAGGGCACTATTGGGACTCCTTCCATTTTTTTCCCTCCCATTCTACTGTTCGCTTTCTTGTAATTTCCTTTTGTGCGTGTCTAAGCAAGCACAAGTTTACAAGGAGGATCAACGCTTGCAGCCCAGGCACATTAAGGACTGCAACAATTAACTGAATTCGAATGGGAATGCAAGTTAGCCCAACCAAGCACCGTTTTTAATGGCATGAAAGAACTGAGCCATCTCTTAGGCCAATTTCACACTCTGCCTGTATTTTAATAGTTTTAGCTTTAGTATTTTATTTGCAGTTCTTACTCATGGCTTACCATAGTATCAGCGTACTTTGCTATGGGTGTTTCGAAATATTAAACTGTTTTAATTGATGACTTGTAATGGTTTTAATTAACTGTACAATAAAGTATTACATTAACTTCCCTCGCAGAAAGGAATCGACTTTTCACTTCCCCTATCAGTAAGGAATCAACTCATTGCCTCCAAGACAGTAAGGAATTGATGCATCACCTACCCTGAGCTTCAGTAAGGAACTGACGCATCACCTCCCTTGGCACTAAGAAATCGACGCATCACCTTCCCTGGGATCAAGGAATCAGCACATCGCTGTGCTTTTCCAGAACCGCACCTCCCCTGCTCCTGTTTTCATCTTTGATTTTGACACATTCCAGGTACTTAGTGATAAAATTAATGGAGCAATGGTTTTCTATTGACTCAGCTGTTTCGAACCTTTTTAAAGTACATCTTTACTTGTGTGTTTAGAGTTTTCTTGCTTTGGTCTTGGTTTATTCAGATAAGTATTGGGTATTTTTCTAAACTGGTGTGGTGTTGTTTTGTAGTATTTTCACAGTGTTACTGTCTGTGTATGTACAAATCCTTTGCACATTGCCTCTGACATAAGCCTGACTGCTTGTGCCTGGCTACCAAAGGGGTGAGCAGGGGTTGCCTTGGGTGTGTAACTCTCTTGCCCTGACTATAATAAGGGTCTCTACTCAAACAGGGTGCAAACCACTGCCAACTAGAGACCCCCATTTCTAACAGTGGACCACTGCTTCCATTGCCAATGCCCGAAGAACTGAAAGTAGACGTGTGTGTCAACGTTTGGCTCTCTGCAGTGTGTACTTCTACTGAGCTTGTGGTAAATGTAAATCTCAGAGTGGGGCTTGAAAATATGGGAACTGGGGCAGGCGGTGGTGCCACATTTCTTGAAGTAGTTTGAATAGAAGGGGTACTGTCTGTCTCCTTTGGGCCAGCTTCCCCAATGACAAGCTCGTTATCATCCTCACCCATTTCCAGAATTGTCTGGGTATCATGAACTTTACTTTTCCGGAGCCTTTCCTGAAATATCTTGGGCTCAGTCAGGGTACAATCCATATCCAGATCATCAGAAGGGGACCCTGTAGAAGTATGTGGAGTACCCTTTCTTTTTCTTGCTAGAGATTTGAAAGCCAATGATTGTAAAAGAGGTGGTTCTTGCTCAGCAGGAGGCTCATCATCCTGTTTTGCTACTACTTCAGCAAGATCTACTATTACTGGCTGCGGCTGTTTTCCACTGTGGTCAGTTTTCTGCAACAATTTGGTACTACTTTGCGAAAGAGACAAATCCGATGGCAATCATTTCCTGTGTATCCTACAGCAATCAATACCACAGTGCCCTTTCTGCCTAAATCCAAGATGATAAAACCCTTCTCCACTTGTGTAGAACTGGTGTGCCCACCCCAAACATGTATCAAACACACAGAAGGTATCGAGAGGAATGCTTGCAGTAAGTCTAATCTCTGGCATTGTTTTGGGATAGCATTTTATTTTTGTCCACCATGAGACCTCAGTTTAGGCCCAACCATATGAAATCAGTCTTGACACTGCTTCAATTGGAACAGTCCCGCCCGAGCTACCAGGTTCTTCCCAAACCAGAACATAAGCAACCCAAGACCAGTTCTGCCCTAGTTGGAGCTTTTCAGTCAAGTGTAGCTTGGCTCAAGTGGAGCAGTGAACACGGAACCAATGTCTGGGCAAACCGTTGCCACTTAAGGCAGTACATCAAAAACAAAAAAGGTGATGGGATGAATGTTTGCAATAAATCAGTCAGTTAGTCAAAAGAGCTTTATTTCGGTAAAATACAATAAAAAGGTCATACAAACAATACACACATCAGAATTACACAGTAAAAACAGACTATGGATGATTTAAATATAAAAATCTCATATAGTACAGTTCCTACAAGTGTTAAAAGGCATCAGTTAAAAACTAATATATCAGTATACAAAAATATTTAAAAAGAAGTATGACATCCCCTGAAAATAACCCTTGGCCAAGAGACATCAAGAAGAGCCGCTAGCATTGCGGAGGATGTTCTACTGTACATGAGGAGAAGTGTGCGCTTCCAACTTTACTATTGCACACCTCGTATACCACATAGACTGAAGAAATCTAGCTGTGGCAAACACTATCAGGGGGGTGGTGTCATATTTAAGAATCCTAAAAACCTTCCTGTAGTCCCTGAAGCCCCTAGCCCTACATAGCTGCAGGATCCCTTTCTCTCTTGCCCTGGCGTAGGAGGGGCAGAAGAGCAGAACGTGCAGATCTGTCTCTCTGCTGCTCGAACACCCCGGGCAAGGTCACATCAACTTATGTGTTACGGCCCTCAACGGCAAAGAACCGTGTCTAAACTGTATAAAAAGTTTCTTGGCCAAAGGAGGCTGAATATCATCCAAAAAAACTTCGAACCGAGGGTGGGTCTTGATATTCAAGAAGGTATCAGTAAACCTGCTCTTGGAAGGGTTACTTGTAATATATTTCATTCGGTAACTCCTTAGTGCCATGTTCAGTGATTTCTTGGAGAGCAGGGAGCAGGACTCTTGGGGAGACAACCACATATCACTTCTACCTAGAGCGTGGCAGAGGTGATTAATATAGTTTAAGCGGGGTAGTTTTCCTGAGGTCCCTCTCTGTAAAATGTCAATCAGGTCCTCCCTATAGCTCAAAATCTATGGGGTCGACCAGAGACGTCTCCAGTACAGGAGAGGACGATTTGCTACAATCTCTTGAATAGGTACCAGGCCCAGGTCCAACCACAGTGGAGTCAGGGGAGAGCTCATAGGCAAGCAGAGCAAACGCCTAATAAAGCTGTTCTCTGTGAGCGTCAGGGGGGCCGCGCTGGTATGACCCCATATCTCTACGCCATAGAGCGTGCCCCCTCATGCCTGAGCCTTATAAATCTCCAGGGGCGGACTGAGCAGTTTTGATGACGTGTTGTTAAAAACTTTTAGAATGCCCCCGATGATTGGGCCAGCTTTAGGTTGGCCCTAGTCGTATGGTTCCCCCAATCCATTTTATCATTAAGTGTGACCCCCAAGTACTCAAAGGTGGACACTCGGTCCAACACCGTTCCATCCATGTGTGGGCGGGGGCAATTAGCCAGTTTGCAATTATATGCCATAAACTTTGTTTTGGAGGGATTAATCTCCAAATTCTCCAGCCGGCAGAAGGAACAGAATGCCTCTAATGTCCGCTTTATGCCCCCAGGCGATTTGGACACTAGGAGAGTGTCATCAGCGAACATTAGGGCAGGTATCCTTCGCCCTGCTAGGCTGGGAGAGTCCAGGTCTTTAGCCCCTGAGAGGTGGTCTATCAACCCGTTGAGAAAAAGGGAGAAGAGGGTAGGAGCCAAAACACACCCCTGCCTCACTCCCCTTTCCACCGGGAAGGGAGCCGAGAGCTGCCCACTCCTCCCATACCTCACCCATGCATAAGTTCCCTGGTGCAGGCGTTTAACGAGGGGACACAGGTAGGCCGGAAATCCCATCTCCAGCAGTAAGGACCAGAGCTTGTCCCTATGGACCAGGTCGAATGCGGACCTAAGATCCACAAAGATCAAGTAAAGACTGCCCGCCCCAATAGTGACCGTCTTCCAATAGACCAACTGTAATCTGAACAGTTAGTCAATGGTAGAAACCTTCGCACGAAAGCCCGCCTGAAGGGAGGTTAAGATGTGTTGTTCATCCATCCAACTCTGCAACCTTGATAACAGGAGGCGGGCAAAGAGTTTCTGAAGCACGTCAATCAAACTTATGGGGCGGTAGTTAGCCGGGTCAAGGTGAGAGGCTTTCTTATGGATGGGGATTATTTCCGCTCCCAGCCAGGTGTTGGGGATCTCCAGGCCCTGAAGGATGGCATTGAAATAGACACAGATGTAGGGGGCCCAGACCTTTTGTTCACTACGGTAAAGGGCACCGGGAATCCTACCAAGACCCGGAGCTTTCCCAAGCTTCAAGATTCCGAGGGCCACCCACACTTCGTGGATAGAACAGGGCGGACAAACTTGGACCGAGGCCTCCGGAAGAGCCAGCTCGTGGGGGCTAGTTTGAGGTAATGCCTCGCCATGGTGTTCCACGTGGCCAAGTGAATAGAGGGGCTTAAAGTGATCCAGCCACACATCTTCGCTGAGGTTAGGGATGATGGCGGACATCCCCTCGGCCGACCCGCCTCGCACAAGATTCTAAAATGACCTAAAATCTCGAGCTCCCGGAGCCGCCCTGATGTTATCCTACCTTGAGGCTTCCCACTCAGACCTAGCTTCCTTGATCAGGCGTTTATACGTATCCCTCTCTTTTCTAATGCTCGGCATTGTCCCCGATTTTACCTCCCTGACCAGGCGCTTCTTCGCGTGTCTACATGTTTTGTTAAACCAGTGATCTTGCTTTTTTACCCTGCGGCGCTTAGGATCACTAGAGTGGAAGTGACTAGCCAGGGAGCCAAAGAGCTTATTGTGTATGCACTGGAGCCCCTGGGTATTAGAATGAGGAAGATCACTGGTGGTGCCCAAGAGGTTTAAAACCTCGGAGAAGGAGCTTACAACAAGTTGATAGAGTTCTGCCAACTTATCAGGCGCCATCGCAAACCTCTCCCATCTAACCCGTCTGCCTCCTGCTGCTATGACTAGATTTAAATTGGATGCAGTCTCCTCTTGCCCGAGTTCCGTTTGGTTACCCAATGGTGTTAGTAATTCCAAAGACAGTTAATTGTGGTCACCGTCGACCCTTGGGATCACAGAAAAAGCTTTAAGGCGAGCCCAGAACTCTACATTCACCAGGATATAATCCATTGTCGAGCTTCCCCCTGGTCTATTAAACATGCTAGTTCCAGGGACATCTGGAGCCAATCTACCATTACAGGCCCTCAATGAATGTGTGAAAACCATTTTATTAATCGCAAGGTCCAAAGGCAGTAAGCGCTTTTCGGGGTACATGGTGAAATCCGGGATCAGCCCTCTTTCGTCCTCGTCCGAGGTTATAGAGGGGATCCCCGGGAGTGGTTCAAAGTGACAATTAAAATCGGCACCAATGATTTTGTGAACCGACGGGTAAAAAGAATGAAGGAGAGCCTCCAGGGCTTCCCGAATTGATATACCCAGCTGGAGCGGGTGGGGACGCAAGTAAATGCCAATGACGTGCCATCTGTAAAATTGAGTAGCAGACACAGGATGTCCGGGCAGTGGGAGTCTATGACCTTTACTATGCATCCCAAATGGAGGGCAACCCAAATACATAACCCAACCTGAGGGTCTTCCCCTCAGACCCTTAACTGCAAGAACATGGAAGGACGCATATCCTTCCCTAACTGGCGGGGTCAGCAGCCATGTCTCTTGAAAGAGGCATAGATCATAGCTGTCCATCAACTCTCCCCACTCTGGATTTGACAGCTTCGTTCCCAACCCTGCTACATTCCAGGACCGAATGAGCGGTAAATGTAATGGAACGTGGGCTGGAGATTCTACCAATGGTTGAAGCTCTATAGGACAAGAAGATTCTAAGTGTAGGGGGCTACCTAATTTTCCTGCACTGCAAGCTAAACCACAATTGGGGGATGGTGGGGATGAGTGTCTAATTGCCCCACTCAAGCGGGCAATCTGCCCAGGAGAGCCCTCCTCTATACTCGAGTCCCCCACATCCTTTCTTCCTAATTTATTCTAAACAGTTCATTCTGGACACAATGTGGGTGGTGGTCAATCTAGATAACTTAATGCATTGAATCTGTTACCCACTGGAAAATTATATTCATAATCTCGGCCCAGAGGGAAGGGGTAAGATGGTTCAGGCCTGCCCGCAACAAAGGGTTGTGAATAAAAATACCCCAGGTGAGCAGTGTTGATAGTGTCCAGATAGGAATGCCATCCATTGCGTAATATGTGTCCCACAACCCTTGGAACCCGAAAATGTACAATCACACAGTCCCCACTAATGTCCTTAGGTCTCGTCCCCAACCAGCTAACTCTACGTGCGAACAGGATTTCCCCCTGCCCGGCTTCCATTAGGGATCTGTACCTACTTAGCCAGAAGATAACTTTATTCTTCAGCTTGGGAAAAGATTCTCCTCGTTCGCTAGGAAGGGGCGGAATGCCTGTGAGCACCACTACTTATGGTGAAGCTTCCGGAGGAAACTGGGGGAGGGGAGTGAGTTTAGAAGGACCCATCACATCATTGTTCGTGGGCGGGCAGTGTGAGGACTTAGCCGCCATTGTGTGCCGAGGCTGTCGTAATTTGACGGTGATCGGGTTAGCGTTAAGCTTTACTACACGAATTCCCCTTAACTTGACTATGGTTGTCGGAAGCCATTTTGAACGCGCCGGCGGCCATTTTATATGAATGCGTCGCCTCGTGGCTAGCATACCCGTTTGTCTTTTCTCTGTACCACTGACCACTCGAGTTTGCCCAGCAACAGGCTATTTTTAGTATTGGTCAAGCTTGCACATGCGCAGTTAAGCCCTTTGTACTGGTGGGCAGTCATCACTTAGGAATGTCCCTCCAAACTGACCAGTGATGTTGTAACTCCTCCCATGAGTTGGCTGTGTTCCAAAAATGACCATATATGTACCTAAACTCTGTAAATGTGTTCCGCCTACACTTTTTATTACTGTAACACTGTATAAAAGAGGTCTCGCACCGATGTTCGGGGTGATACTTCTTGCATTGCCGAAGGGTGCTGTAGGAATGTACCACCACCCCATGGGGTCTTAATAAACTTGTCTTTTGCATTTTCCAGTTTCCGTGCCAACATCTTTTATGGTTTTGCGGAATATGTAGGCCTGGAGAACCCAATACCACAAATTGGCGACCAGGAAGGGACTCCTCGGCGACTCGGATGCCCGAAGGAGAGGTCGTGACGAAGGATTGGAAACTCGCCATGGACGCGTACGCTGCCGCTGAGTGACCCGAGTCTTGGCACCCACGGTGTTTTCTTCCTTTCCTTCTGATCTGATCTTCCAGGTGGCGCCGGTCCTCGACTGAGATCCTGCTCGTTCGAGTTGTCGTACAGTGCCGGTTTGGCTGATTCGATTAAAGACCTTGGCAGTTGGAACCTGGATATCTGAGAATTTGGTAAGCTTGTGATTGGTAAGATAGTCTACGGACGCTTACTGTGGCTCTTTGAATATGTTTTGAGTTAGCTAACATTTGGTTCTATGATTTGAATTATATGTGCAGCGCACATCTGCAGCACCGCCGAGAACACGGATCCAGCACAACCCGCCCACAAAAACACAACTGAACCGAAGACCCTGCAATGCATCCTCCTCAACGTCCGATCCCTCCACAAACATGCAACAGAAATCTGGGACCTCCTCGACAGCACCACCCCAGACGTAGCATTCTTCACCGAAACCTGGACCAACACCACCTCGGGACCGGACATCGCCATCGCCATCCCCCAAGGATACAAGATCTCCAGGAAGGACCGCCCCATCCACCCAGGAGGAGGAATCGCCATCGTCCACAAATCCAGCCTCCGCCTGGGCACACTCCCTGACGAGTCCACAGAACTGATGGAACACCTTCACTTCAAGATACTGGCCAGCCCCACCGCCACCCTCCGAGGAACCCTCATCTACCGACCCCCTGGACCCCGCGGACCCTTCGCCAACTCCATCACGGACATTATCTCCCCGCAGGCCATCACATCCACCAACTACACCCTGCTGGGAGACCTCAACTTCCACCTCGACAATCAACTGGACCCCAACACCACATCCCTCCCAGACAACCTCCACAACATTGGACTCCGCCAGATCGTGACCGAGCCCATGCACTCAGCAGGACACACCCTCGACCCCCTCTTCACTACAGGAAACTCCATCACCTTCAGCCACACCACCAAACTCCCATGGACCGACCATCGTTGCGTCCACTTCACCTTCAGAACACCCACCATTCACAGACACCAGCACCTGCTTCCACAAAGAAACTGGACCAAAATCACCGATGACCAGCTCACCTCCTCACTCAACAACTCCACCCCAACCATCGCGGAAAAGGACGACCCCAACACCGCAGCCCAAACCCTGCATAGATGGATCTCGGACAGCACCAACACCATAGCCCCCCTCAAGAAAAACAATACCCGTGCCAAGAAAGCCAGATGGTTTACCACTGAACTTCGAGAGTCCAGGCGCACATGCCGCCGCCTTGAAAAGGCCTGGAGAAACACCAAATCCACAGAAGCCCACAACAACTTCAGAGCCGCCACCAACGCCCACCATCAACTCATCAGAGAAACGAGGAAAAAAGCGATTGAAGACAGAATCTCCACCCACGCACACAACAGCAAGGAACTCTTCAGCATCATCAAGGAGTTCGCCCAACCCACCAGCGATTCTACCGACATCCCTCCCTCACAAGACCTCTGCGACAAACTCAGCATCTTTTTCCACCACAAAATCAAGAGCATCTACGACAACTTCGACGAAGACAACCAACACACTGAACCCTCACCAACCACCCACGACACCCGGAAACCAGCGATTGATGACTGGACAGCCCTCACCACCGAAGACACACTGAAGACAATGAAGTCAATCCACTCAGGGGCCCCCACGGACCCCTGCCCCCACCACATCTTCAACAGAGCCGCCAACACCATCGCACCCATGCTCCGCCAAACCATCAACCGCTCCCTGGCGACCGCCTCGTTCCCCGACGACTGGAAACACGCCGAGGTCAACCCCCTCCTAAAGAACCCCTCAGCAGACCCCACCGACCTCAAAAACTGAAGACCCATCTCCCTGCTCCCGTTCCCAGCGAAAGTCATCGAGAAAGCCATTAACAGCCAACTCACCACATTCATTGAAGAACACAACATCCTCGACTCCTCCCAATCCGGCTTCAGAAAAAAACACAGTACGGAAACCGCCCTCCTCGCCGCAACAGACGACATCCGCACCTTACTGGACAAAGGAGAAACAGTAGCCCTCATCCTCCTCGACCTATCAGCGGCGTTCGACACAGTCTCCCACCGCACCCTAATACGCAGACTCTACGATGCAGGAATCCAGGACAAGGCCCTCGACTGGATCTGCTCCTTCCTCTCCGGCAGGACGCAGCGGGTCAGACTCCCCCCTTTCCTCTCGGACCCCACACCGATCACCTGCGGAGTCCCCCAGGGCTCCTCCCTCAGCCCGACGCTCTTCAACGTCTACATGGCCCACTTGCCCCCATCGTCAGAACCTACGGACTCAACATCGTGTCATATGCAGACCACACCCAGCTCATCCTCTCCCTATCCAACGAGCCCAACACCGCCAGACGCAACTTTCGAGAAGGCATGGAAGCAGTCGCCAAATGGATGAAAAACAGCTGCCTTCAACTAAACACCAACAAAACAGAAGTACTCATCATGGGCCCAAACCCCAACGCCTGGAGCGACACCTGGTGGCCCACCGTCCTCGGAAACCCGCCAACCCCCACAGACCATGCACGCAACCTGGGAATCATCCTGGACTCCGAGCTCAAAATGGACCGCCAGATCAACTCTGTCTCATCTTCCTGCTTCCACACCCTCCGCCTCCTTCGTAAGACCTTCAAATGGATCCCCCTCGAACTCCGAAAGACAGTCACTCACGCCCTGGTCACCAGCAGACTCGACTACGGCAACGCACTCTACGCCAGAATAAACAAAAACCTCATCCGCAAGCTACAGAACATCCAGAACGCCGCCGCAAGACTGGTCCTCAACCTGCCAAAACACTGCCACATCTCCCAGCACCTGCGCACACTCCACTGGCTCCCGGTCGAGGCGAGAATCACCTTTAAGACGCTCACCCACGCACACAAGGCCCTCCACGGCACCGGACCAGCATACCTGAACAGACGACTCAAATTCCACGCACCCCAAAGGACCCTACGATCAGCCCAGCTTTCCTACGCCGTGGTCCCCCGCACCAGAAAGACCAGATCGGGAGGCCGCTCCTTCTCCTTCCTCGCGGCCAAAGCATGGAACGCCCTTCCGCTCCACCTCAGACAGACAACATCGCTCCCCATCTTCGCAAGGAACCTCAAAACCTGGCTCTTCGACAGACCCCCTCCTTGATGGAATGGAACCTGCACCCCCCCACACCCCCCACCCCTAGCGCCTTGAGACCCTTACGGGTGAGTAGTCGCGCTTTAACAAACTCCTGATTGATTGATTGACTTCACATAGGCGGGCATGTAGGGATATTTCTCTAAACTTGTTTTGTTTGAACGGCGCATTTGTGTGGAGTATATTAAGTGCCATTTTTGTGATATCGAATTTTCGTGATATTTTTGACATGCCTGTTTTAAGCACACTTCGCGGAATGTGCTGTCTTGGAAATGGTACCAATTATCGATTAAATTAATCTCAGCCGGCTCCCCCAGAGGGGACTCCTAATCGGGAAATGTATATAAAATTTGGCCTTCCCCCTATATTATACAGTAAATTATGGAACAAGTACACAAAATCTGATCCCGAGTTGCAATGGCCACTACATGGGTCGTTTGATTTACGAAAGGTTCAGTATGTGGAGCAATGTTTGTTTCAGCGTAGGTCTAGACAAGATATGTTTGATTGTGTACGAATGTGGGAGAAAGCAGTGCGCGAACGAATGAAGCGTGAAATAGCCTTGGCGGACAAAGAGCAGCCGAAGTCTGCTCGGGATAAGGCTTTACAGCTGGAGGAGAAGGAGTTGCAAGAGAAGAAAGAGAGGGAGGCACGGGAACGTAATTTGCAAACGAATGGTCAATTCCCTATTCGACGTCCTCTTCATCCTGTCCTTACTAATGAAGTTGATGATTTTTCATTATTAGATCGGTGCCCGCCTCCGTATGTTCTGCCTACGGCCCCAGATGAGGAATCGGACGGAGATGGTCAAGGGAGTAGTTGTGTCAGGCTAAGTGCTAGTGAGGCTGCGGAATTGCGCAGTTTTGCCCGTAAACTAAATTTGAACAAAATAACTATGTCAGAGATTAATGATGAAATGAGTAAGTGGTCCGAACGAGAACGGTTGTATTTCTTGAGTCAGTTTGGAGATGAAGTTGTAGAACGGTTTAGGAAAAATTCAACTGATCTAGAGCCTAAGGATATATCAGTTAATCGTGAGAATATGCATAAAGGTTTATTTGTTATTGCAGATGTGGATCGGTTTTTCCATCGGTTGGTCCAGCTACGGGATGAGGCGTCAAGATTACGGGAAGCAAGAAAAGAATCAGATGTGCCTGCGTCGGGGTCGACGGAGATATCCAAAGAGTGTTCTATCTTTGGAGCAGATAAGAGTTCTACGGTTCATGTTATGCCTATGCGTGAAGCTGCACCTTTGTATGTCCCTCCTAAAGGGCAAGGTACAAGTGATGACAAATTGTCTGGGGATGCCAAGGGTTATTTCGTATATAATTGGGTTTATACACCTTGGAATAGAGCAGATGTTATGGCACTGAAAAATGCTTTACTGATCCCCTTAAAAATCCGGCAGCTTTCTATGAAGGAGTGGAAGGGGCTATTTCTTCATGTGTTATGACGTTAGTTGACATTGATCTTTTCTTTGGGTTAATATTGCCCCCTGTTATGTGGAGAGCGATTCGTAAGTTCGACGATCAAGCGACCTTGGGAGCAGATTGGAAAGCTTTAGCCCAAGCTGATTTAGACAGGGAGCCTGCATGTAAGCCGTGTCAATTAATATTAGATCTTCCAACGGCTATCTTAAACAAATTAAAAACGCTTGTCCCCCCTAAAAAGATTGATTGGACTATGCTAGCCTCTTGCAAACAGAAGGCGGATGAGTCGGTGTCTGACTTCTTCTCCCGTTTTGAAGAAGCATTTCATGATTACATTGGGCAATTATTAACAGATGACACGGGTAGGCATTTGTTTGTCGACAAGTACGTGGCTAATCTCCTGCCGGAGATTGCAAAACGTTTAAAGACTAGTGAAAGTTCCTGGACTACGGCGACCCCTGCGTCCTTATTGACTATGGCTCAGTATTATGAGCGACAGGAATTAGAGGCTAAGGAAAGTACTGATAAGAAAGCAAAGGAATTAAAGACGAAAGTGATGTTGACTCAGGTTCGTGCTACACAGCCGAGAGGGAATGATAGAGGCAGGCGTGGAGCGTATGGCGCGTCTTCTGGTCGTACCGACATTGCTGAGCATCAATGTGCATATTGTAAGGAGTTTGGACATTGGGCTTCAGATTGTCCGGTGCTTCGTAAACAACGTAATCAGCGTGGTCGAGGAGGTGGAAGGACACGGAATAGTTATTCAGGAGCAAGGGGCGGAGCAAGTGATCCCGGCAGGTTTGAGGCGAGGTTCGTGGTCAGGATGATCATAATACTTTTGATCGACGGAATCAGTATCAGATATCGGAGGGTGAGAATTTGGAGTCTCAGGATTATGTGCATGCATAGGATTGCGTAGGATGGGGTGTGGAATCGGTTGAAGTACCAGTAGATCAAAGAGGTCCATATGTATCAGCGGGCGTTTTGGGTTCTACTGATCAGTTCCTGGTTGATACAGGAGCTACTCGTAGTGCTCTGTCTAAAAACTTGGTTCCAAGGGCTCCCCTGTCTGGCGAAACAATTACATCTATAGGGTTCGATGGAACACCCTCTCTTAGCCCATTGTCATAACCCCTTACGTTTTACATTGACAGATTCTTTGGTCCATGCTCATTTTTTTTGTCGCCGAATACTCCAGACAAAATTATGGGCATAGATTTGCTTAAATACTTCCGAGCGACAATACGCTGCGCTCCTGAAGGAGTGCAGGTTATCTTGAATGACAATTATCCAGATGTAGGGAGACTGTGCACTATGCAAGAAATTGAAGCGCTAGCCTCTCTCCCACAAACGTTATGGGCTACTTCGGACACGGATGTGGGACAGATGCTTATTCCCCCTATTCGAATAACTGTTAAGGAGGGTGTGTCTCTGCCACGTGTGCCACAATACAAAATCTCTAGGGAAGGTGAAATTGCCTTATCTCACATTGTACATGACTTGATTATTGCAGGAGTAGTGGAGGAAGTTCCCTATAATGTCTGTAACAGCCCGATTCTTCCGATCTTAAAGAAAGATACTGATGACAAAGTCTATTGATTTATTATTGATTTGAGGGAAATTAACAAGATTGTAGTGCCCCAGTACCCGGTGGTGTCTGATATTACCACCTTACTTACTTTAATTCAACCCACTGCTACCACGTTTACTGTGATAGATCTCAAAAATGCCTTCTTTTCCATTCCCATACATCCCGATAGCAGATATCTATTTGGCTTCACATTAAATAATAAATCGTATAGATTTTGTCGAGTTCCTCAAGGCTACACAGAAAGCCCTAGCATCTATAGCCAGGCCTTAAAAAGGCAGCTCGATTCTTTTGATTTGCAGTCTGGAGTGGCCCTCATTCAGTATGTCGATGATATTCTACTTGCTGCAGATACGCATGAACAGTGTGAGGAGAGTACTCTTGCTTTGCTATCCTTTCTTGCTCAGAATAATCATAAAGTATCTAGGAAGAAACTACAATATTGTAGACCAAAGGTGACCTACCTCGGTCATCTTTTGTCTAAGGAGGGGCGTGCATTAACATCTGACCAAATTCAAGCAATTTTAGATACACCAGTCCCCCGCACTCAGAGAGATGTGGGTGCTTTTATAGGTTTAACGTCTTTTTGCAGGCAGTGGATAATGGGGTTTTCACACATTATAAAACCCTTGCTAGCGTTATTGTCCAAAACTACACCAATGCCCCTTGAATGGAAAGGGGCGACCACTCGGTCCCCCCGAACGTATGGTTGGGTGCCCCGATCCTCCCGGGAAACCATTTTGGGCGGGGGGCGTGTCTCGGCTGGTATGCCCAAAGCGGTGTAGCCGGGGCGCGCCTTTTCCCGCCCAAGAGGGGTTGTCCTAGACACCTACACCGATGACCACGCCCAGTAGGCGTACTGGAGGAGGGTACACGCCCTCCCACAGTAGAATAAATAGAGCGGAAATCCAAAGAAGCGTCCTCTTGTTCCTGTGCTCTGAAGGCTGCACCCACTCGTTGCTCGTGAGCCCTCGACGGAACAAGCAGCGAAAGAAGTCAGCTGGGGGTGAGTGGCAGGGTCTTTTCATCGCCCACCGTTGGCGGATTTCATCTGTTCCCCGTTAGGGGTGGTCCCGAAGAAAGACCCGGGGGAGTTTAGGCTTATCCATAACCTGTCCGCTCCAAGGGGTTCCTCGGTGAACGAGGCCTTTGACCCAGAAGTCTGTTCGGTGCGGTACACATCATTCGATGATGCCGTTGCCATGTTAAATTGCCTGGGCCCCGGGGCGCTGATGGCGAAATCGGATATCGAATCGGCGTTCCGGTTGCTCCCGGTACACCCACAGGATCAGCGCTTGCTAGGTTTTGCATTCCAAGGGAGTTATTACATGGATAAATGCATGCCGATGGGTTGCTCCATTTCTTGTGCCTATTTTGAAAAGTTCAGTTGTTTTCTAGAGTGGGCCTTCACCGAGGCCACAGGGCATAGGCATGTTATGCATTATCTAGATGACTTTCTGTTCTTAGGAGCGGCTGGCGACACAAAATGTGCGCAGGCGCTACATGACTTTTGCATCCTCATGAGGGAGTTTGGAGTCCCATTGGCACCAGGTAAGACGGTTGGACCATCTACTTCACTGGAGTTTCTGGGGATTGAGCTCGATTCTGTGGAGGGATGTTTCCGTTTGCCAGTGGGAAAGGTAGCCAAGTTTAGGGCTTCCCTGAAGCTATGCCTTAGTAAGGAGAAAGTGACCCTGCACCAGTTACAGCAAACAGTGGGTCAGCTTAACTTTGCCTTGAGAGTTATACCAATGGCCCGCCCCTTCTCACGCTCTATTGCACAAGCTAAAGTTGGTCTCAAAGAAGGACACCACCGTACGAGACTGTCTGCAGAGGTTCGCCAGGATATGCGCATCTGGTTGGCATTTCTGGCGGACTTCAACGGTCGAGTAGTATGGAGCAAGCCCCCAGCGTCTTCAGACGAGCTAGGTTTGTGGACTGACTCGGCGGGAGCGTGGGATTTGGCGCCATTTTTGGTAACCAATGGTCGGCGCAAACATGGCCGGACTGGTGGCACTCCAGCGGTCTCACAAGTAACATTGGGTTCCTGGAGCTATTCCCTATTTTTGTTGCTCTGTTGGCATGGCCAAACGAGTTCAGAGACCGCTCTGTGGTATTTTGGTCTGATAATATGACTGTTGTTGAATGCATTAACCAACAGGCAGCACGCTGCAAATGGATCTTGAGATTGTTGAAAGAAGTTGTGCTGCTTTGCATGAGATTGAATGTACAGTTCAGGGCGAAACATGTGCCGGGCGTACTGAATCATGCGGCTGATGCACTCTCTCGTTCACATATGCAGGCGTTCAGGGGTTATCTACCTACAGCGGACCTAGTGGCGGCACCATTCCCCGAAGCACTTTGGCTAATCGGTGCCCTGGATTACAAGACCTCGTGGCAGCAAGCTTAGCCCCCAGGACAAGGAAAGCATACGAAGGAACGTTTCGTTCCTATTGCTCATTTTTGGGTCCGACAGGGGATCAGAACTGGGGTCAGGAAGAATCCTTCCTGGGGTTCTTGGTAGCACTTCACAGAGAAGGCCGATCAGCGGCAACGGCCAATAGGCATAGGGCGGCCATTTCATTCATGGCGCAGGTGCATGGCATAAAAGACCCAACAGGTTCCTTTTTGGTGAAAAAAGCCCTTCGCGGCTGGCAGCGCCTTGAGGGTCGCAAGCAAAATGAGAGGTGCCCGATTGGCTTAGAAAGGTTGTCCATACTCATGGCGAGACTAGTCGAGACATGCTCTTCCCAGTACGAAGCAGTTCTATTCCGGGCAGCTTTCGCATTAGCGTTCCATGGGGCTATGCGGGTGAGCGAACTGGTCGCAAGGAATAAGAAAGACGTTGAGGGAGGCTTGTGCAGGGATCACATCCTAATTAGGGGTGATTCGATGGTAGTCACGATAGCCAGGTCCAAGACCGACCAGGGGGCTACGGGAAATAGTGTTGTTGTGCAGCGCGTGCGAGGGTCCCCCACGTGCCTGATAATGTTGGGGTTGTCCCCATCAGCTGGAAGCAGGCGGTGGTGTCTCCGATCATTAAAAAACCATCTCTTGACCCGTCTAAGCCGGAGAGCTACCGTCCCATCTCGCTGCTGCCCTGGCCAGCTAAGATGACAGAGGCCCATGTCAATCTGGCCCTGTCTGAAAACTTAGCCCGGTCCAATGCCCTCGATCCCACACAGAATGGCTTCCGTGCTGGCCACAGCACGGAGACTGCCCTTCTGGTGATGGTGGAACATCTCCGTGCAAGGTTGGATGCTGGTCAGACGGCGGCGCTGATCTTGTTAGATCTCAGCGCCGCATTCGATACTGTATCGCACAGCATCCTCCTTAGGCGGCTCGAGGAGATTGGTATCGGCGGCCAGGCGTTGCAATGGTTCCGCTCCTTCCTAGACAACCGCTCCTTCTGTGTTGCCATCCCTCCCTTCAAGTCCAGGTTCCAGCCTCTGGCCATGGGGGTTCCGCAGGGATCCTCGCTGAGTCCCACGCTGTTCAACCTCTACGTGAGACCGCTGGCTGATTTCGCAAGGCAGTGGGGCCTAACCATGGTCTCATATGCCGACGACACACAGCTGGCGGTTACTCTCAGCGGGGATGCGGAACAGGATGCCCCCAGGTTTCAGTCCGGACTGAAGGCGGTGGCTAGCTGGTTGACAGGTAATTGTCTCCAGCTTAATGCCACAAAAACAGAGGTTATGGTTGTCGGGAAGGGAGTGGAGCTCTGGGGCGATCAGTGGTGGCCTTCGGAGTTGGGCCCCACTCCGACCCCAGTGTCGGAGGTGAAGAACCTTGGGGTCTGGTTAGACGCTGGTCTTACATTTATAGGGCACACCAAAAAAATCGCAGCCTGTTGCTTCGGTCTCCTAAGAGGGTTAAGGCCGGTGCTCAAGTTCTTCGACGCCCCTACCAGACAGCTTGTGGTCCAGGCAACCATCATCTCTCGTCTGGACTACGCCAGCTCTCTGCTGGCGGGGGCTAACCAGGCTGAGCTAACCCGTCTGCAGCGGGTGCAGAACGCCGCGGCGAGAGCCATCGTTGGACTTCCTAAGTTCTGCCCGGTGTCTCATGTCATCCGCTCCCTGCACTGGCTCCCGGTTAGGAAGCGTATTCTCTTCAAGTGTCTGACCTTCAAAATCCTTAGAGGCATAGGCCCTGAGATCCTGGCCAACTCCATCTCGTTCTATGTCCCTACCCGTAATCTTCGATCTCAAGGTCAGGCCCTTGCTGTTGTCCCCAGATTTAGGCTCAGCAGGATGGGGGGCCGTTCTTTCAGGGTGAGAGCCGCGTCAATCTGGAACACCCTCCCAGTTGAAATTCGGTTGATAAAGGACTTGCTGTCGTTTCGTAGAGCCATAAAAACCTTCCTATTTTAGCTTCCCTGTTTTAGTACTCTTCTGTAGTATTATCTCCATGTTGTGTTATGTCTGCTTCGTGTCTCTGCGCCGGGATGCTCCTTCGCTGGAGTCGCTGTGCGCACAATAAATTGTTATAACATAACATAACATAACATAACAATGTGTATAGAGGAATACTTGGCACTAAGGGCGGCGACATGGGGGGGAGTTTGCTGAGGCACAAAGATGGCACCCCACTGACGAGGTTTCAGTTCCAGAGGGTGCTAGCACTGACAATCGCTGCTGCGGGCATGGACCCGGGCGATTTTGGGACCCACTCCTTTAGGATAGGGGCTGCTACTGAAGCTACAGCCACGGGTCAGAGTGCGGATGAAGTGAAACAGTTGGGACGATGGTCCTCGAATTGCTTCAGAAGGTATGTGCGATTGCACATGTTGTAAAGTCAATTGACATGCACTCACGCTTCTTGTCTTTTGTTTGAATTACAGTTTCGCGAGCCTGTCACGCGGGGCGGAATTTGCAGTCGACCCAGTACCAGGAGACCAGCGGTCATGGATCACCGTCTAGAGAGAGAGTGGTATGGGTCGTGGGCCACTCATACGTGAGGCGCGCCGGGGACGTATTCAAAGCAGGTGACGCGACTCACGCAGCTGGAGAATACGGGTACAGAGTGATCTTCCATGGGAAGGGCGGGCTCTGTTTTGACCAATTCGAGTCATTTGTTGAGGGTCTCCTAGGGCGGCAAAGGTCACCGCCATCTGTAGTCATAGTACACCTGGGGGGCAATGACTTGGTGACACTGGGTAGACGAGTGTTGTTGGAACAAGTTTTGTCTGCTGTCAGCTGGTTGGCAAAAAGAATCCCGGGGTGCACGATTGCCTGGTCCCACATGATTCCCAGGAAAGTATGGCGGGGGGGCCTTTCGGTGTCAGCACTGAACCATTCGGTGAAGAAGGTAAACAATAAAATTGGTAGATTGTTTCGCTCTGCGCAGTTGCATAGCATTCCTCGTGGGTGTATTCGGGGTGATCACATGTATCTGAATGATGGGGTTCACCTGTCCCGGGAGGGGAATGTTTTACTCATAGGAGACTTCATAGCATGGCTAAGGGGTTTGAGGAAGCATGACCTTTAGAAGGAGTTGGGGGGGCCGGATAGTCGGTCAACTATCCGGCCTGGGGCGGTAAGGTCATGATCAGTGAGCAGTAATTTCAAGGTCCCTAGAGGGGGGCGCCACCCAGAATGGATGGGAGCGCCCGGGGGGAGGCGGCACCCACTAAGGATGGGTTGCCTAAGGGGAGATGGCCATAGGCCCCTCCCAGGGGAGGAGGCGGCTATATGCCCCTCCTACTAATTTCCCGGGGGCCGGATATCCGCGACGGCGGATAGAGTGTGGGGATGGGGGGGGAGTCCACGCTGTCCTTCCTACCGATACCTCACACGGGATCTCGGACGACCTTTAAGATGGCGTCGAGTGGAAAGGGGACCCCCACCACGACAAGGGAAATTACAGTTGGCAATGAGGGTACAGTCCTCTGCGCATGCGCCACTCACACCGTGAGGGCGAGAGTTTTGGTAGTAGGGATCTGACACCGGTTAAGACCTTGCCGTTGGCCCTTAATGCTAGGATGTACAATTTTAATTTAGAATGTATGCATTTGCAGGATGTTAGACTCGGCTAGGAAACCTTTGTATTAGAGATCTGTTAAGGTTAGCCAAAGAACATGTCTTCATCGAAATGTAATAAATGTAAAATTGTACATGATTATGAAACTTTTATTTAATGTTTTAAATTTTGTTTCATATTTTAATAAATACGGCCGGGAGGGTGACTCCCTCCCGCCTTCCAAAAGTTCAAGCCTGCGTCCGACTTCCCATCCTTGGGGATTGTGTTGGGAGGGGGTGACGGGCATCCCGGCCATATGGAAAGGGGCGACCACTCGGTCCCCCCGAACGTATGGTTGGGTGCCCCGATCCTCCCGGGAAACCATTTTGGGCGGGGGGCATGTCTCGGCTGGTATGCCCGAAGTGGCGTAGCCGGGGCGCGCCTTTTCCCGCCCAAGAGGGGTTGTCCTAGACACCTACACCGATGACCACGCCCAGTAGGCGTACTGGAGGAGGGTACACGCCCTCCTGCAGAAGAATAAATAGAGCCGAAATCCGAAGAAGCGTCCTCTTGTTCCTGTGCTCTGAAGGCTGCACCCACTCGTTGCTCGTGAGCCCTCGACGGAACAAGCAGCAATTTTGACCCACCCACCAGCCCCTTATGGCAATGTTTGTTTTGTAATAAAGTTTTGCTGAGTTAGCCCCTTTTTTTTTCCTTTGTAGAAAAGTAAAGGAATGTTTTAGTTGAGGATGTGACTTCTGTCCGTAGGATACTGTTTTTTCGTTAGGAGTAAACAGTCTTGATCAATTAGGTATGGTGAATTTCTCCTTTCCTTAGTAGGTAAACAACTGTCGTATTTATTTTTTGGTCGGGCGGTAAGGTCAAGATCGGTGAGCAGTAATTTCAAGGTCACTAGAGGGGGGCGCCACCCAGAATGGATGGGAGCGCCTGGGGGGAGGCGGCCATTGGCCCCTCCCACGGGGAGGCGGCACCCACTAAGGATGGGTCGCCTAAGGGGAGACGACCATAGGCCCCTCCCAGGGGAGGAGGCGGCTATATGCCCCTCCTACTAATTTCCCGGGGGCCGGATATCCGCGACGGCGGATAGAGAGTGTGGGGATGCGGGGGGAGTCCACTCTGTCCTTCCTACAGATACCTCACACGGGAACTCGGACGACCTTTAAGATGGCGTCGAGTGGAAAGGGGGCCCCCACCACGACAAGGGAAATTACAGTTGGCAATGAGGGTACAGTCCTCTGCGCATGCGCCACTCACACCGTGAGGGCGAGAGTTTTGGTAGTAGGGATCTGACACCGGTTAAGACCTTGCCGTTGGCCCTTAATGCTAGGATGTACAATTTTAATTTAGAATGTATGCATTTGCAGGATGTTAGACTCGGCTAGGAAACCTTTGTATTAGAGATCTGTTAAGGTTAGCCAAAGAACATGTCTTCATCAAAATGTAATAAATGTAAAATTGTACATGATTATGAAACTTTTATTTAATGTTTTACATTTTGTTTCATATTTTAATAAATACGGCCGGGAGGGTGACTCCCTCCCGCCTTCCAAAAGTTCAAGCCTGCGTCCGACTTCCCATCCTTGGGGATTGTGTTGGGAGGGGGTGACGGGCATCCCGGCCATATGGACAGATGAATGCCAGAATGCTTTTGAACAATTGAGACAAGCTCTTTGCTCTGCACCAGTGTTAGGTACACCAGACTAGACGAAGATTTTCACGTTGTACGTACACGAGAAAGATGGGTGTGCATTGTCAGTTCTAGTGCAAACACACGGGGATAAGCAGAGGCCCTGTGCGTACTTTTCGGCAATACTTGACCCTGTAGCACGAGGATTACCTGGGTGCTTTCGAGCAGTTGCAGCAACAGCAGTGGCTATACGGCAGAGTGAGGGAATAGTTTTGTCACACAAATTGCTGGTGTTAGTTCCCCATGCGGTAGATGCTCTGTTAAACCAAACAAAGACCCAGTATCTCACGAGTGCACGTTTAACAGGATATGAGCTCACACTGTTGGCGCTACACATCACACTAAAGAGATGTGCTACCCTGAACCCTGCTACTTTATTGAGGTATCCAGTTGCTGAGGGCCAGGAGGAAGAACACCATGATTGTATTTTCCTAACTGAAGAACAAACAAAGGGTCGTGTCGACTTACAGGATACGCCACTTCCAGATGTGGATGGGGAACTGTGGGTTGATGGATCGTGTTTGAGGCTGCCAGATGGTACAACTTCTGCAGCATATGCGATCACGACACTTAAGACAGTGGTAAAAGCAGCACGAATACCACAGAAATCGGCCCAAGCAGCGGAACTGATAGCCTTAACAAGAGCATGTGAATTGAGTGCTGGCTTATGTGCGAACATCTACACTGATAGCCGGTACGCCTTTGGAGTAGCGCATGATTTTGGCCCACTCTGGAGAGAGCGAGGGTTTTTGACTTCACATGGAGGGCACATCATGCATGGAGAACTAGTGCGTGATCTCTTGAATGCGTTACTTTGTCCAAAGAAAGTGGCGATAATCAAATGCAGTGCACATAAGAAAGTGACTGACAAAGTGGGACAAGGAAACGCTTTTGCAGATAGCATAGCGAGGGAAACTGCTATGTTACGAAATGCCTCGCCAATGTATGTAGTGAAATCACAGGCTGAGCGATGGCACGATGCTAGAGAGGAGATACTAGATATTCAGAAATCAGCGTCTGAAGCAGAACTTGCAACCTGGGCAGCAGAGGGAGTGCTGGATGATGAGGGTTGTTGGAGAAGCAAAGATATGGAAAGATGGAAATTGCCTGCAGCTTACTTGCAAGCGATGGTCCAAATGACACATGGATTGGCACATGTTGGAGCTCTTGCAATTACTCGATTGCTAACGCGAGTTTGGGAGCATCCTGAGATTGCCAATACGGCCAAAAGAGTAGTGCAGACCTGTCTGATATGTTTGCAGCACAATCCTGCAAAAGGGACCCATACTCCGAAAGGAGGGTTTGTTCCACCTACTGCACCATTCGAGGTACTACAAATGGATTACATTCAGCTTGAGCGTTGTAATAACCTTAAGTATGTCTTAGTGGTGGTGTGTGCTTTCAGTAAATGGATTGAGGCCTTCCCCACGAAGGATAATACAGCGCTGACAACAGCTAAGGTTTTGCTAAAGGAGTACTTCCCCCGCTACGGGGTTTGTACATTTTTGTGGAGCGATAACGGTCCTCATTTTGTTGGGAAAATTGTGGAATATGTAATGAAGGGATTGGGAATTCAGCAAAAGTTCCATGCTGTATTTCATCCGCAGTCAGCAGGTCTCATGGAAAGATATAATGCTACTCTGAAATTAAAGCTAGCAAAGATCGTGGCATCCACGTCTTTGAAATGGCCGGATGCTCTGCCTCTGGCATTGCTATCTATCAGATCAGTGCCCCATTCCCGAACTGGCCTCACACCTTATGAAGTGGTGTTTGGAAGGCCTATGAATATATGGGGAGTTCCTAAGCCTCGATTGTTACATGATGTGCCTTGTATAATGATGAACGATTATTTGGCACGATTAACAAATGATTTACTTTCCATTTATCAACAGGTTCGAGAAGCGCTCCCTGACAATTCCATTGGAGAGGGTCATAATCTTCATCCTGGCGACCATGTGATGGTCCGATCCTTTGAGAGAACAAGCAGCTTGGAGCCGAGGTGGCGTGGCCCCGAGCAGGTGCTACTCGCAACTCGTACGGCTGTGCGAGTTACCAACAGGAAGCGTTGGGTGCACTCCACTCACTGCTGCCGTGTCTCTCCGGATCTGGTGAACCCAACTGTGCTGTCTGATTATCGAGACATCCTGGACGTGGAGAAGAGCCCAGCTGTTGCGTCTACTGAATTGGAGGGAGCCTTCCCGGACCACACCATCTCTGGAAGAGAGAGATACAATTTACGACCAAGAAAAGCAGTTGTTTTGTGCGAGACTGGTTGAGTTACCCCTCCAGGTTTGTGAAACGGAAGCCGGGAATATCAAGGGGGGGGGATCTGTTCTGCCAAGTGTAGCGACACCCGTCTTGAATCTCGGAGAAGAAACCAACGGCTACCTCGGAGCTCAGCACTCATATTTTTATTATTTCGTTGTTTTTGAGACATTTTGAACTTTTGAACTATGACATCTTCTACAATTCGAAATAGGAGAATTTTTGGTGCAGTACTATTTGTTATGACAATTGTGGTGATAGCTGTGATAGCTTGGGTAGTAGAACTCCTGGTGCCGGCAAGAGAACATTTATTGCCAACTACCCCAATTCCGTCTGAACATTTTCATTTTACTCTGCCTTATCATGAAGAACGACACAGACAAACTTATTTGAATAATAGTTTTATCCAGATTCTGCATCACACCCATAATATGACAAATACTTCGAACTGTTGGGTATGTGGGATGTTGCCTGGACATCAAAAGAAAGGAGGCACACCACTTATTCCACTCCCGTTTTCCCATAATGGTTCTTGTAATGCTTGGTATACACTTTTGTTTACTTTGCGATGGCCAACGAAAGGTGGACTACTTTTCCGACTTAACAAGGTCTGCTTTAATGATCGAGACGGCTATCCACAAGCTGAAGGAACTAAGTTCAAATGGGAAGAGTACAGACCAGATAATGTATCCTCGCCACGAATTTATAGCAACCAAAGAAGTGTAAATATGTCTAATCTGCACGTGATTACTGTTATTGATACGAAAGCCGATCTATGCGTTCGTAATAAAGGTACAATCCCAGTAGGAAGAAGTGAATGTAACACTACTCTCACCTTTGACACTCCAAATGGTATTACATTTGTGGCCTCACGAAACACGTACTTTATTTGTGGAAATAAAGGTTATCACCGTCTCCCTATAGGATGGTTAGGAACATGTTATATATCCTTTGTATTACCCCCTGTGTTTATTGCCCCGCCTATGTATCATAATGATTACGTGTTGTATCATGACTTTATATTGAATAGAGTGAAGAGAACATTAGTTCTCGATGATATCGACCAAACTGACACTTCTCTGCAACAGTATGTTGATTTTAATTTAGGCCTCTTTTCATTTGTTGGGGCTGCTTTAAATAGTCGAAAAATAAGACGACTGACACGTGTTGTAGAAGCTGTTGCTAATGAGACAGTCTTCGCCTTAGGAAACTTAACAGAGGAACTTCAGATTACCAGAATTGTAACGCTCCAGAATTGTATGGTTTTAGATGTAATATTAGCTGACCGTGGAGGTGCATGTCGCATTATCGGAAGTAGTTGTTGTGTATACGTGCCAGATAATTCACCTTCTGTATATGATGCAATATCTAAGTTACATAAGATAGCTGCTGAGATACATCCTGATAATGGTACTTGGACACTTTCGGGGTGGTTTTGGACATTACTTAGTACGTGGGGTTGGAAGTTGTTGACAATCCTATGTGTAATAATTGGGATATTATTCTTCCTATGTCTCTGTATTCAATGTGGCCCTATGTTGTGTTCTATGTGCCTTTCTGCCTGTATCCCGTCCAAACGAGCTATTGTAAAAAATGAACAAATGATTCATAGAGAAGTAGCGAAAATAATGTCCATTGATATTGAGGATGAATACCCTGATTATGTCCACTATGAGGTAGCTTCAGCTAAACGCTAAAAGGGTCATCTGTCGTAATTTGACGGTGATCGGGTTAGCGTTAAGCTTTGCTACACGAATTCCCCTTAACTTGACTATGGTTGTCGGAAGCCATTTTGAACGCGCCGGCGGCCATTTTATATGAATGCGTCGCCTCGTGGCTAGCAAACCCTTTTGTCCTTTCTCTGTACCACTGACCACTCGAGTTTGCCCAGCAACAGGCTATTTTTAGTATTGGTCAAGCTCGCACACGCGCAGTTAAGCCCTTTGTACTGGTGGACAGTCATCACTTAGGAATGTCCCTCTAAACTGACCAGTGATGTTGTAACTCCTCCCATGAGTTGGCTGTGTTCCAAAAATGACCATATATGTACCTAAACTCTGTAAATGTGTTCCGCCTACACTTTGTATTACTGTAACACTGTATAAAAGAGGTCTCGCACCGATGTTCGGGGTGATACTTCTTGCATTGCCGAAGGGTGCTGTAGGAATGTACCACCACCCCATGGGGTCTTAATAAACTTGTCTTTTGCATTTTCCAGTTTCCGTGCCAACATCTTTTATGGTGTAGCGGGTTTTGCGGAATATGTAGGCCTGGAGAACCCAATACCACAAGGCGTTTCCCTGGATTTGAGACCAGGGACAACTGGGGGTTTAGTAGCGCAAGCAATAGAACCTTGGCCTTTTGTGGGTGGTGTAGGGTTTGGCGTACTAGAAGGGACCGAGACAGGAGTTGAGGAATTGGGACAGAGGTTATCACCCGTCGGTTGACCCTTCGCCACTGCCTGAATCGGTCCTGAGGCCCCTGCTAAAGAAGGATTCCCCAATGTGGTAGCTTTCTGTACTTTTCCCGGGCCTTTACTATTTATCAAGGAAACTAGTCTATCAATCCTAGACGATAATGATTTAAAGTGGGTATATTGATAACCAGTTCCATGTGTGCCTGGAGATCGGACAATAGGTGCGTAGCCCAAAGAGGAGGACCGGGGTTGGAAAAACGGGGACCGGGATCACAATCTACACTAACAGGAGTAGATGCTGGTCTCTTAGTAGGTTTTCTAACCGATTTAAGATTCTTGGATCTAGTGTGGGCTATATGCTCCTTAGGGGGTGCCAGGGGAGGGGGAGACTGAACAGCCTCCGTTACTGAATTTAGGTCAGACTCAATCTGGGCACAGGGTAAGTCTGTAAACGAAGGCATGAGAGAAGACATATAATCCGCCGGAAAAGCTGTGACTACAGAACAGTCATCCAGGAGTGTAGGGGGGGGGCATAGCAGGAGTAATTGAGAGGCGCCTTTCAGTATTCTCAATTGCATTTGCCACAACCCCTATCGTTTTTTGTAACATTTTGTCAATAGCCGTAAGGCTTGGAAGGGGCTGGGTTGATGCCGCTAGTTGCCGAGATGTGGGACGTGAAACAATCATCTTGCTAACTTTACCCATACTGGATCTAAATGCCACTTACGGTCGATTGGGGGGAAGAATCAGACCAAATTAAATGACACGATTAAACTGGGAGCAAGAGCAATATGAGTTTACAACAGGGTGTCCAAAACAAGATTCGCTAAAATAACAACATGTGTTAGGATTAACTTTGACTGACTAGTGAAGGAAACTATAAAACAAGGTACCGCGCTAGAAGAAGTCCGGCAGTAGGAAATCTGTTAGGGGGGTCCCGCCCATGTCCCGGGCTTCTCCCGGCGCGTCCCACGCTCGTTCCCGCAATGCGGGGAGTCAGCACGATTTAAAGCACCTCCGGGCGCGGGGGATGGCGTGGGCAGCTTCTGCCGCTAAGCACCCTGGGAGTGGTAGTCCTCCACTCAGCGGCCGCGGGATTGGTGTGCGCGGCTTCGGGAGGACGAAGGTCCAAACATAGTGTCCAGCTTCTGATGTGGCAGCCAGGGGAGGTAGAAAGAATTGCCCAAAAACAGTGAGTCAACACCCGTTCCACCGCGAGTCAGCGCGATTTAAAGCGTTCCGGGCGCGGGAGATGGCGTGTGCGGCTTCTGTCGCTAAGCACCATGGGAGTGGTAGTCCTCCACTCAGCGGCCGCGGGATTGGTGTGCGCGGCGGCGGGAGGACGAAGGTCCAAACACAGTGTCCAGCTTCTGATGTGGCAGCCAGGGGAGGTGGAAAGAATTGCCCCAAAAACAGTGAGCGCTTAACAGTTCACGCCCCCCTCTCGCCCCACTCTCCTTAAAAAGAAGAAGCCATCATCAATTGCTGGCAGTGTACTCACATTAAAATCTCCTGCTGCATGTTGCAATTCCTCGCGCAATTCCTCCTTTTATTCTCCTCTCAAACGTCCGACCAAACGATTAAGAGGCAGACTTCCAACTTTTACTGCCTTCACCTGCTCAGCAAACAAAGGACCGTCAGAGTTCGGGTGAAAAAGGCAGACTTCTAACCTTACTGCCCTTAATCCAAAAGCCGTCAGGATCCCTCAGCTCTCTGCTCCATTTGGCTCCATTTCGGCGAGAAGCAACACCGAACAGCAGAATGTTTTTACCGCAGTGAAAAGGAAAAGGCTGCAGCGTCTCAGCTCAGCGTCTCAGCGTCTCCGCACACCTGAAACCAATTCCCCGGGTGCTCGTCTCTCAACTCCGGGCGCGGGAAGCGCCACCCGACCTGGTAGTGTGCTCCGCAGCTCTGTGAATGCTCATCAAATGGCAAAACCTCGCAACAGTGAGAAGATTTCCGCGCAATAAATCTAAACAATGGAAATCGCTTGGGCAGCATTCCAACCAATTGTTCTTTTGCCCACCATGCCACCTCAGTTTGGACCCAGCCAATGCAAATCAGTCTTGACCCTAGTCCAATAGGATCAGTCCAGCCTAAACTGCTAGACCAGACCCTCTCCGAACTAGAAGACAAGGAGCCCAAGAGCAACTTTACTAATATTGGGGCTCTTCAGTTGGGGTAGTTTGGTTCCATTGGTACAGTGAGAACAGGACCCATGTCTGGGCATATCTTTGCCACTTAGAGTCGTTCAACAAACACACATAAGGTTATGCTAGGAATGGAGCAATAAGTCTAACCAGTGGCAATTGCTCAGGCTAGCTTGCAAACTAGCATTCTTTTGCCCACTGTTAGACTTGGTATACTTGGTGTGGTTTTCCCTAACTTTTAAAGTTATGACCTCCTGTTTTTGCTGACTTCGTTTTTGCTGGCCTTAGGACTTTGCGCACTTTACTAAGCTAACCAGTGCTAAAGTGCTTGTGCTCTTTCAATAATACATGGTAACATTGACGCATACCCGATTGGCATTAGGTATTTACTTATAAGTTCCTAGGAAAGTGCAGTACATGTGCCCAGGGCCTGTAAATTAAATTCTACTAGTGGGTCTGCAGCACAGATTCTGCCACCCACATAAATAGCTCTTTAAACATGTCTCATGCCTGGGCGTGGCTAAGCAAGCCGACATGGTGGACATGTGCTAGCTGAGCTCTGTCCAGCCCGCCTAATACCCTGACTCTCTCGGCCCCCACGAGATCTTGGAGGCGACCCTTAAGCCGCTACTGCTGACACCTGCAATCCAACGCGAAAAGTCGGCACCTGTGTTGGCTGGGAGCCGGAGATCGTAGTCCGCACAAGGAGAGGCCTAGTGTTGGGTGGAGAAAGCGGGCGTAGAGTTAAGCACGCCCCGAGAGAGAGAGGGTGATGCTGCAGACACCACATACCTTCACCTGTGGGAGCCGAAGGCCGTCGTGAGTGTCTCCTGGGAGGTTGTCCTCATGGGCGGTGATCGAGGGGTGGACTGGCCCCCAAAGGGCAGAGAGAGATAGCTGCCTGGGCCGTGCTAGTGAGGAGAAGAGATTTGGTGGGGGTGCAGCGGCCCAGGTCCGGGAAGCCCGGAGGCCGGAGTGATTGACTGAGGCGCAGGTTGGGCGGCCCTCTGCGGCGTTTCCCCCCTTCAACCTGGGTTTGGGTTCACAGATTGGCGGCGCAATTGAGCCGTGCGGTGAGCCCGCGGGAGGTTCTGTAGTGGCCTGCTGGTGGTCTGGCACCCTTCTCTTTTGTGTGGCAGACGCCTGTCTTCCTCCCCTCAAGACAGTATCTTGTGGTGGCAAAGAGGGCTGGGGGCAAATGTCTACGAAGACGGAGGCTGCGGGGCCTGGCGGCTGCAGCATGGTGCACTGACGGCTGGCACGGACCTGCTGCGGGAGAGGTGAGTGGAGAGGGAACTAGTGTGGGGTCCCGCTGCCACATATCCGCATCCATGAGTGGTGTGTGGGCAGCGGAGTGGTGGAGGCCCGGTTGTGGTGGCGGGGGCCCCCTTCATATAGCGAAGATGAAACCCCTCCCTGGGGAGTGGCGGCGGGCTCGAGTAGGGAGAGCCAGTGGATATTGCCGTTCCTCCCCTTGGCGGCACCTGCTTCGACGGTCTATCGGCCCGAGAGGGGTCACGGGGGACAGTTTCTGTGACTGTGCTTGGCAGATTCTTGAGTGGACGTGGGGACCAGCATTGGTGGAGCGCGGGTGCTAGATTTGGGGGTGCTTTTCTCCCGGTTGGCCAGAGCCTGATCCCTGTGAGTGCAGAGGGGGTCCCCGTGTTGGCAGCTGGTCCGGCCTGATTCAAGTCTGTGGAGAGCCTGTGACAAGTGGCCATGACGAGAGATAAGGGCAGCAGCTGCTCCACCAAGCATGGGCCTATTGATAAATTCACCGGCCTGGGAGCGGCAGCAGGCGCAGCCGAGGGCCAGCAGGAGGCTGGGCCGGACAACGCGGCTTTGATGGTGGCGATCACCCAATCAAGAGACATGCTGGATGCCAAAATTGGCGCGGTGGACTCAGACGTCATGCTATTGCGACAGGATCTGCAGAATACAGTGGCCCACATCACTGAGGCAGAGACCCGCATCGCAGGTGTGGAGGACGATGTTACAGCCCTGAAGCAGAAGGTGGCAAATATGGAAAACATTCAGAAGGGCCTTGCATTTTGAGTTGAGGATGCGGAGGGGCGCTCCAGGCTGAACAACCTGTGCTTTGTTGGCTTTCCGGAGGGCTGCAAAAATGGCAATATGGAGCGCTTCCTCGCGCAATGGCGGAAAAGCTGGCTCCCACCCGACGCCAAGTCCCGGTGCTTCGTCGTGGAACGGGCCCACAGAGCGCTCATTCAGAAGCCCCCGATGGGAGCCCGCCCAAGGTCCATGATTGCAAAAGTTTTGAAATACCACGACCGCGACGCTATATTGCAGCAGGCCCGGGCCAAGGAACCACAGCTGTATGACAATCATCGCATCCTTATTTTCCCGCATTACACATGGCTAGTACAGCAGCAACATCAGTCGTTCATGGCAGCTAAAGCCCGAATGAGAGACCTCAAGCTGCCATATGCCCTGCTATTCCTGGCACGCCTGCGAGTGGTGTTCCAATCACGCACCACTTCTTCGATACTCCGGAGAAGGTCTTTAAATGGACAGATGAAACTGTACGAGTGCGGGTGCGGACTTCTCCCAGAGTGAGGCATTATCAAAGGGTTCCTGTGGGCAACATCGGAGGGGGAACAGACGATCTAGATCCCGGCAGCGCTCTGTGTCTTGTGAAGCCCCTTCTCGAGGGGGCCCTGCTCCTGGTCAACAGATGGTGGATCCTTGACTCCTGTGGTCAGAATGGTGCTGAGGACTTACTTTGCTTGAGGTGAGTGGATGCTCGGCCTGGGTGGTGGAGGGAGTTGTTATGTGGGCGGTTTCCCCTCCAGTTTGACCCCTTGTGGGGGGTGGGCCCAAAGAGTAATGGGCTGTCAGTTTGGGATCTATTGGCGGGCGGCCCTCGGCCCCCCGTTGGGGAGCAGACTGCCAACCCCGCTGAGACAGGAACTTCAGAGTTCTTGAGGTATGGGGTGAGGGGTTTGTTGGTGGGGAGAAGGGACTGTTTTAATTCCCAGGTTACACATTCATTGTTTGGGGGGTTTTAAGATTGCACGTCCACGTTGATTTATGGGAGCACAACACGCACACAGGGTAACACACACACCGGACTTAATTGTATGAGCCTATTGGGATGTCAAGTACAACGACTGGGAAGCGGGTGACCCCTGGTGCCCTACGTATCATTAGTTGGAACGTTTGCGGGGCCATGAACAAGATAAAATGGGGGCCATACTTCAATATGCCAAACGAGCGGGGGCCGATGTGCTCCTGCTGCAGGAAACACACTTAATGGGTACAAAGGCCCTGTGTCTACGGATACCAGCATGTCTTCCACTCAGGCTTCACGTGGGGTTCGAGGGGGGGTGCAATATTGATTCACTTCAGGGTCCCCTATATTCATGAGAAACACTGCCCAGACATCCATGGGCGACACATTTTTATTCAGGGCAAAGTGGGTGAGGACAACCTGACATTGGGCAGAGTATATGCACCCCCGCTGTTGCAATGGAACGTAGTGGAGGGACTCCTTAATATCTGAGGGGACATGCCGGACACACTCTCGGTTGTGGGTGGGGTCTGGAATGACCTGATGGAGCAGGGCCGAGACAGATGGAGGAGTGGGGTATGGTAGAGACTGGTCCCTCTACGAAACTACACTCTCTGGTGATAGGACTGGATTGGGTTGATACCTGGAGGTACTTACATGGATCCAGCAGAGATTATACCCACTTCTCTGCGACGCATGGTTCCTTTTCGAGACTTGATTATCTCTTTGTTCTCAGGGGAATAGCACACAGGGTGGGGTCGGCTGACATTATGCCCAGGGGCCTGTCAGATCACTCGCCGGTAGCCTTCACATTTCGGATTGGTCTGGGTCTGTAGCCACTCAGATGGCATATGTCGGTGTGGCGCTTGCAAATAGAAGACTACAGGGGGCACTTAGAGGAGGTGATAGATCTTTATCTAGCAGCAAATGTGGGGTCAGTCATGTCCCCAGTGGTATTGTGGGAGGCACTAAAACCCAGCGCAACAGCAATTATTAGCAGAGCAATCTTATGCAGCTCTGTTGATGTATGAGGCCCACCAGGCTTGGCTGGCAACTAGAAGTAGGGTCTACCAATGGGGGACAAATCCAGCAAGATGCTGCACCGATTATGCCAGGGTGCCTTCCATTCCCAGTCTCTGCCAAGAGTCCTGGGCCCCACAGGGGCGCCACTTATTGAGCCCCCCAGCTTCGCCGCATTTTACGAAGACCTGTACACCCCAAAGGAGTGCCTCCCTGCCGAGACTATGGCCAAATTTATAGACGACCTTCCACCTAAAGCTGTATCAGATGAGGTGAGAGATCACTTGGACAGCCCGTAGACGGAGGAGGAATTGGGTACGGCCATGAGTGAGCTGAATTCTGGGAAAGCACCGGGACCGAATGGATTTCCCAGTGAGTTTTTTAAAACTTTGTTTGTGCAGCTGGCCCCACACTTCTGTCCGATGGTGGAGGAGGCACTGGAAAGGGGCTCACTTCTCCCGGACTGGAGACATGCGGAGGTGGTGGTGTTCCTCAAACCTGGCAGGTCCCCGGAGCAATATGCATCATGCCGTCCCATCTCACTCTTAAATGTGGAGTCGAAGGTCCTGGCCAAGGCACTGGCTAACCGACTTCTCCCACACATACCCACATTGGTACATCTGGATCAGGCTGGGTTTATGCCCAAGAGGGCGGCCCGCCACAACATCAGGCACGCCCATGTGGCAGTGACGGCAAGCGAACAGTTGGGGGAGCCAGCCGCGCTCTTCTTGGCAGACATGGACAGGGCCTTTGATTCCCTAAGCTGGATCTATCTGTTCGCTCTTCTGGGGAGACTTAATCTCGGCCTGAGATTTCTGGCCTATCTAACGCTGCTGTAAACTGACCTAAAGGCGTTGGTGCGGGTGGGAGGAGTTCTTTCTCTATTCAGAGGGGTACGCGGCAGGGCTGCCCCCTCTCGCCATATCTCTTTGCGCAAGGCATGGAGCCGCTGGCGGCCTAGGTGCACATAGATGCCCAGTTTAGGGGCTTCGAGTGGACTACGGCGCTCTAGGACAGAATAGCATTATACGTGGACATTGTCCTGTTCTTTCTCACTGCTCTAGACAGGTCGAGCTGCGTCTGCTGTGTATATTACAGATATTTGGGGAACCCTCTGGACTTGACATGAACCCACCAAATCTACGCTGTGGGTCCTGGGGGTCACCGGAGGCTGGGAGCATGGGCTGCTTCAGTTCAACTGGCGGTGGGATGGCTGAAATATTTGGGGATCTTCCTATCTGATGTGCCGGCGGTGTCTTGGGAACACAATTTGATCCCGGTGTGGGATTGTACTCCGGATGATCTGAAGGTCTGGTCTCGTATGCCCCTTTCCATATACGGTGGGTCGGCCATTTTCAAGATGGTGGTGCTTCCTCGACTCCTCTATCAACTGCAGAACCATCCATATCAAATCTCGCCTCAGTGGTTCCGGCACTGGGACAGTTTCTTGGGGGGGGGGGGTAGCGTGAGGGTGGCACTGCGCACATGCTTCCTGTCTACATACTCCCGAGGCCTAGCTACATCGAATTCCTTCTCCTACTATCAAGCCTCACACCTACTGGTCCTCAATAAGTGGTGGTATGCGGTTGAGCGGCAGCTTATGGGATTCCATTCCCTACATACTGTACTGTACTCCGCACCGCTTTGGAGGCTTTTGCCATTGGCCACATGGGTGGTATTCTCCGTCTGGAGACAGGCACTACGTAGGATGGAGTGGTGGAATACCTTAACCTGTGAGACCCCCCTTTGGGGCAATGGACACCTCAGTTGGCAGCTCTGCAGGGCGTCCGGGAATGGGATGCAATTGTCTTACATATCAAGCTGGTAGGTTGTCACTGCCCAGACACAAGCTGCTACAGCTTTCCAGGCGCTACATTTGTATAAATCAACATCCAGAAACCTATGTTTTATTACCATTTCATCTGTTTTAGTCCTAATTTGTCCATTATTCTTTTGATGCTTTCACAGAAATAATGCAACACTATACTTGAAATGCTCCAGAAATGTCAATCCAGGTCTCATTCTGTTGCCTGTTAGAATCCATATTGAATCTTTGGGAACCGTACATGTATACACTCAATGCATTACGGGCTGAAAACAGCACTTTGTCAGTGGTCTGCAATGTAAACAAAGCCAATTGAGTACCAAAAGTTGTCATCACTATAAAGAAATGATCATAAATATACACCATTTGGTTTATTCACTGTGCACATAATGCTTTTTAATTTATTAACTATGCACATAATGCTTCATATGACTATGTGCTCCATATTTCAACATATTCCTCTTCCAAAAAACATTATATAATTCCCACATGGGCTGCAAACTTTCAATATACCACTCTCTTCTAACGACAAAGGTGTGTCCCATATTTCAAACTTATACAATCCCTGGTACTGTCTCTTCCCCCTTTCACCCAAAACAGTCAGCTCATCATGCTGCTCATGTGTGATTTTGCTCTCTGATGTTAACACTGTATCCGCCAGCATGCCTTTTTTGTATTGCCTTAGCCATTTGGTGCCTGCAGTTTGTCTCTGGTAAAATGACTGGGCATAGTTGGCAGTTGGGCTTCATTTATTCCTCCTAGATAGCCACACACAATGAGAGCTGATTCATCACTCACAGAATGGGCCACGCCTCTCTTACCCCTGAATAGGCTGTGTTCTGTCTCCACACAAATGGCTGCAAATCCCTCTAGCCAAGGTGGGGAAGGCAGGGCATCGGTGGACTTCAAAGGCATGCCTCTAGAAACTTCTCCCCACTTCACAGGCACATCTGTGTATAAAAGATAAACCCCAGAAACCACCACTTCAGTACACCTGTGGATACTCTGGCAGGAAAAAGGACTGCTGAGCTGCTGAAAGGACTGTTTCACTGTTGGATTGCCATGTTGAAGGAGCTGCTGTCCTGCCCTGTTGTGCTAATCTGCTGCCTGCTGCCTTCGTGCCTGGGGAGGAATAACTGGACCTGCAACCCATCTTGAACCCAGGACCCCAGAGTGACTCAAAAAACTAGTCTGCTGGCCTCCTGATCTGAGCCTCATCTACATAACAGGCTTGCTATAGCTCCTGGACCGGTCTTTCCTGAGTTCCTGAACCCTAGTGGGTGCTCCTCAGGTCCTGGACTCCTGATGTGGCTCTTGATCTCTTTAAATCAATTTTCTTGGGTCTCTGCAACCATGAATGTGCCGTTCACACTGGAACTGCATCTCTGCTGCAAGTTCATCTCCTTACACAGCAAGAATGGATCGCCTGTGTGGACCACCAATGTGAAGCATCAGCCATCTCATCCACGATGCCCAGCCTGCTCCGCTTGCCAAGCTGACCACCACCAACCACCACCAGCAACACTATCCTTGCTATTGGTGATCTTCTTTCATATGAACACAACTTGAGAAGGTAAACCTTCAGCAGGACTAATTTGGGGCTGTGCCCGACCCTACTCCATCACAGTTGGCTGGAACAGTTGTCTTGACCTGGATCAGCATGGCCAGATATCCCTATTTGGATCTTTATGCTTTTAGGCCCTATTTTGTAGTTTCTTTTTTTTCTTTGTTCCTCCGGTTCTACTGATAGGATTCTTGTCATTTTGGTCTTGTTTTATATATTACATTCATCTATATTTTTCTGCCCTGGTGTGAGGTCTTTTTTGTGTGGTGTTTTCACTGCTTGACGTGATGTACAAATACTTATATTGTCTCTAAGTTATGCCGGCTGCTCTGTGCCAAGCTGCCATGAAGTTGAGCACATGTTAATTTGGGGTTTGTTTGTGCCTTACCCTGACAAGGATTGTGGTTGCTGCTTGACCAGGGCTCACACCCCAGTCAACCAGTAATCCAGTTTCTAACACCCACCATACCACTTTAGTATGGACCCATCAGTCTTGACCCTGCTCCAATAGGAAAAGTCCAGCCCAGCTAACCACTTTTACATCCCTTCTTTTGTGCTCCACTCTAAACAAACCAACACTGCACCTCTATGTCTAAATCTAAGATGATGAAACTCTTTTCTCAAAGTCCAGAGCCTGTGTGCTCACCTCTGAGGGTGCAGACAGGGAAATGAGGAGCTCCTCCTCTGTGGCCACTTCAAACCATCTCTGGGGGCAACTCTCTCCCCATTTTGATTGGTGGCTATCTGACTGGGGTAACAAAAGAAGGAACTTGTCCAGGTGTCATCTGAAATCTGCCTATGACAAGGGAGCCACCCTTTGAAGTAAATTAAGCTCCTGGGTACTGCACAAATGGTATCTTACCAAAGAACAGAAAGCATCTCCCCACACCCCGGCCTTTGTCTATACTCTTCATACCCCATTCAGGACTTTAACACCCAGAGGACTAGAGATGAAGGCAAATGAAAATTAGCCACCAGAGGATTTATCTTACTTCTCTAGTGAATTGGACATTTAATAAATATGACAAAGATTTCAAGAATTATATTTCCCTCTGATCCCTAGCCAAAGAAAGCTTTATTTAATTGAATAGTGCATCTTAGTGTTTCTCTATGGTACAGCCTGCCTTGCTACAGTAAAAATATCTTCTGGGTGCGAGTCATTGTAATGATCTGTGGACATAGAATACCTTAAAGGCTTTAGAATATTTTACAGAGATCCTATGAATTAACATTTGAGGATCTAGTCACTTCATGTACCTAAAGGTAAGGAGAAAAGCGAGCAGGTGAGCGTGACATCAAGATTCTCTACTACGGATCTATGGCAAAGCCCAATGATTTAGACCATCAGAAAATGTAGGGGCAGGACGAAGTAATTTAAGTTAAGGATCCCACTCTTTACGGAAAATCTTGTTATCCTGCACTGACATCCACATTCTCCTCATTCCGTTGCCATTACACTTTGCCTTCCAGACTGCATTCCTAGGTATAACAGGAACTATGATGATGATGTACTAGGAGTAATCATCATCATCATCCATCAGTTTCTTGTATTGCACTAAACAAAGACCGAAGGTGCCTATGAGTACTGAAGAGATTCACCAGGAATGGGTGACTCAAAACACAAACGTTTTTATTAATTTCTTTAACTGCATCCTCTTTTCATGCATATGTCACGATGATGGAGGTGTCCATGACAGCTGTAGCTCACCCGGAGAAGGGCAAATACTTGCATAATAATTTGTTAGCCATTTCTCAACAGGCTGACTAGGGCTCAGCTAATAGCCATGTAATATTCTAGAATGTTATACAGGTTGCTAAGTAAGATAGAATGTCAAGGCACAGTAGGTTTAGAAAAGTTGAAGCTGTTAAAAGCTTTTTGTGTTTGGGGTCTGTTGTACAGTGCTTGGCTTCTTCTTTGGACCAGCACTCTAGATCTCTCCCTAGGTTCTGGGTTCTGGAGTTCTCCTTCGCCCGGTTGGCAGTTGGAGCTCTGGTTGGACGGGGGGCTGACCTACCTATACCTGTGCTGCAATAAAGCTTCTACTTCACCTACCTGCTTGTGGAGTCATCTTCTATGTACAACATTTGGCGACTTGGACTAGTGGAGTGTCCAACCATTTCTTCTCCACGTGTTGCTGCAGCCAAGGAAACTTCTACAGTGCGGTAGAGCTCAAGAGCCCCTCAAGAACCCCGTGTGGACAGCGAGGAGCGAGGACGCTGACATCGTTTTCCATTTTTACGATGACCGCTTGTCAAAATCAAGTTTTCCCGATGTTTTCATCGTCTCAAGACTTCCGATGCAGTGATTGACGTCACCTCTACCGTCGAGCAAGTATCACGGTGAGTTGCTTAGCAACGCTAACTCACGCTGCGCGTTAACAGTTTTGAGCCCAGGCGAGAGCGTCACTGAAACGGCAGCAGCGTCATCATCACTGAAGCGCAAGCTGAGACGGCAACTACGTCAGTGATACGCAAGCGGCGGAAGTCACAAGATCTCAAGCGGAAACAGCGTCATTGGAACGCAAGCGCAAGCGTCACTGGAACGCACAACTACACGGAAACAGCAGTGTTTCCATTGAAATGTCTCGTTCTTGAAGCGTATTTCTTTTGCGCATGGACTCTCGCTGTGGTTATAACGTGTAACGTCACACATACAACGTTTTCGGACATTTTGTAGGTGTTTGCCTGTTTACTTCCAATCTCCATGGAAACGCTTGTGATTGAGCGCTAAGCATCGTTTCTTCGCCACAGATCTCCTCTATTGAAAAGTGTAAGCATTCATTTTAAACTCATTTTACTTTATTATTTGGTGTACTTGTTTCTCATTACCCTGTTAGTAGTCCTTGAACATGGCTCAAGCGATCAATGTCGCTCTTACTCCTCAATTCTTGTCGGAACCAGGCATTCCTTCAATAGCCTGGGAAGACTGGATAGTCATGTTTTATAATTATATTGAAGCTCTGGACGGTGAGGATTATTCACCTAAACGGAAAAAAGCATTGTTAATGACCACTTTGGGTAAAGAGGGACAGCGCTTATTCAGATATTTACCACAAGTACTACCTGCAGGGTCACAAGCTGACTTGGATGAGTTTAAAGAGGCGATAACAAGATTAGAAACCCGTTTTGGTAAAGAGGAAAATCTTATCCTTCAAAGATATAAGTTTTATAAGAATAAACAATTACCTGAAGAAAGCATTGATGAGTTTGTAGCGAGACTGCGCGAGCTATCGATCAAATGCAACTTTGGCCAGATGGCGGACGAGCTAATTAGAGACCAGCTAGTTGTCCAAGCCAACAATAGAAAAGTACAAGAACGTTTGTGGGCGGCGAAGAACCCAAGTTTGAAAGATGCTATAGAACTTGCCAAGGTCGTGGAAGAAAGCGAAAAGTGTATGAGAGAACTACAGAAAAGTAGTTTGGAGACCAAGGTGGCAGAAATCTCTCATAAGAGTAACTTTAGCGAAAATAGTGAGGATGAAGCTACTGCAATTGCAATTGTTAGGAAGAAAGGCTATGTTCTTCAGAAAAAAAATGTACTACAAACATCTTTTAGCAAGAACAATCAAAAGATATGTTCTAGGTGTGGTAGTTTTTCCCATCCTTCGGATGGAAAATTTTGTTTTGCGAACAACAAAGAGTGTCTACGGTGTGGTAAGACAGGACACTTCGCTAAAATGTGTAAGAATAAGAATAATTCGAGAATTACAGTTGTTAATGAATGTGATGATTTGAGACGTGATGTCAACAAAATCTTAGTTCTGACTGACACTGTGTGCGCGTGTGATAACCAGAGGGGTAATCCTTTTAAGGATGATTTTGTTATTGATGGGAAAGTCGTTACACTCATGGTTGACACAGGTTCCAAGTGGACCATAATTCCCAATTCTTTGATGAAAAGTGTATGGGGTGAAAGAGTTTTGAAGACGTGTGACATCTTCCCGTCTGGCTACCAGGGAGAGAAGATTGACATACTGGGTTTCTTTGAAGCTGATATTGATTTCAAAGGAAGATTAGCTCGTGGTAAGATTTACATATCAGCAGATGGTCCAGCAATCTTAGGTCGTCACCATCAGTATGATCTGCACATAGTGGTTGATCCTAGATCCGATAATCCTATTTCTATTGTTGAGACACCATCCATGGAAGATATATTGGCTAAATATAAAAATGTTTTTAGAGACCAGTTGGGCGAACTCATTGGCTACTCACATCGCATAATCCTCAAGGAAGGCAGTTCACCTGTACAACACAAGGTAAGGAGGGCGCCCTTTGCTTTGCGAGATGAAGTCAAGGCTACCCTTGAGGAAATGCTCCAAGGGGGTATCATTGAACCCATCGAAGCGTCTCCTTGGGTTTCGCCTGTCGTGATCTCGCAGAAACCGGACAACAAGATCAGGTTCTGTGTGGATCTTCGTTCCCTTAATAAGTGTGTTGTAGCCGATGTATTCCCTCTACCCAACATTGGCGAATTAGTTTCAACTCTTAAAGGTGCAAGGTTCTTCAGTAAGTTAGACCTCAAACACGCCTACCATCAAATTTGTTTGGACGAAAGCTCAAAGCATTTAACTGCCTTTATCACCAGTGAGGGCACATTCCAGTTCACCAGGCTACCTTTTGGGCTAGTCTCAGCTGCTAGCGTATTCCAGAGACTTGTCTCTGAAGTCTTTAAGGGTCTTGATAAGGTGCTGTACTTTCAAGACGATATCTTGATTTATGGCAATTCTCTACAAGAACACAACAAAATCTTACAAGATGTGTTACTTAGAGTGGATGAGGCTGGTTTGACACTAAGAAAAGAGAAGTGTGCTTTTCTGTTGAGAGAAATAGAGTATTTAGGATTTTGTTTGTCAGAAGAAGGCATCAAACCTAAGAAAAACTTACTTGAAGCTATTGAATTGGCGCCCTCCCCGGTCGATAAGGATCAGCTTCGGTCCTTTATGGGCTTGATCGAGTTTTACTCGAAATTTGTAAGAGATTTCTCATCCAAGACTGCTTCTCTGAGATCCTTACTCAAAAAAGGTGTCAAATTTTGTTGGACCACTGAGCATGAATCCTATTTTAAATTGATCAAAAGGGAACTTAAAACTGCAAATGTCCTCACCCCTTTTGACACTACTCGTTCCTCCATCCTCATGGTTGATGCCAGTGCCATTGGCCTTGGTGCGGTTCTCTTACAAAGACATGGTAGTGTGGAGAAAACCATAGCATTTGCGTCTAGGCCTCTGTCCACCTCTGAGTCAAACTACTCGGTAATAGAGCGTGAAGCTCTTGCCGCAGTCTGGGGAACGAGTTACTTTCGAACCTATTTGTGGGGTTACAAGTTTGTTTTGCGTACTAACCACAAACCCCTTTTAAATGTTTTAGCTCCTGGTGGGGCTGGTAAGGGTTCCCCAAGCTTGGCGAGACTGGCTTCTCGCTTGCAGGATTATCAGTGTGAGATCGAATTTGTTCATGGGTGGAAGAATATCCAAGCGGATTGCCTGTCTAGGCTCCCTATTCCTTCCACTTGTTGTGGTTCTGAGATCACGCCTGATGATCTTGCGGTTGCGGTAATGGAGGATGTTTTGTCGGTGGGCGGTGGTTCATTTTCCCATGTTGAATGGTCCAAGGGCATGGAGGAAGATCTGACCTTGAAGGCTGTTATCAGTCTTGTTTCTAATGGTGCTAGGAGAGAAAGTACGGTTAGTCCTTCAGTCAGACCCTTCCTGAAAATTTTAGATGAACTTTCCTTAGAAGGTAAAGATGTTCTGATGCGAGGTGACCGTTTTGTCCCTCCCAGTTCATTAAGAAAAAGGATTTTAGACTTGGCTCATGAAGGGCACTTGGGTCAAAGTCTCACTCAACGCCGTGTCAAACTGAATTTTTGGTGGCCCTCTATCGATAACGATGCAGTTGATTGTGTTATGAAGTGTAGCTTCTGCAGGGAAGGGGAGAAGCGCCTCAAAGTTTTGGGCTCTCAGTCCACACAAAAAATTGTTTTTGAGAATACTCCCTGGCATAGTGTCTGCATAGACTTCATAGGTCCCATGAGTGAACTACCTATTGATCACCGTTTCGCAATTGTTTTAATCGATTGTTTTTCTAAATGGCTGTGTGTGCAATTTGTAAAAGAAATCACCACTGATGTCACCATTAAGTTTTTGAAGGGTACTTTTATCAACGAGGGGTATCCTTCTGTTCTCATTTCAGACAATGGGACTCAACTCACGTCCTTGAAGATGACTTCTTTTGTTAATGAGTGTGGCATCAGGCATCAGAAGACTAGTCTTTACAACCCACAGGGTAATGGCCTTTGTGAAAGGGTGAATCGCCTCGTCAAGGGTGTGATTCAGATGTTCGTCGAGACTGGCTGTTTTTCTACAGAGCGTGTCCAGGAACTGGTCTGGGCTTACCGCTCCACACCCCATAAGAGTGGTGAAAAATCTCCTTTTGAACTTATGCGTGGTCGCACGCCTGTAAGCAAATTGACCCCTGCTTGGTTGATGGGTTCGGGTAGCGATGTTCCCTTAATTCATGACAGTACCCCCATGCCCATCTCTGTGGGTGACCTAGTTAAGGTTAAGCCGGGAAGACTTGCTAAAGGTCTCAGCAAGTTTAGTGGTCCCTACAGAGTCAAGAAGGTTTTTCCTCACTTCATTGTTTTGGCCAATGGTGAAAGTTGGAATTACCGGAGGGTGGCACTCTACCAGAAACGTAAAGATTCTTCTTCTGATGACCTGTGTCCTACTCATGGTGATGGTTGTAATGGTTATTTACTGTCCTCTGGTGGTCCTTCTCCGCCTATTCCCTTGCCAACTGAACCGGGGGAGGTGGGTGGTGGCGATGCCTCTACATCCTTATGTGCATATCAAAGTGGTTCTGTGGTTAATTCCGCTCCTGCCTCTCTTGTTCCTACTTCTGTTCCTCGTGCTCCCGTTTCTGCCTCCTCTTCCTTGGTTGATGTTGGTTTGAGGAGCTCTCGCTCCCGTCGCCCACCCATGTACTTAAATGACTATGTGCATTAGTTTTCTTTCCTTTTTTCCTGTGTTTTCTTTCCTTGCAAAGGGGGGAGATATGTTGTACAGTGCTTGGCTTCTTCTTTGGACCAGCACTCTAGATCTCTCCCTAGGTTCTGGGTTCTGGAGTTCTCCTTCGCCCGGTTGGCAGTTGGAGCTCTGGTTGGACGGGGGGCTGACCTACCTATACCTGTGCTGCAATAAAGCTTCTACTTCACCTACCTGCTTGTGGAGTCATCTTCTATGTACAACAGGGTCCTTGTTATTTATCAGCTTGTTGAATAAAAAGAACTTATACTCTCCGGTGCTGTCGACTTTTCCATGAACTTAAAACAGCAGATGAGCGATCTCAGGACAAAGAAGAACCCAGTGGTTTGCACCCATTGTAAGGGAACGCAAGGCCAATGGGGAGGCTAGATTATATATTTATTTTAAATAGTTGAACAGATCAGTTTTGGTAGATCACTATCCTGTTCCAAACATCACTGAAATATTATGTTCACTCAATATGGCCAAGCAGTTCTCATCAATGGACTTACCTTCTGCATATTATCAGATTAAGTTACATCCTCAATCTCAGGTGTTAACATCATTAATAAAACCTTTTGGAATACATAGGTTCCTGAGGAAGCCCTTTGGTTTGATATCTGCTTTTTCTGAGCTTCAAAGGAACATTTTGAAATATATAGAGGGATATATAGAGGGGGCCAGGATTAATCAGGATGACATTTTCGTGTATGGCAAGAGCCTGGACGAGCATACTTTGAGACTGAAAGATTGAGGGTTATCGTTGAAATCTGTGAAGTGCAAATGTAATGTTGCAGAGATGGACTATCTATGACATTTAGTTACAGGAAGTGGTACTCACCCTAAGGAGAAGTTTTTGTACCTTTGTAAATCTACCTTCTCTGCAAAACAACAATGATTTGGGAAGTTTCCAGGTATCGCTGATTACAGTAAATTTGTGCCTGTATTTGTGGAGAGATGCAAATGTAAGAGGAATTTGTTGGGGAAAGGTAAGAATTTGTTTGGTGTCAACAATGTGAAAAAGAGTTTGAGGACATTAAACATTGTTTTCTCAAGCTTTGTGTTTGGGCAGTTATGAACATGGAGATCAAACCATTTTGATGACGGATCCCAGTTCGTAAGGGATGGGTGCTGTTCTGTTTCAGAAATAAGGTGAACAAGTAAGGACCATTTTGTTTATTTCTTGTGGATTAAGACGGGCAGAGATTAATTATTCTGTCATAGAAAAAGAGGGCCTGACAGTGTTTTGGTTGGTAAGGAAGTTGAAAAACAAATTATGGGGACATAAATTTGAGATGAAGACAGATTACAAGCCCCTCAGGACTGTTTTCACAAAAAAAGGCATTGATTTTATCTCCATTAGAATTTGTAAATGGATTGTTGATTTTCAAGAGTTTAACTGTGAGTATCATATGTATGTGGAGCGAACAATTCAGTGGCTGATTTTTTTTTTAAAGATAATGCCAAACCCAGCCAGGTGATGGTTTGACATGTGATGAGTTTTTTAGTGGAGAGGTCTATGATGAATTAATTAAAGTATGTTTAGTCACAGTGGGCGTTATTCGGGAAGAAGAGTGTAAGAAGGAGCTCGTAGAGGATTAGACTTTGCTGAGAGTGATAAGCAAGAAGTCTGAAGGATGGGTTAAAGATAGTTGTGAGAAGGAAGTCAAATGGTTTTATGAATTCAGAGTTAAACTTGTTATCATTGATGGGTTGGTTATGAGGGGCATTAGGTTGGTACCACTGAGAGGGTTGAGGGAAAATTGATAGACTATGCCCATGAAAGTCATATTAGAATATCTAATACTAAGGAAAGAGTCACAGAAGGGTATTGGTGTCTGGGTATGGATTTGATGATTGAGAGAATTGTGAGAGATTGTTTAGAGTTCACTTGTAGTGAGAAGGTCTTGAAGTGCAACGCACAGTCCATGGTTGTTGAAGAAACTGCCTCAGGCCAGGGGATTACATTGCTTTTGACATATCAGGTCCCTTTAAGATGAAATCTCATTACAAATATGTCCTTGTGTGCATGGCTATGTATTCCCGTTGGACAGAGGTGAAGATTGGGAACTATGTGGAAACTTGTGACGTGATTTGTTTTCTGGAAGAATTATTTGATAGCAAGAACTTTCCTTCTACTTTGTTGTATGACAATAGTGTGAAATTCCCTTCTAAGATCATTGAGGAGTTTTTGTGTGGTAGGAGCATAAGGCATAAGAAAACTCCACTGTATCATCCTGAAGCCAATGGTATGTTTAAGCTCTTTAACAAGGCGTTGAAAGGATATGTACAGCATCCTTTGATGTGTGAAGCAGATTGAAAGTTGAGTTGAGGATGAAAGTGACCCCGCATTGTACTACAGGTATCAACCAAATTTTGTTATTTATAGAAGAACAGCTAAAAGTGCCATGTGTCCTGAGTGGGTGATGGAAAATAATGGAGAAGTGGATAGCAGGTTTGTAGACTTTGGTGAGTAGAAAGGAAAGGAGAAAGAAAAGATGGTGAGGAGGAAAGAGTATTCTGATGAATGTAAGGAGGAAAGGTGACTGATGTGTGAGTCAGGGATTGGCTGAAGATTAACAGCCAGATTTATGAAGCTTAATTGCGCTTGCAAAGGGCCAGATTCTGAGAATCTGGCCCTTTGCGAGCGCAATTTTTGCATTTGGGATTCATCATCCCAAATGCAAAAATCGGTAAATGCGATTTCGCTAAATTGCGAGGAATTACATTTAAGGAATCTCTATTTGAGATTCCTTAAATGCAATTCATTAACCATTTATAAATTGCGAATTCGCAATTTCGGGCCGCTATTTACCGCAAGGTCAAACCTCGTGGTACATAGCGAAAACCTAGAAAAATGCTTTTAAATGCATTTTTCTAAGTTGCATGTTGCACACACACATGTCTTTTGGACATGTGTGTGCGCAACATCAATGTAGATTACATTTCAGGGGTGCTACAGGGTGTCCTTTGGACACCCCTAGCACCCTTGAAATTGCATCCTTATTTGCGATTAGCAAATTGCTAATCGCAAATAAGGAATACTTCCCCATTCATTCCTATGGGCAAATAAGGAATGTGTAGGAATCGAATTTTATTTTGCGATTCCTACATGAATCCCGTTTTGCGAGTCTGTAATAGCGATTCCTTATGAATCGCTATTAAAGACTTGCAAAACGGGTCTTTGATGAATCTGGCAGCAAGTGTCCAAAGAAGTATGGGTTGAAAATGTCCAAGTATGATCAGCCACTCAGAATGGTTAAGGTGTTTAAAAAAGCAGTTAAGAAAGGTTATCATAGAATCTGGAGCCTGGGTAGGGTGGCTAAATATCACACTGAGTAACCTGAATTGGGTCTATGGTCTCCAACCTCCAAGAGTAAAAATGTGGAGAGGTCTGTATTGAACTGATGGCCTCCATTTCCCCAGATTGACCATGGGAAGAAGAGTCAATGTGTGAGAAAGAGGCCTTCCTATTTATGTGACTATTTCTCATCTTAATTGTTCAAGGTGTGTGTACCATGTCCTGGCTCAATGGTATGCAACCTGCCTTTTATGTATTTTGTTTCCTTTGTTATGGCTTTGTAAATATTGTATGTTGTATGAAGGCTTGCTAAGTAATACAGAATGTCTAGGAACAGTAGGGTTAGAAAGGATGAAACTGTTGGACGCTATTGATGGATGGGGGTCTATGTTATTTACCAGCTTATTGCATAAAATTAACTTATACGCTACAGTGCTGCAAGAGTTTCAATGACCTAAGCACCCAGTCCACTGCATTAATATTGGCCAATTTACTAGTTCTATGTGACTATTTAGAAAACACTCAGTGCACCTAAAATATTCAACATTTCCAGTCTATTTTCATTCTCATCCCTCAAAGGTAACTTATGTATATTAATGTTTAAGAATTCTTTGGGACAGGAAGATGAGCTGGCAATTAAGTATGGGTGAATTTTACGAATTCGCGGTACGCAAATATGCGTGAAAGCGTACTCGCCGTCGCAAAATAAGCGAACTTTCGTGAGATTGCAGATTATTTTATTTTTGCGAGTTCGCAGGATTTTTTTTCACCGCGGCTACCACGCAGTTACCCATGCGGTCGTATATGGGCGCGGCCATCTTGTTTTCACTGTTCGCGTTGCGTATTTCCGTTTCCGAGCGCTAGTTGCATGCTCGCGTTGTGCATTTCCTGTTCCGGGGCGCAATTGCATGTTCGCGTCCGTTTTTGTGTGCTCGTGGGGAAAAGATCGCGCAAACCTACCCACGTGGTGGCAATGGGCGCGGCCATCTTGTTTTTCCTTCATTGCTATGGTTCTGGGCATGCCTTTTCTATCATGCTTCAATCTTTGTAATCCTTTGTTTGAACTTTTTTAAATCTTTTTTACTCATTATCTATCTCTCTATGTACTATTTTTGTACATATATATTTTGTGTATTTTTCTACTTTTTGTTACTTTAATAACTACTTTTTTTAACTCTCTCTTTTCTTTTATTTACTTTTTTTCCCCTATTCTTTGCTATTTGTCCTTTCTTTAACCCAGGACCATGGCAAAGGGAGCCGGCAAGTCCAAGAGGAAGAGCCCCGCACCCCGCAGCCGGGTCTCCTTGGGGGCGTTTAAGGGGGGAGTCTGTAAGTCCCAGGAACATTTTCAGCACGGTGGAGGTGGCCGCACTGGTCTTCTTTGTGCAGTGCCACCTCCCCAAGACCGTCCTAGCAGACGGCAGGCCGGTACTGGAACGGCCTTCGGGAGCATCGCCAGCTATGGGGTAAGGTGTGCTGGGCCATGTATCGGGACTCAGGGGTTCGACGCACCTACAACCAGGTGACGCACCGGTGGTCCGACATACTGGACAGGGAACAAGACCTGCTCGACCTGCTTGGTGTCGAAATTCCTGGGCTTGGTGAGTACTAGTAGCTATTTAATAATGACTTTGTTTTCTTCTGCTCTGTGTTATATTGCAACTATATGTTTTTTCCGAAGAGCAAGAATGCTGCTGATTACATTGCAGGTAAATTATGTTTCAAAAGCTTCTGTGATTGCAGGTGCTCACCTGCTCAGTCAGTCATGTTTGTGTCTTTCTTTCATGTACATCAGCTCCTCCCAGGGGCAAGAAGACAGAGGTGGCGGTGGCGGCGCCGGCAGAGCAGGAAGCCAGGATCGGTCCGCCGAGGGCTCTTCTGCTGGCCCCAGTAAGTTTTCCTTTTAATATTAATAATTATACCTCCCTAACTTTTACAGCACTTATTTATTCCAAACGTTCATCATAATTCTATTTTTTCCTAAATCGTCTTTGATCTTCTTGTCGACTGTTTCTAAATTCTTATCCTGCCTCTACTATGACCCTCTGTGCTACTACTATTTATTATTATTAGTCTGTCTGTGTAGCTAGCTATGCTTGCACAGTTGGCAAAAGGTGTTAAACAAAACTTCTATTCAGCAATAGCTGTAGGCACTGAGTGCAGACCTCTGGGTTGTCCATAATGTCTATTGAAGTCTTCTTAATGTTTATGCTTTGACAATTCCCAACAATAAAATGTCAATGGCCACCAAGAATAAGATACTAGTTTACTTTTTGATTGGATAGGAGGACATACTACAACTGTTGCAGGGACTATTCTACACATACAGAACTATGGAAAAGATATAGGGCATTGGTGATAATAGACGCAGTTAGACTTTCCACATACCTCAGTTATAACAGAAGTTGAACCCCCAATCTTCTTACTAACTAGCTACTGTGTCAGAGTCATCATTTAGCTCCCGAATGCAGCGATGATCCCCAATGATTATACAACCCAGAACATAAGACTACGGAGTCAGAGTCACGACCTCTTAGAGTCACGGAATAATGCTTGCAAATTGCAATCCCCATTCGCTCACTCACTCATGACCAAAAATCACAGAGTCTATGTGAGTTTTAAAGCTTTATTAAAAGTAAAACAACTAGCTCTGTGTGTACTCTGTATATTAATTTTTAATTGTGCATTATATCAAAACATTTATTAAAATCAACTTCATAGAAGAGAAACAGTGAACTCATGAAAACTGAACAGTGGCTGATTTACACATTAATTGAGGGAGACCCCTCACCTGGTTGGAACTTAAAGTACTGGTGGTGATGATGATGAGTAACATATTGCTCTTGTTCATAGTAGGGAATCTTCTGTCTCTTATGAGAAAAAAGGTGTGCGTTAAAAAGCAAGCATTCATCAGTTGTGCCAAAAAGTGTAGCATGTTATGGCTAAGCATAAATAAAAATCCCCTCCCCTTCCGAAAGGGGAATTTTTAGTTTAGACTAGAGAGTCACAAATAATTAAATTTCTTTATGTAGTAAAAAAACATTAATTCCTAGACAAAATAGGGAGTGATGTATATATCATTTAAAATATGAAATGTTTTTTCTAGGCGGAACACCATCGGCACAGACAAACACCAGTGCCAGGGCCAGCGCGGAGGTGGTCACTCCAGGGGTGGATGCAATGCCACCAGTGGCCGCAGGAACTGCTGTGGGGGATGCCTCGGTAGTGGCGGGCAGTGGTAAGCTATTATGGGCCCGATGTAGGAGCCTTAATACCGGTCGGAAACGGCCGATTTCGGCCGTTTCCGACCGGTAAATGGCCATTTGGTATGTAGGTGCCCGTTTCCAAGGGCATATGTAGGGAACTGCACATTTACCGAATCGGTAAAATTACCTAATCGGTAAAATACCGATTCGGTAATTCTACCGATTCGGTAAATTCCTAATGTAGGTGGGACTCTTCTTAGTCCCACAGGTGTTACCGAATCGGTATTTTACCATGAAATACAACTTCATGGTAAAATACCGATTCCGGTGTGCATGCACATGTGTGCATGCACACCTATGCCATGTGGCAGGCAGACCTGCCCCTAGGGCATGTATGCCTGCCACATGGCACCCAAGCCTGTATTGGGGGTGCTAGGGGGTGTCAAAGTGACACCCTATGCACCCTTGCAGAAATCGGTAATTACCGAATCGGTAAATACCGATTCGGTAATGCCCTTTGATTCCTATGGGCTTCAAGGCCCATAGGAATCAATGGGGGATACCGATTCGGTATTTACAGAATCGGTAAATACCGACTCTTACAGATTCGGTATTTACCGATTCTGAAATACCCACATCTCCCCCCCTCCAATTTACCACTTCTCAAATACCGAATCGGTATGATTCGGTATTTAATAAGTGGTAAATTGGAGTTTACCTACATCGGGCCCTTGATTCCTTACTTATTGAGATTGCAGAGTAGGCTCGCTGCAGGGGTGTATGTTGTACAGTACAAGTACACTTTACTATTAAGAAGACTTACAAATTAAGAACTAAGTTTTTGTCAACCAGGTAGAAGACAGTCGCCCTTGACTTCGCATTAGCAATAGCATTAGCGGCGGGAGTTGACGAGTAACCAATGGCCTCCTCTAAATTTGACTTCAACTCAGCTGTGAAAGTTTTATTGAGAAGCCAAGTCAGATCAGAGATGAACTTGATGGATGGGATGAACGAAATGGGAAAGAAGGGTGAAAGAAAAGAGGAAGGACGAGCGATTTAAATTAATGACTGGCAAAGAATGATACATGTTTTTGAATGCAGGCAGAGGTGGCTGGTAGGAATCTTATGCATGGCCTGTTGAAGCAAGGATGGGTGGAAGTAGAAAGAAAGGAGGACAGCCTGGGTGGGTGAAACAGAAACTGTATGTGTGCGCAATATATCCTTTGGGTCAAATTCAAATGAAAGTCAAGCACGGATGCATGAGTGGCGGTTTACAAAAGAAAATAAAAAGGGTGTTTTTTGGTGAGAAAAAGTAAGGTTTGTCCAGTTGAGACAATAAGATGAATGATTGACATTTAATTTGAATGGATGGATGCCTGGATGGTATCTTCCTCATAGATAGCATAGGTGTATGTAGAGTAGACAGAGTAGACGGTCACTGGATAAAGAGTGTTAGTTTGAAGAGCATGTAACACCGCACGTCCGTGCCAGAGTAGCAAAGCCGAGGAAAATAGCAGCTGTAATTTTTCAGAATACTCCCTTGACTAACAGTAGTTTGCAAGCACAGCATATATTGTGTATCTATATTGTATAGTTCACATTATCAAGTCAAGTCACAAGTGCCTTCCTCCGGCAATTACGGGGACCACTCACTACCTATATTAATAATTATTTTTCAACTCTGTCATTCATGTGTGGCTTGTCAGTGTTCACTCAATCAATAAAAACAAAGCACCTAAAGTCATCCCTTATATAAGCAAATATCATGTGAAGGGATAGATGATCATATTATCTTCTTCATTTTCCTTTTGTAGTAGTCAGGGGCAGGGCAGGGTGAAAGTTAATTTAGTTGAGCAGTAGCCATTGTAACAGAGTATGGCCAGTGCCACCCGTAATAGAAAAGTAAAAGCTTCCCCACCTGCATGTACTGGTAACAGTAACGCGAGTCTGCGTCATCATGGCTTGCGTCTGTTTTTCTTGGGTGCAAGCTGACTGCGCTGGCATTATGTCGGCTTCCACAAGTTTACGTACTAATTTCGCTAAACAAGAGAAGAAGAAGACTGGTATACTGTCTGAGTCTAACGTAGTGAGTCCATAGTGCTTGTAGAATTCCTTAAACTCCCACTAATGTTAGAGCAGAGGCCGAAGAAGTGGGAGGTTAGATAGATACATGCCACAAATGTAATGTACTGTGCTTGCAAGTTGCTAGTGCTACTGTGACACAACTTTCTGTTGAAATATTTTGTGTTAATCTTAAAGAGTATTGGTTACAGTATTATTTTCTTTCTTCATATAGATTCTCCTTCTAAACTATCAAGGAAGGAGTTGGCTATCCGGGCCAGGCGATGGAAGCTGGAGGCAATTGTTGCCGAATATCGGTGGCTGGTGGCTCAGGAGGAGGAGGATGACTCTCAGCCAACAACAGCTGCATCCTTCTCCACTGCCCCTGGGTCATACAGCCAGCACAATCCTCCAGCAGTACAGCGATGTGGTCCGGCAGCCACCCGCCGCCGCCGAGCAGCGAAAGCAACAGCTGCCCCCACAGTACCTGCAAGGCGTGTGTGCAGGTACTGTGGAGGTGGAGAGACAGATAGTCCTGCTCAAGGCCCTCCGGAGAGAGCTGCCTGACCACCTGGCCACAGGACACCACCGGCCAAAGTAGAGACTGTCCCTTGCCCCTTTTTTAAAGACTTTTGAGGGGGGGAATTGGGCGTTGGGGTTTTGGAAGTTTTGGTGACATTTCATGGACATTGGTTGGGTTTAGGGAGGGGGGTGGGTCGGGTCTTGTGGGATCGTTTATTTTTGTTAGGGTTGAAATAATTATTTATTTTCCACTTAAACATAGCATACGCGTTTTTACTGTTTTCTGGAGGAGGCAGGGGGGGGGATAACTGTAAGTTTGTTTTCCTGAAACACAACTGGCTGGTTGATTCAAATTGTCTAAGTAATCACCCAAATTTGTAAAAAAGTGCCACTGACAGAGTTAGTGAATTCAGTTGTCCTACTACTTTACTAGTACTACCGTCAGTCTCTCCTCTCCTCCTACTCCATTATTCTTCCTCCCTCAAAATGCTTATCTTACCTGTGATTCGTGTTTGAGAATAGGGCTAGGCACAGGGCTGGCTGCATGGCAGTGGCAACTAAGGTTGGCTATGGAATCCTGGATGGATGAAATGGCATCGTTGTGGTGGTAGTAGTAGTGGTACACACAGGCAGTAGCAGCATATGAAAAAAAAGGAAATGAGACATTGAGTGGCCTGAGAGGAGCATTAGAACAGTACGATAGTACAGTACACAAGAACAGTGCCATAAATTGTACCCTAACCAATGCTAAAATATTCAATCAAAAGTTAACTACTAGTTGCGTGGATTATGGCTACTACAAGAACTAGTACTGAAGGACACAGCAGCATAAGCTTTCGTCACGTGTAGGAGGATGTTGTTAATGATGAATCCACTCGATGGCGGACATGAACTTCTGAATTGATTTTCAAATACTCATGGGTGTGTGTCAAGCAGAATAAGAATATATCCTCGGATTCCTTGACCTGCCTTGAAATTGATTTTCTGTTGCTTTTGACCTTGTCCACCCCAGCAAGCGTGTGGAATTATTGGTGTCATTTAATCACACCTCAATGAAAACCACACAGCCCGGGGGAAGAGGGTTAGGGTTTGAAAAATGGATGGGAATGGGGTTTTTTGGGAAAGAATTTTTGAAGAGAGAAAAAAAAACACAGCATGGACAAACAACAAAAGAAGAAAAACAAATCTTTGGTTACGAAGATATCCATAAATCTTTTAAGGGACATAAAGGAAGTGCATGCATGAAGTTGTTTGCTTAATGGATGGTTAGGTTACTGAAAAGTAGTACTTACTACAACTTACTAACTAGTACTAAACAATTAGACAGTACAGGGCTGCAGTAATTATGCAATTTCACTTGCCTATCTGCCCTCAGAGAGAATAAACACTTAGTAGTACATTACATTAGTTTTAAAAATAGCAAAGACACTTATCAAATAGCTGTAGGGATAAATTTGAAGCAGAGAGCAAACGCATAGAGTCGCACTCATAGAAGTTCACAACAATAACATTATTTAAAAGATAAGGACAAGTGAAGTGGATACTGTAACTGTATGTTGTAGTTGTCCTGGTCAAATTGGGAAGTTGCATGCATCCAGCCATTCCTCTTATTTGCGGTACTCCCCCATTCCATCGGACGCTTCGTCGATCAATCTTGGTGACCACACTGTCCACTGCCTGCCTGGCGGATGTGGAATTGCGGATTGCTATGGTAAGCCTGAGTTAATGTTTTTCCCATCGCACAGGGTAAGTGCCGGCCTGTAATTGTCGATGGAAAAACAGTGAGGGATATTAAAACACCCCAGAGGAAAAATATAAGGTACGGTGTGTAGTGCAAAAATAACACTTTCACTTTCAGAGGTGACAGTATTACATACATGCATAATTTCTCAAGTGCCTACACTGAGTCTCTGTTTCCAGGATAATAATTAGCACACAGCAGGCCAGGGCCATGCAGACGGTCAAGGCAGGCACCACTGAGTGAACCAACCTCCATGTAGCATACCTCTTTGACACAGACAGACAAAGCAGATCTAATTTTATACAGCAAGCCACATAGCCGCAATTTTACATGAACCGCTGTCTGGACTCTGGCATAACACTACACTGGCTTGACCACTCCATACCACGTCTAGACAGACACGTAGTTCTGCTGTGGTTGTTGTTGACTTGTTTACCTGTTTGCCACTCACAAAATGGCCATAAGCCACCCCACAACAAGTTCTCCCTCACTACTGCATGCCACCACTCATTTGGAACCACGGTTACTGCATGGTGGCATTCATGTTTAGCTACCCTCATGCAGAAAGGCTAGCCTCGGAAGACCTAGGACAGTAGTGAAAGATATCTTACCAAGTCCAACAAGACCAAATAGTGGCCTTATTGGTAGGATCCCATCTTTGAGATTAACTAATTCCTTTAATGGATATCATTTAAATTAACTTGGTGCTCACAAACCTCTCCACTACCAATGCTGATGCTTTAATGCTCTATGCTCAAACACCTATATTTCTGATCACAATAAAACGACATGGCTATTCAAGGTTATTGTACGGTAGCTTTCTGTAAAAGAGAATAGATGCCTTAAGTTCTTGGTTTTGAATCTGACCAGGGGAGTTGGTAGCCAGCAAACAGAACCATAATTCTAAAGGGGCTTTCTCTGTCTCCACTAGTGTGGGATCCTAGATACTGGGTAGAGAGAAATTCGGAAACAAAGATTGGTGGCTTCTGCACTTATGCTAGTCAAACAGACAGAGTTGATGCATTCTATTGGTCCAGCACTGTGAATACCGGAGGCACTTAATGGTTTTTGTGTAATCCTCCCAGACTGACCAAGCCACGGTTTTGCCCTTTTGTGTATGCAAAAAGGTGGTGTGGGGCTAGGGATTCCCTGTCAGGGGAGACCAAAGAAAAATTACAAAAGCGAGAGAGGCTTCCTCACTCTGCCAAGTCTGAACCTGATAGGTACAATACGCATGAGGAAGAAAGGATCAGGAAGGAGATATGGTTGTCCCTGCTCCACTCAGTGACCCTCTACCTTCTATTCTCCACACATGATCAATAGAACAGTGCTTTATAGATGGGGAAAGACCATCTAGCCAAGCTATGGTCCCTCACTAACCCAACAAAATACCATCAGTCCTTTAACCCTTGCACCGCAAGTCATCCTCACTATGGTATGGCCATGCACCAAGCAAAAGGATTATTAAAAACAAATATGTGCTCTAAGTCATGAAACAAATGCACTTGTATTTCTGTACATAAGTGTCTCCATTGTGTCATATGCTTGGAGAATAAGTTCTAATTTACTTTTTGAAGTTAATCTAATACGCAGCAAGTGTATCTATAATCTAAGATAAAAGCAACAAACTAAAAATTTGTAAATGGAGAACATTTTATATTTAAAAACGTAACCAAGACCTCTGCATCTTCAGAAAACCTCTTAACACATTCTGCTGCAAGGTTGTATAGTTGCTTAAAACATGTCCTAGGCAAGATGGTGGCTGCGTGAGCTATGCATTGTTGCTCTCTGGCCGTTCCGGTTGCTGAATGCTGTTGGGGGAGCTAATACCATGCTATTTCTGACCTTTGTGCCCCGTATTGAGAGTACCTGTCCTCCGCTGATCCTCACATCCTTGGACGGCTCTGGTGCCCAAAATTCAGAATCCGATTCGACGTGCTCCACTCGACGGAACTCTGTGAAGCAGAGTAAGCGGGGCGATTTGCCGTCTCGGTCTAGGTGTGCTGTGTAGGCGGTGTGAGCCACTGAGAGGAGCCCCTGGCTCCGCGAGCAATCTGCGGTCTCGGGCTTGGTTTCTGGTGTGTGCTATACGGAGAAAACTCGCTGGGGAAGCACGCTTGATTTTCTGTGCTTTCTGTGCCTCATACGGATTTCTACAGCCCTTGGTGTGATTTTTGAATCCCTGGATGATTCTGGTGCCCGGTCTCTGTGGAATTTGGCACCGCTCGACGGAATTCCGGCTCCGGCTCTGGACTCTGCAAAGTCGAGCAATTTGTCTTCTGGGTCCTGGCGTGTGGCGCAGGTGGTGTAAGCCACTGGGGGAGCACGCCAGCTGGATGGAGATGCCACCTCATGGAGTGGCCCCTAAAGATGGGACATTAAGCATTAAGGTGAACGCTGCTGCTAAAAAAACATTGATGGCGAAAGATGCTGAAACGGCCCCCACATCTGAGCAGGGGGGTTAGAGAAGGCAAGGAAACGCGGGGAGAGAAGCTGAACTGATACAGGGCAAGCCCAACATGATGGGGGGGCGAGGAAATAAACACCAACAATCCCTGGAATATTTGCTGGTAAGGCCGTAATTGTGAAACCAGATAACAGGTTCAATTAGTCCAAACAGTCCATCCGACACTTGACAGAACCCCAATACAGCTGGGAAGTACGGGCTCTGTCTCTGCCACAGCCTTGTCTGCTGCATCACCTGTTATGGATATCACCACTGCTGACCCTAGGAATGGGGCCACTGTTCTTAGTAAAACCAGCAACACTATACTTGGGACTGACATGGGTGACAATGTGTTTACAATCCCAGAGACTGCAGACTCTCATAATGTCACGTCATCTGCACCACTAGCCCTGGTACAGGTGGAGGAGGGCCAGGGTGATGACTGTAACTTGTATAACACGCTTTGTGAACAATAAGAAGCAGTGGATAAAGTTCAGGGAACCCCCGATGGTGAGAATTTTTTCCATGGCGGAGGAGTCGGATTCTGTGATTGGCAGTGATTTGGATAATACAGACATAGATGCCTCTGCTGATGATAGCGACACTGATGGTGCACCTACAACTGCTGATACGTTTAAAAAAGCTTCAAGGGGGGGAAAACACATTGGGCCCGATTCACAGAATTAACTTAAGACTAAACCCTAAACTTACTACTATTTGGTATTCACAGAATGCACTTACTACTTTCGGGATTCACAGAGTGAACTTACTGCTTTCGGGATTCACAGAATGAACTTACTACTTTCGGTATTCACAGAATAGATTTAAGACTACTAACTTTATGTCCACACTCGATTCCGGCCCGGAGGCAGAGCTTGCGGCCCAGAGGTGGAGATTTCAGCCATGGCTAAATCCCCACCTCCGAGCCGGAAGCTCCGCCTCCAAGCTGCAAGCTCCGCCTATGGGCGTAAGCTCCGCCTCCAGGCCGCAAGCTCCGTCCCCACGGCGGAAGCTCCGCCGCCGCCTGCGGACGTAAAGTTAGTAGTCTTAAATCTATTCTGTGAAAACCGAAAGTAGTAAATTCATTCTGTGAATCCCGAAAGTAGTACTTTCACTCCGTGAATCCCGAAAGTAGTAAGTGCATTCTAAGAATACCAAATAGTAGTAAGTTTAGGATTTAGTCTTAAATTCATTCTGTGAATCAGGCCCATCGACTCTAGACAAGATAGTGCCAATTCGGGCCCCAATGCCCAACTCCAGTGGGATTACTTTACTACTAATCCAGGGAGTGAGGGGGGAAGGGAAGCACAGGACATGGATTCCAGGAGGTAAATCTATGTACTTCAGGAACCAAGAACGAACAGGTTTCCTCAATGTCCCTAATTTATGCAACCCTCAAGGCAATGCAAGCTGAGGCTCGCCAGGAACATAAAAGGGCACAACTGGCTATGAAGAAGATACAGGGGGCTATCCGTAAGACCACGAAAGCCTGTACAGAAGTTATGGCAGGGACGACTGCTCTGGAAGAGCGGGTAGTCGGCTTAGCGTCTGGGCTGGAAATCACTGAGCAAAAAACTTCTGCCAATGATGCTAGAATGATGGACATTATGTGGAAGTTGAAGGAGTCTAAAAACAGCCAACTAAGAAATAATCTACGTCTTTTGGGCATTGAGGAGAAAGCGGAAGGTGGAGATATATGGGGCTTCGTGCTTCAGATTTTCAAATCTGCCTTCCCAGAGCTCTCACATTGGAACTGGGACATGGAAACCCAGCGCGTCCACAGATTTCCACTAATGGTAAAGAATAATCCTGGTCCGGATACAAAACCACAAGCAATCTTGATATTTTTGGGAATTTTTTACTGCGGCAAGCAATATTTGAAAAGGCCCGGCCAGACTCTAAAAAGGTAGCCTAAGGAAATACATTTTTCGTAGGACCAGACTTTTGTCATACAACTGTTGAAAGAAGATGGCGTCTTAGGCAGCTTTTCTCCCCTTTTCAGAAACTCAATTGTGAAGTCTATTTGATGAACCCCGCTCAGCTGAAAGTTATATATCAGGGGCGTGGGTTAGGGTTTTTACCTCTGAGTTCCAGGCGGGGGGATTACCTGAAGGAGATAGCTGGGGACTAGAGGATCTATTGCGGTGTATGAAATAATTCTGGCCTGATTGGTTTTGCTTGCTGGTGAATTCTCCTCTCTTCACTCTTAATGTCCAAATTTCATAATTGTCTTAAATGGGGGGAAGGGGTAGAGGGCAGAGGGTAGAGGGTTAGGCTATTCATCGAAGGAAATGGGGCATAATGGGGTCAAATGGACGAGACTGGTGAATAGGTTACTGATTGTCAATATGGAGGACAAGAGGGTGGAGGGCAGGGCTTGGCTACCCTTTTTTGTTTTTTCTTTTAGGTCAGGGAGCAACAGTGGGGCGCATCAACGCAGGAGGCATTGCAAGGGTCTGAGGACCTTTTTTGCCTTAGTTATGGGTGTGGGATGGGATGAAAGGGGGGGAGGTGGATCCTCATTCAAGGGAAGTCAAAAAGAATCTTTTTGGGGTGCTTAGAAATGCTGGCTGTTGTTTGTTTTTTGGGTATCGGTTTTTGGTGTACTTATTATAAGCTATGGGATGTGTTAGGATAGCCACTATTAATATTTATGGATTAAATGACTCTGGGAAACACCGAAGGATTAAAGAAGATGTCCGAATCCTAAAGGCGATTATTATCTGCTTTCAGGGGACCCACATCGAAGTTAGTAGAAATAAGATTATCGAGTTGGATGGGTATCAGTTGATTTTATGGTCCAAACAGGAGGTAAAGACAAAGGGTGTGGCAATCTTTGCCTGTCGGGGCTTGACAAATTTTTCACGTTCCTCTTCTGATAAATACTGCCGATGGGCTATCACGCAGTGCTCAATTGATAATAACTCGGTCACACTGTGTTCTGTTTATGGCCCAGTACTAGATGACCCTGAGTTGTTCAATTGGCTGAGAATAGAACTGGTGACATGGCCCGCGCCTGTTATACTCTGTGAGGATTTTAATATCAATATTGACTGTGTAATTTCTAATCATCCTGAAATAAAATATTTAGGTTGGAAGCCGAAAGTATTTAGGTCCCTCACTCAGTTAAATGAGCTGCACGGGCTGGTGGATGTCTGGGAATTAACTCAGGGCCAAGACCCTGGTTTTACCTATTATTCTGCACCGCACCAATCTCATTCAAGATTAGATTATTTTTTTATTTCTCAAAGTCTGAGGCAGAGCAGTAAAATCTTCAAGTTCCCTAGGGTTATGTCTGACCACAACCCTCTGGTACTGGAACTGAATATTAAACATCAAAAATGTGGGTCTGGCTGGACCTTTAACCGGGTATTGTTGAGTGATAATTTGTACTTAGAACATATGGCTATGTGGATCACTACATTTTTTAACGAGAACTTGGGCAGCACTAATATTCAGAATGTCTGGGATACTTTGAAGGCTGGTATTAGGGGAGAGACCACACAGTTTGGGTGGGAGGCACAGAAGAAAGAGAAAACAAGTTAATAGAGCTGTACGATGTACTGACGAAAGCTGAGTTAAATTTGGTCAAGACCATATCAGAAGGTCGGGACATTGAAATGGCTCAAACTGGGATTATAGTAGCGAGATTCGCTATAACCGAGATCTCTTTTACTAAGGCAGCGGGAAGATATCTTGCTTGGCAGACAAAACTTTACGAGAATAACGAAAGGGTAGGGCATCTACTAGCAGTGCGAGTGAGGGAAAAAGGAATCAGAAACACAGATTATGGGAATCAATGATCCCGATATTGGTTTAATGACTGAACCCAGTGCAATCCGGGCTGCTTTTCAGAAATGTTAACAAAAGCTTTATTCTGTAGACGTCAGAGACGAATCCGGTTACAGGGTGAAATCACTAGATATCTTGAAGTGGTTAAGTCAGATCTTCTTACATCTGAAGAATGTGAAAGGCTGGATGCGCCGATTAACATAGGAGAAATTGTCGATGCTTTGGATTCGGTACCATCTGGAAAAGCAGTTGGGCTGGATTATCAACCTGGTGAATTCTATAAAAGCTTCTGAATCCAGTTGGCACCAATCATGTTGGAAATGTTTCATTTTATACAAAGTGAGGAATCCCCCCAGTATCGTGGAGGTATGCAAAGATTGTTATATTTTTAAAGAAAGGGTAGTCGGCTACGAATCTTGGGGCCTATCGTCCCATTACATTGATAAACAATCACGTTAAGATTTACTCCAAGATTTTGGCAAATAGACTATCGGGTGTAATTAAGAATATGGTTTCTCCTCAGCAACATGGCTTTGTCCCCGGTAGGGGAAACTATAGACCATATGCGTAGGACAATCACATTATTTGATTATACCAAGGTGGCAGGAGACCCTATGGCCTTAATTTTATTATATGTTGAGAAGGCATTCAATAGGGTCTCCTGGCCTTTTTTATGGGCAGTCATGAAACATTATGGGATCTCTGAAGGTTTTTTAAAAGCAGTCCAGAGTATGTATAAGGATCCAATAGCCAAAATTGCACATATGGGAATACAGTCAAAAGTGATCATAATAAAGCGAGGCACTAGACAAGGGTGCCCTTGCTCTCCCTTGTTATTTGTGGTTTATATTGACCCTTTAATAAGATTGATTCAGGAGAACCAGATAATCCAGCCAATTTCTGCCCAAGGGGGAGATGTGAAAATTTTAGGATATGCAGATGACCTATCAATCATTACTCCTGTACCGCAACAGGCTTTAAAGGAAATAAATCGCGCAACTTCACAATTTGGTATGGTTTCCAGCTATCATTTGAATGATAGCAAGACCCAAATAGTAATCAATGATAAGGTTATACTTACGGATCAGCGTGTTGTGCCTAATGCTAGGTATCTAGGTGTAGAGATAAGCTCTAATCCGGAAACTATTGTAAAGTTGAACCTTTGACCATTATTACGTAGTTATTTGACATTAATCAGAAGATGTAATGTCATTAAAATGATTTTCCTTCCGAAAATCATATATTTTTTAGAGCTATCCCACTGGAATTCAGTAAGATGTGGTTCCAGAAGTTTGACAGGCAGTGTTGTGGTTTTTATGGGCAGGGCAGCGCCCAAGACGGGCACTAAGATACATGATGCTGCCAAGAGATCGGGGAGGCTGGTCTGCCCCTAATTTTCAAATATATTACTGGGCGATCACGTTGAAGTATATGGGAGAGCTGGTGAATGGAGGTAACCCAGGTGGTTTTGAAACATCAATATACCAACTAATTTGTGGGGAAGAAGCAAGGGGTCTCCTAATGCGGCAGATAGATTTTGCATATTATAAGAGGGTTAAATTTAAGGTTTTGCTTGACGCGTACAAAGTTTGGATCGCAGTTAGGAAAAGATGTGAGATAGGGCGGCTCCATTTGTACTCTCCCTTAGTTAATAACCCCTTACTGCCTGGAATTTTTTGTGATGTTTATTTTAGAAGATGGTCAGAGAGGGGCATTAATTATATAGGGGACCATATATCCGGTACCAAATTGCTTTCTTTTGATGCTATTAAAGAAAAATTTGGCATCGAGAATAGAGATTTTTTTAAGTATTTACAAATACCGGATTTTTTGGCTAAAAGGTGCTTCAATCGGGATTGAATCCAGTTATTAGATCTGATTAAGAATAACCATCCATCTACATCTGCTGTATGTATATAAGCTAATCAATGAAAGAATGGGAGACGATCTGGCTAGGCATTTTGATAGATGGCAAATAAGTGTTCAAGCGGGACAGGGGGAGAGTGAGGACTCCCTGATGCTCAATCAAACATCATGTATATCAGCTAATGTGCAGGTACAATGTTTTAAAACCTGGTGCAATCTTTATGTAACTCCGGCACGTATTCTCCGCTGGGGGGGCACTTCAGGGACACACTGTGCACGGTGTGGGCTGGTGGGTATATGTTTGCTACTTGCCCCATTCTTTTTGAAGTATCGTTTAAAATTGAGCGACGATTACAATCTATTGTGGGTTATTCAGTATCCTTGACCCCCCAGGGTATAATGTTGGGGATATCTAATCAAGCCACAGTAGAAAGCGATAGGAAATTTGTCTTTATCGCAATGGCTTTATTTCGTTTGTGTGTGGCTACGTTATGGCTCGATCCAGACTCCCCTTCAGAACATGTTTGGTTTAGTAAATTGCTATCTACTTACAAATGGGAGATCTCTGTGTATAGAAGAAGAGGGAGGCGGGCAAGGGAAAAAGGTGAAAGATTGTGGCTGTCTCTAACTAACTGGCAAAGCAAGGATTAGCATCTAACCCGAGCGTATGATTGGGTATTTCTTCTTTTTCTTTCTTCTATTTTTTCCCGCATTATTCTTATGGTATTTAATTTCCTTGTATAAAATTCCATTAGAAGGTTGGATCCATTAGGGTGGGGGGTGGGAGGGGATAAAGCATAAAAATGGGACATCAGACACAGCTGTCCGTATATTGTATTTGTCGTGTTGTTTATATTTCTTTTGTGTTTTGATGTCCCAATAAACATTTTTTTTTTAAAAGGGTGTATAGTTGCACTGGTCTGCTTTCATTACTCATCCATATTGAAGGAGGTTGTAAGTCTTTTCTACTGTAGTTAGGGCACCAGTCGCAGGTACATGAGGGATGACGGTGACTACAGTTGTATGATGGAACCCCACATTCATTCACCATGCATGTCTCTACACTGCAGTCAGTACCCTGACTGCAATGTTACCGCAAGTTCCTTCACCACCCAAAGCATTACAATGGCTCACCTTAGGTGGTCGTTTGACTTTAAAATAGTATAAATTACTATTTCAGCTCCACTCAGCGTATCCGTAAGGAAGGTGTTCAACTTAAAATCCAACTCCAGTCCAACAACACATCCCTTAAAGCTAGATGTTGTGAAGACTTTCATGGTAAAGGAATGCGTTACATTGTCACAGTGGGGGAACTGTGTAAAGGCAAATTGTGGTATTGACTGCACTGTAAAGGATGTTTCCCGTGTCTACCCACTCTCTTCACAGGGCAGATTCTGTCTACCCTACCAAGAAGTTGGCTGCAACAAAAATATGCTGAACTCGTCCCAGTGTCAGTTTCAGACACTGGGATACATTCAGGAGCATCCACGTGTTGCCTGCTTTCATTCCAAGCAGCAACGTGCAGGTGGAAAAGGAGCTTTGTTATTACAAATTCCATTTGGGCCCGAAACAATGCTAGAAGTTAAGGGGACATCAGGTCTCGATTTGTTGGAGTATCCTGGCTGAGAGCTCTCTAGAGTCTCACACCTAAATGCAAATGCAATGAAGGCCAAGCAAAGGCGCACAACTTGTTATTACTTCAGAACACTTGAGAGACATGCTTTTGACTTTTTCAGTCACTGTATATAAGGGATATGCATGCACTATAAGGATGTCAGATGTGCTGGTTAGTCACAGAATTTACACAAATAACAATTTAAATACCACTCTTTTGCTTTATTTCTTTTATAGTGATACGCATTCAGATGAAGAGTGACAGAGAGATGTACAGGATGTGGTATTTAAGACAGTGCGAGTTGCACGGTTTAGTAATCACATGTCTTTCATAGCTCGCTGTGCTATATTAGAAGGATTCAACTTTAAGAACTGCAAGTAACAATAAATATCTCAGTGTTAAAAGCAGTAACCTACTTACTTTGCGCCATAAATTAAAACTCTATAATTTAAAAAGTCTATAGTTTACGTATTACATGATGTGTTTTGCAGGAAACATATTAACCCGCTATGCTACTTTGATTCTAAACTGAGCCTAGAGAACACAGAGGGGCATATTATGAAGCCTGGGCGATAAAATTATCGCCGCTTTATCGGCAGGAAACTGCCGATAAAGTGGCGATAATGGGCTTGATAATATGCTCTATGGAATTCCAATCGAAGCTCATGTTAGATGTCCTTCACTTTCAGCGACGGCTCGTGGAGGGAGTTACGGTGGGGCAGGAGGGTGGGGAGGGGGAGGGGCAGGGTGGAGGTTGCTAAAAACCGGCATATGGATAATTGCAGGTAAGTAAACAATTTAATTATTAAAACGAATTTCGTAGCTCGCACTGCATTGCATTTTGCGATGCAAGGCGCACTACGAAATTCGTTTTATTAATTAAATTGTTTACTTACCTGCAATTATCCATATGCCGGTTTTTAGCAACCTCCACCCTGCCCCTCCCCCTCCCCACCCTCCTGCCCCACCGTAACTCCCTCCACGAGCCGTCGCTGTTCACTTTTAACATTAGCTTCGACTGGAATTCCAAGGGGCATATTATCAAGCCTATTATCGCCACTTTACTTTATCAGCAGTTTCCTGCTGATAAAGCGGCGATAATTTTATCGCCCAGGCTTGATAATATGCCCCAGAGATCTTTCCAGCAAATGTGTTAACCTCCAAAATTATCTATTCATTATTATTTTTTCCAGAGATATTCTGGGCAAATAAAGATCTCTATAGCAGGTGCCTTAACCCCATCAGATGTTTTAAAATGCAGACTTTTCTAACAATTTAGAAGTATAGATTTGATGCCATGTTTCTTCTTGTTGCCAATTTCTTCGTAGCAGAGTTTAAAAAAAATAAATGTACAAGTTGAGATCCAGATTTTGCATTGGGGTTGCATTACGTTTTTGGCACAGTACTGACGTATATCTCATTTATTAAATCTCATAATATGATCAAATGTATTCACGATAGACATGCTAAACGTGTGTGAGGTCTTAAGTTCTGATGTCACTTCTTGTGATGTCAATTCCTGTGAGGTCATGGGTTGTGATGTCACATCCTGCAAAGCCACATGTGATGTTGTGCTGGGATGACACACACTGTGATGTCACGTGCCATGATGTCACTTGCATACTGCCTAACTTGGTTAGTCTCTCCACTTCTTTTTTAGGACTTGTGCCCTGCTATAGTAGATTGTTCTTCTGTAAATGCACTGTTCATATATATGGAATGTGATTATGTGGTGCGGTACATACATTATTCAATTGAAATATTTGCTTTCTTAGTCAATAACAATGTGTAAGGTGTGATTTATTGGTGCGGATCTAAGCTCAAGATTGTTTATGGACCATTAGTAGAAGTGGGGTTTACTTTGCACTAGTAAATAACACACAGGTGTGTACTTCAAAGGTTTCCAACAGTAGTCCGACGGTAATGAACCCGCTCCCAGTCTCGGGCTACTTCAGAGAGAACTTCAACCATCCCTTGCTGCTTTCTTGCTTTAAATGTGTGTGGAAATAGAAGAGATGCGCTCTTCATCTGTTATCATAAAATGCAAATGTCTTCCACACTGAATAGTGATGGGCGACTTGGCGCGTGCTCTTCCCCGCTGAAAGGTGTTCCTTCTCTTGTGTGGTGGGGAACAATGGCCTGGCTAGCACGGAAGAGTGTTACACATATATGCAGTCAATGCATCTGGCTCCGGCTTTACTAATGTAGGCATTTGTAGCTCTTATAGAGGAAAACTCAGCTGGCCTCATAATCAGATGAAGAGAAGATATAAAACGGTTTATTTTACGCAGATAGCACTGGTCCAACATGTCCCGCTGCTCTCCATCTTCGGCCGTTGAAGCCAGAGCCACAGGCCCCAGCCCTACTTCCTGTAGGGTTTCATATTGTGCGGCAAAATGAAGACACGCGTTAATATGGCCTAATCTGCCCTTTCTGTCCGTTTCTTCGCGAAGCTTCCGGGGCCAGTGGCTCCCAGGCTCCGCGACTATCTCTGCCTCTATGTGCTGAAAGATTTGACGTGGAAACGGTGTGACAGGCTTGGCTTCTCCGCGTGCAGCTGGCCCGGCGGATTCCGGGAGCCGGGGCCTGCTGTAGCGGGATGCTCCGGAGCGGGCTTTGCCTGTCACTTTCCCACCCGCCTCGGAGAGCTCAGCCCGGCCCCTGAATCTTCTTAATGAGAGGAGGGGGACAATGCGGCATTGTGGCCGCTATTCAGACCCTGTGCGAAGAACAATCTCTGTTTACCCAAGCATTTGTACAACCCAAACCCTGTCGATAATTACTGCCGGAGCCTCTGATTAACTCTGCTGTCCGCCTCCTACAAAGACCTATTGAAAGAAAGCCTCACTATCTCCCACAGACCCGCCACAGACGTGAACGCAGAACGTTGCGCAGGCCTCGTTTTTTGGCTGAAAGAGGACAGTACTTGACCTGCTCAGCACATCACTCATTAAGGGCATTCTGTACAGTAGCATATCCCTGTGTTATTGTGCTGCTGGTAAAACCTAAGTAAATCCACAAGAAATAAATATAGTCAGTTCTTTTTCCCCCGCTACTTCTCGCCATATGCCTGGGAGGAACAGTGCATCGACTAAAATATGAATTAAAAACACTTATTTTTTCCACATTTCTTTTTATTTTATTTATTTATTTATTTATTGACCTTTTCCCTATCTTTGGGAGGGTCTATCAGAGGCACTGAGCTTTTGTTTTCACACAGTGCACATAGCAGAATTGTTGTCCTGTCTATTTATATGATGTGGGTAATAATTTCAGTCTGTCAAATCTGTGGGTATGTGCCACCTCCCCCCATGCAGGCTGCTGCAAGCGCTATGCAAAACAGCATCATGAATATGTGTAATTATGGAGATTCATGGTAATTCTTTCAGGGTTATCCAATGTGACGTTTATAGGACAGCAACATACATCAATTTAAATGGGAGTGACAAATATCTTTGTCTTTTTATTTCTATAGTATTTTTACAATTTCTACAGTTTCTCAGGGGAGTAGTATAAACCAATACATTTTCTTACAATATAATCTACCCAAAACTGAAATGCTTTCCTAAAATACTCATTTTTTTTAATATCATTTCAGTTTCTCAAGTTTGTGATCACACCAATATGATGCCTCCAGTAGGCTGATTTATCTTTTCTGAATAAGGTTTTTGCATGTGAAGCAGAAAGTGGAGTGTAGATTTGCATTTTACAATTCACTGCGGTGAAATATTTTGAGCCTCAATGAAGGGAATCTGCGCCGCTTAACACTTAGAAAATGGTCCTGCTTGTCTGATAGAATTGCTTGCTAATTATGAAACACCCATTTAATTTATGTAAAGACACTGGAAGCGAAGGCGCAATCTATTTCTTCAGCTTCGCGAAGCCTTCAGTGGCAAATGCACTGTAAATACTGAATCAGCCATCTTGAATCTGTGTTACGCAGTTACTGTTGTTCTCTTGCTTGTGGCATCTTCTCCCCTCCTATACACACACATCATTGCACTCACAGACACACACCTTCAAGCCATATCCACACAAACATGCAGACCCTTGTGGCACTCTGAGTACAACCATCTAATTTTTTCAGTATAATTTAATACATAATCACACTGCATTGTACGTTTTACAGTATTTTCTATCACACAATAATTGCATTGTGTCCTGTGGCTGAGTGTTTTCTCATTTATAGAAAAAAAAAGCAAAATAATGTATGCACTTGGCTTATCAGGTTTAAAGGCGGGACCTGCTCTGAGAATGTTGTTATTTGTAATAATAGAAGATGTTCATTGTGTACAGCTAATGCATGTTTGCTACATCTGCAAAACACAAAAGAACAGAAAAAGACGAGCCACTTTCTGTCTATGGTTTACCCTAGCAAAGTCATGTGATATTTTACAATATGACTGCTTAAAATTTCACCTGTAAAGCAAAACAAGATTTTATGAAGTGCGTTTTGAAAAATGTTTTTTGAAAACGCAAAAAATAATAATAATTCTAATAAAACAAATGCACTCCTGGATTCCTCTATGTCGATAAGAGATCCATTATCGACGAAACACCGATTTATTCTGTCAACATAAAAAAGCTTTCCATCGGCTATACTCATGTTAGCTGTTTTTTTTTTTTTGTAACCTTACATTATGTATTTGCACCAGTCTTTCTGCACAGTGGTTGTTTGAGGTTGACTTTGGCCTGGTGTGACTGCAGGCAGTATGTTTGTCTTGCCTTCTGGCAGTGAAATTCTTTTCTGCTGGATCCTCGTTTAGAAAAAAAGGCTCTTTGTTGTCTATCTCCATCCCTTTTGGTTTGGTGGGCAGAGAGCGTCTTATTTTAACAGGTGTTCGTTTAAGTGGTCTCTGCATTCAGAGTTATATTTCATGGTCACACCTTTACAAATGGGTTCTGCACAGTGGCACCGCGCTGCCTCCCAGCCATGAATGCCCACGTGTGCTGTAATTAGCAGGGCCTGCTGTGGAGGGGCGCCACTAATAGAAGGAATAATGAATAATGCCCAGCACTAGCATCCCAGCTTCAGGTTATCTAGCTGAATGTGCTTTAGTATGCAGGAAACAATACCGAATATGCCATTCGAGGCACTGCCAAGACAAAAGAGGGTGCCTCATTTATGCAGAGCAGCATCATTTTTACACAGATTCACAGAGATGTTTAGTGGACCCTAAAATATTATGGTGAATTAACAGTTGCTAATTTCATATATCATACAAAATTCTGCGCATACACTAAAGCATGGGACGCTGAATGCCATGCTCGACGCCCACCAGGGCACACCGGCAAGCGCTCGCCATGCTTGCCTCTCAGAATGGCTATTCATTTTCTTGGAACACAAGGGCACCATGGCTACCTTTAAATGCCCAGTCTTTCAGATATTAAACACAAAAGACGGCATTATCAGCACCACAGCAATGTGATTCCACGTTCAAGCTGGATATGGATTCTAAAAGCAACATCACAGCCATGGAATCTCATGCAAACTTTTCTAAATAGAGGTATGAACAGTCGTGCTTGAAGGGGACTATATTCTTGAGCTTTCTATCAAGCCTTTTATTTATTGATTTTATTTGTCACCTTTTTAATCATGGTCAACTCCACTTTCCAAATTTACAAGACAATGAGTTCCACGAGGACTGATTGTTTTTTTTGTATGTGATTGCAAATGCCTTTATTCCCCTCAAGTCTTTAAGATACAGAGGTGCGCCCACACACCCTTCCATGCCGATACACATTCACGCACACATCACATTCACGCACACATGCAAACACGTATCTGGGCCTTCAATAAACATCCCCAGAACCCTACCATTCACCACTTGCAGTAGAATTTTGTTGAATTAATTGCAAGAAAAGAAAAGATCGGGTCCTTTATTTTCTCTGCTCGTGGTGGCAAGTTCTTTTTTTTTTTTTGCAGAGTTGCTCCTTATTTGTGGACCTTTATATGATGGTTGTAGCCTGGAATACATATTGGGTGTTTGTTTCTTTCTTATGTAACAGTGAACACTCCTCTTTATATCTTGTCGCGTTGGTAATGTTCTTGCACAGGAGGCAGTCAACCCATACTTTCAAGATCACATCCGCCATATTCGATGTAGCCCTCCCTAAGTATCAGTGAGCTCCAGATTACTATTGATGATTATACTCAGGATTATGAACCAGTCTAGTCAGAACATCCTTGCCTCAACACTCAGCCTCTGTACAACCACTTGCACAATATACTCAGTCCGGCATGCCTTGCTAGATGTTTTGAAGACAAACGCCTCCACATTCACCAGCTGAGCTTCCTCCATTGAGGCGGCTGAGGCATGGAATGCATTTCCTTTTTTTGTGCACCAGGAATCTTCCTTCAAGAATTTCCATAGCAAACTCAGGACCTGGCGACTTAAATAACATGCTGTTTCTTCTTTAGGCTCTCAGTGTTAGCTTCGGTCATGATTTCTTCCATTCTCCTTTCTCACACGAACTTTACCCTTCTGATTCCGGTTTTATTCCATTACTATACAGCTGTTCAATCTATATGCTATTTCAATAGCACCAAGAATCTCTGGCATAAGAGTATGTCTGTAATTAGTAGTTTGTCCAGGAATATTCGCTTGTGCAAAATGTATGCACATGGTTGATCATTACGAATCCAGTGGAGTACAATTACCTCATGAGATTCCAGGTAGGTCTATTTTTCCACATCCGTATTTTCCTGGGGTGAGACAAACAGACACAATTTTTAACATATGGTAATCCTGCATGGTAAATTCACATGAGACTTTTCTTTGTAGCAGCCAAGACTCATTCTGCTTTATTTTCTGACAGGTGACAACTCACAACCCACATGGGAGGGGTGGGGGGCTCCATGTATTGTCAGTGCAGGCGGTATATGTTTATGTTAAACCCCACAGTACTGAGATTTCCTAGTGGTTTCTTGACTGAAAAAAAATGGTTCCACATAGTAATTTCATATTCCATGATTGTATGGGGTTTAACTAGTAATTGCATGGCAGTGGGGTGTATTTACCGCACAGTAACAGTAAGATGGCATGCATGCCCCCAGTACTGTGCAACTTAAAATGAGTGGTCTGGAGTTTCCACCGAAGGGAACAATTTGCAAATCGAAATATAATGCATTTGTGCACTTGCACAATTAATCTTCTTATTTTACTTCATAAATGAGGTCAATGTTTTCTCATAAAAAAAGTTTAAGAACAATGTATTTGCGCTCGAATGTCCCACTCTTAGAAATTCATGAGTAAGTCAAACCTATGCATACATTTAGCTATACTACTTTCTTTATTTTTTTAAATAATATCTGTATTTATTTATGTGTTTATTTTATTATTTTGGCAGCTGAACTGACACCAAAAGCCAAAGTTTACCTTACAACCAAAGTGTCACACAAAATATGTATAAAATACATAAGATTAATCGAGCAAATATTTTACATGCAATTTCTCAGAAAAAATGCTTGGTGAACAAGACCTATAAATTCAGGAGTTAATCACCCTATATATGAAGTAAGAACCAACTACTCACAAAAAATCTTTGTGAATATAGATCCTCCACTATGAAGTTATGTAAAGAACAACACCTACTATCAAATAGACAATGTTTTAGTACCGTACAATGGTCTACTTTTAGACAGGGTTAGGCTCTGAATCTAAGTTTTGGTTTTTCAAAACATCTTTTGATTATAAATACATTTGATGCTTTTCCAAGATGAGTGTTGGAGATGCAGTGCAGTTTCATAAGCAGTAGGCTCATGGCGAACTTCAGTCACATTTGGTGTATATGATACATGTGATTTTTTTCAATCCTGCCTTTTTGGTTTATATTGCACACAATAAAGCCTCTTCATTGCTAAATGTGGTGCACATTCAATACTTGAGCATTTGCAGTTCTAGATATCAACATGATTATACCTGATTCACTATGTATGTATGCAATAGCCATATTACTCAAAATGCCCTGGCTTGTATATTGTTGTGGGAGCTGTTTTCCTTGTGTCATGATTCATGACATGTACATTCTGATGCACATGTGCAGAATCGTGCTTATAATTCATCATATTTCTTATTCCAAAGTTCAACTTAAATGGTAGAGTAATTAGATTAGTCATAGCAGTCCTCCTCCCCCCACTGCAGTATCCAGCCCTTCACTAGCCCTGCCCTCCCCCATGCTCCTCCCCCTTCTAGGACCTAAAGGCATGCCAATGGCAAGCACAACTGCACCCATGGTGCGCATGCAGCTTCACGTACCCAGGTCCACTCAACCACCACTGCTATACCTCTGCAGACTTACTAGCGCGCAACACCAGATGCAGACATGACTGCTGCCCCTGCACCACACCGTCTCGCATGGTAGGACCCTTCTCAAGGGCTCATTGTCGTTTATCCTGCAGCATCTCCTCCATGCCACTCTCCACACACACCTCAACCCTCATCGGCGGTATATTCCTCAACACCAGCTCTCTCTGCAAACACACCACCTTGGTCTGGGACCTTATTGACTCACACTCCCCGGACATCCATTTTCTCACTGAAACCTGACTCTACTCACCCACCACCCCCATCATCTCAGTGACTACCCCCTGCTACAAGATCATCTGCAGTGACAGTCTACACAAACCTGGAGGTGCCCTTGCAATCAACCACAAAGACACCATTACATGCACTACTGCAACAGATATACTAACCATGCTCATGGATCATTTGCTTTTCCAACTGCATTGCAGCCACTCCACCACCATCGCAGGCACCCTCGCTTGTTGACTGCCACCACACCACCTTCAGCAACCTCCTCACCGACTTTATCACTCCTATGACTGTTAGATCCAATTACTTCCTCCTGCTTGGTGACCTCAACATTCATCTCGATGACCCAACAGGCTGCAACACCACTGACTTCCTAGAGAGCCTCGACAACATCTGACTCACCCAGCTAGTACACGGCCCAACTCACATCACCGGACAACCATTCAACCCTATCTTTACTGCCAGCAACATGAGTATCTTCAGCCACCTTTCCCGGCTCACAAGGACAGACCACTCCATCCTACACCTCTACATCACTGCACCCCACCCCACCCCACCCCAGCAAACCAACACCAACCATGAACTTCAGTCGCAACTGGAGCAACATAACAGAAGCATATTGGACCTACACCCTCAGATCCAACCAGCCCACACTCACAGGCAACCTACAGAATGATTTACGTACCTTCAACAATTGAATTGCAGACTATGCCAACAACCTGGTCTGTATGAAGAAGATCAGACATGCAAGAACTCACGCTCAAGCATGCTGGTACATGGAAGACCAAGGAGACTCCAAGCACTGTTGCAAACAACTGGAAAGAAGATGGTGAACCAGCCAAGACATTACCTCCAGAGGCTTCTACAAATCTACCCTCAGAAGGTATTATGCATATATCAAGGAAGCCAGAAAAGTAACCCTCACACTAAGACTAGATTTCCTGCTCCAAATCCGACAAAGATCTCTTCAACATCATCAAAGGACTCACCAACCAGAAAGCAGCCTCCAACACCATCGTCCCCTCACAGACACCTGCAACAACCTTTCTGGAGTTTTCCAAAATAAAATACTCAAGGTCTACACCAATTTCACACCCCAACCCACAGTTGAGGACATCTTCAATCAACTCCCCACCACCCGGAGCATCCACCACCTAATGCACTGGCATCTCCTCACCACAGAAGACACCACCAGAATCATGCAGACCACCCTCTCAGGATCCCCCACAGACCCCTGCCCTCACCACATCTACAACCTGGGAAGCACACCGATCAGCGCCAACCTCACCACCATCATCAACTCCTCCATCCTCAGCAGAAACGTGCCAGACAGCAGGAAACACGCAGAGGTCACAGCTCTCCTGAAGATACCCTTGGCCAATCCAAAAGATCTCAGCAACTACAGGCCCATATTGCTCCTGCCCTTCCCAGCCAAAGTCCTGGAGAAAGTGATCAAGAAGCAGCTCTCCACCCATCTAGAATAGTACCACCTTCTGGACCCCACCCAATCAAGTTTCCCAGCAACTACAGCATGGAAATCACCCTCTTGGCAGCAACAGACAACATCCTGTCAATCATGGACAGAGGTGAAAGTGCCACTCTTATCCTGCTTGACCACTCAGCAGTGTTTGACATCATCTCTCCTGGAAGCCACATTGCCATACAGCAGGACTAGGGCATCCAAGAGCCTGCCCTGAACTTGATTGCCTACTTCCTCTCCAACAGGACATGAGTCAGACTCCCCACCTTTACCTCTGAACACAAGAAACTCATCTGTTGAGTCCCCCAGGGATCCTCTCTAAGCCCAATCCTATTCAACATGTACATAACACCTCTTGCCTACATTATTACAACTTACAGCATCAACATTGTCTCATACGTCGATGACACTCAACTCATCTTCTCCCTCACTGACATGAATAACACCACCAGGACCAGCCTCACCACCTTGCCCAAAGTGGCCAACTGAATGTGAGAGAAGTGCCTCAAACTTAATACAGAAAAAACTGAGATTCTGATCTTCACAAGCATGAACCCCCCCCCCCCCCCAGCCTCCCCCTGGACACCTCCTGGTAGCCAGCCAACCTGGCTCCCATGGCTGCATGCAGAGATCAAGCCAGAAACCTTGCCATCATCCTTGATGACAGATTTGCGATGAACAAGCAGGTCAAAGCTGTGATTGCATCCAGCTGCCAAATCCTCAGAATGCTACGCCTCATCTTCAAATGGCTCCCAATGCACAGAAGATGCACAGTCAACCAGGCCCTCATCACCAGCAGGATTGAACATGGCAACGCACTCTATGTCGGCATCTCCAACGAACTTATGCAAAGAGTACAGACAATCCAAAACACCACCGCCAGACTCGTCCTATAGATCCCCAGATGTGCCCACATAACTCCCTACCTCACTGAACTACACTAGCTACCCATCCAGAAATGTTGCAAATTCAAGATCATCCATGTTCTCAAAACCCTCCACAACACAGGTCCAGCATACCTCTACAACCCTCCAGACAGCTATGCTCCACCTCTCCTTTTGCACGAATCCCCGCATTCACAGAAGCAAGGCAGAAGTGCGCACTTTCTCTTTCATCGACGCTAAAACCTGGAACGAACTCCCTCTACACATCAGAACTGCCACCCCACTTCTCAAATTTCGTGTGTGATTGAAGAACTGGCAGTTCATCTAGGAGCACTGCCGGGCCTGAGCTCCTGCTCCGGCATACGGATACCCTCACAGGTGATAAACTGCACCATACAAATCTTCATAACATAACATAGCAGCATTTCTTTTCTGAATTCTAATTTAGGTCTAATATAACAATAGAAGCACAATTATCATAATGCCCTGAATTCTCAAAATGTATTCTTAAATATCCTGACATTAGACCTCCTTGTACTTTCTCAAGAGTCAACTTCTTTCATGGATCTTTCTCCCCCAGGTCTCTTGAAAACCCTCAGCTAGAGACATTGATCCTACCGTCTGTATCTAGCTTACTCCAAGCTATACAGGAAAATTCATCTACAACTCCACAAGCAGTCTCCCATAGCTGTCTTATTCCTTTGGCCTCATAGACATCAAATACCGCTCTAGTATTCTAAATGAAACAGGGATGCACTGTAAGCAAGGTCACACATAAAAAAAATTAGACCAGAAGGTGTGTGAGCCCCCAGCAAGTGCTCTCAAGGACTCTGACAAAACATCAAGTGTAACATTCAAGAAACCTGCAGACTTCATTTTCTCATTCTTTGAACGTCTTTCTACTAAAATGATTGACATACAAAAATGAACTATTAATTTGCTTTTACTAGCTAATGACATCTTGTGAATGGAAGACCATTCTTTCGCATAGGTCAGTAAAGTTTGTTCCATCTTTGAAAACATTAGGTATTGAAACTTCTCACATTTTGTTGTTGCTCTCTTAGCATTACTAACTGATTTCCCATTGTTTATAGATCAACCACAACATCTTATATTACACCTTGTTAGTCATATTTCTCTAACCACCATCCACACACACAAAAGAAGTGAGCATTTGCTCTCTCTGTTGTTCTGCGTCATTAAATAGACACGCATAAAACCTAGATAACACCTACAAAACCCTCCCATATCTTAATATTCACCCACCTCAAGTTCGGCAACTGGCTGAATAGACAGACGTTGCCTTTTTTGAATATTTGACGTAGTATTAATAGCAATAGCTAAAATAAACAGTTTAACAGGAAGCAGAAAATATATGGCTTTACAATGAGTAATCCCGATTGCAGAAGAAAAGAAAGGCTGAGATGTGGAAAAATGTTGAATTAAAATTGTCAAAATCATTGACATAAACTTTGGAACTGGGTACAAGGTTATAAAAAAAGCAAAACATCTACTGTAGAAAATTATAATTAAGGTGAGCAAAATAACTTAATAGAATATATTTAGATCCTGAACTGCCACAAAAAGATGACCTCCCTGTCAATTCTCATGCAATGACCTAAGTGATTTTTCTCCAAAATACCAAGCATCATTCCTAGCATCATTCCTCAAATTCTGGTTGGGCACCTCCAAAATGTACATGCTTACCATTCAAAAGGTTTAGAAGATGTATATACAACTAATCACCTAAACTACAAAACTCTAACCACAATGCTTGACCAGTGATTCTTGCAAAACAATGAACCTTGACATTCGTTCAAGCATCATAACGACAAGCACTTATCTTTTCACTCTGAAAAAAGATGACACCACCATTCAAAACGTTTAGACCCATATTCTTAATTGATAGCATGTGGCACATTCATGAGTCATAAAAACACTCTCTCAACTTTCAGCCTCCAGTCAAAGCCCAAGGCCATGGTATGCATCCATATGCTAACATGAGAGGAGAAATTGAAATAGAAAGTCAATTTGAAGTGTACCACATCCTCTGCAGTTCAGAGTTTCATTATTAGAAGGCTATAAGGAACTCAACATTTCTCTTGCCAATAACTTCCAAACAATCCTCATTCTGCATCTCGTGAGACCTTTGATAGTAAAGATCAGGCCAGGGTTCTCCTTTGGGTCAAGAAAGTCAAGGAAATCCCAGTTATTGACTTTGCAATGTTAGGATCCTTTTCAACAAATCTTACACAACTTGTCGAAATGGTAGACAGATAATCACAAATTGTCAAGATTCTTCAAGAAGGACGTATGGATCCTTTTTTCAGGATCCTAGAAAGGATTCTTTTTCATGATCCTTCCTTTTCAGTGCATGTTTTGTCTCTATCACTTTCGCTATACATCCTAGGAATCGTGCCGCTTTCCCTAGTGCTTACTTCTTTGTACCATTATATTTGGTCACTGAAATTTAGGTCTTAATATAACCAGGAATCTGCCCTTCCTTTTCAAAAGGTGGATTTGTATCAAAGAACTATCCATTGTTAATGCAGTGTTTCCTTTTTGCCATTTTGTACCATCATAGTGTTATCCTACAAGTTGGCCCGGATTAAAAAAAATTTTTATTGATTGGATTCAAGCATTACAAATGATGCAAAGAAATAAACAATTTCGTTGAACAAATCTGTCCAAAAGAGCAACAAAACATGGATAAAGTGCTAGTGCAATAAAGATAAGGTGCAAAGATTACAAGAAGAAATACAGTATAAGTATCACGGAAATAAGGAAGGAGCAGCAGCCATTATAAATTACACAGATAGCAGCATCTTAAGCTTAGAAAAACTCTTGAGCCAAGTAACAATAAAGTTCATATTAATACAAAAGATTAGGTCCCATCTAAAACAGATAAGACATCCATTGTAGAAAAGATTAAGAACATAAGGGGTGGAGGTGCCACCAAGAGATCCTAGTATAAATTGTCGAAAAACCCTGACCACGTTGCTGCAAATCTACAAAAGGACCCTATATGTTTAGAGTATGTTTCTCCCAGGTATATGTCCTAGCCATCTTCTCATGCCAATGAGGATTCAAAGGTATCTTATCGGACTTCCAAATTCTGGAGAATTAACGACCTAGCCACTGCTACAGCTAATGAAAATAAATATTGCTGATACTTTGACAAGTAAAGGACCTCTATTGATGAACCAAATAAGACCAATTTAAGAGAAGGGGTAATTTGAACCTATAGAGCTAACAATTTATTTGTCATTTGAAATACATTGGACCAAAATTGTTGTAGATAGCGATAATTAATAAGAAATATGGTTCCAAGACCCTATCTCTAGGTCCCGCACAAAAACACAATACTCTGAGGAAGCCAGGAACATCTTGTGAAGTCTTTTCGGCGTATAGTAGGTTAGCCATCTTGGCGAAAAAACATTATTTTATAGTTGGCAGCTCGCAGCACTCTATGCCCTACTTCTCATAAGGTCTGCCATTCTATTTCGCTAACACTGCACCTACTTTCTTTTGGTAGTTTAGAGAAAAGTTACCAATCTTTTTCTGCTCTCCCAGCTGCAATAAACAAGAATACCAATTGCCGACTTCGGTTAAGCCCTAAGCATATAGTTGACTTAAGCTCCTAGAAGCCAAATTATTGGCCATAGGATAATTTGATCTTAAAAAACTGGATATTTGATTAAAGCTATAAAAGAGGGCTAAAAACCTAGGGCCCAGCTGCTGAGACAGAGGCTCGCAAGTGATCAAGTTTGATGATTGAAAAAATCCCCCAAAAATTCAAAGCCTGCTCCTTCCATACTTGCAGTGTCCCCTGAGAGAACTGTAAGCCGGAAGCCTGGCAATAGTCAATTTTTACATATCCATGAATTTTATGTAATTTTCAAATTACATAAATGGGCCCGGATTTTGATAGGGAGGGATAACAGCAGGTCACCTATGTTAAACAAAGAATGGGCAAAATAATTAGCATGGGCTTTAGACCAGTACTCATTTAGTAGACGTGGCACTGGGACTTAGGATCTGTATTGTTCAGGCGTATACCAGAATACAGAGTTTTAAATGTTGTGCTGCAAAAATACAGAAATATTGTGAAGAAAAGTGCACATAGGTAAGTATTGGCTTACTATTCTTAAATGCTTAATATTTTCAAGGTATGAAGATGTAAGGCAAGAATAGTAAAACAATCCTTGTATTTACTTAGCTTCTTAAATGTAATATTTTGGTAGTTGATATTCTGGCGATGATGTTTTGACATACAACCATCCTTCAATGATGACGTTGATCAAGAAATGGTCACACAAGGAGATGATCAGATATTTGTGATCTGGCTCTCTGGGGTTAATGACTACAGTTAATGCAGTACATGGTCCCTGTAGTTGGTAAGTTGGCTTATTGACCAGTTGGTGTAAGCCCAAGTGCTTTAGGATGACTTGGCCGAGAGGAGCTTGATTTACTTTAGTATGGAGGAATCTGTGAATATTGTGTGGGTTTGGGCATTCCTGGTCATAGATGTAGAGAGTATTTTGAGCTGCAATCTGGCTTTGAAGAGGGCTCATGTGGCACAGTAGTAGAATAGTCCAGGACATTTTGGGTGGTGAAACTTGACAAGTAGTTGTGAGATTTAGCTTCCGTCAATGCCCTAGTCAACCATGAATTAAGGACCATAAATTTGGCCAGAATATAGTGGCTTTCACTGGGTTGAGCGAATGGCTGGGCATGGGTGGATGGAAAGCCTTCACTAGGAACAATGTCCTGAGTCGATCAAGTGAGTTTTTTTTTAGTTTAGCTGTGTAAGAATACTGCTTGCATTTTCATTTTCCCATTTATTTAAATGCAAGAGTCACCTCGGTTTCTTGGGGTGAGCAGGAATGTTAATGTTATGTTAATGTTAATGTTCATGTTAATGTTATGGTGTGTTTAGTATAGCGCTCGGCTACTCCGAGGAGTGTCCCAGCGCTTTTAACCCAAAGCGAGCATGGGACAGATACAAGAAGGGAAAAAAAAACTACTGAGCGAACAACCATGATTTCAGATCCTTCCTGAAAGCCAACAGGAAAGGATTCCTTCGGAGACTGACCGGCAGAGTATTCCACAGTAGGGGTGCTAAACGCCTGAAAGACCGGCCGCCAACGCTCTCTCTTCTTATGACCGGGACCGAGGCCAGGGCCAACGACTCTGACCTCAATGATCTAGTAGGTTGGTAAAAGGCCATCCGCCTTTGGATGTACTTGGCCCCGGACAAATGAAGAGCTTTGAAGGCCAAAGTAAGAGCCTTGAAAACGATACATTTTCGAATGGGCAGCCAGTGCAAAGTCTGCAGCAGATCAGAAACTCTGGTGTGACAATGGAATCCAAAGATGGCACGTGCCGCAGACTTCTGAACTATTTGCAGGTGCTGAAGAAGATATTCTGGCAAACCCAAGTACAGAATGTTCACGTAGTCAAGGCGCGATCCAATGAGCGCCTGAACCGTGGTTTTTCTGAGAGCAAGCGAGAGAAGAGGGAGAAATTTACGAAGCATCTTGAGAATGCCGAAGCATCTCCCTGTAAGGCCAAGGATCTGGGGCTTCATAGACAGATCATTATCAATCTTTATCCCCAGGTTTTGTATAGCGCTCGGCTACTCCGAGGAGTGTCCCGGCGCTTTTAACTCAAAGCGAGCATGGGACAGATACAAGAGGGGAAAAAAAAACTACTGAGCGAACAACCATGATTTCAGATCCTTCCTGAAAGCCAACAGGAAATGATTCCTTCGGAGACTGACCGGCAGAGTATTCCACAGTAGAGGTGCTAAACGCCTGAAAGACCGGCCGCCAACCCTCACTCTTCTTATGACCGGGACCGAGGCCAAGGCCAACGACTATGACCTCAATGATCTAGTAGGTTGGTAAAAGGCCATCCGCCTTTGGATGTACTTGGCCCCGGACAAATGAAGAGCTTTGAAGGCCAAAGTAAGAGCCTTGAAAACGATACATTTTCGAATGGGCAGCCAGTGCAAAGTCTGCAGCAGATCAGAAACTCTGGTGTGTCGATGGAATCCAAAGATGGGACGTGCCGCAGACTTCTGAACTATTTGCAGGCGCTGAAGAAGATATTCTGGCAAACCCAAGTACAGAATGTTCACGTAGTCAAGGCGCGATCCAATGAGCCCCTGAACCGTGGTTTTTCTGAGAGCAAGCGAGAGAAGAGGGAGAAATTTACGAAGCATCTTGAGAATGCCGAGGCATCTCCCTGTAAGGCCAAGGATCTGGGGCTTCATAGACAGATCATTATCAATCTTTATCCCCAGGTTCTTGGCCGTTGTAGAGGCAGCCGAAGGCGGAAACATATTCTCAGGCCACCAGGCCTGCCAGCTGGGATCCGACCGGCAGCCAAAGAAAAGCACTTCGGATTTGTCCAAATTGCACTTGAGGCTGTGTTGCTGGAACCATTTAGTGTTTTTAGAAACAAGGGTACCCCATAAAATGAACCTGGGGTAAGTATGCACTGTTAAAGAAACAATGGTTCAGGAATGGCCTGAAAAGGTCCTCAAAGGAATAATGAGTAGGTTCATATGAAATATTTTATTTTCTTTCTTTCCTTATATATACAATTCTTATAACGTTTTTCAGGTGCTCAAATAAGTGGTAGGGTGCAGAACGTGACATGAGTGAACATAGTGAAAAGACGGACTCTCACACAACAACAAGGCTAAAAAAAACACATGAATATATACAATGGAGTGGGGGTATTTCCTTGGATAGGTTGACGACGTTTCGATCTGTATGAATTTCAGATCATCATCAGGACTGAAGAGCCTCCTGCCTGCTGCTTGGTGAGTGCAGCCAAGCAGCAGGCACTCATACGCTACCCCTACAACAGCAAACACGCCGAGATTAACTCCAGGCGACCCCAATACTTTATGACTACAGAGCAACGCGAACTCCATTGAGAAAGTTTCTTTTTTCAATCACAGTTCCAGTAGGACCCTCACCAAATGGTAGAGCGCTACTTGGATTAATAGAACAACTACGGTTTTAGAATTATCAGTTCATGTAGGACCCTCTTTGAATCCTACTTGATTAATTGAGCGCTACTTGGACCATGCTTATAGCTGCGGTTTCAACATAATTTTAAAAGCCTCATTAACCAACCACCCATCCTTTCCTGAAGTATTCAACTCAACTAAACTAAAATACTATTTTCAGGAGGCTCTTCAGTCCTGATGATGATCTGAAATTCATACAGATCGAAACGTCGTCGACCTATCCAAGGAAATACCCCCACTCCATTGTATATATTCATGTGTTTTTTTTAGCCTTGTTGTTGTGTGAGAGTCCGTCTTTTCACTATGTTCACTCATGTCACGTTCTGCACCCTACCACTTATTTGAGCACCTGAAAAACGTTATAAGAATTGTATATATAAGGAAAGAAAGAAAATAAAATATTTCATATGAACCTACTCTCCAAGCTCCCCAGCGTTAAGTAATTACTCGCTACAGCATCATTATTCCTTTGAGGACCTTTTCAGGCCATTCCTGAACCATTGTTTCTTTAACAGTGCTGGAACCATTTAAACACAGCCCCAAGGCAGCCTCTAATACTCTCCCCATCAAAGTCAGCCCCCTTTCCACACGTGAAAAGGAGCTGCGTGTCGTCGGCATATGACAAGATCTGGGTCCCAAAATACTCCGCCAGGGCTGCCGGAGGGGTCATAAAGCTATTAAAAAGGATCGGGCTCAAAATAGACCCCTGCGGGACTCCCACCTCTAATGGTGGCACCACGGCGGAAAAAGGGGTGGCCTGCTAGAAAAGATCTGAACCAGTTATACACCGTCCCCCGCAGACCGATCTCATTAGGTCTAACAAGGAGACCCTCATGGTGGGCGGTGTCAAATGCCGCCGATAGGTCGAGCATTACCAGCATAGCCTTGCCTCCTGCATCCAGTACCTCCTTGATGACTTCTGTAACTTCCAGCAGCGCAGTCTCAGTGCTCAAGTTGGTACGAAAGCCTGACTGCGTGCTGTGAAGGAGGTTGTTGTTCTCAAGGAAACTGGAAAGGGAAACCTGTACATGTTTCTCAACTACTTTGGCAAGGGCTCGCAGAAGAGAGATAGGCCTATAGTTGGCATACACCTCCGGGTCCAGATTGGGCTTTTTCAATATTGGTATAACTAACGCCTGCTTCCAGGCAGGAGGGACCACTCCGGAACTGAGCGACAGATTCAGTACGGGGTAAATAATGGGATTCACTACTCCCGCCATTCTTGTAAAAAATGTTGTTGGGCACGGATCCCGTGGGGACCCTGACTTTAGTTTTGATATAATATCTAAAGATGTAGCAACCGACAAGGGGGGAAATTCCGATAGAATGGGCTCCCCCTTAGTTACTGGGCCAGACAAAATGCTGACCTCGGGAAATCCCCGTGCCCCCGCAGCCAGAAACGAGTCTTGAATGGTCTTAATTTTGCTCGTAAAGAAGTTGGCCAGAGAGGTCACCCAGGATTCCGAATGTGAACTCAACAGAGTACTCGTTTTAGGAGCAGTGAATTTACGCACTATAGAAAATATCTCCCTGCTGGTATTGGCGGCTGCCTCAATTCTGCGAGAGAAGTAGGCTTTCTTTTCTGTCAAGATGTCACGCTGGTATGATTAAATGGCAGCCCTATAGGATAGCTTCACCGTTGCATCGTACTGCCGGCACCAAGATCTTTCTGCGGCCTTACACTGCCGCTGCGACAGAGCCAATGCTTCAGTAAACCAAGGGGCAGAGGCTCGACTGGCAGATTTGCGGGGGAGGTCACGGGAGCAAGTTCGTCTAATCTAGCCGTGAACCATGTCTGTAGGGAATCCAGATCCCTCTCTAAAATGCCCGACAACGGACATGGATGACATGAACAAGCCTGGGCCAGCAACTCAGGGGTAACTCGGTGATAGGCCCTATGGGCCTGCCCCGACCGTCAGGGGGTATTGCTCACTGGCTTGTTCGCACAGAAGATATAAAAATAAACTAAAAAATGATCAGACCACAACACTGGAACAGGGGGGGGCAATGTCTACAGGCTTGGTGGAAAACACCTGGTCCAGCGTGTGGCCTCTACTATGAGAGGGAGCAAAAAGATAAGGGGAAAGTCCTAAGGGAAGGGTGATATCCTTGATCTTAATAGTATCCACATCTGACTCACTATCCATATGGACATTAAAGTCCCCTAACATTATACAGTGCTCAGCTTTCAGGCACAGGGTAGACACCACAGCATACAACTCTTCAAAGAAAGAACCCGTAGGGTCCGGTGGTCTATAAATTAAAAGGCCTGTACAGGACTGGTGCGGTGACGTGGATATAGAGAAGGCCAAGGATTCACACCCAGAAATTCCATCAGAAGAAATGATGGAACAAGTAACCTCCCTCTTCACCACAATCGCCACGCCCCGCCCCTCCCCTTCACCCTATCCTGCCTAAAGATAACATAATTGGGGGGGATTGCGGTAGCAATGTCCGGATTAGAAAATTCACCCTGCCATGTCTCTGTAAGAAATAGACACAGCGGAGCCTTTGTCACCAAAAGCTCATGAATATCCAAAGCATGCTTGTTTAACGATCTTAGTAGCAAACACGGATGCTTGATGGAAGGAGCAGGAGCGGTGGATACGGGGGCATTGCCCGAACACCAACCGCAACCAGGGCATCGCCTCTTACCGTTATGTCCCCCAGGAAAAACCGAGCAGCAATGGCTCGCTTTTCTCCTAAGAGAGAGCAGCTCAGATGCCGTATAAGTCAGCATGGTCCAGCCGCCTACATATATCAAGGGCCTGCCTGGTCGCACCCGTCCGCAACCGGGACGCTGACGGGCGCAGACGAGCTTTCCTTCGGCGCTCCTTAGGCGCGCCCGCTGCACGGTGAAAAGAGGCTCTAAATTTATGCCGTCTCCTCCCCGAGCAAGCGCACCCCTAGTCCGCCAACCAGCGTGCCTAGCTCCCCCCAAGATGGCCACTCTCCAAACACTCCTCCTACATGTACCACAAACCCCCACGGCGCCTAATCGGCCGAGAGGATGAGGGACAGTGAAGATTTTAACCTGCACGGCGCCACCCGTGCAAGCCGACAGCAAAGGAGGACTGCGGAGGGTTAGCAAAGGACAAAGACAGGGCGAGATGTTACCCGGCACCGCCTAAGGTAACAAAACAGAAAATAGATTAGGGCAGAGTACACAGTACACAATAAAACACAATACTGCTAAAAGCGGAGCGCTAGCAATCAGCTCACCACAGGCGTAATTTAATTAAAAATGCAGATGGAGGCTCGTAGTCAGCAGCGCAATTCCCCACTCGCTCACTCCTAACATTCGCCTTAGGAAAGCAGGAATGCCTGGCGATGCAGGAGAAGCTTGCACTGGCAAGGACTACAGGATCCAGCATTCCTCATGGCCCCCTGCCTGCTGCCAATGAGCCACAGCTGTGCCTGGGGGCGTTATACAACCATCACAGCCCTCCCGCATTGCGGGATGCTCTTATTTGGTTTCTGCCTGCTGCACCGCTGGGGTCAGGGCTGTGGGATCCAGCTTTCCTCGCGGCTCCCTGCCGCCAACGAGCCACAGCTGCGCCTGGAGGCACTATAAAACCATCACATCCCTTCTGAAGCGGACAATGTTCTTCTTTGGTTTCTGCCTGCCACTAGGGTCAGGACTACGGGATCTAGCATTCTTTGCGGCTTCCTGCATACATAAGTACAAAGGACAAACCAAGCTAAGCGACAGGTATCATCCGAGCAATGTTGCATGCCAAAGGGAACAATGTTGAAAATAAATAGTCCCGGGAATCATGTAAATGAATAAATAATGGAACCTCCCCACAATGGTGGCTAAGACAGGTAGTGGAAGCAGTGATTTAAACATAAGACATGAATGTTGAATGTAAAACTGACGGGTCTACTTGTATGAGTAATACATTCCTAGAATAAATATGTAACACACAGCTAATGCGAGTACACATGGCAGTTGTTCATCAAGTGCAAGATTATTAGCTAGAAAAATGACAAAAGGAGCGACAGGATAAAGTGGGTGGTCCCATGATCTGAACGACTGCTGAGGTCTAGAAAGACAAAATGCCTATCTGTCTAGTTTCACAAAATTAAACATTCTCAAGAAGAGAATTTAAATACCTGTTGGTTTATTTGACAACGATATCTGCGGAGAAGTAAAGAAATGGGGGACCGTATGAGCACAATAGAAAATTAAATTGTGCCTTGACTGAAAGCCAAAAAGTAAGGATCTAGCATTCCTTGCGGCTCCCTGCCTACCACCTACGAGCCAAAGCTGTGCCTGGAGGTGCTATAAAATAATCACAGCCCTCCCATAGTGCGGGACACTCTTCTTTGGTTTCTACCTGCCGCACCGCTGGGGTTAGGACTATGGGATGCAGCACTCCTCGCGGCTCCCTGCCCGCAAATAATGATTGACATCTGCGCCTGAAGGAGCTATAAAACCATCACAGCTCTCCCGTAGGGCGGGACGTGCGTGGCGTGCCCGGGCCAAGGGTGGCCTGTCTGCACCCGTCCATGGACGAACGAGCCCAGGCTGGGCCCACTTTCTTGGCTGGTGGGTGGGTCTGTGGGATTCTTGGGACTTGGTCATTCTACTATCCTTGTCTCCCCAGAGAAGATCAGCCCAAGTGGAGATTGATGGATTCTATAACCTTAAAGTACTTTGGCTGATTGAACTTAATTGTGTGGGGTTTGGGACATCCACATGGGAAAACGGAAAGCAGCTGAGGGAGGGTTGGGAGTAGTCCACAAAAGGAAAGTGAAAAAATAATGCTGCGAGATGCAGCCCAGTTAGTAAAAAAGAGGAACTTGAGAGTATTGCTAGCCTAATATCAGATTGTGGGGTCTTACTTGATCCAGCAGGCTCAAGCAAGCCACTAATACCAACCGACCAGTCTGACATTTGTAATTATGTTGAACCCAGGCATATTCCTACTATGTTCACGAAGGGCCTAAGCTCAAATATATGGCCACTCAGCAACCAATTATATCTGTGACTCCCTCTAACCAAACCCCTTGTGAGAATACTGCCATGCCATTCTTAAGGAATTCCCATGTAACAATAGTTTCACGGTGTTGCAGTCCCAGATTCACCCCGTCCCAGATGACCCCCCACTAGTCTGGTAAGCTGTGTAGCAAACGATAGCAGGTTGATTGCTTATCGATCGATACCCTAGTGCTTAGAGCAAGCTTGGACCCCCACTTACTACCCCAGGGATCTCCTTAACTCAAGGCAGGTCTCCCAGTCCAGTGATTGATGCTGTCTTCGGCGTGGATTCTTCCTGCAAGCCTCTCGAGCTCCAAATATTGGACCTGGCCAAGGTAGTAAAAGATTTTAAAGACCTAGTCAGTAGTCTCTCTGACTCTTTGTCTAGGGCCCTTTCTGAGATACATCACACAAAAGAAAATGAGCTTCCTTCATCTAGTCCAGCAGCAGACTCTGGGAAAGCAGATGGTGTGAGACTGGCTAAAGTGTTGCCCTAGGGGCCGTCAGAGGGAACCGCTGGTCTTAGCAGGAAGGGAGGGGGAGATTCCAGCCACAACCTTGTTGTCAAATTGGGCTGTTGAAAACTGCACACATGAGAGATGCTACGAATAGGGGAGCAGGCCCGCGACATCGTTCCAACTTTAACATAGCCACTGCACTCCTAGTTGAACCCTTTTTTCCTTGGGCAAAAACACCTAATCCTACAAAAAATATGGCTAGCGCCACCAATAAGATAAAGGCAAAGCGGGTATATTTGACGGGTGTCCCTAAACTCTCAGCTAACTTCAGGAGAGAAGAAGAGACCTCCCTAATTAACAAAAGCATCCAATGGATCCGGCATGTGAGAGGGTGTTCGTCTATCATTAGGGAGGAAATTAAAAGGGGCATTAGATTTCTAACCAAGGGTTGTTCCACGGTTACATATTATCACAAAGAATTAGCTGAAAATTTGGTGTCATTTGACCTATGCACCCACCAATTACCTAATTCTTACATCCATATTAAACATTCACCTCCTGAGGCAATCCCAACAGCTCCCCCTCTTCCCGTCTTCCTGGCACTAGATCATCTACTCTCTGGGAAATGACTGACTACCACACTCCTGCTCTTATGTAGAGAAGCAAACACTCTCTTTGGCACAGGAAAGGAACTACACTTCCCAACTAGACCTGACCAGGAGTACGTATCCAATTTACCTGCACATAGACCTAGTGGACAGTTAGAGGAGAGAACCTCATCGGCAAAGTCAACTAGTGGGATTGATATTCAATCTGCCCTCCATCTGTTTTACATCGAACATCTTTTATGTCATGGAATATTGCAGGGCTTAGGTCCAAAACTGTCTCTGGGTTCTGCAACAATTGTTTAGAGCAGTATGATATATGTTTGTTTCAGGAAACGCGGTCTGTTGTTTCGATCTTTTGTCCAGGTTATCTTGATTTTTACTCTCCTGCTATTACTGGAAACAAGGGGAGCCCCTTAGGGTCTAATGACCTGGATTTTCCAAGGTATGTGCCTCTCGGTTCGGGAGCTCCCCTCAGGTAACCCTGACATCCTAGCCATTCGAATGATGTGTAGTTCCTCCAGCATCCTTGACATTTACATTATATACACAAGAGGGGCTAGAGGAGGGAGGAAATCTACTATCGTAGAGGCCCTAGATGAGCTACTGGGCGCAAGAGCAGGCGAATCCACAGTTATAATAGCAGGTGATTTTAATACCACTTTTGAGCCGTTGGATAGGGATGACAGTAACTTTGCAGAGGATGAGGACGCAGCCTGGGGCATTCCTAAATTGGAGTTTGCCCCAAGAAAATATTGGACTGAAGCAGGAATACAACTGAAAGCATTTTGTTTAGAAAGAGGCCTCAGGGCGGCTAAATGGTAGAACCATTTCTGACAGAAAAGGGGGCAATACATTTAAAAACGGGCTCCACACTAGTCGTATTGATTACCTCCTCATTGATTTAACTCTGTGGCACACTCTAAACAACATGGCCATCATAGAACGTAATGAGTGACCATAATCCACTCTCTGCAACTCTCACTCTTTCGCCATCAGATGTTCCTGCCCGTCCAGCTAGCTTGGCGTCCACTATAGACATATTGGTCATTAATGACATGAGGAGACTCAAATGGTCCAAAATAATTAGTGACCCGGAGGCATTGTCCATCATTGGTAGGGATATTGATGATTGTTGTCCTTGAGGCCCTTCGTGCTAGTATTCAACCAATATTCCTAATTACTACCATCAATGCATCAATATTTGATAAAGTACGGACCCACTTTCAGAAACCTTGCAGTAATAAAAGTTCTTTTAAACAAAAGAGACAAACCTGGTAAAATAAAGAATGCAGTAGAATTCACATATCCCTTGGGGTAGCTATCAGAATACGAAACCTGGACTCTATTAGGGAAGCCAGGAATGCTTACAGAACTACACAGAGTACAGCCCAAAGAGAGTGGGATGAGAGAAGGTGTCAGGAATTGAAGATGGCATGCACAAGAAGCAATATCGAACACTTTTGGGCTCTTGCAAAATGAGGCAGTGGGGTATATCCTCCCCCCCGTAAATGCATGTAGCCCCTGATCAATGGGTAAAACTTTTTTCTCAACAGTACTCAATAGATGACGCAGGGTTCTTTGAGCCTCCATTAAAGGAACCTAGCCAGAAGATGAGCCTGGTATTTCAACCATCGGAAGTAATGTTTGCCCTAAATGCAATCACGGGGGGAAGAGCCCCGGGTATTGACAGTATTCTAACAGATATTTTTCTACATGATAGGGAAAAGTGGTGCAGGTATATAACACTGCTAGTAAATGGTCTGGCCCAAGGTGCCCCATTCCTGATTCGTGGAAGGGGGCAGAGAATATACCAGTTTTCAAGAAGGGGGACAGATCACAGCCTGCAAATTATCTATTCCCATTAGCCTCATCGACTCCACCCAAAAGGTAGTGGCACGCCTTGTCCTGGGAAAGGTTCAGGATTGTGTTGAAGATCACAGAATTCTAACTGATCCTCAGGCTGGTTTTCGGACCCACATTAGCACTGTAGACCAAGTTTTTAGATTTATTCTGATATACTGGCGGATAGTGGTGCTCAGTGAAGGCAGTATATACGCAGTTTTTGTCGATTTAAAATCAGCTTTTGATCTAGTGTCTCGTAGCAAACTGTGGGAGGTGTTGAGGGATCTAGTTATGCCGGCTAATTTGTTACCCTTTCTAGTGCGCCTTCACAAGAGCAATTTTGCTCACATATGTTGAGGCGCACAAAGGGAAATTCCGGATCCATTCCAGGTTGATAAGGGAGTGCGTTAAGGGTGCGCGTTGGCACCCACATTGTTCTCCCTTTTTAGTAGTAAGGATGCAAAATGTATAGCCTCAACACCCAATGATGCCCTGACCCTTGCTGGCTCTAAGGTTCCAATTCTTATGTTTGCAGACAGCACCCTTATCATTTCCAAGACCCCTAGTGGATTGTAGCGTGCCTTGACCTTGTTCGAAGATTTCTGTAAACTCAGAGGGCTGAAGATCATTGCGGAGAAAATGTATGGCTATTAATAAACACTGATCATACATGGGAAAAATTACCATAGAGGGTGTGGCATTAGAGGAAGTAGATGCATTTACGTACCTAGGTGTCACCATGGAGAAAAGGATGAAATTGAGATACCATATTGAAAAAATGGCATTAAAATATAGACAGCTACCGGGTGCCTTAAGCAGAGAATTTAGCCTTTCCCTGACCAAACCCGTTAGTCCTATAGTACAGATATATAATGCCAAGGTAATCAGCTCAGTTCTATATGGCTCGGAACTATGGGGGTTTGGAAATCTTACACAGTTGACCATCGCTGAAAACAAGTTCCTTTATGTGATCTCCATTCTCCCCAAAAGTACTCCCTCACTCCCATTGCTTAACAACATGGGAAGGCATTCACTGGCAGATATAGCAAGGCTTTGCCCCTTGCTATATTGGCGCTGAATCTGGATCACACCAGAGTTAACCACCTTCACAAGTGGACTCATGGATGTCCTAGGTGCTGATCACAACCATAAAATAAGGTGGCTGAGTGATATCAAGGGGGCACTGACTTCAATGGTTCCGAACAATTTATGGGAGAACCCAAGTAACTTATTATCTGTGCCAAAAGCTGCACTGAAGAGCAAATACTGGGACATGGTGGGTCAAAATATCAGCAGACTGAGTGATAGTAATACGTTGACTGTGATGTTCTTGTTAGCTAAACCTTGTCTCCACCTTGAACCATATTGGGATACTATCTCCAAACCCCTTGACTGAAAACTCTATTTTCAATTCAGAGTTGGTACCTTACTGTTAAATTCCTGTACTTCAAACAGGTCAGACTCAGGAGATAGTAAGTGCCCACATTGTGCTGAACATACAGAAACATACCCACATATTCTTTTTGTATGTCGTGCCTATGCTATCCCGCAAAAGATCTGGCTAGTGCCTATATGTAAGAACATGGGCAGTAGGCCAAGCAGCGAAGCCTTAAGAATTCTGAGGACTGATCCGTCGCTTCGCTATGCTTTTCCCCTATCCAAATTTCTAAAGTGGGCTTGGTGCATCAGATCAAAAATTGCACCAATAAAGAATAATTTAGCACCTTTGCTACCAGATTTTCCCTCTGATGAACTACTCATTTGATGTTCATAGGGTTCTAACTGAATCCCACAGTGTGAAACTGTTTACTATTTGCACTTTATAATGTGTTAATAACATTTTAAACCTTTTATTCCCAATCATCTATGTTTGGAGTTTTATTATACGTCTGATTATATTGACATGATACTTTAATTGGCTACCTACTATTTGATTAACCCTGTGTTTTACGGTTTGTGCTGCTCTGTGTTGTGCTATTTTATTACATATAAATCATTCTACTACTGTATATAGTATATTTTGCTGAGGATTGGCCAACACTTCTAGACCTAGCATCATTAGGGTGGTCTTCCCCTGAACTTTTTGCCTTTTTCCTCCTCATTTTGCTGATTCTTTTTGTTGGCCTTCGGACTCTGAGTACTTTACCACTGTTAACCAGTGCTAATGTACATGGGCTTCTCCTCCAAACATGATGACGTTGATGTATACCTGATTGGCATATTTGCTGTACTGGTAACTCTCTTGAAAAGTGGTATACTTTATACCTGAGACCTGTACTTCAAATGCTACTAGTGGACTGCAGCAAGGATTGTGCCACCCACAGAAGTAGCTTTTCAAACCTGTTTCAGGCCGGCCATTGCAGTGCCTGGGATGGAAGTTTACTGCCACTACAGCTTGGAGTTTAAACCTACTTGCCAAGCCTTAAATTCCCCTCTTTTTTTTACATATGTCACCCCTAAGGTAGGCCCTAAGATACCCTGAGGGCAAGGCCTCATGCAAATAAAAAGTAGGACATATACATGCATGTTTGGCATGTCCTTGTAGTAGTACACAGCTATTTCATGTGTCACTACCTCGTCGCCAATGTTAAAATGCTCTCCAGGCAAAGTGTCCAGGAAAAGTCCTTTATTAAAAGTTAGGAGCAGGTACCTTCAGCTTCATCTCCTATCAGTTATCTGCTCTCTCTCTAGTTCTTCAATCATAGCATTCTAGCTTGCTAAGCAACCTATACACATTCTAATTGAGAGAACTCTACACAATCCCTCTCATAGGCCAGCATTTGGGAATTCATTAATGCACTTTCAAGCTGTAATTCTTGATCAGAGGGGAGTAGTTTTTCCATAGTTCATATGTTTGGAAAGGTAATGATATATCGTCTTTACTGGTGAAGCTGAATTTAACATTACTGTTCTAGAATTGCAACTTTTAGAAAGTGGACATTTCTCTTTATTTACTGCTCTCTGTTCCTTACAGACTGCCTCCAATACGCGCCTGGGTTGGGTGACAGCTACACCTTGTGCATGCTACTTTATACATCCACAAACATAAGACAGTGTGGCTCATCAGCATTCTGAACACTCATCTACATTCTGATGGGTCTTCTAGGGCAGGGAGGAATGGGAGGGGCTGGCATTTACACTTCAATAGGTGGTGTCCTGGCACACACAAAGTACTGATTTACCCCCACAGATAGCCTGGCAGACAGTACTGGGTTGAAAGAGATCCTTGAGAACTTCAAAGAGCTGCTTTGAAGTCACCCACAACATGAAAGGCATGTTTGCATATATGTACTTGGTCTCTGAACCCCTAAAATCAGACACTTCTGGATATTGAACTGAACCTCTGTCAGAAGGACTGCTGTGCTACCTCAGGGACTAAACTTGACTGCTTTTCTGGAAGGACTGATTTTCTGCTTGTTGCTCTGTTGCCTGCTGCTTCCTGACTCTGCTGAAAGAGAGCTGAACTCTGCATATCTTCCAAGTGATCTCCAAGGGGTTGCTGGCTTGTCTCTTGTTTTCTGAAGTCCCAGGGACACCATATTCTTCCTGCAATTCTGCTGGTGCTGCTGGACTCTGCCTTCTCTGAGTCCTACCCTTGCTTGAAGTTTCCTCTCCAAGTTCTGGGCCTCTGACGTGGGTTCCACAAGTGTTTATCTACAAAACGATGCACTGTTTCCTCTGCGCCAATCAGAACTGATGCGTTGCCATTCGAGACCGACACAGAGGCTGTTTTGACAACAGCAGTTCTATAGCCTGCGCCGCCCAATGATGACGCTCCACACGGCTTGGTGACGAAGCATTGCTTCCACCTCAGCGAAGCCCGACAACAACACTGCATGAAAAAGATCGATGTATGTGCCCTCAGAGTCGACACTTGGCTCCATCCAAGGTACTTTCCCTGCTGGCCCTGCGTCGGCCCTGTAGCCAGCCTGTCCTCCATCGTGGTAGGCCTGAACTTTGAATTAGTACCTGTTCCTCATGACCCCAAGCAAACTTTTGACCACTAGGCACTGTTTTTTTATTTCATTTAAAAAAAAACATATATTGACTTCTACTTATTGGATTTTTGTCGTTTTGGTCCCATTTTGCTCAGATACATATTCCCAACTGTTCTAAATCTAAGTGGAGTTTTTTGTGGTGTATTTATTGTGTTACTGTGTGTGTGTGTTGCACAAATACTTTACACATTGCCTCTTAAGATATGCCTGACTGCTCTACCAGATGGTGAGTACAGGTTATCTTTTAGTGTGTATCTAGTTTACTCTGATTAAAGCGGTGGTTCCTGCCTGGCTTGGGTGCATACCTCAGCCAAACAGGCATCCCATTTCTAACAAACACAAAGTAATTCAAGTAATTATTAGAACTTTTGCCAAGTTTGAGTATTCTACCAGCACAGCTGGAAGCAATAAGAGTATGATAATGTTAGCTTATTTTCATCCACAGATTTGACATTTCGAATTGCTGTAAATAATAGGTGTTACTACTCTAAATTGGAATCGTTTTTAATTTACAAACGCAAGAGAGGCAGGAGGCTCGGTTGATTTTCCTGCAGCAGGGGCGAGCATTGTCTAATTGAGCCATATTACCAACTTATGTCTGGATTATTACAAAATTTCCAAACATGCTGAGTTGAGAAGCAAGGTCAGTGTCAATGTGGGTTTGTTAAAACTGCAATTCACTTGTAATTTAGAGATTCAGAAGGCACACAAGATGCAATACAAGCAGAAATTGCTTGCAAGATAACCACTTAGTATCGTGTTTTATATTCCACAATAATTTTAATATTAATAATTGTAATTGCCATTTGAATAGTTCATGCACACACTGAAGTATTAGCTAATGCTTAATAACTTTTCTTAAAAACAAATCAGCAACGCTCATTCGATTTAGATGAATATTATGAAAAGATGTCATACCCTGACAGTATTCTAACCTGTGACATGTATGCTTTATATAGACCTCTACAACGGGTGCTCAGCCCCTGAGATATTGTGCTTAATGTAGTGACTTTCCATCAATATCCAGTTAAAAGACTTGATCAGGTTTTAATACTAGATTGAAAAGAATCGAAGGAATACTTGATTTTGTTTTATTGTATTGTGTATTCACATTTTATAATTTTATGGCAAAATATGCCGAATAAAGATGGTTTGATGATGATAATGACTTGGTGGGGTATGTTATCAAGTAGGCACAATCCATTGGAAGTGTCAGATTATATGCCTGTCATACGTTTGCACCTGGACGATGTTGTAGAGATTAAAATCATTTCTAGACCTTTCTTCTCACACCCAACAGAGGAGACTATTTGAAATATGGTTACAATCATAAAATACCATTCAATATCATACAACCGGGTATAACCAAATAATTCCTGGATGTCACCAACTTGCAAGAAAGTATTTGCCGTAACCTATGCAATCTAGTTTTGAAAATCATTCTTTATCCCCCAACAGACTATTTCCAAGGTTCAAAGTAAGATTGGGAGCTTTGTTTGGGGGGATAAGGGAGTAAGGCTGTGTAACAACCGGATTTTCGGACCAGATAGAATCAGACTAGAACACCACTAACCCAGCCGAAACGTAACCACCTCCCTCATCAGGACCTACTTACAAAAGGCACCTGTGTACCTACCTAAGGATGGGGAATTAGCAATATACAAGCTTAGATCTTCTAAAACACCACACTCATACCTTATAGTCTCGCGGCAACATAGGCCCAGACTATGCTACCCTCCTATTCATAGTGAAGGGGGCAGTTCCGATAACTTACCATTACACACTGACCACAATCTGTGCTCGCGCAAGCCACAATCCTGTGGGTATAGGCACTGTATCCCCCAGTGCTCTCACTATTTCCTACATACACAAGCCACAATCCTGTGGGTATACAAATTGACCACAGTCAATGCTCTCATAAACCGTGTCCTCCCGGTGCTCTCGCAAGCCACAATCCTGTGGGTATAACGCCGCTACACAACGACATAACTTTCCTATGGATACCTTCTCCATATTGGTAACTCTCTCTTCATCTCTATTAGGAATAATACAATATTATAGATTATGGGATAGATAGACAGGTCAATCCTCTCCCACACAAAAACGGCCAAATTACACTGTGTAAAGTTATTCCCTATTTTGAGTGCTCCTCTACCCCCTTGCTCAGTTACCATTTACCTGGACGGGAGTCGCATCCGTTCACATAACAGCATCTGACTAGAAGAAAGGTTAACTTTATCATAAGGAACCAACCATCACGCACTAGTTTGCTAAGAACTGGGGTATCTTTATTCATTAATAACATCAACAATATAACACTACAATATCATACATAGCCTGAAAAGCAAAAGTAAAGATTAGAATGTGTGTGTGCACACTAATAAGAAAGGGTCAACGTCACCTTATGAGTATGAAGTCTGGACTCGGTAGTCATCTGGGTTCCCTTCTCGTCTGTGCCTTGGCTCGTCTTAAGATCACCCCTGCAGTCACAGATACACGTCTGCACCGCTATGCTCTGTCTCCTCCGTTTCTCTCCAAGTCACTGGAACCTTCCTCTTATTCTCTGTCTCGTCAGCTGCACTCTCGCTGTTCTGCACTACTCCTCTCTCCTCTCAATCGCTGACTGTCTTCACCTTCCAGCTTTGATCTTATAAATCAGTTTCTACCACTCTGGTAGTCCTTCTCTCCACTAACTGCTTCACTCTGGATGCTCTGATCTCAATGTCAAAGCTCGCCAGCTGCTCCAACTAAAATAACTTCAATCTTTCTAAGAGAGTATTAGCTTTCGGTCTTTCTCGGACTTCAAAATGGCGATTGTCTGCCTTAAGATGATTAATTGCAATGATGCTAACGGCTAGCTGCTGCCTACGAACTGACTTCTGACTGCCTCACGCTTTCGCTAATATGGAACCTTGTTCATGCATGGAAAGTTACGGGCAGTAACTTGCCGCCCACCAAATTCCTGTACCTCCCCGTACCAAGGACACGTTCTCAGCCGGCTGGCCTGATGTTATGTCTTCGATACGAAGAAAAAATACAGTTCTTCTATAAGGGCCAGCCTGAGCCGGTTCTCTCCAAGCGAACAATACCTCATAACTAAAACATTACATTTGACCTAAAAGCATCTCAATCTGCCGAGGCAGAAAGAAAGATGGAGTCTCTCCCGTTCGAGGCCTACAAGGCCTGAAATGAGCATAACTCCATCATATGTATACTAGCACTCTTACAAAAGGACGGATTAATACTAATACTAAGGAATCTATCCCTTAACATAGGTTTATAAGCCCTAGTATAAAGAAAAGGGTAGGAAATTGCATCAAGTACCTTGTAAATAGGCCCGGTCTAAGGCTCCAGTCCTCCTATTAGAATGATAGCAGGCTAAAGTCACCTTCAGTCATCTTCACTCAAGAAAAGGGGCAAAAACTCGGTCAGAACACTTCACCCTTGACTTTTGGCTACTAATCATTCGCTAAATGGAACTAACATCTGTTGAGGAATAATATGAAAGAAAACTAACTGATCTATTTCTAGTACCACATCTACAGGTTTGGAGTAAAGAAGGAATGCACTGAATAAAACAGCAAATAGCGACTAAAATGTAAATAGTAATCAGGATACCCCCTAATATCTGACGTAAAGAATGCAAATCTGGTAACCAATGAAAGAGCCAGTCAAACCAGCCCTGATCAATGTGTTTTCTAACTTCTGTGGTTAAGTCATGAAGTTTGTCGATATGAGCCTGAATGGATCTAGTATGATCTGATAAATTGAAACCACAAAGGCCCTCAAAGTCAGAATAGTCATGTCCATGTTTAAGCAAAAGATAGTCAATTGCAGTCCTGTTTTGCAAAATAGCTCTACGTTCACCCTGGGCGTCCAGTAACATGTCAGATAGAATTGTAGAAGTGTGATTAATAGATTTAACCATCCAACAGGCCATTTTCCCAATGGATTTAGCATTATAGACCGCTAAGGCAGGGACACCCAGTATGGAAAAAGCCAAACTAAGATATTCAGATTCAGAAAATAAATGCAGTGTAGTCACAATTGTCTTTTAACATTACTGCATCATGGACAATACGGGAATGCATATTAGGATGTGAAGAAAACATTAATAAACTCAATCTGGTAATGGCACAAGGTCCTCCAGTAATATTTGCAGGAATATAAGGCCAAGATGTATTGCCACAAGAGAAACGCCATCCAGAAGGTAATAGCATTGTACGATAGTGACTAGGGGTAACTACAAGACTTTTACAGGTCATATTATTTTTGACTGAAATACACGTTTTCGGTGATCTCCGGGAACATAAAGTCTTTTCATGAATTGTGAATGAAGTAACACCTTTCAATTTCAACCGCACACATTCAGTTATAGCATTTGGATCACAAGTAAGGAAAAAAACATAAATCACCCTGCGTGATATTATATGTAGTTATTTGGGAATGAATTGGGGGTACTGGATCTGAAAGTACAGTACATAGAGGGCAATATTCATATGTCGCGACATCACCAAGAATAATATTAGGACGGGCATTTGATATATTAAAAATATGGGCCAGGGTCTCCAACGAAGCGGGGACAGCAACCAAACAGGTCGCTAATATGTCACTCACTGAACGCATCGGTGTTAAACAGAAATGTGGGGAATTTGTCACCCTTCGTGCCAGGGTAGTCCAAAAGTTAGATGATGAATCCCACGCAGCAAAGGAACGCGGTACTCGGGTTATCGAATCAACCAAAGTCTGTGGGTTCCCTCCTTTCCCGACGTAGCAGGCCAAAAGGAGTCCAACGCCGGCACATCCTGCCGTCCAAATGATGATCTGTAAGAAAATCAAACACAGGCATTATTCATTCTCGTAAATAACATTTGTCAGCCGGGACAGCTTCCCAGATATCTTTCCCTGGTCTCATGACGAGTACTGTGTTATCATGACCGGTTGCAATAATTTCAGCTTGTTCAGGGTTTTTTTTAGGCGATTGCACCCACACTCTCGCTCCTGGATTATCAGTGGAGCCAAAACCTTTTTGTCCTCGAACAGTTAACAAAGTTGGGGCAGGTCCTTTCTGAATCTCACCACTAAAAACAGGCATGATTAGCAATTGAGCAATCCGGTCAGTCTTCTGAATCGGTAAATCAACCTCACTGCTATTTAGCAGGAGTACCTTAATCTCTCCCTGATAATCACTGTCAATGACTCCTCCAAGTACTTGAATACCTTTTAAGGCTAGGCCCGATCTAGGAGCAATCAGGCCAAAATTTCCAGTTGGTATACAGACACCAATGCCAGTCTCAATGATAACTCGATCTCTGCTTTTTACAGTAATGTCATTCATGGCATGCAGGTCTACGCCTGCGGAACCTGGGGTTGCTCTGCATGGAGCCAGGGCTCCAAGGGAAATCTCCCAATACATTACAGTATTACTAACTGTATTTGGTTTGGCTTCAACAGCTGGGGGAAATAAACGCATTAATGGTGATTCAGCATTTAAAAAAGGACGATTATTCAAAATCAACAGTGCCTGAAACAAATATTCTCTCCAATTCTTATATTTATTGTCAGTTAATTTACGTAATTGATCTTTTAACAAACCATTAATTCTTTCAATAAGGCCTGCTGCCTGTGGATAATATGGTATATGAAATACCCATTCAATGTTGTTCTCCACACAAAATTCCTGCACCAATCTTCCCTTACAACGGGATGCATTATCAGATTGAATTTGAAACGGAACACCATAGTACAGCATAATCAATTCCAAGGTTTTAATGGTGTTTACTTGGGTAGCTCGTTTGCAAGGAAAGGCCACTAAAAGGCCACTCTACGTATCAATGATGGTGCAAATATATTGGCAATTTTTACTCATAGGGAGTGGACCAATATAATCAATCTGCCGAATTTGAGCAGGTAATTTTCCTCGGTGTAAATGTCCTTTAATAATTTGGGGCACTTTTCGCTGTCTAGAATGTTGACAGATAGGACAATGCAGTATAGTATCTTTAAAGGAATATAAATTCCTCGGTCAGCAGCCCACCTGCTAGTGGCTCTCTCTCCAAAATGTTGTGCTTTCTGGTGGGCCCATTTCGCTAATCCCGCCAAATCAGAATCCTGCATGTCCACCACTGCCTCAGCAATTTTAGATTTCTCATCTGCAATGTTGTGAAAAAATTTGTTAAGGGAGTCTATTGATGTATGAGCATCCACATGAAAGATTGTAACAGTACTTTGTGGGAGTAGCTCCCAAATTTCTTGCCATAATTCTTTACCCCAAAGTTCTTTAGAATGCAATTCCCAATTATGAGAATGCCAGGTTGGTAACCAAACCGCCAGTCCATTAGCGGTAGACCAGGAATCAGTAAAAAGATGACATGTACCGGGTAACTCTTGTTTTAAAACTTGGTAAACAGCATATAATTCAGCAAATTGACTACTCTTTCCTTCACCAGTTGTACTCAGTAATTTTTGTGTGACAGGATTATAGGACACTGCCTTCCAATGCCTTTTCTCTCCTATGTACCTCGCTGAACCATCCGTAAACCACACATGGTTTCTGTCCTCCGCGGACAGATCATCAAATGGCTTACCCCACTTAACAGGGGATTCCTGTACTATAGGTACGGAGCAATCACTCCCAGTCTCATTCGATGGCGCCTGCGCCACTTGCTCACGTAACGACGCAACACCTTTCGGTCCCAAGCATGCCCTATCTTGTATGTACCATTTCCACTTAATCACACTCACTTCTTGAGCATGTCCGATTCGATGAGTTTTCGGCAAACTCAAAACCCATTGCATAATAGGAATTTCAGGTCTCAATACCATATCATGCCCCAAAGTCAATTGCTCGGTATCCACCAGAGCCCAATAACATGCAAGTAACTGTTTTTCAAAAGGTGTATAACGCTCACCAGCATCAGGTACCGTAACTTTTTAGTCCAAAAACCTAATGGTACTTTATTTCTGCCTTGTTTTTGCCACAAACTCCAATTTGCATAAAGACCTGGCACGGACACATTCATATCCATATCACCATCGCGCACGGGCCACAGATCCAAAGCATACTGGATCGCTTCTTTCGCCAAATCAAATGCATCTTGCTGCGGTTTACTCCATTCAAACGCATTCTTTTTACGAGTAACTCTATATAAAGGGGCCAATATATGACTCAAATGTGGGATGTGTTGACGCCAAAAACCAAATAAACCAATAAAGCTTTGGGCTTCTTTTCGGTTTCGAGGAACCGCAAAATCAAGAATTTTCTGCTTTACTTGTGGAATCACTTCTCTGTTACCTTTATGCCAATTGATGCCTAAGAATTTCACACTTTGTGACGGACCTTGCAACTTGTCGGGATTGATTTCCCAACCTTTTTCACGTAAATGATCAATGACCTGATCCAACTGAGTCTGAACTTGATCCTGTGTCTCACCTTGAATCAAAATGTCGTCAATATAATGACACATCTGAATTTGTGGGTTTAGGGGTATTTCAGATAAATGTTCCGCCACCAGCCGGTGACAGATCGTAGGACTGTGTACATAGCCCTGGGGAAGACTTCTAAACGTCATTTGACGTCCATTCCACGTAAAACTGAACTGTTCCTGACACTCAGGGGCAATTGGGATTGAAAAGAAAGCATTAGCAATATCAATAGACGCATACCATATTCCTGGATGCTTCTGAATTCTTTCAATTAAAGTAATCATGTCTGGTACTGCAACAGTCAAAGGGGGTGTATGTTTATTCAATTCGCGGTAATCAACAGTCATGCGCCAAGAATTATCACTTTTACGTACAGGCCAAACATGATTATTCCAAGCAGAAGTAACTGGAGTTATAACTCCTGCATCCACTAAATCCTGAATTGTAGAACTAATCTCTTCATGACCACCTGGGATACGATATTGCTTTTGGGAAACAACTTTTGTAGTCTGAGGAATTTTTATAGGGGGCATTCTCAAACGACCAACTCGTACAGGTCTGGATGCTATATAACTTTTACTCCCAAATTGATAACAACCATCATCCAAATGCAATGTCATACCTTTTAAAATATCAATTCCAATTATGTATTCCAAAAGTGGCACAACTAAAACAGAATATTCTTTTCGAGGAATTCTACCTATTTTCATTTCAATTTTTGTTTGTACTGCGGGGGTTTCCTTTCCACCTAAACCAGTAATTGTGAAAAATTGTCCTTTAAATTTCTTCGATTTTCCATGAATTAGAGTGGCCTCCGCTCCTGTATCTACCAATGCTAGGGCCCTTTGGATATTACGATGTTTCCCAAAAATGTCAATATCTACATAGGGTCTATTGTCTCTGTGAGCCCACCTGCGTACTGAAGCTTGACCAATTTCCTAATCATTTTTATTTCGTTCTGACAACCAAGACAAATCAGGATAAATGCTCTCAAATTTTTTGGACGATATAATGTCCTGTTCATATCCATCCCTATTACGAAATGGATTCTTGTCATCTGCATGGTATTGTGAGTTTTGTTCAGAAAATCTGTGTCGATCCTCCCTTTTCCTCATCTCAGGGGATTGATCCCTTTCACCTTTATATCTGCTGTTAACACGGCCTTCTCTCCCCCTTTCTCTTTCCCCCTCATGCCCTCTCTCTCTTTCACGCCGAGGGGACACATGTCGCTCATACCGTCGTCCATCACGTCGATCTGAATCATCTTGACGTCCATCATCCTCACTGTCATCAGAATATTCACGATCACATTCATTCTTCCGCACACGCCGGGTACCCTCCTTCCGATCCAAACCACGTTTGCGAAACATATCCCACAAGCGATTATTGGGTTCACCATCAATGTTTTCCCTTTTCACACCATCATCCAACAGAGCAAGAAACATATCACGTCTAGTGAACCTATAATTCCCAGCAGTACGACCTTCAGATCTGGATTGTCTCTCAGGTTTAAGCCATTCGCCCAGCTCTCCAAGCTGACGTACAGATTCAAGCACCATAGACAAAGCATTGCCAGTTTGATTAATCAACAAAGTCATCATAACCTGTTTATAAGCAACAGGGGAAGAACGGATAATGCGATTCCGCACAGAAGATGTCAATAAACCATCCAACAATCTGTCAGATGTACCCAGAAAAATCGCAGTTTTCATCACTTCCTCTTTCAGCCTTTGCGCCACATCGCTCAATGTGTACCATGGCCTGTCATTCGGGGGCCAATCAGATTCAGTAGAGCATTTGTTATTACAACCCTCAGTCGCCAACTGAAGCAGACTAATTTGACCAGGAACATTATAGTTACGGAAATGATCCTGAACAGTAGAATCAGAACTCAAAGAACAAAATTTCAAGGCTTCTCCTGCATCTAACATGATGCCCGCAGCACCAAGTTCGTAAAGGCGTACCATCCATGGAAGCAAGGCCTCACCGGGGCGTTGCCAAAATCGTTGCAAAATGTCACTAATCTCCTGTTGCGTAAAATCTTCCGAACTATCTAAAGGAATACCGTTCGGGTTACCAGGAGCCTGTTGTAATTTATGTTGAAAAACTGGATGCGCAGAAACCTCAGGACGAGCATCAGAAGAAGCTCGATCAACAGACTTAGTGGGACAGTCAGATGGAGAAACATTATCAGAATTGAAATAGCGACCGCGGTCGCTGGAATCATCATATTTGTCACAAGTATTAGATTTACAATCACGTCCGGTGCAAGAAGACTCGCGCTTGTCAGACTCCTCAGCCGAGGAGCCAGAATCATTCGAGTCCCAGATATTACCATCCCATTCATCAGGATTCCAATCCAGTCCGGCTTTCGCCACGACCAGACGCACTTTCCATTTACAAACTCGACCACAACGATTCTTACATTTGTATTTAGCAATATGAACAGCAGCCCTTTCGGCTATTGTCTGATAAGTCTCAAGTTTGTCGGCAAGCAATTTATTTTGACATCACAAAAGAGTGTGAGCATTCTGCACTTCAACAAACTTTTCTTCCATATCCGCATATTGTCTTTGTAATTTCAAAAATTTCTCATGTACAATCCTGTACGCAAATAAAACAATCCAACCTCTGCGTCCCAAAATAGGAAGCTCCTCACCCTTCACAACTGGCGCTTTCTGTAGGCAAGCAATCACGTTAGACGGCTCCGCCAGTTTCAAACAGGAACTCCAATTTTCACTTAGACTGGTGGAATCGGCCCACTCACAGGCCAATGCCTCGTAAGGCGTTGATTCCCAGCCGGGAATTTCAATAGGCAATTTAAAAGTAGATTTAGACCTTCTCAAAAACATTGTGACAAGAGAAAAAGATATATACAACTATGAACAAATAATATACAAAATTAACACCGCAAGTGCCGAGCGCAAACCAACAAGATAGAAACAACACCGTGCAAACAGGCTTTCGTAAACGGTTCGTGACGCCAGATGTAACGACTGGATTTTCGGACCAGATAGAATCAGACTAGAACACCACTAACCCAGCCGAAACGTAACCACCTCCCTCCTCAGGACCTACTTACAAAAGGCACCTGTGTACCTACCTAAGGATGGGGAATTAGCAATATACAAGCTTAGATCTTCTAAAACACCACACTCATACCTTATAGTCTCGCGGCCACATAGGCCCAGACTATGCTACCCTCCTATTCATAGTGAAGGGGGCAGTTCCGATAACTTACCATTACACAATGACCACAATCAGTGCTCGCGCAAGCCACAATCCTGTGGGTATAGGCATTGTATCCCCCCAGTGCTCTCACTATTTCCTACACACACAAGCCACAATCCTGTGGGTATACACATTGACCACAGTCAATGCTCTCATAAACCGTGTCCTCCCGGTGCTCTCGCAAGCCACAATCTTGTGGGTATAACGCTGCTACACAACGACTATCACTTTCCTATGAATACCTTCTCCATATTGGGAACTCTCTCTTCATCTCTATTAGGAATAATACAATATTATAGATTATGGGATAGATAGACAGGGCAATCCTCTCCCACACAAAAACGGCCAAATTACACTGTGTAAAGGTTATTCCCTATTTTGAGTGCTCCTCTACCCCCTTGCTCAGTTACCATTTACCTGGACGGGAGTCGCATCCGTTCACATAACAGCATCTGACTAGAAGAAAGGTTAACTTTATCATAAGGAATCAACCATCACGCACTAGTTTGCTAAGAACTGGGGTATCTTTATTCATTAATAACATCAACAATATAACACTACATAGCCTGAAATGCAAAAGGAAAGATTAGAATGTGTGTGTGCACACTAATAAGAAAGGGTCGACGTCACCTTATGAGTATGAAGTCTGGACTCGGTAGTCATCTGGGTTCCCTTCTCGTCTGTGCCTTGGCTCGTCTTAAGATCACCCCTGCAGTCACGGATACACGTCTGCACCGCTATGCTCTGTCTCCTCCGTTTCTCTCCAAGTCACTGGAAACTTCCTCTTATTCTCTGTCTCGTCAGCTGCACTCTCGCTGTTCTGCACTACTCCTCTCTCTTCTCAATCGCGGACTGTCTTCACCTTCTAGCTTCGATCTTATAAATTAGTTTCTACCACTCTGGTAGTCGTTCTCTCCACTAACTGCTTCACTCTGGATGCTCTGATCTCAATGTCAAAGCTCGCCAGCTGCTCCAACTAAAATAACTTCAATCTTTCTAAGAGAGTATTAGCTTTCGGTCTTTCTCAGACTTCAAAATGGCGATTGTCTGCCTTAAGATGATTAATTGCAATGATGCTAACGGCTAGCTGCTGCCTACGAACTGACTTCTGACTGCCTCACGCTTTCGCTAATATGGAACCTTGTTCATGCATGGAAAGTTACGGGCAGTAACCTGCCGCCCACCAAATTCCTGTACCTCCCCGTACCAAGGACACGTTCTCAGCCGGCCGGCCTGATGTTATGTCTTCGATACGAAGAAAAAATACAGTTCTTCGATAAGGGCCAGCCTGAGCCGGTTCTCTCCAAGCGAACAACACCTCATAACTAAAACATTACATTTGACCTAAAAGCATCTCAAGCTGCAGAGGCAGAAAGAAAGATGTAGTCTCTCCCGTTCGAGGCCTACAAGGCCCGAAATGAGCATAACTCCATCATAAGTATACTAGAACTCTTACAAAAGGACGGATTAATACTAATACTAAGGAATCTATCCCTTAACATAGGTTTATAAGCCCTAGTATAAAGAAAAGGGTAGGGAATTGCATCAAGTTCCTTGTAAATAGGCCCGGTCTAAGGCTCCAGTCCTCCTATTAGAATGATAGCAGGCTAAAGTCACCTTCAGTCATCTTCACTCAAGAAAAGGGGCAAAACCTCGTTAAGAACAGGCTGTCATGGAAGAAATTGAGGCGCAGAGTGGTGAAAGGTGGGTTAGCTCTTCTAGACATCAGCTGGTATTTAGTTGCACTCCAATTTAAAGCTACATGGATGCTACTGTCTGAACCAGCGAGAATGGCGTGGGGAAGGCTGCTCAGCGAATTGTCAATAAATGAAGGCGGGGTAGGCACAGAGGGGGTTCTTTACAAGTTTGGGTCTCCCAAGTTCTTTAAAAGAGTGCGTTTGAAGGTTCTTAGGACTACGCTAGAAACTTGGTTTAATGTAAGAACCAGATGGGGAATTGGCTACTATTCCAATTTTGCCCCCATATGGGATTCCCCAGGGACACCACCCTGTCTCCAAGATGGTCTAGCTGGCCCCATTAAGAGAGCGGGAGTCTCTACATGGTCTGATTTAGTCGACGCAAATCGTATCCATCCATGGGAATCACTGAGAGCCAGGATAGGCTCTAGTTTTTTCGAATTTAAGTTCCTACAACTCAAATCTTGGTTTGAGGCAGACATTGGGGGTATAAGAGGAAATTGGGATATATAATGATCTTGTTTCAATCTGTTTAACCTTTGAAGAAAGAAATCTCCATCTGGTATAAAAAGCTATTAGATGCAGATGATCTAGGTATTCCATCACAGACATCGGCTTGGAACCAATCCCCATTTGAATCTGTCATTGGAGATCTCTCAGAACCATCTTTGAAACTACTGTATAAGTTTACTAAATCAGCCAGTCTTAAGAAAAATCATTTTTTTGTCACTAATCGTATTTATTATACACCCACCTGAATAGCTAAATTTGCCCCACTTTCTGAGCTAAAATGTGCTGGATGCATGGCACCCAAAGCCAACAATATTCATATGTTTTATGAGTGCCCTGAATTAGGTTTGTTTTGGAAAGGGGTTGGAGACTACCTGCGTAACATCTTAAAAGTCAACATCGAGGTTAATGGTTCTTTAGTTTTTTTTTGCCAATGATGGACTTTTCACCTCGACTTAACACAGACTCACAGAGGGTTGTTGTTATGTTTGATTTTGTTGGCCCCTAGGGAGATATGTATAAAATGGAAAGATCCTCTCCCCCCAAAAACGGAAGACTGGCTAAAATCCTCACTTGCAATGGCTCGTCTTGAACCTGTTGGAACCAGTGATAGGTCAATGAATATTAGGCAACCTCTTACCACCATGGGCCAAGACTTGAGACTACTATGACATCTATGGTAAAATTCATTTGGTCCTATGATTACACCATAACCCAAAAGGGGCTGGTTGGGCGACCTAAGCAAGTGCAGGAAGCCTAAAGGTGCACAGTTAGAAAATGATGGCTTTGTAACATCTGCCGTATAAGCTAAATGTCCAGGTAGGAATCATTTATAATGTCAATTTAACATTCAACAGTGTCATAGCGATGATCACAAAATTGAGTAACCGTAGGGTTTCAGTAACAGCCAACATTGAGTAGTATCAAAAATATATTTATTATTTTTTAGTTTTCAATTATAAACTTTTTTATGTATTGCAACTTGATCCAAGAATCAGAAGTCCGGCAACATTAAACCACCAGAAACATATCTCACAAATCATATGGTGGCATATAAACACCTTTACCACAAAGTGTGGACACAATGAAGGACCACATGCACGTTATTACATATGCAGCCTAATTCACAAATTATTATTTCACGTGAATTATACAATATGATTATGTAAAAGGTGTTAGGCGTCGACGTTTCGGTCCATGTAGGCCAAAAAGATCCGGAGGACCATCTTCAGGACAAAAGGTTGCACAGGGGTATCTAATACAAACATAACAACATCAGAAATATATAATCAGTGAAACCCTAGGGTACACGGAGATTATTTTTCAGCTCAAAGTAAAGAACAAAGTGACAATGCACTAGTGACAATACATTTAACTAGGTGTGGCATGCACCTTTGAACAACCACCACGTGTATGTAAAACTCATACGAAAGTGCCACGGAAGGGGGAAATGCCAAAAACAAGACCAATGGACCAGTGCCTAAAAAACCTTATTATCAAGCCAAAGAGATTCAGAGCATTCACCACTGTGAGTACATACACTGACAAAATACCTGTGTACTGTATATTATAAAGCCAACAACCAAAAACGCCTCACAGGTCGTTCTGTAAACCAAGACATAACTAGGTCAGGGGCGCTATGTGGGTTAACATGACGTTATGACAATAAGCATGCATCAGCTGTAACTTACATCTGGCGGCCGCCCACAATTCTGAAAGACAGGCAAATACGTGTTAGGAACCTGCGTGTGCCCGGGCTATTTTAGATCAACCACTATCCAGCTATTCACTTACTTGGCTGATCGAAAGACGCCGGCTCTAAGGAGTCCGGATGTCTTCTCCGTGATAGAACGCGGAAGCGGGCTGTTTCCGAAACTGACGTCTTTAACGTTCAGCGCCCGGACGTAGCACGGTGGACTTGGCGGCCATCTTAGAGTGTACTGGGAGGCTTATGGGTTGCAATATAAACATTATGAAAGCCTACCATAGTGAGTGACAATAAATATACAGGTCGACAAATCCAAAGCTACCTACTCTAAATAATTAACATTTTCATAACAACTAAATTAACAATCGAACTTGAGCTAGCATAGGAAACTTGCTAGTTCGGAATAACGATGAACAAGGATACTGTAGATAATGGGCTGAACACGTTTATTGAATGGCACTCCCTGGCTACCCTATCATAATGGTCCTTGAACCTTGACTGACACATACGGCTGTATGTGAGACATTACCCTCCTATTGCTCCCTCGAGTGTAGGACGTCAGTTAGATATAGTCACCCTGTAGTTTACTGAGGTGTAGGATATCGACCTATTGGACTAGAGATTTGTATTATTGTTTTAATGTTATATTGTTCATTGTTATTCCGAACTAGCAAGTTTCCTATGCTAGCTCAAGTTCGATTGTTAATTTACGTCCGGGCGCTGAACGTTAAAGACGTCAGTTTCGGAAACAGCCCGCTTCCGCGTTCTATCACGGAGAAGACATCCGGACTCCTTAGAGCCGGCGTCTTTCGATCAGCCAAGTAAGTGAATAGCTGGATAGTGGTTGATCTAAAATAGCCCGGGCACACGCAGGTTCCTAACACGTATTTGCCTGTCTTTCAGAATTGTGGGCGGCCGCCAGATGTAAGTTACAGCTGATGCATGCTTATTGTCATAACGTCATGTTAACCCACATAGCGCCCCTGACCTAGTTATGTCTTGGTTTACAGAACGACCTGTGAGGCGTTTTTGGTTGTTGGCTTTATAATATACAGTACACAGGTATTTTGTCAGTGTATGTACTCACAGTGGTGAATGCTCTGAATCTCTTTGGCTTGATAATAAGGTTTTTTAGGCACTGGTCCATTGGTCTTGTTTTTGGCATTTCCCCCTTCCGTGGCACTTTCGTATGAGTTTTACATACATGTGGTGGTTGTTCAAAGGTGCATGCCTCACCTAGTTAAATGTATTGTCACTAGTGCATTGTCACTTTGTTCTTTACTTTGAGCTGAAAAATAATCTCCGTGTACCCTAGGGTTTCACTGATTATATATTTCTGATGTTGTTATGTTTGTATTAGATACCCCTGTGCAACCTTTTGTCCTGAAGATGGTCCTCCGGATCTTTTTGGCCTACATGGACCGAAACGTCGACGCCTAACACCTTTTACATAATCATATTGTATAATTCACGTGAAATAATAATTTGTGAATTAGGCTGCATATGTAATAACGTGCATGTGGTCCTTCATTGTGTCCACACTTTGTGGTAAAGGTGTTTATATGCCACCATATGATTTGTGAGATATGTTTCTGGTGGTTTAATGTTGCCGGACTTCTGATTCTTGGATCAAGTTGCAATACATAAAAAAGTTTATAATTGAAAACTAAAAAAGAATAAATATATTTTTGATACTACTCAATGTTGGCTGTTACTGAAACCCTACGGTTACTCAATTTTGTGATCATAGCTATGACACTGTTGAATGTTAAATTGACATTATAAATGATTCCTACCTGGACATTTAGCTTATACGATTTATATTACCCAGTCCCGGTGGGATTATTGGGTGGCTCTGTTCTAATACTTTTGTAACATCTGCAGCATGCTTATTGCTGAGATGATGACAAAAAAAATTGTGAAAAAAAAAAAATCATTCTTTCATTGTCGACTTAATTTATTTGCACCGAGGGACAACTGAGTTTGCATGATTATTAACAGTTGGAATGGCAAAGCTACCAATTCCAGAAGTTTTAAATAGCATGCCAATTTCCATATTTTTAACTGTTTTGTACTCAGGATCTGGGATTTAAACTGGCAGAGCCAGTGAGAAGGAGCAATCTAGGAACTATGAGCTAGTCAGCAGAAAGGACATTTGGCAATATGTACTTTGCTACATGTAAGGTGAGTTGTCTTTTTTTATAGTCGAAGTACTAAGTGCTCTGTAGAGTAGGTCTGCCTGCGACTTGTTATATATTTAATTGTATTCTGACATTTTTTAACTGTTGGGTGCTTGTAGCTTACTTTAATTGTATTGCAGTTTTCATGCCGTTTTGCAAATATTATCACTGGGAAATATGGTTACCCCACCTTTAAATTAAACCTGAATTAAATTGCATTTACTTTTATTAGTATGCTCATTAGGGTTGACACATGCCATCTCCATTTTGCACAGTTTGTTTTCCACAAGTGCACCAACAGCATTATCTCACTCAGCGACACAACACTTCGAATCACACGGTTGGTGACCTCCTTCAAGAGACATAGTAAACAACAGACAAATGCCACTGGGTTGTTGTTGTGAAGTAAGCAACCTGCAATTGTAATTACAGTACTAAAATGCATACAAAGGTGGCATTGCATGAACAATATCTAATTGCTGTGGGTTAATAGTGACATTTTCACTGTTAATGTGGCAGACATTTTTAACTGTCAATCCTTCCAAAGTACATCTTGTATTGCATAGCTGGCTAAAATGTAGGAATGTCTGCAGCAAGCACAGACAAGCTGGAATGCACTGATAAAATGTGTAATCACAAGACTAAGAAAATGTGTAAGACAAGGGCTAGAAAATATATTTCTCAGCCTATGGCCAGAACAGACATTTGAACTATTTTCTGCTGACTCAAAGAGTTGCCTCATTGGTGTTATCCCTTGTGCTGTCTGCCAAAGGTCAGTTGAAGTGTGGGCATTGCCGTCAAAATGTTTATGCACGAAGTGGCTTGTTGTCTAACAGCCCATGGGTCTGCAACTGCTGTGGCACTAGATAGTAAGGTGGCCTTCTGTACAGCTTTACCACTTTAATCTAAGCTCTGACCGCTGGTCCACATGTTCATTGAGTAAAAAAATGTTCATTATGTCCAACCTGAGCATACCCTTCCTACTGCAAAAATGACTTGTACGCACAACTTTAGTACATCCTAGTATCTGAAGTGACATTGCCACAAACATTTCAGATGTTACTGAGTGCATGCCATTAGCTTCTTAAAACCACAAAAGGTTTACTGACAACATTGCTGAGATTTTAACAATAAGCAGATGTACATATTTAGGCATCCTGCAAAACTTCTTACTGCACTCAATGTATTCTTCGAGGTGTGGCTGGCACACGGGTGAATCACTGCTGACTCACTGTTGCTCCCCAATGTGGTTCTGCTAGGAATCCCACTTCCCATTGATACACCAAGTAAATTCCCTTGCTCCGTGATACTTGCATCCATCGTTTGAATGCCTAATCTGCTTTTAGGCCTTTTCTGTGTGTTCTGATTCCTTGCACTTCTTACATCCCTAGCAGATGTAACTCTTACTGCTTCTGTATTCTCCTTCCCACTCCATGTTTGACTGTTGTAGTCATTTTAATGGCTAATATGTACAGAGCGAATTGTATTTGCAAACAAAAACACTTTTATTAAAATGTCCAAAAGTCTACATTTAAAAAGCACATATACTAAACACAATTTTTTTTAAATAGGCAATCATACTTAAATGTTATAGGCCTATAAGTGAAGTAAAGAAATGCTGATTTAAGTTAGTCTAACTGATGATGCCATATAACTGAAAATAATGCATTAGCACAGAAGTGCTTGGTTTCATATCAAATTGTTGCTTGACCAAGACGTTTTTTTCTTTATCTTGCTGCTGGTGTTATAACTTTCCAGAAGCCTTCTGTTAGCTGGTGAATATGCATTTGTTTTGGATTAGACAACTGATAGTGGGGTTCTCATTAGGAGAGGAGGCAACAGGAAGAATGATTCACGAGAAGAAAAGACTGGACCGCAGAATGTGAATGATGTAAACTTTTCATGGTCTAATATCGAAAGACTATTGTATGAAAGTGAGAAGATGCAAATATTATCTCAGGGAAATATGGTTACCCTACCTTTAATTTAAACCTGAATTAAATTGCATTTACTTTTATTAGAATGCCCAGAAAGGTTGACACATGCCATCTCCATTTTGCACAGTTTCTTATCCACAAGTGCACCAACAGCATTATCTCACTCAGCGACACAACACTCCGAATCACACGGTTGGTGACCTCTTTCAAGAGACATAGTAAACAACAGACAAATGCCACTGGGTTGTTGTTGTGAAGTAAGCAACCCGAAATTGTCATTTACAGCTCTGAAATGCATACAAAGGTTGTGTTGCATGAGCAATATATAATTGCTGTGGGTTAATACTGACATTGCCACTGTTAATATGGCAGAAGTATTTGAATTGTCAATCCTTCCAAAGTACATCTTGTATTGCATACCTGGCTACAATGTAAGAAAGTCTGCAGAAAGCACAGACAAGCTGGAATGCACTGATAACATGTGTAATCACAAGACTAAGAAAATGTGTAAGACAAGGGTTAGAAAATATATTTCTCAGCCTATGGCCAGAAAAGACATTTGAACTATTTTCTGCTGACTCAAAGAGTTGCTTCATTTGTGTTATCATTTGTGCCGTCTGCCAAAGGTCAGTTGAAGTGTGGGCATTGCCGTCAACATTTGTATGCACAACGTGGCTTGTTGTCTAACAGCCCAGGGGTATGCAACTGCTCCGTCTATCTGCCACTGGAAAGTAAGGTGGCCTTCTGTACAGCGTTACCACTTTAATCTAAGCTCTGACCGCTGGTCCACATGTTCATTATGTAAATAAACTTTCATTATGTCCAACCTGAGCATACCTTTCCTACTTCAAAAAAAGACTTGTACGCATAACTTCAGTACATCCTAGTATTTGAAGTGACATTGCCACAAACATTTCAGATGTGTCTAAGTGCATGCCATTAGCTTCTTAAAACCACAAAAAGTCTACTGACAACATTGCAGAGATTTTAACAATGAGCAGATGTACATATTGAGGCATCCTGTAAAACTTCTTACTGCACTTAACTGATTCTCTTAGGTGTGGCTGGCACACGGGTGAATTACTGTTGACTCACGTTTGCTGCCCAATGTGGTGTTGCTAGGAATCCTATTACCCATTGATACAAGAAGTAAATTCCCTTGCTCCATGATACTTAAATCCATTGTAATCTGCTTTTAGACATTGTCTGTGTTCTGATTCCTTGTACTTCCTACATCCCTAGCAGATGTAACTCTGACTGTTTCTGTCTTCTCCTTCCCACTCCATGTTTGACTGTTGTAGTCATTTTTATGGTTAATATGTGCAAGAGCGAATTTTATTTGCCGTCAAAAACACTTTTATTAAAATGTGCAAATGCCTAAAATTAAATAGCACATATACTAAAAAAACATTTGTAGTAGGCAATCATACTTAAATGTTATAGGCCTATAAGTGAAGTAAAGAAATGGTGATTTAAGTTAGTCTAACTGTTGATGCCATATTAACTGAAAATAATGAATTAGCACTGAAATGCCTGGTTTCTCATCAAATTGTTGTTTGCACAAGATGTTTTTCTTTATCTTGCTGCAGGTGTTGTAACTTTCCAGAAGCCTTCTGTTAGCTAGTGAATATGTATTTGTTTTGGATTAGACAACTGATAGTGGGGTTCTCATCATTAGGAGAGGAGGCAACAGGAAGAATTATTCACGAGAAGAAAAGACTGGACCGCAGAATGTGAATGATATAACTTTTCAAGGTCTAATAGCTAAAGACTATTGTATGAGTGTGAGAAGATGGGGAGTTTGCCTATTCCCAGGTGAATACTGAATCCGTATTGGACTATACAGGAGACAAATAGATAGTTGTTGCCATTTAAAAAGTTGGGTGTTTATATTAGTGTGTGGTCCCAGAGTAGCAGCCCAATTCATTCCCCTATTTTCTGATAGGAGACTCATGTAGGAGGCTGGCTCTGTATATGCCATACCAAAGTGAGATATAGTCTGCACAGAGTCCAGTGGATCCCTAGAGGCTTGACAGAGGCTAAAGTAGATAATACCTTTCTCACCTTAGTGGTAGTGTGATTGAGCAGTTAGGCTTATCAGAGGGTAGTGCTAAACATGTGTTATACACACACAGTCACGAAATGAGGGACACACTCAATGGCTAACTCCAAGTCCAATGTTTGTATAAAAATATTACTTTGTTACTTTCATTTTAGAACCAAGAAGAACTCAGTTGCAGGTCAGAATCCAGTTTATAAATAGCAATACCCTCAGGTACAGTGAAAATGCATTGCAAATAGTAATAGGAATACATTACAAAATTATCAGAAATATTTTGTGGTGTCAATCAACATTAGCAATACTTAGCAATGCAGAAAATAGACACGTAGTGCAACAGTAGGAATTACAGTGTAATTATATGGAAGAAAAACAGTTAGGCACATTAACAGGTAAGTAAACAACTTACAATCCCAGTCTTTAGGGGTTTGGACCAACACAGCCAAGGCTCAAATGGGAACCAAATCTGTATGACCAGCAGCACAGGGGTGGCCGGGTGCAGAGGTCAAATGTGGTGCCCGGAGCCTCATCCTAGTCTATTGAGACAGTTGGTGATCGCAGTTGCAAGGTTTGCAGGTAAGTAGCCATGGTTTCAGGGCACAGGCCCGAGGGTTTAAGCAAGCACTGGGGCACAAGGCAGTACCAATCATACATCACCAGCGGCACAGGCGTGGCCAGGTCAGGGTGCAAAGACAGCATTGGGCGCCCAATGCAAGCAGATGGAGGAACTTGGTTTCACAAAGAGGCTGCAGGCTCGGACCAGGAGGCTGGACGAAGGTGATTAATGGCTATCCAGGTAAATTGGGATGTCAGTGGGCACCTGGGCACCATCCGCTGGGCTCCCCAAAGTTGGGGGCTGAGGATGCAGGAGTGCCTTTAGACGTCAGAATATCTTTACAGGAGCCAGTAGCGGTCAGGGGGACCCTTCTTAATTAGACTGCAGGCTTCTTCTTGGAGTCCAGGAGAGGTCATCCACTGATGGTTTCAAGTTCAGCATTGCTTGGGATACTTCACTGGATCAGTGGGCCACTCAGACATGGGCCGTGGTGTCGGGCCAGAGTGGGCAGAGCTTGTGGATTCAGAAGGCAAGGGGGCTCTTGGTGTTGGAATCTTTGTGTACAGGGCTGCTGTCCCCAGGAATTCTTGGTCTTTAGGGAAGGCAGACAGTCCTCCCAGGGTTCTGGAGGCCACTGGGCCTGTACGTTGAGTCGATTCTTCAAGCAGGTTTCTTCGAGGGCGGCAGACAGGCATGTAGGGCTTGAGCCAAATCAGTTATTGCCAGAAGCCTTTACTGCTGCACTGCTCCTCAGTCCTTCTTCTTCTTTAGGTCACCAGGAACCTGAGGATCCATGTTCAGGGGTGCCCCTAAAAACTCAATATAGGGGTATTACAGGTACTGGCAGATAGTAGCCAATGGGCTACTTAATTTTTGGGTAACTACACAATTTGTATGTCCCCTTCTTTTGGGGAGTGGGCATTCCCTAATCCTATTGGATAAAATCCTTCCACCCAACATAGAGTATTTTCTAAGGAGAGGGTCACTTCAGCTCGGGACATCTTAGGGGTGGTCCTGGCTTTGACGTGACACACCTCCCCTGACTACCAATTTTCCTGCCAACCTTACCGCCAAAAGTGGGGTTGATCAGGGGAGCGGGCATCTCTACTAGCTGGAGAGGCCCTGGCTAGCATATCAAAAGGCAGGAAGCCTTTGAGGCCCGCCGCCCTTGAATGCTGTTCTTGGTTGGTGGTAGGTGTTAAGCACCGGCACCTAAAGCAAGCTTTGTTTCTGACCCGCAAGAGCACAAGGCTCCCACCTCAGGGGGTCAGAAACATGTGTGAAAATGGAAGGCTCTGACCAGAGAGTGGTAATTTTTAAAGGGCATCTCTAAGATGCCTTCTACGTGCATTTTGCAATAAATCCAACACTAGCTTTAGTGTGGGTTTATTCTGCTGAGAAGTTTGAAATCAAATTTCCTAGCATACAGCAAAGCAATCATGGAGCAGTGGAGTTTGTAATGGCAAACTCCCAGCCCATGTACTCAGTATGGCTTCACTGCACTTACAATGTTTAAGAATGAACTTAGACACTGTGGGGCTAATTGCTCATGCAGTTATGCCCTCCCCTGTTTTATAATGCACCCTGCCTAAGGGTTGTGAGGCCTGCTAGAGGGGTGACTTGCCTATGCCACAAGCAGTGGTTTGTAGACATGGCACACAGTGGCGTGTACCATGTCAACTCTTCTGTTGTACCTGCACCAAAACGCACAGTCTTCAATGGCAGTGGGTATATGTGTGGTGAGGGTTCTCTGAGGATGACACATTTCATGCTGCAGCCCTTAGAGACCATCTCTGGTCACCAGACCCCTGATGTCTGTGGTACCTTTTACAAGTGACTTATATGTGTGCCAAAGGCATGCCAACTGTGGAAACAAACTAACAGTTTTGGAAAACTGGTTAGTGGGACCCCGTGCGCATTCAGTCAAACTGACTCAGAAATCAGGCAAAAAGTGGGGGGAGGGATATACATGCAAAAAGGGACACTTTCCTCCAACTCATTTTTGAGTTTCAAATACTTGTCTGCATGAGAGGTTGCCTAGATTATCTTTCATTGATTGTCTGCTAATTTATAGCTGAGAATACTTTTCAGTTTATTATGCAAAGGCTTTATGTTTCTCCATCTATTCTCTCATCAGTTCTCTTTATTATGTAATTGAACTGACACATTGCTCTAAATTTGTTTTCCAAATTATTTAGATACGGGAACTTCCTTTATTGAACACACTTGCTGTATTATTACAAGGTGTACTGTTATCTTGACAAATATTTTAATTGACCTTATATTGAAATATGATTCTTTTTTAATAATGTTAATTATTAATGCTGGTGTATGAGAGATTCCTTCCAGGCAAATAAAAAGATTAAAACAAAAGGACTGAAAATGAAATCCTTTACCTCATTCAAAAATATCTTTAATGACTATACTAAGAGCCATTAATGACTCAACTTGCCATTGGATTGAAGTAGGTGTTTGCTCATTTTAATTTCTCCTTTTTGATGAACAAAGCTCCATACGTCAAGTGGCGGGTTGCTTCATAATTACACTAAAAGATCAAGGTATAGAAAACCCCATTCCCTCAGATGTCTATTTGCCTCTCAGAATCTACAAGTTGGCAATAGCTGCATGGTCTGTTTCCCACATATAGTTTTGCATTAGCGAGCACCTGGCACCAAAGTGTTATATACTATGTTTATGCATTGGTCACACTGAGATACTCCTCGCGCTGTCCACTATGAAAACGCCATTGTTCTGTGTACCTGCATGTGCTGCTGTCTTATTCAAGATATGTCTGTTGCAATTCAGCAGTTTGAGATGGCACCATGAGGAATTGAATAAATATGCTATACTCCTCAGTTTGTTTGCTGCATTACTTCAAATTTGGCAACAAGTTGGCCGCACACCTCATTGCTCTCCTCACGGATGTTGGTGGTGTAACTTACCTGCATGTGTTTTGTCTTCTTTACAAATGCCGTCATTCCTCTCCGAAGTCCTGAGGCCGTGCTGCCTGCTGATCTGCTTTGGAATGACACCGACATGCTGCATATCCAGCTTTTCCTTGGCACAGTGAGCCAGTCTCTGTCTTGTTGGATCATTTCATCTAACAACACCGGCTGGTTGCATTGTGGCAATTACTATTTGGACAGTTCTGTATCTGATCCAACAAGGAAATAAAGCATGCCTGTTAGACCTGGCTTTTTCAGTGGGTTTATTCCCAAACATTTTGCTTTTAGGCCTCCTGTTTTTGACCCTGTTTATGTTGGTTTTATCACTCTGGGCACTTTATCACTGTTGATCAATGCTAAAATGCATATGCTCTCTGTGCAAATTGTTATTATGGATTGGTGTTTCCATGATTGACTTGTTTGACTCACTTCTAAGTCCCTAGTACAGTGAATTGTGTGTGCCCAGGGCCTTTAAATCAAATGCTGCTAGTGGGCCCGCAGCACTGATTGTGCCACCCACACATGCAGACTTGCAAAATGTTATCAGACATGCCATTGCAGTGTCTGTGTGCAATCTGGTACTGCCATGTCGACCTGGCAAGTGCACCCATTTGCCAGGCCCGAACCTTCCCTTTTCTTACATATCTGTCCCCCCTAAGGTATTCCAAAGGTACCCCTGTGGGCAGGGTACAATGTATGTGAAAGGTAGGACAGGACCTAATGTGTGTAACATGTCCTGATAGTGAACTACAATGAATTTCGTTTTTCACTATTGAAAGGCTATCTGTCCCATAGGATGGAATGGGAGTTTACTTATAACATCTTATAAATATAACTTCCCATTGGGACAAGATGGGAAGGTAAAGTTTAGTATGCCGAAACTCAGAATATAAAGATGCATCTTTTAGTAAGGATGTTTTCCACATTCTGTGTTTGATAATACCACTTTCGGAAGTAGGTATTTTCTTGCTTAGCCATCATGTGTGCCTCTGCTGGTTTGTGTATTGACTGTATGACTTTGGAGTGACAGGGGCTGGGAATGTGTATTCACTGTAGAGAGCCACTGGGAAGGTTGAGGTGTGTCCTACCTTTCCTTTCCTTTCCTTTCACATGAATGGGCCATGTCTGCCTTATACAACGCTGTCTAAAACCTACTTCCGGAAAGCTACACCAGAGAGGACAGAGCTGATTTGGACTGAGCACAGAGCCTCTCTAACAACAGAGAACAAAAAGAAATGTACTAAAACTGTTGGGGCCCGGACCCCTGAACTTTAGATTCCTACCGGAATTCCAGAGGAACCTTTGCCAAGGAGAAGAGCTGGAGAAACTGAAGGAGAAGTACTGCCCCATTGCTGTATGCTGTCTGGGGTTGGCCTGAAGTGGCTGCTTCTTCCAAGGAAAGGATAAAGATTGTGTGCTGTGTTTCCTGCTTTAGGAGCAATTCCAAGGGCTTGACGTAGAGCTTGACTCCTTGACTCCTGTTTTGAAGTCTCAGAGATACAAAGACTTCACCACCAGCTCCCCTGGATTTCCTTGCTGGGAGTTCTGACCTCCCAGGAGGTGCTTGTTGTTGATTTGGGCCTCTGGAGGTTATTCCTGCTGTTGGGAGCTGAAAAAGAGACACAACAATGAGAAGCACAACTCATCTGCATATGTTTCCTACGTATTGCTGAAGAAACCAACACAGCGCCTGCTTGCGGCAGGAGAGATCGCTGCACATCACATCGAGTACACGATCCACGAAATACGAGATCACCACATCGATTTCATCGCAGGCCCTGTTGTGCGGCTGTAAGAACCAATGTATCATGGGACCATGGCCAGAGAGGCCATTGCAGCGCAGTTGCCGCTGCTGCATCAGGAACCGATGCATTCCCGATCCACAAGTATCCACCAGGTTACCAAGTCTACAAGAACACCGGGGCCACAGTAAGAAACCGACACATCATCTCCCCACACAGTAAGAAACCTACATAACACCTCCCCTTCAGTAAGGAACTGACGCATAACCTCCCATGCATCACAGTAAGGAACTGACTCATTACCTCCCCTGGAGTAAGGAACAGACACATCCCCTTCCCTGTGCATATGGAACCGATGCATCACCTCCCTGTGCTGTTTTTGTTTATGATTTTGACCCTTCCAAGATACTTTGTGTTGAAAGTGTTACATTTAACCCCTTGTGTGCTTTAGACGATCCCCGGCAGTCTGACGTCATGGTGGGCGTGTGCGGAAGACAGCCGGGGGACGTCCAAACGCCACTCACTCATTAAAACGCCCGCACAGCGTGAAAATTCGTGCATCGCGGAAGTGGCTATAGGTTGCTATGGACAGAACTGCTTTTACCTTCTAAGAAGTACATTTTGATAACTGTATTGCGGATTTTTGTCACTTTGGTCTTGTTTGGTTTAGATAAAGATTACGTATTTTGCCAAACTGGTTTAGTGTCCATTTATAGTGTTTTCACTATATTACTGTATGTCTGAACAAATGATTCAAGCACTGCCTCTGAGATGAGCCTGTCTGCTTGTGCCAAGCTACCGAGGAGGTGAGCCGGGGTTAGTTTAGAAGTGTATTTCACCTTACCCTGACTAGGAAGAAGGGTCCCCATTTGAACAATGGTGCAAACCCACTTATCCAAACATATCGAGGCAACGGAAGGCCTGGACTAATCACAATCTGGTTTCAGGCCCAACCACAGCACCGAATCAGCCCTCCTGGCAGTGACCAATAACATCAGGAGGACGCTGGATGGAGGAGGGTCGATGATTCTGTTGCTGTTGGATTTATCCGCTGCCTTTGATACGGTGTCACATGAAGTGCTTCTCGGTCGTCTGAGGGATGTGGGACTAGGGGGTGTGGCTCTGTCCTGGATGGAGAGTTTTCTATCAGGCCGCTCTCAAGAAGTCAGGCTGGGCTCCCATAAGTCCATCTCTAAGGAGCTCACCAAGGGAGTGCCACAGGGCTCATGCCTAAGCCCCACATTATTCAATGTGTACGTGGCCCCCCTGGCTGACTTAGTGAGATCCTTTGGGTTCACCCCGGTGTCATATGCCGACGACACCCAACTTCTGTTCCCTTTTAAAACCTTTACACCTGCACTAAAAAAATCTTTTGCAGATGGAATGAGGGCAGTGTCAGAGTGGATGGCCAAAAACTGCCTACAGTGTAATGTAGGTAAAACGGAAACACTGTTGTTTGGGGAGGCAGTGACACTATGGTCCCCTGAATGGTGGCCCGTGGAACTGGGACCTGTTCCCAGTCCCAAACAGACCTTTAAAAACTTGGGAGTGCTATTAGACCAAGCACTAACATTAAAAGATCATGTAAACCAAGTTGCCGGCACTTGCTTCAGGGCCATTGGACTGCTGAGAAGTGTTTTTCCATACTTACCTGACAGACATAGGAAGACCTTGGTCCAGGCTTTAGTATTTAGCAGATTGGACTATTGCAATGGTCTTATCTTATCAACTAATGAAGAACAACTTAACAAACTGCAAATAGTCCAAACCACTGCGGCAAGACTAGTCTTCAACGCTCCACCTAGGATTCCCTCCCGCCCCCTATTGGCTAAACTACACTGGCTCCCAGTGCGTCAACGCATTAAGTTTAAAATCCTATGTACCATTCATAAATGTCTGACAGGTGCGGGCCCAAGTACCTCACAAAAGCCTTCTCACCCTATGTCTCAGGGCGCTCCTTACGCTCCAGTAACCTCCAGCTATTACAGGTACCCAGAATAAAAAAATCTAGGCAGGGAGGTCGTGCCCTTGCTCACACTGGACCTGTCCTCTGGAACTCTTTGCCCCAGACATTGAAACAAATTACCAACCACCTAACCTTCCGAAAAACCCTTAAAACCCTTCTTTCCATAAACATTTAAAAATCACTTATTCAATCCAATCAGTCACTTCTTGAACATGGACTAGCACAATCTGTATTCCTCCTACTGGCAAAGCGCGGAGATACTCCTCCGGTGGTCGAATCAGGCGCTCTATAAGAACATAAAATAAAATAAAATAAAATAAACTAGAGACCCCCATTTCTAACAATGCCCATTTCAGTTTCCTCCTGAGGAAAATACTGTGTCCATTCTACAATTCACAAAATACTTTCTGCTTCAGTATTTTTTTTGTCATTTCACTGTTCTCAGGAATGTTGGTAACTTACAAGTTTTGATGATACACACACATTGTTACATTAATCTAGAGTGTCTGTGATATGTACATTATACTCATACTTCTCTTTTCAGGTATCTGCAGCAAACTTTACGCAATTTTACTTCAGCATCTCAGTGATATGCACATATAGATAAGGTGAGCTCATCACATCTGTGTATCCATGCTACAACAAATATATATATTAAATAAGCACACAAACTTCATAAACTCATCTCATCTGCAGATCCATTCTACAACAAAGTGTATATATTGAGACCTTGCTACTTCCATACATTTATCGCTGGCAGAATTTGGAACGAAGCCATTACATTTATATGTGCAAACTTGTCTCTTTGATAATTCATCACATGTTTATTTATATTCTTTTTAATTATAACACTATGTTATATTTGTAGACTTGTTAAGGTAACTTTACTTTCACTCTTTTGATTTATCTGCCAATTTATTTACAAAATGTATATTTTCTGAAATCAACTTGCAGTTTAGGTCCGCCTCCAGGATAAAGGTAAAGAACCTCCTCCATGAAGTAGATGGAAAGAGGATTTTTTTACGTACATGAAACTGTTAAAAGGAATACAATTTCTGTTGAAAGATGCAAGCACACCTTACAACATGGTTTAGAATGAAGCTGTTTTTAGAACTTTTCCATCAATTATTGTTCAAGAGGGACAGGGTAAGGTCAGTGAGTATGATGATGCCTATTTGCATTTAGAAGGCAGGTTTAAGAAGGGTTCTATATTAGCATTAGATAGGCATACTTTTATGCTAGGTCTCACAGTGAAAATAGGAGTTTTGTTGAGTGTTAACCTGCTTTACGCTATCTATCTTTCAGTTGCAATTTTAGGCTTATGGAAGATGAAATTATCAAAGATCAGATCATAGTAAACTTTAAAAGAAAATTGTGAAAAATTGGGTTGTTGATTGAGTGGGGTGGAAATCCTGCTCAAGCAGCAGCCACAATCCCTGTCAGGGTGAACCACTAAAGTCACTAAATTAATCTGTACTTAACCTTCTGGTAGCTAGCCACAAAGGTAGTGAGGCTTAACGTAGAGGCAATGTGTTAAGTAATTATGCTTCATGCACTGCAAACAACCATAGATTGGTCCAAATGATTTTCAATACTACTTACTTTCTCTGGATAAAAGTGCCCAGTTACTTGCAGTACCTTCGAATTACTTTTTGGCACACCCACCAGGGGCCTCTTTTTTTCTTAATAGTGAGAAAAAGACTGAGGAATAATGCATTATACATAATGCCTTTTTAATATAGTATTTCAAAACAAACATTTGCTATAAAAAAGTAGAAATACTCTAATATTAAAGAAATTAAATCAACATCACTATATCATAAGAATATATAAATTCACAAGTGTCCATTATGTGCTTTATATTATCGAAGAACATAAAAAATGCCCAACAAACATTAGTCTATTACATTTATCATTAGTTTGAGGAACTCAGTAAACTAAGGAGTACTTAAGAAACAGTCTTTACCCATCCTTAGATTTGGGACTGGTCAGCCTCAATCCTGCTTCTTGACACTGATGCATTTTGTCCTTCATTGGGTGCCATCTTTCAATGGATATCTTCCTCAGGGCTTAGAGATTTGATGTATGACACTCAGTTCAGTCCTCATACAGGTTCCTAAATATTTGTTTGGTGGAGGTCACAGCGCAATTCCAGAATGGTGCCTTCATTATGACATTATGGGCGTAGCAGGCTTCCTAATCATCAATTAGCTGTCAAGTTGTCTTCTATGACCTCCTAAATCCTCTTTAGGCCAATCAGAGCTTTCGTGGCAGCCTCCTCTCGAGCTTGTCTTCAAAAGTTTTGTTTCTTCTCTTGTCTTGGAATGTTGGTTCATATGTCTACTCCTTCTTTTGACCTGATTTAGTCAACCAGAATGCCGCCAAGATAACTCTGATTCATAATACTGTAAATACAGTATAGGGTTTGAGCAAGTTCAGGAATAGGGGCTAAATAATTAAAGCAAAAGGTCCTCCCAGCAACCACAGATTGGGGCAAATCATTTCATATATCATATACTTAGGGGAGAGGATTTGGCCGAACGGCTAGGGTCGACCTCGAATCTGGGGAACTGGGTTTGAGTCTCCACAATGACGCTAAACATCCTGTGATTCTGGGCAAACCACTTAATCTCCCCGTGCCTAGCAAAATAAATAACTAAATATGTCATCATGTAATGCAACTGGTGCAATGTAAAGCGCACTGATACCCAATTTGGGTCAAGTTCACACTATACAAAACTCTGTACAATAAAAAAAAAATACAACTTACTCTAGGTATATGAATCCAGTTACTTACAACAACTTCAAATTACTTTCCTACCTACCCACTGGGGGCCTCCTTATTCCCTTAATGGTCTGAAAAAGACTGAGGAATAATGCACTATGTGCAATAAAGTGTTACTATATGATTTCAAAACAAACATTTGCACACAAACAGTAATAAAGTGAAAATACAACACAAGAAAAACCCCACCCCAATTTAGAAAAGAAGAGTAAGTTTCAATAAAATATTTGAAGCCAAAATGACAAAAATCCAATTAGAACACAAGTAATGAATTTTTACATTTTAAGATAAAAACTAGCACCTAAAATATCAAAGCATCATCTGTGGACATCTAGGCGCCCCAGACAGTGTCAAAGTCACGAAATATGGCTGATCACAATGGAGCACGGTCAGATAAAAGACGTAGATTGGTCCTGGTTAGGATATACCTTATTACTTAGAAGACATTTTGTGGATTTTTAAAACCTCCATTGGGATGAAACTGCAAGCTGCAGCCAACGAGGGCTCTACATGGGTGAATACCCCTTCTGCAAAGGACTGCTGAACAGGATTTGTTGCTGTGGAGAAAAATCTGCTGCATAGTCAGCTCGGTATTGTGGTGTATCAACAAGCAGGTAGGTCTGGTATCCTCTAGGTGATCAGAGCACTTTTTAGGCAAAACATTTTTAGGTTCCAAGTTTTGGGTTTTGACTATATGGACACTTTCAGCACATCTTCCAAGGGTCCAGGACTGGAAATGCACTATTTGGAGGGTCAGGACTCAAACCGTCTGGGTACAGGTGCTGGTTCAAGGTGATTGGAGTCCTTCCTGTCCCTGAGGCTCTGATCAAGAGACCAGCCAACTAGCCCTTGGAGTGACTCTGGTAGTCCTAGGTTCAAGCAGCAGGGCAGGCATCTGAGGGTTCAAGGCAGGATTCGGGCAGCAAAGCAGACCTTCCATGTGCAGCAACACAAGCCTCAGAAGTGCAAAGCAGGTCACAGCAACAGACAGTGCTCCAAGAGTCCTTCCACAGGTCCAGGAAGTGAACTGAAAAGTGGGTCTGTGGGTTCTTCTATTTTATATCTAGTGCCTTATTTGAAGTAGGGAGAAGTTTCTAGAAATTCTCTTTGAAGTGCTTGGAATTTCCTGCCTCTCCTGCCCTGGCTGCAGCCTCGCTGCAGGCACTGTGCACTAGTGTGAAGTTCTTTGTGTAAACGCAAAGCACGTCCTATTGATTTGCAAGTGAGACTGTGCTCAGCCTGTGATGGCCCATTCAGGCACATCTAATTCCTCTATTGTGTGGCTGTCTGGTGGGAGGAATCTCCAACGTCCAACTGCCAACTGTACCCAGTCATGTGACCCAGGAACAGACTGCAGGCACCAAATAGCTAGGGCAGGAAAATGCCAACTTTCTAAAAGTGCCATTTTCAAAATTGTAACTTAAAATTGGATTGTGAAAGAGGATTTTAAATTACAATTTTTCAGAAATTCCTACCTGTTCCCAATCAAAAGTTAGCACTTATTATATGTAATAAGGCAACCCAATGTTATCCTAAGGGAGAGGTAGACCTCACAGTAGTCATAGACGAATGTGTTGGTTTTTCACTACAAGGACATGTAAAACTTAAAAGTACATGGCCAACCTTTTCATTCTAATTCACCCTTCCCTTTGGGATACCTAGGCCTACCTTAGGGGTGACATATATGTAATGAAAAGTGAGTTTAAGACTTGGCAAGGGATTTATTTTGCCAAGTCGAATTAGCAGTTTAAAACTGCATTCAGGCTGCAATGGCAGACCTGAGATATGTTTCAAAAAGCTACTTAAGTGGGTTGCACAATAGGTGCTTCAGGCTTACTAGTAGCATTTAATTTACAGGCCCTTGGTACATGGTATACCATTTTACTAGGGACTTATAGGTAAATTAAATAAGCCAATCAGGTGTAAAACAATTTGACCATGTTTTTAGAGAGTGAGCACAAGCACTTTAGCCCTCTTCCTAAGGCCGGCAAATATGAAGTCAGATAAATAGGAGGGTTCAGGCACACAGTTAGGGAGAAGACAGGCCTAAAATAAAGAAATACAGAAATACTTATGGATGTTAGGTGATCCAACCTAAATGATATTATTTATACAGCCAAAGCTATCTGAAAGGTGGAAGTTATCTGTTAGTAATAAGAAAAGCTGTGATGTATGCGCTGGGAGTGATCGACTGACGAAAGATGATCAAAAAGAGGAGAAATCTCATTTCTAGCTACAGGTGTGGCAGTCAGTTTCATGTTTTGTTTTTCAAAAAGTGTTCAGCTGTAGGAAGGATTGTATGAATTGTGAAAAGTCTGGATATTTTGCTCGAATATGTTAAAGTGGCAAGAGGTTTGTTTAAAATAAAGAAGAAAAAAAATCTTAATGCTGTCCAGAGAAGTTGTGATTCCAAGGAAGAATCAGAGGATGATGAGAGTTGTGGCATATGCTTCACCCTCCAACAGTTCAGGCAAGAGCAAAGTCAGAAAAACACCTGTGTTGCAAATACATGTCTTAGGGAGGAAGTTTAACCTTATGGTGGATTCTGGATCAACATGTGCTATAATCACGAGGGAATTTTTTTAAAACATTTGAGAATGTTTGGAGTGAGTCGGACCTAGAACAAACTGAAATTGTGGCCAAATCTTTTTATGGCAGTAGGATAGATGTCTTGGGTTTTGTCAGTGGGTCTGATTTTCAAAGATCGCATAGCAAAAAAAACCTCGGGGTCATATGTACAAGGAGATTGCGCCACTGGAACAGCACGTTTACCAACATTCTGGTGGTGCAATGCCCCGATCGATATTTGCAAAGTGAAGATAAGCCACTGTTTGAGGCTTAACTTAACGCCGCTTTGTAAACAAGGTACCCTTTCATGCAGATATCTGCATGAAAGGGGCGTGCAATGGGTGTTGGTGTGGGAGTTCCACCGCAACATCCACTGCTTTTTGACACTTCCCCAAATTCACAAGGATCTGTAAATCTGCGGCAGCACCAAAACTAATGCCATGCTAAAGCAGGTGTTAGATTGGCGCAACAAGGAGAAATGCTTTTATTTTTCCTCGTTTTTGCTTTTTCTATGTGTGCTGCATTCTGCAGCACACATAGAAAGAGCAAATCAGATTTCTTGTTGGTTTATGTGCAGGAAGAGTCACCTTCCTGCACATAAACATCCATCCCTTCAATTTAGGTACTCTTCAGTCAATCAATCAAAGCATTTGTATAGAGCGCTACTCACACGTAGGGTCTCAAGGTGCTGAGGGAAGGGGGTCCGCTACCGCTCGAACAGCCAGGTCTTGAGTTGCTTCCTGAACGAGAGGTGGTCTTGGGTCAGGCGGAGGTGGATGGCGAGGGAGTTCAACGTCTTGGCAGCCAGGTTTGAAGAAGGATCTTCCTCCCGTTGTGACTCTTCGGATTGCGGGGATGGCGGCGAGGGCGTGGCTGGTCGATCGTAGCTGGCGGGTGGGAGTGTAGAAGGTCAGGCGGTCGTTGAGGTATCTTGGGCCTTGGTTGTGGAGAGCTTTGTGACGGGGAGCCAGTGCAGGTTTCTCAGGTGTTCGGAGATGTGGCTGTGTCGGGGGATGTCCAGGATGAGGCGTGCCGAGGCGTTCTGGATGCGTTGGAGTCTCTTCTGAAGTTTGGCTGTGGTTCCGGCATAGAGGGAGTTGCCGTAGTCCAGACGGCTGGTGACGAGGGCCTGGGTGACCGTCTTCCTGGTTTCGGTGGGGATCCACCGGAAGATCTTACGTAGCATGCAGAGAATGTTGAAGCATGACGAGGAGACGGCGTTGACTTGTCTGGTCATGGAGAGGGAGGAGTCCAGGATGAAGCCCAGGTTGCGTGCGTGGTCTGTCGGTTTGGGTGCGCTGCCCAGGGCAGGGGGCCACCAGGAGTCGTCCCAGGCGGAGGGCGAAGATCCCAGGATGAGGACTTCCGTCTTATCTGAGTTCAGTTTCAGGCGGTTGTTCATCATCCACTCGGATACGTCTTTCATCCCTTCGTGTAGGTTGGTTCTGGCGGTGGCGGGGTCGTTGGTGAGGGAGAGGATCATCTGGGTGTCGTCGGCGTAGGGGATGATGTTGAGGTTGTGTTGGCGTGCGATGGCCGCAAGGGGGGTCATGTAGATGTTGAACAGAGTGGGGCTGAGTGATGATCCTTGGGGTACGCCGCAGATGACTTTGGTGGCCTCGATCTGAATGGGGGAGGCGGACTCTCTGGGTTCTTCTGGCGATGAAGGAGATGATCCACTCCAGTGCCTTCTCTTGGATCCCGATGTTGCTGAGGCGTTGTACTAGGGTGCGGTGGCAGACCGTGTCGAACGCCGCGGAGAGGTCCAGGAGGATGAGGGCCGCTGTTTCTCCGTTGTCGAGCAGGGCTCTGATGTCATCGGTGGCTGCGATGAGGGCGGTCTCGGTGCTGTGGTTGGCCCAGAAGCCAGACTGTGAGTGGTCGAGGGATCCATTTGTCTCGAGGAAGGTGGCAAGCTGTCTGTTGACGGTCTTCTCAATGACTTTGGCAGGAAAAGGAAGGAGCGAGATGGGTCGGTAGTTTTTGAGTTCGGTGGGGTCCGCTGATGGTTTCTTCAGTAGGGCGCTGAGTTCGGCGTGCTTCCAGCTCTATGGGAAGGTGGCGGTGTCGAAGGAGGCGTTGATGATGTCCCGCAGGTGTGGTGCGATGACGGAGTCGGCCTTGTTGAAGACGTGGTGAGGGCAGGGGTCGGTTGGAGATCCGGAGTGGATGAAGTTCATCATGCGGATGGTGTCTTCGGTGTTGACCGGGCACCAGGTGCGGATGGTGGTGGTGGGGGGCGTTGGTGCGGTCGTAGGGTGCGTCGGCTGTGTGCTGAAACTGTTGTGTATGTCTGCGATCTTGTTGTGGAAGAACAAGGCGAGCGAGTTGCAGAGTTCTTGCGATGGGGTGATGTCATTGTCTCCGGCGTTAGGGTTCGAGAGCTCTTTGACGACGTTGAAGAGTTCCTTGCTGTTGTGGGCGTTGTTGTCAAGTCGTTCCTTGAATGCGGTTTTCTTGGTGGTGTGGATCAGCTGGTGGTGTTTTTGCGTGGCGAGCTTGAGCATGGTCATGTTCTCTGTAGTTGGGTCTCTGGGCCAGGCTTTCTCGAGGGCTCGGCAGTTCTTCTTGGAGCTCTTGAGTTCGTCGGTAAACCATGATGCTTTTTAGGTGCTGGGTCTGGCGGGGGGGTCTTCAGTGGGGTGAGGTCGTCCGCGCTGTTGCTGATCCACTTCGTGAGGTTGTTGGCGGCTTGGTTGGGGTTTGTTGAGCTGGCGGGAGAGTTCTGGCTCAGGGATGTGGCGAGCTGGTCGGCTGCGATCTTGTCCCAGCATCTGCGGGGGCCCTGTTGTGGGCGGTGGTGGATCGTGGTCCTTCTGAAGCTGAAGTGGACGCAGCTGTGGTTCGTCCAGTGGAGTCCGGTGGCGTGGCTGAAGGAGATGTCCTTGCTGGAGGAGAAGATGGGGTTGAGCGTGTGGTCGGCGTAGTGGGTGGGGGTGGTCCCCAGTTGCTTGAGTCCGAGGTTGGCGAGGTTGTCCAGCAGGGTGGTGGTGTTGCGGTCGTTGTTGTTCTCCAGGTGGAAGTTGAGGTCCCCGAGGAGGATGTAGTCAGCGGAGGGTAGGGCATGCGGGCTGATGAAATCGGCGATGTCTTCGCTGAATTGTGTGCTAGGTCCTGGGAGTCTGTAGATGAGGGTGCCTCTGAGGGTGGTCTTGGGGTCGGTGTGTATCTGGAAGTGCAGGTGTTCGGCGGCTGTAAGGGTGTCGTCGGAGCTGGTTGTGATGCGGATGGTGTTCTTGTGAACGATGGCGATGCCTCCTCCTGTCTGGTTGACGCGGTCCCTCCGGGTGATCTTGTACCCATCCGGGATGGCGATGGCGATGTCAGGCGCTGAGGAGGCGTTCATCCAGGTTTCCGTGAGGAAGGCGACGTCTGTCAATGTGGTGTCGAGGAGGTTCCAGAGTTCCACGGCGTGTCTGTGGACGTAGCGGGTGTTGAGCAGGATGCACTTCAGGTGGTTGCTGCTGGTGCTTGGCTTGGCGGATGCGGTGCAGGTCCAGATGCAGGAGAACTTGCAGGATTGGCAGGTGAAGGGTCCGTGGGTGCGTCCTGGGGTGGCTCGGTGGCAGCCGGGGGTTCGGCTGGTGTTGAGTGCGTAGATGGTTGCTGCATCGTAGGTCCGGCGGGTGGGCTGGAATCGATGGGGGGGGGCCAGGGGTCCAGGCGCTGGGCATGGGCCAGGCGCGGACGGAGGCAGACAGTCTTGCCTTTGGCGCGCCTTTGGCACACAATCGGCGCGCCCGCTGCGCTCGTCCGCTGCGATCCCGCCCGGCGACCTCCATAAATGGCGAAGTGGGAGGGAGGAGCAGCTGGGAGGCGGGAGCAGGGTGGCCAATGGGCGGGTTACAAGGAAAAAAGGGGGCGGGCCGCAGGGGAGCAGCGGCGGGGAGTGGGGACGGGGGGAAAGCGGCAGAGAAGGACACTGGGGCGGCGAAAATACAGGGCATAGTGGCACAACAAAATACAGTATCAGGGGCACAGGCACAGAGAGGCACAACAATATACAATAACAGGGGCACAGGCACAGATGGCACAGCAGAATACAAAATCGGGGCACAAACCGGCAGAGGGCAGGCAGAATGGCAATGCAGGCACACGGCTGTGCGAGGCAGCAGCGGGGGGGTCAAGGGTCCCGGCAGTCATGGAGGGAGCTGCGCGGTGCATGGAGTGACCGGCCCTGCCCCTTGTACTATGGCGCAAGGTGTTTGTTTTAGCACTAGGCAACTATTTTTAGCACCAGAGCTAGGGAAAACACAAGAGTGCACCTTATTCTTGTAATACAGCACATCCCTGCATTTTGGAAATGGCATGGCACAGTGAAATATGTCACAGCGCTGTGCCATTTCCTTGTACATATGCCCCTCTATGTTGCATATGATGAAGTGAACATGCAGGTCTGGAGACAACAGTGGGAGCTTGGTATCATCTTACAGTTAGGTTATTGAGAATAGGTTGCCAAACATATTCCAAAATTGTTTTCTCAAGATTAATGCAAACAGCAAGGCTTCATGCACAGCATCAAGCTCGAAAAAAAATAGAAATCCGCGAAACAGAAATTAAGGAACATTCCTATAAATATTAGGCAGGAATTAAGTGCAATTATTGATAATCTGGCAAAGAATGATACTGAAGAGGTTTCATCCTCTGATTGGGTTTCTAGAATAGCTGTAGCATGAAAAGCAAATAACACATTACATCTCTGTGTTGGTCCATGTGCTTTAAACACAAATAAGTTATTTTCTATTCTGTATTGTGGAAACGTTTTCACTACTCTAGATCTCGCCTCTGTGTACCACCAGGTAGTTTTGACAAAGGATTCTCATAATTTAACAGCCTTTTATACCCCTCAAGGTCCATTCTAATTCAAAGGGATATTCTTTGGTTTAGCCTCTGTTGCTTGAATTTCCAAAGAGACATGTTTCACATGTTTAACAATATTGAAGCAATTGTTAAATGTTTCTACGGTGACATTCGTATATTCTCTAGAAATTCGTCTGATTACATGAAACATTTAGAAGCTGATTGTAACAAACTTCAAGAAAAGGGCCCCACCTTAAAAGATGCGAAGTTCAAGTTGTTTTGTGATAAAGTTGACTTATTGGGCCACGTTATTATATGGTGATGGTGTTGTACCTAGGAAAAACTTGGTGGATGTCATTTTAAAACCTACTTCTCCCCAAAAACTACTTTCTTTCACTGGTTTGTGTGAATATAGTGTAACATTCTAGGTAGCTTTGCGAAAAAATAGAACCTTTTAGAAAGCTTTTGTGTAAGGGGCATACGGTTTCTGAGTATTTGTGGACTGATAAACAACATAATGTCTTTGAAACCATCAAAGGAGACACTGTCAATGACTCAACTTTGAAACCGTACAGTCTGGGTAAACTTTGTCTATCACTAAATGCGATATTCTGTAATCGAAAGGGAGTTATTATTGTATGTGGGCTAACAAACACTTTTGAAATTATATCTAGGGAACTAGCTTTATTGTGACCACAAGCCCCTTGTAAATATTGTATCTCCTGGCAGAGGGTGGAATGTCACTGCACATATATCCAGATTGACCTTGCGTTTGCTGGAGTAGAATTGTAATATCTAATATGTACCAGGAAAAAGTGATATATCATTGCTGATTTTCTGTCCAGATTTCTCTCTGAAGGAAGTGAGAATCTAGATATTAATGAGAAACAGGAACGGAATTCCAATGTTGCTGTTGTGGTATGTGCAATGTTCCTAGTATTTCAGATTCTGAATGGTCTGAAGGAGTTTAGCTTGATAAAGCTCTCAAATCTATGGGTGAATGGGTTGTCAAAGGTTGGCAAATTGTTAGGAAATACCTAGTTGAATGCCTTCCTTTTTACTCCGTGCAGATACTTTACAAACAGAAGGGAGTTTGCTCTTCAAGGAAGGGATTTAGATTCCACCTTTCAGTCTCAGAGATAAACTCCTTAAAGTTGCTCATGAGAGTCATCCTGGTATATCTATGAAAAAAATATTATGACTACATTTTTGGTGGGCTGGTTTAGACAAAATGATAGGTGGGTGCCCGATTATCCTCAGTGCAGCACAGGGGAGAAAATGTGCAAAGTCAAGGCTGACCCTTCAGTTCCAGTTCCCCAGCCTGAAAATCCCCTTGAGAAGGTGGCATTTGACGTTTGATTATTTATACTACACACAAATATGAAAGGGACCAGAGATAGAGCCTTCCCTCACTCTCCCAAGCAAACACAGAAACTCACTCTATGAGAAGGACTATGTGAAATCCCTTCAATTAAGAGGAAACACATCAGGGAGAAAAACATTTAGGTTATTAAAATTGCCCTCACTATTTTGAAAAACATTTTTACAGACATCCCTATTGGAGAAAGAAAATTACTCAGAACTGTCTAAGGGGGTGCCCCCTTACTTTTATTCTGGGCCACCTTGGCAGGATTAAAAATTATTAGAGAAACCACATCTCCATTACCCTGACTTCTACCAACATGTTTCAGCCTTAAACAAATGCCAATATGGGTCAATGGTTTTCCTCAGGATACTGAACCCTTTTATTAAAACCCCTCCTAGTTACTGATTATATGGTAGGGATTGATATTTGGCAATACTTACCCTTTGTAGACACATTCCAAAGGAATACCCAAGTCTCATTGTTTGCTTTCCAAACCCCGGGTGAGAGTGGGGATGTTGCCCTGTAGTCACACTTGCGTCAAGGTGAACAGCCTTTTGCACTTGCCACTCTGGGCTCTCTGACGATCATTTGACATTTCATTGTTTACCACAGGTGTGCCAAATTGCATTATAGCCCAAGGCCATTAGATCTGCTAAAATTTAGTTTCTTAAGGAAGTGTTTACGAGGGAAGGTACTTCCCTTATTTTTGTTACTTACAATCAAATACAGTTCCGTTCTTTATTGTTTGTGGAGTTTTAGGCCACCTATGGCATTGAGTATGTAGCCACAGCCATATATGATCTTCCATGCAATGTCTGAGGATAGTGTGATATGGGCGAAGATGGATAGCATTGATTGGAAGGAATTTGCCAGGTTCAGATAGTGGATGCATCGCATCACTTGTAATTGTTCAACAGCGAGCAATCCTTTCAAGTTACTCAAAGATTGGATTCCCATTTCCAGTTTGAATCTGTGGTGGTTTTGTAAGAAAGTCAAAAGAATGGGAGAAAAGTGTCTTGAACAAAAACCAATAACTGATCAGGTGGCTTCCAAATATTAGGATCAAAAAGCCTGGTTTCATAAAGAAAAGGCATTCTAAATATGGTAAACCATGAAAAGTTGTAAATGTTAACATATGGAGTGTGGTCACATAAGATGGGTTGACCTGGAATTTGAGAAGAGTGGCTAAGGTTGTTAATGTCCATTCTTGTGTTGAAAAAGAAAATTGTGAATCGTCTCATGCAAAATATTTGATCAAAAATTGGCCATAAAGACAAAATTAATGTTCAAAATTCACTTGCACAAACTGAGATGCGAAATAATCTTCAAAATGTTTTTCCTGCGGTACCTACCTCTACTGTTATGATGAATCTAGCTGATAAATCTGCTGCTTCCAGAGTCAGGGGTAATGCTCGTATTCATATGCCATCTGTCAAGCTGAGAGAATTTATTTAATGTAGTTACTCCTTGTATATTTCCAAATGCACTGTTATTCATTTCTAATATTTTTTTCTTTAGTTTCTTATTGTGAAGAAAAGAGATGTGTTATATTCTACGTTTATTCATGAGTGAGTGCAAGAAACGCCTTGCGCTGGTCACGATAAAAATGCCACCATTCATGCACCTGCACGCGCTGCTATCTTATAAAAAAATATGACTGTTGTGATTCTGAAGTTGTACATAACACTGTGAGGAATAGAATAAAGAAATTATCCACCTCAGTTTGTCTACCGCAGTGCTTCATGCAAGGTCTGTTAGCTGCATAGAGGGGCATATTAACAAGGGCTTTATCTCCGCTTTTTTGGCTTTAAAAGCCAAAGAAGCGGAGATAGAAATATCGCCCTATCAACAACAGGGTGCTAACATGCAAAATCGCATGTTACCACCCTTTTTCACTACGCTTCCCTTTGCATCTCTAATGAGATGCAAAGTGGGTGTTCCAGCGCATAATAATAGGAGAAATTTTGCTAAGCGACATTTCTCCCATTATCAAGCATCACGCTAACCCTCTTAGAGACAAAAAAGCAGGGCTAGCCACGGTTAACACTGCTTTTTTACGTCTGCTAATTTTCAGACTTAGCCATGTAAGTTAATGGGAGGTGGATTACATGGCTAAATCCACCATGGGCTATCAAACAAGGATATCCCTATCCTTCTAGTTTTATTGCTGCACTAGCAGCCCGCCCCGGCGTTGCCCGGGGCAGAAGGGGGCTGGGGGCAGCATCGCAGCAGGAGAGGCGCAGGTGAGCAGCCGGGAGCAGCAGAGCGTTCTTACAGTGTTTCCTTGCTCCAGTTTTGTTGGTCCTGGCCGCTTCTGCCCACGGTCGTGTCCGCTGTTTCCCCCGATGTCCCGACTTTGAGGAAAAGGCTTCCGAGCACTCATGGCTCCCGCCCGTCCCTCCGCCCATTACTCGGTGCGCACCCGCGGCTCTTGTTCGCTGTTTCCACCGATGTCCCGACTTTGAGTAAAAGGCTTGCGAGCACTCATGGCCCCCGCCCGTCCCTCCGCCCGTCCCTCAGTGCGCACCCGCTGCTCCTCCCCGCGCTGCTGAGTTTACCGCTCCACTGCTCCTCCGCTTCTCGACGCTTGCCCCCCCGCTCGCCGCTCCTCCCCGCATGTCCGCAGCTCCTCCCCGCGCTCATGTCTGCCGCTCTTCCTCTTGCTCCTGAACGCCGCTCCTCCCCGCACTCCCGATGTCATCACGCACGTCGCGGCCGGGACTACTTTTTTTTTATTCCTAAATTTTTTAAAGAACGTATATTTTTTATTTTTATATAGCCTATGTCCTTCTGCTTGCCCTGAGGTTTTCAAAGATGTCTTGGGTGTTTGGATTGGTGGTGTACTTTTTGAGTTTACCTGGCTCAAAGGACACAGTTCTCTCTTTATAATAGTAGTATAGATTATCAGTGATAACCTCCCTATCGCTGGATTTGTTATCGCCTAGGCGGTTAGCGTTGTTAATAACGTGATAACCATGCGATATAATCCAGCAATAGCGGGCATTAAGAAAATTAACGCTAAGCGCCCTTAGCATTAATTCTCCCTGTTCCTTGTTAACATGCCCTATAGTTCTGTGCTAGCAGGCGCCTGGACACCAAGATCCAAGCACGCTACTGTACATTACAAGAAGAAGGCCTGCCTAACACATGGGCCAAGCATTCAAATAATGTTGCCGGGAATATGTCTTTCCCATGGCACTGCATCTCTTATTTCTAAACGCTGTAAATAAGCCCTGCAGTGATCTGAACTCATTAACTGAAATTCACTTAAAGTTTCATTAGCGTGCCTTCAGGTCATTCAGATGGTTTGTCGATGACAGTGAGATGTTTTGAAATATATGAGGCATTATCAACATCAGGTCCCAAACAGAGGTTTATTTCTAGCATTTTACTTCAAATTCTTAGTTGCAATGTGCATATTTTTGTTACTGAGGTTCTGCCCTTATGTGGTAGAGCATATATCTCCCATGTCCTACTTCTTCCCCGCACAACTAGGGCCCAGTTTGCCTCCACCCTCATTCCTTTTCCTTACCCATCGCAGTCCCTTTCGTGGCATTGACCTTCTCTCCTCTTTTTCTCTTCCACCTCTGTCCCTGCCCGCAGCTTTGCAGTCATAGCCTCCACTTACTTATGCATTTCCATCTCTTCCCTTCAGCGCCAGCCTCCATCCACTATTTCCCTTAGCAGCTCTTGCTTCTGCCTAGACGCTCCTGTCCTGCACCCTCCCTCTAACCAATCACCGTTTTTTTAACCTGTGTCCCTTGCACCGGCTCCCAAGACTTCTGACACACATGGCAGCCTCTATGTCAGACCTACCATCAGCAAAAACGATGAATTCAATTGGGAAAAGCAGTATCATCAAACATCTCAAATCATCTCACAACCTGTTTTACTTAACACAAACCTGCCTTATGTGCTTCACCTCCAAATCTATGGTCTCTTTAAGTCTATGGTTCCCTCATTGGTGACCTATTCAGGGTAGAGCACAGGATAATGTAGAGCTCTGCCTTGCAATACAGCACATAACTAAAAGCCTGATGTGAAAGGTTACAATTTACTATGTCATATTACACGAAACAGGCCTGTGTGTACCTCCTCCAAATGTATCATCCCTTCATGGATTGAGGCTCATGTTGTGCACTGCCTTTAAAAGCACTGAATGCTGTGAATTATTATGAAGTGCTTGTTACACAAAGCTTCAAGCAAGCTCTGTGGTAGAAACAGGCCAGTACACTTCTCCTCTGTAGCTGCCCCTTCTCTGAGACTGATGTCATGTTTGAGGGTGATTTTGAATGTAGACTTAAAATTAGGCTCAGGAGTAATTTTAATTATGCTGGCATAGTAGGAGTGATTCCAGTAATTCTTCATTACTCGTTGATGGAGAATTACCAATAATAAGAAAATCATGTCTGCTCGTCTACTCAAGAGTAAATAAAGGGGAAACAGTCCTACAGAGAGAGCACATTTAGTGACTGGGAGCGTTCTGGAGCGGCTGCTTGTGCTCGCTATTTGTGTTCTGCTGCATTTAGCACTATTTCTTAACACAAAATGCATCCTTGCGTCCATTTTAGACACAAGGGTGCATTTCGCGTCCTGGAAATTACGCTAAATGCTGGGAGCAAGTTGGGGAAAATTCTACCCCAGCAGCACATTTCGCCAAACCTACCCCTGAGATTTTTGGCACTATTCAATAGCGCAAAATGCCTTCTCGCACTGTTTTTGGACATGAGGGGGCATTTTGTGATATGAAAATAGTACTAGATACGGACGGTAAGTTGGGTGAAAAATCCTACCATAAGAGCACATTTAGCAAGCACAAGCAGCTGCCCGCACTTGCTATTCGTATTCTGTTGCATTTAGTGCTATTGCTTAGCGCAAAATGCATTCTCGTGCCCATGTTGTCACACTAAGGGCCAGATGTAGGTAAATTTTACTGATTCGGTATTTAAGAATAGAAAAAGAAAAGAAAAAGAAAAGTAAAGAAAAGAAAAGAAAAGTCTATTTTTGGATAAATTTCACCGAATCTGTAAAATTCGGTATTTACTGAATCGGTATTTACCGATTCGGTAATTGCCATTCATTCCTATGGACCTGGAGGCCTGATTCGGTAAGGCCTGATTGCACATTTTGCAGACAAACATGCCCTAAGGGCATGTATGTCTGCAACATGGCACTGAAACAATTTTCATAAAATTGCTTTTTGTTTTTTTTTCGTTATTTACCACCAACTTGTAGTTGGTGGTAAATAACGAATCCTAACATGAGATAAACACTCATTTAAGTGCTCCCTACATTAGGAATTCTGTAATTTACCGAATCGGTATTTAAGAAATCGGTAATTTACTGATTCCTTAAATTACTGATTCGGTAAATTACTGAATCCTTAATTTCCCCCCCTACATCAGAAAAGTCTATTACCGGTCGGTAATGGCCGAAATTCGTTAATTTCGGCCGTTATCGACCAGTAATAGCCTTCCTACATCTGGCCCTAAATCTCTAAACGCAGAATTACTCTTCTCATGTAACTATGCGTAATCTCGCTGAATTTTTGGGTAAGTCTGCGTGATTACTCTACACTGAATTACACTAGTTACATCCCCATACTTACAATATCACGAAGGCATGCTGCAAAACACCTCATCCCTCTAGGAGGCTTCCAAAAGAGGTAGCCCCTCTACAAAGACATCACATCTTGCATCCTTCCTCTGCTAGATCCACCAGTAACACAATCAAAGCCTACGTGAATTACGTTCTTTTTTTTTTATATCTCCAAAATAACACATCATACCAGCCACCTCTCTGCCATAAATCTTGCAAAGCAACAAAATGAACAGATTGATCCTCCCAACCTTTAAAGGTAAAGGAAGGGGCTCCATCATTGATTTTATCTTTGTGCCAAGTTCCTTAATGTGTCGGATATTACATGTTAATGTCGAGTCAAGCACTTTTAGTGATCACAACCCGCTGGTGCTGATCCTAAAGAACCCTAGCCCAGTCAAATATTCCGTTTGCAAACAGACTAGAGGGGCCTTTACAACCACGGATCAGGGTAGGAGATTGAGATGGACAAACATTAACTGTGACAAATTCTATGAGGCACTACTAACAAAAAAAACACCAGGTATGAAGTGCCTAGAACCAACCATAGAGGGGGCAGACTTAATTACCGCATTTGAGGGAGTTGCTCATTGTATAGATGGGTTGCTCAGAAGTAGAACCCCAAAAGAGGCAGAGGATACCCCTAGGTGGTTCAATCAGCAATGCTCTAGCGCCTTGAGGGATCTGAAGGCAGCATTAAAGCTTGTTCCCAAAGATAAGACAATGGTGTCCACTTGCTGGGGGAGGTATAACCAGGCATTGAAACAACGTAAAACCTCATTACAAAACCAGGCATGGGAGAATTTGAGGGAAGCAGCCGAATCTAGGGATATGACCGATTTCTGGAAAATTCTGAATGAACCGTGTTTCCAAGACAAGAATAAATCTAAGCCTATCTGCCATGTCCTGCCAGAGGCCTGAGTGGAGCATTTCAAAGGCCTCTATAACCCCGCCTGTATGAGCACTGTATTACCTCTCGTAGGGTCAGGAAAGCGAACAGTTGTGGAAACCCTATTCTCTCTAGGTGAGATAAAAGTGGGAATTGAGAGTTTAACCCGGAACAAGGCCCCGGGCCCGGATGGGATCCCTCCAGATCTCCTGTTATCTCAGGTAGATCTGTGGGCTCCTACCCTAGCAAGAGTGATCAATACGGCAGTAGTGGCAGGCATGCCCTCACCCTGGTCTACTGCGACAATCGTCCCAATCTTTAAAAAGGGTAATAAAGGCAACCCACAATGTTATAGCCCATCTTTCTCATTGATGTTACAGTGAAAGTGATGGGGAGAGCGATTCTTAACCAGCTTATGGATTGGGCAGATGAACACAATATCATCTAGGACATCCAGTACGGCTTTAGGCCGGGTCGCTCAAACTCTGATCAATTCCTAAATCTTTATCTCCTTGTTGCCAAGTGCACTGTCGCCAGTAATGAGACGGTGCACTTGGCTTTCATGGACCTTACTGCTGCATTTCAACGGGTCAACCGCAAGAAATTGTGGGACCTACTGGGGGCCATGGGTGTGGACCCAGGACTGGTTAACATCTTAAGTACTCTGCACCAGTATACTTCAGCCCTGGTCAGATACAATGACGAGGGAGACATCTCTGACTCTTTTCATTGTTCCAGGGGTGTGAGACAGGGCTGTATCCTGGCACCTTTTTTAATAACCTTATATATCAATGGTCTAGACAAGGCATTAGGAGCATTAGGGGCGGATAGCCTGAGGATAGGCAATAGAGAGATACCGGTCCTGCTCTATGCGGACAACGCAGTGCTTCTGTCACGCACTGCGCGGGGTCTCCAGCACCTTATTGATGGTTTTGTTAATTTTATGGAGAACCTAGATCTGTCTGCTAATCTTGCCAAATCATTCATCTTGGAAATGGGAAAAAATCAGGCAGGAAATTTGCCTACAGGATTGGCACCCATTGTCTAGAAAAAGTGCAGGCATTCTCCTACCTGGGAATTTTATTTGATAGCCGAATCAGGTTTAACAAGTTGATAGACGAGAATTGTAGATTTCTTATCAGCTCTTCTGGGGCAATTATGAACTTTGCAGACAGGTTAGGTCGCTGGACTCCTGAACAAATCTTGAATTTGTATAGGGCCATCTGTAATGCGAAAACACTATACGGCAGTGAGGTGTGGGGCTTTGTTGACCCTCTAAAGATCCAAGTAGAACAAAACAAATTCCTCCGACGGCTACTTAGAGTCCCACAGAGCACCCCTTCCCATTCAGTCCACGAAGAGCTAGGACTCACCTACATCAGTGATGGGATTCAACTGAAACCTCTCATTTGTTGGCTAAAAATGTGGACCAACCCGGAAGCGGCTTTAGGCATGCAGATCATAAGTGACTGTATTAGTAGGGAGCATGGGTATAAAATCCCTTGCCTTGAATATGTAAGGGAGATCCTGTCTGGCCTGGGTCTTGCTGATTATTTTAACAATCCGAACTCGCTGGTAGCACGGGATAAGATGATCATTAAGACCGCATTTTTAAAGTATAAGGCCTCCTCCAGGGAAGATACTGAGATGGTTAAACCAACCGTGAGAGCCCACCTATTAGCCAAATCGAGCCTAGGTTTGGAACCTTACCTGTCTTATTTTTACAATTCCCAGGATAGATTCCTGATGACCAGATTTAGGATGAACGTACTTCATCACACACTGGGGTGTTCTTCTGGGTTTTTATCATCTATTGAGTTGAGGGGCCCCTGTGCCTGCGACTATAAGTCTCCGCAGGATACGCTCCACTTCGTTTTATTTTGCCCCTATTATGCCCACCCCAGGAAGTTGTTTTTAAAGAGTATTTTTAAGACTGCTAGGTTCAAACACGCAAAGGGGGCACTCTTGTTCTTGAAACTGTCCGAGGAGGCTTTTACACTTTTTTGCACTGTGAATTTTTTAAGGATGGCCGCAAGATTAAGAAACACCAAAGACACAGGATGTTGACATGGGTCGTTAGATCTCCCTTTAGCCCTCTGAGACCAACCAGCCCCTTAATGTTTTTTTTAATTCAGATGAATTTTATGATTGGGGGGTATCCCTTTTTAATATGTTGGACTTATAGTTACTCTGTTTTGTAAACTGGCCCTTTTTTAATGTAATGTGCCCCGGAGCGTCAGACTTCATAATTGTTAGTTTACTTTTAACCTTATATTTACGACAATATGCACTGATTCTGGTTATATATTTTGCACTAATTGATCAAGTACTTGGTGAAATGTTTTATTCCTCGTGTTTTAAACCCATTTTTGTCTTGTACTTTTATGGTATTGCTGTATACCGAATAAAGTAATTTGATGATGATGATGATAAAAAGATTGATCATCTTTGAGGATCTCAATTGAAGATCTTATAATCATTCTCACTGTTCTTAAAGTAACCACCTTTGAAGACATCAGTCATCATGAAATCCAACACTGGAAAGCCACGCATTCTATTTCTCAACATAATAAAGGCTTTCCTCACACAGGCTTCCATCTCACACACCCTCAAATTGGAATATGTCCCTCTCTTTTGAAGAAGGCCTATTTAAATCCTACTAATCTTGCCAGCTATCATTCCTTCAGTATTTTCTGTCCTCCAGAAATATAATTGAAAAGGCTTTTGCCGTCCAATTTCTGGAACAAATTCTCAACAACCGCCTACATCACAAAGAGTCAGTCCAATATGCAGCTTAGAAACAGCCACTTTAAAATGATGGTTAATATTGTCCTTAATACTAAAAAGTGTAACCTATGCCTTCTAATCCTACTCAAGCAATAACATGCTATTCATTTGACTATCCCACTCTCGCCAATATCTCCTCAATATGCATGCAGTTCACCTATAACATCACAACAGCCTCCTGTAATCTGTGGTGTCATATATTAATCAATCCTCTCCTGCTGATTTTTAAGTGGTGCATAAATGAACCCTATTCACTACTCACAACATTAACTTTAATCAGTTTGTCAACACATATCTTCATATGAAAATCCTTGTTCTCAAAGACATCGACCACCTCAAGAGTTGCCTCCACATCATCCATCCAGGAATTTCCACCTTAAACCGAATCTTCTCAAGATGGAATTTGTACTAACCTCTACTGGCAACTAAACAACCCACACCCAGGAACAAATAGTACCTGGAAGAATCTGAAAGGATTTTTTGTTCAAACACTCCATCAATAAACAATCTTTTAGGTTTACCATGGCTTTTGACTTTTCCTATGAAGCCCACGTCGCTACGTATACACCACCAGAATGTCATCAGCTATCACTTTTTTGAATGATTACAACGTTCCTCCAAACATGGGAATTGATTGATGAAGGCTTAACAAAAGCATTACAATGAAATTGTGCAAATGATACTGTTGTGATTTATTTTTCACTCAGGCCTTGCAACTAGTCCAAAATCCTGCCAAAATATGCAACAGGAATTGTGTCCATTAGGCTACAGACTCCCTTTGTATCCAAAACCTTTCAAGTTTCAGTAAATTCAGTCATGGTGCACAGGCCCCAGCAGCTGGTTTCCACAACAACAGAACACCATAAACACCACTGGGCAGGTATATCATGTAGAAAACAATCTGAACTAATCTTAATAATGATTCTTTAATCCAGCAGGGACCCCAGCAGATGTCACAAAACCTGGCAACTCCCCATGTTTTATTTCCAAATCAGGAGGCCAAATTGTACAATTTAAAACATGGGTGGACAGCCTCAAGGTGTATTTGTTAAAATGCTTGGGGCCAGACTTTCGAATTCAAGGAGTAAAAACCTATTGTGTAGTTTTTGTGGACAAATCACATAAATGTTTTCAAAAGTCTCTTAGAAACTGAATAATTTGATGCAGCAGAAAAGCAATGTTTATGCCATAGGTCTCGAAGCAAAAAGAATAATTGATGCACAGAATGCAGAACAATGTCATACCTTCACCCCAGTACAGTCCATCGTTTTTTTGCTCACCATGCCATTCCAGCTTGGACCCAGCCATATGCAAATCAGTCTTGACCCTGCGCCCAATGGGAACAGTCCAGTACAAACTGCCAGGCAAGGTCCTCCCTGGACTGGAAACAAGCATCCTAGGACCGGTTTCAGGCTTTCAGGCCTCATCAGCCAGGATAGCTTGACTCCAGTGGCATGGAGAGCACGGGACTCATGTCTGAGCATCCTCGTCCCACTTGGGGTGACTAATGCAAAAAGAACAATTGATGGACAGAATGTAGAAAAATGTCATACATTCACCCCAGTACCGAGATCTGGGCCTAAATCCATCGTTTTTTTGCTCACCATGCCATTCTAGTTTGGACCCAGCCATATGCAAATCAGTCTTGACCCTGTGCCCAATGGGAACAGTCCAGTACAAACTGCCAGGCCAGGTCCTCCCTGGACTGGAAACAAGCATCCTAGGACCCGTTTCAGGCTTTCAGGCCTCATCAGCCAGGATTGCTTGACTCCAGTGGCATGGAGAGCACGGGACTCACGTCTGAGCAAATCAGTCTTGACCCAGCGCCCAATGGGAACAGTCCAGCCCGAACTGCCAGGCCAGGCCCTCCCTGGACTGGAAACAAGCATTCTAGGACTGGTTTCGGGCTTTCAGCCCTCATCAGCAAGGATAGCTTGACTCCAGTGTAGGGTGACCAGGCGTCCCCGTTTTGCCAGAACGGTCGCCGTTTTTAACAAGCTGTCCCAGCAAATTTCAAGAAATTTAGTTCATGTCCCGGTTTTTAGAGAGGGTTGACTGAAAACGGTGGGAGGTGTTTTTTATGTTTTACAAAGCAGGGAAAGTTAGCAGTTGTTTCAAGAAAGCAATTTCATTAACAGGCACGCTACTGAGTTTAAAAATTACATTTTATGTATGTTCTTACTGCCTGTTCTATAATTTTCTGCTGAGGAGCGCTCTCATCTCTTGAAGTAAAATTGTAGTCCTTCTTCTATTTTTGTGAAATGCCCCGGTTTTTGGCTTTAAAATTCTGGTCTCCCTACTCCAGTGGCATGGAGAGCACGGGATTCATGTCTGAGCATACTCGTCTCACTCAGCGTGATATACCTGCCCAGAGGTGTCTATTGTGTTCTGTTGTTGAGTAAGCCTGCAGTTGGGGCCTGTGCACTATGGCTGAATTTCCTGAAACTTGAAAAGTTTTGGATACCAACAGAGTCTGTAGCCTACTAGATAGAATTCCTGTTGCATAGCTTTCCAGGAATTTGGACTAGTTGCGAGGCCTGAGTAAAAAATAAATTACACCAGTATAGTTTGCTCAATTTCATTGTTATGCTTGTTACACAACGTTCCTAAAATCAAACTACTTTACATAATTATTGCTGTATCGCTGTAAAATGTACTGCAAAACACACCATTCACAGTCAAAATTTACCATAAACAAACCCAAGCAAAAGAACACATGCAGCGCATGTGGTGCTTTGTTTTTGCAAAACACTGACACAAGGACCCATTTTATACTATAATATAGCACAAAATGCCAAATTTCCATTACGTATAAGTAATTCCGCCTAATTTTGTGCAATTTTGTGTACATTTTGCTCAATGAGGCAAAAGCAAACTAAGCAAATGCCCACACCCTTATTTCATTTCCACGGTCTGTCACAGACCCCAACCTGCCAACTCTGGGTTTTGTTCCAAGTTTATTAGCTGACAGCTTTCTGGACAGAGCAGTCTGGAACCTGAAGATAAGAGCTACTGTTTCCCTGGCCTTCTGGAGAATTTGAGAGATATTTTGGTCATAGTTCACATTTAAAGTCTGCAATATAACCATGGGAAATAATTTGCATCTACCAACGTAATTCATTTGACCATAGTGTGCCAATCTCCTTAAATGCTCTAGGACGTTGAGGCACTTCTAGTGAATAATTCAAGTGAGTTACATAAATCTAGTGGACTGTATACATGTTCCTGTTGTTTCCATTCAAACTCTACATACATGTCTAAGGAGGCTTAAGTCCACAAATATTAATTTATTGTTGCTAAAGGCCAATTTAACTTTATTCGCTTTAAATGTAATCTATATGTAATTAAACGGGTTGGAGCATCTTCCCTCCAAACCCTTTTCCTCCATTTCCCTACAAACTTATTATTCAGTCATTTGTAGCATTTACAATATACATATTTATGCATTGACTAGTTTTATGCATTTATTCCATGCATATTGATTATTTTTATTAAAACTTGATTTGGATGCGTTAGAAACGGGGGTCTCCAGTTGGCAATAGTTTGCACCTTGGTCCAAGTAGGGACCCTTATTCCTAGTCAGGGTAAAGGGGATACACTCCTAAAATAACTCCTGCTCACCCCCTTGGTAGCTTGGCACAAGCAGACAGGCTTATCTCAGAGGCAGTGTGTAAGGCATTTGTGCATGCATACAGTAACACAGTGAAAACACTACAAATGGACACCACACCAGTATAGAAAAATAAGCAAAACTTTTTCTAAACCAAAAAGACCACATAGGACAAAAATCTAACATACACTACTGTAGAATTGTTACTTTGCAAGATAACCTTAAAATTATAGAAATAGTTGAAAAACGCAGTTCTTCCAAGTCGATAGCTTAGTCCGGGGCTACCACGATGCTGAAAAAGTCAGAGTCTAACAGTTCCAGCAGACCGCGTCAGTACGGGCCTGCTAAAGTGTTGATAGACTTGTGAACAGTACCTTTCTCACTGCGGCTGACACGTTGGTGCGAGTTGGTTGGGGCAACCTTTGTCGTTGCGTTGCAAAATGGAAGCGGTGCAAGGTGATGTTTCCTCACGACAGTGCAGGTAGCGGCTTGGTGATAATGGTTCAGACGGTGTAGGTTAGACCAAGGCTTACGGTTCGGGGTGAGGCAATGCTTTTGCGGCGGTGGAAGGTTGCCGTGCAGGCGACGGAGCCGGTCGATGTTCGGGTCGTGCAGCAACAGTGTCAGCAACGTCCAGGAATGGTGAGGCAAGGTGGTGCGGTTTGCAGTGCCCATAGGACCCGGTACAAGGAACGGCTCAGTGATGATCGTCCAGACAGCGCTGTGAGAGCAAGGATGCGGTGCTAAGTGCGGAGGGGCCTTCTACTGTGCCTTCCCAACACGGAACCCTGCAACGAACTCGGTGACAGAGTCGGCTGCTCCTTTCTTCTGCGGAGGCTGAAACCAGTGGTACCAGAGACGGTGCCCAGAAGACGGTGAGGTCTTTTTTGTTCCTGAGACCTCTTGAACAGGGGCAAGCAATACTTCCAAGCCCTCGGTAATACTTTCCCAAGCAGGATGAACACACAGTTCTTCCCCATGGTGGAAACAGCTACTGCAGGCCAACCCCAGACAGCACACAGCAAAGGGGTAGTACTCCTCCAGTTTCTTCCATCTCTTCTCCTTGGCAAAGGTTCCTTCTTGAAGTCCAACAGTTATCTAAAAGTCTGAGGTCTGGGCTCCACTTTTTATAGTACAAAATCCTTTGTTCTCTGGAGGCAGAGAGTGTCTATGCTCACCCAGAACCAGTTTGGTCTTCTCTGGTGCAGCTGCCTGGCTAGAGGTGGAGACATCATTGTCCACGGCAGACCAGGCCCATTCAGGTGTGAGAAAAATCTCCTCCTCCTACTCTGAATGCAGTCTAGGTCTATTCAGCCCTGCCCTGACTCACCCTGGAAAGGCAGGACACACCACACCCACCAAGTGGCTGTCTGAACAGAATGCACATCCCCAGCCCCTGCCACTCCAAAGCCAGACAGTCAATACACAATTCCAGCAGAGGCACACTGTATCGCTAAGCAAGAAAACACCTACTTTCTAAAAGTGGTATTTTCAAACCCAGAATATAAAAATCATGCTTACTAAAAGATGCATCTTTATATTCTGAGTTCAGGCATACTAAACTCCATTTTCCTATCTTGTCCCCATGGGAAGTTATATTCATAAGAAGTTATACACAAAAACCCATTCTATCCTAAGGGACAGATAGCCTTTCAATAATAAAAACCTAAATTGGCAGTATTTCACTGTCAGGACATGCCACACACATCAGTGCATGTCCTACATTTCACATACACTGCACCCTGCCCACAGGTGTGCCTTGGGCCTATCTTAGGGGTGACTCACAGGTAAGAAAAGGGAAGGTTAGGGCTTGCCAAGTGGGCGCACTTGCAGGTTGACATAGCAGTACCAATCTGCGCACAGACACTGCAGTGACAGGTCTGAGATACCTTTACAGGTTACTCTTGTGGGTGGCACAATCAGTGCTGCAGGCCCACTGGCAGCATTTGATTTACAAGCCCTGGGCACACATAGTGCACTGTCAGAGAGTCTTACCAGTAAATCAAATATGCCAATCATAGAATCGCCATCCATAACAACAATTTACAGACCGAGCACTTGCACTTTGGCACTGAACAGCAGTGGCAAAGTGCCCGAAGCATCTAGACCAGCAAAAAACGAAGTCCAACACACAGCAAAATAACAGGAGGCAAAGGCAAAAATAGAGGGAAACCCACACCAAGAATGCCAGGTCTAACATGATGTTTACGTTTTTCATATCTTACCGAAGTAGGTATAGTATTTTAGGTTGTACCATACTCCTGTCACATCTGTCCAAGCAGGCTTTGTGCTTAAAATGTAAACCGAAGGACTTGTTTTACTTTGTGAGTTCCTCTGACCAGGGTAAGTGAGAGCTCCCTTACAGTTAACATAATATCAGTGATTTGTTTTCCCCTTAGACCTTCATTATGCTTGCTCTTACAATTATTATGAAGCTGGTAACTGGAGCTGATGGAACAATACATATCTGTTTGATTTAATCTGTTGGAAACTATCGGATAGAATTAGGCTGCTAGATCGCTGAGGGAAAGTCAGGAAATTTAGAAGGCATTGGGTCTGAAATTATTATCAAAAACCCTGTTAAGTCCTTATTTCTTAGTAGAATCTTAGGTTCTACCTGTTATTCCCAATGACTTCACACTCTCTGAGTTAATGGTCACATTGGTATTTGTACCTCCAGAAGTATGACATTATCACCACCAAACCCAGGGCAGTTGTGATAAAGCCTACATCTGCAAAGTGGAGTTCTTACTCTATGGAATTAGATATGTTATTTATGTTTTATTTGTTTAGCGCTTTTATTTTAATAGAATGCAGTGCGAATGTAATAAAGTATGATAATGCAAATGCCAAAGGAATTTCGTTGCATTAAAAATATAATTTCTACCAGGGTATATGAAATAGTGTACTATTTTATTAATACTCATATACCTCTGTGCTCTCACCCTAAAGGAAGGTTGGTATTATACAAAAAGCACTGAGGATGACAAAACTAACATCAGATTTTCCAAATTTTCATAAGCCTGAGTACAAATATATGAGTAGTAGCAAAAAGACAAAACAAATCAAAATCAAAAATAACTTTATTCTAAATCTTTTTTTATCGATTCATAAAAGTACATAGAATAAAAACATCATGCAAATAGAAGATATATTTTTTTGTTTCTACCATGATACCATACATTACAGCTTAAAACCTAATTCCATAGGTTATTAAAACTCCATCATTAAAAATCATCTTACTTTTTTATAATATAAAATATAATTAACCTAAGATTATAATTCAGTCGTCTTCATGAACTAGATTATACAGAAGTACAAGAGATTTCCTTCTTTTATTAGCTCAGGTTATATATCCAGCAACAGGTCACCATGCTAATTCATTATCAAGAAAGTATATGAAATTCATGGCATCCTTATAAAATAAGAGTTTCTTTGACATAAAAATTGGTCGTAAAAATGTTCGCCTGATATCTCGATAAAACTTGCAGAACACATAAAGTGCCTCGTGGACTGAGTGGTTTTCCCATCACATGGACATCTAAGGATTATTTTCTGATACTTTTCGTGTTTTGGGAATGCCACCAGTTCATGGATTGTGACCAGTCATAACCTAGTCAAGTAAAATCTATCCTAGGTATTAATGACTTTAACTAGGTATTTGGGTAGACCAGACAACGTTTTAATAGTCATGCATCTTGACACACTTAATTTTTTCTCTTCTATACTGGCTCTATCTTGAATTATTTTATCCATATAAATCTTTCTGATTTCATGTTTACCATATTGCAGGATTCCAACAGGTTTTGTCACTGATAGATCTTTATCAATTTCTTTCAGTAGCTTATCCATATACCCAAGCCACGGGATTTTATTGAAATGTTCCAATGCTAAACAGTCTTTAATTATATCCCTAGTAAACTTTGTTCCCTTCTTGCACCAGATGTTATGCCAATAATATAAAGCTTTGGCTTGTATTAAATCGGCGACATATGGTACATCCAATTCCTTGTTTAAGATATATACAGAGGTAGATCTTGGTACAGCCAGCATGCAGCAGAATTTTCACAAGTTTGTAATGTATTAGAGTTACCATTGCCCCACACTACAGAACCATAGTTTTCTACTGATAGACCTGTGTTGCCATATAGTTTAATCATATCACGTATAGGTCTGCTACCTGTCTTATTACAGAATCTGAAAATGGCATCCATAGTTCAGATTAATTTAAATCTTGTCTGGTCTATATAAGGCCCCCAAATACTATTGTAGGAGACTAGAATGCCTAAATAGGAGAAGCTTTGGACTTAGTTAGCTTATGTTCCCTCACTCGATGGATATTTTTCTTGGGCCTACCTTGTCCACAGACTACCACAAACGTCTTAGTCAGGTTTAGTTTTAGGTCTCTTTGCTCCATGTATGAGGCAAAAGCTTCGGTCAGTTGTTGTGAGCCATTTGCAGTTCTAGATATTAAGACAGCATCATCCACACCCAGGAGAAAAGGGGTTGGGCGGGGCCCATTTTCGGGGCATCAGTGTTCAGATCTAGGAGGAATTTGTCAATCCTGGTAATATATAATCAAAGGAGGGGTGCAATGACACACCTTGTCTAATTCCCCATGGCCACCCTGAAACTTGAGGTGCACTCACCCTTCCTCCAATACCTTACTCTAGATGCCAATCTTGCATATATTTGTGACAAGAATGAAACAATGTCAACTGGGGCCACTCCCATATCAGTTATTGTTTCCCACAGTTTAGCAGGGTTTACACAGTCGAAAGCAGAACTCAGGTCTGCAAAAGCACAGATGGATATATTCTTCATTGGTCTGTATTTACCCATCTCCCCCTAAAGCCATCCTGAGATTCTGTCAGGCTGTTATTATCAGTGGTCCAGGCCTCAGGTCTTTAAATATTGGGATGATGATGCAATCTGTCCATATGTTAGGTAAACAGCCTTTAGCAGCTGCGTTACAGACCTGAGTAGCGGAGAGTCATTTTTGAGCCATGAAAAACACAGTGATTACCTTATGTGAGCCAAAACCTCTCTACTCCCTTCTCTGAGGGCTGGACCAGTTAGGCCAGATTACAAATGGACCGGTTCTTTCCAATGTGCAACCAGTTCTCAATTTGTAAAAAAATAACTGCTGGGCCCTTGTCAGGAGTCCACTGCAGCTTGCACCACCCATTAATCCTCCCTAAACTGCCAATGACAGTACCAGCACATCAACTAACCATCACACTGTAACTATTCACTCTAGCAAAGCAATAAGAATAGCTTGGACAGCGGGTATTAACAATTTTTTTTGTATTTTGAATTAATAAACAACTGTTCTTTCTAAATTAGACAATACGCACCATCATATGACAGACTATCATAAGTGACGGTGTTGACAATTATGTGCTGGAGCCAACACTGGAAATCACAAAATCAAATTAAGCATTGCTGATAGCCCCTGTTTTGGAGCATATTGGAATTTAGACAGGTGTTTAAACAAAATATTGGAAACAAAAATATTGTGTGCCAAAATATTGTGTCAAGAATATCGAGAAATAAAATATTGTGAAGGTAAATTTCTATAGGTTAGCAAAGTTTTACTATTTATGTCTCCACATATTTATGCACTTTGACGATATATATATATATATATATATATATATATATATATATATATATATATATATATATATATATATATATATATATATCCAAACACATTTTTGCCCATGTAGAGACGCCAACACACCTGAAAGATAATCCATTGCTTTAATTGTGGGCAGCAGGAACATCATGTTCATTCCCCCCGCAGAAGTTGCCAAACATGTTTCGGGCTTACCACGCCCTTGATCACTGGCCATACGACTGTCCCGGCAGCCAGGGAAACTTTATTACCTGAAGACCCGCCCCTGTGGGTTTCCTATGCCTTATGGTCTTGGTAGTTTCATGCCTCCCACATAGTGTTTGCTGTCTGTGACAAAGATATGCAAAGTCTGTACTCCCCAAGTGGGTGACTGCGGGGAGAAGCCACAACATCTCTGCTCATTGTACCCCACAATCCTAGGCTTTCAGGTCTCGCTGTTGCACCCGGGGGCTCCAGGCGCATTTGCAGGGCCGCTTGTTACAGCAGCGGGGCATCTCTGCGACGAGGCGCGCCGCAATTAAATCCAAACACATTTTTGCCCATGTAGAGACGCCAACACACCTGAAAGATAATCCAATGCTTTAATTGTGGGCAGCAGGAACATCACGCTCATTCCCACCGCAGAAGTTGCCAAACATGTTTCGGGCTTACCACACCCTTGATCACTGGCCATACAATTCCCGGCAGCCAGGGAAACTTTATTACCTGAAGACCCGCCCCTGTCCGTTTCCTATGCCTTATGGTCTTGGTAGTTTCATGCCTTCCACATAGTGTTTGCTGTCCGTGACAAAGATATGCAAAGTCTGTACTCCCCAAGTGGTTGACTGCGGGGAGAAGCCACAACATCTCTGCTCGTTGTACCCCACAATCCTAGGCTTTCAGGTCTCGCTGTTGCACCCGGGGGCTCCAGGCGCATTTGCAGGGCCGCTTGTTACAGCAGCCGGGCATCTCCGCGACGAGGCGCGCCGCAATTAAATCCAAACACATTTTTGCCCATGTAGAGACGCCAACACACCTGAAAGATAATCCATTGCTTTAATTGTGGGCAGCAGGAACATCACGCTCATTCCCCCCGCAGAAGTTGCCAAACATGTTTCGGGCTTACCACGCCCTTGATCACTGGCCATACGACTGTCCCAGCAGCCAGGGAAACTTTATTACCTGAAGACCCGCCCCTGTGGGTTTCCTATGCCTTATGGTCTTGGTAGTTTCATGCCTCCCACATAGTGTTTGCTGTCTGTGACAAAGATATGCAAAGTCTGTACTCCCCAAGTGGGTGACTGCGGGGAGAAGCCACAACATCTCTGCTCATTGTACCCCACAATCCTAGGCTTTCAGGTCTCGCTGTTGCACCCGGGGGCTCCAGGCGCATTTGCAGGGCCGCTTGTTACAGCAGCGGGGCATCTCTGCGACGAGGCGCGCCGCAATTAAATCCAAACACATTTTTGACCATGTAGAGACGCCAACACACCTGAAAGATAATCCAATGCTTTAATTGTGGGCAGCAGGAACATCACGCTCATTCCCCCCGCAGAAGTTGCCAAAAATGTTTCGGGCTTACCACACCCTTGATCACTGGCCATACAACTTCCCGGCAGCCAGGGAAACTTTATTACCTGAAGACCCGCCCCTGTCCGTTTCCTATGCCTTATGGTCTTGGTAGTTTCATGCCTTCCACATAGTGTTTGCTGTCCGTGACAAAGATATGCAAAGTCTGTACTCCCCAAGTGGGTGACTGCAGGGAGAAGCCACAACATCTCTGCTCGTTGTACCCCACAATCCTAGGCTTTCAGGTCTTGCTGTTGCACCCGGGGGCTCCAGGCGCATTTGCAGGGCCGCTTATTACAGCAGCCGGGCATCTCCGCGACGAGGCGCGCCGCAATTAAATCCAAACACATTTTTGCCCATGTAGAGACGCCAACACACCTGAAAGATAATCCATTGCTTTAATTGTGGGCAGCAGGAACATCACGCTCATTCCCCCCGCAGAAGTTGCCAAACATGGTTCGGGCTTACCACGCCCTTGATCACTGGCCATACGACTGTCCCGGCAGCCAAGGAAACTTTATTACCTGAAGACCCGCCCCTATGGGTTTCCTATGCCTTATGGTCTTGGTAGTTTCATGCCTTCCACATAGTGTTTGCTGTCCGTGACAAAGATATGCAAAGTCTGTACTCCCCAAGTGGGTGACTGCGGGGAGAAGCCACAACATCTCTGCTCATTGTACCCCACAATCCTAGGCTTTCAGGTCTCGCTGTTGCACCCGGGGGCTCCAGGCGCATTTGCAGGGCCGCTTGTTACAGCAGCGGGGCATCTACGCGACGAGGCGCGCCGCAATTAAATCCAAACACATTTTTGCCCATGTAGAGACGCCAACACACCTGAAAGGTAATCCATTGCTTTAATTGTGGGCAGCAGGAACATCACGCTCATTCCCCCCGCAGAAGTTGCCAAACATGTTTCGGGCTTACCACGCCCTTGATCACTGGCCATACGACTGTCCCAGCAGCCAGGGAAACTTTATTACCTGAAGACCCGCCCCTGTGAGTTTCCTATGCCTTATGGTCTTGGTAGTTTCATGCCTTCCACATAGTGTTTGCTGTCCGTGACAAAGATATGCAAAGTCTGTACTCCCCAAGTGGGTGACTGCCGGGAGAAGCCACAACATCTCTGCTCGTTGTACCCCACAATCCTAGGCTTTCAGGTCTCGCTGTTGCACCCGGGGGCTCCAGGCGCATTTGTAGGGCCGCTTGTTACAGCAGCTGGGCATCTCCGCGACGAGGCGCGCCGCAATTAAATCCAAACACATTTTTGCCCATGTAGAGACGCCAACACACCTGAAAGATAATCCATTGCTTTAATTGTGGGCAGCAGGAACATCACGCTCATTCCCCCCGCAGAAGTTGCCAAACATGGTTCGGGCTTACCACGCCCTTGATCACTGGCCATACGACTGTCCCGGCAGCCAAGGAAACTTTATTACCTGAAGACCAGCCCCTATGGGTTTCCTATGCCTTATGGTCTTGGTAGTTTCATGCCTTCCACATAGTGTTTGCTGTCCGTGAGAAAGATATGCAAAGTCTGTACTCCCCAAGTGGGTGACTGCGGGGAGAAGCCACAACATCTCTGCTCATTGTACCCCACAATCCTAGGCTTTCAGGTCTCGCTGTTGCACCCGGGGGCTCCAGGCGCATTTGCAGGGCCGCTTGTTACAGCAGCGGGGCATCTACGCGACGAGGCGCGCCGCAATTAAATCCAAACACATTTTTGCCCATGTAGAGACGCCAACACACCTGAAAGGTAATCCATTGCTTTAATTGTGGGCAGCAGGAACATCACGCTCATTCCCCCCGCAGAAGTTGCCAAACATGTTTCGGGCTTACCACGCCCTTGATCACTGGCCATACGACTGTCCCAGCAGCCAGGGAAACTTTATTACCTGAAGACCCGCCCCTGTGAGTTTCCTATGCCTTATGGTCTTGGTAGTTTCATGCCTTCCACATAGTGTTTGCTGTCCGTGACAAAGATATGCAAAGTCTGTACTCCCCAAGTGGGTGACTGCCGGAAGAAGCCACAACATCTCTGCTCGTTGTACCCCACAATCCTAGGCTTTCAGGTCTCGCTGTTGCACCCGGGGGCTCCAGGCGCATTTGCAGGGCCGCTTGTTACAGCAGCCGGGCATCTCCGCGACGAGGCGCGCCGCAATTAAATCCAAACACATTTTTGCCCATGTAGAGACGCCAACACACCTGAAAGATAATCCATTGCTTTAATTGTGGGCAGCAGGAACATCACGCTCATTCCCCCCGCAGAAGTTGCCAAACATGGTTCGGGCTTACCACGCCCTTGATCACTGGCCATACGACTGTCCCGGAAGCCAAGGAAACTTTATTACCTGAAGACCCGCCCCTATGGGTTTCCTATGCCTTATGGTCTTGGTAGTTTCATGCCTTCCACATAGTGTTTGCTGTCCGTGACAAAGATATGCAAAGTCTGTACTCCCCAAGTGGGTGACTGCGGGGAGAAGCCACAACATCTCTGCTCATTGTACCCCACAATCCTAGGCTTTCAGGTCTCGCTGTTGCACCCGGGGGCTCCAGGCGCATTTGCAGGGCCGCTTGTTACAGCAGCGGGGCATCTACGCGACGAGGCGCGCCGCAATTAAATCCAAACACATTTTTGCCCATGTAGAGACGCCAACACACCTGAAAGATGATAATCCATTGCTTTAATTGTGGGCAGCAGGAACATCATGTTCATTCCCCCCGCAGAAGTTGCCAAACATGTTTCGGGCTTACCACGCCCTTGATCACTGGCCATACGACTGTCCCGGCAGCCAGGGAAACTTTATTACCTGAAGACCCGCCCCTTTGGGTTTCCTATGCCTTATGGTCTTGGTAGTTTCATGCCTCCCACATAGTGTTTGCTGTCTGTGACAAAGATATGCAAAGTCTGTACTCCCCAAGTGGGTGACTGCGGGGAGAAGCCACAACATCGCTGCTCATTGTACCCCACAATCCTAGGCTTTCAGGTCTCGCTGTTGCACCCGGGGGCTCCAGGCGCATTTGCAGGGCCGCTTGTTACAGCAGCGGGGCATCTCTGCGACGAGGCGCGCCGCAATTAAATCCAAACACATTTTTGCCCATGTAGAGACGCCAACACACCTGAAAGATAATCCAATGCTTTAATTGTGGGCAGCAGGAACATCACGCTCATTCCCCCCGCAGAAGTTGCCAAACATGTTTCGGGCTTACCACACCCTTGATCACTGGCCATACAACTTCCCGGCAGCCAGGGAAACTTTATTACCTGAAGACCCGCCCCTGTCCTTTTCCTATGCCTTATGGTCTTGGTAGTTTCATGCCTTCCACATAGTGTTTGCTGTCCGTGACAAAGATATGCAAAGTCTGTACTCCCCAAGTGGGTGACTGCGGGGAGAAGCCACAACATCTCTGCTCGTTGTACCCCACAACCCTAGGCTTTCAGGTCTCGCTGCTGCACCCGGGGGCTCCAGGCGCATTTGCAGGGCCACTTGTTACAGCAGCCGGGCATCTCCGCGACGAGGCGCGCCGCAATTAAATCCAAACACATTTTTGCCCATGTAGAGACGCCAACACACCTGAAAGATAATCCATTGCTTTAATTTTGGGCAGCAGGAACATCACGCTCATTCCCCCCGCAGAAGTTGCCAAACATGGTTCGGGCTTACCACGCCCTTGATCACTGGCCATACGACTGTCCCGGCAGCCAAGGAAACTTTATTACCTGAAGACCCGCCCCTATGGGTTTCCTATGCCTTATGGTCTTGGTAGTTTCATGCCTTCCACATAGTGTTTGCTGTCCGTGACAAAGATATGCAAAGTCTGTACTCCCCAAGTGGGTGACTGCGGGGAGAAGCCACAACATCTCTGCTCATTGTACCCCACAATCCTAGGCTTTCAGGTCTCGCTGTTGCACCCGGGGGCTCCAGGCGCATTTGCAGGGCCGCTTGTTACAGCAGCGGGGCATCTACGCGACGAGGCGCGCCGCAATTAAATCCAAACACATTTTTGCCCATGTAGAGACGCCAACACACCTGAAAGGTAATCCATTGCTTTAATTGTGGGCAGCAGGAACATCACGCTCATTCCCCCCGCAGAAGTTGCCAAACATGTTTCGGGCTTACCACGCCCTTGATCACTGGCCATACGACTGTCCCAGCAGCCAGGGAAACTTTATTACCTGAAGACCCGCCCCTGTGAGTTTCCTATGCCTTATGGTCTTGGTAGTTTCATGCCTTCCACATAGTGTTTGCTGTCCGTGACAAAGATATGCAAAGTCTGTACTCCCCAAGTGGGTGACTGCCGGGAGAAGCCACAACATCTCTGCTCGTTGTACACCACAATCCTAGGCTTTCAGGTCTCGCTGTTGCACCCGGGGGCTCCAGGCGCATTTGCAGGGCCGCTTGTTACAGCAGCGGGGCATCTCCGCGACGAGGCGCGCGGCAATGAAATCCAAACACATTTTTGCCCATGTTGAGATGCCAACACACCTGAAAGATAATCCAATGCTTTAATTGTGGGCAGCAGGAACATCACGCTCATTCCCCCCGCAGAAGTTGCCAAACAAGTTTCGGGCTTACCACGCCCTTGATCACTGGCCATACGACTGTCCCGGCAGCCAGGGAAACTTTATTACCTGAAGACCCGCCCCTGTGGGTTTCCTATGCCTTATGGTCTTGGTAGTTTCATGCCTTCCATACAGACTTTGTATATCTATGTCACGGACAGCAAACACTATGTGTAAGGCATGAAACTACAAAGACCATAAGGCATAGGAAACCCACAATGGGTGGAACTATGTAAGGCATTCGCAATTCCATGATGTTAACTCTAAAGTAGTTTTCTGTGCACTCTGAACAGATAGTAAAATCTGCGAGGTTGCGAGTGCAGGGTACTGCAAATGTGGGGGAGAGCACAGAAAAATGTAGCCTAGTGGGGCGGAGCATTACATTTTCTCCCAAGCCTTCCTGGAGGATTGTGTGGGTGGTGTTGAGGGCTAGAGCCAAGCAGCACTGGTTTCCCCAGACAATTTTAGTGGGTGGCTTGTCCAGTCTGTAAAGTCAGATCCAGTGCCCCGGCATCCAAAAGGTCAATGTGAGGCGAGGTGAACACCACCACAAGGGCATTCTGTTCCGCTTTTCTCATCTCATAATTAGGGCATTACACAGTAATTTGCAGACACTGTATTGAAAATATTCTTCAGAATTCAGCGACCCTTGACCCAGGAACCAGGCAGGTTGCTCCCCTCACCGCCACACAGCCCCCCTGTGTGCCCTGTGCCCGCTGCTGCTGCCGCAAGTATTTTGGCCTGTGCCCCGTAATTGGTTTGTGCCTGTATTCTTTTTTGTGACCCACTGCTACTTCTGTGTATTTCCAGCTTTCTGCTGTCTTGCCCCTTTTTGCCTGTGATTCCCTTGTGCCCCCCGTTTTGCCTGTGACCGCCGCTGCCCCCTCCGTGTTTACTGCTGCTGCGTCCCCTGCGGTCCCGACCCCCTGTATTCCCATTGGCCACCAAGCTCCCGCCTCCCAGCTGCACCTCTCTCCCACACCCCCTCATATGGAGGCCGTGCAGCGGGCGCGCTGTTAGTGCGCCGAAGGTGCGCTGTTAGTGCGCCGAAGGCGCTCCTAAGGCAAGCTCGTCTGCGCCCGCCCGCGCCTGGACCGCACCCAGCGCCAGGACCCCTGGACCCTGGAGACGCCACGGCACCCAACGTCACAACACCCGACTGCACTACGACGCCAGAACCCTCCACGCACTCAACTCCGGCCGAGAACACACCTGCAACCGGGCAACCCCCAAGTGCACCCAAGGACCCTCCTACTGCCGGAACTGCAAGTTCACCAGCATCCCGCCAGCCAAACCGCCCACCATGGAACACAACTACCTCAGATGCATCCTCCTCAACACCTGCTCCGCCCGCAAACACGCCATCGAACACTGGGACCTCCTTGACTCTACCTCCCCTTACGTCGCCTTCCTGACAGAGACCTGGCTGAACCCCACCTCCACACCCGATATCGCCATTGCCATCCCGGAAGGATAGAAGATCACGCGCCAACGGAACAGGAGGAAGTATCGCCATCATCCACAGGAACACCCTCAGAGTTTCAACCAACACCGACCACACCCTCAGCACCACTGAACACATGCACTTTCAAATCATCACCAATCCCAACACCACCCTCAGAGGAACCCTCATCTACAGACCCCCTGGACCCAGACCACAGTTCAGCGACTCCATCGCCGACTTTGTCAGCACGCACACCCTCGCCTCCACGGACTACATCCTCCTGAACTTTCATCTCGAGAACAACAATAACGCCAACTCCTACGCCCTGCTCGCCAACCTCAGACTCAGACAGCTCGTGACAACACCCACCCACACCGCCGGCCACTAAGCATGGGTTGAAAATTCGTTCCGCTCGCGGAATTTGCGGATTTTCCGCGATTTTGCGATCCGCGAATCTCGCAAAATCGCGGTAAAATCTGCGAATCAGCTGGGACAAATTTTCAGCCAAGCACTTACAGGGTTAAAGCAGCAGGTTCAAAAGTTGAAGCTAATTTTTTTTAACCTTTTACAAAAGGGTTACATGGAAATTAACTTCAACTTGGGCACCTGCTGCTGTAAGCCTGTAAGTGCTTCCTGGCGCCTCGTTGCCTACTTGCAACTATTCTCTTACCCTGCTCTGACCCTTGAAGCAGGGTCAGAGAATAGTTACAAGTAGGCAATGAGGCGCTTGTCACGAAAATTAAACCTCAACAGGAAGCACTGACAGATATAAAAACAAGCATTTGCAATGCACTAGGTCTCGCATTAGGAAAGTTTGAGCTATTGGTCTTGTAAATTACAATTTTTTTTATTTATGTGTTGGTTTTGAAAAAAGCTAAATTAATAGCTTTGTCATTTCCAATGCCAATAGTTATAACTTTCGCAAATGTGACACCTATAGCATTTGTAATGCAACATGTTTTGTATTTACGTGACTTAGATGTATTGATATTACAAATTACAATGGCTTTTAATTTTTTTAAATAATTAATAAATAAAAGTGATTTTAATTTATAATGGCAATAGCTTAAACTTTTGTAAATAAATTTTCTGAAGATTATGTTCAGTGTATTTTATTGTGACGAAAATCCAAGAACAGAAGTGATATATTAACATCTTTTTGTGACATTTGTAATAAAGCTTGAAACATCGAGAGAACATATTTGAACCAGTTGTTGTTGAATGTTGCGCAGATTGATGCTGGAGTGGCGCTGAGTGGTGCTGTGGTGGTACAGAGTGGTGCTGTGGTGATGCTGAGTGGTGCTTGGTGGTGCTGAGTGATACTGGGATGGTGCTGAGTAATGGTGGGGTGGTGCTGAGTGGTGCTGAGGTGGTGCTGAGTGACGCTGTGGTGGTGCTGAGTGATGCTGTGGTGATGCTGAGTGGTGCTGTGGTGGTGCTGAGTGATAATGTGGTGGTGCTGAGTGATGCTGTGGTGGTGCTGAGAGGTGCTGTGGTGGTGCTGAGTGATGCTGTGGTGGCGCTGAGTGGTGCTGTGGTGGTGCTGATTGGTGCTGTGGTGGTGCTGAGTGATGCTCTGGTTGTGCTGAGTGATGCTCTGGTTGTGCTGAGTGATCCTGTGGCTGGTGCTGAGTGGTGCTCTGGTGGTGCTGAGTGATAATGTGGTGGCACTGAGTGATGCTGTGGTGGTGCTGAGTGGTGCTGTGGTGGTGCTGAGTGATGCTGTGGTGGTGCTGAGTGGTGCTGTAGTGGTGCTGAGTGATAATGTGGTGGTGCTGAGTGATGCTGTAGTGGTGCTGTGGTGGTGCTGAGTGGTGCTGTGGTGGTGCTGAGTGATGCTTTGGTGGTGCTGAGTGGTGCTGTGGTGGTGCTGAGTGATAATGTGGTGGTGCTGAGTGATAATGTGGTGGTGCTGAGTGATGCTGGGGTAGCGCTGAGTGATGATGTGGTGATGCAGAGGGCAGAAAGGCACGAAAAGCAGTCTAACAAAGGGCAGAAGGGCAGAAAAACAAGGGAAAAACGAGTCTAACAGAGGGCAGAAGGGCACAAAAAACAGTCTAACAGAGGACAGAAGGGCAGGAAAACAAGGGAAAACGAGTCTAACAGAGGGCAGAAGGGCACAAAAAACAAGTCTAACAGGGGGCAGAAAGGCACAAAAACGAGTCTAACAGAGGGCAGAAGGGCACAAAAAACGAGTCTTACAGAGGGCAGAAGGGCACAAAAACAAGGGAATAACAGAGGGCAGAAGGGCACAAAAAACAAGTCTAACAGAGGGCAGAAAGGCAGAAAAACAAGGGAAAAATGAGTCTAACAGAGGGCAGAAGGGCACAAAAAACGGGTCTAACGGGGGCAGAAGGGCAGAAAAAAAAGGGAAAAACGAGTCTAACAGAAGGCAGAAGGGCACAAAAAATGAGTCTAACAGGGGGCAGAATGAATCCTGCCCTGCATGTTCGTCCACGAAGATGCCACCTTTTTGTGCAATACCTCTATTCAACTGGAGTACTTTCTACTGTCTAATCAGTAAGTGCTCCCTCGTTGGCTAAATGTATAGGGGCAGATTTACAATAACTGGTGCATACCCAGGGTTGCGCCAGTTATTGTGCGCTGCAGCTCCGCCACCCATCGTGCGCCGCATTTACATTGCGGCGCACCATGAGGCAAAAACGGCACAGATGCGTCACGCTGGAGCTGCGTTGCAAGCGTGACACAGCTACAGCAATGCTCTGGGGGGCCCAATCTCCCCAATGCTGCATCAAGCCTTGCGCCTGCTTCAAGCAGGCGCAGGGTTTTGACGCTGCATCGGCCTAAAAGTGAGTGAGTGAAATCTTGTAGATTTCACTCAGCCACTTTTAGGAGGCGTTCCTGCGTAGGAACGCCCTCCCCTGCGCCGGAACGCCTCCTGATGGCGCAGGGCTTTGCAACGTGACGCATCTCTCAGATGCGTCACATTGTGAACACCCAGCACCATGGCGCATCTTTTGTGCCGCCGCTGCATCACAAAAGTGATGCAACTGCGGCATAAAAGAGGCGCAAGCGGCTTGTAAATCTGCCCCATAGTGCTTTTAGTACACTGTAGCTGCGTAAAGGGCCAGAAGATGTGTCTCCAGTGACCATTTCTGCCTGTGCCTGTGTTACAGGCACACATGGTCACTGGAGACACATCTTCTGGCCCTTTACGCAGCCGCAGTGTAGTAAAATCACTATACATTTACCCAATGAGAGAGCACTTACTGGATTAGCCAGTAGAAAGTACTCCAGGGCAAATCGCAAAAAAATCCGCGATTTCGCAGGAAAATTTGAGAATTCGCAGATTTTTTTTGCAATTTCGCGGGGAAATCTGCGAATTCGCGGAACACGAATTCGCAAATTTCGCCCATGCTTACCGGCCACATGCTCGACCCCATCTTCACCGCAAGTCCCCACGTCTCCTTCAACCGCACCAACCAACCCCACTGGACCAACCACCACTGCATCCACTTCACCTTCAGGAAGCCCACCAGGCACCACCGCACCTAACTGCTGCCCCGACGATGCTGGGGCAAAGTCCCCGAGAACCAGCTCACCACCACTCTCGCCCTGAACCCACCCACCGACTCCACCGACCCCGACACCGCCCCCGCACCCTCTGACAAGGGATCAACGACTGCGCCAGCACCCTCGCCCCGCTCAAGAGACCCTCTAACTACCACACCAGTAAGAAAGCCACCAGGTTCACCGAAGACCTCCAGACCTCCAAAAGAAAATGCTAAAAAATGGAGAAGAACTGGCTCCACGAATGATCACCGGACAGCTACACAGCCCACAAGAATGCCACCCACAGCCATCACCAACTCATCAGAGCCGCCAAGAGGGCCTCATTCAAGGACCTCTTTGACAACAATGCACACAACAGTAAGGAGCTCTTCAACATCGTGAAGGAACTGTCCAACCCCAGCTCCAACGACATCCCACCTTTGCAAGACCTATGCGACTCACTGGCTACCTTCTTCCACCGCAAGATCACCGACATCCACGACAGCTTAAACGCCACGACCGCACTAACATCTACCGCCCCCACCACCACCACAAGCAACAACCATCTACTATCCTGGACAAGCGTCAACAACAAGGACACCAGCGAGATCATGAAGATCATCCACTCCGGCTCACCTCTACACCCATGCACCCACCACATCTTCAAGAAAGCCAGCGCATCCATCGCACAGCAAGGCGATCAACATCTCCTTCTACACGGCAACCTTCCCGGAAAGCTGGAAACACGCGGAGATAAACGCCTTACTCAAGAAACCAAAGGCGTACCCCAAGGACCTCAAGAACTTCCGACCCATCTCCCTGCTCCCATTTCCGGCTAAGGTCACCGAGAAAATCTTCAATAAACAGCTGACCCGCTACCTCGAAGACAACAACATCCTGGACCCATCCCAGTCCCGTTTCCGCAGCAACCACAGCACCGAAACCGCCCTGATGGCCGCCACAGATTACATCAGGACCCTGCTAGACAACGGAGAAACAGCAGCCCTCATCCTCCTGACCTGTCAGCCGCCTTCGACGCGGTCTGCCAATGCACCATACGCACACGCCTACACGATGCCAGAATCCGAGGGAAGGCCCAAAACGGAGGTCCTCATCCTTGGGTCCACCCCTTCGGCCTGGGACGACTCCTGGTGGAGGACCACACTGGAACATGCTCCGGCACCCGCAGAACATGCGCGCAACCTAGGGGTTATTCTCGATTCCACCCTCACCATGACTAAACAGGTCAACGCCGTCTCCTCCTCCTGCTTCTACATCCTCCGAATGCTACATAGGATTATCAAGTGGATCCCAACTGAAACAAGAAGAACAGTCACCCAGGCTCGTCATCTTCAGGCTGGACTATGGTAACACCCTCAATGCAGGAGCATCGGCCAAGCTCCTGAGATGGCTGCATCGCATCCAGAACACCTCTGCACATCTGATTCTCAACATCCACCGCTGCAGTCACATCACTCCCCACCTGAGAGACCTACACTGTCTCCCCGTCAACAAGAGGACAACCTTCAAGCTCCTCATCCACACACACAAAGCCCTCCACGACACCGGCCCAGCATACCTCCACAGACGACTCAGCTTCTACACCCCCACCCGCAAGCTCCGCTCTGCCGACTTCGCCCTCGCCACTGTCCCCCGCATCCAAAGAACAACAGCCGGAGGCAGATCCTTCTCCCACCTCGCCGCCAAGACCGAGAACACCCTCCCCACCAACCTACAACAGACCCAAGACCTACTGGCATGCAGAAGACCATCAAGACCTGGCTCTTCGATCAGTAGCAGCACCCCTCAGCACCTTGAGACCCTCACAGGTATGTAGTGCACTCTACAAGTGTCCTGATTGATTGATTCATTGATTGATATTGGATACTATACGCATGAGGCGAGAAAGGATGGGTAGTAAAAATAGTTATGATTAGGATTGTGCCCGTCACTCACAGTCCTGGGTCCTTGTGCCACTGTACCTTCTGCACTATTCATAGTTACATCCCCATAAAAGAATTACTTTGAGCTACGCACAGACCTCTTTGAAATTTAAGTAAATCCTACTGTGATAAAAAAAAAGTATAAATGCACTTTAGACAATGTCAATCACATTTTAAATCAGTTCACTGGAGTATATTAGCCTTTTTTTTAATTATTTTACACCGCAGAGGGAACTTTTCTCGCTTTTATCAGCACTCAACCCCAAGTGCAAACATATCAAATCTTGTGGCTTTGCCAATTGCTTGTTTATTTTCCTTTGACTGACTTGCAGTTAAGCGAAATGTGCAGTTATCTGACCAGGCCTCCAAAAGTGTGTGGTTTCTCCTCTAAACTATGAGTTATACAGGGAAGTGTACTCAAGATGCAGATGGAATTGGGGGTGGTGGGACAACCCTAAAATTGCTGAAGTTATAGATGAAGACATTTTGTGCAGGAAGAAATATTTTCTATTAGTAAAATAAAAAAAATTAATGAAAAACGTTAGCAATTGCACTCACCTGGCACCTTAAAACATGCATATTTCAACACATCTTACATTGACCCACGTTAAATTACTTTAGCATTCATTTAGATTGAAATTCCTAAAAGAATTCCAGAACTACTTCCGGTGAATTGCAACTACTGCAGCTTTCAAAAAGTACTCTTTGATGGGGGGTTTGTTAGGCTGTCGACCACCGGGAGGTCTGCCCCCCTGTACAGATTGGGAAGGTGGTGCAGTCCATCTACTGCCATTTTGTTTTCAACTACATATGCAGCACAATATAGCCCAATCATTATTTAGGGGGTGTTTTTGAGTCCCCTGCCACCATTTTTGGTTCAGGTGACCAGGTGGCTGACGGCAGGGAGATTTTGGTGTAGTTTTTCTAGTGATATATTGCTAGCGATAGTCAGACTTGTTAGTAAGATATTTAGCTTTCTATAAATTCACCTTAATTTTGAGTGATGTCTTCTAATGTCTGCTTGTCAGAGGCGATCCTGCTTCTTAAGAAGGCCGGGAGGTTTGACCTATTGGTTGGCGGGGAAGTCTTCGGTGTGCGTGTCCCGCCAAGTATGGCAGGCGCCAGTTGGCTGTCCTTGCCGCGGCTGTGGCTGCCTGCTCACTGCCACGGAAATGGAGAGCTGCAGTGTTAAATGACTTTGGGGTAAGTGGGAGGGGATGCTCTGTATCCAGGCAAGCAGCCCTTCAACGCTCTGCCAGGTGTGGAGCATGGCCATCTGAGCTGCCTCCGCTCTGGCCAAGATTCCTCTTCAGGGTCCTTCAGGGGATGGGGTGCGGAATCGGGAGGGGGCGTAACTATAATGGGGATGTTGATGCGGCCTTGACCGCAGTGTCAACCGGGTCCCAGTGGTGTAGCATGGCAACCCCTTCACACATGCAGCATGTTAATGGGCCTGCAAGAGCCGGAATGGGCAGAAGCGGGCGGCGTCAACTGAGCCACCCACTCGCCCAGGGGTGGGAGGAGGGAAGAGTTAGTCATGGTGAGCTGCATCAGCTGATCTGTTCATCTTGTTCAAAGCGGGTATGAGGAAGCAGGAGGAGGGGTGGGAGCAGGGACTGGGGGGGATTTGAATATCCTGTCAGCACAGTGATTAGACAGCAGGTTGTGAGATTTTCACAGCTGGTAGAGACACAGCCCTTGTCAGAGAAGAATAGCCAGGTAGATGATGAGCTACTCAGGAGCCCTGGCCTGGACAGGAAAGCTGCAGACTGGAGGGGTTTAAACATATTCAGTTACTGGGAGAAGGAGGTGAGGTGAGGGTGGAGAGGTAGAGTGTAACAGCTTGATGAATACTTGGGGGGTGGAGTCTGACCTTGTGGGGGCAGGAGTGGATATCTCTTGTGCAGGTGCGGGCCCCCATTCGGCATTGTAGCGGCCATGTTAGAATGGAGTGGGGAGGAGGATGATGGTGATGGTGAGCTCCTGGGGGGGGCCTTTTTCTAGTGTGGCCAGACAGCATCCCCGGGAGGGGCACTGGAGGGTACCGGTATGCGCTTTAGGCCCTTAATGGGGAAGAGGTCAATTTGATTTGTCAGGGGCTTCTGGGGTCTGGAGGAGCTACTTGGGCAAGCGCAGGATGCCTGCACGCCAGTCCTGTCGTCTTTCTTGCAGATCCAGGAGCAATGTAGAAATCTGGACTTGGCAAAGCTGAGAGAGGCTCATTATTGCCAAGGGGAACAGAGGGCTGGGCCCAGTGTGGTTCACCTGAATTTGGTGGATGACCTCTACGTAGGTATGGGCGGAAAATCCGTTTCGCTCGCGGATTTTGCGGATTTTCGGGAAATCCGCAATCCGCGAGATTCGCGAATCTCCCGCAAAATCCGCAAATCCGCGAGCAGCGGATTTTGCTCGCACTGCTCGCACTGTTCGCGTGAGTTCGCAGCTTCCCAGTACAACTTCGCGCCCCGCGAATAAGTGCTAAATTGCAGAAATACGATCTTAGCAAAACTGAAACTACTTGCCAGGTTCAAAAGTTCAGGCTCATCATTAGTAGCCATTTCCTGTAGTGCTTCCTGAGGGGCCCCTCCAGAGTTCAGTTGCCAGTTGCAACTATTATGTGACCCTGCTCTGAACCTCAGAATAGTTACACATATGCCACAAAGGTCCTGAATTACAGCTAAGGGAGACAAGCAGGAGCCAGGCTGGAAGTTAAAATCCATTAATCAGCCCCTAATTCATTATTGTCAGTTGGGGCAGGGCAGGTGTTGTAACTAATTTTGCAACAATGAAAGCACTTAGCAAGTGCAAAAGATCACTAATCAGGGCGCACTAAGGAAGCAGGTGCCAGCTAAAAAAATATTCTGACACACATTAATCAGCCCCAAATTAATTCAGGTCACTTGAGGCAGGGAAGGTGTGCTTTGCTTTGCCGAAAATAATGTACACTGGACAACCAGAGGGTGTGGTGATGAAACAGAGGGTGGCATGGGTGGGCCAGAGGGTGGCATGAGTAGTCAGAGAGTGGCAGTGGTGACAGAGAGTGGCAGTGATGAAGAAGAGTGTCCCAAACAGGCTGGACACGTAGAAACAACAAGTTCGCAAAACTTGCGACCCGACAGGTAAGTTCGCAAATTGCGAAATTGTAAAAACCCTCGCGAACTGGCAGAAACACGGGCGAACACAAAAAAAAAAATCCACAAATTCGCGGGAATTCGCGGATTTTGCAGATTGCGAGTTCGCAAATCCGCAAAATTCGCGAACGCGAGATCCGCAAAATTCGCCCATGCTTACCTCTACGTAGCTGATATAAGATGGGCCAGCATGACCTTGTTGGCGCCATGAGCTGGTAGGTCAAGGACAGCCTCCAGTGCACACACATACTGAGGGCAGGAGAGTGGCGTCGGCAGAGCGGCAGGGACAAGACAATTCAGCCCGCCCAGACTCTGTACATCGCACTACGGTTGCAGCTTCTAGGTTGGTTACTCGGCCAGATGTGTGTTCAGGACCAAGTTAGGGTATTATGATGCACCCGCTAGGTGTCACAGTCATAGATTATGATAAGGATAGCCTAGAAGAAGGCGAAGTGAGGTACCAACAGCCTAGGAGTGGCGGGGGGATTAACTAATCTGATGTCCAGTGTCTTACAAGCACACATGTGGAGTCTGCCATTGTTGTTCAAAGCTGAGAGTCCCCTGGCGAGGCAGACTGTAACAGCACAGGCACCGACCTTGTTGCCAGGTAAGGCCTAAGATATAACAGAGGCACCCAAGAAAGATGGTGTGAGAGTTGGCCTGGCATATTCTGTCCACTAGTTATAGTGGGTTCCTTCCACCAGTCCAAACAACCCCTTAGAGGTGATAGGTTAAAGACAACCTTATTTGAAAGTTATCCTAGTGGTAGCTCTGGAGAGCAGCCTTCAGGCTAAGTCTTGAAGGAATGTAAAGAAGCTTGTTTTACCTGTCTATTATCTCTAGAATGGCTAAATGAAAGGAGAACCACACATGGTATATATGTAAAATATACGTATTTATTCCTAAACACACCCTACTAGTCTCTTTATGAGGCTAGAGGTCAAAGCACATATGTTACACTTAATATAACACAGTAAATTAGCACAATATACGTTAGGCCCTAGGGGCAAAGCAAACCATATATTAAGAAAGTGGTATAAGAACCCCGACTTGACTAGACACGAGGATTAGAGCCTGTAGAATCGCTGGGACCACAAGGAACCACCAAAGGTAGTGACACAGGGGACCCACGGGGGGCGCGTGCAGTGTGAGAACACATCCGTGAATCGCCGTTGTCTTCTATGGGGAAAGTCGCGGTTGGAAATTTAAAGATTAAGGACACTTTGGAGAGGACTTAGAGCAAACCCCTTTAGACTTAAGGGGTTCTAGGGCCAACACCCGTGGGAGCACTGGAGTACTCGAGTTACCTTACCCAGGGAAGCCGGGTGCATAGGTATCTTTTGGATTCGGGAATCGTCGTTGATTTCTATGGCGATCTGCAGCAAAGTGCGGCTGCCGTCGAAGTGGAAAGCGTCCAGGGTGATCCAACCCTGGATCGAAGATGTGAAGAACCTGAAAGCAGAGGGGACAGAGCCTGGGTCACTTGCCTGTGACCAGGGGTACGATAGACGAATGCACACCGATGTCGGGTGATTCAGGTGTGAAGAGGTGAAACTTGACTCAGTAGCCACGAGGACCAGAAGGTGTTGATGACAACCAGGAGCTGGATTAGAGCTGTCCCACAAAGGATGTTGAGTTCTGCGGTTGCCAGGATGGGACCCAACAAGCCTTGGCAACAGCAAACCACACAGGGAGAGGAAAGATGCTTTGGTGCAGATCAGCAAGGTCCGGGGGACTCCCCAAGTGGTGGAAAGTCATGGCACATCTGGAGCAACCAGGGAAGCCCAAGGAAAGTCAGAATTGCCATCTCAGGGACCCACCAATCAACGGACCAGGGATCGCGAAGGTACCTTGAGCAAAAAAAACAAGGGGCCGGCTCACGAAACACTCGTGGAGTGTAGGCCAGCAATCGTCAGTGGAAAGGCTGCTCAGGGTCTGGGCTACAAGTAACCCAAAGCCTAGCATCAGGGAACGTTGAGAAGCTAATGCACTTGCAAATGTGCACGGTGTCTATGGGTTCCGGTTCCACTGTACCCACGAGGGCTACCGGTCTCAGCTTTGATGGGGGCTCGGTTTGGCATCTGGGAAGTCTGGAAACCCACCTCCTGTGTTGCAAATACTTTAAAGTACGGCGGGAGCTTCGGAGATGCAAACCGGGCAGATGCGTCTTTGGTGCCTACCAAACAGGGGAGTAACTCCTTTAATCCAAGGGAGATTCTTCAGTCATCTAGTCGTGTAGATCGTCAAAGTTCTGGGATTTCTGTAGCAGAGTTTAATCCAGGTGTCCTGTAGTCCTGCAGTGTGCAAAGTCCTGTAGTCAGGAGTTCCTTTCTTTTACCCCGGGAAGGGGTTGGACTAACTCTGGGGACCAACCTATCGGAGGGTTTGTTAAGAGGGGTGGCAACACCCATTTCCTTTGTCCAGTTTCACACCAGAGCAGGAGCTGGTAGCCCCTGCAACCGGTTTGAACTGGGCTATGCACAGGTACACCAAATGTGCCCCCAGTGCAAACTTCAAAGCACTCTTGGAGTGCACCCACCCAGCCCCAATACACTAAAGCCTGTATGGGAGGTGGTTACACCTCCCTGTGACAGGAAACCTATTGTCAAGGCCTCCCCTGACAGAGTTTCGTCCAACAGCTGAAGGCCAGACCTGTGTCTGTGACTGCAGCATCCATTTTGTGATGCCAGGGCTCTTTTAAACTGGTACCGGGTGTACCGGTGGGTACATGTCTCTCCATCTAGAAGGGTGGAATCATGCCCCCGCCGCCAGAACTGGCATTGGGGTATGATTCCAAAGTGTTTGACACCGAACATGATATGTTTCCTTGCAGCCATTCCAAAATTAGCACGTACCACAAGGTTATAATGCACTTAAGAGTATATGGTCTGGCTGCATCACAGAACAGCCCCGGAGAAAAGATTCCGAAAGCTGCAGAGGGGCCCTGCTCTTGCATGGGCACCCTCTCACACAAAACCCAGCACCCTGCCTTCAGGATTGATAAGGCCTACTATAGGAGTGACTGATATGTTTACATGTGTAGTGATTAAAGGCAGATATAGATAACCTATATCTAAGTAAGGGGTGCATGCACTACCTTACCCAGGCTGCAGTAGCAGTCCTGTGGTGTCATTTTAGAAGGCTTTCCAGGGGTGGCACAATATATGCTGCAGCCCCTGGTAGGCCCTGGGGTACCTATACCCTTGGTACCTAAGGTACCATATACTAGGGACTCATAAGGGTACCCCAGTAACCAAGCTGGAGTGTACCTAAAGTACATGGAATCAATTTAGTGAAGAAGCAGCTAGGCTGGGATCCTGGATAGCAGGGCCCCAGCCAGACTAAAGTCGAAAAATAGTAAAACATCAGCAAAAAGTGGGGGTAACCATAAGGAAAAGATCCTACTCTCCTACAGATGGTTTCCACAGGAGTGGATGCAGGGGATATGCTGGTAGGGAATGTTTATGTAAAGGAAAGTATGAGCTTTATGTGGGTGTGGACACGGACGAACAAGACAGAGCAAACAAAATAAAGGCTAGTGCCGGCACAGCGACAGGTAGTGGGGTTGCTGAAGAAGTAGGGGTCAAGAAAGATGGTCTAAAACGTGAAGAGCTAAAGATAGAAAAGTTGCCATATGTGGGTGTCACTAAGCCATTGGGGACTCAACTCATGTTAGCTACGAAGGAGCGGATTTGGAAGGGGAATATATAGAGATGCTTAAACTCCTCCACATAGAGATGTGCTCCTAGGAAGGCCCAAAGGAAGAGGAATATAAGCTGGCAAATCGGCCCACTGTACCTCTGACAATAGCATGTTAGAAAGAGAGAAGGTGAAAGTGAGGGAAGTGCAGGTACTGTTGGGTTACTTGAACTTCATGTGCAGGGTGACCGCTGGGGCTTGTGCTCTCCAGCATTTCTCTACCTCATCACCATGTTAGGTTTCCATCAGTGTCAAGGAGGATCTTATAATGTGGTGTTTCTTCTTGCATCCATTCAATTGTATTCCTCTGGCAAGGCAGGATGCCTTGGACTGGGATGTTCAGATCTACTCGGATGCAGCCAGGGGGGGGGGGGGGGGGGGGGGGGGGAAGGGGTAAGTTTCAGTCTAGATTGGCAGGGCAGAAGGTGTGCAGAGCCATGGGTGGAACAATGGCGTCACCGGGGCAGAATCCTTGGCTTCTTAGAATTTTTCCTTTGGTAGTAGCAGTAACACTGTGGGATGAAGAGTGAGTACACAGGAAGGTGCTCTTTCAGTTCAACAATATGTCAGTGTTGGGGGTGTTGAATCGACAATCTGCCAACGATCCCCAGTTACTGAGGCTTCTGTGAGTTTTTGCGTTGGGATGCTTGGGGTATGACATCTGTTTCATGGCGCAGCATGTTGGTGTTGACAATGACACTGCGGATGCTTTGTCTTGTTCACAGTGGGGGAGATTTTGTGGGTTGGCCAAGGATGCCAACAAAGACCCAATGCCCATGCCAACAAAGTTGTGATCCGTAGGCAATGCCAGATGGTATAGCTGGTGGTAGTGTCCCTTGCTGAATCGACACAGTTAGCGTATTCGCAGGCATGGAGAGAATTTTTGGTTTCAGGGGTGAGGCATGGAGAGGAAGCTTGGTTGCGGGCTGAAGAAGTGATCCAGTACATCCTGGACTTAATAGAGAAGGGTCTCACATGGGTTACCATTACAGGAAAATTGTCAGGAATTTTTTTCATGGGCAAATTGCTATGGGGTTACCCCTATATGCGGGCAAAGTGGGCCACAGGATGTTGGAGAGTTGAGTGCAGGAGCTGGGGGAGGCAGGTTAGGAAGCTGATATCTTGGAGCTTGCCTTGAAGGGTGCTGTTTCAGTTGCCAAAGGTGTACAGGGATGCCTCAGAGACTTGCTTGTTTTCCACACTTATGACGTGGATGTTCTTTGGGGACTTTCAAGTGTTGGAGCTGCTGGGAGGGAGGGGTGCGGGGGAATCATGTCGGGGTATGTTTCCAGGAGGAAAGGTAGATTGGAGATCTGGCTTAGCTGCTTCAAAACATATCAAAGATAGCAGGGAAAAAGTGTCACATAGCATCCTGTAGGTTTGACAAGCTTATGTCCGGTTGCGTGCTTGGCGCTGTGCTGTGGGCTGGCCCCTGGGTCCGTTTGTATCCACAGGTCTGGGGAGAAAGTGATTGCATATCAGCTGCTGTCATTGCTATGAAAGGCTTTGGTTCAACTGGGAGTGCATGCAGCAGATTACGCCATCTCTGCTTTCTCATTGGTGCAACAATGGAGGCAGAAAATAGAAGTTGGGCGCACGAGGATATTATGCAGCTTGACCAGTGGCCGTTTGAGTATTGCAGGTGGTACATGCAGGGTTTGAGGGTGAGGGGCGTGCAGGGGGCGCATCCATGTACATCCTTACTGCTTTGGGTGGTAGTCAGCTGGCCTCCTGTTCAGAGATTTAGTGACATGATAGGCTTCCAACCACCTGAACCAGCACTCAGATCCAGCTGATCCACTTAATCAAGTGGGTGACCATTCAGGCCTGCCAAAGGGACTTTAGGACCAATTTGGGTTTTTTAACCACCATTTTTTCCTATTACAATGGAAAGGAAAGGGGGGAATGTGTTGGAGAGAAGTATTGCCAATTTTGAATGATATGATGGTGGGTGGCAGGTGTCTGGATGTTTTGATCTTACACCTCGGGGAGAATGACCTGGTTAAAGAGAAAGGGGTAGTTTTGATGAGGAACATGAAAGAGGGATTTGTCAATCATTAAGGAGAATTGGGCAGGAGGTTTGGTCTTGTGGACTGAGTTTGTGACTAAAAGTGCAGTGAGCTAAAAAACGGTGTTGGATCTAGCCCTGATCTCTTGACTGGGTGAGAGTATTCTGCTTAATTCAGAAACTCTGTCCATCACCACCCCTTGTTGTTAAATATTTTGTCCACCCTAAGCGTGGAAGGGTATACTCAGATGTGAGTCCCTTACTCATTGCACCATCAGGATTCAAGCAAGCCGGGCCGACGACGGCTGAAATGCCAGAAACCGGTCCCCGGAAGCTTGTTTCCTTCCCAGTGTAAGAATTGGCTTGGTAGTTTGGTTTGCCCTGTTCCCATCATGCACTGGGACAGGAACAGACTAATTTGCATATAGCCAGGTTCTGAGCTGGGATTGTGCAGTGAGCTAAAAAACTGTGTTGGATCTAGCCCTGATCTCTTGACTGGGTGAGAGTATTCTGCTTAATTCAGAAACTCTGTCCATCACCACCCCTTGTTGTTAAATATTTTGGCCACCCTAAGCGTGGAAGGGTATACTCAGATGTGAGTCCCTTGCTCATTGCACCATCAGGATTCAAGCAAGCCGGGCCGACGACGGCTGAAATGCCAGAAACCGGTCCCCGGAAGCTTGTTTCCTTCCCAGTGTAAGAATTGGCTTGGTAGTTTGGTTTGCCCTGTTCCCATCATGCACTGGGACAGGAACAGACTAATTTGCATATAGTCAGGTTCTGAGCGGGGATGGTGCAGTGAGCTAAAAAACGGTGTTGGATCTAGCCCTGATCTCTTGACTGGGTGAGAGTATTCTGCTTAATTCAGAAACTCTGTCCATCACCACCCCTTGTTGTTAAATATGCTGCTATTGATAGAGCAAGGAGAAAATTGAATAGGGAGCTGTCCCATGTTTGTACGGAGTTGGGTTTGGGACAGTTTTGCTTTATGGATATTAAGTTTGAGGCCACAGAGTTTTAAGGGGGAAAAGGGGTGCACTTATCCAGGATTGGTATAGACCTATATTTGTTGGAGATAAGAGAAGTCTTGGCCAGGACTTTAAATATTAGGCGTTAGGACGCGTTGGGATTAAGCATGAGCGAATTTTGCGGATCTCGCGTTCGCGAATTTTGCGGATTTGCGGATTCGCAATCCGCAAAATCCGCGAATTCCCGCGAGTTTGCGGATTTTTTTTTTTTTTTGTGTTCGCCCGTGTTTCTGCCAGTTCGCGAGGGTTTTTACAATTTCGCAATTTGCGAACTTACCTGTCGGGTCGCAAGTTTTGCGAACTTGTTGTTTCTACGTGTCCAGCCTGTTTGGGACACTCTTCTTCATCACTGCCACTCTCTGTCACCACTGCCACTCTCTGACTACTCATGCCACCCTCTGGCCCACCCATGCCACCCTCTGTTTCATCACCACACCCTCTGGTTGTCCAGTGTACATTATTTTCGGCAAAGCAAAGCACACCTTCCCTGCCTCAAGTGACCTGAATTAATTTGGGGCTGATTAATGTGTCACAGAATATTTTTTTAGCTGGCACCTGCTTCCTTAGTGCGCCCTGATTAGTGATCTTTTGCACTTGCTAAGTGCTTTCATTGTTGCAAAATTAGTTACAACACCTGCCCTGCCCCAACTGACAATAATGAATTAGGGGCTGATTAATGGATTTTAACTTCCAGCCTGGCTCCTGCTTGTCTCCCTTAGCTGTAATTCAGGACCTTTGTGGCATATGTGTAACTATTCTGAGGTTCAGAGCAGGGTCACATAATAGTTTCAACTGGCAACTGAACTCTGGAGGGGCCCCTCAGGAAGCACTACAGGAAATGGCTACTAATGATGTGCCTGAACTTTTGAACCTGGTAAGTAGTTACTTTCAGTTTTGCTAAAATCGTATTTCTGCAATTTTGCACTTATTCGCGGGGCGCGAACTCACGCGAACAGTGCGAGCAGTGCGAGCAAAATCCGCTGCTCGCGGATTTGCGGATTTTGCGGGAAATTCGCAAATCTCGCGGATTGCGGATTTCCCGAAAATCCGCAAAATCCGCGAGCGGAACGGATTTTCCGCCCACACCTAGTTGGGATGGTGCAGAAAAAGGCGGTAGTCCCAACTTTTTCTGGGTAGCAGGGGCATGGAAAGGTTGCCAAGAGTTGGCAGAAGTTGGGTTGATGTTGACAGTTGGTGAACCATGTGCAAGGAGAAGATAGGCAGGCAGTTGAAGGTTCAGTTTAGGACATTTGGTTACTTACAGGTTCATACCAGCAGTCTTAGGATGTAGGGGTAAAAAAAAGTTGATAACGTTGAAATGCACTAAATTTAAAGGAGTTAGCTTTGGGTTGGGTATGTGGGGGGCAATATGGGTGGGGGAGGACCTTGGTTAGTTCACTTCATATATAATGAGGTTATGGTTTTCTAAAGCGGTTTGTCAGAAGATGTTTGTGATATGCACCTGTTTCAATAAAGTGGCCTTTTCACATAATTTAAGTGTTCACTTTTATGTGCTGCACCCTTCCCTCCCAATTCTCTATTAAATCCAAAATGATGGAAATGTACTTAACTCAGGTGAATATATTTCGGACTGTTTTCTAGGACCCAGTCCTAAATTCGCAAATAACAACGTATCTTGCCAAAAACTATCTTTGAAACATGTAATACACATTTTCAGATTATACCATTCAATAGCATCAGCACGCTTGTGATCACCCAATAACGTTAATATATAGAGACCATGAGGACATCTTTTTTATATTGCTGATCACCCCTGTTCCTTTTGGAATCATATGTGAGAGGAAAACAAACTTTTAAAGAGTGAACAGAGCTAAATATTAAATGTCATGGTATACCTCCTATATGAGAATCAGTTCGGCATAATCCTGACTATTCTTCTGCATGCAAATGAATGCCAGAGGTTTCCCTGGGCTTACTATCACATCGGAGGCCAATTTACAGGCAGAGGCACGCTGTACGTGCTATGGGCTTTCTGCATCCACATTCCCAACCCCCTCATCCTAAGGCTTGGTCTCAGCTGCCTGCCTTGCACAGAAAAAAAACACAGAAAACCTAGGAAACATATCAGCGATAGCGCCCTGCAAATTAACTTGACATTTGATGCAAGAAAAAAAAATCTACAAGCTTACAAAAGGCTTGGGAAACAAAAGCCCGTGTGGAGCCACAGTGCATATATTGTTGGCCTAAGAGCTCTGGAAAGTGCTTATTCTGTTGTAACCGGTGAACACACATGGCCTTCGCCGTCGTTGCTGATGCAATTCGGTCATTCTTTGTCAAGGTGGAAGGGAGAGGCGAGGAAATGGAACGTTTAATGGAGGCAGAGGCCAGAAACGCGGATAGTATGGGAGGAAAGTGGACGAGAAAGGCCTTTCGGCTCTTTGAAAACGGTGCTTCGTGTTTTCACTGCTACAAAAAGAATACGGCGCTGCGTCACGCTTTTATTCCACGTTAAAATAACGAAAACTTTCAATGGTGACCGAGAGAAACCGCTCATTTCAGGCGGTTGGCACAGCTCAGATCACAGTTTCTTCCGGAACTGTCTGTGGCACAGCTTACGTGCGGCACAGTGCCCTTGCTCGAGCATATGTCTGTTGCACAGAAACATCTTTTTTGCAGCGCGTACTCTTAACCATGGGTAAAAGACGAGCTCCGTCCTCGACGCCCCTTGCCCACACTCTGATATTGTGCGGCGCAGCACATCCCAGCTATTAGGCATGCAGCAAGCCTAACATCATTATGCGTTATTGTGACTGACTGTGCCCCCTCCCACTCCGCCGCCCGTCCTTTCTCTCTGCCTGTCTGCGGAGCTGGCACGGCCCCCCTCTCTTACAAATGGCTGGCCTCGTGGGCCAGAGGCAGCGAGGAGTGCTGTTAAAATGCATAATTTCACTATCCCTGCTCGTGTATTTTACTCCGTTTCCAAAGTCCCCGTGTTCTAAATGGGTCTGTGTTGAACATAATTAACACCGCCCTGGAGCGGCAGCCATTCATTAGAATTCAGTCTTTTTCCCAGAAAACATTTTAGGAGTTGTGTTTGCTTGTGGAAATATTATGGCGTTGTTTCTCCTTTTTTTTGTACTTTAACAGTTTTTGCATTCACGTTTCCTGTAAAATATGGTCTTGTGTGAAAATGAGCACTTACCGGTACCCATACTGGTTTCTCCCGAAGCACGCTGTATTCTTTGCTATAGTGTTTTCTCTGATCTTCGGTGCTCTTGTTCTGTCTGTTGTGACTTCCTTGCAGTAGCAACTCGAGAAAGCTCCATAAAAATGTTCGTGGTGTCCATTACAACTGGGCTTATTCTCCATACTACAGCAGTGTTTCCAGCAATCTCTCTACACGGACACCAGTATGCTGTAGTACGACCTGGTTATGAAGCTCATTTAATTTCCTTAAAGGTAAATCTTGTAATAGGCGCCCCCTCGCAAAATATTGAAATTATATGCAGTGTGGAAAATGTGTATTACCCGAGGTATTTATAAGACCACATTTACACATAAATATTCAGTTATCCTTTCTGAATGGAGCACATTTTGCTAACCAAGTACAAATGATAGCACAATGCATATACTGTGATTCTGTGTGATCTAAATACTTCTCAACGCCCATCCACTGCTATAGGATAAGCGCTTGCTTTGCACACCATGGAGCAGGGGGAGCCAACTTTACTGCTCAGTCATTTGTAAAGAGACAATGCAATCAACAAGGCTAACTCCGTCTCTGCTGTTGACTCTTTTTGCAGTGGGGATCATCATGGTAAATTATTGGTAATACCTGATTCTTGCAAAATATAATAATTGTATTGAGTACAATAAATGCAGTGCAGGAAAAATACATTTGCAATTCATACAGTTGTGCTCCCATTGTGCTCATCCCTGGGAGACTGGAAATTGGTATCAGTGCAGCAAGGTAAAAGGCAGAGCTCAGCATAAACCGGCGGTCCATCCTCTGATGCACCTTTTATCATGCCATTGCTTCTAAAGTATAGTGGTAATGATTTAACTAGACAGACACACATGCATGGACAGACGGATGGACAGGAAGAGAGAAAGGCGGAAAGATAGGCACAGAAGAGAGAAAAGGGAAAGATGCTAAACAGAGAGTTTGATATTTTTGTTGATATTTTAATGAAAGATAGAAAAATGGACAGGAAGCCAGAAAGAAATGCTGAAAGACAAGAATAGAAAACAAGATAGATGGTAAACAGGGTGATGGTTACTGAGAGACAGACAGCAAACCTTATAGACAGAGAGACACACATGATAGTGATGTCATACAGAAACGCAATATATAACCCGTGTAGATGATAGGATAACATAGAAGTAGACATATAGACACATTGAACGAAATATAAATAAGGACATATATGGTGAGATGGATAGTCACAAAGAAAGAGAGGCAGAGAGAGAGCCCCGGATGGTGCATCCTCTCTTCATTGACCCAGTTTCAGTGTGTCCGCTTAAAACCTCAGATCTTAAAATGGGTGCCAATAAGATGATTCAACCGACGACTGTTAACTGGAGCTCCTGCCTGGCTTTTATCCTGGCAGCCAGCAGCCCCCTCTCCCCCGCCCTGCTTGGCTTGATTTGCCTTTATTTGCATATCTTCAGTATGCATGCAGCCTTTGTTCTACAGAAATGAACCACGATGCGGTGACAATGCAAAACCTTCATGCACACGATGGTTCGCTTTCTGCTGTGGCACACACCGCCCGCGACACACATTTCAGCGACCCTCCCCACACTAGAATTCATAATTCTTGCTAATGAGCAGCTAATGGGTGCAATCAGGGGAAAGGCGCGGGCTGAAATACACCTTAAGCCCTTCTCTTTTTTTAAAATCTCAGGCACAGAGTGGATTCTTCCTTCAAACAGGGCAGCGTCGATCAAATGACGCGAGTACCTGTGACGGCCTAGCAAAGGCACAACGCATCTCTCCCCAGATTAGGCGAGTGTGTCATGGTGGTATTTCAGCACATGCATAATTGAGTAAAGGAATATATGCACAAAGGGAAGCTTAACTGCGCTCTAGATGGAGCGGCTCGGCGTACCTTCCTCTCCTACAGACTGCAGAAGAACACAAAGGCAGGTTTGCTCTTCCGCCCTGCCGCATTTACAAACCACACATTACAATTGTTGACTAAAGTATAGCTGCGCCTCCCATATTTTCATATTGCATGTGCCTATCTAACGTAGATAAACTAATGGCGCATCTACATTACACCAAGGGTAGCCTCCTCTTTCTAATTCAGAACGCAAATTTGGTGAGACTCTCCCTTTTTATTCGACGAGCTCTCTTTGTTGCTACATACAAACCTTTGGACACTATTTGAAACAAACAAATAAAACGTGTGGACACACAACCTGCCTTGATATCTAATACTTATAGAAAAGAAAAACAAGGCAAATGTTAGCCTGGGTTTTTTTGTGTTTGTTTTTACATTTTGTTTTCATTTGTGGCTGGTAGTTCAGCAACTAATTGCCCGGTATTTTTTACTTTCTGAAACGTACTGCTTGGTGTCGAGGTTTAATCAGCTATACGTAGGTGAAAATCCTTTGAAATGGGAAACTGATTTATATGCAGGGGCCATACCAACGTTTATTTCCCCAAATTGCAGTGTGGAAAGTACTTCAGAAATCTCAAGTAAAGAAAGATTTTGTGCATATTTTTAGATCTGGCCTGGAAACATCTTTAGCTTTCCAGCAGCCTAATGTTTTATTTTAAGTACATACCTGCATAAGCATATATAGAAGAGGCACTCGCTCAGCCCTCTTCCTCCATTGGTCTATTAAAGTATTATTCACATTTTGCTTCCTCCCACCACAGCCTGTAGCATCGTGCAACGGATCAGGCCATTCCAGCCATTGACTCTCCACTGTGAGTGACACAATTTTTTATTGGACACATGCATATCCGTCTAGAAATAGTCAATTTCAGTATCAGAGGTGATAGGGCAATCAATGCTTTCATTTCTGTTGTCATTGAACTGATTTATTTTTGTGAGGGGCCGATTTTTAATGTTTAGGTTTTTTCACAAATGTGCTCCCGCCCCTTAGAATGCATCGTTTGTTCTTTTATTACTATTGTGTATGTTCAAAAATATAAATAAATAAAACAATGTACAATTGTCAAGGCCAGAAGTATTGCAAGAGAAGACCATTTGGTCTACTTTCAGTATCGTATTATTTCCTCAACATTTTGTGTAAAATTGAATGAACTAACCAACACTTAAAAAGGATTTTGATTTACACTCTTTCGAGTGATTACGCTGTGCACAAGGCTACTTCGACTCACGTCTGGTATTCTCTTGCATTTAACGACAAAGGGTTTGCAGGACCCTTTTCCTTGTGGCACGCAACGGATAACATAGATGACAACATTTTCATCTGTAGTATTATTGAACAATTGACATATTTGAGTGCAGCCAGGTTGCTTCCTTTCGCAAGGCCAGAAGTATTGGCATTCCCGATGCCTGTTTTACTGTGGTAGAAGCGATGGTAGAGAAAATAAGGGTTTGCGAAGTAATCTGTGATCATTCTGCATCAGTCTGGTATTCCTTACAAGACTCAAGATATTGATACTTAGTTCTGCATCACTATGAACACAGTGGCTAGAAAGTGACTTTTTTACCTCAATAAAGCTGGAAAATTGGAATGGTTTCGGACTTTAGTTTATAACATTAAACTTGCATTGGCACACCCCTTGTAAAATGAAACATGGATATCTGATTTGACTAATAACTTACTGGAGGTTAACAGTCTGCTAAATTAATCATGGATAAACTGACTTCCATATTTGAGATAGTAAATGCGGTCCAATATATATTGGCTCCTGTTTCTGGGAGTTTCTTCCTTTCAGACACTGTGAAGAAAAAATGGTAATTTAAGCAGCAAATGCAGGTCTCCTTTGTTCCTGATTAACTCCAGAGACTTTAACTATCTGTCACAGGTCATGCTCACTGGATAGCTTTCTGCAACCCTGGAGAACTGATAAAATATGTCCTGTCCACACATTCCAACATCTAGAAGAAAGCTAATGTAAAACCGTTTCACTCTAGTATCCCACACTTATGCATAAACGACCTGCTCCCCTTCATCCTGTTGTAGCTGCCTCTCAGTATATGGCGCAGTCCCTTCTGCGTGTGAACCTTCACAATCGGATGGAAATTAACCTTGCATCAGCCACTCTGAGTAGTTTCCTCTTATCTCCTCCTTCATATGAATCATATTGTGAATCTCACTACCTCCAATACCATATACATAAAATTCCAAAAGAGATCATCCTACCCAACTCTAGACCTCATAATTTATCCTGGGTGCTCCATCATCCATTGGATTGGGCGATGAGAGTGGCTGGTGGTGGGGTGGGGATTGGGCCAATGCACAGGGTAGATACCACAATTTTCAAAACAGTTTACCAGTCTGCTTTAAATTGTGCACCATCTGTCACTCCCTGGGTGACAACACCATATTTGTGGAATAACGCACCAAACTCCTTACTGACAATTCGGTCTCCTGGACTGACAATATCAGTAGGAGTTAATTCAATTTGTCTTCTTTGTCATTTAATAAAAAACATATACATAAAGAAATACAACCTTGCAACATAGAACAAAAGCAACTAGACATTGAAAAACAGAAACTATAACGACGAGAAGACTAATAGGCTGATTTGTTTTAAATTCATTAACAGATCTTTATTGGTCATGAATCACTCCATTTGTAACAACTGAGGATATCATTTCCTATAAAGGGCACAGTACCGTCCTCAACAGTCCAGCAAATTACTATGAAATCTGCAAATTTGTACCTTCAAACAAGGTGTATTGCCTTGATACAATGCCAGATATGCTCCGTCCTAAAAACCGATTGAGCATTCTTATCTGCGGTACATTAAGGGCCAAATAGACATACATGAGATCAACCAATGACTCTGCGTTGTAAACACATAAAATACCAACAGTTCCTCCAACTTTACCTATTTTTTTCAATGGGAAATAAAAAAAAGGTATTAATCACATTTCTGACCTGTGAATATCAACAATAATGCCCTCAAAAAGGCTGTATCTTCTAAGAATTCAGTCCATTGGGGGCATATTTGTTCTTTGCATACATTTGTAGTTGTGATCTTCTGAGAAATTTTTTTCAGATTACAAACTATTCCTTGTTGGCAGGTATTGGTTGGCAACCATTTATTCCAGGTTGGTGCCACAATAAATATTATCTGAACATTGCTCAGTTTGTCCCTCAATGATTATAGTGTTCGTTTTGAAATTTTAGTCCCCCACCCCACAAATAAGTCTGCAAAGCTCCTTCTTTGGTATGTTTAAAACAAAAGCATAGCTGTTTTAAGAACTTCAAGGGCAAGGTCCCGTTTCACAAAGCCAAACTCCAGTCTTGCTTAGAATTTCACAGTGGGGTTTGAAAGACCAAATACTGTCCTAGGTATCCTACTCTGGATGGAATCCAGCAATATTATCAATTTTCCTGAAAAATAGACCAAGATGAGCATTATTGTAGCCTTTTATACAGCGAGCAGGGGCGAAGATGGCATACAGGATATTTTTCATATCAATCTTTTAAATGCAAATTAGGAGGATGCTGCCTGAGTGTTCAAATTGTCAAGAGGGCCTTTAGTATCCCCTTGCTGAAGAAACCAAATGCCCCCCCCCCCGTTATTCAATTTACACCTGAAGAATACCTCCTAGGTACCATTAGGATGTACTGTCAAATTTTGTCAAAGATTGCCTGGGTTTGACATGTCATGGTGAAACTGGGGGGAGGAATGTTCAACTTTTCTAAGGGGAAACCCCCTTATTATTCCTAGTTTACTTGCAAGAAAGTGTAGAGATAGGTTAGCAGGTTTGCCAGGATGCACCTATGCATCAGTCCTTAATGGTCAGAAGAAGCCAGGCCCATTGCAGGCCTTCATAGATAATTTTACCCAGAAACACCTTAACCTGTCTGGCTATGTTTTCTTAGGTTACAAATTTAGTATGTAGTCACCGGTTAGAATGAGACATCAACACTCAACTTTCCTTCTATGAGCAAACCATAGTTTAGTGCAACACTCACATTTTGATAGAAATACAGGCTCATGTATTATCCCAGCCCAGTGAGCAAAATGCAACATTTTGTCAATATTAGTTTGAAAAGCTGGCCCTTATACAAGAAATTGTGCCACCTTACATCATAGTAGAGTACCGTGATGTGGAGTTCTGGACTTTATTAAGGTCCAGAGGTGTCAGGGACAACACCCGAAGACCCCTGAGTTCTACTTGTCTCGGTGCACAAATAAACAGAAACACGGGCTTCTCGATGGTGGCGTCAAAGACCAAAGGTTTATTACTGCAGGGATACAGAAGTCACAGAAACTACACACGGGCAGATTCTAGGAGCCTGTTCGATTTGCACTAAGTGGGTTGCTCCTTAAATACACGTTTTTTAGCTGTGGGCAACATTCTTCACATACTAATACATTTCTTAAACTTTGTATCCTAAACAATAAATATGTGGCATCAAACAGGAACTGTCAACGTATTTCTGATGTCAAACATTACGAATGAGGGGTTCCCACTGTTCAATCATAATCCCATGTCATCTTCTTATTCAAGAGCCGGACCGCCTCATCGTAAATTTAGTTACCTCCCCCTAATAAACGCTCAGAAGGAAAGGAGCAGAGCCAGGTGTAGGAGATAGAAAAACAGGATAAGAGATGTTTGTGTGTCGTAAATGGGCAAGGCTACTGTCTTCGGCCGCCTAATCATGATCAGGCCAAAGAGCACGAGAACCAGTATAGCAGGACTGGCCTTAAGCAGAGGAGGCAGCTTCTGCCGAGTCATGCGACCACAGCGTTTCTGACTTAAGGTGCACGTGTCATTTAACAAGGTGAATCTCCGGCTAAAGCCTACGTGTCCTGTAGCGAAATGAATTGATCAGGGGTCACTGTTTGTTCATTGACTATGTGAGGGCAAGAATACAAGATGGATGCCATATTCTAAAATGGATGCCTTCGGTGTACCGGAAATGTGCTCATAACAAGAGTGCTCTTGCTCGTAGTATAGCGAAAACACCAGGGTATACTATATGGATCATTTACGGTTCACTGGTACCGAAATTATGGGTTTACGACGATGTCGAAAACACGTTTTCGAATCGTCACGGAACCTCAGACCCTCCTTTTGCCCTTACATAGGCAATTACTCACTCTATGTCAGAGTCTATCTCGATGTTCATTAGGTCAGTGATATGTTGCTGTAGCATTATTCTTTCTCGCACCTTGTCTCCCAACACAGGGGGTTTCCTAAAACAGGTTGCAGCACAGAGGCTACACAAGGCAGGGCCACACTGGATAACAAGACAGCACGAGAATAGGAACACTAAGACAATACCAATGACCATCAGAAACTTCCATCCCCACGCTGAAAATAGAGTCCCAAGCCATTCCATCAACGACCAGTTTCCCTTGTCTACATGAATAGAGTCGGAAATCTTGTGTAGCTTAGAGATCGCTTCGTACACTGTTGGAGCATTATTGGGGATATAAACACAGCAGCTCGATTGGATCATTCTGCATACCCCACCTCGATCTGCAAGTATTACATCTAGAACCATACGGTTCTGTAATGTCATGAGACGATCCGCCTGGAGCTCAGCTGTTAAATTACTAAGGGCACCAGCAGTTTCTGTAATAGTAGATTCAACTACCCGTGTTAGCTGACGTAGATTTCTACTATTGGCCATAGGCCCCCAGAACGGAAGGAAACCTTTGAAGAAGTCTCCGGCTTCCTGACCAGCGGTGTCTTCTTTGCTGAAAACACCTCTTACTACTCTGGTTTTGTGATAATTCGGGGCAGCTGTGTATGTCGGAGGCAGCAGTCGAGCAATATAGCATGAACCTGAAAAGTCAGCAGGCAACCATGTATATGCCCTGTCTCGACAGATGAAGTAGGTACCCTTAGCAGTTAGGAAGGCAGGGGAAGAGTTTGATGGATACACGTAAGTTTCAACACAGTCACTCTTCCCTAGCCGAGCTCTTGGATTTCTCCCATTACCTTGCAAACAGAATTGACCTCGGTGAGGTACGACCCAAACTGGAGTGGAGCTCTTACGCTTGTATTCACCCAAACTAATGCTATACTCCGTAGCATTCCAACTCAAATAAACTCGTAGCTCATCTTTAGGGATGAATGGGGAGTTATTGACGTCTTTAATCATGTCAGTTATTCCCTTAATCAAAGCTTTATTAGCGGAGTTATACTTGGCGGAGCGTGGAGGACGCGGGGGATAGGTCTCGAGGGCATAGACAAATACAGTCTGGAAGGCCCGACATGATCCATTATAGCTAAAAGGCAAGACCAGGTAGGGAATGCCTTTATCCATAGTGTGTGGTATCAAACCGCACACCCAGCAGTCCGTTGTATTAACTACCAGTTGGTGTTGGTGCAAGAGCTGTACAAAAGTGTTATTTATGAATTCCGAGCGTCGAGCTTGCTCGTGTTCAGGAAACGGATGAAAGGAATGAAAAGAAGCAACAGTAGGAGAAACAAGATCATGGGGAGGTACTGTAGTCGTGATCGGTGCAAAGATTAAATGAATACCAAAAGCAATTCCACCCACCAACGTTATTAAAATAATCAAAAACGTAATTGCACATTGCATCAGAAAACATTTGTTATGTAGAATTTTGTATAATCTATTTCTACGAACATAAATTACATTCTCTCGGTGCAGCCCAGGAAGGTCCATCTTCTACAACCGCTCGCGACCACTGATGATATGTACGTAGTTGAAAATGCCTCTATCAGCCCTGGGAGTTCCCAGAACTAACAGAAAGACCGACCTTGTGTCTGGCCCCCGCAGATTCAACTAGGCACAAAGCCACGACCCTACGGCGACCCAGACGGCAAGGTAATGGAAGCAACAGAAATAAACAGGGAAATACAAAATATTCAGTAAACTTCCTGGCTGGAGGCAATGTAATAGATCAAATATGAAAAATAAGCAGTTTCCTGCTTTATTTGTTCTTAGAATGAGAACGGAGATTGTATCTCAGTTTTCCTGGCGTTGTTTGATCCGGGAATAGTTCGTTTTCAGCAGGAGCAACAATGTTCGGATTCGCAGATGACAAATGTTTGTTCGATACAGTGTTCTGGTCAGAAATCAAAGGAGCAGCTTCAGGGGTGAAGTCAGAGTTCGGTGAATCAGTTGTCAGTTCTGCATCACTGAAAGGAACATATCTGGGAACAGGTTCTGTATCAGAGGCACCAATTCCTTGTCTAACCCAGTTGTCATAAGGGAGTGGAAGGGGTACACGCTTAGTATGGGTAGCATGAACCCAATTCTTCCGGCCAGCCACACGTACAGCAGTCCTTGTCGCCAAGAGCACTTGAAAAGGGCCCACAAACTTCGGTTGGAGATTCCTGGTCCGTCCGAAGTTTTTGATGACAATGAAGTCGCCGGGTTTCAGCTGGTGACCTGGACTTTCCGGAGGTTTTGGCAATGCTTCGAAAACCTGTTGGTGAATGAGATTCAATTTAGCAGTCAAGTCAAAAAGGTTATCAAATAACATTGGGTACTCTAGCTGTTTAAACTCTCGTGGTCTCGGCACCCCCCAGACATTTGCAGGGCGACCGAACACAATCTCATATGGGCTAGGCCCTATTCGAGAGTGCACAGTCGCCCTCGTGGATAACAAAGCCAATGGTAGTGCATCTGGCCAGGGCAGACCCGTGGAGGCTTGGATCTTAGCGAGTTTCAGTTTAAGCGTACCATTGTATCCTTCAACTAAACCTGCTGACTGGGGGTGGTTCGCACTATGAAACTTCTGCTTAATCCCTAAACCTGCACACACACTCTGCATAACTTTCCCTACGAACTCACTCCCGGTGTCTGACCATACAATCCGTGGCATTCCATACCTGGGGAAGTATTCTTTGAGGAGGATTTTTGCAGTGGACAAGGCAGTGTTATCTTTTAGCGGATATGCTTCAATCCACCTTGAAAAGGCACAGACTACCACTAGGACATATTTAAGGTTGTTACATCGATCCATGTGGATGAAGTCCAACTGAATCACTTCGAAGGGGCAAAAAGGAGGAGCGAAGTGTCCAGCGGGTGTGGGGGTTCCCTTGCCAGGATTATGCATCAAACATATCATGCAGTTCCTAACCACTCTTTCTGCACACTTACTGATTCCATCATTCTTCCAGACTGGGGCCAACATCTTACAAATCCCTTTAGAGCTGATGTGCGCTGCTCCATGCGCCATCGTTACCACCACAAGAACATACGCATCAGGCAACATCCAACGCTGATGCTCCGACAAATCAATCCAACATCCACTCGAGTCCAATTTACCCGTTTCCTCTTTCCATACACGCTTTTCCTCTTCAGTCTCTTCTTCCTGAATTGCTTTCACACTTTCCACTGTATCCTCACACATTCCCGATTCAGAAATCCATCTCGCAGACGTTGCAACATACATCCCACTCATCGTATTCCTAGCTGTCTGTTTAGCTATCTCATCAGCAAAAGCATTTCCACGACCGACATGATCCGTAACCGCTCGATGAGCACTGCACTTCACAATCTCAACTTCAGTCGGTAAGGTTAGAGATTCCAACAAGTCATTGACTAGCTGACCATGCTGGATCTTAGTCCCATGGGACGTAATAAAACCTCTTTCCTTCCACAGTCGACCAAAACTATGCGCTACGCCGAACGCATACTGACTATCTGTGAACACATTCACTCTCTTTCCCTTTGCTAAGACACACGCTCTAGTCAATGCAATTAATTCTGCAGCTTGGGCAGAATTCTGACTCACTCTTGCTGTCTCCACAATCGTACTCAAAGTTGTTACTGCATAGGCAGCTGTCACATCACCATTCTCCAATTTAAAACAAGACCCGTCAACATATAACGTGCCATCTGGATCTGGTAACGGAGTGTCCTTGAGATCAATCCGTCCTTTTGTCTCCTCCTCGGTTCTAAAACAACAGTCATGGGGTTCAGAATCACTCGACTCCTGGCTAGTCGGCAACAGTGTTGCTGGATTCAGTACATTGCATCTTTTAATCTGAATATGACTTGCTAGCAGTGTCAGCTCATAACCTGATAATCTAGCACTGGTGAGGTGCTGTGTCTTCGTTCGGGTCATGAGTGTATCCACAGCATGTGGAACCATGACCACCAACATATTGTTCATGACCAAACCAGCAGATTGTCGAATGGACACTGCAGCTGCTGCTGTAGCTCTTAAGCAACTTGGCAACGCTCTGGCTACTGGGTCTAATGTTGATGAAAAATACGCACAAGGACGTTGTTTATCACCGAATCTCTGTTTCAAAACACTCAACGCACAACCTTCTCTCTCGTGAACATAGAGTGTAAATGGCTTGCTGTAGTCAGGTGTACCCAACACCGGAGCTGAACACAGTGTATTTCATAACTCAGAGAAACTCTGCTGACATTCGGCAGACCATGGCACCATACTCGGAACACCTTTTCCAGTCAGGGCCACCAATGGTTTTGCCAAGAGAGAAAAATTTGGGATCCATTGCCTGCAGTATGAAGTAATACCTAAAAACGCTCGCACTTCTCTCTGTGTGCTAGGAACATTCATCTGCGTAATTGCTTTTATTCTCTCTGGGGTCAACCTTCTTCCCTCCTTTGACAAGAGATGACCTAGGTAGGTCACTTCGTGGCAACAATATTGCAGTTTGGAAGGTGACACCTTGTGATGTAAATCAGACAAATGATGCAGTAGGGAAATTGTAGCTGTTTTACAATTTTCCTTGTCATCAGCAGCCACTAGAAGATCATCTACATATTGCACCAAAGCAGAACCAGGAGGAAGCACAAAAGAATCTGACTTTTTAATGCCTGACTGTAAATGGATGGGCTTTCACAATAGCCTTGTGGAGCACGTTTAAACCTGAAACTTCGACCTCCTAGAGAGAAGCCGAAAATATCTCTGCTTTCCTCGGCTATCGGAATGCTGAAAAAGGCATTTTTCAAGTCAATCACTGTAAACCATGTGGCTGTAGCAGGAATCAACGTCAACAATGCAGTAATGTCTGGAACCACAGGAAACTGCGGAATCACAATTTTGTTAACCTCTCTAAGGTCAATTACAAATCTGTAGACTGGAGGTTTTGAAGGATCAGTGCGTTTTAGAATCGGCAGGACAAGACTGTTACAGACATTTCCTCTAGTTTCTTCTATTACGTCTTTCTGGATCAAATCTTGTACTATCAATAAAAGCGCACGTTCACCTTCGCTAGAGATGTTATATTGTGGGATTCGTGGGAATTTGACATTTGCTTTCAAACTTACTACATAAGGAGGAATTTCCAAAAGACCTACATCATTAGGACCAGTCGCCCAAAGAGTATCAGGGAGAGAACGCAGCTCCAGTGGGAGCGCATCCATTGACAAGTACATCGGGGAGATGACTCTCTTACCCAACGTAAGCTGTACTCCTGACGGAGAACAGTACAGTGTTGCATTTAGGCGTTTTAACAAGTCTAAACCAAGCAGATTTTCATTGCAACCGGTCGTCAAAATCAGGGGTGCTTTTAGTTGACGAGGTCCAACAGAAATAGACAAAGGACCAGAAACAGGGTTGTGAACAGGGGCGCCTGAAAAACCTACTGAAACATTTGTTAAGCCAGACAAAGGTGCGCCAGGGAGTTTTGCATGCATGATAGAACTTTTTGCTGCACCAGTATCCAACAGAAACGGTTCGACTACACCTGATGTGGCTACTGCGACATAAGGCCCACTCTGATCTACTGGAACTGATACTACTCCCTCTCTTTGTCCATGGCTGTCCTAGTACTCATTTTGTTGAAATTCCTCACTAACCTCACAGTAGTCTTCAACATGATACTGTTGAGATCTACCTGGTTGTACAGATTGTCCGTTTCGCTGATCAAAATAATTAGAAGGATGATCATTAGTCTGTGGAGGCATAGTACCTCGTCCTCGACCTCTAGATGCTTGTGTAAAACCACCACGACCTCTCTGAGTTGGAGCACTATTATTTTGCGCTAGGACTGGACACTCATTCTTATAATGACCCTCCTTTTTGCAATAAGCACACTGATTCCATTGGTACTGCGGTCTTTGGGAACCGTAATCGGCCCTCTGATATGGCCCTTGCTGTGAGTTTGTCTGATTTGTGCGAGGTGGATAAGCTTGCTGTAAAAGGACTTTAGTTTTTAAATCTTTTGTTTTCTTTTCTGACTTTTCTTTCTCTTCTTTATCCCTATTTCCATAGTACTGAGCAGTTGCAAGTATTTGCGCAGTCGTAGAGACAGCCCACGCACTTTCAGAATCTTTCAATTTATTACTAAGCTCTGGTAACAAATTGTGCACAAATTTATCAACAAATAATCTCTGGCCTCCCTCTGTGCTCATATCCTGACCACTGTGATCTACGAAAGTTTCTTCAAATCTAGTGAAGAAGTCGGAGACACTTTCGTCTTTCTTCTGTTTGCATGCAGACAATTTGTCCCAATTAACGCGTAATGCTGGCATCAAAGTTTTCATCAAATCAATTATCCTGCCAGGTAAATTAGCAATCAGAGGTTCGGGCTTAGAACCACCAATTTGTTGACCATCTGCTGCTACAATAGCTGGCCAATCACCACCTAGAGCAACTGGATGATTTTCGTTACGAATTTTAGCCCAAATAGGTTGTGGTACTACATTGCCAAATAGCATGTCGATGTCTGCTAAATTCATTACGTAAGCTTGAACTGTCTGTGTCAGCTCTTTATAATACCCAGCTGTATTTTTACGCGGATCTGGCAAAGCCTGTTTTACTGCTAACACTTCAGCTCGTTTCCACGGAATGTGTATCCACACTCTCTGGAATTGTGCTGGAGCGGCCACAATACCATTCACCGCATCAGCTTGAATGGCTTCGCGCCATATTGGCGGAACTTCCCTCATAGGATATTGACGACCTTGTTTTGTGCTACGTTTCTCTAAGTCCCTTGGTGAACGGAGGGAAGGATCAAACCTAAAGCTTAAAATCAGTTCCATCGCTTCTTTTACATCCTGACCTACTATCATACCTGCGGCAAATTTTTGTTGAACATGAATTAATTCATCCGGAACTGATTCAGAGTCGTCCTCCTCCCAATCCTCACGCAAAAGGGAACACATTACATCGAACACATAGCGCTGTGTCGGTTCGTTCCATTGCATAAATGTATCTAATACATCTCGTACATCATACCTTCCAACTTTCGAAATCCACCTAAGGGCTGTAGAATCTAATATTCCTCGTTCTTCAACACTAGGAAGCTGACTACGTCTCTGAGTAGATTCAGAGGCAGGACTTCTAATTAGAGTTTTGTAAAAAGGAGATAGAATATTAGAGACAGATTCAGTGATTCTCCGACGAACAGAAAGCGGAGTCATTTAGCTTGCAGAAGTTTTGAGTAGGGTAGTAGTTGGAACAGATGAAACAGCAAGAGTAGGGGTAGCAGGCAAGGTAACTTGCGAAACAACAGGTATAAGCGGACCAGGCATAGGCAGAGGAGCGGGCAACCCTGGAAGAGGGGGTGCCGGAGGAATATTGTTAACCACGGGGAGTGCAGGAGCTAGATTCAAGGGAGCAGGAGCAGGCATAACAGGCTGGCCAGCAGCCGGTAACAAAACATTTGGCAAAGGTGGAGCTGTAGCACCCTGTGCATACGGTGGAGGAGACCTCAACAAGTAAGACAACAGGGGATCCTTTTCGGGGTCCTCTATTGGCTTACCAGCACTCGATGGCAAGGCAGGGTAGCACTTGTCAATCGCTAAACTACGTTCTCTATCAGCTATCTCTATCGCTTTCTCAGTTTCATTGAGTTGCAGCTGCTTAGCAGACTGTATTAAGGTCAACTCTTGCTCTTTTTGCTCTCTCTTCAATTTCTTAATCTCTCTTTGTTTCGATTCTTTTCGCCAACAACGGAAAGAATCAAACATTGCCGGCCGGGCTTTCTTCTTAAACAGTTTTATTTCCAAATTATCAAGGATTTCAGGTTCAAAACTACCATGTAGTGGCCAACTAAGGACACCATCCTCTTTCGTGTAACGGACCCACACCTCATTATAGGATATAGGACCCACACCATGTTTGCAGTAGAGCTCATAAATAGGAGTTCCAATCGGAGGAACCGGACACGAGTCCTCCAACCGGGAATCCCTGTTGCAACTAAAACATGAAAACATACAGTTTTTCCGACTTACCATTTTACAAACCGGAACACAGAACAAACACAAACAAAGATGCGCACTCGAACTTAGAACTTAGGCCTACCAAATGAACAAATGTATCGATACCCAAACCAAACCAAAGATTATCGTAACGAGAACAACTAACGATAATCTACAAAACCAAGTCAAACCAGAGAACTAAAAGGATTATCCAAACAGGAGCAACCAATTGATAAATCCTTACGAAGTAACCAAACAACTAGCAACCACTTAATACTTAACTGAGGCACTGAAGACGTCACCAAGGAGAAACCCGTCTACGTCTCGCCGTACTAAGGTCTGCACCTCGGGTCCAAGACAGGGCGACAGTCAAGGCAGAGGACCTCTGCAGCCGTCTGAGCGGGAACACTCGTGGAAGAGAACGTCGGGCCACTTTTGCGATATACCGGGATCGATGAAGTGGGGCGCCTCCCTCTGGAATCTTCACACGAAGCTTCTCGAACTCTTCAGGCTTTTGGACCAGTACCGAATGACGTCGCCCGACGTTGGGCGCCAATTGGAGTTCTGGACTTTATTAAGGTCCAGAGGTGTCAGGGACAACACCCGAAGACTCCCGGAGTTCTACCTGTCTCGTGTACAAATAAACAGAAACACGGGCTTCTCGATGGTGGCGTCAAAGACCAAAGGTTTATTACTGCAGGGATACAGAAGTCACAGAAACTACACACGGGCAGATTCTAGGAGCCTGTTCGATTTGCACTAAGTGGGTTGCTCCTTAAATACAAGTTTTTTAGCTGTGGGCAACATTCTTCACATACTAATACATTTCTTAAACTTTGTATCCTAAACAATAAATATTTGGCATCAAACAGGAACTGTCAACGTATTTCTGATGTCAAACATTACGAATGAGGGGTTCCCACTGTTCAATCATAATCCCATGTCATCTTCTTATTCAAGAGCCGGACCGCCTCATCGTAAATTTAGTTACCTCCCCCTAATAAAGGCCTAGAAGGAAAGGAGCAGAGCCAGGTGTAGGAGATAGAAAAACAGGATAAGAGATGTTTGTGGGTCGTAAATGGGCAAGGCTACTGTCTTCGGCCGCCTAATCATGATCAGGCCAAAGAGCACGAGAACCAGTATAGCAGGACTGGCCTTAGGCAGAGGAGGCAGCTTCTGCCGAGTCATGCGACCACAGCGTTTCTGACTTAAGGTGCACGTGTCATTTAACAAGGTGAATCTCCGGCTAAAGCCTACGTGTCCTGTAGCGAAATAAATTGATCAGAGGTCACTGTTTGTTCATTGACTATGTGAGGGCAAGAATACAAGATGGATGCCATATTCTAAAATGGATGCCATCGGTGTACCGGAAATGTGCTCATAACAAGAGTGCTCTTGCTCGTAGTATAGCGAAAACACCAGGGTATACTATATGGATCATTTACGGTTCACTGGTACTGAAATTATGGGTTTACGACGATGTCGAAAACACGGGTTCGAATCGTCATGGAACCTCAGATGTGTTTGACAAGACTGTAGTGTGCTAGTTTCTTGCCACCCCAGCAAAGATTTTGTTAAAGTTATAGACCTGTAGCCAAGGGCATCAATTCTGTCTAGAAGTCAATATGGTTTTTTTTTAAACAGAAATGATCACCACAGAAATTATCTCTAGAAAAACCTGTCTATCAGATTTACTGAGCACCCACAGTCTCTATCATCCTTTCCATTATTCTTTATGTTCAGGATTGAAGGACATGTACTGATTTACACACAATCAAAAAGGTTACATTAAAACATGTATATTTTATCCTTAATCAATGTTTATTGAATCAGGTCACTGAAGCCACCATATATACTACACTGGACTTGTAGAAGTATACCACCTTGTTAGTATTTAGCAGGGGTCTGTAGAAATACCATGTTTTTGTTTCTGAGCACCAGGTTATGACCTAGGGGCCATGTACCACTCCAGTGACTTCAGTTTGGATGAAGTTCCTAGACATAAGTGCTAATGTGTATAATAATGTGCATTCATTTTTCAAAAAACAGAAGAGAACACATTCAGCATGTTTGTAATATCATTCAATGAAGGTAACTAAGTCAGTTCTATCAATCTTTGTAGAAGTATATATTTGGTTACTTGGATATAACAGTGCTTGGACAAAATATTGACTCTAAAATATCATAAAACATAACTATCTGAAATAAATATCTTAATTAAAAAATATCATGATATAGAATATCGTGTTTAAGAATATGGGCCTGATTACGATTATGGCGATCCATTGGTATGGCGGTCCAATGAGCTGCCGTAGTCATGATCCGTGGACTGCCAGACTGGCGGTCCACACCCTGTATTACAACTTTGATGATTAGACCATCACAAGACTCCTGCAACCGCCGGGATCTGGATCCCGCGGTGGTGGAGCAGGAGTCTGAGGCTGATATATGCTGGCGGTGCTTCTGCGGCAGCGCAAAGCATATTACAAGTTTCCTCACCTTCCTCCTTTTCATGGCGATGAGCACACCATGAAAAGTGTTGAAGTGAAGAAACTAAAGTGGCCCTTAGAGGGCCCTCTGACTCCCCTGTGCATGGGGGTACATGCATGGGGCACATGGTGTGCCCCCTGTCTTTCTACACCCTCTGTTCCTGCATGGGAAGAAATGCATGACATGGTGCATTTCTTCCTGTGAATCAACATGCCACAGTGATTCCACAGCTGTGCCTTTCTAAGGCTCTCATTTGAGCCTTACAAAGGTATCACTGTGGGACTGGCCGAGCACATACCGCCTACCAGGATTAAGCTAGTAATCCGGCGGCGGTCTGACTTTGTGTTTGGCGGTCTTCCAGTGGGGCACTGGGGTGGGGGCCCGCAAGAAGGCTGCCAAACTCAAACTTAGGCCCTACGTGTTTTTGGTAAATAATAACATTTTGTTTGATCACCGTTTTTATTAAAGATTTCAGTAATACAGTTTGTTAAATTATTTTAATGTATTTTAGTAAATATATTAATTTTGGGTGTTAGTATTGCTGGTATAAATGTTATTAATTTTATAAAACATAGTTTGTAATTTTGAGTGATTTAGTATTTTTTTACATTGTATTAGTAATTTATAGCTTTGTGGTGCACAATTTTCCAAACTTTTCAAGTTGCTGACACACCTTCTTGTGAAAAAAATTTCAGGGACACGGTAACGCGAGCGAGCGCAGCGTGCATGGCCGAACCCCACTTGCCCACTACTTGAAAAAGCAGTGGGCAAATGGTACATTTCCAAGCAAATTTGAGAAAGTAGGAAGGTTAATAAAGCAATTGTTAATCTGGTCTAACAAAGCCAGCGACTGGCAAAACTGAGTGTAAGCAAGGTTAGGTTTGTGCATTAAACAAGAAAATAATCTCCCACACCCCCCACACACAAACCCCCCCCACACACACACACAAACACACACACACACCACTACCCCCACACACACGCAACCCCCCCCACACACAACCCCCCTACACCTCCCCCCACACACACACACACACACACCCACACCCACACACACACACCACACACACACACCCCCACAGCCACACACACCCACACCCCACACACACACACACCCCACACACAAAGTTTAAAAAGAGGATTTAAGTTTCAATCATCACAATATTTTGTGTGTTTAATACAGTGGGTGTCCTGCATCACACGATTCATACACAGGCTATCATTTATCCATAACTGGTGGCATTAACCTTTTTTTTGTACTTAACTGTTTGCTTTTGAACTAAACTCTGGAAATGTATTCACTGCCACGTCAAGAGAAGTCCAACTGGTAAGATGGCCCTAAGAATGGAATGTGGGAGGAGGCACATTGGGGGCGTAGAGGTCAGCTGTGACTGCCCACAACACTTCTACTTTCTTAGAAATGTGTACCAAATTATACAGTTCTGACTGTACAGACATAATTGCATCATCATCATCATCATTGATAACTTTATTTCGGTCAAATGACCATAAAAGTGCACATAAAATACATCAGCACGGACAATAAAACAATAAATAGTCATAAAATGTTAAAAGAGAATTAAACTACAAGTTATCAGGATACGAGAAATAAAAAGCAATAAGTACAACAATTAGGTTAGAAAGGTTTGTCTCCTACGCCACATACTGAGTAAATAACGAGAAACCGCAAACACAATGGGAGGATGGGTATCATAGGTCCGTATCCTGCAGGCCTGTGTAAAATGCAAGAGTCCCAAATTCTTACAAATAGGAATCAGCCAACATTTTCTAATTGCAGAATAGGCAGGGCAGAAAAACAATACATGAGTTACATTTTCATTTTTATAACTACATGCAGGGCAAACTTCGTTATTAGGTTTTAGCCATTTAGATGTAAAAGACCTAATGGGTAGAGTGCCATGCCTTAGCTGGAGATATAGCGTTCGAGCAAGCGGGGGTTCAAATAAATCCATGAATTCCTCAGTTTTGGATTCTGATTTAACTAGGAGGAACTCAGATGTCAACCTACCCAATGTTGGAGAGCTCGATAGCGTTTGAACGTTCTGCATACGTATATGAGAAAGGAGTTCATTCTTTGATATCCCTAGGCAATAAGTCTCAGGGGTTTCCCACAGTTCCAAAAGACCTAACCGAGTACTAACAGCACTAATGTGCTGGAGCCAAGGGATCTTTTTGTATATGAGAAGAGACCAAATCTCAGAAAATTCCGCTCTGTAAGCGGCCAGTTCGGGGACTGACCACAACCTCTTCCAGTACATAATTGGTCTTGCACTTATGATCTCCTCTATTGGCACCATGCCAAGATCAAGTCTAAGAGGGATCAAAGGCGTACTAGGCGGTAACCCAACTAGGTTTCTCACAAAAGACTACTCTACATTTTTAAGGTTCATTATCTGCTTGTGCCCCCAAAGTTCAGCCCCGTAAATTGCTGCCGTTCCAGCCTGGCTACAATATATCTCCAGAGCTGGGGACACCGGCCTAAAAGTTGACTCCCTAAAAACTTTACTTATACCCCCCGCAAGCTGGGATAACTTAAGTGTGGACTTAGCAATCTGCGTGTTCCAGTCGAAATTCTCAGTCAGAGTAACACCCAGATAAATGAATGTTTTAACCCTTTTAAGGGGGGTACCATGTAAAACCGGGATTGGGCGTACCCGCTTAGCGGGGTTAAAAATCATAAACTTTGTTTTTCCCAGATTGATTTCTAATCCCCGAAGCTCGCAAAACTCCACAAATCCATCAAGTGTTTTTTGAATGCCCGATGATGTTCTAGACAACAACAGGGTGTCGTCTGCGAACATCAGAGCGGGCACTCTACCCGTAACCAATTTAGGGGCATCATTGTTTACCACACCATTCAAATGTTCCACAAGGCCGTTAATGTAGAGGCTGAATAGTGTGGGTGCCAACACGCACCCTTGGCGAACTCCTTTTTGGACAGGGAATTGATCTGTGAGTTCGCCATGCCTACCACACCTGACCTGGGCGAAGTTGTTTACGTGAAGCCTAGATAGAACAGCTAATAAATAGGGCGGGAGTCCCAGGTCTGCTAGCACCTTCCACAGTTTTTCACGCGGGACTAGATCAAATGCTGCCCGCAGGTCCATAAACACAAGGTAGAGGCTGCCACCCTCCACCTTTGCTGTTTTCTAATACAGGACCTGCAGGCGAAATATCTGATCTAAGGTAGAGGTGCCGGACCTAAAGCCTGCCTGGAGTATAGAGAAAATCCCATTCTCATTGATCCACCCGAGAATCCTGTCAAGGATGACCCTCCCCATCAGCTTTTGTGATGTATCAATTAAGCTGATGGGTCTATAATTGGAGGGGGTTAATGGGCAGCCCTTTTTTTAAAATAGGCACAATTTCTGCTCCTAACCAAGTAGGGGGCAGGTCGTCTCCCTGCAAAATGCTATTAAATAGAATGACCAAGTAGGGAGCCCAGATTTTAGGTTGTGCCCTAAACAAATCCCCGGCAATTTATCCAATCCTGGAGCCTTATTAGGGAGCAATTTACCTATAGCTGTCTCAACCTCAATCAAGGTAAAGCGTTCAACTGGGGCGAGGCATGTAGGGACTACAGTCAACCATCCACGCTCTTCAGCCCCGTTGACGCTTTGAAATTGCTGAGGTTCAAGAGTAGTAACAGGTGAGCCATCAAACTCAGAGGTGCCATATAGAGCACCAAAGTGGCTTTCCCAGATTGAAGGGGCAATATTGGGGGCAAGCGCGTGGGTATGCCCACTAAGTCCAGTTGCAACAATGGACCAGAATAATTTGGAATCCTTACACCTAAGTGCAGATCCCAACTCCTCCCACATTGTGGCCTCCCATTCCTTCTTAGCATCACAAATTGCCTTTTTATACATAGTGCGATGCACCCTGATGGCCTCGCTGTCATTGTTTTTTTATTACTGTAAGCAAGGCCTTTTTGGCCTTCCAACAGGAGGTATTAAACCATCGAAGAATCGTGGTCCGGGGCTGGTTTGCCCTTCTCACAGGGTACAGGATATCTTTTAATATGGCAACCAATTGATTATGTATTTCAGTTGCCCTGCCCAAATGGCCGGATTTCCTCATCTTTTCAATGAGCGGAATAATGGTCTCATATAATTCAGTGAGTTTACTAGTGGACGCTTGTAGGTCTGGCCATTTAACCCTTCACCTACAGTTTGTTAATATTAATGGCACAGTAGCGCAATGTTCAACCGGAGTTGAGTCTTTCAACCCAAAGCTCCCCGGTTTAAGGGACAAAACTAGGGCATTATGGTCGCTGTCAAATCTTTCAATGACCCTAAATTCATACAGCCTATCCCAGTGCCTAGCCTCAATGAAGATATAATCGATTACTGAGGTCTGGTTTACTCGATTAAACGTATCTCTCCCTGATCTATCGGGCTCCACCCTCCCATTGCATGCTCGTAATGATGTAGCTAACGCAAATGACTGCAATTGCAAAACAAGAGGGGTCCATACCTTGACCTGAGGAGTCAATGGCTCTGGGATGGCCCAAAGCAAATCAACATCATCCGGGTCACCAAAATTCGGGTCCATGAGGGGCTCAAAATGACAATTAAAGTCTCCACCCAAAATTAACACGGTGGAGGGGTCAATCGACTGAATAAGGGTTAACAAAGTTTCGATAGCCTCTGACTCAAGGCCCCGCCTAACTGGCCTTGAGTATACATTGATCAAAGCAATATTTGGCCCATTTGGCAAGATCAGCAATACACACTGGACATCCAATGAGTTAGTTAAGATTTGTGATGCCTTCACTCCCAGGTGCGTGCCAACCCATATAGACAACCCGCCCGAGGGCCTGCCCCTATCACCCATGCTTGCCAGGATATCGTATGTTGCAAAACCCTGGGCTATACTTTCTTTTAACGCCCAAGTTTCTTGCAACATACAAATATCATGTGAAGCCATAAAAGGGCCCCACTCTGAATGGGCAATTTACTCTTAAGTCCCGCCACGTTCCAGGAGAGGATTTTAACTTGGGCAACGACCAAATCTTGCTTGATTGGATAATTGCATAACAAACAAATAATAGTGGAATTTGCTTTTACATTGCCAATGAAAAAATGCTAAAACAAGGTTATACATACCTCATTATTCAAAGGCTCTCTATACATAGATATGTTTAAATCCGTTTATATTAATCAACAAAGGTAAATAAAGAAAGCAAGAATGGAATAAACACCTCAAAAACATCAGCTACATAGAAGAATCATGGGCCTAAATAAATTAAATATTTTTTGATTTTTATTTGTGTAAATTATTATATTTAGTATTTATTTTGTATTTGTACTGTTTTATTTCTGTTCATTTGTATTTTGATTTCTATATTATTTTTACCCATTAATTTTTTAATGCTGTGTACTTTTTACTAAGTGATTAGGTAGGGAAGAAAATAAATACATAATATTTGCTACATTAATATATATATGTATATGCAATTTATTAATTGCTTATTAATCATCATTTTTTGTTGACATTTTTAATTTATTTAATGGTAAGTGATCGTGAAATGTTGATTGTGCAATGATATTTCTTACTTAAATGTTATTTTTTTAAATATTTGAAATAAATAAAAAAATAATGAATGCCATTCCATTCAATAACATTATTTCGGTTCAAAGAACTATAAAATTGCACAACCTCATATAATACAACTCAGTATATTGGAACCACACATCTATAAAACACATTACCCAATTGATCACACAACCTCTCCACTGGAGGCAGTTCAGATGGAAATATATAAATGATATTACAATAAATACTATAAACCACTTTAAATCTATTACCCCCAATAAATAGAACACTTATTAAGAACTCCCCCTTTTAGTCTAAATTATATGGGACAAAAACCCTCGCGAGATCCTATAACTCAATCTAGAAGGGTACGCTATGCCAACCATATTGTCGGGGATCAGGGAATATTTCATAAAAGACTGTCATGGTCAAGTTGCACCATCTGAAGTGCATAGTGCTAAAATAAAATATTTTTAAAATCACTATGATCTTAAAGAGGATATTTAAACACATTTTGCTCCAATGTGCCAGGTTAGGTTGGGAAGAGAGATTAGGGATTTACATGTTTGCTACAGGCCATACATCCCCTTATAATTCTCCAGACTTATCATGAGCCACATGCTAGGGCCCGTCTTCATTCCTATCGAGAAAAGACAAGGCCTCACAGGAACCTGTTCCTCATACACCAGATTGAGAACAAATATTTTTAGACTGCGAGGGCAATAGGCTGATGCGTGTCTGCTTTCACGATCCTATGTGGTAACTTGATGTCCCTAGATTTCTGCAGAGTTGAATCAACCATTTATCCCTAGAGTTCTTATAGAGTTGACATCTGACGCCAGAACCCTCCCTTCCCACGTCCCCACCCAACAATCCTGTGATTCTTTAAATAGTTTTTTTACTGAGAAGATCATCAAGATCAAGAACACTATCCCCCCTGCCGCCCCACTTGCCCCTTCCCTTGGAAACCCATGTTCACTATCACACTTTCCCCTCCTCGATTCTCCTTCCCTCGCCAAACTTGCCTCTCGAGTCAAATCTGGCTCCCCCAATGATTGTTGCCCTCCCTCTGTCTTCAGGGACATCTGCGTGGCCCTGCCGAATTGCATCTTGCCTCTACTAAACACCTCTCTTGAGGCCGGCACTGTACCCAACTCCTTTAAGGAGGCTGCCTTGGTACCCTTGCTGAAAAAACCCGGAGCTGATCCAGAGGACCTTGCCAGCTATCGGCCTATTTCTCTCCTGCCTTATCTTTCTAAGATCTTGGAGGCACATGTCACCAGCTGCCTCTCTCAGTTCATCGAGTCCTCCGGCCACCTCGAGCCTAACCAAGCCGGCTTCAGACCCGTCCATTCTACTGAGGCTGTGATCCTGGCGGTTATGGACTCTCTCAGAAGCAATGCCGACAAAGGGTCTCCTCAGGCTCTGATCCTTCTGGACCTGTCAGCAGCGTTCGACACGGTGGACCATAACATCCTTCTCCACCGTGTCGAGCAAGCCGGCATCCGGGGTTCGGCCCTGGCCTGGATTAAATCTTTCTTGACAGGCAGAACCCAGGCTGTTCACCTGGGTCCTTTCACGGCTACTAGGGAACCATTCTTCTGTGGAGTGCCTCAGGGTTCCTCTCTGTCTCCCCTGCTTTTTAATCTTTATCTTCGCCCGCTCATCCATTCCTTGAAGAGCTGGGACATTACCGTCTTCAATTACGCAGACGACCTGCAAATCATTTTTCCTCTTAATACTTCTAACGCAGCTCTTGATTGTCAGGCGGTCATGTTACATATCCAGCAATGGATGAACCTCAATCAGCTCAAGCTGAACCCAGGGAAGACAGAGCTAATTCTCCCGGGCAGTAGCTCCACCCATTGGGGCCCACAGTTTTGGCCTGCAGAGTTGGGCCCCCCGCCTGTCCCGGCTAAGTCGGCAAAGAGCCTGGGGGTTATCATTGACCCAGAGCTCTTACTCAAGCCTCAGGTTGGTGCAGTCGTATCCTCCTGTATGTTTCAGCTTCGGAGAATCAGAAAAGTTTCCCACCTCCTATTGCCTGAAGCCCTGATACAAGTTTTGATCGCCCTAGTGCTCTCCCGCCTGGATTTCTCCAACTCTCTGTTTCATGGCCTACCGAAATATCTGCTTCATAGGCTGCAAGTAGTGCAGAACCAGGCGGCCCAACTAGCCTATAAGACCCCGGAGTGGCAGTCTGCAAAACCACTGCTTCGCAAACTCCACTGGCTGCCGGTCGAACAGAGAGCCACATTCAAGATCGGCTGCCTGACCTACAAAACTGTGACTGGTACGTCTCCCGTCTTTCTAAGATCCCTAGTGACTCCTTACCGTCCAGCACGTAACTTACGGTCCTCCCATCATCAACTCCTGACTGCAGTCCCAAATAAACTCAAAAAATATGGTGGCCGTAGATTTACTCATCTAGCTCCCAAACTTTGGAACCAGTTGCCGTTATTGCTCAAATCTTCCATGTCTCTGCTGGAATTTAGAAAAATTCTTAAAACCAACCTCTTCACACAGTCTGGCTAGCTCCCCTCCTCTACATCTCTCAGTACCACCCAGCGCCAGGAAACTTATGGTGACAGAGCGCTATACAAGTCTCCCTTAAGATAAGATAAGATAAGATAAGATAAGATAAGATATAGGCTGCACAGAAAAATAAGACATGAGCTTCTGTTTCTTTGTCCAAGCTACAGGAGGGGCAATTCAATGTTGATTCATAACCCTCACCCCTCCAATGGTTGGTAAATGCGTGCAAGGGAAGAGTTCTGTGCCTAAATGGATATACAGCTTCCTTGCTAGGGCTGGTTGAACCTCATCCAGAAAGTCCTCAAATTGATGGTTTTCTTTAATCTTTAGAAATCTTATTGTTAGTGTTCCTGAGAAGAGACTTTCCAGAAGGAAGTTTGATTTAAACCACTTATAACATCTCACCAACTTCCCCTTGGACACCGCTAAGCAAGCCACTGCCGGATCTTCCCCAAGGTTTCCCTGATTTAGAGAAGCCATGGTAGCCTGCCAGCCCCTTGAAGTTCTAGCCTCACCAACCAAGCCAATCTATAGGAGGTCAGAACACCCTTGTCGAACACCCCTGCTGACAGCAAAGGGTTCAGAAAGTTCTCCCAGTTTGCCACAATGCACCTGCATTATTTTTATTATTATTAAAATTATTATTATTTTATGGCACAGATATGGAAGAAACCCCATATCAGCCAGGACTGCCCTAAGTGAATCCCTCCGAACTAGGTCAAATACTGAGTTGCAACATAAAGACTTGGTCTAGCGTGGATGTGCGCTGTCTAAAACCTGCTTGGAAGGGACTGAGGACCTTTCTTTCCTCTCTCCAATCCTGTAGTCGGTCTAGTAGTATATATATATATATATATATATATATATATATATATATATATATATATATACACAAAGTTCGTAGCTGGTCCCAAGCCACTGGTTCGGCGGGCTCACGGCTGGGGTAGCCACCCCCAAGCTATTCACACGTGAAATCCGGCGCAATCCTTCCCCAGTAAATCTAAAGGAATCACACAGGAGCCGTGGCCTCTATTTCGGTGCAGATTTATTCAGACACAAACGTCCTACGCGTTTCGGAGTGGAACACTCCTTCGTCACGGGCAAACTTTGTGCATTTCATTTTGGTTAATAAAGTTAATCAACATGTCACGTGATTTAGTAAACATAAACAAAATACTTCTTCATATTGTACATCATATGAGTATTTGCAATAATAAAACGTTTTTACAAGGCTTTTTAAATATCAACGGAAGGTAAGTGACTAGCATTTCTGGAACAGTATTTTAGCACGTTTGGGAGCTCCCTGCTTTGTACATATAGCGTTCGAGTGTCGCATTCAGCTGGCACTCGTAAACTTTAAACAGTTAAAGACCATCTTTCAAATGATAAATTCAATATATATTCCACTATGTAAGAAAGCTAAAATTGAAAAAATGGTATTCCAACAAGCCCAAAAAACAGGATATTGAACAACCTAGTGCACATTTGGATGTTCAAATAAATGACATTGAGACTTTCCAAGTGGCTCAAGAATTGGCAGGAATAGTGGATACAACGCTTCCTGTAGATTTGACTGCAAAAACTCCTTTTAAACCGAAATCTGTGTTTTTGCCTCAGATTAATTGTGAAGCAATAAATTGCTTTGAGAAGGGGATGGTCAACGAACTGAAAAAACTAAAAAATCACAGAACATACCAAAGAACAAACTTAAACCCCAAACAGCAAAAAGCTTTGAACACATTGGAATCGAATCATGATTTTGTAATTAAGCAGAGTGACAAAGGGGGAAATGTGGTCATTTGGCCTGTAGATATGTACAAACAAGAGGGATTTTTACAACTATCCGACACCAGTAGGTACTGTCAAACCACCAGATTGATTTATAATCAGGCAATGTCGATGGTGGAGAAGCAGATCACAGAATGGAAGGATGAGTGCATAATAAGCTCAGAAACGCCACTTTCTGAGCTTATTAACAAAAGAACTCCAACAAAGAGCGCCTATGGCGCCCGTCGGTCATTGCAGCGCCAGTCTGACGAGGAGCAGGAGACCAATGATGAAGCATGACACCTAGTTTACTGGGTGTGTGAGGTCTTCTAGTTCTAATAAGGGAACATCCTGTTCCCTGCTTCTTCTCTACTCCTAAACACACACATACCTCTTGTTTTTTTCCCCGGGGGAACTTTGTACTCTTTTGCGATTTAGTTGACTGGACAGGTACACTGGACCCCGTTAAACATTGTCCACAGGTAGGTCCCACTTTTGTATTGAACAAGGCACGAATGCCTCAATTACAAGAAGAGAAGATAACAAGCCACTTCAGCACTCCTGTTCGTATTCGATTAATATATGCCATTAAAGATCATCTGGCTATATTTAGAGCCCAAACCCGTTGTTTTGTCTAAAATTCGTCCATAATAATAGTTTGTATAGTATCCGTATTTATGCAACTCCAAATTCAGAGATCCAAGTCAGGTTGTATTCCTCCAAAGATTCAGGCCCAACCATAGCACCGAATCAGCTCTCCTTTCAGTGACAGATGACATCCGATTGTCCTTGGATGAGGGGAGCTCGATGATTCTGGTGCTATTGGACCTGTCAGCAGCGTTCAATATTATATCCCATGACATCTTGCTCAGTCGCTTGGAAGAGGTGGGGCTGGAAGGCCAGGCACTGGCCTGGATGCAGAGTTTTCTATCGGGTCATACACAGTGTGTCAGCATGGGTTCATTTTGATCTGCCTCTGTGGAGCTCACCAAGGGGGTGCCACAGGGCTCCTGTTTGAGCCCAACTCTTTTTAACATCTACGTGGCCCCCCTAGCAGGCCTTATGAGATCACACAGATTCATCCCAGTGTCTTACGCTGATGATACTCAGCTTCTTTTTCCTTTTAAGAAACTTAGTGACACGGTCAAACAGTCCTAAACTGAAGGCATAAAGGCTGTGGCAAGTTGTATGGCCTCTAACTTTCTACAGTGCAATGTGGACAAGACTGAGGTGATGCCTTTTGGGGAAGCCACATTGTTGTGGACTCCGGACTGGTGGCCGGCAGACTTAGGCTCGGTCCCCATCCCCAAGCAGGTGGTGAAGAACCTTGGTGTACAGATAGATCAGGGGCTTACATTAAAACACCATGTAAACAGTTGGATCCTGTTATCATGTAATGGGACTTCTTCGTAGAGTGTTCCCTCTTTTACCAGACTCGGTCAGAAAGACCCTTGTTCAGGCCCTGGTACTCAGCCGCCTGGATTATTGCAACGGACTGTTGCTTGCAGCAAACGACAACCTTCTTTGTAAACTTCAGGTGGTACAAAATACCGCCGCTAGGCTGGTCTTAAATGCTCCACCCAGGCCCCCTTCACGCCCATTGCTGGAAAAGCTACATTGGCTTCCGATCCGTCAACGGATTAAGTTTAAGACCTGTTGTGTTGTCCATAATGGCCTGCATGGTTTGGGCCCGCATATCTGGCAAAAAAGTTTACTTTCTACAACCCAGTACGCAACCTCTGTTCCAGCAACCAGTCCCTTCTTTAAACTCCAACTATTAGAAGGGCCAGACAGGGTGGAAAAGAACTTTCCTATCTGGGCCCATGTCTATGGAACAAACTCCAGGATTCCCTTAGACAGTGTACTAATCATCTAACATTTAGGAAACTGTTAAAAACATTTTTATTCCTACCGTAATCCCTCCTTGGCTCGTTTAGTTTCTTCCATCTTTGAGCTGTTCTCTTGCCTTGGCGTGGAGATACTCCTTCGGGAGTCATTTCCAGCGTGGTACAAACCCATAAATAAATAAAAATAAATAAATTGTATATATTTCCAAACCTGTGTGGTATTTTCATTGTGTTACTGTGAGTGTGTGCTGCACAAATACGTCACACATTGCATCTTTAGATAAGCCTGACTGCTCTCTGCCATGCTACCAGAGAGTCAGCACAAGTTATCTTTTAGTGTGTATCTAGTTTACCCTGACTAGAGTGGTGTTTCCTGCTTGGACTGGGTGTATATCTTTGCCAACCAGAAACCCAATTTCTAAAAGGCATTAAGTCAGGTTTAATGCCACAATTAATCAGCTAGCGACAAAGTCAGATACAGCCACACCACCAAAATCCCCTGGACCGATCACTCCATTGTCCACTTCCACATAAAAACGACCCCATTCACACCCTCTGCCCCCCTCAAACCCAATGCAGGCCCTGGAGCAAAGTAACAGAAGACCTCTGGACCAGCTCCCACTTCAACGCATGGATAAACCCCCTCAAAACCACCAAAATCAACAGATCTTCCAAACATCACAGCTGGTTCACACTGTAGGAAGGTAGGATCCTTCTGCATGGTTACTCCCACTTTTTGCCTGGTGCTGTGATGCTTTCTGACTAGTCTGACTGGGATACTGCTAACCAGGACCCCAGTCTCTGTGGGTTCTCCTTTAAATTGGCAATGGTGAGTACTTAAGCACATCCCAGACTGGGTACTGGTGTACCATTATAAGTCCTTAGTTTATGGTACTGAGGAACCCAGGGCATAGGTACCCCAGGGGTCTCCCACGGGTTGAATCATGTATTATGCCACCCATGTGAGACCACTCAAATTGTGTCTATGGGCCTGCCTGTGTAAGCTGGTGCTAGCACCCTTTACAACAGATATATGTTTCCCTATATCTGAGGTCACTGCACTTAAAACCTATAAGTTAACCCTAAAGCAGGCCTTTTAATCCTGAAGGCAGGATGCTCGGTTTTAAGTGTGAGGGTACCTATGCATGAGCAGAACACCCATACACACTTCGGAGTCCATTCTTCTGGGTTTTAAGTGAATCAGCCATTAATATACATAGAGTGGCCATGCGTCTCTAAACTGGCTGTAACGAACCCTGTCATGTTTGGTATAAAACTTGTTGGAATCATACCCCCCGATTCCATGCTCTGTAAAGCTCCTCTGGGAGGCCCTTGGTGCTCCTGGTACTAGACTTCCAGAACTGGACAGCAAGCTAGGGCTGCTGCCGAGCTGAGACATGTTTCTGCCCTCCTGCTGCTGAGCCAAGCTTGAGGAGTGGAAGGAAGAACAATAGATATCCTGTCACGGGGAGGTGTGACCATCTCCCATACAGGGTTTAGTGTATTGGGGCAGGGTGGGAGCTCTTGCCAGAGCCAGTCAGTCAGCTTGAAGGGCACATTGGTGCCCTCCTTGCATACTCTAGTTAAAACCAGCTCAAGGAGCCGTTCATTTCCACTCTGGCGCCAAACTGGACAAAGGACATGGGAGTATCTGTCCAGCCCCTCCTCTGGGAGGGACCCCTGAATTGTCCCAACCCTTTCCTTTGGGCACTTAAGGGCTTACCTGTAGGTGGGTCCTTAGATTAATTGTAGAATTCAATTCACACCAAACTCTGTGTCCTCTTCAACCATCTGCACATCCGAACTGTGTCATGTAGACCGCGTCAGACTGACCACAGCTGACTTTGCCTTGGAAGCAAGACTGCAACCGGGAAGACCTTGTCGCCTCCTGATCTCTGCGTTCTCTAAGCCTGCTGCACCGCCAGTGTCCATGCTCCATACAGGTCCTATGGACATCCAAAGACAAACGAAGGAATCGCCCTTGGAGTGAAGGAATCGCTCCCCTGCATTCGCAGGCACCACAACCTAGCTGACTGATTGCTGATCCTGGTCTTCCACCGAGTTGGTCACACAGGTGACGGTCCTACAGCTTCACTGTCTTGATACCGAGTCTACAGCCAGTATCCCTTATCAACACGACCGGAACGGCATCCTTGTGCACTGCGTCGACTGGTCATTGCTAAGGCTGGGTGACGATTGTCTACAGAGATCTTCAGGCCCTGTCGAAGGGTCTTCTTCAACTTCAGTGGGCTCCCCTGCTCGCTCGAGGCCTACTCTCATTCACTTGCATGTTGCGGGACTCTTGCACATTACTGGTCCCGCCACCGTACAATTTTATCTTCTACAACGGGTTGCCATTGCCACGGTCTTTTGGTGCTCCCCCCAGACACTCACCCCCTGGATATGGACAACGGACATGGGATAGCTCTTTATCGTTCCTGGTTGTCCTCTGTGTCACCTGGTCCATGTAGCTGCAAAAATAAGGGCACAGTCACCTCCCTGCAGCAGCCGACATTGGTGGGTAACCGACTCCTGTGCCCCATGGTCACCCCTGAATGACCTAGACTCTGTCCCCTCCGCTTGCAGGATCTGCTCTTCTTGAATTCAGGCTTGGATACCACCAAACATTTTCACATCCCTCGCCAGTGGAATCTTCCTGAAGTCCTCCATTGAGTTTGCCTGCAGTTTCCGATGCCACCTTGCACCTATGCACCCGGCTTCCCTGGTGTATGTATCCTGGTTCCTAGGGTATCCACGGGTGAGGTGGCTCTCCAACCTTCTGTCTTCCATGGGGTTTCTTCAGGGTCCACTGGGAAGGGTCCTCCTTTGTTAAAATTGCAACCGCAACACTTGCCCATTGACTTAAATTGAGAACGTGGTCGTGTTCCCATTCTGCACAGGCCTCAGTGGAGCTCCTAGTTACTTATCTCAGGTGGTTCCTTGGGTCCTAAGCACTTCTACGTCTTCTGGGTATAGTCTTGACTTGGGTCGTGGTTCGCATCCCACTATTTTAGTATATGGTATGGTCCCCCTGCCCGGTGAGCAATGTGTAATACGTGCTTCTTACCTGTTTCTTTACAAAGTATTGTGTGCATTTTGTATATCTCTGGGTAGGACAGATGTGTATGTATTAGTGAGTGTCTTATAATAAATACACATTTTTATTAATACACTGTGTGGTTCTTTTTATTTAATCCATACCAATGAGAATATGATCTGGTAAAACAAGCTGCTTTACACTCCTTCTGGACTAAGCCTGAAAGCTGCTCTCCACAAGTACCACTTAGAGATCTTTCTAAGGTTGTCTAAGACCACTAAAATCAACATAAGGGTCATCTGCCGCCAGCATAGGTTTCATCTACTTGGTAGCCCCCAAAGACCCCAGCCCCACCACGTGTTCAACCTCTGAAAAAGGTTGCCACAATCATCAATGCATCTATCTCCTCTGTCTCCTTTCCTACACTACACTTCCCAGCCAAGTACTATTGAAAGAAATGAACCTCTAACTAAAATCCCACCTGGAAAAGAACAACCTGCGAGACCCCTCCCAATCTAGGTTCAGCTCAAACAGCAGCACACCAGCAACCTGATTATAGCAACAGATGACATCAGAACCCTCCTAGACAGGGGAGGGGCCATCACCCTGATCCTCCTCGATGTCTCTGCAGCATTCAACATTGTGTCTCACCAAACTCTTGTTGGAACAGGCACTTTCTGGTTGGCTTAGGCATTACCCCAGCAAGGCAGAACCTACCACTCCTGTCAGGGGCAGGTGATAACCCACACTGTATAACCTGCACTCACCCTTGGGTAGCTTTGCACTGAGTAGTCAGGCTTACCACAGAAGCAGTGTGTAAAGCAATGGCTCAGCACTCACTTATGATAAATACCTTGAGTGTTACAAAAGAGACTTCACACTTGATGTACATAAATAACATTTGTATTCAACATACATAATAATCAAAACAACATGAGCATCATGTATTCTTGAGGTTTGAATCACATTTTTCATGTTATGTTATATAGGTTTATAAAGCGCACTGTTACCCAAGGGTGTCCTGGCGCTGAGTACTGTCTACCTGGTACGCTCCCCCCCTGAGCCCAGACTGAGACTAAGCTGAAAACAACCAGGTCTTCAGACCATTCCTAAATAAATGGAATTCCGTGACCGTCCTTAGGTATAAGGGAAGGTCATTCCAGGCATCGGTGTCTCTAAGGACAAAGCTCTTTCCACCCCAGTTGCTTTTTTCGCCCTATGAACGACCACCTGCTTTGCTTCCATTGAGCAGCGCAGTGTTCACCCGGGGACATACCATTGAATGCGCCTTTTTAGGTCTTCAGGGCCTATCCCCATCAGGGACTTAAAGACTATACAGAGAGCCTTGAATTGAGCTTGTTGTTTGATTGGAGCCAGTGAAGGTACCATAGGCCATTTCTGACAGACATAAACCTTGGGGTGCCCGTAAGCGACATGGATGCCGCATTCTGCACCATCTGTAATCTGTTAAAATGTTTCTTAATAATAGTCAGATATAAGCTGTTACAGTAGTCCAAATGGGACAGAATGAGGGCTGAGACAACTGTTCTGAAACTTTCTTCCGTGAGGAAGAGTTTTATTTTCCTCAGGGTTCTCAGGATAAAAAATCTTGTTGACACCGCCCCCCTGACCTGGTCCCCACATGTGAGGGTGTTATCCACGATCACCCCCAAGTTCTTAACTTTATGCACAGGTGGTGGGAGGATTCCCAACTCACTTGGCCACCATGCTGCAGTACAAAGGTTGGGGTTATTCCCAAAAATAATCACCTCTGTTTTGTCTGCATTCAACTTCAGGCAGTTAGCAGACATCCAGCCAGTTATTGCTAACATGCAGTCATGGCAGCTTGGGGCCTTGCCCATCTCACTTGGCCACCATGCTGGAGTACAAAGGTTGGGGTTATTCCCCAAAATAATCACCTCTGTTTTGTCTGCATTCAACTTCAGGCAGTTAGCAGACATCCAGCCAGTTATTGCTAACATGCAGTCATGGCAGCTGGGGGCCTTTTCCGCTTCTTTGCCTCTCTGTAGGGTTAGCACGATTTGAGTATCATCTGGGTAAGAGGTTAAAAGTAGCCCAAAAGATCTTATAAGGGCAGCCAGCGGTCTGACATATATATTGAAAAGCGTCGGACAAAGGGAGGACCCCTGTGGGACTCTGCAGGGGAGGGAGAAAGGTTTTGATCTGACCCCTCCTAGATCTACCGTTTGTACTTTGTCGGCCACAAATTATTTCAGTAGGTTCCAGGCCATACCCTGGACCCCAGCCTTTGATAGACGATCCATCAACACATCATGATGGACCGTTTAGAAGGTTGCCGACAGATCCGGCATGATCAAACTGGCTGAGCCACCCTGGTCCACCGCCTCATGAACCTCCTCCGTGGCTTTGATCAACGCTGACTCCGTACTATGTCCCGCGCGAAACCCATACTGAGAAGGGTCCAACATGTAGTTTTTCTCAAAGAACAGACTTAAATGCATGTTCATAGCCTTCTTCAGTATTTTAGCTGGCAAGGGGAGTCGGGAGATAGGTCTGTAGCTGTTAGGATTGCTGGGCTCTAAATTGGGTTTTTTGGGAATTAATGCTAGCAGTACTCGGCCCAACCATGTCCAAATGACATCCAGCACCCTTATGCAGTGCAGCACATTGTCCACCCCAGGTCCGACCCTCGAAATTCTTATACTTTAATATCACATAGTTCGAGGAGGGCACCCCGGGTCCTAACTTTATCAGAAATCAACACAAACACAAATTCTACCACTTTTTAGCAGCACTGCGGCCCGAGGGCGTGTGGGGAAAACCAATGTCAATCATAATGCTTTTTCAGGCAGTTCTCCAATGTCACTCCATACACACACACTCACTTTGCACCGCTACGCAGTGCCACTAATATCAGACAAGTCCATACGGAAGCACTCGCACACATACACACTCAGCACCATAATGCGGTGCAACTGATACCCAGCAGGTCAATTGGTTACACTCTGCAGAACCCATGACCCCAAGCCTCCCGACTATCCTACACCCATAGATTGGAGACACCACATTTCTCCTCCACGCACTAAGCGGTACAAGGCACTCTCACCACCCAGGCCTGAGCCAGAATCACTACCTGGCAGTGCTGCATCGTTAAGGAAGGCTGGTTAAGGAGAGGGCAGTAGGTCCTCCATGCTGAGGGCCAAGTAAGGGACCAGGAGATGAAGGGAGAATAAATCAGGAGGCCTCTCAGAAGGAGGAGGCACCCAATCAGGTACACGCTTATCAGAGTCGCAGCCAGACACTCCGGGCACTACATTGGGTGCGTGATGATGCAGGTCACACCAGACCGTTCCGGTCACACAGAGTTGCAAAATCTGTACCTTCTTGAAAATGAGGCAAAGTGTATGGTGCACATCGAATTTGGTCCCACCAGACAACTCTAGTCACTCACATGACCGAACAGTTGCAAATTCCATACCTCCCTGGAAATAAAGCACAATCTCCGATGCACACCGATATTGATCTCACCAGACCACTCCGGTCACACACACAGCCACAAGTTCAGCAGTGCCTAAAACTGTAGAATAAAGCACTACTACGGTTATGCCCAAACCTCTGAGGGTCGCAACCTGTGAATCAGACACCGCACGAAATTAGCATGCAGTCAGCATGTCGTACGAGAGAAATGTGTCACAAACAAAGAAGCAGGCCATGCTGGGTCCCACAACCAGTGAATACGCTCACCTCCAACTAGATGCGCATGCATGCCAAAGTTCCCATGATGAGACTGCCACATGCCTTAGATGTGGGCCAGACTTTGGGCTCCGCACCAGGCGATCTAGTCTCCAAGCACAATTTTTAGGTCCACACTCATGCCTCACTACCAGCTGGAATCCAACAGAGGATGTGGGCACTTGAGAGGGCACCTCACTTCAGGTGTCACAGGTAGACGCTGTGGGTCCCTCTTAAGAGGTCTTTGATGTCCCAGAGACCTCCGAAAGAACAGGGGGAAAGCCTAAGAAGCCTTTGGAGATTACACTTCAGGGTGCCAAACAGCAGCAGGTAAACAGCCTAGGACAGCCACTATTCAGGGAGGGCACGCAGTCCCTTTCAATGGCAGTAATCTTCCTTGTGCACAACAGAATCCACTGTCAATGGGCACCATGCGGGTCCAGGTTCTCCGGTCACACTTCACCACAAGTGTATCTCACCCCTTGCTGCAGGACGGCACCCGTAGTTATACAGGAGTGTGTCTTTGAAGTAGGGGGTGGTTCAAAGGGTCTGCCTTTGAACCACATATATCTCCCCTAAATTTTGGTCCTGTCTGCAATGAGGTCGTGGAATGTAAATCTTAATCTTTAGTGGGGCCACTATCTGGCTCCAGAGGCCAAGTGTCAAAACCTCCTCCACCAATCTCGCAGCCAGGCCCGCAAATGGTAAAGGTTGTTTGTTTCAATTGAATGCCCAGTGTATTATGGTTGCCACTGGGGAATGCCCAGATGTGCTTCCCCAACCTCCAGTATGGACTGGAGTTAAGCATCAAGGCACGCAAAGAGTTTCAGAGCATAAGAATGCCCAATTTCTAGTAGTAGCATTTCTACATGAATCATGACCAAGCGACCTTGACCTTTGGTAAGGGGTTGTCCCTGCAAATCCAATATTATTAAACATTACAAGGGTGTTCCACTGCAATCCACTATTGCAGCCTGAAGTAATATCAACCATTTCCCCATGTTTACCTACAGGAATAGCACACCTCATAGGTAACGAAAACATGCATGGTTATTCCTCACTACCTGGGCAGTGAACACAAATGTGTACCTGCCTTGCATTTCACCTACCACTCGCTTCACCCCTTAGAACGTACCCTAGGTGTACTGGGGTGGAAGTGAAAGTTACTCTCAGGATGGCTAAGGACTTAAATAGGGTAGACTGAGCAAATACGCAAGTGTGTGCATCAGCCTGCAAAGGCAAGTTGGACACGTATTTAATAGCTCCATTGGTGCAGGGCGACCTTCAGCCTCTAATGGCTGGCTGGTCACATATTTAAAACACAGTTGGGTCAAAGTGTTCCCCAGCCTGCAATAGCAGGCTGGATCCATATGTAGGAGCACTATATGTGAAATGCACCTACTAGCCTGCATGGGCAAGCTTGACACACATTTCGAAAGCACCATCGGTGCAAAGTTCCTGCCAGCCTGCAATGGCAGGCTGGACCTGTATTATAGGAGCACCCTCAGTGCAAAGCACACAACCACCTGCAATGGCAGGACATTGGCACCAGTGCACACACCAGCCTGTAATGGCAGGCTGGACCCATGCTTAGCACTGCCTCGACACTGAGCACACTTCAGCCTGCATTGACAGGCTGGACACGCATTCTTTCACACTATCAGTGCCAGGGCGCTGACCAGCCTGCACCAAGACCTGGACCCAGGTCTTAAAACATAATAAATGCGAGTATGCCCCCACTGGTCGCCCATGGCAGACCTGACTGATGATATAAAAACTTCAGGTGAGCACCCCTTCCTAACGTGTGCCAGAAAGCGTGTGCACTTTCACACTACACTTACAGTAGGAAAGTGCACCAGGCCCTAAGGCTTGAACAAGTGACTCAGCCACAGCCAGGAAATGTCCCGTACGGCGAGCCTGCCCCCTAGGTAGGGAGAACCCACATTGGGGTTCATCCATACCCAGGCATTGCACATGCAGATGTACCTACCCGGCCATTCTACCCCGGTTTGGTGGTAGTGAATGGCCCCCTCAAGATTGGCTATCGAGTTAGACTGGCCGACCTGAGTATGAGACATTTTTGACAGGCTATTCATATGGGTGGCAGAATCAGTGCTGCTTCCCCCTATTAGCCAGGCCGCACCTGCCCCAGGTATTTGGTGTACCTTTTTACAGGGCACTCACCAGTACAACACCTAACCCAATCAAGTGAGCACTCTATCCTAACATGTGCAGGAAGAGTGTGTGCACTTTCCTGCTGCCGTACAGTGGGAAAGTTCCCAGAGTCCTACGGTCAGGAAAAGAGAGTTGCCAAAAACTAGGAGGACAAAAAGCAAAAAGTTTTAAGGAAATCGTCCTAAGAAGGGCCATGTCCAACAACCCTCCTGCAAGGTCTTCGCCAATTGGGGATCCAAGTGAAAGCACTCCAATGGGTCTTGTCCTTCCTCTCTGGTCGTACCCAAAGGGCCTCCCACCCTTCACCTCAGGACCTAAAAACATCATCTGCAGCATCCCACAAAGATCCTCTCCAAGCCCTATCCTCTTCAACACTTACAGGGTACCTCTGGCTACCCTGGTCAGATCCCATGACATGAACATGATCTCCTACATGGATGACACTCAGCTCCCCCTCTCACTCTACTCAGACCCGACTAACACCAAACCCAACTTCCACTGTTGCATGACCAGCGTCGCAAACTAGATGCACAGTAGATGTCTAAAACTCAAATCAGACAAAACAGAAATACCTATCTTCAGAAACAATATTTACCTATGAGATGATTCCTGGTGGCCTACAGAGCTCGACCCAGCACCTGCACCCACAGAGCATGCAAGAAACCTCTGAATAATACTCAACAGCATGCTCTCAATGAGGAAGCAGAAAAACGCTGCCCCATCCTTCTGCTTTCTTACCCTGCGCCTGCTCAGAAAAATCTTCAAATGGCTCTCTTTTGTAATCAGATGCCCCGTCACCCAGGCCCTCGTCACCAGCCGCCTGAACTACGGCAACTCCCTCTACGTGGGAATCACCACTCCAAACCATACAGAATGCAGCATCCAGGCTCATCCTTGCCCTCCTGGGGAAGACCTACATCTCCCCACACATCAAAGCCCTACACTGGCTCGCCGTCAGCATGTGTTGCCAGTTCAAACTGTTCACCAACGCCTACAGAGCTCTTCATAACAAGGGCCCAGCCTACCTCAAACACAGGGTGAACTTCCACTAACCCATCCAGAAACTGGGCTCCTCATCTCTCTCTCTGGACACACCCCACGTTGCTGCACCTTCACACACCTGGCAGTCAAGTCCTGGAATGACCACCACCACAAATCACCATCTCTACAAGAGTTCAAGAAAGACCTGAAGACCTGGCTCTTTGACTAATTCAACACAGCAGCAGAACCCCTCCCCCCACCATGCCTGGCTACTCTTAGGGGTGATACGCTTTAGAAATCCTATTTGATTTATTTGATAGACTGAATAGCGTTATCCTGGTCCACTGTGACCAAATAAAAACTATAGGCGCTTATTGCTTCTAAGTGCTAGAACTCTTTTTCATCTTTAAAAATTCATTACTCGACTTCTGAACTGGTGTTTTCATTGTGTTACTGTATGTGTGTGTTGCACAAAAACTTCACACATTGCCTCTTTAAATAAGCCTGACTGGTCTGTGCCAAGCTACTAGAGGATGGGTATGAGTTATCTTTTAGTGTGTATCTAGTTTACCCTGACTAGAGTGGTGGTTCCTACTTTGGCAGAGTATATATCTTTGCCAACCAGAAACCCCCTTTCTAACAGGCATCAACTCAGGTTTAATGCCACAATTAATGTTGATACCTTGAAGTACCCATTTTAGTAGTCCTATTCAGAAGCTAGCTGGTCAGCCGGTAACTCTGTGTTACCTAATGGGGTACTAACTTTTCCCCAGTAAAACAACAATTTGGAAGAGTTGCTTTCAGGGCAGATTAAAAGCATGTCCTTTTTAATAATAAATAGCTCCCTACCTCCGGGCTCCATAGGCCTTCCGTAGGGGAGACTTAAATATATTTTTAAGAGAAGTGGGAGTTTTGCCATTGGTTTAAATAGCAAAGTCGATCTAGCAGTTTAAATCTGCTCTTCTAGGATATAGTGGCAGGCTGGGAGACATTGTTTTATGTTGTCCCACACAGGGTGGCACAGCCTGTGTTGCAGCCCTGGGGGACACTCTGTCTTACATGCATTGGGTACCATAGGGACCATATACCAGGGACCTATCAGTAAATCAGCTTGTTTTAATTGGGGGTAGGTAAATCAACCTACACTTTGTAAGAGGTGAGAACACTGGCACTGAGGTCTGGCTAGCAGGCCTCAATGCATCCTCAGAGTCAAAAAGCAGCAGCATCAGTCCAAACCTTTAGGGATGTTCATGCAAAAAGAGGCATTTCTTTACATATATGCGTACCGATCACCTGGACCATATGAGTGATCGACTCGATAAACACGATGACAGGCAGTTGAAGACATGGTTGTTTAATTATTAATCCCCTGATTCCCGGGCCCAACCCTCAATTTCTGTCTATCAAAGCGCCAAGACACCCTTGGGCAATTGTGCGCTCAACAAATTGCATAAATAAATAAAATAAATAAACCATCTGAAACAGAGAGTGTCTGATGCTAAAGATGGGGCTACACTATAAAACTGGCAGCTCCTATGACTGGAGAGACTTCTTGCAGTTATTAAAGCTAAGAATGAGGATTTGGAGGTGTGCTCCAGAAGAAACAAGAGTAGAGTTTTGGGACTCCCGGAATCCACTGCTATGTCCACGGTAGAGGACCAAATGGAGACTATCCTCTGAGCTCTCTTCAGGGATCAACTGCCCACCTTGTTTCCTGTGGAGCATGAGTATCGATCTCTGGGCCAGTGCTCCCCACCGGGATTCCCTGCTCAGTCCATCTGCTGCACTACCATCTGCGGCACTACAAAGACCATGAATGATTCTGTGCCTGGCATGGGAAAAGGGGGGGGCTACACTACAGGGTGAGAGAAATTCCATTTATATTGAATACGTTTATTTATATATTCAATAGGAGTTCACACAAAAAAATCTATCTAAAAAACATTGACAATGGTTTTTCTTGAATTACACATATCTCAAGGGACCATATGTCACTAATAAAATAGACACAATTTATGAGAAAATTGTTAATTCTAATATGGCATTTAGTACAGACAAATCACTCCCTCAGATTAAGGATGAACCTAATTCTATCACCCACACCCTTGACATGTTCCCCCCTATCACTGCAGAGGAGGTATTATCTTTAATCTCACAGATAAAGAGTGGAAGTCCAGATGGCACGATTCCAGCTAGAATAATGCCCATGCTTGCTGAAGAATTATGCCCTGTGATCCAGAGGCTCGTGAATCTCTCACTAAGCTCAGGTGACGTCCCCAGGGGATGGAAACGGGCCTTGGTAAGACCGATCAGGAAAAATACCATGGACCGAATTATCCAATCTTAGGCCCATATCCCTGCTACCATTCTTAGGGAAACTGACCGAAAAACATGTCAATCGTCATCTGTCAAACTACATTGAACATGCAGGGGGGTTGGACTATTCTCAATCAGGGTTCATGCCGAAACACAGCACGGAGTCAACCCTTCTGTCAGCCACAGACGACTTGCATATGTATCAGGACAAGGGCTACGCCGTGATCCTGGTACTATTAGATCTGTCAGCAGCGTTCGACACCGTGTCACATACCATCCTGACTGACCGGTTGGCGAACATTGGACTAAAGGACAAAGCCCTTGCCTGGCTAAGGGGTTTCTTATCCAATCGCACCCAGAGTGTCACCATGGGTGCATATCGCTCAGTGGAGGTAGAGATTTCGAAAGGGGTGCCACAGCGCTCTTGTTTGAGCCCAACCCTCTTTAACATCTACGTTGCACCCCTGGCAAGAGTGATGCGCATGTATGGCTTCATCCCAGTGTCATATGCGGATGACACGCAGCTCCTCTTTCCTTTCAAAACTCTCTCCACTGAAGTAAAGAACTCCTTCTCATTAGGCATGAAGGCTGTAGCACAATGGATGTCCTCTAACTGCCTTCAGTGCAATGTCAATAAAACAGAAGTCATGCTGTTCGGGGAGGCTAAAATGCTATGGACTCCTGATTGGTGGCCACACGACCTGGGAGCAGTTCCTGAACCAAAGCAGGTCGTTAAAAATCTGGGGATCCGTTTAGATCAAGAACTTTCGCTGAAACAGCACAGCAACTATGTCATAGGCTCATGTTTCCACACTATCAGCCTGTTGCACAAAGTTTTTCCCCTGCTCCCAGATTCCTTCAGGAGAACTCTGGTACAGGCTCTTGTTCTAAGTTGGATCGACTACTGTAACGGCTTACTACTCTCTGCAAACAAGGGAGTGCTGGCCAAGCTCCAAGTAATCCAGAACACGGCGGCCCGCCTGGTCCTGAATGTCCCTCCTAGAACTGCGTCCAAACCTCTTCTGGACCAATTACACTGGCTCTCAATCCAGCAGAGAACAAAGTTTAAAATATGCTGTTTAATACATAAAAGCTTAAACGGACAAGGGCCCGTCTACCTGGAAAACAAATTCATTCCATATGTCCCTACCCGCTCTCTCAGATCCAGCAACCACCTTCTCTTGGTGGTGCCCCGTGTAAGAAAGGCCAGACACGGAGGCAAAGCTCTATCTGTAACTGGACCATCACTGTGGAACAAGCTCCCTCTGTCTCTCAGACAATGTTCAGAACATCTAAAATTTAGTAGGCAGCTCAAAACCCTGCTGTTTGGAAACCAGATCTACATCCATCTGATGCTACGTTTGCTCTGTCTTTGTTTCCGTGCTCCCAGGCGCAGAGATACTCCTCCGGGAGTGTATTCAAGCGCGTTACAAACCCGCAAATAAATAAATAAAATAAATAAATGTATTGAAAGTCCAAATCCTATATCCAGTATTTGAACATGTCTAGCAAGTAGAACTAAGGTACAAATAACACATTTGACAATAACTTTTAGAGGAAATTGAACAGTACCTCGATGTTTCGGTCTCTGTTGCTGTAAGTCAATGAGACCATTGTCAGGACTGTAGATATTTCAAAAGGAGACCCAAAATTAACAGTTGTTAGTTGGATTGAGAGTGCTTGCTCCAATAGGAGTCACTGGATATAACGAATGATCGTGATATTGATGAAGAGTCCCTTGTGTAAATATCACAGAGATATGGCCGTTTTGTGTGAAATATATAGATGCACATCAAAGATTAACACTGCAAAAAATCAGTGATTTCGGAGTTTGACAATAATGTCTCACAATGAGTCGCGGTTTCCCCACGACATTCAATATACGTTAGACGCCCAAAGACTAACATTAGAGTATTTTTTTTTTTAAAGTTGTTTTTATTGTATTTGAAAAGAAGAAACAAATTTAGATAAAAGACAGAAAGAAAAACAGGCGGCCAAATTGCAGCAGTACCAGCATTAGGCTTGCAATTACGTCCGACGTACCCAGTGGAAGCCTCGAGCTACAGCTAACCGCACAAAGCGGAGTCCAGTAAGATAGTGACGGCCAAGGGTGTCAACCGCCAGACGATCCTCAATGTCTCTGCTGAGTCTTCCATGATGAAGGGCAGTCCAGTTACACTAAATACCTCGGGAGATTCCCGGGTAGGCAAGGTCCTCCCTCCGTCATGCAGTGCCGCAACAACTGCAGAACTCCCCCCAACTATGTTCCCTTCCCACTTCCCCTTTGTCCCTCCTCCCCCCCCCAGTGGCGCCAACTCACATTCTCTCTCTTCGCTACGCATTCACATCACTCGGGTAATTAGACCTGGAAAAGGTGGAGTGCTCGTAAGGCCGAAGGACAGACAGCAGATGGCAAACCATTCGATAAGAACCGGACTAATGGCCCCCACCGGAACATAAAGTTATTAAAGTTGCCCAAGAAGATGTCCGCCATTCTCTCCATGCTCATCAATCTCCATAACTTCGCGTGCCATAGCGACATAGCCGTCGGTCTCTTCCATGCCGCAGCCAGTGTGAGCTTAGCGGCCCCCAAACACAGCCACATAATCTGTTCGTCTGCTTTCGTCTGATGTTCCAGTAACGGATCTCGGAGACCCAAGATAACAAAGGACAGGGAGTCCGGGATCGGGTATCCCAACATGTCTATGATATGAGATAAAATTTCGGTCCAAAAAGGTCGGATGACTGGACAGTCCCACCAGATGTGGCGAAAGTCTCCCAGTAAGCCACAGCCCCTCCAACAGCAATCCGAGGTCGCCAGGAATATGCGATGGAGTTTTGAGGGGTAGAGGTACCAATCAAACATAGTTTTGAAATGGGCATCTCGTAGATCCGCTGAGTGATTGTGGGTCTTAATGTCCCGCCAGAGACCTTTCCATTCACCTTCCGCTATGTCCCTACCCAGCTGACTTTCCCAGTGGTCCATATAGCGGGGACGAGGGGAGACCACAGTGCCGCTTATATAGAAAGGAGATCGTTCCCTTCATCGTGGCGGTCCGTAAAATGAAGGCCTCGAAAGGTGAGGGTGGTCTCGTAGCCGCCTCTCTCAGACCGGGCGAAGTCGCCCAGTGGATCAGCTGGGCATAGCGGAAGCGTTCCGTGGGTGGCAGGCCGTAGTCCCGCATGCAGTTAGCGAATGTGAGGGGCTCCGTGCCATGGAATAGGTGCGTAAGGGCCCTACAGCCGCCCTCCCTCCAAGGCCGAAACGGCCCCTCCTGCAGCGCCGGCGGAAAAGCCGGATTGAAGTGCAAAGGAGTGAAGGGGGAGGGGAACGACGTCCAGCGCTCGTCTCCAGACACCGTGTCCCACACCTTTAGAACAGTGCTTGTGGGTGTGCTGATGTAAGCATTCCTAGGTCTGTCTGGCTTGGGTTTCCAAGCCAGGTCCCAGATCGACCTCCCAGCCACGCTCCTATCCATGTGCAGCCAGTGTTTTTCAGATTCCTGCTGCGACCACTCCACCAAGACCCGCAGTTGTGCGGCCTTATAGTACAGGTGCATATCCGGGAGGCCCACTCCTCCCTCCTCCCTCGGGCGTCTCAGAGTCGCATAAGAGAGGCATGCCCGTCCACCTTGCCAGATGAATTTCAGCAAGAGGGTCTTCAGCGGTCGGAAGAAGTCCATCTCCATTGGTATGGGGAGGGCTTGGAAAAGGTACAGAAATTTAGGAAGGAGGACCATCTTGATGGCATGGATCCTGCCCAGCCAAGTAATGTATTTCGGCTTCCATTGATCCAGTTCCCCCTCACAGCCGATAACATAGGCGGAAAGTTTGCTGCGAACAGGGAGCCAATAGAAGATGTCAATCGGACCCCCAAATAGAGGAGGGAGGCCGGCGCCCCGCCAACGGCGTAAGCGGTCGCAATCGTTCCAACTCGGCCGGCGGGAGCGTCAAGTTCAGGATATAAGATTTATCAAAATTAACTTTGAATCCGGCCACCTGTTCAAAGCTGGACAGTAGAGTGTGAATGTGCGGCAGAGAGTGCGCCGGGTCCCCCACAGAGAGTAGCACATCGTCCGCAAAAAGGGAGATTTTATGTTGTTCCCCCGAAAAGGGGAGTCCCTTTATCAGCTCCTGCTCATGCAGCGCGATGGCTAGAGGTTCGATGCTTAAGGCAAAGAGCAGAGGTGAAAGAGGGCAGCCTTGTCTCGTACCCCTGGTGTGAGCGAAGCTGGCAGAGCGGTGTCCATTAACCATCACCCTGGAACAAGGAGTGCTATAGTTCACGCGAATCATGGTAATGAATTGGTGCGAGAATCCAAAGGCTTCCAAAGTACGGAACATAAAAACCCCAGAGAATTAGATCACTTTTGGACAACAAGAAGAAACCTTTGCTGAGGAGAGGAACCAGAAGAAACGGAGGAGAGACTAACCCGAAGCTGAAGTGCTGCTTGGGGGATTGGCCTGCAGTGGTTGCCTGACTGCCAAAGAAAGGAGAAAGGAACTTTGTGTGCTTTATTTCAACTTGTAAAGGATCTCCAAGTGCTTGAGAGAAGGGCTTGCTTCCTGCTGAAGTCTCAGGGACAACAGACTTCAACCCCCAGCTCCCCAGGAGTTCTTCTGAAGGGCCTGCAGTTGTTTTGGGCCTTCTGAGGGACAATGTGTTGCAAGGAGCTAGACGCATCTCGCAATGAAGAAGAAGCATGTCACCATCGCATCGAGGATGTCGCCGCCGTAGCTGTTGCATTGCACCACATTACGGGAAGCATCTCGCAACATCGAAGAAGCGTGTCGCCGTTGCAGCTGCTGCCGTCGCATCACTGAACAAGGGTGTTGCCGCAGTAGCTGTTGCATCGAGCGGGAGCGTCTCGCATCATCGGAGAAGAGTTTTGCCGCAAAAGCCGCTGTCGTCGCATCAAGGAACAAGGGTGTCGAAGATGCAGCTGACGCATCGAGTCGAGACTTCTTGCAACATCGGAGAAGCGTGCCGCATCAAGAAGACAAAATCTTTATTTCTTTGCACCAAAATTACATCACATCACGGCGTTGCTCGCCGCATCGCCCCGGAAGCGCAGTAAGGAATCAACGATTACCATCTCTGCAACACTTTTTTTGCCCTGTATTACGCATCTAAAGGTACATTGACTCAAAGTGTCGCATTTTAAGATCTAAAGAGAACTAAGCTAATTCTACCATTTTAAGTACAGTATTGTGGATTTTTGTCATTTGTTGTCTTGTGTTAAATCTATACGAAGAATACTTATTTTTGATATAAAACCTGTGTGGTGTCCATCTGTAGTGTTGTCACTGGATTACTGTATCTGTTCACAAATGCTTTACACACTGCCTCTGAGATAAGCCTGTCTGCTTGTGCCAAGCTACCAAGGGGGTGAGCAGGGGTTATTTTAGGAGTGTACCCCCTTACCCTGACTAGAGGCAAGGGTCCCTATTTGTCACAAGTACCTACCTGTGCCAACTAGAGACCCCCAAAGTTCACAGTAGAGATATTGCCCAAGTTTGGCATGAAAACTATGGAATGGTTTTGGGATGACTAGAGGAGTGGATTCCTGAAAGGGCTGGTTTCCCACTGTTCCTGCTGGAAGAATAGCCATCACTAACATGGTTGTGCTGCTGCTACAGCGGGACTCCAGAAATAAATTCTAAATCACCATGGCCATTTCTCCAAAACCTCAAAAACACACATAACATTCAACAGTGGGGCCCATTACACTGCATACTTACTCTGTTTATTTAATTCAGCTCAAAGATTTGGCCAACAACCCAGGAGTCCTACTATAACCTTTTTATTCAGACACACCACCATAATGGGAATGGATCTGCTAGAACGAAAATTAGGCGTAGGAAGAATCAAAGACCAGCTTTTACTTCTTCATTTATCTAATCTTTATTCAAAGCAAACTTTTAGTATGTCCAACATTTAGGCATTTATTATTTTCTTTATTCAATAAGAATCTTTAACTTTATTTTCAAACATGATCATTTATTTTAAAAGCTCAGAAATAGACATTTATTTTAAAGTTCAGTGAAGTTTAGCAAAGAACAGATAGTTCCAAATTCATTCTCTCCTAACATCCCTAGCTAACACCCTCATCTTATCCTAACAGACCTGCAAAGAAAAAAATAATCAGTCGGGAAACAAAGTTCTTACATCCAAGAAATCGATCTTCAGTCCAGCAGCATCTCCAGAGGAAATCGAAAGAGCGACCCCTTCTAAGCCAAATCAGGGGTTTTTATACACTAAATTTCTAACTTAATCTAACTAAAAAGTAACTAACATCACCATTTCTAGTTCTGATTGGACACATTTGGGGTAGATGAGCGCTTCCTCATCATTACAGCATGTTTTTCATGGTGATTCAGCAAAAAATAAAGGTTCTTTGTTTAAGACAGTTCGTGGCCTAGGCGCTTCCTGTACTTGAAACATACGCTAAAGTTCTCAGGCTCTGAGCATTACATCGTCCATGCTTGGCACCCATCCTAGGTTGCGGGTAAGGCGTCCTTGAACCTCTCATCAAGCACAGTCAGCTCACTCGTGCTGGCAGAATTTCAGATGTACATGCGCAGACCAATACTCGCTCGCAGTGACTCAAGCGGCCATTTTCAGAGTAGGCCTCACAAGCCACATTTTGGAACTATCATAGAAACAAACACACATTTATGTTAATTATGGTAATGAGACCCTTCTGTTTACCCCCCACCATTCTAATATTTCCCTATTAGTTGTTACCTAGCAAATAAACCACATAAATGCGTTTTATACTTACATATCAAGCGACTTTTTAGCACAAAACGTTTACAATAAGCACATTTAAATTGCATTTGTTTATAATTAAGCTGTGCATTAATTCACATCACAATAAAAACACATATTAGCTAATTTTATGGCATCATGCAAGCAAGATTAGTACTCCCCATATGTTCGTGAATGCATATTACTCTAAAGTTGGTTATTTAAACACATCACACCATTAGTAAATATTAATGTTATGGAACATTGACTTCGAGAGGGGTATACAACATTTTGCATTTACCACCTCGCTCCATCAATTTCGTCATCTGGTGATCCTATCACCAAATATCTCTCAAAATGTTGATAATTTAGCAGAACATGTTTCAAGTTCTTCATATTAGTATGATCTATACTCTAGTATCCTTCTCCTTTAGTTTTTTAAAAATTTTCTCTCTGACTTCTTCCATCTCTATTTCATTCTTTTCTCTTTCTCTTGCTTTTCTTTCTTGAATTGTCTTTGTTATTGATTTTTTAAAATCTCTTCTACTTTTGCATATACAACATAGTCTTATCAGACAAATCACTATTACTATAATTGTTATCGGTATTAGTATTTTACCTACTATAGAACTACCTATTTCCTGAAACCAATGCTTAATTGCTGTAAGACTTCAACTTAATTTCTCAAGAACACCTTCAACCTCCAGTGGTTCAATCTCTTTATGTAAGTTTGTAATGTTTGTAATATACCTTTCCAAATTTTGACTTTTATCTGGAATATAAGTACAACACTTTCAATATTCCAAAGACTCCTCCCTCTTTTGCTAAAATTATATCAAGGGCAAGTCGATTTTGCATTACCATTGCTCTCATGGCAACCATTTCAGTATCAACCATCAGGAAACCTCCTGCAGTATCTGTTGACAATCGATCAACTATTGTGGACAATTTTCGGATTCTATTTGCATTGAAGGAAATTCCCACTGCTGGTATCAGTGCTCCAAAAACATCACCTATTATTTCTAATACACTCTCTCTTTTCTTTCTACTAAGTATTTTGCCTATGTAATGTTTACCATTAGTCCCCCTGTCTACATGAACATTTTTTGGAAAGACCAGACCCACATAACAAGTTCCATACCAATGGTCAGGTAACTTATAATAAGCTCTATTCCCACAAATAAAATAAACACCCGGGAAAACAGGATCTTTTCCTCCTTTAAATCCCCAACCCCCTATAATTCTATAGGTGTCTTTACATTGACTTGCACCCACAAAATAATTGTCATACATAGTAATGTCTCTTCTTATACAGAATTTCCCTAACATTGGTGTATATATGTTTATGGCCACATTCACATTCTTATCATCCAGATTGTCATCAATAAATGTCCAAATTTTTTCATTTTTCATGTTTAACTTTCTCACTTCTTTTATAAGCAACTTTTTCTCTTCAACCATATCTAGAAAAGTCTTTTCCTCCATTCTCAACTTACATGTCAAATTATGTTTAAAAGCATACTCATGAGTCAATTCTTCTATTTCCAAGAAATATTCTCCCATAACTTTTTCAGGTCTCTTTTTGTTAAATGAATGATCAATTCTTAATTTAGCAAAAATCTCATCTACATTGGAATAATGGTACTCTAATTTTCCAACCTGATAAAATAAATTTGCAATCACACTCCAGGTTACCCCATATGTAAGAGGAAGGTGATGATATGTCACACCTTCTGACACTGATGCAGGTAATTTTACGCAAACATAGCAATCATCGACATTCATGGTGTTGATATACTCAAGCAATAGCTTTGAAAATGTATTTTGTGAAAAATCACTGATAGACCTATCCTGATGCAATTCTGGTTTATACACATGAGTCTCATGAACTTCTATTTTCTCATTTGGCCTATTCAAACTCACATTTGATTTTAATTTTGTTAAATTATCCTGGAAAGGAATAACAATAGCTAAAATTATCCATAATATTATCAATAATCCCATACAAATGGAACAACATCTACACCACTTTCTAAAGATAGAACATTTTGTTTTACGGTTGTTAATAGGCATTTTCCTTAACACAATTTTCTTCGACCTTATGTCACCTATAGATTTTACAATATTAGTTTACTAACAGAATTTTCTTTGACCTTGTGTCAATTCTATTCTAATCTATATTATAAATTATTTCTCTAACAAGTTTTCTTCGACCTTGTGTCAACTCTGACCTCTTCTATATTTACAATATCCGTCTCACAGGACTTCAGACTTTTACTTAATATCACATAGTTTTATTACCAATCAATTTTTCTCTTAAGCTGAATTCTTTACTCACTTTTCCCAATTTCTTTTGGGCATTACAAGTTTTCCTGACTGCTATTAATTTCAGCAATGGGTGGTAGGACTATATAAGTCCACTCAGGCAATTTATACTTCTGATTTGGTCGTCTTACTATTTTCGGTCTTTGAACAACTTCTATTTTCTTGCCCAGTGTTTCTCACTGGCTAGTGATCTCATTCATTTGTTCTTCTGCCTCTTTTGCTTTGTTTACAAGTTTGAATCTTAGTCCACCAGTTTCTTTAGGCCAATTATCTCCCTTACGGATTCTCTTGGTCTTTGGCTCTATTGTGTTATGCTTCACTCTCCAACCTATTTTCCTTGCACTTTTTCTTAGAACAATTTCATCTGAACTGTCATCAGTTTCACTTTCAGTATCTTCAACTGTGTCATTGATTATGATTTTTACAATGTCTTTATCTTCATCCGATTCAGCTTTCTTTTCTGTTACTCTGTTAGGAACACCTTCATAACTGGTACTTGGAATCTCATCCTTTTTGTGAGTCACTTCCTCTTCCCCAGTTTCAGGATTTCCGTTCCTACCTTCAGAGTTTCCAGATTTCTCTTCAGCTTCTTCCACTTCAATGACTTTGTCTTCACTTGCATTTGCGTCTTTACTGGTGTCTGTCTTTACCGATTCTCGACCTTCAAGTTGATCTTCGGAATCTGGTATCTCCACAATCTCCCTTTCACCTTCACCTTCAGATGCAGAACTGGCTTCTGATACTTCCAGATATCGACGTTCCTGTCGATCTTCAGTATCTGGATTCTCTTCTGATTCAACTTGAGAATCAGAGTCAGTTGTACAACTTGGATGCTCTCTCCCGAGAGAGGAAGATTTTGAATTTCCACTGATCTTACAGTAGAACGGGTAGCACCAGTGTCCACTAGGACAATTATTTCTACATCATTCACCTTTCTGTTCACAAATGGACCAGACTGATCTACCTCAAGAGTGGCTCCAAGCACACACTCTTCTCCCTCTCAGGCACCGTCATAAACTTTCATCCGACTCACTGCCAACTTCTTCTTGTAACCAATACTGAGGACACGCATTCACTCTTTGCGGTCTTTTTACCTGTTCACCTCTGCTGAATCCTGTCTCTGCACTGTATCTCTGTTGATTTACACTGTTTGGCAGTAGCGATTGTGGCACCTGACTTTGCTGATTTGCTATTTGCTGTTGTTGCTGTTGTGGATTTATCTCAAACTGCACCTGCGAATTCAATGAATTATTTTCTACATTAACTCTTGGCGGACATTTACACTCTTTCTTCCAATGCCCTAACTTGCCGCAATTGAAACAAGGATGTTTCTTCTTTAATTCATCTATGTTTCCCACTAATTTTGGTTTATTCTTAAAATTTCCTTGATTCCCTGCATTTTTACTTTCCATCTGCGCCACTTGTTGTTCCGCTATTTTTACCTGTGCCCACATGGCTTTCTCTTTTAGCTTTTTCTATTTTGCATCAATCTCTTCACTGCAATATTTTGCTTTTCTCAAAACATCATCCACAGTACCTGACTGCCATCCTATCATATTGTGTCGAATCATGTCTCCAATTTCTGGTCTTAATCTATGCACAAATCTGTATATAAAGTGGCTCATATCTTTCTCATTTAATTCCTCATAACCACTATACTGTTTAAAGACTAACAACAATCTTTCATAAAATGAATGTACTGATTCTTTTGGCTCCTGTGTGGTCCTATCTATTTTTACCCAATCAGTCTCTTTTGGAGGTATTTTATTTTTCAACCATACTATTACCTGTTCATATTTTCGCATTACATCTGGTGATGGAGCTCCTGTGACTTTGTCTCTGGCAAATTCTTCTCTTTGCCAATCTATAGCTATTTTGCATTCTGTCCATAAATCTGCTGGCACTACTATGTCAAACAATCCATCTAGATCAATCCACAGAACTTTTGACACTTTCTCAAATCTGTCTACTTGTCGATACCATTCTACCGGTTTCTCTCTAAATCTTGGGAAATCATTAGTAAATGACAATATATCCTATCTACTCCAAGGAACATGTACATATCCTCCTCCTGGTATCTCTCTCATAGGAAATTCAGCTGTTACTGCCTCCTTTTCCCTTACCGCAAAAGCTAATGTAGATTTGTCACTATTTTCTTCCTTTTTCTTTGCCCACTTAAGTCTCCATTTATTTACATCTCCCCATCAGTACAATTAGCTCTTTTATTTGCAACAATCTTCCTGCAGTATTCATGTGTTCAATGTCCCTTTCTGCAAAATCCATTCTGTATGATTTCTGCAATGATTTGAATTTTGAAAATTCCACTCCCAAATAATTTGCTAATTCCTCCAATTAATCATATACTGTTTTAGCTCTCCATGTAATGCTTTTGCACATAAACATAAGTTCATCATCCTGATACGTTTTCAGTCTATCTGTACCAATTGTTCCAATCATAATTCTTCCATATCCACTTTTAGTTTTGCTACATCCAATATTTTCGGTTCATTCTCCTTTAATTTCAAGGTTTTAATCCAATCACTCAACTCCCTATCTGACGGTCCTACAGGAGTTTGTATTAAATCTATTTTATCTAGACTTTTCTCTGGTGTTGCAGAATCAGATTCTGCACCAATCGTGTATTTTTACAATGAACTTTGGTTAAAAGTCAATTCAGGTGGATTCACGTTAGCAATTCGCTTTATTTCTGACAAATCAGGATAAATATTCTCCCTTGCTTTTTGCAAACCTTGTTGTAACTGGATTGTCAAGCTTGGTTTTTTTATTTTCTGATTTTCAAATACTGGTATTACTGGCCCTATCTTTACAGGGCCAGTCAATGCTTCCATGTTTTTAGTAAGGTTCTGAATTAATTCATGTGTAGAACGTTCATAATCAGAAATATTTGGTTGCACATCATTTCTATTTTCACTACTTTGCACACTTCTGTGTGATTCATCCTTGATATAGGAGTACCTGTAATTCTAGCTTCCACAACAGGTATATTTGGAACATATCTAACCTCTACTCTGTCTGGCACATCTTTTAAACTTGAATGTGGTCTTGGTGTTTCATTATTTCTTTCATCTATTATCGGAGCATTTGGAGTAGTCCATAAAGAACTTGGCTGATATGGTGGCTGTCTCCTATTTAATATTTCTTCTAATACAACATCTTCTGATTCACTGTCACCATAAATTTGTTTTGCTGTCTCTATATTCTTTTTCTTTTCTGTACATTTCCGACCCTCATATTCATCCACTAATCTAACTGGATACATACCATCAAACATATTACTGTCTCTCCATCTACGCATTCTGCTTTCATTAGTTTCACCCCATAAATTTCGACCTCTACCTCTCAGTCTGATATGTCTGCATAGCTTTTCATCTCTTGCTCATGCATCTCATCTTCTCATTCAACTAAAGCCTCAAATTGTGTTGGTCTAGGTCTCGGCTCAAGCTTCATCATTTTGTCTCTTAAATTTCTCAAAACTGCTGCATCAAGCGATCCTTCTTCAGGACAAGCTAACACACCATCATCCTGAGTATACCTTGCCCAGTTCTCTAACCAAACACATATATGGTAACCATATTTTGATAACATGTAAGAAGCTGGCATTTTCGGTGGAGGAAGTAATTTTCCCTCTCTAGTCACAATTTCTTTGTCTTTTGAAAAGGAATTCTTTAATTTCTTAAACCATGAAGGTTTCTTCTTCTCTTCTTCGTAATAATAAGACATCTCTCTGATAATTCTCTGTCTTACAAAAGATCGCGTACTTCCCTGTTTGCTGCTCCGTACACCAACCTATAGCAGCGCGGTTCACACTAACGCACCAATTAGAACACAATACGTTTTTCTAAGTGTTTAACCAATTGTTTTGCTGCTTTTTCGTGATGAACCTATCAGCTCCTATTCTGTCTTGGTCATGTGAACCAATCCCAGCGCGACACTTTTGACATCACCAGCACTCCGGCTTCTGCAGCGCCGACTGACCCCTCCTTTACAGGGTTTTTTCAAGAAGCCGTATTTACAAGATATTTTACAAAAATCAGTTAGTAACTTACAGAAAACAATACCATTTGCCTGTTTCGCTAATAAAGTGATTGAATTTTCAATCACACAAGTATTCTGTAACTGGAGTAGACGACGCTTATCTCCTCAGAATTTTAAACTCGTCGATAAAGCAACACTACTGGCCTTACCCTTCTATCAAGCAATAACGGACTCGTTTCTCCAGGAAAGCACATACAGAGATCTTTTTCAGCTCCTTAGAGACAATCCCAGAGTTTCACTTGAACGCATATTGCAATTACATTTACACACGTTCATACAGAAAACCCTATTCATATATACATGAACTCTGTATCGCCATAAGGCAGCGCTTCCAGCTAAACCACCACAGAATTCCTCTATCATTAGTAAAGTAGACCCCACTCCTTTACCCTTCTATCAAGCTTGGGTTAAGTCCTACTATTTTCTTCAGCGATAAGTTTTAGTCAGGATACGCAATGATCCCTATGCTTGAAAGCTGAGATTTCCTAGACTGTCCTCACCATACATATATCCTTTCACACCTAATGTCCTTAAACAGTGATATACGACAATACCACCACAGTATACGACAATACTACTTCTTTGAAACAGACCAATGCACTGTGCGATTTTACTTGCCACACTTCCTCTGCCTGCAGACAGAGGCACTAGCTTCACACACCACTTGGAAGCTTTTCTGAACTACATATAACGTAATACAAACTCAACAGATGTTAGTGCCTAAATCTATACATTTTAAACTCTATATAGTGCTTTATACATAAACCTAGCTAATTTCCTCAGCGACCACTACTCTGCTACCAAGATATAACTGCTACAACGGGACTCCAGAAATAAACTCTAAATCACCATGGCCATTTCTCCAAAGCCTCAGAAACACACATAACATTCAACAGTGGGGCCCATTACACTGCATACTTACTCTGTTCATTTATTTCAGCTCAAAGATTTGGTAAACAACCCAGGAGTCCTACTATAACATTGGTGGAGTGTCTAAACCTATCTAACTATTTATTATTTACACTTTCAGTTTAAAATTTTACCATGTTTTCTTTAAACACCTTTTTATTCAGACACACCACCATAATGGCAATGGATCTGCTAGAACGAAAAGAAGGTGTAGGAAGAATCAAAGACCAGCTTTTACTTCTTCATTTATCTAATCTTTATTCAAAGCAAACTTTTAGTATGTCCAACATTTAGGCATTTATTATTTTCTTTATTCAATAAGAATCTTTAACTTTATTTTCAAAAATGATCATTTATTTTCAAAGCTCAGAAATAGACATTTATTTTAAAGTTCAGTGAAGTTTAGCAAAGAACAGATAGTTCCAAATTCATTCTCTCCTAACATCCCTAGCTAACACCCTCATCTTATCCTAACCTGCAAAGAAAAAATAATCAGTCGGGAAAACAAAGTTCTTACATCCAAGAAATCGAGCTTCAGTCCAGCAGCATCTCCAGAGGAAATCAAAAGAGCGACCCCTTCTAAGCAAAATCAGGGGTTTTTAAACACTAAATTTCTAACTTAATCTATCTAAAAAGTAACTAACATCACCATTTCTAGTTCTGATTGGACAAATTTGGGGTAGATGAGTGCTTCCTCATCATTACAGCATGTTTTTCAAGGTGATTCAGCAAAAAATAAAGGTTCTTTGTTTAAGACAGTCCGTGGCCTAGGCGCTTCCTGCACTTGAAAAATATACTAAAGTTCTCAGGCTCTGAGCATTACATCGTCCATGCTTGGCACCCATCCTAGGTTCCGGCGTCCTTGAACCTCTCATCAAGCACAGTCAGCTCATTCGTGCTGGCAGAATTATAGATGTACATGCTGATGAGTTTAGGCCTCAGCCAGGCCCGCAGATGCGAAAGGTTCGCTCTTCTGTACACAAGTAGTCCTCAGACTATATAAGAATTTGGCACGGAAACTAGAAATACAAAGACAAAGTTTAATAAACCTTTAAAGGTGGTACTACAACCCACACAACACCCTTCAGTATTGTACAAGGTAGCACAAAGAACTCGAGCATGCGGTCCACTTTTATACACAAAGAAGGGGCTCATAAGTGGGCGGTTACAGCTCAAAAGTATGATTTACAACCATATAAGGACATTTCTTGAACATGATCAATACATGGGTGGAGTTAACTGTTCATGAAAGCCCCTGAATGCACATTCCAATCCCCTCTAAGCAGAAACAGATGTTACACGTACTGAGCATGCGCTAGATAGGCTGAAGCTATTTATAGCTTGTTGCTGGGCAAACTCCAGGGGTGACGGTCAGTGAGGTAGGACTTGCCTCGTGGCGAGCACATGGCACAATGGGGCCTACAAGATGGAGGCCAGAAAAACAAAATGGAGTCTGGCCGTAATTATGAGAAATACAGAAACTACACTGAAGACACAACAATATGTCTTCAGCGAATGCTTAACATTTATCGCTGTTTTATTTACAACAGACGACCCTTTCAGCATTTGCTGAAGACATTCGGTTTCTTTGGATAATCTAGATACTCATCATTTATATCGATGCTCATCATGTCCGCTATCTCTCTAGTTATAGTTTTCTTATGGGCAGCAACAGCTTGTTTATTGGGCACACAGAGTGAAATGCATAATGAACAGATCATAGGGCTACATTGAATACAAACACAACAGGTCAATAATATGGCAGCAACTATACAGAGCCCAGTGAAAACCTTCCAACCCCATGTAGAGATTAGTGTCCAAAACCACCCCGAAAACGTCCAAGACCCGTTTTCTTGATGTATATCTGCTGCAATTTTATGCAACTTATTGATAGCTTTGTACACAGAAGGAGTGTGATCAGGTATAAAAACACAGCAGCTACTTCCAATAATTCTGCAAGCTCCACCTCTATCCGCTAACATTACATCAAGGACCATCCTATTCTGTAATGCTACAACCCTAGTAATCTGTAGCTCTTCAGTAAGGTTCCCTAGAGCTGCTGCAGTTTGATTTGTAACAGCCTCCACTACTCGTGTTAATCGCCGTATCTTTCTGCTGTTCAGAGCTGGTCCCACAAAGAAGAACAATCCTAAATTGAAATCTATATACTGTACAGACTAGTGTCTGTCTGATCTACCTCATCTACAGATAAAGCTCTCTTAAATCTATTTACAGTTACATTGTTCAACAATTTCAAATCCTTATGATAAGATGCTGGTGCTAGAAATACAGGTGGCAGTAAAAATGATACATAACATACTCCAGACCATCCTGCGGGTAATCGATAATAACCCTTATTCCCACATACAAAATAAGTGTTATGTGACGCAAGGAAAGTACTATTATTCAAACCGTCAATGTTTAGCACGACAATACAGTCACTAACACCCACAGGAATATGACCTACACTTTGCACGCATAAGTCAGCTTGCGCTTGGGCCACGTAAAATTACAAATTTTTCCTGTCCAGCAGTGTCTCTGGTGTTCGTGAAGATATATGGAGTTGATGCATTGTCCGGCTTATACTCTTCCCATTCCCATATAGTTCCATTGGCTTGGGGATAGCCATCTTTATCTTGGTGGCATTCTTTGTTCAGTTTAAAGATCAACCGTCCCACAGTAGGTTTTCTTGTAGCAAAAAGCAAAGTGTACCATGCCCTACAAGAGCCATTGTGTGAAAAGGGAAGTGGTATGAACGGTGTTCCCCCTTTCTTTTGGTGCACTGGCATCATCCCACATATCCAACAGTCTGTGGCATTTGTAGCAACATCTGTATAAAAGTGTTATTCAGATAAGACTGTCGACGCTTCAATTCTTGGTAAGGGAGTGTATAAAAGAAATGCTCATCAGGAACTGGAGTAGAAACAACATACAGTTCACGGGCAGGAGCTTTCTCCTCAACAAACCACATGACTGTAGCAATGACTGCTAAAACAACAATAAACCCTACAGAACCAAAAACTTTCTTCTTGTTCATCCCGAACAAAAGTCACAGTATCTTCCTGTTTCTAAAGTGTTGTCGGAACTCTTACCCCTATGCAGCCGTTGTTTTTTTCACCAGCGGGCCAAGACGGGTGTCACTACTCTAATGCATGGCTGATCCCCCCCCCTTGCCTCATCGGCTCTCCGTTTCACAAACCTAGGGACCGTTCCGACAACTTCTCACACAATCGCAGATTCTTTTCTTGGTCGCAGGTTGTATCTCCTTGATGCAGGCGTTGTTTGGTCCGGGAAGAACTCCTCAGAATCGTCAGGTCCCACAGCACGGCCTTTCTCGGTAGTCAGGATGTCTCGATGGTCTGTCGGTACAGCAGGCTCCACCAGGTCAGGTTGTACCTTCCGACAATGTAGTGAATGAATCCAATTCTTTCGATTCGTCACTCGCACTGCTGTTCTTGTGGCCAGAAGAACTTGCTCAGGGCCACACCATCTCGACTTCACCATGACAAAGTCACCAGGCCGGAGGTTGTGACCCTCTCCTGTGGACCGATCGGGGAGTGCTTCTCGAACCTGTTGGTGAATAGAAACCAAACTATCAGTTAATTGTGCCAAATAGTCATTCATTAAAACACAAGGTACATCATACACTGAACTCGGTTTGGGCACCCCCCCATATGTTCATGGGGCGCCCGAAGACAATCTCATAAGGTGTCAAGCCTGTCCGAGAGTATGGTACCGATCTGATAGACAACAACGCCAAAGGCAAAGCATCTGGCCAAGTCAAAGAAGTAGACACCTGTATTTTTGCAATCTTCAATTTCAACGTTCCATTATACTTCTCCACCAGTCCTTCTGATTGCGGGTGGAATACTGCATGGAACTTTTGCACAATGCCCAATCCCTTCAGGACATACTTAATAACGTCCGCCACAAAATGGGGCCCGTTACCACTCCACAATAATCTGCAGACACCAAATCGAGGAAAGAATTCCTTCAAAAGCACTTTAGCAGTAGTCATTGCAGTATTGTCCTTAGTAGGGTATGCCTCAATCCATTTGCTGAATGCACAAATCACAACCAGAACGTATTTCAGATTATTACAGCGCTCCAGTTGAATGTAATCCATCTGCAATACTTCAAAAGGTGCAATGGGTGTTGCAAATCCTCCTGCTGGAGTTCGCGTCCCTTTTCCTGGATTGTATTTAGACAAATCATGCAAGTCTGTACTACTCTCCTAGCCGTGCTAGCAATCTATGGATGCTCCCAGACTTGTGCAAGCAATTTCACAATCGCTGAGGCTCCAACATGTGCTAGCCCATGTGCCATCTGAACCATAGGTTGCACGAAGGCTGTAGGCAACTTCCACCTATCCATCTGCTTATTCCTCCAGCAGCCTTCATCGTCCAATTCTCCATCTTTGGACCACTGCTCTCGTTCCTTATCAGTAGCAGTCTTTTGCATCTCTAACACCTTCTCCCTTACATCATGCCACCGTTCGGCTTGTGACTTGACAACATACATAGAAGTGGAACCAAGCTGCATCGCAGTTTCTCGTGCCACTCGATCTACGAAGGCATTTCCTTGTCCCACCTTGTCTGTCACTTTCTTGTGCGCACTGCATTTTACTATGGCTATTCTTCTAGGGAGTGTCAATGCAGTCAGAAGCTGATGTACTAGTTCTCCATACATAATCTGAGTTCCATGTGATGTCAAAAAGCCCCTTTCCTTCCAGAGCAGGCCGAAATCGTGCGCTACTCCGAAAGCATAGCGGCTATCAGTGTAGACATTCTTACATAATCCTGTGCTAAGCTCACAAGCACGTATCAATGCTATCAGTTCAGCCGCCTGTGCTGATTTCTGTGGTATGCGGGCTGTCTCCACTATCGTGTGTAATGTGGTAATTGCATAGGCCGCAGAGGCGGTTCCATCTGGTAATTTTAAACAAGACCCATCCACCCACAGTTCTCCCTCCACATCTGCAAAGGGTGTATCCTGTAAATCAATGCGACCCTTTCTCTGTTCCTCAGTCACTAAGACACAGTCATGCATCTCTTGTGCCTCAGGCCGGGTCGTTGGAAAGGGCAGCAATGTGGCTGGGTTTAGTATTGCGCATCGTTTCAAAGTTATGTGGGGAGCCAGTAATGTCAACTCATATCCTGTGAGACGAGCACTAGTCAGATGCTGCGTCTTTGTCTGATTCAAAAGGGCATCAACAGCATGAGGGACCAACACTAACAACTTGTGAGATAAGACAATCCCTTCACTCTGGCGTATTGACACAGCTGTCGCCGCAACTGAACGAAAACATCCAGGCAATGCTCGGGCAACAGGATCAAGTACTGCCGAGAAATATGCACAAGGGCGCTGCTTATCGCCATGCATCTGTACTAACACTGATAACGCGCATCCATCTCTCTCATGCACATACAACGTAAAGGGCTTTGTATAATCAGGGGTGCCCAACACTGGTGCTGAGCAAAGGGCTTGACGTAATTGGTGAAAAGCATTCTCACATTCATCTGTCCATGAAAGGGGGACTGGGGTATCTTTTGTCAAGAGGGCTAACAGTGGTTTAACTATGTGTGAAAATCTTAATATCCATTGTCTACAAAAGGAGGTAAGACCCAAAAAGGCTCGAACTTCTTTCTGCGTGGAGGGTACTGGTGTATCTAAAATGGCTTGAATACGATCTGGTGTGAGAGCACGCCCCTCCTTAGACAAAAGGTGACCTAAGTAGGTTACCTTGGGTCTACAATATTGTAGTTTCTTTTTCGATACTTTATGATTGTGAGATGCCAAAAATGTAAGTAAGGACAAAGTGCATGTTTCACATCGCTCTGGTGTGTCAGCGGCCAACAAGATGTCATCGACATATTGTATAAGCGCCACGCCATCAGATAAAACAAAGTAGTCTAATTGTCGTTTCAGTGCCTGGCTATATATACCAGGACTTTCAGTATAGCCTTGGGGAACTCTACAAAATCTATACGATCTGTTATTCAAAGTGAAACCGAAAAGATATCGGCTGTCAGGATGAATTGGGATCGAAAAGAAAGCGTTCTTTAAGTCGATAACAGAAAACGTTGTTGCAGTTGGTGGAACCAAAGTGAGAAGTGTCGTAATATCTGAGACCACAGGGTATTGAGGTATCACAATCCTATTGACCTCCCTTAGATCGATAATAAATCGATAAACCCTAGTGTCAGTGTCTTTTTTCAAAATCGGTAGGATAGGACTGTTACACACATTATAAGGGACTTCTTCAACCACTCCGGCTTTAATCAGATCCTGCACTATTTGTATAAGCGCCTCCTCCCCCTCCTGTGAAATCCGATACTGAGGCAGGCGCGGCAACACGGCTCCCTCCTTTACACTGATGTGTACTGGAGGGATGACCATTTGTCCTACGTCGGTATCGGACGTAGCCCACAAGGATTCAGGTAGAGAGGCCAATGCAGCTTCTACCGTAATCAAATGCACCCTCTCCATGGATGGATAATTGTCATTCAAAATAACACGTACTCCCTCAGGGGAGCACCGTATCGTGGCCCGGAAATACTTGAGCATATCCAGGCCGACGATGCTATCAGGAGTGTTTGGAGAGAGTAAGAATGGACATGGTGCAGCAAACTGATCAACATAAAGTGCAAGAGGTTGTGACAGTGGGCTAACCGAAGGAGTTCCATCGAACCCTATCGACGTAATCAATGAGCCAGACAGGGGAGCCCTCGGAACCAATTTTCTGGACAAAGCGCTATGAGTAGCTCCTGTATCAACCAGGAACTTATCAGTAGAGCCCAAAACATGTGCTGTAACATAAGGACCCCTCTGATCTACTGGGACTTCAACTGGTTCCTTACCCCATCCTACGCAATCCTATGCATATTGTGAATCATGGCGCTCGGGGGGTGCATAGTCAGAAACTTGGTACTGATTTCGGCGATCAAAAACATTGGACCCATCTCGGGGTCGCACATTAGAATCAAATCTAGCTCGTTCATTCGCATTGTTTCTAGGGCCTGAAAAATTTCCTCTACCCCTCATAGACCCCTGTCCTCGCTCCTGGCGCTGTGCACGCAATGCCGGACATTCATTCGCCCAATGGCCTTTCTGCCAACAATACGCACATTGATCTCGGGCCAAATCTGTACGATTCGAGGGAGAGTTAAAGAAATTCCGGCCACCCCGTTCATTCCCCCTGCGCGGTGGGCCATATACCTGCGCTAACATAACCCTCGTTTTTAAATCTTTAGATTTCTTTTCCTCACTACCCTTCGCTTCTAATTCCTGACGCTCGTAATACTGAGCCATCGTCAGGAGGGATGCAGGTGTCGAAGTAGTCCAAGAACTTTCACTCGCTTTAAATCGAGCCGCTATACTTGGTAATAAATTTGAAACATATTTATCGACAAAAAGATGTCGACCCGTGTCGTCCGTAAGCGACTGACCGCTAAAGTCATGAAACGTTTCTTCAAACCGTGTAAAGAAATCCGACACGGATTCATCTACTTTCTGTTTACAGGATGCTAACATAGTCCAATCAATCTTTTTAGGGGGAATAAGTGTTTTTAATGTAGTAACTATGGCAGCGGGAAGATCTAAAATCGACTGGGGCGGTTTCTGTGCTGGTTTCCTTTCCCTGTCCTCGTCCTCAAGATCCCTCCATCTAACTTTAAATACCGTGAGATCGTCGACCTTTCGAATCGACCTCCACATATCCGGCGGCAGAATAAGTCCAAAAAACAAGTCAATATCGGCCAAAGTCATAGTTCAAGAATTCAGAGCCCCCTCAACTTCCTCATAAAAGGCTGTGGGATTCTTTCGAGGATCAGGTAATGCTGCTTTTAATGCCATAACATCTGCTCTATTCCAAGGAGTATATACCCAATTATAAATAAAATATCCTTGCGCATCAGGCGACCCCTTAGGGGGAACGTACAACGGCGCAGCCTCCCGCATCGGTTTAACATGCACAGTGTCGATCTTATCTGAATGAAAGATGGGTGACTGCTTCTCGGCGCCAGACAGGCCCGAAGACTCATCGCCAGCCTTCCGTTTCCGCGCTTCTTCCCGGAGTCAAAACATTTCATCCCGCAACGCAAAGAGTCATCGTACTGCATTGGGTACCTGGGAAGAAAGAAAAAGACCTTTACGTAATTCTTTAGCATCAGCTATCACATCCTCCGGTTCAAGAACATCGGAGTATTTACGAAAGGCGGTCACTACTTCATCAGAAAGAAAACTAACAAAGTACAGTCTTTCTCTATCCTCCCATGTCTCAAGCTCTTGTAACACATCAGTTAAAGACACAGTATCTTTGGTAACCCGATAAGCAACCTTACGAATATCAGTCATACGATCGGCCGATAACATGGACCGCATATCCCTCTTCTGATCGGGCGGTTTAGAATCTGAATCTCCTCCACTCGGGGCAGAGCGTAGGGCGGTGGTGAACGATCTAATAACGAAAAATCATCATCCGATTTATTAAGGACAGGATAGAGTGGCTGGCGAACAGAATATTGGCCAGATATTTGCAACCGCCGTTCTTTCTCCTGCTTCTCTTCTAGTTCCTTAGCTTCACGCTTTTTCAACTCTTGTGCTTTTTCACGCTCACTTTTCCGCTGCTCTCTCTCAATCAGTGCTTGCTCACGCTTCTCACGCTCTCGCACTTCCTTCACCCACATACGTATACATTCAAACATATCTGGTCGCACTCTCCTCTTACACATACACTGTTCCACGTACTCAATTTTCCTCAAATCAAATGATCCATACATAGGCCATCGCAACTCAGGATCCTTCTTTGGTATATTTCCTCCACAATGTGCTGTACATTATAGGGGACAGACCAAACTTCACATACATATCTCTATTCGGCGTTCCCTCTGGGGGAGCCGGCTGTGATTCTTCAAGTACCAACCGGTCATTTCCAAAACAACAGCACCACTTACGAAGTGCGCTAAAAACGGGCATGTCTCAAAATAATGCAGAATATGCAATATCACAATAAAATGGCACTTAAAACGTTGCGCCGCTCGAATCTATAGGTCAGGGGAAATATCCCCACATTGCCCGCCTATATGGGTTGCAACTCATATATCCCAATCATAGACACATACACAAATGACTAGTCAACTTCAAATCCAAACAAATTAGTCGGGGCAAGCGTATCCTAAAACTGCCTTGCCAAGCAAGACTATCAAAAGCTCGGGGCAAATATCGTGCAACGATTCTCACCAATCAAGAATATCCAGGTTCCAACTGCCAAGTTCTGAATTCGCCCAAACGGCCACTACGCGGCAAACCGACAGAAGAGGTCTCAGTCGAGGACCGGCGCCACCCAGACGGTCAGATCGGAAGGGAAGGAAGAATACCTCAGGATGCCAGGACTAAAAGGCGCCACTGGCAGTGATCACGTCCCCGGCAAGGTTCCAATCCTTCGTCACGACCAGTCCTTCGAGCATCCGAGTCGCCGATGAGCCCCACGTGACGGGCGCCAATTGATGAGTTTAGGCCTCAGCCAGGCCCGCAGATGCGAAAGGTTCGCTCTTCTGTACACAAGTAGTCCTCAGACTATATAAGAATTTGGCACGGAAACTAGAAATACAAAGACAAAGTTTAATAAACCTTTAAAGGTGGTACTACAACCCACACAACACCCTTCAGTATTGTACAAGGTAGCACAAAGAACTCGGGCACGCGGTCCCCTTTTATACACAAAGAAGGGGCTCATAAGTGGGCGGTTACAGCTCAAAAGTATGATTTACAACCATATAAGGACATTTCTTGAACATGATCAATACATGGGTGGAGTTAACGGTTCATGAAACCCCCTGAATGCACATTCCAATCCCCTCTAAGCAGAAACAGATGTTGCACGTACTGAGCATGCGCTAGATAGGCTGAAGCTATTTATAGCTTGTTGCTGGGCAAACTCCAGGGGTGACGGTCAGTGAGGTAGGACTTGCCTCGTGGCGAGCACATGGCACAATGGGGCCTACAAGATGGAGGCCAGAAAAACAAAATGGAGTCTGGCCGTAATTATGAGAAATACAGAAACTACACTGAAGACACAACAATATGTCTTCAGCGAATGCTTAACATTTATCGCTGTTTTATTTACAACAATGCGCAGACCAATACACGCTTGCAATGACTCAAAGCGGCCATTTTCAGAGTAGGCCTCACAAGCCACATTTTGGAACTATCATAGAAACAAACACAAATTCATGTTAATTATGGTAATGAGACCCTTCTGTTCACCCCCCACCATTCTAATATTTCCCTATTAGTTGTTACCTAACAAATAAGCCACATAAATGTGTTTTATACTTACATATCCAGCGACTTGTTAGCACAAAATGTTTACAATAAGCACATTTAAATTGCATTTGTTTATAATTAAGCTATGCATTAATTCACATCACAATAACAACACATATTAGCTCATTTTATGGCATCATGCAAGCAAGATTAGTACTCCCCATATGTTCGTGAATGCATATTACTCTAAAGTTGGTTATTTAAACACATAACACCATTAGTAAATATTAATGTTATGGAACATTGACTTCGAGAGGGGTATACAAAATTTTGCACTTACCACCTCGCTCCATCACTGCCTAAACATCATTCTTTACTTAACATTCCCATCCGACTCACTAGAGCCTTCTTTGACTGCATCAGATCCCTTTTAACCAACTTTGGCTTGTAGGCAGCCAAGACTTTCCGAAAAGAAGCTAACATTGTCTTTTGAGCAGGGAGAACAATGTGGACTCGGTACTGGATTATACTATTACTATGTGCAGGCCCAATATGTGCACCATTAGATCTATCCCACACCGTACCTGCACCATATCGCAATAGAGGAAGTCAATTTTGACCCAGGCCCCTTCATGATGGTGACATGCACTGCGCTGACACAACCTAAGGACATTGTTGACGCTGTTCAGTGCACTGAGTTGGGCTCCGCCCAGGGTTTGACTTTACTCCCCTGGCCTGAAACTTGCAGATAATCCGATACTAAGTCCAACAAGGGACAAGTGAGTGCAGTGGCAGCAGAGAGGCATGGGGCTGGAGACGATAGGCGACTTGTACCCAACAGGCATATTTGTGAATCAACATGACATACAGGCCCATGTGGACTGCATGCTGCTTGATGTTTTTCTCTACCACTGAATGCGGAAAACCTGTCAGGCAATAGATGGATCCTTCCCCAAGTATCTGATGAACTTGCAGGCCTTGGGCTGTGTACATGACTCTGCCAACCCCAGGTGACTGATCATGAGAATATACCCCACCAGGCAAGACAGCGCACCTGTGGTTAAACCTAGGGCATTGGTAAGGTGGTGACCGAATTAGGTGATCTCCTGAATGAGGAGAGGTGGGCGTATAGCTGTGCCCAGATGGACATGTTTTCACACAACTATTGACTGGGTCTCATTCATGTCCAATTCTTACACCATGCCCATCGTACGCCCGCTGGCCTGTATAAGATGGTATTATTGCCTGACGCACTATGAATGCGTCGTGGCTTCTCATATGCTGATTTCATACACCTAGCTTGGGAATGCACCAAAATAGCGCCGTTCTTACTAAAGTTTTTGATTGCATAGATAAAAAAAATCTGTGATTTGGTGCCAAGAAAGCCACTTGCTGCATTGCTGGGCTACATCAGGGATATTCTTGCTGGCACCCCCTGCTCGTGGCTACGATGCGCTTTGGGCTAAGAGGTGGGTGGTGATGCATTGGGGACGACACACCAGCCCATGCAAAAGCGATTAGTTGATAGATGTGTCCTACTGCCAGGAGAGACTGGAAGAGTACTGGACACTAATGCATCCCAAAGATACCTAAAGCCCGATTAGTAGTACCTACTTGTAAACAAATTACTATGCAAAGGTTACTAATAATATCATTTTACACACTCCTGCATATAGGCTTATAATTAAATACCAGGCTTGATAATATTCTCTAGGACTTCCCGTTATGTTTCTTAAGAGTACCTTTGGGTTTCATTAGAACTTATAGTACTCCAAAATGGCTGTCAGTGGTGTTCACAAAACTAGATAAGACCAACTATCTCCGCAGTATAATGCATGCTTGTCCTACTTTCAAGTTTACTTTTATGAGTGTGTGAACATAGCTTCTCGTTGACAGCAGGTGCTGTGGCAGTGCAGTTCTTGGCCTGACTGCCAGCATCACTTAAGAGACATGCCTTTGAGGGTTGCAAATGTGCAACTGTTTTCTGCATTGTCCTTTGAGCTTCCATTCGGGTTGGTTACTCAGTGACACAGGGTACATAGGAAGGTGTTTGTACATTCTTCTACATAACACCCCATGGACATATTTTGATTCTCTTGCGTTTTTCCGCCTGTCTGCCATGTGTTTTGCGATGAATCATACTTGTTTTCTTATTCACCTATAAGAACCTGAATTCTAACCTGCGTGTGCTCAAGGCACACACGGAAAGCTCGCAGTATACATTTGCCCCGAATTGGCCCAGATATTTTCCATTGTGTTGCTTGCTCTTCCTTGTGCTGCAGTGACATTGACAGCGTAGGCAAGCCCTGCTCTTATACGCATGGAGGTTGTTTTTTGGATGAAACTTGAGGTGTTTTATTTGTGCTGAGCTTTTAAAAAGGATACTAACCCGTGCCCTAATTAATCACAGAATCGAGGAAGTGCATACTACACAGAGGTAGCAACTAGTGAGGAGCAGGGGTTGCACCAGCACTGTTCATGTAGACCTGGCATGGCTTGCATAGGGAGAGGGCAACCAGACCATGCATGCCAACAGTTAGGAGCCCACAGTGAGAAGAAATGGTAGAATTTAATAACCTCAGTCACTTGAATTGGAATATTGGAAAAGCCATGGTCTTAAATGTGGCAAAGCTAAAATATCTTTTTAGTTTCCATTGTAGAGAAAATATTGTTGTGAGGAAGGAACTTTAGGAAGGCTTCACATAACAAATAAGCTGCATGCCATTTACATCCCCTGAAATCAGAGAAAGAGAGGCCAACGCCACAGATGTGGTATGAGGAAGCGGGACAGGGTGTCCCATTACAGAGTCAGGCATTGTCACTTAGATTATGATGAAGAACCGGAGCAGCTGCCTTGCTTCATTCAGCTCTTTGAGATACATGAATATGGTAAGCAGAAAAACAGCACTGTGGCAATATTGTCGACATGTTGCTTAGCTACAGATGTGAGGGGGAAAGGCTCCCTGTTGCATCGCACTGCTGCAAACCGTCAATGGAGAGAAAAAGAGAAAGAAACTCAGCAGAGGGTAGCAACGGAAAAGACAACCAAGTGAGGAGAAATAGAACCAGAGAGGATGAGGAAACTCGAGAGGCACCAGAGAGATTATGAGATTACAAAGAATGTGAGAAGGGTGCTGCAGAGTTTAGAGTCCAGGGTAAGATGAAAGATGACTTCCAGCAGAGGGCAGTGAACTAAAAGAGAGGGTAATGGACAGAGACAAGAGGGGGGAGTGTTGATCCAGTGCGTTTACCAGCTTGGGTTACTCATAAACTATTATACTCACATGGGCCCACAAACATTCAGAACAACAAACGAGTACCAGAGGGTCTGAGAAAGAGAAGAGGGTTTGTAGTGTGCAAAACTCAAACAGGCAACAAAAAGCCCCTATACTAACCTATAGAAACAGTATTCAATTACATCCTAGCGGATGGTCAGGGATACCCATCAGTCACTACTCGGAACCGCCCTTCATCATCTGGGAGTCTTCCAGAACCATCCACATAGATGTGTTCTTTTCAAGCAGAAAGAGACCAAGATGTGGAATAGATCTCTTCTACTGAAAGAGCAGTAGTATGGTATACCACTTCTCAAGACCAATAAGTGGTGGAGTGCGGTGTGACTGGAGGAGTGCAGTGCAAGAGAAATAATGTGCGAAAATTATATAGAAAATTATATAGAAAAAGGTGTATAAAATTGGATGAGGGAGTATAGAACATACTTTATTCAGGTGATACTCACTCTGCCAATATTAAAAATCTTATGTTCAGACAGTTTAAGAAATGCGCTGTCTAGAGGTGGAACTAGGTTGACATATTTCAGCAATATGTGGACAAAAGTGTCCTTGCTTTCTCCAGGACCTTACAACAATGGAGAAATGCTACTGCATATATTAAAAGAAATAATAATAAGTGAAAGCTAAGAAACACAGTTCACAGACAAGTACTAAGGTCACCTGCAATTCCTAGGTGAAGAGTCTTGTCTTGTTTCTTACAGCTATGTCGTTCACTAAAAAGAGGTTAGAACAAACAGGGTCAGATGTTAGAGAGGCTGACCTTGCACATACAAACACACACAATTGCTAGGTCTAATACACATAGACCTTAGACTAAGCCCGACTCTCAGTGCTGGCCACAGACACTCGCATACGTAGTGCAAATATTTTACCATACCGGGATATAAAAATTATATGCCCCAATGAAGAGGATCTTACCATGGCTTGTAAGAAGTGAAGACCTCACCCCACCTGTCAGCGGCTCAGGAGAAGAGTGAAGCACCGCTCTAGAGGACAAGTAAACAAAACGAAAACATGTCTCTCATCTATATACACACACCCACACCCAGAAAGTTCCTTTCCTAGACTGAATCGTGTTCAGAATTTAAACTATGTTAGAACTGGCAAATGCGAGAGCGATGGGCTCACATTAATCAATATTGTATTTGTATCTTTAAACCAGTTATACATAGCTCAGGCTTTAGATAAGACTCGTGTTGCTATACCGCATTTACACGATGGTGTTAATTCTCCAAATCTAAAGAATCCCACACTTAATGGCCAAACGCCGTTGAGGGCTTACCTATCCGTCGGTGCTTCAAAGCCGGCGTCCGAACCGACTGGGGAGGCACCGAAGGATCGTCTCGCCTCACATTTAAGCTCACTTCTGATTGGCCGCGAGTATCACGTGATGCTCGATGGCGGCCACTCATTGGCTCACTAGAAGCAAATCACCCCTCAACTGCATTTCAATGGACGGTGTTGGAACAACCATTCATTCCTTCACACATTGGGGATGTGGCAAAATTCCTCCTTTTGAAGGAACAGAAATGGGTTCTCAAGCTTGACACTCACCACAGGGGGCTGAATGATGAAATCCCATGGTCCATTTTCTGAAAGTAACAACTTTCCATTATGAATGGCTGTGAGAGCAATTGTCTATATGAAATTGATATATTCACCATTCTACATGGCACTTAACTGTATAGCTATAATGGGTTTAACAATGAAATCCCTCGGACCACTTCCTATGAGCCCTTTAACAACTGTGTTTTTAATCTTTACACTTACTGTATTGAGTACATTTTATAAGCACTCTAACAACAGTGTTTTCAATCTTTACACTGGTTTCGTGATTACATCACTCACTATCCATTATCAATGGTTTTGATTGCCATCATTACGTCCACGTTGCCATTTGGGATAAAACAAGGTTTAGTTACACTCTCCTGTGACCTTTATTTATATAATATCGCCCGTTGGCCCACGGAACATGCCATTGATTTCAGGATATTATTTGACTTCATAGTGAGTGCGCAAAGTACTTAAGGTATAATACTCTGGTCTGCTGTGAAGACGTGGGTGTAGTGAATGACTCCCGCATGAGACACATGCGACATTCTAAGACTCATAATACTTGCCTGCAAAGGCTTGCACAAAGCCTCGGCGGACAGATATAAACAAACTCTAGTTTCCAAGACAGCGGAGGTCTTTCTATTGACAAGCGGAAGTCCACCAATGGAAAGCGTTCTAACAATATTACACAACAGTGAGCCAATGAGTGGCCGCCATCGAGCATCACGTGATACTCGCAGCCAATCAGAAGTGAGCTTAAATGTGAGGCGAGACGATCCTTCGGTGCCTCCCCAGTTGGTTCGGACGCCGGCTTTGAAGCACCGACGGATACGTAAGCCCTGAACGGCGTTTGGCCGTTAAGTGTGGGATTCTTTAGCTTTGGAGAATTAACACCATCGTGTAAATGCGGTATAGCAACACGAGTCTTATCTAAAGCCTGAGCTATGTATTACTGGTTTAAAGATACAAATACAATATTGATTAATGTGAGCCCATCGCTCTCGCATTTGCCAGTTCTAACATAGTTTAAATTCTGGACACGATTCAGTCTAGGAAAGGAACTTTCTGGGTGTGGGTGTGTGTATATAGATGAGAGACATGTTTTCGGTTTGTTTACTTGTGCTCTAGAGCGGCGCTTCACTCTTCTCCTGAGCCGCTGCCAGGTGGGCTGAGGTCTTCACTTCTTACAAGCCATGGTAAGATCCTCTTCATTGGGGGATATAATTTTTATATCCCGGTATGGTAAAATATTTGCACTACGTATGCGAGTGTCTGTGGCCAGCACTGAGAGTCGGGCTTAGTCTAAGGTCTATGTGTATTAGACCTAGCAATTGTGTGTGTTTGTATGTGCAAGGTCAGCCTCTCTAACATCTGACCCTGTTTGTTCTAACCTCTTTTTAGTGAACAACATATCTGTAAGAAACAAGACAAGACTCTTCACCTAGGAATTGCAGGTGACCTTAGTACTTGTCTGTGAACTGTGTTTCTTAGCTTTCACTTATTATTATTTCTTTTAATATATGCAGTAGCATTTCTCCATTGGTGTAAGGTACTTAAGAAAGCAAGGACACTTTTGTCCGCATATTGCCCAAACATGTCGACCTAGTTCCACCTCTACACAGCGCATTTCTTAAACTGTCTGAACATAAGATTTTTAATATTGGCAGAGTGAGTATCACCTGAATAAAGTCTGTTCTATACTCCCTCATCCAATTTTATACACCTTTTTCTATATAATTTTCGCACATTATTTCTCTTGCACTGCACTCCTCCAGTCACACCGCACTCCACCACTTATTGGTCTTGAGAAGTGGTATACCATACTACTGCTCTTTCAGTAGAAGAGATCTATTCCACATCTTGGTCTCTTAATGCTTGAAAAGAACACATCTATGTGGATGGTTTTGGAAGACTTCCAGATGATGTAGGGCGGTTCCGAGTGGTGACTGATGGGTATCTCTGACCATCCACTAGGATGTCATTGAATACTGTTTCTATAGGTTTGTATAGCGGCTTTTTGTTGCCTGTTTGAGTTTTGCACACTACAAACCCTCTTCTCTTTCTCAGACCCTCTGGTACTCTTTTGTTGTTCTGTATCTTTGGGGGCTGTTCCCAGAGTTTGGTCTTTAAATATTCCCCCGGGTCCTACCCTACTGTTGTGTTGTTATTGTTCCCACAAACATTCACACATAAGCTGATAATTACTACTGCAATCACATTTGATGTTCCTGTGTGAAGAATTTACCGTTACCAGTTCTTACCAACTCTATCACTTTTGGTCTTAATTTCCTCTGGTCAATAGATCAGGTTGTTAGTAGAATAGGTAGAAATGTCATAAAACGTTATTCTTTGAATTGCCACAGATTCGTGAGAGAGTTTTAAAAGTTTTATCTAATCAATAATTTTGTGAGTCAAATACCAATACACGTCACACACCGTTCTCTTGAGGGAAATAATCAAAATAGAACAAATAAGTCTCAGTTAAGATCTCATGATGATGGAACCTGGAAAGGGTGGAAACAGAGAGCAGTACAAGGACATACTACACAGAAATATATTTGCCTAGAATGGTGTGAGGACCAACCCCTGGCCAAGGAGCTGGATAGTGACCCCTGAGTGGGCCAACAGCCAAAGGATCAGAACAGGTGGTTCAGGATAGGATAGGTGACCGCTTCTAGATGCAACACCAGTGTCGCACCCCTCTCTGGCACTACTCTCTCTTCGATTCTTCCCCTACAATGTGCCTTCACGAATTTCTTCCGTGTTTCCCTTCAGGATGTTCGGATTCTTCTTCAGCAGTGTCTCCGTCTCTTTTCTCTCCTTCGTGTCTTCTATCAGAGTGCTCAGACAGCGTCTCTGACCTCCGGGGCATCCGCCGTCATCTGCGTCTGTAATGGATCTCTGTGTCATCTAACTGACTAAACCTACGTTAGTTATACTATTCTATATGTATGTATCACCCCCAATGTTTCAATATTCGTGAAAACCCCTACTTCTCATTGGACAAGGAGATGGGTAGAGGTGATCCTACCATACTAATGTAATGCTTTTTCTTTAGTTCTTTGTTCATTATTCCCGCCCCTTTAATTTATTTTCCCAAGCTTTTCAAATTATGATCAATACATTGTGTACGAATTTTGGCTTCTTTCCAACTCCTCTTCGGGTCGAGAGGTGAGGTTCCCAAGCGCTTCTTGCTAGAGCGACCTTGGCTGAGTTTCAATTTGTCTCATCATGGTTCCGGACAGGTTTTGGGTGCGCTTGTGCACAAGTCAGGTGGGATAGGGATTTCAGTCACCCTCCAGGCCCAAATACGAACTAATAATAAAGTTAGAAAAGGACATGTTAGAATACAAAAATAAATTAATGCACTGTATACCACTTATTCCTACACTAATCCCATTGAATTATTTACCCTTTAACAATAGCAATTTTAAATAAACGTGCAAGGTTTAGTTTAAGCATAGCATGTGCATTAACAAGCGGCCATCTTAGTTGCTACTGCGCAGCTTCACAGTTTTCCCACCAAAGCAAAGGACGTCATACTACGTACAGGCAGTAGACGCATGCCCAGAAGATTCCCGCGTTTTCAGCAGCCATTTTAAGTCACTCCGGTTAATTATTAATTATACACATAGGCAAGCTTCTCTTAGATTCTGTATAAAGAAAGTAATGCCATATTAGTATTTATAAACATGTTGATTACAGTATTACACGTTATTCGAGAGGATCACATTCGAGCAAGTCGCTTTCATACGAAACCTTGCTCAATCAATACCCTCTCTGATGGCATTTTATGCCATCACTAATTCCAATCAGTAAATCAGATGCCAACTTTAGCAATTTCATCTTCAACTCTTTCAATGTTTCCCTTCTCTTTCTTATATTGTAAACCTTTCATTCTTTTGTAAATATTTCCTCTTATCTCTTCAAGCTGAATTTCATCATATTTTCTCTTCTTTCCTTTTCCATTCACTTCATACCGTTTTCGTTTCCTGCAACATTTACACCAAAACATCATTGCTAAAACTAATAAGGTTATTCCCATTATTGCCATTATTATTTGACCTATAATACTTTTACCTAGGTTAGAAAACCAACTACCTATTGCGTAAATACTATTTGTTAGTTTCTTCCATGCACTGTCAACTTCTAGTGGTTTTAAATCTTCCTCCAATTTTGTGATATTTTTGATATAGCCTCCAATTTCAACCCTTTTGTCTGGAATATAAGTGCAACAATGTTGCACTTTCAACATTTTACAGACTCCGCCCTCTTTAGCCAATAATATATCAAGAGCAAGTCGATTTTGCAAAACCATAGATCTGACCGCAACCAATTCTGTATTTATCATCAGAAACCCTCCAGCAGTGTCAGTCGATGAGCGATCAACCACTGTGGATAATTGAAAAATTCTTTGTGTATTCAGAATAACTTCCACTGAAGGTATCAGTGCACTGAATATGTCGCCCACAATTTCTGAAAAGCTAGCCTTTTATTGCGTGTTAGTCCGTTATTATCTTCATTGCTTCCAATCATTCTTTAACCATGATATACTTTAGGGAATATTATTCTGAAATAACAACTCCTGTACAAATGGTCAGGTAGCTTAAAATAAGCTTTGGTTCCACACACATAATAAATTCCAGGAAATACTGGATCTGTTACACTGTTTAGTCCCCATCCCCCCATTACTAAGAAATTATGTTCACATTCACTGGAACCAATAATTATATTGTTATAGTCTTTAACCTATGGAGACAGATTTTTCCTTTCTACTCAAGGTCCAGGGACATAGCAGCATGAGTCTTTCCAGTTGCAATTAGGTCTTCTTTCTTAGCCCATTTAGGGATCTGAGGTCTCGGTTCAGAGGCCCTTCTTTGTAAATCCTGTTTCCTTTGCTAAACTAAGTTAAAAAATATATTTTCTTCTTCATGTAACTTATATGTTAAATTGTGCTTATGTGCTTCAGCTATATCTATTGTTAGAAAATATTCACCCATGAATTGTGAGTCTCTAGTACTAATGACTGAGTTCATGCTTTTTCGCAGAGGAACTTCAGAAAAAATCACATCTATGTTAGAATAATCATATTGTAATTTTCCGGTTCGATAAAATAAACTAGCTAAAACACTACATGAAATACCATATGTCAATGGTAAATTATGATATGTTACACCTTCTGCTACTGATGTGGGCAATTTCATACACACATAATTAATCGCTAACTTCCATAGTTTCTACATAATGTACTAATAGGTTTGCAAAAACATTTAAATCTTTATCATTTTTATTCATAGTGTGATGTAGATCTGTCTCATCTGGCGCTTCTAAATCTACTCTGTCTTATTTAATGTTAGCCACTCTTTCACGTGTATTAGTGTTGTTCTGTTTATTCATAACCATTAAATAGGGGACAACTATTGTTTATACTAACCATATTGTAAGTACTAAAAATATGCTACATATACATATTCTACAACATTTCTTTACACAGTTTCATTTCGTTTTTCCAGCAGATCTATTGTCAGCCGTTTTGAGTTAATAAGATTTCTCCCCTTTTTAGAGATTTGGTACAACATACAAACTGAGGAGCTGTCTTTTCTTCAAGTTGGTCTCACTTCTTTGCCAATTCGTTCAGCATTTAATTCTTCATACTTTTCCCACCTATTTCAAGATTCTCAAAATCTTCAAGAATTATGTATGTTCATTCAGGACCCTTGAATTTATTATTCAGTCTTTTCAATTGTGGAGTTCTTCTTCTTGGCTTTTCAGTGGATGGTCCAGATTGGCTGGATACTTCATTTACTTGGTCAGGTTCTTCATTTATAGTTTTAAGGTGGTATTTCAGTCTTTTAATAATACTAGGCCAATTATTGCCTTTCCTGGCCCTTTTAGCTAGCATTGTGTGCTTTCAGTTTCTTCAAGAGTTCTTTTATTTGCATTGATTTGTGGCACAACTTGATTATTTCTGTTTTCAGAATTCCTTTCCATCTGACCTTGTCCAGGGCTTATCACCTCAGCCGTTTCTGCCTGGATGTGATCTTCTTCCCTAAACTGACCCTATTTAGGATTCGTTTTCATTTGTTTTTCTTCTTCTTCCTGAACTTGTTTATCTTTTCCTAACTGATCCTGCTCAGGTCTTTCAGTTTCTTGATTTTCTTCTGCCGGGGCGTGTTCCCTAAATCCTCTCTCTCCCTCCACAGACTTGTGTATGGGGACTTTGTTTTTTTCCGTCTGAGTAGATTGTTCTTTCCTTATCTGGTCTTGCTCAGGTTCTTTTACAACTTCTTATCTGAGCATGTACTTCTATTCCTAACTCATCCTCACCCTTGTCCTGTCTTTCTAATTGGGTTTGACTTCTTGTTCTTATAATCAATTCAGGTCTGTCCACTACTAGGATCCAGTCATCCTGACTAGCGCTAAGCTACTTCAGGATCTGTTGTCACCAGCCTCAGCTGCTCAAGTTAGTTGGGGACCTATTAAGTCAGGTGCTGGTACTATTTATGTATGGCTTGCATGAATCCAATTAGGCAAGCCTGCACATTTTACAGCTGTTGTTGTAACCAATATAACCTGAAGTGATTTTTCTCACCTTGGTGCTAGGTACGATTCTCAAGTGTGATTCTTCACAACTACCCAGTCACCAGGATTCAGATCATGCGATTGGTTCAGCTGCCTGGCAACTGCGTCTTCCCACCTGGTGAGAGATAGACCGCACTTGGTCAGCCAACTCTTTGCAATACTTCAGTACCAAATCATCAGATATATTCAACAGCTTGTGTCCTGGTATGCATGCTTGCCTCATTGCCCTTCCCATGAGTATTTCATGGGGACTCAAACCAGTATTTTTATCTGGGATACTTCTGAGCCCCATCAAGACAAAAGGTAAAGCATCAGGCCACTCCAGTGGGGTGGATGCACACACCTTTCCCAGTCTTGACTTGATTGTGCCATTCAATTGTTCAACAACTCCAGAAGCCTCTGGGTGGTATGCACAGTACAGTTATTGTTCAATTTTAAATGCTTCAGAAATCAATCGAATTATTTCATTATTAAAATAAGACCATCTATCTGATTCAATAGTTACTGGAAAACCGAATCGAGGAATGAGTTCTCTCAATAGGAGTTTGGCCACTGTTAAGCTGTCATTCCGCCTGGTAGGGAATGCTTCCACCCACTTCGAAAATCAACTAACTATGACAAGTACATATTTCAGTCATCGACAAACAGGTAACTGAATGAAATCCATTTCAAGTCTTACAAATGGACCTTCTGCCTTTCCAATTCTTCCCATGCTGACTACTGTTTTCCAGCCTGGATTAATTTGTTGACATGTTAAGTATCTCTGGCAAAGACTCTCTGCAAAATTCCTGAACCTTGTACTGAACCTATCTTGTCTGAAAAGTCTGATCATAGCATCTCTGCCTATGTAAGTGTCTCAATTATACATTCTAGCCATGGATGCAAGCATACAGTCTGGCATCACTGGTCTTCCATCTAAATCAATCAATCAATCAATCAGAGTACTTGTAAAGCTTGCTACTTACCCGTGAGGGTCCCAAGGCGCTGAAGAGAGGGGGGTGGTGCTACTGCTCGAAGAGCCAGGTTTGAGGAGTCTTCTGAAGTCGAGTAGGTCTTGGGTCTGCCGTATGTGGGTAGGGAGGGTGTTCCAGGTCTTGGCGGCGAGGTAGGAGAAGGATCTGCCGCCGGAGGTCATTTGTTTAATGTGGGGGACAGCGGCGAGGGCGAGGCTGGCGGAGTGGAGCTGGCCAGTGGGGGTGTGGAAGCTGAGTCTGCTGTTCAGGTAGGCTGGTCCGGCGTTGTGGAGTGCTTTGTGTGCATGGGTGAGGAGCTTGAAGGTGATCCTCTTGTTGACGGGGAGCCAGTGTAGCTCTCTCAGGTTGGGGGTGATGTGGCTGCGGCGGGGGACATTGACGATCAGTCGGGCGGAGGCGTTTTGGATGCATTGTAGACGTCGTAGGTGTTTGGCTGGGATTCCTACGCAGGGTGCATTGCCGTTGTCCAGTCTGCTGCTGACGAGGGCCTGTGTCACTGTTCTTCTTGTTTCGGTCGGGATTCACTGATAGATCCTGCGGAGCATGTGGAGGGTGTTGTAGCAGGAGGAGGAGACGGCGTTGACCTGCTTAGACATGGAGAGGAGTCGAGGATGAATACTAGATTGCATGCATGGTGGGTGGGTGTTGGTGCTGTTCCCAGTGTGGTCGGCCAACAGGAGTTGTCCCAGGCTGAGGGGGTGGGTCCGAGGATGAGGACCTCCGTCTTGTCTGAGTTCAGCATTAGATGGCTGCTCCTCATCCAGTCGGCAACGGTCTTCATTCCCTCGTGGAGGTTGGTTTTAGCGGTGTGTGGGTCCTTGGTGAGGGAGAGGATGAGCTGGGTGTCGTCAGCTTAGGAGATGATGTTGAGGTCGTGATGGCGGGCCACTTGTGTGAGGGGGGCCATGTAGATGTTGAACAGCGTTGGGCTGAGCCCTGGGGGACGCCGCAGATGATGTCAGTGGCTTCGAATTGGAAGGGTGGAAGGCGGATGCTCTAGGTTCTGCCGGAGAGGAAGGACGTGGTCCAGTCAACAGCCTTCTCTTGGATTCCGGCTTCTAGGATGCGTGTCTTTAGAATGCGATGGCGGACCGTGTCAAAGGCGGCTGACAGGTCCAGGAGGATGAGGGCTGATGTTCGCCGTTGTCTAGTTGGCTCCTGATGGCGTCAGTGGCGGCGATGAGGGCTGTCTCCGTGCTGTGGTTTCGTCTGAATCCGGACTGGGACCGGTCCAAGATGTTGTTGTCTTCCAGGTGGCCGGCCAGTTGCATGTTGATGATTTTCTCGATGACCTTTGTCGGAAACGGGAGCAGGGAGATGGGCCTGAAGTTCTTGAGGTCCTTGGGGTCTGCTTTGGGATTCTTGAGGAGGGCGTTGACTTCGGCGTGCTTCCAGCTTTCCGGGAATGTCGCTGTTTCGAAGGAGATGTTGATGACCTTCATTAGTTGGGGTGCGATGGCTGCGTCTGCTTTGTTGAATCCGTGGTGTGGGCATGGGTCAGACGGAGATCCTGAGTGGATGGAGTGCATGACCTTGCGTGTCTCGTTGTCGTTGACGTTGGACCAGGAGGTCAGGCGGTTGGCGCTGGTGGTGTTCACAGGGGAAGTGGAGTCTGGCGTAGTCGGGGCGGTCATGGTGTTGAAGCTGTCGTGGATGTCAGCAATCTTGCGGTGGAAGAAGATGGCTAGTGAGTCGCACAGTTCTTGTGAGGGCGGGATGTTGTTGGCGTTGGCGCTGGGGTTGGAGAGTTCCTTTACGATGCTGAAGAGCTCCTTGCTGTCGTGTGCGTTGTTATCCAAGCGGTCTTTGAAGGAGGATCTTTTGGCTAATCTGAAGAGGTGGTGGTTTCTGCGGGTGGCGTCCTTGTGGGCTGCGTGGTTGTCCGGTGTGCATTTGTGGAGCCATGTCTTCTCCAGTTTCCAGCATGCACGTTTAGAGGTCTGGAGCTCGTCGGTGAACCAAGTGGCTCTCTTGTTGGCCTGGCTGTTGGAGGGTTTCTTGAGGGGGGCAAGGGTGTTGGCGCAGTCGTCAATCTACTGTCTGAGGTTTCGGCCTGCAGCGTCTGGGTGGGTGGGGTTGGTGGGTGGGTTCTTTCTGAGGGAGGTGATCATCTGGTCTTCACTGACTTTGCTCCAGCAGCGGCGAGGCAGCTGTTGGGTGCGTTGGTGCGTGGTTGGTTTCTTGAAGGTGGAATGGATGCAGCGGTGGCGGTCCAGTGGAGTTCGGTGGTGTGGTCGAAGGCGACGTGGGAGCCTGTGGAGAAGACGGGTTTCCAGCGTGTGGCCGGCGGCGTGGGTGGGTGTGGTGACGAGTTGTCTGAGGCCGAGGTTGGCGAGGTTGTCGATCAGGGTGGCAGAGTTGGCATCGTTGTTGTTCTTGAGGTGGAAGTTCAGGTCCCCGAGGAGGATGTAGTCCGAGGAGGCGAGTGCGTGGGTGCTGGCGAGGTCGGCGATGGAGTCGCTGAACTGAGCCCGGGGTCCGGGGGGGTCTGTAGATGATTGTTCCTCTGAGGGTGGTGTTTGGGTCGGTGTGGATCCGGAAGTGCAGGTGTTCGGCGGTGTTGAGGGTGTCGTCTGCGTGGGTGGCAACCTTGAGGGTGGACTTGTAGACAATGGCTATTCCTCCTCCTCCCTGCGGGTGATCTTGTAGCCGTCCGGGATGGCTATGGCGATGTCGGGCGCCGAGGAGTCGTTCCACCAGGTCTCGGTCGGAAAGGCCACATCTGGGGCAGAGGTATCGAGCAGATCCCAGAGCTCGACGGCGTGTTTGCGTGCGAAGCGGATGTTGAGGAGTATGCAGTGGAGATGGTTGGGTCCAGTCCTTGGAGGTTTGGTGGTTCTGTCGCAGGTGAAGCCGCAGGTGCGGCAGGAGAAGGGTCCGTGGGTCCGTTTCAGGGCGTCCTGGAAAAAACTCAGGGAACAAGGAGGCAGCAATGAGGCAGGAACCAGGCAGTCAGGTGACGAGCAGCGGTGTGGGGGCGACCTGCCTGCAAGCAGGGTCAAATAGACCCAAACACCATCTTCAGTTCTTTTCCGACAACCCATTTTCTCCCACTCTTTTTCTCTTATGTCTGCATCATCTTTTAGGTCTTTTACTTCTTCCCATGTTCCTATACCCCCAAGTAGCAAAAGTTGGCAGCTGATTCCACATGTTTCAATTATCTTGTTTAATGTTATTCTGTATTTAGCACAATGTTGGGCAACCTGGTCAGCATATTGATTACCCGCTGTCACATGGTCATCTCCCGACTGGTGGTGAGCAGCACACTTGACCAATGCCACTTCTTTTGGCAATTGCATTGCTTGAATCAATTCTTTGATAACATTTCCATTTTTATTGGGGGATCCTGAAGTAGTCATGAAATCCCTCTACATCCAAAGCTGGCCAAAGTCGTGCACAACCCCGTAACCATACTGACTATCAGTGTAAATGGTTAATTTCCAATTTTTCCCAATTTTACAAGCTTTAATTTGGCTATTTGTGCAGACTTGGCTCCTGGCAAATAGGACGCTTTGACTATTCCAGCCAATGTACACACAGCTTAAGGAGCGTTCAATCCTCCTTCTTTTTTCACGGAGCATACACAAGCCATCCACAAAGAGCTCATGTTCTGCATTCTTCAAGGGTTCCTCCTGTATATCTGGACAGGGTTTGGTGCTGAATTCAGTAACGTTAATACATTCATGGTCGACTTCATCTGTCACTTCTTCCTGGTATGGATCTGGTAACAAGGTAGCTGGGTTTAGCACAGTACACCTAACTATGATCATGTTCTCAGCCCCCAGTATAACTCGCTCATATTGTTCAATCAACTTGGATTAAGACACTGAGTTTGTGTTCTTGTCAATAGAATTTCAACTGAATGTGGGACGTACACTTTTACTGGGTGTCCCATTACAATTGATTTGCATTGTTCAAGACTCATGCACGTTGTAGATACAGCTTTTAGACAACCTGGCAGTGCAAATGCCACGGGGTCCAAAGTAGCAGAAAAATAGGCCACAGCACGTTGCATTAGGCCATGTCTCTGGGTTCGCACTGAGAGTGCACCATTATTTCTCTCATAGCAGAACATTGCAAATTCTTTTAAATAATCTGGCATACAAATGGCTGTAGTGTAGTTCCTATATTCCCAATATGCTCTGCGCATTGGAATGATATATCCGATAGATTTGACGTAGGACTGAGGTCAACTAGGTCTCTATCGAATATACTAAACTTAATTGTGTGTGTGAAAGCTAACTCAGAGGTCACTAGAAACTTTCTCGAACACAAGAGGAGGGATTAGTTTCTGACAACCGCATAAACATGACAACTTTGTTTCCCAAGAATAAGAATAGATCTCTCAGAGTCGCAGAAACAATAGAGAAGTATTTCATTCAGTCAATCGTGCATGCTTCGTTTCTACTGAGTTGCAGAGAAATAGTGAGAGGGGCATTTTCAATAAAAAGGGTTTATTGAACAGTCTTCTTTCTCATGCAAGAGAGGTGAACTGCAACAATCGTTATGCAGACTGCAAAGGATAATGTGTACAGCGTAAATAGTAATATGAAATAATACTGTAAGAGCATTGTATGGTTTCTAAGCCATATTGACTAAAATACTCAACTGATGCTTCTAAAATACGCCTACCCCAATGTACTTAACCTAAGTCTAGAAAGAGGGAAGAAGTAAGTATTATGTCGCATAGGTTTAGTTTTTGCCAAGAATCTACCAAAGGTTTCTCTAGGTTCTAATCAGCTCCATACCTTGTTTAGAATGAAGGAGGTCTGGTATCTCTGTCTCGGGAATCGATTTCCCAACACCCCGCAAAGGGAGCCGGAAACACTGGAGCTGGATTCTCGGCAGGAGAAGGGCAGCTTCCTGATCAGTGCGTCAACTGGAGAGTCGGCTTCCTTCTGCACTTGCTGTAGCGAGCTGCGTCGGGCAAGTAGGTGTTCGAACTGCTCCGAACCACCATCTCTTGCTAGAGCAAGGGACAGTATATTTATACCTTGAAGGTGTTTAGGAATGCCATAGTTTGAAGTAAAGTCGGGCATACGAACGTCAGGGAAGAAGTCCTAGGGAATAGTTGTTCTTTGTAAAGTGACTGAGTTCTTGGACAAATCAATATTCAAGCAAGGGGAAGTTCCTGACTACTTAAGCTAGTTTTCCAAGAAGTCGTTGTGACGTTTGGTATGGGTGGAAGTAGCCATGCCTGTATTTGGGTAGCATGGGCTATGCCTAATTAAGGGCTTGATTTTTATTCCTATGTAAGGGCAATGTGAATTGTACCTATATAAGGGCATGAATTGGGAAAATTCACTCGGACCTTAAAACGCCACACAACAGGGCATGTGCTTCACACAAACAGTTTTGTAACTTCAAGAAAGCTGTCATACTTTTATCTTCCCACTCTACTGGATCTTTTGCTCGTTTCTTTGTCATTTGTATCAAAGGTTTGACCAGTAATGAAAATCCCACAATCAACTGTCTGCAATAACCTACAACTCCAAGAAACATCCTTATTTCTTTTTGGGTTTGTGGTAATTGCATTTGTCTTATTATTTGTATTCTTTCTGTGGTCACTTTCCTAACTCCTCCTTCTATTTGTTGTTCCAAATATTTACTGAATTTCTGCAAAACTGTAATTTCTCTGGTGACACTTTATGCCCTCCTTTAGCCAGATGATTTAGCAACACAATTGAATCAGTAACGCAGTCACTTCGGGTTTTCGACGCGACCAATAGGTCGTCAATATATTGCACCAAGACTGATTGTCTGGGCAACACCAGAGATTCAAGACATTTTTTCAAAATTTGGTTAAAAATTGAAGGCGTTTCAGTATCCCCTTGAGGAACACGATTCCAAATGTAAACATGCTCCTCAAATTTAAAATAAAATAAAAATTGACTATCAGGATGCAATGGAATGGAGAAAAAGGCATGGCATAAATCAAATACAGTAAACCATCCTGCTGTCCATGGTATCTGATATCAAACTGCTGTATTTGGCATTACAGGGCAACATGGTATGACAATCTTATTAATCTTTCTCAGATCTTGAACCACCCTATATTTCCAGTCAGGTTTTTTTATACCAATTATGGGTGAGTTACAAGGACTACTCATTATTTCTTTCAGAATGCCTTGCTCAACCAATCAATCAATTTCTGCTGCAACACCAGCTTTAATTTCCGGACTCATTTTGTATTGTCAAGTATTTGGATAAACTGCACCTTCTTTCACAGTTTACTGGATCTACATTTGCCATTAATCCTACTTCTTGTCCTGTAAAATCCCACACTTCAGGATTTACAGTAGTTTTGACCTCATCTGGTAGCTCGTCTTTTGTCAACATGGAAAACATTTTATTCACCACTGTTCCTTGCTTGGCTAACATGATTTTGTAGACTCCGTCTTCATCAGGGGTCTGAATTGCAACACCATCTGGTGTGCAGAATATTGTGAAATTCATTTTGCACAATAAATCCCTTCCTAGTAAGTTTACAGGACTTGAGTCACACACCACAAACTTGTGCATCTCTTTAAAATTGCCAATATGTACTTCCATTGGTTTTGTATTTGGGGGTCCTAATTTGTTTATTAGAAACGCCCACTACTTGGATCGCTTCTCCCGAGAGGGGTAGGTTTGGTATGTCTGCTGTTCTCACAGTAGAACGGGTAGCTCCAGTATCCAACAAGAAGGTGATGTCATTCCCTTCAATCTTACCATCTATATATGGACCTGAATGCAAGGATGCACCAAGTACGGACTCCTCTTCATCCCCTCTCAGGCACCGTCTTCGTATATCATTGTCGAAATAGGAATCCTGCAAAAGAAACTGTGATGATACAAAATGTTTCTTACCACTTCCTTCCTTGAACCCGGTGTCCACACTGTACTTGGCTTGACTCAAAAAATTTGGCATAGGGGCAGGTGGCAAATGACTGTAGATTTACAACCTGCTGGGGTTGTCTCATTAACACCTCATTCTGCGTCTGTGGATTTAAATTTTGATTTTCTGTGTTATTACCCTGTATAAGTTTACACTCATTTCTCCCAAGCTCCAATTTTCCATACCCTTGACAGGGAAACTTTTTCTTTGCCTCATCTCTGCTCAATTGCCCTCTTGGTTTACCCCCACTATTGGCCTTGCCCTTGCCCCTTTTCTTGATTTCCTGCCGGATTATTCTATTGGAGTTCTTGCTGTTCTGCTAATTTAATGTGGGCCCACATTACTTTTTCTTCTAAATTATTTTGTCTATTATCTATTTCATCTCACAGTACTTTGTGTACTTGAGGATTTCATCATTGGGCTTCTCTTGCCAGCATAACATTACCGATTCACACTCAATGGCCTGATCATCAATTATTATATTTTCTTTTCTAGGTTGCGAGATCGGAGTAGTCATGGCAGGTGTTTTAGGACAATTTTGCTTATCCCCATATAAGGGAACAACAGGACCTATAGTTAGTGGTATCGTTAGTGTTTCAGGATTTATCTTCAGCTAGGTTATTTTCTGAATTAATTCACTTCTATTTTTATTTATCGCTTCTATTTCTTTTTCTTGTAGTACTCTTTCCATTGTAGTCTGGTGTACAAGCTGCGGAACTAAAGTTGGTTTCAGAATCGGGGCACTAGGGGGAGTTCTATTTGACTCTTCTTGATAAGGTGGAGGATTTTCCATTAAAATATCTTCAAAATAATCGTCTTCTGAATATCCACTACCTATCACAAAATGTTTGTTTTCTCTGTACATTTACTTCCTATCTGTTCTTCTGTCGTAAGTACAGGATATAATCCTTCCACCACCTTGGCTTGTCTCCATTGTTTCATCTGACTATCTTGAGTTTCACATGGAAACTTGGGATAAAATGTACTCAGGTGCTCATTACTTTACGATCTATCATGTTCAAATGCTTCAGTTTCTTACTTTTCTAAAGCTTCGTACTGGGTCGATCTAGGTCTTGGTTCTAACTCATTCATGCGAATTCGTAAACTATGTAAAATTCTCCTATTACATGCTCCCAACTCGGGAAATGCTAATATTCCATCATCTCTTGTATATTCTATCCAATTTTCTAGCCATACACAGGTGTAATGTAAAATGTAAATTTAATGGGTTTATCCTTTTTAAAATAATTGTTAATTTTCTGCATAAATGACATTTTTCTCTTTTCTCCATACATTGTATGTGAATTTCGTTTAATATACTGTTCGTGGGCCAACCCTATAAATCTTCTATCTGGACGAGTCCCTCTTATGGTCGGATCGTATCTCCACATACAAATCCCACTGTCTATTATTTTCGGGGCTTCTATTTTGATGACTAATCAGATGTTTGCCTTTGCTCTAATGATTCTCCAATACCAGAGCGTCTTTTATTCTGATGACCAATCAACTTTTGTTTTGCTTATTTGCTTAACCAATGTTAGCACCGCTTTTCAGTGACATCAGTATCGCTCCTCTCTACTGGCCCCTCCTTTACAATTTTACATCAGCTACACGCCCGCTGTCTTGACCAATCCCAGCGCAGCTCTCAGTGATGTCAGTGCAGCACCTGCAACTGACCCCTCTTTCCACAAGATAATGCCAGACTTAATTTCTTAATATTTTACATTCATATTTCATGAATTACCAACATAGAAACATTTGCTACTGTGCCTGATTTACTAAATTCAAAGAAAAGTCAATTTCTTCTGCTGCAAGTAAAACTTTCCATTTACCCTTCATACACTGCGAGTAAAACCTCTTCCACTTACCCTTCACTCAAGCATAAAAGAACCTGCTATTCCATCAGTATTACCCTTTCTAGGTTATGTAAGACCAAAGTTTCATCAGCTTACTCTTTTGCTACCAACCACTCTCACTTTTATACAAAGAAAATAATCCCTAATCAGTGCTTCAAGTTTTGCAAAACTTTTCACACTTTCTTCATCATGTCAAGTAACCTCACTGCAGTATGTCTTCCATTCACCACCCGCTATTCAATAATCCTGGGAATTTCCAGACAACATAAAACAATACATACAGGTTTTAGACAGTTAATACATAAACCAATGATCCAATACACAATATTTACCTAACTAACAAAAACCTAACCATCCTCTGCTACCAAGTACAACTGATCCAGCGCGTTTACCATCTTGGGTTACTCATAAACTAATATACTCACCTGGGCCCACAAACATTCATATATAAGTTGGTAATTACTACTGCAATCAAATTTGATGTTCCTGCTTGATGGATTTACCATTACCAGTTCTTACCAACTCTATCACTTTAGGTCTTAATTTCCTTTGGTCAATAGATCAGGTTGTTAGTAGAATAGGTAGAAATGTCATTAAAACGTTATTCTTTGAATTCCCACAGACTTGTGAGAGAGTTTTAAAAGTTTTATCTAATCAATAATTTTGTGAGTCAAATACCAATACACGTCATACACCGTGCTCTTGAAGGAAATAATCAAAATAGAATAAATAAGTCTCAGTTAAGATCTTATGATGATGGAACCTGAGAAGGGTGAAAACAGAGAGCAGTACAAGGACATACTACACAGAATTATGTTTACCTAGAATGGTGTGAGGATCAACCCCTGGCCAAGGAGCTAGGTAGTGACCCCAGAGTCAGTCAGGAGCCAAAGGATCAGGACAGGTTCAGGATAGGATAGGTGACCTCTTCTAGATGCAACGCCAGAGTCGCACCCCTCTCTGGCACTACTCTCTCTTCGATTCTTCCCCTTCTTCCGATGTGCCCTCTCGAATTTCTTTCGTGTTTCCCTTCTAGATGTTCGAATTCTTCTTCAGCAGTGTCTGCGTCTCTTTTTCTCTCCCTCATGTCTCCAATAAGAGTGCTCGGACAGCGTCTCTGACCTCTGGGGCATCCGCCATCATCTGCCTCGGTGATGTATCTCTTTGTCATGTAACTGACTAAACCTACTTTAGTTATACTATTCTATGTGTATGTACCACCCCCAATGTTTCAATATTCGTGAAAAACCCTACTTCTGATTAGATAAGGAGTGGGTAGAGGTCATCACACCATAATAATGTAATGCTATTTCTTTAGGTCTTTGTTCATTATTCCCGCCCCTTTAATTTAACCAAGCTTTATTCCCATCTGCATTTCACATTATGATCAATGCATTGTATATGAATTTTGGCTTCTTTCCTTTCCCTCTTCGGTTTGAGAGGTGAGGTTGCCAAGCGCTTCTTGCTAGAGTGACCTTGGCTGAGTTTCAACTTGTGTCATCATGGATCCGGATGGGTTTTGGGTGCGCTTGCGCACACGTCTGGTGGGATAGGGATTTCAGTCACCCTCCAGGCCCAAATACCAACTAGTATTAAAGTTAGAGAAGGACATGTTAAAACAGAAAAATAAATGAATGCACTGTTTACCACTTATTCCTACACTAATCTCATTGAATTATTTACCCTTTCGCATTAGCAATTTTAAATAAACGTGCATTAACATGAGTTTCAAGCGACCATCTTAGTTGCTATTGCACAGCTGCAAAATTTTCCCACCAAAGCAAGGGACGTCATACTACGTAGATGCAATAGACGCATGAGCAGAATATTCGGCAGCCATTTTAAGTCACTCGGGTTACTTATTAGTAATACACATAGGCAAGCTTCCCCTAGATTCTGTATAAAGAAGGTAATGCAATATTAGTATTTACAAACATGTTCATTACAGCATTACACGTTATTCGTGAAGTTTGCATTCGAGCAAGTCTCTTTCATACAAAACCTTGCTCCATCAGTATCACAGGAGTGGAGAGGATGTGGGCAGCGGCCAGAGCTGCTGACTCGAGAGCTGAGGTACTGGTTAGAGTCTCTGCAGTGCAACATCCTGTGATTCTCAGCAAATCACTTAAACTCTTCGGATTAGCTGAGCTATATAAATTTGCTGCAAGGCAAAAAAGCAGAAAGAGGCAAACCTTTGTGAAACATTGCACCACCAAAGAGGATATTAACAGTATTTTGGCTACGGGAAATTGATAAGAGAAGCTGAGAGGAGCAAGCATTGATAAATGCAGGGAATTCTGCTACTGCCAATAGAAATGGAGAATTAGTCATTGCAGAGCACAGGAACCATTGAAAAGCCAGGAAAGAGAGGGGGCGGGATGTAAGCTTCTTTTAAGTTTATATTAAGATCAAACCTAAAAAGGAAAAGGAGTTGATGGGATAAAAACTTACATCACTCACAATTTCACTACTTCCTTCAGGGCTGTAAGGACGCCAGGCAGTGAGGGTAGATGGAGTGGTGGCTATTGTACAACACATACGTTTTTCACTGGTGTTACATCACAGCACTACATTTTTGCATGACAGAATCTATACACAACAAATAGATTACTTTCAGATGATGACCTATAAGCTTCTGGAACCCAAATAGTTGCTATCTTTTTTTTAGGTATTGTTGCTGCTAGCAAAGGCCAAATCAAAGAATGAACAGATATCATTTAGAAATATGATGCCAGAACAACAAAGTAAAGACTCCAACCTCAGCAAGGATCCCAACAAAACAGCTAAGGTCTGGGGGTAGCCTGGCAGTTCCTTTACTGATTCTTAGTCTTCTGTCTAGGAAACTCAACCTTTCTTTATATAATTTCCCTTATCAACTATAGATATATGAATACATGCCCAATCTCCAAGTCCTATCTGTACCTGTATATGGCAAATGTTAAAGACTGCCATATGGTACTGACTACACATGCACAGGAAGACTGTGCGCCCACTTGGCATGCCCTAGGGTGCTATCAATACTCCAAAGAGAAAGAACAGTGTTTACCATGCTCCCCTTCACTCCTATTCAAGGGAGAGAGAATGGCCACCTAGAAATGGTAATAGTGGTGCATCAACGTTGGCAGAGAGGCCCACTGCAATGGAAGGGGCAGCCTTCTTCCCACCATGGCGGATCAACTGTGTCTTTACATGGGAGAAGACACTCATATTTTAATAAAATTTCTCGAAATGGGGATTCTCGTTGCTCAAGTGCACACAGCCTTTTTTTGTTTTATGTTGTGCACTTGAGCTTCTGGTTGCGAACCCAATATTTCTGTTCATTTGTGTTGTAAAGTGAGATTATGTGTCAGGAACAAGGATATGTGGTAGCATAGCACACTGAAAAAACAGCACAATACCATGCGAAGAAGAGGAAGTTTTAAAGCAGAGAATAATATAACTTTGTTGGTAGTGATAAGTAAGTAAGTGTGGAAATCTTTACATTTTGTAAAGGTGTGTACAAGAGAAGGGCGAAAAGTAATAGGGCCTCATTTATGAGGCCTTGCATCAGTTTTGCGCTTCCGATGCGTCACTTTTTGTGACGCATCAGCGCCTAAAACAAGCCTCCTGTTGCGCACTATTTACAAAGTGACGCATCTAAGCAGATGCGTCACTTTGTAAACCCCTGCGCTACATTATACCTGCGTCAGGTATAATGTATGCGGGGGGCGTTCCCCCACAAAAAGCCATGTAGAAGTGACGCAGTGAAATACATGGGGCTTGCCCCATGTGAAAGGACGCATTGCTGGAGTTGCGTCACTTTTGTGACACACTCCCCAGCAATGCGTCACTTTTGCTCTTACAGATACGTCAGAAATACTGATGTATCTGTAACTCCTTGCGACAAGATGCGTCATACATTAAATATGAATCATCAGGTATGTCGCAAGGAGTGCGCACTGAGAAGTGACGCATCGCTGCTTTCACGCAGCAATGCATCATTTCTCATAAATGAGGCCCATGCTGTCTATATCTTACTCCAGAGGTCCAACAAGATCGAAATTAATCCTTGGTTGCATTGCAGATGAACTGTAACAAAGCAGTTTGGAATTGATATTCTTTTTTAGTGTAAGGCCAAGACTAATTTCCACATGCTATTCCTTGTCTTTAGTGCCATGCTGAATAAAAAAAAACATTCCATCCCTTTTGGTTGCATTCATAAACAAGCACTGGGAAAGCCACTAGGTTCTGTCGTTGGGCCTATAGGTTTTGACTATGTTTATAGCCATGCTGCGCAGCTTCCAGGATGCTCCGCAGTAAAGCTAAAGAATAACAAACCAACAAAAAAAACATTTGACATGCTTGCATGCATCATTTTGTACCTACACACACACTATGCATGAGTACCGCCTACAAAATGACACTGTTGCTTTTTTCCCCTGTTTTAGTTACTGATCCAAGTTGGATCAGTAACTAAACAAAATGTGTGAGAGGCAAAATAACACTGTTGCTTTTTTTCCCTGTTTTATTTACTGATCCAGGTTGGATCAGTAACTAAACAAAATGTGTGAGTGCATTTAAAAAAAACAAAGTGAGGGGCAGCAGTGGGGGTGAAAGCAACACAGAGAGTGGAAGCAACACATGGGCCAAGAGGGAAGAACCAACATGCAAGACATGGTTGGGTGAGAAGCAATGGGCGCAAGAGCAGCATGGAGCGGGCTGGAAAAATGCAAATTGGTAAGCAGACAAGGTGGGAGCATGGGGTGGGGGTGGGAAGCAACAGGCAAGAAAGCAGGACACAGATTGGGAAGCAACATGGAGGGTGGTAATGGGGTGGTGAGGCAACGGTAGGAGATCAACATGGAGTGGGCAGGGAAGAAGGGAACGGATGAAAAAGAACTGGAGAAGTACTAGAGGGCGAGTGCATCATGAAGAGGGGCAGCGAAAAGCATATGGATGAAGAGAGCAACACTGAGTATAGGGGAAGACATGAAGGAGGCAGCTGGAAAAAAACATGCACTTTCATGGTGTGCTTAACCAAAACAGAAAAAAGTAGTGCTTAAAAATCAAGTAGTAGAAGCATATAATCCAGCCATTCAAAAGGGATGGTAAAGAGGAGGTGAACCAGAGTAGGGACAAACACTAGATTGACAAGCTAGGACATGAATAAGAAGCAAATCAGTGTGACAGGAAGCCTCTCAGTCATAAAATATGGGTTGGTTCTGAGCCCCTGTATGTTCTTTGTAAGCCCACAACATGTCTGGCAAAAGACAGTGAGTGCACTGTCTATGTTATGTTATAAAATATTTGTAAAGCGTAGCTTTCACTCCAAGGAGCATCATGGTGCCATGCGGTGCCCTAACATTGCCAACAGATCGTAACTGAGAACTCAAAGGGGCAAAGAGCGTCTGGAGCATTACAAATCCAGGTTTACAGGGCTTTACTGAAGTTAGTATCTGTCTGAATGAAATGAAGATGAATAGGAAGAAGGTTCCAGGCTTTGAACTTAAGACCGCAACTAATTTGCCACCCTTGGTGATACACCTTAAGCTAGGGGGCTTAAGAAGGTTCGCTGATGAGGATCTAAGGATGCACTGCATCATATAGGGAGCAAACCTGGACCTTAGGTAATTTGGACCTGAGGATCTGAAAGCTCTGTTGGTAATCAGGATCTTGAAAAGGGCACTTTTGTGGATGTGCAGCCAGTGTAATGATTTTAGGGCAGCTGAGGAGCCTCGTTGCCATTTAAGACTAACCATGCAGCTGTTTGTTGACTATCTGTAGTTTGTTTAGGACTGACTTGTTGTTCCCTGCATATAAGTTGTTACAGTAGTCTAGTCTAAATGTGATTAGGGCTACTGCCACTGCCTTTATGGCAGTGCAGGGAAGTAGATCGAAAAACTTTTTGTGGGACTTTATCAGGTTAAAGCAGGTGTCTGCCACCGCTAAGGATTGCTGATGAAAGGATAGAGCTGAGTCGAATTTCACTCCCAAGTTCTTTACTACATTCACTGTGTTGGGGTGAGGAGGGATATCTTGGGGCCTCTATAGGCCAGGGGAGAAAGTATTGGTTTTTCCTAATGTCATATTCTCAGTTTTTCTGTGTTACACTTCAGGTGATTTATTTCCATCCATTAAAATACTGCTGTAAGACCACATTGTAAATTCACTTCAGCCTTGGTGGAGTGTATGTCTAACACAAAAATTAGCTGAGTATCGTTAGCCTACGAGATGGTCTCAATGTTGAAGGATGATATCTCTAGGAGTCGAGATCTAAAAATCAACCCAGCACATTCGACAAACAAAATGTTGAAGGCATGAAATATTTTCATAGAAATACATAATTTAAGTACAACGTATATAGAACAAGCAATGGTAAAGCCAATAGGTCTCGCCTTTGGGACATACTGACTTCGCCAATGACTTTTGGCGAAGCTGTGCAACATTGTCAAAAGAACAAAAAGTGCATTGACACTGCTGTATAATGAATGTGTGATAAAAACATTGAAATGTAAAAATCATACCAAAGTAAGAGGGGGGCTTGAAACCATGGCATGTTTTTAAATTTTCAATCCGAGAAATCAAACACAGTACTAACCTAGAACAACTGAACCACAGCTTTGTCACAATACGCTGCCTGCGTTCTCATGTCCACCACTGAACTGCCTTCAGGTGAAACCTTGACTACTGAACCTTAGCTATTCCTTGTTTCCTTGAACCTGAACCAGGACTGTTTAACGTACCCTTGAAGCTTCACTCCTATATTTCCATTTTCCCAGTCCCTGCTTTACTTTCCATTACCTTTGTTCCAGTTCCTAGTTTGCTGTCTTCCTATGCCTAAATTCCTGCTTCTAGTTTCCTTGTATGTTTGTTTATTGTTTTCTGTCAAGTGTGCCCTTTCTTTTCACTTTTTTTCTCTACCTTGATTACTTAGGGGCATATGTATGAAAGTCCCGAATTGCGATTCTGAAATTGCGATTTTTACCGAATCGCACATTCAGAATCGCAAATCGGTATGTATGAATGAAATCGCAAATAAATAGCGATTCCTTAAAAATCGCTATTTATTTGCGATTACCCCAAATGCGATTCCTTAACCAGTTGGAATCGCATAATTGTAGAAATCGCACCTGTAAATCGCAATAATAGCGAAAAATTGCAAATCGCGGGGAAAAAATTGCAATTTAGCGATTTTCGCAAATGATCCAATCGGGAATTCTGGTGCAGCATGATGACATCACAACCAGGAAGTGAGTGACTTCCCATGCTGTACCTGACTTCCTGAATCTGAGGCAGAGTGAAGGAGTGTTTGGAAGTGAGCAGTGTGCACCTTGAGAAACATGGCTGAGAGTGGAGGCACACCCAGGCAGGATTCACAGCAGCAGGAGACAGAGAGCTCCAGGAAGAGAAAACAAAAGTTTTCAGAGGCAGAATTGAAGGCTCTCATACATGAAATGGTGGTAAACCATGAACTTCTTTTTGGAAGAAAATCCAGGTGCCAGAGAGCCGCAAAAGGAGGATCTGGGAGGAAATCCAGCACAAGGTCAATGCTGTGGGTGTGACACCCCGGAGTATAGAGGACCTCCGAAAGCGATGTTACGACCTGTGCCTGCGCTCTAAGGAGAAACTAGCTTCAAGGCTGGAACAGTCCAGGATAACAGGTGGTGGGACCTCATCTGTTCCTGATTCTACACCCCTGGAGGAACTGGTTGAGGGGACCCTGCAACCAGAGAGTGTGGGAGGAGTGGCTGATTTGGACAGCTCTGACCAGCCAGCAGCAGGAAAAGGTAAGATTCATGCCCTCGCAACCCTCACACCCCCTCACACCCCCTCACACCACACAGCAGTGAGCCAGGGGCGGGAAACAAGATAGGTAGTCCAGAGCAGGCACACATGCAGCCATAGCAATGCATTATGGGAGATGTAGTCACATGTAATTCAAAGTGTCCAAATTGCAGCAAAAATAGGCTACCACAAAATCTGCTGTTCTTGACAGTGAAACAAGAGCCCAAAGTAAAAGAAATATTTGTGAAAAATGTATTTACACAGTGCAAGTTAGTGAAGTAAATTAATGTGTGCTGTTCTATTCACAGCACCATCTACAACACAGCCCTCAGGCAGTGGGACAGTGGTTGAGAGTCACGAGTCAGGAGATGGCGGCCAAGATGTCGACACAGATGGGGATGAGAGCCCAGTGACCACCCGCAGACATGGGAGGAGACAGATTGTCAGGCCTCTGGCACCAATCCAGGATGAGGCTGATGTAATTGGTGACAATGACAACAATGTCGACACACTGCCAGAGCAAGAGGGACCTGCAACACACCAGCACGTCCCACGTAGTGCAGCCAGGCGCAGACGACGCGCAGCCAATCCATTTGAAGGACGAGGGGATGAATCTGTGTATGCAGGACTGGAACTGAACATGTTGCAGGTGCAGCGCCTGCAGGCAAAAAATATAAAACTCTTACAAAGGGAGATGAGGGAGGGCTTCCGTGGACTCAGGAAGGACCTGCAGGATGGCCTACAGGCCGTGTGTGATCAAATGCGCAGAGGTACACAACGACATGACAGATACACCAGGGCCATCAACCGCTTGGCGGCTATGTCCAGCATCCAGGCCAGGCGCAGCATTGAGATGCAGCGCCAATTTACTCATGCTGCGCAAGACATTGCCAACGCACTTTTGCAGGTGACCACTGCGGTAGATGAGTTGCGCCAAATACGCGCAACAGGGCCAGGAGTGCTGACTCCCAGTGAGGAAGACAACCAGTCTGTTAGGAGCAGTACCACACCACCACCAACCCTAGAGAGACACCGTAGTGCCAGGACCTCTAGAGCTGCACCTACAAATGAATAATAGGCTGTGCAGCTTTTGACTCTTGCTTCATTCATTATTGTTTTTGAGGGCACTGTGAATTTAACATGTGCCAAAGATTCATATTACACTACTGTACGTTTTCACGTCATGCGTTTCCTGCCATTAAGGAATTAAAGCTAATTTTCACACTTGCATTACTTGGCATTGTGTTGGTTTTTTCTTACCTAGAAATAGTTGCGCATTATCTCATCACGCCTCTGTTGGCTAGCTGCTGCTACCGCTCTACCAGCTACCATATGTCCAGGTCCATGACCCTCTACATCAGAGGATCCAGAGTCACTCAATTCCACTGGTGTCCCTTTTCTTGTGGCAATGTTATGGAGCATGGCACAAGCCACCACTATTTTACAACACGTATTGGGGCTGTATTGGAGTGCACCTCCACTCTTATGGAGGCACCGGAATCTGCTTTTCAGGATACCAAATGTCTGTTCAATGGTGCCTCTGGTAGCAATGTGTGCCCTGTTGTATCTGCGTTCACTTGCATTATTGGGATTGAGGTACGGAGTCAAGATGAAATCACGAACAGCATAAGCACTGTCACCTGTGGGTTAGACAAAAATATGTTAGCCTGTGACATGCACATGGTAGTTTGTACAAATGACCCCTATGTCTGAAGGTATTTACCGAGTAGGTATCCCTCACCAAACTCCCCTCTTGAGAGTCTACGATATATCCCACTGTGTCTGAAGATGAAAGTATCATGTGTGCTGCCAGGGTACTTTGCTACAATGTCAGTTATGATGTGTTTGGCATCACACACCACCTGAATGTTCAGTGAGTGGTAGCATTTCCGATTTCTGAAGATGTATTCATTGTGTGAGGGGGGGATATTGCAACATGTGTGCCATCAATACATCCTATCACGTGTGGAAAATGCGCGATTTGATAGAAGTCCTGCTTTGTTTGTGCAATTGCCTGAGGAGTACTGGGGAAGTAAATATGATGTTGCATCCTCCGGACCATGGCATCTAGGAAGGCATGGAAGAATCGCGAAAGGGAACTTTGTGACACCCCTCCTGCTGACGCTATCACCCCCTGGAAACTTCCAGAGGCCAAGAGGTGTAGTGAACACAGGACCTGTATTTCAGTGAGAATGGCATTTGTCCTGCGGGTGGGGTGTTCAAGGTAGGGTCTGAGTTCTGCTATTGAATCATTTATGCTGTCTTCATCAAGCCTGTAATGGGTGTAGAGCTCCTCCTCAAGGCGCTGGGAGATGCTGATGCGCAAACGGAATACCCTCTCCTGCCGCAGCCTCCTCTGTGCAGCAGCTCTCCGTCACATCTTCCTTGCTATGATGTAAAGCCCCGCCATTGTGGTAAACAGTTTTTTTTAAATCTGCTGCTGCTTAAATAGTTTGCACTGGTTACCACCTGCTCCTACTTGGTGGTAATTGCGATTCTGTATTTTGCGAATTTGCGAAAATCTCTAATTGCGATTTTTTCATACATATCATTGCGATTCTGTATATTGCGAAAATTGCCATTCTGCGATTTTTATGCGATTTTCTACAATTGCGATTTTCATTTAGCGATTTTCGCAAACGGGAAAATCGCAAAAAGGCAATATCGCAATTTTTTCGCAGAATGCCTCTTTTCGCATTCTACAGAATCGCAGTTTTAGCGATTCCCTATTTTCCATGGCTTCAACGTTCATACATCCCGTTCTGCATATTCGCATTCGCAAAGGCCGAAATTCGGCGAATTTTGGCCTTTGCGAATGCGAATTTGCTTGATACATATGCCCCTTAATTTCTGAGTTAGAGCGAATTCCTTGTTCCTTGAATTAGCACTGCCTTCAGTTCCACCTTGTTTCCTTGATTCTTCAACCCGTTCTATTTAGTGCACCCTTCTAGTCTCTCTCTGTATTTACCTTTCCCCAGTCCCTGCATTTTTTTCCATTGACCTTAAGTTCCAATTTCTACCTTGCTCTCTTCCTGTAGTCTTAGCTTCAAGTATCCTTGTGGGTTTTGTTTCTTACCTTTTGACAAGTGAACTCTTTGTTTTCCATTCTTTCCTGTTAAGCTCTCCTCCTTGCTAGCTCCCTGTCTATTGTTGCTGTGTATTTAGTTCTACACACTTGTTGTTACCACCTTGCATGTTCCTGTTTCATCGCCAGGATCTGTGTGCACAACTGGCAATCTAGGTGGTGTTACTTGTCTACTGTGAGTATTGTCTTGAAACACATTGCTAACATTACCATAGGTATATGCTCCACAGACCCTGCCTTTGCATGTATATCCTATATGTGGGTATTTGCAGTCAGCATCTGAAACAGCATTTGTGGGTGAGGAACTTATGGTGCATCAATCTTACCATGTGGATCTTCCACGTGTTTTACCCCACATTCCCTTTATTGTTAAATGTTGTTATATATATGTCTTGCATGTCGATTTTGGGTGTTAGCTATTCTGAATGGTAAATCACTTCATGAGTGCCTGTGATTCTTAATCATCTTCCCCTTTGAATCCCTTAGCTCCTCTTACTTTCTGTGTGATCCTGGCAGAGTTGTACTCCTCTTTCTGCTTACCTTTTCTACCCAGTCACTAATCCTTGCCCAAGACCCTGACTCTGTTCCAGACATAGTCCCTGGCAGTCCTGACAGGCTGTGTGTGCACAATTATATAGAAACCCAAATAAGGAAAACAGAACAAAAATAATGAAATAATGAACTAGAATGTGTTAATTTATGTATGTGTTTACTTCAGATGGTTTAAATACGCCTTGAGGGGACCAAGAGGGATTTAAAAATATTTTTCTGCCATTTTGGGTACAATAACCTCTTTGGGGCTCAGGACGACCCCTGGCCATCGGACATCACGATGAGCATGTGTGGAGAACGGCCGGGGGCCATCCGAAACACGCGCACTCATTAATTCTCTCGCACAGCGGGAGAATTCGAGCACCGTCAAAGGTGATAATGTATGCATAGTCTTTCCATTAATAGCTGTGGCATGCAAGGTGTTTCCATACATTGTCAAACTGCAGTTCAAGTAGAATTTTGTCTGGTGTGTGTAACGGTGCTTGGTAACCCAATATAACACAATTCCTTAAAACTGTCATGCAGCTTTAGAAAAACATTGGCCAGTTAAAAAGTTTATTAACAGCTTTAGCAGAAGCCTTCCGGTACTTCTGGAGAAACAAACAAATCTGAATTAGTTGGCGCTGTAAGGAATACACAGGTAGACCGAAAATTTGAACAAGCAGTGGTCTGCTTTTAGGGTCCAAACACACACAGACGATCTGGGAAGAGATGTTTAATGGAACTGCGAACCTGACACAAAGTCTCACACAACTGCATAAATGGAAGGGCTGGTGGGGTGGTGATGGGGCTAGGGGGCGCCTGTGGAGAATAAACGGATTGGGCCATGGAGGTCAAGGGAGAAGAAATGAACTGGTGGCAAGTGGGTTATGCGGAAATAAAAATGGACTATTGGGAGAAAAACATGCAAGTGCCTAGCCTGGCACACACAGGTCTCTTCCACTCCTCCGGATGGTTTTAACGGTGCAGCCTACCCCAGGCGGTCATCTGCCACCAGGGGATGCCAGGTTTCAGTACTAGTAGACCAATCTGGGCTCTCACACACTCCACCATCCCGCCCTCCCTAAAAGCCGGACAAATTTGCATGGACAACGAGAAGACGCAGCCAGAAGAGCTGGGAAATGTCATTTTGTTCAAATCGAGACAACCACTAGTGACAATAATCACCTAATCTTGTGAATAAGCAAGCCTCCAGAACTAAAGCTGCCAGAATATCCATGACTTTGAAGCATGCAGTGCCAAACTATGAGTGAGGGCAAGTACAATAATATAAGTTTGCAGTGAAAACACATGGTACATGTGTTGAGATGTATTCCAGTTATTCTCCCTCGTATGCTGCAGTGAGGCTGGTGCGGCCCCGAATAAAACAACAGACCTGGGGTAATCAGAAAGACAACTGAAATGGGATGAGGTTTGAAGGTTAGGAGACAATGGACAGCGCAGGGGGTGGGCAAAACACAACTGAGAGTGGGAGGAGGCGCATGTCTCGCAAGCATGGTTGAAATACGTGTAGCGAGTTGGAGATTATGTAAACAAGCACATCAAGGGCCCGATGTAGGAGCCTTAATACCGTTCGGAAACGGCCGATTTCGGCCGTTTCCGACCGGTAAATGGCCATTTGGTATGTAGGCGCCCGTTTCCGGGGGGCATATGTAGGTAACTGCACATTTACCGAATCGGTAAAATTACCGAATCAGTAAAATACCGATTCGGTAATTCTACCGATTCGGTAAATTCCTAATGTAGGTGGGACTCTTCTGAGTCCCACAGGTGATACCGAATCGGTATTTTACCATGAAATACAACTTCATGGTAAAATACCGATTCCGGTGTGCATGCACATGTGTGCATGCACACCTATGCCATGTGGCAGGCAGACCTGCCCCTAGGGCATGTATGCCTGCCACATGGCACCCAAGCCTGTATTGGGGGTGCTAAGGGGTGTCAAAGTGACACCCCCTGCACCCTTGCAGAAATCGGTAATTACCGAATCGGTAAATACCGATTCGGTAATGCCCTTTGATTCTTATGGGCTTCAAGGCCCATAGGAATCAATGGGGGATACCGATTCAGTATTTACAGAATCGGTAAATACCGAATCTTACAGATTCGGTATTTACCGATTCTGAAATACCCACATCTCCCCCCCTCCAATTTACCACTTCTCAAATACCGAATCGGTATGATTCGGTATTTAAGAAGTGGTAAATTGGAGTTTACCTACATCGGGCCCCAAGAGCTATGCAGCCAAAACATTTGAAATAGTCCCACAAAGCGAATGAAAACAGTACTTGGGCCACAGGAGACTGATAAGAGAAAAACAGAAGAAACAACAGTAAATGTTATGCTAAATCCAATAGACACTGAGGAAATATATGTGGGAAGACCAATGAAAAGCAGGGAGTAGGGTGTAAGCCCTTTTTAAGATTTATATTAACAATAGATTTCACAAGCACAGCTCAAGCACTGTGCAGGCCAATCCTAAAATGGTGTTGGAGGTCTGATAAAAAACTTTCATGTATGCAGGAAGCAAACTCCTTTATCCCTCACTTTAGCAAAAATATATTAGAAAGATAATGTATAGCCAATTAATAGTGTATTTGAAAGCCTCTCTTAATAGTGTTTTTAAAACAGTGCAACTTCAAAGAATGAGTGAACTTGATCTGACTTAATGTCAATCATGAAAAATCATAATTTTGGTAGCAGGTAAACACCCTTTGTTATGGTCACTTCACCTGCATCTTTGGTCCTTTCCCAATTCTGTCCCACACTGTAAAACTTCTAGGATTTAAAATAGATGATCATTTAAACGTGATAGACAAATCCTCCAGGGTTATTTGCTCAAACCTATTCTTTACCTTTCTAAAGCCATATGGCAGAAGAAAAGTCATTTGTAGATTGGATTACTATAATGGGTTATACCTATTTAAGATTATGACATTACTATATCACCTACACGTTATCCAATATCAATCTGCTTGGCTGACAATCCCAGCAAATTGTTTTTCTCCTGTTAATCCTATCCTGTCAAAACAGCACTTGCTACCTACTCAGGCCAGCTTTACGATTCATTGTTTGGTTTATATATTTTTACAGGGATCCCTCCCTAATTTCCTCCCTCTGAAATTGGGCTGAAACCATCCTTCAGTCGACCTTTGACCAGCTCTGCCGCCTTACAGTTCTAGCATATCACAGGTCTTCAACTGGAGGTCTTGTTTTTCAGTTTCAGCAGCAATGTTATGGAACTCATGTCTATTGTGCATCAAACTTACATCTTCTCATCTTCTTTTCAGAAAACAATTGAAAGCCTTTCTGTTCAACTAACTATCCTGTTTTACCATAAATTCGATTTTACTCTAGTGCCTCAAGACACAAGAATGCAGGAGTGCTTTATCAATTTACATACCATAACATAACTGTAAGAAATCGGATTGTTGTTTGACTGGGGTTAGATCCCTGGTCAAGCAACAACCTCAATTCTTGTGCGGATGAGACACAAGCCAACCCTAAATAAACCTGTGCTTAACACTCTGGTAGCTTGGCACAGAGCAGTCAGGATTAAGTTAGAAGCAATGTGTAAAGTATTTGAGTAACATTTCAAACAGCACCAAAGTGACAACACCACACAAAAAGACACCAAGTTAGCAAAAAAGAACTATCTTTTATTAAATAAAACAAGGAAAAAACAACAAAACTTCAATCAGTAGAACAGGAGATATTCAATTTTTAAAGTTTTTGTGCAAATGGTGCCTAAAAGCGCCAACTGCCGATATCTGTTCTCACCGGACCGGGACAATCACAAATTCAGGCCAACCACGATGGAGCGTGGATCAGCCATAGGGACCCAGTTAAGCTCGCTGAACAAAGTACCATAAATCCTGGTTTGTGGAGTGTTGCAAGGATCCACGCCAAAGAGTCATTGCGCAGCTGAAGCGATGCGTCAGTTCTGAGATGCCGCGGAGCTGCGGTGCAAGGGCATGTGTCATTGTCAAGGATCCCGTTGATGAGGAATGTAATATGAAGCCCAGTGTCAACGATGCGGAGCATAGTTGGAGCGATGTTCGGTTTTGAAGTTCTGAAGAGCTGCAATGCAGAGTCCTTCGTCGTCAAGGCTGTCATCAACGAGGGATGTGAGGACTTGTGCTGAGGTTGCATAAAGTAGTTTCTTTGCAATGGGTCCAATCCACACAGCAGCAGTGATGTGTCGACTCTCTTCTTGTTTGTGTCGCGCATCAGAGAAGATGCGTTGGGTCTACTAAATCCACAGAGGATGGCAGACTACTTACAGCCAACTTCCAATGGTCCAGGCTGGGCTGGCACCACTTGGCAGAGTAGACTCACAGATGGCAGACTCCAGGTGCAGTTGCAAGGTTGTTAAAAAAAGCCTATGTCCCTGAGGCTTTAGATCAAGAGGCTAGCCAACTAGCCCTTGGAGTCACTCTAAGTTCAAGAGATGCAGGTCTAGTCCTTCTCTCTCAGGTAGGAGGGCAGAAGGCAGCAGGTCAAAACAGCAGTGCAGCAGTTCCTTTAGAGCAGCAATCCAGCAGAGTGCCAGTCCTAGTAGCAGCACAGCAGGTCTTCTTTCTGGCAGAGTATCCACAGCTCCAGAAGTGTACTGAAGTGATGGTGTCTGAGGTCCAATATTTAAACCCAGTTGTGCTCTTGAAGTGGAGAGAAGCATCTAGAGGCATGCCTTTGAAGTGCACAGGAGTCCTGCATTCCTGAGTCCATCTGAGTTCCTGGGTAAAGTTCCTCCCTCCCATTCTGCCAAACATAGCCCATCTAGTCACACAGCTCCCCTTTGTATTTGGCTGTCTAGGAGGAATGCACAAAGTACAACAGTCAACACCACCCAGTCATGTCACCCAGAGACAGGCTGCAGGCACCAAATGACTAAGGCAAGAAAAGTCCAACTTTCTAAAAGTGGCATTTAATGAATTGTAATTTCAAATCTGACCACCAAAAGTTAGGATCTTAAATTGCAATTCCAGAGACACCGAACTTGAATGTGTTACCAGTTCCCATTTGGAAATAAATCTATAAAATGTAATAAAGTATTTGCAATATTATCCTATGGGAGAGGCAGTTGTGAGAAATGAATGTAAGAGTTTTTTACTTGCAGGGCAAGTAAAACTTAAAAGTACATATCCAACATTTTAAATACACTGCACCTTGCCCCTGGAGCTGTCAGGGTCTGCCTTTGGGTGACTTGTATGTATTAAAAAGGAATGTTTGGGCCTGGCAAAAGGTTCATTTTGCAAAACGGAAAAGGCAGTTTAAAATTGCACTCACACATGCTGCACTGGCTGTCCTGAAACACGTTTTAAGTGCTACATAAGTGGGTGGCACAAAGAGTGCTTCAGGCCCACTAGCAGCATTAATTTACAGGTCCAGGGCAAAGGTAGTGCCACTTTACTAGGGACGTACAGGTAAATGAAATATGCCAATTAGGAATAAGACAGTTCCGCATGTTTTAAGGAGAGAGCACATCCACTTCATTACTAGTTAGCAGTGGTAAAGGCTGCAGAGTCCTGAGGCCAGCAAAAACGAAGTCAGCAAAAACAAGAGGTCTGAAGGCAAACAAATTGGAGAAAACAATGCCAAGGATGCCAGGTCAAACATAACCTAACATAATATAACTTGTCATTTCTCCCTTGGACCCCATGAAACTATTACTATTGGTACAATTGCAAATTCAGTGAAATGCCAAAAATATATTTGCAGACATTGAATATCTGGCATTTGGGAGGGTGAGCAGTTATTGCTTACTCCTAGAGAGCGATGTACGTTCAGACACTTCGGGCCTTACCCACAAAGAAAGATCATACAATTTGCACTAATTGATGTTTTCCTACCTATAGGTATAAGTATAAGACATTTGGGAATTCACAAAAACAAGTCATATATTTTCCTCCAATAGGCATACTGTTAACGATGAGTGTAATAAAAAGACTTTTAGGAATAGACAAACGTGTCCAACAGTATGTTGGAAGGTTGTGCCAGTTGCATCTTTCCAGATTTCTACTCAGAATATCATGTGATAGCTGCCATTTTGAAAATGTGAAGTTATAAACAGCCAAATGTGAAGTTATAAAGAGCCTGTAACTCCGAATTAGGGAAATGTAGCAACACTAGAAAATGCACATTTTTTCCTTTCTATTTTTTCTCACAAAGAAAATATTTTCTTCATGAAGAAACCCCAAAATGACCGCAAAGTAAGGGGGTGTTCTTTTTCCGCTTTCCTCTCTGAGAGAGGAGTTACATCAGTGCTTTGCTGGAATAACTCTTCTACCGTTTCCAGGGTGCGATGGTTTCAAGGAGGAATTTGTGAATGCCAGTAAACTCACGAGTGTTTTGGAGTTTACAGACTGCCAATACAAACCTTGTCTTGATTCTTCCACAGCCCACTAGTTTCGTAGGCTTTACAACTGCAAATTACACACAGTGTTGTAGTACAATTATGTGGAATAAAAAACACCTACATCAGACAGGTATTCTTCTGAGGATTCATGAAAGGGGTAATTGTAGACAATTTTTTCAGCTGCAGAAATGACATTGTGGCCACAAACGGCTTTGTGAATCGGGTCCTAAAACTTGCATTTATTTTTCTAGTGGAAATCATATGTGTCTGTGCTCCACAGTACTTCCACATCTTCCCGGAAATCTCTGGAACCGTCTCCACCCCCACTTCGGTCTGGCAGACAGGGTTAGCGCAGATGTTTCCTCCTATGCAGATTGGTATAGTTTTGAGATTGTTATGGGGAAGTTGCTCACGGAAGCCTCTCTAATGGTTGGCAAACAGAGGGTTCTGCTGGGAAGCCCAGGGCATTCAAGCAAGAGGTACCCCATAGATGATAATATATTAATATGTGGGGCGAGGGGAGCATGGCACACCCCTTCCAAACTCTGTCAGTGTTACAAAGTGCCCATTAATATACAGATCACCCTAACACCTATAACCTTGGATGGGCAGCTGCAAGATTGCTTTTTGCTCCTTTGTTACATCCAGTAATGAATGATAGTAGAGGGGCACGTTTAAAGAGTGTGGTGTCATTAGACTGTGAGCTAGGACTCTTGTGGTTCTGGGTGGACTAAACAATGGAATTATGTAACTTGCTGGGAGGTGTCAAGGTGTGGTAATTTACGCTTAGAACGTAATGTGAGTGCAGTGTGTGATCGAATGCTGAGGAATAAAGATGCCTGTTACAGAACTCCATTTATGGCCTATTAACTTGTATGGTCCCAGGCTGGCAAGGAAAAGACATCAGCGACGAGTAGGGGAATCGTGCCCTGAAAAAAACCGAGAATGCTCTCCCTGCAAGTTTGGAAAGGTACAGCAAACTGCTTGTGGATGGCAGGTGCACCCCAAGTCGATGCAAAGAAGTACGTAATAGGTGTATGTGGAGTCGAACCCCCGCTCAAGGCCAGACATGGCCAGTGAAGAAGTTGAAGGCCCTACAGAGGAGTGCATTCGAAAACCCCGCCGGAATCTGCTGGTAAGGATTAAAGAAGAGGTATTACACTGCCTCATAACACAGAACCATCATTGATACAAAGCTAAACTCTAAAGGCAGTCACAACCAGGAACAATGCAAAAAGCAGTGACTACCAGGTGCAATAAACAAAATCGCTACTTGCTGTCAAGAAAGAGGATAGCACCTTAAAACCTCCGATCAGGTGTGATGACCCAAGCGCAAGCACACAGACAGTGCTTGCAAAAGTGCTAGGTAGGGGGGGAACAGCAACCATCATCTGAACAGCATATGTTCTCCACGGCAGTAGAAAATAGCACAAAATACGATGCAGCAACATCCCTAAAGCCACCACGGCCATTCAACACCTCCAAGTTGCCGAATATTGATTCCATGTGGACTGCATGGATTGAGAAATTAGATGACTTCATAGATATTCCTGCAATATTTCTATTTTAAAAATTACTAATGTCTATCTTTTTGGCAAGATATGCAATCAAGAATCACCTATAATAGGAATATTGCATCACTACTGTACAGTAACAATTTATTCCGTGGAATTGTGACTCGCCACGCTACTGGAGCTTGCAGACAGTGTGAAAGGAAGGTCACTGGGTAGAATTACAACTCATGTTTACAGACTTAAGTGATAGCTAACATGACAGATATCTTCTGCCCTGGAAATTCTTAAGTGTGCAAGTTTATTTCCCGGGGAATTAAAATGAATGTATTGTACCACATATTGAGAACTACTGGCAGTTATGATAGTGACTTAAAATGCTGAATATTGTTTTTAATCACAACGAAGATCTACTTTCATTCTTCATATCTGCTACCACAGCATCTCTTTGATAAGAGGCAAGAGACAAAGACATTAAAAGAGAGCTGATGGACGAGTGATCATGTGACCACGTATTATAAAGAATGACATATCTTTTCCTGAAGGTTAGAAATCATTTAAAGTCATCTCTAGTTCTGTTAGCTTATAAAACATATGAGCGTTCAGTCTTGGTCACGGAACTCCATTGTGAGCGACATCTTGGGGATTTTGGGGCCTTGGGCCAAAAGTATTTCGATCTCCTGTTTGGAACAGCTCTGACTGTATGATCCAGTTTCTGCTCTTTCATGCCCTCTTTGGCCAGGTCACTGACAGTGCACAGGCCCACTGGTACAAATTCTAAATGTGTTTACATCAAAAATATTCAGGGATATTAACATGTGTTTTCAATACTTTAACACTGCAGCAGCTCACTAATATCACTGCAAATAATCTCCGTGACACACTCCCATTTCTCATATGTGAGATCCTGTTTTGTTCTAAAAGAAACTTCTTTATGGATTCTGCATGAAACATAAATACAATTCTCTGCAAAATGTCTGAAAATAAAATAACCTCCAAACCACCATCATTAAAAATAAATTAATGGAAAACGGTATTTAGAAGAATCTGTGAGGTTCATCAGGGAAAGACTCTCTGCAGAACCTAAAAGGCTCTAAGGGGGTTCTCCTAGGGCTGGGGCCCTAAGCCTAATCCCATATTGCCCATGCCCTAAAACGTCTCTGTCCTTGATGGCTTACAATAATCACTTGATTCATTGTAAGATTACGGAGTCCTAAATGTTGCGGTGAAATGAAAGGCATTATTTTAAAAAACAGAATCGCTCTTTAGTTATGGATTTCACTCAATATGGAATACTTTGGAGCATATTCACAAGAAAATGTTGGAGAGCTGAGCTGCGCCAAATTTGACCCAGCCATGCTCCGACACTTTCAAAAAGCGGGGATGCACTGTACTCACGAGAATACTGCGCACCCCTGTTTTTCCCCTGACTCTGACGGAACAAAAACTGCTTAGTACCAGTGCAGGCCCTCTGTCACCATCTGACAAGGGTGCCTCAGCTGCAGGGATGATTGTTTATGTGCAGGAAGGGAAACCTTCCTGCACATAAACAATTAATAATGGCAATTTGCACCTTCTATGTGTGCTGCAAATGGAAAGAGCTAAAAACAAGGAGAAGTTAATAATTTCTTCCCATTGCGCCATTCTAATACCTTGTATTCCATGGCATTAGTTTTTGGCGCTGCATCAGTTTTGTAAATTGGGTGCCTACTGCAACACCCACTGCACGCCTCTTTCATGCAGAGGACTGCGGCAGAAAGGTACATATATACAACGTTAAACCACGCAAACATAGAAAATGGCGCTGCACCACCGGAATGCCAAAAAAAGTGACACTCCGGTGGTGCTGAGTGCTTGTAAATATGCCTCTCTGCCTGTGAAAGGTTCTCTTGTCAGTGACTTATATGCACTCAACCTGTTGATTCAAACTCTGAGGTAAAGCGCCAAGGAGTCACTTAGTAGGTGGAATGATGTAAATGAATTTAGAGAGAACACTCCTTTTATGCATTTTTCTGCGTAATCTATCGTCTTTTGGAAATTGCTGCACGTTTCACAGTTGAATCCCTGTTTTGGCGCCCAGAGGTTGAACTGGTCTAATAATTAGAGAACGACCCCTCCTCCCTACAACTTGCCCATCTGTGAAGGGCTGCTATAAGTTGTTATTGCTTTGGCATTGCAGAATTGCTGGTGATTAGCCCTGGGTCCATGTTCCAGGCAGTATGTCGCAGTGAGGCCAAGAGAAGGGCGCCCAACACAAAGCCGATACTGAAAGCAAGATGAAAGTCTCTTAGAAATGACGTCTTGTCCCCACTGTGCCTGGATGCTGCGTTTAAAGACCTATGCATGTTTCACACGGAATGGACTTATATATAAAGGCCCAGCAGTAAAAACAATTATTCTAGGGAGGAGCTGGGGCTTACATGTCTGCCCTTCGCAGCCTTTCCTTCTCATTGAATGCATTCCGTGGTGTGAATAGACAGGCTGTGGAACAGATGGGAGCTCTCTGTCTGAACTGGTTTATCCATGCTGGTATTCTGTCCAGGCCTCATCTGCATATGACTGCCCTTGTGCGGTGGCTAGCCTTCATGCTAATCATCCTCAATGAATAAGCAATGCAGGGGGGCCTGAGAGAGAGAGGGAGAGATAGAGTGAGTGTGTGTGTGTGCGTGCACTTCTTGTATGTAGGGCATATGAGGGTGTGTGTGAGCACTTTTTGTATGGAGGGCATATGAGTGTGAGAGTGTGTGTGCGCACTTTTTGTATGTAGAGCGTATGAGTGTGTGCGTGCGAGCGCACTTCTTGTATGTAGGGTGTATGAGTGTGTGTGCATGTGTGCACACTTCTTGTATGTAGGGCATATGACTGTGAGTGTGTGTGTGTGTGTGTGCGCGTGCACTTCTTATATGTAGGGCGTATGAGTGTGTGTGAGTCTGCACTTCTTGTATGTAGGGCTTATGAGTGTGTGTGTATGTGTATTTGTGAATGCATTTTATGTGTTCCAGTAACTCTAATCCACTTAATTCCCCTTAAAGTAGAAGGCAGCTTGACTAGATGCAAGTATGTCTGGCTGTAACAATTTCGTAGACAATAAAAACACTTTAAGGAGGGATTTATAAATTCTATAAACAATAACTTCCAAGGATTCAAGAGAGAATCAATTATTATTTTAGCCTTTCAAGTCTATGTGCTTGATATTTTATTTATCTTTATTCCCAAATAAATACTGCACCTTTCAAAAAATCCATATGGAAAAATATGGATAATGCTAATGCAGCATCGGAATTATTGTCACTTAATCACTAAACATTCTGTATTTCCCGCTGTGGGATGTAAGACTGAGGCAGTCTTCCTGGAATTTGATCCGCTGACCCTTAGATCCATTGAAATGCTACAATCACTTCATGACTGTGCGTGCTACAGTAGCCTCTTGTGTAGTCCACGTTATAAAACAAGCATTGGCAACGTCAATAGGTCTTTTGACTTTGTCATTGCTTGCTTTGTATTACCACACATTTTGCAAAAATGTATTGTTGGGGAAGCTGCTAAAACACTATCTAAAAGTAAAAGATTGTTTTGGTCACAAAAAAGTATATATTGCCACAGTAGCTCCTGGCACTCAAGGGGACTACTTTGTGTTTGTATGTGCTCCTTGTGAAAGGGAAGAATGCCCTGACTTACAGTGAAGTAAGCCAATTGGTGAAGGGAGCAGACCCATTGCCACATGCTGTAAGCTGCAAATGACACAATAACAGATCAATAGATGAAGAGGCCCAAGAGAATGTATGGAAACTGCAATTGAACAATCTACAAACCAAGCATGCCAGTGTGGGTGTAACGTGCTACCCGTGCCTATCTAGCATACAAAGCACTGTGTATATGCCATCACAATGGAATATACATGTCCAAATATTTATTTTATTTATTTATTTTTTGCTATTTTTAAAGCGCGCAAATACCCATACGGGTGTCTCGGCGCTGTTGCTCAAGGAACTCTTACTCTATGATGATGGTTAAGCAGAGGAGAAAAGCCATGTCTTGAGGCTCTTTCGGAATTTAATGAGGGTGGGGGCAGTTTTGATGTGCAGTGGGAGGGTATTCCATAACTTGGCAGTAGCTGTAGTGAAGCACCTGTCTCCCCAAGTCGCTTTTTTTGTCCTAGGGACAGACAGCATGCAAGTAGTTGAGGATCGAAGTGTTCTGCGGTGCTCCAGAGGATGAAGAGCTATTTTTAGGAACTTAGGCCCTGGATAATTTAGGGTCTTGTAAGCTATACAAAGAGCCTTAAATTTTATTCGGTTTCTGATTGGAAGCCAGTGGAGTTCTTTGAGACGGTGGGATACTGAGGTGAATTTGGGGATTGAAAGTAAAATTCTTGCAGCCGCATTCTGGACGGTTTGGAATTTATTAAGGACTCCTTCCTGCGCATTGAGAAGCAAGGAATTGCAGTAGTCCGTTTTTGAGAACATAAGTGTACTAATGAGAGTTTTGCCCGCTGATTGAGGAATAGGCAGAAATATATAGATACATATGTATGCGCACATATATATATGTATATATTTACACATGAACTGCCATATGTAATGTACACACACACATATATACAAAAAAATGCATAGAGCGACAGAACCTACGTCTATATGTTGTACTCCTAATAGAATGCCATATTACGATATGCTATTTTGTGGCATGCCATGCTATATTTTATTATTTTAGGTAACAGTACAATAAGATATTGTATTCTATGTTATATTGTGTTATGCAAGAGCCTAAATCCTAAAAAAAACAAAGACAGTTTCAAAAGGGCTGCTTAAGTGAGTTTTCAAAGGACAAACCCTTCATATATTCTGTACGATGAAGGATGGTTAACCATTAATTAAATATGGATTCTGATTTGTTGGACTATTGTACAAAATATGGGTATCCAATAGCACATTAGAGGCCCGCTGTTATTGTTTTAGGATTGGATCTAGCATTGTTGTTAAAGAAATCTTTTAACCAGTACTCTGCACTTCCAAGCCACAGGTCTTCTGGGTTTTGCGTTAGACATCAGCGGGCTATTTCGAGGTACCACAACTGTGAGCAAAGCACTGTTTCAAATACTCAAAGGGGAAAAACAATTAGAGTAAGCATAGCAAATTAATGAATCTTTGGGAGAGCAGCCTGTTATCTAAAGAGACAAGTGTATACATAATTGATGTAACATGAGGAAGCCGAGCAGTGCTCTCAGCTGATACCTCATAAGTCAATATCTTTCAGTTGCTGGCGCACAAATATGAAATATGACAAAACCCAGCTCATTTTAGATTGGGTTAATCGGTCCTATTTACCTTTTTTTCACAGTGAAGAAATATGACTATATTCGCAGTGGCTTTTATAAGGAAGAAAATATTTCACTTCTAAACAACTGTTACCTGGAAACTGCAGTGTAATTGCAGCTTTTATCAAGCATTATTCAGTGAATCGAGCTAAAAAAGAAGTTCGCAACACCCTGCGCACCTATTTAATCCTGCTTGCAAAAAGTACCCTATAGTGAGGGAATTTCTGCATTTAGATGTCAATAAATTCTGGATATCCCCTGGAGGTGTGCAGGCAGGACATTTTGACACCGCCCCTGGCCTTGTTGACTAAACACTCGCTCTGAGGGAGCAGCGTGTTTACCGTGGCTCACAGATGATGACAGCTCCAGAGTCGTCCCTTCTCCGGCCTCCTGTGCCTCCCGGCACTGAAACTTTTGCCGGTGGTCTGAACCTGTCAGCGGGCAGTCAGCCGGACATACGTCATCTTCGATATCCTGCCTTTCAGCAATATTACCTTTTATCGGTGAGGAGACTCCGTGCTGGTTTCATTCCAGGAATCTTTTTTTCCAATTGGTCATTTCTGTCATTCTTCTGAGGAAAAAAAGTCACAAGCGATGTTCTGCTTCCAAAAGAAAACACGAAGGGGGGCTTGGGGGAGGGCAGCCGACCACCGGGAGGTCTCCTCCCCCGGGCGGTTTGGGAGATCTGGGTGGGGTATTCTTTCTAGCAGGTTCTTTGGGCGTTTTTGGGCTGGTTTTAGTTGTTTTGTGCGCTCCCCTATAAATGGGCGGGGCTCCTCGCTCCGGGCACCATTTTAGGCTTGGTGACCTGGTGGCCGGTTGAGCTTAGAATTTTTGTCTTGGCTAGTCTGATCCGATATCATGTCTGGTGAGGATTATCGCGTGTTGGAAGCTATTCGCCTGCTCAGCGAGGCTGGGCGTTTGGACCTGGTCATTGGCGACCGGGGTCGGGCCGAGACCCCGCGACCCCAGCGGGAGGCCTCTGCGGGGGTGTTGGCTGCGGTGGCAGCATGTTACTCCCCGAAACGTCGGAGACAGGATGGGGTAAGTGAGCGGGGTCGTTCTCGGACCCGTCGTGGGGGTTCTAGGGCCCGGAGGGGGAGTGATGCTAGTTCTTCTGACCCGGCCGTTTCTTTGGATTCTTCGTTGTTGGAGGGGGCTGGGGTTGGGGGTTTCCCTCTCGGGGAGGGGGAGGTTTCTGAGATCGGTCTGAGGGATAGAGCGGCCTCTGCTCCCGTTTTGCGGGGCCGTCGTGCTTCCAGGCAACGTGGTTGCACGCGGCGTTCGGCTTCTGCCTCCGCAGGGGTGGGGACTGACGTCACTCAGGCAGGGCGGGTGGAGGCCATTTTGGATGTGGTTTCTGTGGCGCAGCAACCGTTGCGGGGTGCCCCGGATCCGGACATTGAGGAGGTGGTCGCTCCCATGAGCGTTATACGCCGCCATGTGGGGCAGGTCCCGGTGACGGTTGATGGTGGTGCGGTTGGTGAGCATGTCGCGCGGCCTTTGGTGTCTTCTGCGGGTGTCGGGGGGCCTGAGGGCCGTGGCGTTCTGGTTTGCGCGGTGGGTAGGGAGCCGCAGAGTCCGTTATTGTTTTCACCATCTGGGTCAGCTGTGGGGGGGGAGGCCATGTCTGGGGGTTGCAGCTCCTTGGGGGAGGGGGAGTGGGCCCAGATGGGTCTGGGAGAGGGTGCGGGGCGGCATGATTTTCCGGCTCAGGGTGGGGAGCTGGGCAGCGCGGGCGGGTCTGTGGGTGATTCCCGCCAGTTTCGGGTGGTGGGGGATGTGGCTCGGCGAAGTGTGGGGGGGGAAGGAGCTTTTTATAGGCTGTCGGGGGATTTTCAAGGTCATGGTGGATGGGTGGGTCCGGGGCCTGCTTCCCGGGGTGCTGTGTCGGTCGGGGGGGTTCAGGATTGGGACCCTCAGGGGACGGCTTCTAGAGTTATTCAGGCTGTGTTGAATGCTAGTTCGGATGAGGAGGTCTGTCCGCCGTCTCCGCGTCTTTGCGATGCTTTAAAAAGGAAGAGTGTGGTTAGTACTGGAGGTTTTAGGATGTCGAGTAGGGGGGGCGGGGTTACTGTTAGCGGTTTTTCTGCCCCTCATAGAGTTGGTTTTTGTGAGGGACCCGGCACACCAGTCCGGCCTTTTTCTTTGCAGGAGGAAGCTCGATCATCGGCAGCAGACTTGGCAGGGCGGCAGGCAGCCCGGGTACGCCGAGGAGAAGTGCGGGTGGAGCCTAGCGCGGCACGTCCCATACCTTCGGGGGATCCCGTCGTGGCCATCACAAGCAGGTTTAATACGACCTCGATGATCCCACCGAGGGATTTCTACATGGGCGGTGCATCCGGGTCCAGTACGACCTTCCCGGCCTCGGCGATGGATTCCAGCGTTGCTCATGGGGGCAGGTTACGTACGACCTCTCCCGTGCCACATAGTGTTTCGACTACTGGTTTCTCATATTCTGGAAGTCAACAGGTGGTCAGTGGTTCTGGTGGGGGGGTGTGTAGACGAGTTCAGTCGTCCTCCCCACCTAGGTCCAGAGTAAGGGCTGGTAAGGCCCATGGTCGTTCAAATACGGTGGAGTCAAGACAGACTTCGGTGGTTGTCCCCCCCCCTCAGTTGGAGGACTCTTTGATCTTAGATTATGATGAGGATAGCCCTGAAGAGGGCGAGGTTCGTGATGTGGTGTCTGGGGGGGGGCATGTTAATGTTTCTCGTGACATGTTCCAGGAACAAGTGGTGCGGAGTCGTGTGGAATCGTCACGGCCACGAGTGCTCGGCCCCGTGGTGAGGGCTCCTCGAAGGGCAGATGACGGTGCACGAACAGCGTGGAGGACGGAAACAAGTCAGCCGCCTCTTTTAAATCCAGGTGAGGATGTGGTTCAGGCCGTGCGGCCCCATATGGTCTCTATTGGTGTTGGTGTCGATTTAATTTCGACGGAAAAAGATGGTAAACTGTATAAAGGTCGTGTAGTACGAGATCAAGGTGTTGGTACTAATGGTGAGGAGGTTGGTACAAGTCACATGGTGGATAGTGGCACGTCCACGGTTGGTGTGGGCACTACGACAAGGGTACTTCACAGTAAGGAACTTAAAATCAAAAAGTTGCCATACATGGGTGTTGCGAAGCCTTTGGGGGCTCATTTGATGTTTAGTACGAAAGAAAAGATATGGAATGGTGAGTATGTGGAACTGTTAAAATTGCTCCACAGGGAAGTCCGGGCTAAGGAGGGTTCTAAGGAAGAGGAGTTCGAGCTAGCTAAACGCCCTAAAGTGCCCCTGACTATAGAAAATTGGACGGCGGCCTTTTTAATTTTTGCCAGCGTCTACTGTGAGAAATTCCCTGAGCGTTGTGTGTCCCTGTTTAAATACATGGACGTTATTCGTAAAGCTCAGCTAACCCGGAGTGATTATGCGTGGGCCCAATATGACGAAGAGTTCAGGGCCCGAATGGCTTGGGATCCTGAGGCGAAATGGGGAGAGTTGGATTCTGACCTTTGGCAGCAAACGATGGGATCGTCTGCCTCTGGAAAAACCATTTTTACGGCCAGTGGTCTCCCTATATTGTATCGGCCCTTTCAGTCCCGTCCCACCCGGGGAGGGGTGGGGGCCGTCTCTCCCGCCCAGGCGCCCATCGGCACATGCTGGGATTTTAATACCGGGACCTGTAACAGACAGTTTTGTAAATTCCGCCATGAATGTTCCCAATGTGGGCGGAAGAGTCATCCGTTGTCCCGCTGCTGGGGGCCTAGGGCCCCAGGGCCCCAGGGTGCCCAACAGAGTTCAGGACCTTTTGTGCCACCCCAACAACCACCAGCTCCCAGGGGAGGGAAATCTTCATCTGGGGCTGGGCCCAAAGGCTCGTACTCCGGTTAACGTAACCAGATTGGCCGCGGCTTTGCGGGACTATGAGCCTGCGGAGCTGCGGTCGGTCTTGTTGTTGGGTTTTCAGGTGGGGTTTCGTTTGGGGTATGAGGGGCCGCGTTTGAGACGTTGGTCCAAGAATTTAAAGTCAGCGAGCGAACATCCAGACATTGTTCAGTTGAAATTGGACAAAGAAGTGAGTGAGGGTCGGATGGCGGGCCCATTTGATGACTGGCCTTTGGCGAACCTCATTATATCCCCAATTGGTGTAGTCCCCAAGAAGGAGCCTGGTCAGTTCCGGCTCATTCAACACCTGTCCTGGCCGGACGGTGAATCAGTAAATGATTTCATTGACCCGGAAGCTGCATCGGTGTCTTATTCCTCTGTGGATGTAGCCATGCAGCTGGTTGTGTCGGCGGGCCCTGACGCCCTAATGGCAAAATGCGACATAAAGTCCGCATTTCGGCTTCTTCCAGTCCATCCTGAGGACTGGTGTCTTCTGGGCATCCATTTCCTTGGGAAATGGTACGTGGACAAGGCGTTGCCAATGGGCTGTTCTATGTCCTGTGCTTTGTTCGAAACTTTCAGCACCTTTCTTCAATGGTGGTTTATTTCACAGAGTGGCCATGACCTTGTCACTCATTATTTGGACGATTTCTTTTTTGTAGGTGCTGCCAATTCCTTAGCCTGCCATGCGGCTCTCACATCTTTTCAATCACTGATGAGTTACTTGGGTGTGCCATTGGCTCCGGAGAAGACCATGGGTCCTTGCGCGACCATGTCTTTTTTGGGGATCGAGCTTGACTCTCATTTGATGCAGGCTCGTCTTCCATTGGAGAAGAAACTGAAAATGCTCGAGCTGGTTGGAACTATGTTGGGGAAAGAGAAGGTGTTTGTGAGAGAGATACAGGTTCTGCTGGGTCACCTGAATTTTGCCTGTAGGGTGGTTCGGGCGGGTAGGACTTTCTGTAGGCGGTTAGGCAGAGCCTTGTCTGGTCATTCCCTTCCACATCATAGAGTGAGACTGTCTGCGGGGGTGAAGGAGGACTTACGTATGTGGGTCTTCTTTTTACATTCCTTCAATGGTGTGCCTTTGTGTTGGGAGGTGGATTGGTGTTGGGAGGTACAGATCTTCTCTGATGCCGCTGGTAGTGAGGGTTTTGGCCTTTACTGGCAGGGACGGTGGTGTGCTGAACAGTGGCCCATGCGATGGAAGAATGGGGGTAGGAGTATTGCCTTTTTGGAACTCTTTCCTGTGGTGGTGGCGGTCACACTGTGGGGGGGGGAGTTGGCCCACAAAAAAGTCCTCTTTCGGATCGATAATATGGCTGTGGTTCAGGTGATTAACAAACAGTCGGCCAGAGATCCCCAGATTTTGAAACTTCTGAGAGTGTTTGTGTTGGGTTGTTTGAAACACGATATTGGTTTTCGGGCCCTTCACGTGCCTGGCGTGGACAATGACATTGCGGATGCTTTGTCTCGTTCACAGTGGGAGAGATTCCGTGGGCTTGCTTTGGAGGCAGACGAGGAGCCGACTCCCATGCCGGAACACCTTTGGACGATAGGAAACACCGGGTCCTTCACTTGGTTTTAGGTTCCCTGGCCCCTTCCACGAGGACGGCGTATGAGTTAGCCTGGAAGGAATTTTTGGAGTCAGGCGCTTGTCGGAGGGACCTGGATTGGCAGAGGTCGGAAGATGTGGTACAGTTTCTTTTGGTGTTAATGGATAGGAAGTTGTCTAGAATTACTATAGCTGGAAAGCTGGCTGGAGTTTCTTTCATGGGTAAGCTTTTGTGGGGTTACTCTCCGTCGGCTGGGGAGCTGGGTAGGAGAATGTTGGAGGGGTGGTCTAGAGAGAGTGGTGCTATTCGCACTATGCGATCCCCTTTGTCATGGCAAAAACTGTTCCAGGTTATTTCTGTCCTGCCGGTGGTGTGTACTGACCGAGTGGAAGCGTGTTTGTTTGCCACGTTGATGGTGTGGATGTTTTTTGGAGCTTTTCGTGTGTCTGAATTGCTTGGCACCAGATCCTCTCCTGGTCTTCTGTGGGGGGATGTTACGATCACGGAGCGGGGGGTCCATATTTGGCTCTCACACTCCAAAACGGATCAGAGAAGTGTGGGGAAAGGTGTCTGGTTAGACTCGGTTTCCCCTCAGGAAACGTGCCCTTTACATTGGGGACTTTGTTGGAGGACACTATCGGGTGGGTTTGTGGAGTTTCGAGTTTTTCAACATGCCAATGGGTCTAGTGTGACGAACTATCAACTGCGCATGGTACTGCGAAAAGCGCTGCGACATATTGGTTTGGATGGGTCTTCATACGGTACTCATTCTTTTCGAATTGGGGCAGCAACAGAGGCCTTCCACAGGGGATGGTCGAGGGAGGACATCATGGGTCTGGGGCGCTGGACTTCTAACTGTTTTCGGCGCTATGTTCGTAATGAGCCTACTGGAGCGCTGGCGTCCACCTCTGTTTTGCCTGTCTGACTCTGTTTTCTTTTTCAGGTTCTGTGGCTGGTCCTCGGGCTGCTTACGTTACCGTTTGGATCGTGGGCCATTCGTTCATTAGGAGAGCTCAAGTCCAAGCCCGACAGAGTTATTTTGGTTCCTCGTTGGGGTTCAATGACAGTTTGTTTAATGTGGTTTGGAAGGGGAAGGGGGGTATGCTGTGGAAAGAACTTATACCTGCCTTGAATTCTTGGTTGGTGGGGGGGGTTTGCCCGGACGTCTTGGTGATTCATTTGGGTGAGAATGACATGGGTTCTGTCAAAGGGGTTGTCCTGCTCCGAGCGATAAAAAAGGATTTGGCCTTGCTACACAGTCAGTGGTCGGGTTGTCATGTCATTTGGACGGAGATGGTGCCTAGAAGGGTTTGGAGGTATGCGGTGAAACCGAAGGCGGTGGACAAATCCCGGCGGAAGGTGAATTTGGAGGTTTCCCGATTTTGTAGAGACCTGGGTTTCAGCCGCATCGTCCATAGTGACATTAAATATGATGCGGTGGAATTTTTTCTGGGGGATGGTGTACACCTGTCTCGTATGGGTATGGACCTGTATCTTCTGGAGTTGCGGGAGGTTCTATCTCGCTGTTTGACGGTTCGTCAGTTGGTGGGTGAGTAAGTGGTAGTCGGTTTCTGTATTCTGGTGTTCCCCTCCTCTTTTTCCAGGGTCTCCCTCGTGCTCCCACCCCTCCCTGTTTTAGGCGTTGGGGGGGCAGAAAGGTGGGGCTCTCTCCGTATCAGTCTTTCACCCCACGGCTTTCTGGGTGGCGGTTTTGTTATGAGATCGTCAGTGTTGGGCCAAGTTGGACCCGTTAGTTGTATCGGTTATTGTTTGGGGATTGTTCAGTTTAATTGACGTGGGGTTCGGAGAATATGGATCGGGGGATATGTTATGTTGGTTTATAGTCAGAAATGTAAGGTTATATTTATTAGGTGATGTTATAATGTTATAATGTTATTGGGTTTTGTATGGTTTTGTGTTGGGTATGTACGGGTGGGGGTGGGGTGTGATGGAGGGTGTGGGGTGGGGGCGGGGTTTTGGGTTTTTGAAATAAAAACGAACAAAACTTGGGTTGTGGTTTAGATTGTGAGGCGGTTGCCGAGTTTGTGTATTTTGTAAATGTGCACCTGTTCCAATAAAGCGGCCTTTTTCACACTTAAAGGGTTTTTGAGTCTGCTCACTCTCCCCCCACCCCTCTCTCCCAAGGGGGGCTTGGGGGAGGGCAGCCGACCACCGGGAGGTCTCCTCCCCCGGGCGGTTTGGGAGATCTGGGTGGGGTATTCTTTCTAGCAGGTTCTTTGGGCGTTTTTGGGCTGGTTTTAGTTGTTTTGTGCGCTCCCCTATAAATGGGCGGGGCTCCTCGCTCCGGGCACCATTTTAGGCTTGGTGACCTGGTGGCCGGTTGAGCTTAGAATTTTTGTCCCTCCCTCCCTCCCCTTTTTTAAGGGATTTTAGTTATTTAGTTATTTATTTATTTATTTATTTATTTTTCGTCTGGCTGCGGTTTGAAACATGTGTTCATAGGGTTTTACGTTGTTCTTTGTCGCTTGGGACAGGTGCGTGGCGGTTTTGCTATGAGATCGTCAGTGTTGGGCCAAGTTGGACCCGTTAGTTGTATCGGTTATTGTTTGGGGATTGTTCAGTTTAATTGACGTGGGGTTCGGAGAATATGGATCGGGGGATATGTTATGTTGGTTTATAGTCAGAAATGTAAGGTTATATTTATTAGGTGATGTTATAATGTTATAATGTTATTGGGTTTTGTATGGTTTTGTGTTGGGTATGTACGGGTGGGGGTGGGGTGTGATGGAGGGTGTGGGGTGGGGGCGGGGTTTTGGGTTTTTGAAATAAAAACGAACAAAACTTGGGTTGTGGTTTAGATTGTGAGGCGGTTGCCGAGTTTGTGTATTTTGTAAATGTGCACCTGTTCCAATAAAGCGGCCTTTTTCACACTTAAAGGGTTTTTGAGTCTGCTCACTCTCCCCCCACCCCTCTCTCCCAAGCTGTGTCAGAGGAAATGCGAATGCTTGAGACCTGTGCTCGTGCGTCTGACGCTTAAAATGCTGCTGAGACGACCCCTTAACAAGACCCTGAACTTCCCAGTCCAACTGATGTTTGAATTAAGAGGAGGCACCACAACACAACTTGTGAAGAATGCTGCTATTAAATGGTCACAACGAGATCAATAACTTGCCCTGGACTTCAGAGGGGCGAGTCACAAAAAATACAGCTTTCGAAATGCAAGCTAAGCATTGTGGAAATTCTGCTTGGGGTTTTCTAGTGTGCTATTTAGGCATACGTACATGCATCCTCAAAAGACCAACGCATACATTGCCTTTATAACTGTTATGCAGGTATAGTGCAGACCTACACATATGCCCCTTAACGTACAGTAAAAGTCATTACAATTTTTTTCGGTCAAAAGTTCTGCGCCTAGAGAATTTCTACTGAAAGACACTACTGGGCTACAAAACGCTTCCTTCGACTAAAAAACGGCCCGACTTACACAGCCCTTTGTGAGAAAGATAGCATGTGTCCTGTAGATTTCTCTTTTAGTATTGACTCATATATCAGCTAAGTCAACCATAATGTCAGCGGATTTGGGGCCAAATTATCAAGAAAGGGCGATACATTATCTGTTCTGGTGTTAACCTGGGCTTCTATGGGAATTCACAAGGGCATATTATCAAGCCCATTATCGCCACTTTAGCGGCAGTTTCCTTCCTATAAAAGCGGCGATAATGTAACACCCTTTCTTGATAATATGGCCCTCAGTTCTCTTAACTTCACCAGGAGATTACAAGCGGCAGCCATTTAGTCTCCTTAGAAAAAAAGGAATTATTGGGAAATAAGTAATTCGAGCCCCATTCCCCCCAGTAATTCCCAATTTCTCCACTGATTTTAGTGACACCACCAGAATTAAGAGACCACCTGTAATGAGGGCCTTAGAGGTCAGATGAGTGAGTGCAGTTAGTCATTCTTACCATCTTGAATGAGTATGCGTATGGACATGACAAATTCTGCCAATGTCAGATTTAGAAGAGCCCTATCAGGATATTTACCTGGAGTTCCTAGTTTGTTTGTCCCTAGTGACATCTCCTGAATTGCTTGGATTCAAAATGGATCCAGACAACTCAGGTACTGAATAATCATCAAACTCAAAACTATTGTCTATATCCAAGTCTCTCCTTGTACTCTTCTTTCGCCTTGCTTGGACATGCGGGGAGACCCAGATTTACGGCTGTGTGAGGATTCAGTATGCAAACACAAGGGCCCTGCTGCAACTTTACCAGCTGATGTCCAATATTTAGAAGTTGATGCTGCATTTCTGATAAGTTTTTCAACCGCTGTCCCATCACTGCCTGGATAAGTACTGCCTTCCAGTCCTCTGGCACTTTCTTGTTGACGGAAAAGTAGGTTTCTCCAAAATAGTAAGGACTTTAAAACATTAGAGTAGTGTCTGGGAAAACATATCTTTCTCAAATATGAGCAATAGATATTCAGCCGATTTATAGGAGGAACTATAATTATAATAACAAAAGGGACAACATTCCACCTCTCATATTTTGTAAGCATACTGCAAGTCACCAAGGACTTCTATGATCATGAAGAAGAATTAGGACAACGGGCGAGTTCCTTTATAAGATGATGGAAGGAACTCCGAGGAGATTTCCAATATCCTTTTAACATCATGCAGGGGATATTTTATTTCTTATAATACACTCCCCTTGCCAAAAACCACTTAAATCCTTTATTTCATGCTTCTTCATATGAAAGAGATAGTATGGTTGCAGACATGAAGAATAAGAGCGGATTCTGTGGTGAAATTGAAGCACACCAAAAAGTGTTCAGTAGTTTGTTGCACAAACATATTAAAACCAACTTAATGTAAATCAGATTTAAAAAGCTGCAACTATGAATGAGTAGTTAAAATTATTCTTTTGTGTAATGAACTAAAGAGTGCGAAAAATAAACATATGGCCAGATTTGTGCTCATTACTATTTTAGGAAAACAGAACATAAGAACAAAAAGTGTTTAAACTACAGCTGTAATGAAACTCTGTGACTAACATTTCTACTTGGCTTTTTGCAGCAGGCATTATGATGTTACAGCTGAAGTGTGATACTTTATAATAAGTTATTACAGTTGAGCAGGTACATCATTTACTTATGACAGGTGACTAGAGACATCACAACTCAACTGCAACAAGGGACTTAGAGACACATCAGGGGATTGCTGACTTCTATTTGCTATTATAATATTTTGTTTCTTATATAACACTTAATACTTAACCTTAGACATTTTGAACACAATTATTAATGAATATATGAATTGCCCAATTTAATAGTAATCAATTTACTCACCTCTGAAGGATGCAAGGCTAAGTTGACCTTACCAGGATTCAAACTTGCAAAAACAGTAGAGGTTAGCAGCAAGCCCTTAACTCACTGTGCAATTTTGCCAGATTCTCAACCTCAACGTAAACCTCAAAAGTTGTATCCCAGTTTCTCTACTACCTAATCTGTGGTCGCACCTCAATTTCTGCTCTAATCACCTGCTCAGCTGATACTTAGGACCTGATTTAGATTTCAGCGGACAGGTTACTCCATCACAAAGGTGACAGATATCCTGTCTGCTGAAATCTAAATGCCATTATTTCTTATGGGATTTTTTTTGGGCAGATGGGATAGCCATCACTGATGTAACAGAGTAACCTATCTGCCGAAATCTAATTCAGACTCTTCATTTTTTCTGTGTAAGTTTGGAGTATGCCCTTGCAGATAACAGTGATTGCATCACTCTATTTGAATTAATTCCATTTGAGACATATATATTCGTCATTCTTTCCCAGCATGGACTTTGGGAGAGGGGCAGTGACTGTCCTTACCTTTAAATGTTCTGTATTTTTCTCAGATGATGACCCAAAGGTACATTCTTCCTGTAAGATACAATCTAGTATGTTCAAATATTCAGTGGGTCTCTTCATCTGATCACAGTATTGCAAAGCATGTTACCCACGTCAGATCAGATCTCCAGAATGAACAAATGGTCTGTTGGAAGTCCCACATTCTCCCCTTTGTGAATGATCTAACTGTGACAGCAAAGAGAGGTATGTGTGAATGAATGGGGTTTGTGCTGGCTTTGGTGGTTGACAAATGCCCTGCAAATAAAGTGAATCAGGGTCCTACAAAAACAAGTAGTGGTCATTCACGATTAATGGGCATTTTGTACCCAGTAGAATTATACTCCTTAGCCTTTTAATTGCCTTCTGGTTAATTCCCACGTTCTCTCTTCTTTTCCTGTGGCTGCTTGCCGGACATCACTGCGTCATCTTATGAAAATGCCTGCTTTCATTGATTTATCTTAAACCTGTTTCTGTGTTCTGTGGGAATCATCTTCTGTTACTCTGCTGATTTCCTCTATGAACTAATCACAATGTCCAGTCTATGTCATCTTAAGCTATGCCATGATCATGTGTTGGTTATGAGATGTGCACTGATATACTACAACTCAAATCTCTGAAATATCATTGCATATCATATTCCCCATGAAACGAATGGGCTCAGCTGGTAGTGTATTTGCTGGCTTCTGCCTCGAGAAAAACCCCAGATTCACCAGAGAGCTACCTTCCATCATGCTAGTTTCAGGAAGATGCTGCTTCGTTCCAGCCAAACAATGAATTGCAATCTCAATTCCTGATACTGGAGAGGTTCCATCGTGTACTCAATGACAACCTCCGTTTGCTGGCTCAGTTTACCATCTTAATTCCAGAGGGGGGAGAACTTCTTCTTCGCAGTCCCATCATAATCTAAAATAAGCTGTTGCACCAGCTAGAAAAGCAAAATAGAGAATAGAATAACTTGAATTGTGATGATCTAATGTGAAGTCTCAGGCCACATTCAAGTCCAGCGTTTTTCTACCCTTTATGTCCTAGCCAAATCAAACATGATCCTGTTCCTAAAGAAAGAGCCTATCCCAAACTGTCAGTCCAGATGCTCTTCAAATAAGAGCAGAGGCAACCCATGCCAAGCTTCGACCTAGCCAGTGAGTCCCAAAATGGAAAGCAGCATTGCCTTTGGAATAAGCAAATTCAATTAGCTTCTAAGCCAATGCTCCTCAGATTTCATTAAAAGATGAGCTATTGTTTTTGGTATCCATTCACATCACCAGTAAGTCTGAATAATGTTTTTGCCACCTTTTGACTCACATTACCATGTACAAAGATGTGTGTCATTTAGCAAGAGCATTTACTCCTATTACAAACATAGAATTGGGAAATTTGAATACTCGGTTTAGGATTTTAGCGGTACAGGCCAAGATGGTGCAGATTTCAAAACAAAAGATGTTGTGACAGAGATAATTTAAGGTGTTTCTGTATGGAGTGTATAGTTTATTCACTCAAAGGGAGAAAAATCGATGAAATGAAGAAATGATACAATAATGATTTGATTAACTAGTTAAGTAATAAATGTAAGAGAGTGAAATCACAATGAACATTTAAAGAATATTGAAATATTGTGGTATTTATCAAACTGGTTTTTAGTTTTAGATGAATGGGTGTGGTAGGAGGAAGGTGGGATGGTTCTTCTATGGAATGACTTGGTGTCAACAACGTTCAATGCAAATGCACAACAGCACACTCACAAGCCAAAAGGCGGGCATGTACCGACTTGAAATGCTGCCCCGACCCCTGCTGCCCAGCATGTCCAGCTTAAAGACCGCCTGACCCGAAAGTATTTGGACTGTTGTGATAAATGCACCACCAAAACAACTAACAAACAACCCCAAACAGCGGGATCCATGAGCAACCCCACCCTCCTCGGAAATGCAAGTCAAAAACAATATTTCAAACTGCAAATCCAATATCGTCTTGTTGTCTGGACTCACAGCCTAACCCTGCCCCCCCCAACTGGTGCCTACTACAAGGGTCGAGTGACTACCCACTAGGACTCCACCCGCACACAAGAAATCTTGCCTTCAGATGTAAAACTTAAGCATGAAGCCTACACAGAACGCTCTGCCTCAATAACTATTATGATGTAAACCAATACACCTTCATATGTGCACTCTCCTCCCTCACTTCTAATCATCAATATTGTTGTATATTTATACTTACTTCAATATGACTACTTGGTGTCTGTAGTCCTATCTTAGTGTTTTATCTTCTCAACCTCCCATAGTACCTAAGTGTGTTCTATCTAGTTTGTGGGATTCCAGCCTTGGCAGTTGATGGTCTGGTCAGCTGTGAGGTTTACTGCTCTGCTGTCTAACTTAATAAATATATCTTAATAACCTGAAGACGTGTCCTGCTGCCTACCTAATCTACCTACAACAAATATGCAACATGGAAAGTGACAAAACAAGAGGGTAATACAAATGATACACCAAGGACAACAGCATCATAAGCATCCACTCCTGGCTTCAGACTCGGTCAGTAATGAAGCCTCCCCCGGCATCAGCGAAGCCACCCCCAATAAGGGCCATCGATCCGAGCAGGCCAGTGCCATGGTGCAGTAGTCCTGTATATCCACTCTAATAGGATTTGAATTCTCAGGGGAGCAGCGGCGGTCAGTGTCCGCCCTTTCTCCTATCCTCAAGTTGGAGCCCTCCAGGGCGGACAACCTCTGAGTTCCAGAACTCCAAGACCAGGTGCGATCCCTGGCTCCTTGTCCCAGACCTCCAGCTTCTGTCACACTTTCTGAGGATTATCAAAAAAGTGATATTTGCCCACGGAAAGCATTCTTTGGACCAGATGAACAACCGTTTTTAGCAGTTGCAAATGGGGAATCGGGAAATCAGCCTGTTTTAATCAATCAATCAATCAATCACATTTATAAAGCGCGCTACTCACCCGCTAGGGTCCCAAGGCGCTGGAGGGTAGGGGGTGTGCTGCTACTGCTCGAAGAGCCAGGCCTTGAGTTGCTTCCTGAAGGAGAGATGGTCCTGGGTCAGCCGTAGGTGGGTGGGGAGGGAGTTCCATGTCTTGGCCGCCAGGTAGGAGAAAGATCTTCCTCCGGTGGTGGTTCTGCGAATACGTGGGGTGGTGGCGAGGGTGAGGGCGGCGGATCGGAGCTGGCAGGTGGGCGTGTAGAACGTGAGGCGGTTGTTGAGGTATTTGGGGCCCATGTCATGAAGAGCCTTGTGTGCGTGGGTGAGGAGCCTGAACGGGATCCTCTTGCTGACGGGGAGCCAGTGCAGGTCTCTTAGGAGGGCGGAGATGTGGCTGTGACGGGGGATGTCTAGGATGAGTCGTGCCGAAGCGTTCTGTATGCGTTGGAGTCTTTTTTGTAGTTTGGCTGTGGTTCCAGCGTAGAGGGCGTTCCCGTAGTCCAGTCGGCTGGTGACGAGGGCCTGGGTGACCGTCTTTCTAGTGTCGGTGAGGATCCACCGGAAGATCTTTCGGAGCATGCGCAGGGTGTTAAAACACGATGACGAGATGGCGTTGACTTGCTTGGTCATCGTGAGGGCAGAGTTCAGGATGAATCCCAGGTTGCATGCGTGGTCCGTGGGAATGGGGGTGGTGCCCAGCGCAGGGGGCCACCAGGAGTTGTCCCAGGCGGAGGGGGATGGACCGAGGATGAGGACTTCTGTCTTGTCCTAGTTCAGCTTCAGACGGATGGGCTTCATCCATTCCGCAACATCTCTCATACCATCCTGGAGGCTGGCTCTGGGAGCGGTGGGGTCGTTAGTGAGGGAAAGGATCAGCTGGGTGTCGTCAGCGCAGGAGATGATGTTAAGGTTGTGTTGGCGTGCGATTGCTGCGAGGGGGCTCATGTAGACGTTGAAGAGGGTGGGGCTGAGCGAGGAGCCTTGGGGAACGCCGCAGATGATCTTGGTGGCCGCTGAGCGGAAGGGAGGGAGGCGGACTCTCTGAGTTCTACCGGTGAGGAAGGAGGTGATCCATTCCAGAGCTGTACGACCGCAAAGTCGGTCTGCACTATATACAAACCCTATTTTGCTTACTCTTAAAAAAATTAAACAGAAACATTTTTGTTTTTTACCTGCATCCCGCTTTCCTTTAGGGAATACGGGATGCAATTTAAAAAAATGCTTTATTTAAAAGGTAGTCACAGTCACAGTCTCCTGACCCCAGCAGGCCTCTATCCCCGGGAGTGCCAGCTATTCCCAATGGGGTCGTAAATTGCACCTGTCTCATGAATTTTAATGAGGCAGGGAATTTGGAACCCCCATTTAGAATCACAAACAGTGTCCGTGACACTGTTGTAAATTCCAATTTCCAAGTCGCAAATTGCGAGTCCCAAAATGAAGCAATTTGCAGCTTGCAAATTGGAAGGGTGGTACATCTGCCCCTTTGTCTAGCTGGATATAACAACATGTAACAGGAATATCTTCTGAGTGCCATAGACTTTGTTAGTGTAATCTGGGTGAATGGAGATCCTCTTGTCCTCATATTTGTCTGTATCAGTCGCTCTAAGGATACAGTTCCTATCTTTGTAGTTTAAAATGCACGCAATGATGGGGCCCCAGGCCTCAACAGAGCTACTAGTGCGTGGTGCGCCCTCTCAGTGATAAACATGGGGGACAGCCCACTGGGTTTAAGGGTACCCCCTTATCCAAGCCTCAACAAACTGCTCAGTCTTGGCTCCCTCAACCCACTCTAGGAATCCAAGTAGGCGCACATTCCTCTGCATCTGACACCCTAATGCTCAAATATTTAAAAAAAAAATCAATTTTGAGCTGTGGATTTAATTGGGGGATTAAGTTAAGATTATTTTAAATAATATATAGATTAATTGAAATTAAGTGATCAATATATTATGTTAATGTTTGTATTGGTTACATGTTTACTTATTTTTAAGGTTTTACATTATTCCAGTTTTGGTTAGCGGGATTTAGTGGAGAAATAAACTTTTATCGCAATTATTTTTTTTTATAAAAAATATAAACTTATTAAAATTGCTCTTGCTTATGTGATTATTTTTATGTCATTACACCTATTTTTATTTTTTCGTTTTTTGTATTATTAAGAATAGCAGTAGGGTTTCCTGAAAATAATTATGTTTTTTGGTCATTTAAAATTATTATTCACAAATATATTATATTTTAAAACGTACATAATTAATTTATTTCATAAAATTCTAATGGATTTAACTTACATTTAACTTTTTTTCTAGTTTTTTGTTCTGTACATTAAAAACATATTTTAATGGCTATTTTTATTTGTTTTGAGTATTTATAGCCAATATTCTTAATAATGAACATATATTATTAAAATATTTGTGATATTTAAAAAAAACTTCTCATGTAAATGTATTTAATTTCGAAGTAATGTTAAAAATGTTACATCTTGGGGTCTACATGTCATTAGAGTGCTGTGGATTTGTGTATATATTTTCATATATGATTTTGGATTAGTTCCATTTGAAACTTGGATCTTTTCTCATAAATATGTGCGCTTGTCCCTATGTCTTTTGGGCTAGAATAGAATCGTAATTATGGCTTACCTCTCCACCACACATACACACTTTCCTCCCAAGTTTTATGCACTGGGTTTAGAATAGTTAATCAGACCTCCCCCTCATGCAAACATATTCACATTTTCACCAGAGATAAACAGCACTGAATTTAGAATTGTTAAACTAGCCCCCACCCAAAAAGAAAGTATGTTCTTTCCCCAATGTTTGTTGGAATGGATTTAGCAATCTGACCACAAATGATATAAGGAATTTTCCCAGTGTCAGTTGCACTGGAGTTAGAAAAGCAAATCTTTCAACCCCTAAATAAAGCACACCCACCATTGTTTGTTGGACTGGGCTTATACTAGAAATAGTACCCTCATTCCCTTCAAACATGTGCTCTTTCCCTAATGTTTTTTGGACTTAAGCTAGAATAGTAAACCTCAACACAAATATATGTACGTTCTCTAATTTTAGTTGGACTGGTGTTAGATCAGTAAATCTGACGATATCCCACCCCCTCAAATATATGTACTTTTCCCAGTAATGGTTGGAGGTATTTTTTTTTTAACGTTTTTCTTGGGTTTTTCAGGTGTTATATGGAGCATTCCAGACTGTAACCATGTGCATCAAGGTACATTAAAAAATATATATATTTATTGAGGTTTTGAAACATATATCCAGCAGTACATATATAATGAAGGGTAGAATATGCTTGACATTAGAATTTGATAGCATAGAGATACATAGCAGTGTCTGGGACTACATAAAACTCAATAGGCATAGAGACAGCACGCCCTCAAGGGTACCAACTTCTGGGACTGGAGGAACTGATGTAGCTGCCGGGGCGGAAGCCTGGTGCGTTAAAGTGCTTGGGTCTGTATATGGGAATTAGCATTTGGGGGGGACGAATGGTTCCTGCTCTAGCTCCATCTCCGAAGATATAGTTGTGGGTCCCCCTATAAAGGTAGTCTGACTCTCAGCTAGGTGAAGCACCTGCGGTACCACTTTAAAATAAGCTCAAAGGGATGGTGTAACTTTTGACCCTACATCAGCCGCAGGGGTAGAATTGCGTTTAGTGTTAGGTTTCCCTCCAGCACTTTTAGATTTCACCTCAGTCGATAGGTAAGAAGAAGCTCTCTCACCTGAGAGTGGTGATAAATGGGAGCCACTTGCTGATTTTGCAGTCGGGCAGGGATCTCTCAGCCGTGCTTTAGCCAGCACTTTGCCCTTGCCCCTTTACGACTGCCTCTCTCCTTACCTTTGGGATGCTGGAACTGCTGGGCATACAAACCTTCCCCTTCCGAGGCTGCTGAATCCTCAGAGTTTAAGCAGGACACATTTCCTTCTTTCACCTTTTTCTCTTCTCCGGTGCTACAGAGCGCCACCACGTCCACGTTAGAGTCTTCACCCCCCTCCACAATGCCTGGAAGATTAGACTCGCAAGACGAGCCTTCGTGGCAGAAATTGAAGTTTTATGAAGCAAGCTGCGAGCTTTTTTTCCACGCCGCAGCTCCAGGGCGTCCGTCAACCACCGCCAATGTATTAACCGGGCAGCAGCTACTGTAATCAAAACTTCAGAACACGAAGGGGCACACACAGCTTTAGCAGCGGTAACTGACGGATCTACAGCAGCCCTCTCTTCCCCAGAACCGGAGCAGAAAACTCCAAGCACAAAGCCCGTCATAGACAGCATAGACAGACTCCCACCTGGGTAGGTGAATCAACGGCGGTCAGAGTTTTTTTTTTTCCAGCGACAAAAACGCCCAAAAAGAGAAAACACAAGGACAGTTTAAGCTAACAGTTCATCATACGATTAGCAGCACGATAGTACCAGGGAAATTCCACTCCATTGCGTTGTTAAAGGCTCAGGCGAGGTAAACAGGAGCCTAACTCACGGAGCACCATGGCATCTCAGCCGTCTGCCGCCATGTTCTCCCCTCTGTCGTTTCCTGAGCCAGTGATATTTGCTGATGATTTTAATATTGTCTCAGACCCACTCCTCGACAAATCACATAATAACAGATCCTGGATACCATCTAAATCAGGGTCTTACCTGTTGGATGCTATGAAGCAATATGGCTATGTGGACATTTGGAGGTTAAGAGCAGGGCAACAGCAGGGTATCTCCTTTAGAAATTATAGATATCATCACCAGTCCAGGATCGATTTTATATTAATTAATCAGAGATTAGTAGATGCTGTTAAAGACATCCAATATCTCCCGCAGCATTTATCTTATCAGATCATTCTGCAGTCTTGTTGGGTCTCACGATCACTTCCTTTACTCCGATTAGGTCTTGGTCATTTGACCGTACTCTCCTATCTCATCCTGAAGATGTTACCTTTTTAAAGACTGAGGTGGCCTTTTTTCTAGAAACAAACATAGGCTCATCTGGCATGGCAGTAGTATGGGACTCTTTGAAGGCATTCTTGAGAGGCCTTATAACTGGTAAAATGTCCTATATGAGGCGGGTGTACAGGGAGGCTGTGGCTTCAGTAGAGGCAAATATAGTTAGGACTCAGTTGGACATCGATGCCAGCTCTGCCTCTGCCTCTGTGGAGGTTGATCAAACTCCCTTGCGAGGCAGGCTACTTACTTTAAAGGCTCAACTAGCTTCGATACTCAATCAACGAGTACAAGAAAGGTGGGATGCCAGTAAAATTGCACATTTTGAATATGGGGAGGGAGCTGGGAAGTTACTGGCGTGGAAAACAAAAACGGATCAAGTCCGTAACAACATAGACCTGATCAAGGTTAATGGGCTCCCTCTTTAGTTAGACATCGATATTAGGTCAGCCTTTAGGGACTTTTACCAATCCATTTATTTAGAGGACAAGAGGCCTGAATTAGGTAACATCAAGAACTGGCTTAGTAAAATAACCCTCCCGAGTCTCTCAGAAGATCAAAGTGCTATGTTGGAAAGTAGAATCACTGACGATGAAGTGAGGGAAGCCATTCGAACTACTAGGAAGGGGAAGGCATCAGGGCCGGATGGTCTTCTGGCTGAACTATATAAAGTTTTGGAACAGGAGTTTGTCCCCTTTCTAGAAACTTTATTTACTGAGATTTTACTGAATGGTATGCGACCTCCCGTCTCATGGGATAACGCTTCCATAACAGTAATTTTAAAACCTGGGAAGTCGTCATCTGCTTGTGCCTCATATCGACCTATTTCGATATTAAATGGGGATTATAAGATATTCTCTTCAATCTTGCCTAAGAGATTGGCACTGGTCGCTCCTTCCATCTTACATAGTGATCAGAAAGGGTTTGTCAAGGGAAGGCAGCTCTATGAGTTAACTTTTGATCTAGTTGGAGCAATAGATCTTGCAGTATTACATTCTCTCCCACTGGCGGTGCTCACGTTGGATGCCGCTAAGGCCTTCGACAGGGTCAATTGGCTATACCTGTCGGAGGCCTTGGCCAAGTTCAACGTAGGCGAGAAGTTTCGACAGGCCATTCGCCTTCTCTACCAGAATCCTAGTGCCTCTGTCTTGGTCAATGGTGCATTATCGGATTCTTTTACCATCACCAGGGGAACGCGGCAGGGTTGCCCGCTCTCTCCACTCCAGTTTGACTTGTATTCCGAACCTTTCGCCCAGACTTTGATGGATAACTTTGACATCAAGATGTTCGCACACAGGGGGTGGGAGAGAAAGGTGGCACTCAATGCCGATGATATTCTCATTTACACCTCTGACCCATCATCGGCCCTTCCTGAAATATTTAAGTTGGCTTCAGAATTTGGGGAGGTGTCTGGGTATGAAATTAATACACTAAAGACCGAAATGCTGATTTGGAACATCGACCAGAGCTCTTTATGCTGTAGCATTCGGCCCGGTAAAGGACTGAGGTATTTGAGACTGGATATTGTAACCGATTTAGATCAGATCGCTTCTATAAACTTCTCAAAAGTGGCAAAGGAATGCCGCAAGCTGCTTCAATCATGGGCTCATTTGCCATTTTCTTTACTGGGTAGAGTTAACCTTGTCAAAATGTCCATTTTGCCAAAAATTTCATTTTTGTTTAATACTATCCCGCTATATTTTGATACTTCCCTTATTAAAAAACTTCAGTCTGATATTAGTATCTTTATTTGGAACAAGCGTCTCCCAAGAATTTCCTGGAAGAAACTCAGGAGTCGTAGGGAAAAGGGAGGTCTTGCTGCCCCCGATCTTCAGGCTTACGCCTGGGTTTTTCAGCTATCTCACGCCAGGGTGTCATTAAAAAAAACAGCAGGTTATGAAGTAGGGTCCCTTTATCTAATGTTGCTAAAGGCAGAAGGTGTGGCTCAGTCCGGATTTCTTTTTAAATTTGGGGATCCCAAGTTCTTTAAAAAAGTAAAACTAAAAATCTTGCGAGGTATGGCTAGAACTTGGGCCCAGATAGCTAAGGCAATCAAATAAGGCTATAATGGCAGTAGAACACCTCTTTGGGACCTCCCAGTTGGCCCTTCCTGGCAAGATGACGCCCTTGCAATACCAATAAGAGAGGCAGGCTTGGAGGTCTGGGGCGAATTATTCCATGAAGGCAATCTGCTCCCCTGGGACAGTTTAAGCAATAGATTTGGCTCGAATTTCTCCAGGCTTAAATACTTGCAAATTTCCAGCTGGTCTCGTGCATATTCTGCTCAGAATCATCGGAGAAATAAACCCCCTTTGGGAGCATATAGTTATCTTGTAACACTATTAGTTGATAAACCTCCAATCAAAAAGGAGATCTCAGTCTGGTATAATTTAATTCTGGAAGAAATAGACGGTGAATTCATACTGCTGGATGCACTTTGGTCCCCGTTTCTGCTCAACGTTAACTTGCAAGATCTTTGGAGCACTTCATGTAGAATGATGTGGGACATTCTGAAACCTGCATGGCTTCGCAGGAACCATCTTTTTACCATTCATCGAGCTTACTATTCACCACTTAGGTTGTCAAAATTTTCATCTGGAAGTACAGTGGCTTGTGCGAGATGTGGGCTATTGTCCGCTTTGGACACTCATATGTTTTTCGACTGCCCTCATCTGTCTCTTTTTTGGAATGATATAAGCAGCTGTCTTTCTGCATCGGTTGGCTCCAATATTGCCCTGAGTCTTGTATCAGTAATTTTTGGTCTTGGGGAAGGAGTTCCCCCTTCTGAGAGGAAGTTAATTTTTTACTCTATTTTGCTTGCTAGGAGGGAGATATGCAAGAAATGGAAAGACCCTTCTCCCCCTACTATCACTGACTGGTATAATGCCACCTTGCAGGTCTCTAAGTTGGACTTGGCCAGAGCATGTAACCCAGAGAAAACATCCTTCTGGCGTTTGTTGAAATGGGATCATTGAAAATCTGGGGGTTTTTTTTGGTTTTTTTTCCCCAGGTCCAATGATTAAGCCACTAAGCCCAGAAATATGGCAAAGCTGTATATAAATGCTTACACCAACATTCTGGCTGTACTACGGTTACCTCTGTATGGCTCTTATCCCGGTGATCGTTGTGGTTGAGGCTTAGTTGCTGAGGGACTAGGTTCAGTTTCCACTATTGTCCCCTCCACTTGATATAACTGTGGCAGCACAAAGCTTTTTAAACTCAACAGATTGCTTGTTTAGAATTTGGGTGGCAAATGAGGACAAAAAAACAAAAACTCAATAGGCATTGTTTATATATTAACCATAAGCAGCAAAGACACAGTGGTTTTTCAAGGCTCTATCTGAGCGGACATGGTACGAGGTAATGCTGTAGAATTTGTATGCTTCAGAGAGAGGGGGCTGGAAGTAAGTGTTATGATCAATTGCAGTAGTCACGTGGAGTGTCGGCAGCAGCAGTCGGGTCTTCCAGGAGATACGCCTGTAGAAGAGCCCAAATATCACGATGGCGCGAAGTGTGGGGAAGGAGTTCAGGGTATGTGTATGTTTGTTCCTGCCAGAATAGCATGTGCATCAAGGTACATTACATAAGAAGTACTGCTATAGTCCAAAGATGCAGCAGAATGTTCAATTGCATACAGTAAACTTTAAACTGCGCCATTAGGACAGCCTAGAAGCTTTAAGTTGTCCCTGTGGTTGGTTTTGCATTATTGTGTTAACTGTTAACTTGGGGCAAACACTGGAGGGGCAGCATGGATGCACTGTTCTAGTTGCGTGCTGTCAGGGTGGGTTTCAATACTAGGCTCAGGGAGACTGCACTTTGGCTCTCCATTGCGCTGGACAGTGGTGGGGCTGATTATATACTGGGCAGGAAATAAGGCTAAGAAAAGACAATGCCATGTTTTCCTTGTAAATAAATCATCGGGCTTCTTACACAAACCTTGGATTGAGAGTCCACAACAATAGGACTCTCGGACCGCCTGGATTTAGAATTAAATATTTGGTGTTTGGACTTGAACATGTCATCCCTTACAAGATTGAATATTATTTGGTCGACTGATTTATATTAAGAATGTATAAAATGAAAATAGGATCTTTAAAATAATTCACAAACTGAATTACTGTGTTGTTGTATTTTTTTCCTTAGTTATTTGTATTTGTAAATTGGTGGTAATAACCATCGGATGAACGTTATAATGACTGATAGATACATATCATACAACTGATGTTGTGATGAGACAGATAATTAATAGTTTTTGTTCTCATAATTAATTTTCCTGAAGAAAACATCTTGGCATCACTTTTTTTGTAATTCATTATTCTCACCCAGATGCCTTTTGGTTCACCGGGTACCCCCTGTTATTAATACTACCTATATGCTGGGCAGGGCATCCCTGACGGGATTGGGCAGTCAACGCCACAGAGAGGAATGCCCGCAAGGATATCACGAGTGAGCCCTAGGGTGGTGGGGCAAGATCTTTATCAGAGATTTGCCGAAAGTGTGTGAGCAAAATGGCCCATTGTGAGAAGATAGGGCGTCAGCGAATCCGACGTACCTCCTCGTATCGAAGTGCTTCCTCTTCTGCAGCACCCCGTTTGTGCATCACCCCTGCCCATGCTTCCACTGTGGGGCCTGTGGCTGCGTAGTGAGTGTGCACCGTGTGTTGCTTCCTTCGCTTGAACATGCCCAGCCAACAGACTTCCCATGTGTATATATCCTGTAGACCTGTGACCTCCCTTAGTGTACTGTGGATGGTGCACCTGTAATGTTGAAGGGCCGAGCAGGATCAAAACATATGCACACGTATTGCATCGGGGGTTTGAAAGAGCAGGAGCTCTGAAACGTGTTAGGTTATAGAAAATGTTTGGAATGAAATGCCGGTTTGAATGTAAAGTTTCCGATGAGACATCCTTCTCTGAATGCGTCTTCAATTTTGGACAACAACTTGGAAGTATATATATATATATATATATATATATATATATATATATATATATATATATATAAATCGATATATATACACATTTACACACATATATATATATATATATATTTTATATGTATACTCAGCATGTTAAATTTAAAAGCATATTTTTATATTCGTTTATTTGTTTAATTATTACCTTTATTTAATATTTGTAAGGACCCGGACGAAGGCCTCTGGCCGGAACGCGTAGGTCGTCTTTTTGTTACCTGACGCACTTTGCATGGTTGAAACTTAAGGAGAAATGAAAAAAGAAAGAAAGCAAATAAACATGAAGTGAGCAACTTGAACTTACCTGGATTTGCTGTTTGGTGTGCTGCCTTTCTGTGACCTTTGGGACTTGATGGTTATTGCTGAGGGTCTGCACGGAAAACTTCTTCATATATATATATGTATATATATATTTATTTATTTATATATACAGGGAAGACATTTTCCCCATATATATCTATCTATATATATATTCACTGAAAAAACCATAGGTTATAGACCATATATAGTTAGGAATTAGCATTTACAAAACCTTATTTTACTCACACAAAACCATTGAAATTCGCATATATAGTTAGTTGCACTAACTATATATCGCGCACCCGCAATCCACTGCTGATCATGTCACATATTACATCATTCATGACATGGTCAGTGACATCACTGATGACATCACTGATGACATCTCAAATGGCATCACTTACCGAATCTGTAAGAGTCGGTATTTACAGATTCTGTAAATACCGATTCTGTATTTCCCATTGATTCCTATGGGCCTTGAAGCCCATAGGAATCAATGTGAAATACAGATTCAGTATTTACAGAATCGGTAAATACCAAATCCTGCAAGGGTGCAGGGGGTGTCAATTTGACACCCTCTAGCACCCCAATTCTGGACTTGTGTGCAATGTGGCACACAGACATGCCCTAAGGGCATGTCTGTGTGTCACAGTGCACAGGTGTGCATGCACACCTGAATTCGGTATTTTACCACCCAATAGGATTGGGTGGTAAAATACCGATTTTTAAGGGCCTGTGGCACTCTTAGGAGTGCCACCTACATATGGTTTTTCCGAATCGGTAAATATACCGATTCGGTATTTTACCGATTCTGTAAATTTACCGATTCGGTAACTTTACAGAATCGGTAAAATATAGGCCCCCTACATCTGGAAACCCTAATACCGGTCGGTAACGGCCGAATTCGGCCGTTACCGACCGGTATTAGGGCTCCTACATCTGGCCCTAAATGTTTTAAGTGTTAACACTTTATTCCAATCAAGATGACTTCAGGTGTGCCATACTTTATAAGTAAGACTGTTAGCACTCTAGTTGTTCTTTAGAATACTCTGGGACATTCTGTCACTGGGCTATAGTTGGGCTACATCTGGCTGATATTTGGGCTACATTTGTTTTTTTTGTCTCTGGTGGCCATCTTTGGGCTACATTGGGCTACATTGGGCTACATTTGGGCTCTAACATATATATAGCCCAATGTAGCCCAATATATATTTTTCAAAGTTAATTTTTGTAAAAACCACTGGAGCATATATCTTCAGACATAGCAAAGGCACATCGGGCTACCAGTCCCTACAATTTTGCCAGGTTTTGTGGAAATCCATTCAGCCGTTCGAGCTCACTATAACTCACTATAACTTGCGCGCCTGCAATGCACTGCTGATGACGTCACATATTACATCACTCATGACATGGTCAGTGACATCACTCTGATATACTCAGCATGTTAAATTTAAATGCATATTTTTATATTTGTTTATTTATTTAATTATTACCTTTATTTAATATTTGTACGGATTTTTAAATACTAACCTTAGCAAACTTTATAACACGTTGTTTAGAATGATTTAATAAGCTATCATTATGGTTTTGTGTATTTAGAAATATGAGTTATTATGCATGTTTGTATAGCTTTTATGTATCATTATCAATTACTAAAGATATATTTATTTTAATTTAAAAAAACATTTATATTTATATAAAAAGGTAATGTAATTTATGAAGTCAAATATTTGTTATTTAAAAAAATATATTACATGTAGTCTTAATACTTAATTATTTTTATGATTTGTAAATAATATGTACATATATATTTAATGTTGCACACATATTTCGAAATATATGACACTATTTTAATATTAAACATACTTTTATTGCATATTCAATGATGTTACTTATTACAAAATTATCTATATAATTACAAATATTTTATTGATATTTTGGACCCCATATTTCTTTAAATTATAAATATGTAAAATCAATATTTTTAATGTTACTATTTAGACATTTGTATTTTTTACCAAGATATATTTGTGGTTCCTATTCTGACGTACTTTGCAATTGCGAAGAACTGTGTACAGTGGCAGGTGGCAGAACCACACAAGTGTGTGACTCTTCTAAATAGGAGAAACAACATGGTTATCATTATTTATTATTGCCCAGCTACATCAGGTACATGAATTTAAACACAGCTACAGCTTTTGAGAGAAGATATAAATATATTTACGGTCTAACATAAGATCACCCAAAATATATAAATGTTGTAGAAATGACACCTAACGTTTATCTTGAGCTTACACTGTGAAAGGTGATTTTAATGCTGACACATCATACCTCAGTAATAACCATGAAAATGCATCCCTCTACAAACAGGACAAAGATAGTTTTACTTCATTAATAAATTGTCGCATGATTTACAGTTGATCAACTGATAGAGTTAAACACTTCTGGAGACCCATCAATACACATATGAAAGTAAACAATTTGTTACTAATATTTATTTTTGAGTTACTTAATTTAACTGAAGCCATTATCAACCAGTAAATTTCTCTAACCAAGACCTAGTGACCAAGACAAAAGTGTATTTCAGATGGAACTTCCTCATTTTAATCCAAGATGGCTTGAAAGTTCAGTATTATTTGACTGCAGCTTAGTAGTCAAATCTGTGAATACTTTACTATGAACAAATCTGGCTCCCTTCCCAGTAGTGGTCTAGGACTATTTCGACAAAGGTCATGTATGATTTGTCAGTAACTGGTGTTAGAACTATATGTAAGTAATTACAGGGACTCATACTTTACTTCGATTTTACAATATAGCAGATAAAGTGAAAAAATCAGACACTTATACAATAAATACCAAGCAGACTATATTGTATGCAATGGACATATGAAGAAAGTAACAAAATAAAAAACCTCATAGTTTGGTAGGCTAGGAAAAGCCTGGTCTTTGTGTTCTAAAGATCACCCATTGGAGTTAATCATAGAAAACCAAGACCCAATGGGATTACATTTTTGTAAATTATATTAAGGAAACAATAATTATCTTAGACAGTATTTCTGTATATTATATTTTGACATACAACGGTCTTGTAGAAGCAAGGTGGATACTGTAACCACTCTGGAAAAATCTGCAATAGGTCTTGCATTTGCAAGAATTTGAGCTATTGGCATTGTAAATGGCAATGCCTTTTGCAGGACCTGGCAGCATCTGAACAGAGCAGTACAGACAGATCCCAAATTGGCCACTAAGCTGTCCAAAACAAAAGCGGACCACAGCTGCTTCTGAGATACCAGCTCATTGTCAGAATTGGGGTGGCTGCTTTACCAATCAGACCATGCTTAAACCATCCCTGCCTGTAATGTTAAGGAAGTTAAAACACGGCACAATGGGGATCAGTTTCAAATAGTCTTTTAACAAGGTCCCGGCCCTCTTAAAGCTCTGCTTAAAAGAATTATTGCAAGAGTGAATCACAGAGGACCAGGAATCTAAACCACAACTGCGATTAAATCAAGTGGGTAACGAAATAGAGCAACGGTTTGGAGCCTGTCTTCAGAGGGTCTTGTTCTGCATTTAATAATTCAGTCAACAGATTAAATGCACATGTCCGACAATGACAGTCCGGTGTGCAACAAAAGCCGTCTCACCACTTAACACCAACATGAATGTTTCGTCCACTGGAGACAGTCTACAGCGTGCCTTATCACAGACATCTTTAAACGACAGGCATTTGCAATGCTTTAGATCTCTTATTTACGCGAGTTTGAGCTATTGTCATTGTAAACGACTATGCCTTTTATTTATTTGTGGTTTTTAAAACATAAATAAAAGGCATTGTCATTTACAATGCTAATAGCTCAAACACTCGCAAATGCGAGAGGTATTGCATTGCAAATGCTTGTTTAGAGAGTTAGCGAGGATGTGGCTTAAAGACCTAAGCAGACGACTATGAAGCTGGAGAACTAGGTTCAAGTCAGGCAGGAGGCTCAAACATCCTGTGCTTGCTGACTAATTACTTAATCTCCACATTCCTAATGATAATTATAAATGAACAAGTCCATCTAAAAAGTGTTGCTAAACAAACCAGGCGAAAAGCACCATGGGCGGAAAAAAAAGTAGTGCTCTTAAAGTAATAGAAAAGCCCTGCAAGGGTAACGATATCGTACTTAGCCGGTGTTCCTCTGCTGAACAAGGGAAGTGACGGATCACGGGCTGTGCCAATTATGAGGCAGTAAAGAAGAGCAACGCAAGAGTCTGACCAATGGTGAGTAGCAGGAGGGAAGAGTGATATTATTGATAGCACCAGGTCTTGCAGACAGCGCATGTGCGCTGATGCTCGACCTAAAACTAATGGTGTCACCAGATTTGTAGATTTTAATTCCTCACTCTACTCAGGAAATGAACATCCTTTCGAAGAGCAAATACAGACCATGTATGGAAGGAAAGTCTTGTTTGTAATAGATGAATTGTTTGCAAATTCATTTGAAATTCCCTTAGCAGAGCCGGAAAATAAAGGTAAAATAAAGAATCTGGCATTGGGTAAAGCCTCTAGAAGAGTAGCATAGGAACATTGTTGCATAGATATTTTCTGAAATCTTAATACAAAAGTGAGGCAGTTTGTACAAAAACACTTTACATGGATTCCTCTTTTTAAGCCACAGTACTAGTTTGAAGGAAACATAACTGTAGGAAATAACCATTTTTTGCATGGTCTATCCCTTGATTTATGCCTTGACTGTTTGTTTGGCTGTATAACTCTGGGCATTTTACCCTTGTTAACCAGTGGTAAAGTGCCTATACTTCTCCCTTGAACCTGATGAAATTAGCTACCCCTAAATGGGATATTTAACTTGCCTGGAAGTACCTAGTATATGGTACAAAGTGTACCCAAGGCCTGTAAGCTAAACACCAGTGGGATGCAGCACCCATTGTACCACCCACTGCAGTGACAGTGCAAACAGCACTGCAGACCTACCATTTGTAGCATGGCTGTGCAGTTTTAAAATTGAAAATTCGACCTGAAAAAAGAACCCTTTTTGACATGCCTAAACATTCCTAAATATTAATAAATCACCCCTAAGTAATCCCAAATTTGGACGATGTAAGGTCATCTGTCTGGTGCACAAAAGAGCAATTATTCACTTAGTTACCCTCAATGCAATTGCAAAATTACGCTCAACTACCCTAAGAGGCACTATCCTACCTCTATAAACGGTTAACATAAAACAGAAATGGGAGGAGCGTGCTAGTAAACAAATCTGTGATCAAATACACAATATCACAATTAAACATAAAATCTCAATAACAGTCTTCCAGGTGAGTCTTGTATGATGAATGTTCTTTTTATATTTCTATTTGAATCAAATATCAATATACAATCCACAGCCGACGCGTTTCGTCCCTTTCTGGGACGTCATCAGGGCTGTAAATAAGGAAAAAATAAACAATAATCACTAATATGTTGCCACAACTATACACTCGTTAACCAGACAAAATAATTCAACAATCTTGATTGATTCTTGAAGTAAACACTTTTCATTAGTATCCATTGTGTCAAAGGCATCAATATCTATATGGCTGAGATACCCGCCACCCCCTCTCAACACAAATCCCCAAATGAGGGAAACCGGAAACAGTTCTTGAAGTTTTTGGAAGTGGGAGGGAGTGACCCTCCCGGCCGTATTTATTAAAACAAAAAATTAAAACATTTAAACATTAATGTACAATTTCATACCACACTGCGATGTTTGGCTAACCTTAACAGATTCTCTAATACAGAGGTTCTCCTAGCCGATCTAACATCCTACAAAACATTTACTTGAAATATTGAAATTGTACATCCTAACGTTTAAGGGCCAACGGCAAGGTCGTAACCGGTGTCAAGATCCCTAACCAGACATACCCCCCCCACTTGGGAGGGGCGACAGCACTGAGGCGTACTCACGTGCAACTACTACAATTTCCCTTGTCTTGACGGGGGCACTTATCAACTCGACGCCAGTTAAAGGTTGTTCGAAGACTCGTGTGAGGTATCTAGAAGGTATCGTAGACCTCCCCCCAACCCCACACAACTTACCGCATCTGCCGTCGCAGATGTCACTGGCCCCGGGAAATTCCCCAGGAGGGGGCTGTAACCCCTCCTACACAGGAAGGGGCCTTGACCGCCTTTCCTCTTCTTCCGGCGACCCATCCTTAGAAGGGACCGCCTCCCCGTTGAGGGGCCAAAGGCCACCTCCCCCGAGCGCTCCCATCCGTGTTGGGTGACGCCCACTCATAGGGATCTTCCAATTAATGCTCACCGATCATGACCTTACCGCCTACCGCCTGACCGAAATAAATACGACAAGTGCTAATTAAACGAAACTACATTGGCCACTATGACCGAAAAACCTGTGTCTAAATGGACCTTAAATCCGACATTCTTTAATCACCAATTTGTAACATTATACCAATCTTTATTACACATTAAATATCAACATAACACCAAAACAACCTGAAAACGAAATAGAATAACTGATCAACTTTATTAAAACAACTAGCTGTCCTCAGGGGCTGGTGGGTGGGTCAAAATTGGCTCTTCGTTCCGTCTCGAGCTCACGTGCAGCGGGGAGGTGCAGCTTCAGAGCACAGGAACAAGAGGATGTCTTCTGGTCTTGCGTCTCTTTTTATCCATCTTCAGGGCGGGCGTAAACCCGCCCCTGCCTGCCCCGAGGGCGTGGCCGGCGGCGTCCGTGTCTAGGCCAGCCCACTCAAGGGCGGGAAAAAGCGCGCCCCGGCTACGCCGCTTCGGGCATACCAGCCGAGACGCGCCTCCCGCCCAAAAATGTCTTCCCGGGGGGATCGAGGCACTCTGCCATACGTTCGGGGGGACCGAGTGGTCGCCCCTTTCCATATGGCTGAGATACCCGCCACCCCCTCTCAACACAAATCCCCAAATGAGGGAAACCGGAAACAGTTCTTGAAGTTTTTGGAAGTGGGAGGGAGTGACCCTCCCGGCCGTATTTATTAAAACAAAAAATTAAAACATTTAAACATTAATGTACAATTTCATACCACACTGCGATGTTTGGCTAACCTTAACAGATTCTCTAATACAGAGGTTCTCCTAGCCGATCTAACATCCTACAAAACATTTACTTGAAATATTGAAATTGTACATCCTAACGTTTAAGGGCCAACGGCAAGGTCGTAACCGGTGTCAAGATCCCTAACCAGACATACCCCCCCCACTTGGGAGGGGCGACAGCACTGAGGCGTACTCACGTGCAACTACTACAATTTCCCTTGTCTTGACGGGGGCACTTATCAACTCGACGCCAGTTAAAGGTCGTTCGAAGACTCGTGTGAGGTATCTAGAAGGTATCGTAGACCTCCCCCCAACCCCACACAACTTACCGCATCTGCCGTCGCAGATGTCACTGGCCCCGGGAAATTCCCCAGGAGGGGTCTGTAACCCCTCCTACACAGGAAGGGGCCTTGACCGCCTTTCCTCTTCTTCCGGCGACCCATCCTTAGAAGGGACCGCCTCCCCGTTGAGGGGCCAAAGGCCACCTCCCCCGAGCGCTCCCATCCGTGTTGGGTGATGCCCACTCATAGGGATCTTCCAATTAATGCTCACCGATCATGACCTTACCGCCACAGGCCGGATAGTTGACCGGCTATCCGGACCCCCCACAAAACTCCTACCTAAAGGTCATGTTTCAAAGATTTCAACCATGCTAAGAGGTCTCCTAAGAACAACTCATTCCCCACCCAAGACAAATGCACACCATCCCCCGAATACATCCTGTCATCATTAATACAGCTATGAGAAATAGAATGCAATGTCCTGGAACGGAACAACCTACTCACTTTATTGTTAAGCTTTCTAACAGAGTGATTCAAAGCAGGTATAGAGATAGCCCCCCGCCACACCTTTCGTGGAATCAAATGGGACCATGCAATCGTGCACCCCGGAACTCTCCTCGCCAACCAACTTACAGTGGAAAGCATTGCCTCCAGGAGTAGTCGTCTACCGATGGTGACCAAATCATTGCCCCCAACATGCACTATAACTATAGACGGCGGTGACCTTGTCCGCCCTAACAAACCCTCAAAAAATGTTTGAAACTGGTCAATACAGAGACCGCCCCTTCCGTAGAAGGACATCCTGTACCCGTATTCCCCAGCTACGTGAATCATGTCACCTGCTTTGAATACGTCTGCGGCACGCCTCACGTATGAGTGGCCCACGACCCACACCTCCTTTTTCACAGCCGGTGATGTCTGACCGCTGGCCCGGTGTAAGGTCGACTGCATAGTCCGCCCCGCCTCGTAGGCTTGCGTAACTGAAACCAAACAAAAACAAGAAGCGTGAGTACAGAGTACAAAATTACAGCTTCACAACATGTGCAACCGCACATATCTTCTATAACAATTGGAGGACCAACGCCCCATTCGTTTCACTTGCTCAACATTAAGACCCCTGGCTGTAGCTTCCGTAGCAGCCCCTATCCGAAAGGAATGGGTCCCAAATTCGCCCGGGTTCCAGCCCGCAGCGGCAACTGACATCGCAAGCACCCGCTGAAACTGAAATTTCGTCAGTGGGGTGGCGTCCGCGTGTCTTAACAAAGTCCCCCCCCATGATGCCACCCTTCGTGCTAGGTAATCCTCTAAACACTTTAACGGACATATGGAGGACCCAGGAATCCTGCGTATGATGACGCAGTCACCCATCCCATCTTGGTCAGTCTTAGACCTTACAAAGGAGACAGTCATTGTTTCTCCCCTGATCTGAACGTGTTCCTGGCACAAACCCCCCGCCACATCCAGTTTGTTCCTTGCAACTAGTTCGCTTACCCGCATTGCTCCGTGAAATGCTAGCGTAAACGCGGCTCGGAACAGCACTGCCTCAAACTGAGATGAACATGTGGCAGGAAGTGTAGCCAACAACTGGGACAATCTATCCAAACCTATCGGGCGCCTTTCATCTACTCTGCGACCCTCAAGGCGTTGCCACCCACGCAGCGCTTTCTGTACAACGAAAGACGCTGTTGGGTCCTGGATAGCGTGTGCTCTGGCAACAAAGGAAATGGCAGCACGATGCCTCTGGGCCGTAGCCACCGATTTCCCAGCCCTACGTAAGGACATCAGGAAATTCACCACCCATTCCTCATGACCCCAAAGTCGCTCTCTATCACTCCCCAAAAAGGCTAAATAGGCCCGAAACGCCCCTTCATATGCCTTCCTCGTCCTTGGTGCTAGACTCTCTCCCACGAGGTGACGAAGTTCGGGGCACCGAGAGACCAGACAGCTTCGGAAAAGGGTGCCGGTTCCGGGTCCGCTGAGGGAAGGAAACCCGAAAAAGCCTGCATTTGAAAACGAGACAGTGCGTCAGCTGCCTGATTCATCACCCCTGGCACGTGTTTTGCTCTGAATAGCACGTTCAATTGCATACATAGTAAAACAATTTCTTTAAGCAGTCTTAAGATCAGTTTACAACGTGCTGCCTGACTATTGATGCACTCGACCACGGTCATATTGTCCGACCAAAATATGACCGAGTGATTTTTGAACCCATCGGGCCATGTTCTCAAAGCCACCAAGATGGGAAACAGTTCGAGGAAAGCAATATTACACGTCAGACCCTTCTCATGCCACCAAGTCGGCCATCTTTGTGCCGACCATTTCGTGCCGAAGATGGCGCCAAAACCTATGCTTCCCGCCGAATCTGTCCATAGCCCCAGCTCCTCAGAAGACACGGCTGGTTTATTCCAGACGATTCTACCATTGAAATCCGCCAAGAATGCTAACCAAATACGCATGTCCTGGCGGATCTCGGCCGATAGTCTCGTGCGATGATGGCCTTCTTTAAGGCCGACCATCGCCTGGGCAATTGAACGGGAAAAGGGGCGGGCCATTGGTATTACCCTCAGGGCAAAATTCAACTGTCCCACCACCTGCTGTAATTGTTGCAGCGTAACTTTTGATGCATTTATACACAGTTGCAGCGCAGCCCTGAACTTCAACACTTTCTCGGCTGGCAAACGGAAACACCCCTCAATGGAGTCCAACTCGATCCCCAGAAACTCGAGGCAAGTCGTAGGACCCACTGTTTTACCCGGCGCCAATGGCACGCCTAACTGTTTCATCAACACACAAAATTCGGCCAAGGCCCGGCCACATTCAAGACCCCCGGCTGCCCCAAGAAATAAGAAATCATCAAGGTAGTGCATTACATCTTGGAAACCCGTTTTCTTTGTGAAGACCCATTGTAGAAAACAACTGAATTTCTCGAAATAAGCACAGGATATAGAACACCCCATTGGCATACACCTATCCATGTAATAACAACCCTGAAACATGAAACCTAGGAGACGCTGGTCGTCTGGGTGTACCGGGAGCAATCGGAACGCTGACTCGATATCTGACTTCGCCATCAGCGCCCCGGGCCCCAGGCGATTCAAAATGGCTACGGCCTCATCGAAGGATGCGTACCGCACCGAACACACTTCTGGATCTATTGCCTCATTCACGGAAAAACCTCGTGGAGCTGATAAGTTATGAATTAGTCGGAACTCTCCAGGGTCTTTCTTGGGGACTACCCCTAAGGGAGAACAAACAAAATTCTGGACTGGGGGTACACTAAACGGGCCAGCGACCCGACCTCGAGTCACCTCTTTTCGGATCTTATCCTGTACTACGGTTGTATGCTGCAGGACGGAAAGTTGGTTTTTACACTTATCCACACCCTGAAAGTCCCCTACCGGGATGCGGAAACCATACGAAAAACCGTTTCGCAGCACCCCAGCAGAAGTACGATCCGGGTAATCACTGAGCCAAGGGATCATTGCCAGGGTATCAATGGGAGTGGGTAAAGGCGCCCCTCGGACTATATTAGACCTGTTTGGCACCTCCTCTCCCCCCGTTATCACCCGTTCTGGCTCTGCACGAGGCCTCAGGATGGGACGACCCACAACCACTACATTCATGTTTGAATTTACACGATCCCTGCGGTCTCGTACATTTTCCTCTGTTGTAATTAAAACAGAAACCCTTTCTTCCGGTATTGCCGGTAGGTTTCGAGTGATCGTCGGCCCCCGAACCTGATCGAAAGGGCGTCCCCACATATTGTCGGGAGGATTCACCCACATTACTTCCTACCAACGGCATTTTTAACATCCCTGACTCCTTCATTTTATCCCAGGTCAAGGCATCATAACAATCCCAGGTTAAACTTTTATTATGCTCCTTTTCCTTTCTGAACATATTATCGTAACAAAACCAATGATTCCCCTGGTGCGATGTTGAGTACCCCATGATTCGTGATTGGTAGATTGGGAACTCGGAAAGCAACTCAGGCCTACGTTCCCCCAGGATTGATGTAAAGATTCCCCAGGCATTGCCCCAATTGGCGATATTCTCATTCACTTTAAAGGCGGCCATTTTTGCGCGCCAAACACTCGGATGCATGAGGTCCTTCTGACTCTTTACATGCTCCACCTCATAATGATCAACAAGTAACGAAAAAATGTTCACATACTCCCCCGCCCAAATCTTTTCCTTAATTGCCAAAGGAACATGTTGCCCCAACTTTTCTCTCCGAGAGGGTGTTGACTCATCCCTCGCGATTGGCAATGGCCGCTTACCTGCACCTGACGCTGCCTCTGTGGTCGCAACCGTCCCTGGTGTCTTGTCCCCCACTGCAGCCGGCACGGGCACCTTGGCTGCTTCCCGTTTCTCACGCAATTGCTTAATCAGCTCCTGCGCTTCGACAGCCGTGGCGCCCTCGTTACCTTTTCCCAACCACGCTGCCAATTGTGCTGCCAACTCGGGCGGCATATCATCCTCGGACACGGGGGTGATCGGATTCCCCTCCTCTGGCACGGGAGTTGGAGCCTCGAGCGGAGCACTGGGACCGGGGATCTCCTCCCCCGCTGCCCCCCTCCTGGGCCTCTTGTTTTTCCCTCCCGGGGCTGCTCCCGCCAAAGGACGTTTTGGACCCCTTTCCTCATTCTTGTCCACCCGCTTCCTTAGCTCGGACATCTCCTTCATGAGAACACGCAGCATCTGGTCGGTATTCATGCGCTTTCCAACCTTCTTCGGCATTCTCCAACAAAGTAACTGAAAAACAAACAAGAACGATTAAAACGCTCAAAATTGGCTCTTCGTTCCGTCTCGAGCTCACGTGCAGCGGGGAGGTGCAGCTTCAGAGCACAGGAACAAGAGGATGTCTTCTGGTCTTGCGTCTCTTTTTATCCATCTTCAGGGCGGGCGTAAACCCGCCCCTGCCTGCCCCGAGGGCGTGGCCGGCGGCGTCCGTGTCTAGGCCAGCCCACTCAAGGGCGGGAAAAAGCGCGCCCCGGCTACGCCGCTTCGGGCATACCAGCCGAGACGCGCCTCCCGCCCAAAAATGTCTTCCCGGGGGGATCGAGGCACTCTGCCATACGTTCGGGGGGACCGAGTGGTCGCCCCTTTCCATTTTCATATTGACATCAAAAAGCTGTATATGTTCCGAACATGTATCATTATACAACAGATTGCCCTCTGCCTACTGAACAATCTAAATCCCATTGTTGGGAATCCCGTGACATTTCATAGTGGTACATGGGGGATTTTTTTCCAATATGAATGATACATCTCACTATATCAGACTGGATAAACAAATGTTTTTCCCATTAACCTACGATAATACAAATGAGTTAATATAATGCAGTAGCTCACCTTTCTCAAAACAATTTGTTGTTTAACTTTAGGATGGAGAAATATCCAAGAAAGTGACTAAGTATGAAGGTGGAAATCTTCATCACACAAAGGTGTCAAATGTATCTGACCAGTAACAGGCCTTCTCTGTATAAGAAATTCAAATTCCTCCCACTCAAAGCTTTACTGCCAAAAGTCAACAGCTTCACTGAGACCTTGTCCAGCGCCTATACGATAACATAGAGGCTTCTTTAGCTACTGCCTGCTGCCTTGCCCCTCTGAGGATTTTTGACTTCCATTTCAGACATTGAGGGCCTCATTACAATGAGACAGCTTTCTGAGTCTCATCGCGAGTTTCACTTACGACCGCCACATTTTGATGCAGGCGTTCGAAAGTGAAACTGGATGGTTATTCTGGCAGAATTCCGCTGACCGAAGGCCTGACCGTAATTCTTATGGACGGAGTTTCCACCATAGGGATTACGATGTCTGTTTCCGACAGGCTTTCCATCTCGGGCTTTCCGACATGGAAAGCATGTCAGAAAGCGACTTTGGGGCCCCTCGCTGGGCTCCCTTCACCCTGCGGCCTCTGGTTGGTGTTCCGTGCCCCCCGTTAATCCCTGCCCCATGTGGCAGTCACCTTATGGTGCCTGCCATGCAGTGCAGGGATGAACACATTCTCCAATTTCTCTATGTGACCATGTGCTAATGTCGGTTTATAGCTGCAGCACATGCTCCCATACAGCAACATACATACATACACCATGTGCAGTCGCATTGCAATACTGCAATCGGTACCACTGACTGGAGGTCTGTCGGTCCCGATTCTGCAATGGTGTGGGAGGACGTGAGGCCTCCCGACATCGTAACAAGGCCCTGAGTCTGAAAGCAAATCTACAGACCTGGTTGAACCTGGTGTCAACACCTGACCCATGCTCCATCACGGTCAGTCTTAACTCGCACCTAGATATCGGTCAAGTCCAACCAGATGACCATAGTTGGTGCTTAATTCCTTATGGTGCTTTTTTCCGAACATCTGTTTCCCTTTTTGGATATGTTAATTCTATTTTTCAAAACTGGTTTGAAACATTTCTTGTGTTTTGTTTTAACCTTATTATTTTTCTAGTACTGCATAAATACTTTGCATTTTACTTCTAAGTTAAGCCTGTCTACTCTGTGCCATAACTACTGGGGGTTTTGCTCAGGTTAATTTAGTGACTTTAAGGGTTCACCCTGACAAGGGTTGTGGTATTACTTGAGATGTGTACTCACCCGCTCAACTAATACCCCAATTGCATACAATATTGATTGATATTTCCAAGGAAATACTTTTGAGAATGTTGGTTCTAGTATTGTTTTTTTAGAGACCAATGGATAGCTGATGATGCCAGTTTTGCTAAGGCTTAAAATATTTCCTAGCACTTTCTCAAGGTGAAAATTAGTAATGGTTCTGAGTATCAGTGGTTTTCAGATTCAAGGTTTATTGGACTGAATGATGTGCCCTGAAACTTCAGTTATCAAATACCAGGCTAGTAAGCGGACGGAAACTGTAAAGACAAAGAGCAACGTGCATATCCACAATTATCTCCTTTCTTTACTTTTTTCATAATATGTTTACCATACATAATGCAAAGAGAGAATTTTTAATCAGTTGCATTCCAAAGGATGTATGCAAAATCCATGTTTTTTTAGATGGGGTTCTGGCATATTTTGTGTATGATTATTTGGGCATTTGTTTAAGTGTACTTTATGCTGGAGATTATTCACAGGTACCCACCTACCACATAAACTCTGAAAAGCAGAGCTATAAAAATAAATTCTAAGAGTCTCTCTGCAAACCCTAGAATATGTGTATCTAGCCTAATCCGTAACCTCCTTAGCAATCTTTGAGAGTTTTAGCACGTCCAGGCATCAGTCCCTATTGTTTTGCATCAGCCATATTGTTTTATAACAACACTCAACACCATCACCCCAACCCTGGGGTAAAACATATTTTGCATATAATTATTCTCTCCTGCCATTGGAGGTGCTTTTCTATATGTTTAAGCTGCTTCATATTATTTGAATGAATATTCCTCGTATATGAAAAAATCCCAAGCATCATCAGAGTCCCTCATTGTGGTAGAATCCATTTAGACACTAGCATTACATATGGAGAATATGAATATATGGGGTAATGCTGATATTCTGATATTAGGATATTATTTACTCTGTTGTAACACACTACAATCAGGGTTTAGATGCCATTATACTCCAATTAGATATGCCAGTTATTCATTTTGTACATTTAAATTCTTCAGTAGTAGCAGCTTGAACATTCAAATTGATGGAAGGTGATTTAAAACCTAGATACCATTTGTCACATACAATTTCACTCAATAAACTCAGAGGAAGATTTGCTAAACGTTGACACAACGCAACGCAGCAAGGAAAGTTGCTACTCTGTGTTGCTTCAAAGTGAGGGAGATGGAGTTATGGCCAAGATGACGAATTGTTAAGACGTAACTCACTATCGCTCAGCCTTCTCCACCCACTGGGTCTGAAACCACACCACTGCAATTGCAACATTGTGTCCCCCGATGCATGTTCTAAGCACCGGAGGTGGGGTCGGGGGGATGAGGAGGACCTCCGTGGTCCGGCGACCACCTGCAGGGCTCTGATTGAGTGCAACGTGACCGAGATGAGGTGGGACGCAGTCCACATTACCTGCATCTGCTGGTTCCCTGGGTGATGACAGATTGTGGGTACCCCAAGGGGGCTCTGAGCACTTTACACCAGGCCGCACACAAGAATATGGTGGCAGTCAAGGTGGGACAGACCCTGTGATGAGGCCTCAGACCAGCTTCAAACTGCATGGAAGACCCGCTCGTGGCTGCTCTGGCAGCACCGTCAATCCATTCCTGGGGCCAGATGCAAGACTGATTCTCCCAGGTGCCAGACATCCCGCTGAGGCCCCGTACTGAACCAAAAGTTTCAAAATAGCAGCTGCAACTGCAAGATGCCTCTTGACTGCTTCTCACCGCCGGTATGACTCTGCTGCTAGCAGCCTGCTATTTCTACGAACACAGAGGGACCCCCTATTTGAGAGGGACCCACTGCGCAGAAACGCCACAAGCCGCTTTCTGCTGTTGCTGCATAGCCCTGGTCGACTGAAGACATTACACCAAACACTGTCCTGTCTCCAGAGCCTTGTCTGAATACTTCCCTTGGGGCTGCCTCTTCTCCACAACATTGTGTGGCCTCATCTTCATTCAGACTAGTGACCAGCATTCCCAGTGCCCTGGCCAGGTGAGTGCCCTGTCAGTGTGACTGTGACCCACACATCCAATACAATAAGGCCACCCGATAGTTAACTCGGAGTGGGCTAACTCTCCCGTTGCCCAGAGTTGGCTCCTGATGTGACAAACTGCATGGTGTGAGATATGGGGGGTAATGTGGTGGGAGACCGTGGTCACCATCTGGAGCCTCTTCGCAATCCAATTCCTCCACTGAACACAGCTCCTCTGCACTGGGCTCACGCTGTCTGGAACCCAGCTGCAGCTGGTTCGCTTTGGTGTCTATAGGTGGAAGGTATAGGAGTATGGAAACATAACCCACACTAGTTGCTGGTCCATGGGGTTGCCGCCACGTACTGATGGCACTATGCTTGGGGATTTCAATGGCAGAGCCCAGTTCCTATTGTGCAGCATCCACTGCCCTTTGATGCACACCAGGCTCTGGAGGTGGGCTATCACTAGGGCCTGTGGGGTGGGAGCCCCCCGTTAATCCAAAACATGAGCACTCTGATTCCTTGGGAAAACTTGCCCACTCCGATTGAAACCCTCTTTGGCACATAGAAGACAAGTGCTGGGAGTGAAGGTTATCAACATAGGCACAGACAGGATGGGATTTGGCCACATTGGTCCCACATAAATAAAGGCTTGACACGGCACAGAAACATATCCACTACACACCACTCTCCCTCATGACACACATATTATTATGAAAATCGTAAACCTCAATATCAAGGGTCTCAACATTTCAATCAAGTGATGCACCATTCTCTCCTATCTCGAACAATCTGAAACAGATCTCTCTACACTACAGAAAACTCATCTAATGGCCACCAACTGGCACAGACTAGGCTCTCGCGCCTTTCCACATCAATTATTTTCATCTGGCCATTCCAAAGCAGCAGGGGTTGTTTCCAGCATATTTCATGACAAGTTGGGTCCCAAGTTCGCTGAGATTAGAGGTAGACTCCCGGCATATTTGGTGAATGTGGGAGACCGTACCTTTATTGTGGGCTCCATATACACCTGAATGACACGCAGGAACACTTTCTCCATCGGGCATTAGTAGAGGTCGTGTCTAGACAAGATAGGCTAAGTGCTTCTGGGCTGGGAACCTCGATTTAGTGTTTAATAATAACCTGGACCGATCCACACAATGACACAGTCATACCAGGGGCATATCCCAAGAGGGAACTCAGTGGTTACAAGAGATGGGCCTGATGGACCTTTGGAGAGAACTGCACCCAGAAACTCAGGGATTCACATTTTACTCAAACGCTCATAAAACGTAGGCACACCTCAATCATTTCCTTGGAACTAGGGAGGTACAACCCTTAACAACACCATATGAAATTGAACCATGTCCCAAATTGGACCATTCCGCAGTTTCCCTTACCTTAGATTTCCCCACACAGGAACAAACCTTCTGGTCCTGGGGGATACAGGATCCCTTGTTGCACAGGCTAGAATTCTTGGATAAAATTAACAAAGCCCTTGGAGATTTTCTTGTGATCAATGACACTCTCAAGATCTCCATAGTGACACTTGATGTTTGTCATAGGTGGGAAACGTATAGCTATTACAGCCGAGGACAATAAACTCAGTCATAATAAGCGAGAGAGCCTGTCCTGACAAGGGCGGGAACTAGAACAAATACATCAGCACACTGGTGCACCTAGGATACGGTGAGAATTAGAAACGCCATGTACTGAACTGGCGGGGTTATACCTCGATAGGGGAAAGTACACTGCACTCTGGCTGAAGCACTCCTTCTATTTGGGGGTGATAGATGTGGGCGGTTATTAGCAAACAGATTTCAAGCGCAACGACAAGCAGCTTGGGTTCACTCACTAAGGGCTACTGATGGCACAAAGATTGCAGGAGATGGCCTCATAGCATCACAGTTCTCAAACTTTTATCAGCACTTATATTCTGGACAAGCCCTGGATACGAATAGCTCCAAGGTATGCCTCAAAGAGGAGCAAACCCCATAGCTAACGGCAGGGCAGGTGGAATTTTTAAACTGCCCGATTCGGATTGAGGAGGTTACTTCTGCTATTGCCTGACAGAAGCCTCTCAAATTGCCCGGACTGAAAGGCTCTCCCACCCTTTTATATAAAACCTTATGCTCCAAACTTGCTCCCTTACTACTGACCCACCCCTTTGAATTGCCTACGGGCCCAGACAAGGTCCCCTCTTCCATGCTGGATGCCGCTGGGTTAGTAATCCCCAAAACAGGGAAAGATAAATAGCAAGCAGTGTGGCTCTTACCACCCAATTTACCTCCTTAAATTGGATATTAAATTGTTCATTGGGATTTTGGCCGCACACTTAGGACCTCTTATGCTGGGCCTGATCAACCAGTACCAGGCTGGTTTTGTACCCAACAGACATTACAGTGATAATACTATGCATATCCTGCATCTCAGAGATAAGGCCCAACACTCTAGTTGCAAGACAATGCTTTTGGCCATCAATGCTAAGAAAGCATTTGATCACGTTCACTGGCCCTTTCTGGAGGCCAAGTTAACTCACTTCAGCTTTGGAGAGCGCTTCCATATGTGGGTCTAAAGTAATTATGATCAACCTTGTGCGACATTTCAGATGAATGGGTGCTTCGACTGCCATTAATATTGCTCTTGTTGTTTGCGCTCTGCAAGAAGCCAATTGCGCAACGTATCTGAGGCAACCCCAATGTTAAGGGTGTTACTTTTGGAGGACAAATACACAATCAGTCTCTATGCAGATGACGTGTAAGTGTCCCAGAAGGCCCCGAATCAGATCCTTCCGGCTTTTCTGTCAGAGCTGGAGACTTTCAACCAGGCAGCGGGATTCATGTTAATGTTCATAAATTGGAGGCCCTTTATTTATCGTCGAATCCAGCAATGGTGGAACAGCTTACGCATCAACACCAATCCAATGGGTGGCTACATTCATCCCTTATTTGGGAATACAATTGGCTTAATCAGCACATCTAAATGCAACCTTGAACTATAAATCCCTCTTTCAACACATGAAGAGTGATTTAGCCTGGTGATGGGACTGCCAATTCTCTTAGCTAGACTGCGTGGCTGCCTTAAAGATGACTATCCTTCCTAAGATCTTTTTCCTTTTCCATGCCTTCCCGGTATGTCACCTATGAGACAGCGTCAGTCCCTACAGGTGGAAATTGATCACTTTGTATGGGCCGAGCACCAGTGGGTATCGCAGACCTCATGCATTAATACTGGGTGGCACAACTCAGATACCTTTTACAGTGGAGGAGTCGGAGAAGTACTGGGTATTTATGGACCAGGCACTTGTGGAAAAATTCCCTTTCTGAAGAAGCCGCGCCGACCGAAAAGTCTTTATTACTCTCCTATCTCTAGACAAATGGTGGCGGTGTGGGATTGGGTGGGAATATATAAGAGACTGTCTTCTTTCCCCCTCCCCACTAACACCAATAGTGGGCAACGCCGACTTTACTCTGGGTATGGACCAGGGGCTGTATTACATAGAGTGCCCCAGGTTTGCGTGTCCCAGGGGCATTTTGGTATTACAGAAGGGGCCGCAGATGCTTATGTGCCCCCTTCTGTAATACCAATTAAGCGCGAGCGCTATCCTCAAGGGGGCAGTCCTTCATTTGCATGGGGATGTGCCCCATGCAAAAGAGGGAATCACTTTGCCTCTGCGCCACTGCTGTATCACTGATGTGGGTGCACAGGCAAAGAAGTCCTCAGGAGTCGCACTGACAGTGCACCACCCACAAGGTGGAGCACTGTCAGTGTGCCCCTGAAAGCCCGCTGAGAGCAGGCCTCTGGAGGGGGGAAAAGTGGTCCTATTGACCCCCCAGACATTCCCTTGCAGTTGGGTGCTGCCACAGACTGCAACCTGCAGCTTCAAGTCATCCATCCCGTATTTCATGTGAATGCACTGCCCCCAGAGCAGCACGAGTTCATGGCTACCCTGGGGCAGCACATTCCCATAATGCAGCACATTTACCTTCATTGCACCTGGTGCACCCTTTTAAAGGTGCGCCTGGCACAATGAAGAAAAATGTGCTGCTTGTGTAAAGTGGCCACAGGTCGCCTTTTTACCTTGGTTGAGGGCAAGATGCCACTAGATTGGCCACATGTTTGATGAAGAGGGCCTACTATCTTCTGATCATCTTCGAGCGGATTATGCATTGCCAGAATCTGAAAGCCCAACACTGGCTCACACATCTGACTATCTGCCCAGGGGCACAATGCCCACTTACTACTTTTAAGAAATGGTTAGTTATGAAAACCTCAGATCACTGCCTATTTATTGAACTGTACAGCATCCTACGCCAGGCCTCTCTCCAAGCCAAAGCAACAGCCAGAGGTGCTGGGAACTAGAATTAAGAAGATAATTGACACAAGGGGAATGGGAAGACATATACCATAGTGCGAGATACACTGAGCGCAGCATGGCTAGCATCAAAACTGCCACTAAGATAGTTACTTACTGGTACCTTACACAGGTGAGTCTACATCAAGGCAATCTCCAGTGGAATGCTGACAGCTGGCGGAGCTGTAGCTCTCCCGGAACACTGCTACATCTATTTTGGGCGTGTCCTAAACTCCAGTACTTTTGGGACACAATCCTCACTGACACTGATACACATTTAGCTACGCAACTTCCACTCTTCCCTGTCGAAACAGTATTGGGACTCTAAAATGCACCCACCTTACCCCTGAAATCCCATGCAGGGCGCCAAATAGGTCTAGCATTGGGAGCGGCTCGCCAGAATGTTATAGCATTGGGGCACAGGACAAACACCAACACATCAAGACTGCCTACACCGCCTATGGTATACCTTGGGAATTAAATAGATTGCCCTCCCCCATACCACGCAGAGCAATTTTTATGGGGAGTTTCATCGATTTACTCTCAGCGGAATTCAGAGAACTTACATGCCCATAATACCTGCATTTAGTATATATAAATAATGTCGCCACTCCTACTACTTCATAGCCATTGTCCAGAGACTATCACAGGCTTGAGACATACTACAGCTTATACAGATTCTGCATGCTGAGTACCCAGGGAGGGGGTGGGATTGGGGGATTCTTTGTTTGGACATTTTATGTTTTGTGTACATCTTGACACATAAGAAGAGTGCTATGATGCTGTGTGCCACGCTTCTTAGTTTTTTTCTCTCACTATATTTTGAAATACCAATAAAGAGATTTGAATCACAAAGGGAGGGAGCTCAAATGTGCCATATATACTAAGATACAGCACAGTTCGGCTCTCTCATGGTATTCTTAAGCTTGCGCCCGCCATCTTGTGCATCCAGCTGACGGAATATTCTCTAACGCGGTGCCTCCATCGTTAACTCACTGCATATTATGACGCTGCCTCCTCTGATTACCTGAGCTTTTAAAAGGTATTTCTCTTCAATTTTTCTGGCCTGCAAGGCATCTTTTTTTTTCTCGAGCTGAGTGCATCACGGCTTCACTGTTCTTGCAACCATTTTGTTTCCTGTATTTACCGCTGACGAACTTCTTTTCAACTACGGTACCTACAATTTCGTTGCAGCAGGAGCGCTAAATGTTTTGACACAACAGTTTTCTTTACTCCTTCACCAAGCTATTTCAACCAACGCTTTTCATCGCTTTCTGCAATATCTTGTAGTCTACGCGCTCAATGTTATTCTGTCAGACTCTAAAGGTTGCATGACTGAAATTCTTGAGCATGCTTTTTTCAAAGTATGTAACTCCTATTTTATTATAAATATTATGTCTCTACAACTATAAATGTGGTTTGCTTCTTATTAAGGTAATGCACATATTGCTTCTCATATGAGCCATTCTAATGCAATTATATATTTATGGCATGTTGTTAAGGGCGTTTTTCAATGCAATTGTGTTTAGCCTATATATCTCCTTTTGTCATTGGTTTATTGCCTGCATTCTTCAATAGAATTCTGAATACAGCGCTGTAGCCATTCTTTTAGTTGTGCATACCTATACATCTTGCTCCTCTATCCATATTATACTGCAAAGCTATTTTCTGTGATATTGTGAAGTGACATTGTGCTTCTGCTGATATCTTGTTTCATAGCTCCTTTTCTTTACCTATGGGAAGACAACTTAAGAGATTATCTCAGCCTAAAACCTCATCTTGCAGATTCCTACTACATACTAGCACACGCTACCAGTGTTTATCCATGGATGACCCAACTAATACTTTGCCTAAAGGGGCATCCGCTTGTGTTACTACCCTGACTTCTAACATCACCAAAGCGACTAAGAGACTGAAGAAGGATCCTCCTAAACAATCTACTTCAGTCAAGATGGACTTACTGCTAGAAGAAATTAGAGCTCTGCGTCCCTTTATTGAGGAAACTAACTCTCAGCTTCAAGTGCTCTTTGACAAGTGGTCAAATGTGGAAGAACGTGTTACTACGTGTGGTTTCCTCACACTCTTCTAACTCTAGGGTAGATTCCTTATGCTTCCAGGTATCGATGTTGCACAAACAAATGGAAAATTTTGAAAACAGAAATAGGAGAAATAATCTCCGCATCTATGGTCTACCTGAAGGAACAGAACGTTCAGATCCTATTGCTTTTTTCAAATCCTTTATTCCAAAACTCCTCAATATGCCGGAGAATACTTCTCTGAACATACAAAGAGCCCACCGATTAGGTCCAGCAATGCATATGACATCGTCCTCCTAAGCAAAAAAACAAAGGGGAGTGATCTTATACTGATTTGTTGAAAAATCTTTCTGCGGTCAGAGCAATGAATCGCATCACCTGGTCTGGGCACTCCTTATTTTTCTCCCAAGACTGTACTAAACCAACTGCAGATCGCCGAGAGTTCTTGACGCTAAGGCCACAGTTACGGGCGATAGGTGCACGTTATGGACCCAATAACATTAAAGAGTTTCTTATACTCCTATCAAGCTGATTCAATGGACATTATTCCTCCATCAACATGCTCCAAATAGACACTTTGGATTCTGATTTGTTCCTATTATTTCCATGAACTCTAACTTTGTTGCTGGTTCAATTGCAGTCTATTAATATGTACGCATAGTAAATATTCATTCCTATTGTTTTGCGTATACACTTAACATTTTATTCTCTTCCCATAGGTTGTTCCTGCGTGCTATTCCTCTCCCTGTGTTCTCCAATTCGTTGGTTCTGTTCTCTTTCCCGCCTTCCCGTATGGGTTTGGGACACATCATTGTTTCGTGTGGCCTTACACCCCTCCACCCCTCGTATGTCCTGGATTATATGTAAGTCTTTTGTCTTCATTATTCTCTTTCTCTCCTGTACTATTTCTTTTCCTCTCTACCTCTCTCTTACTCTTCCTACTCTACCTCAGATTCTATTTGCTTCAAAAGATTTCCCTATCTTACATTACTCTTTTGCTTTTCAAATGTTGTTCAACTGCTCTACTTTCTCTTCTATTTTCTTCTTTTTTCCATTTCAATTGTTTAATTTTACATACAACTGGTTTGTTTTTAGACATGGTCTACTTTGTTCGAGACGTTTCTTTAATCCGTATTTAACGTATAGTTACAGTTCTACTCTATGCCTTTAAAAATTGTATCATGGAATGTCAGAGGTTTACATTCACCTATTAAGCGACAGAGAGTTTTGACTCATTTAGCTAAACTTGGAGCTGATATTGCATGCATACAGGAATCTCATTTATCAGCTGAAGTCTGCAAAGTTCAAAAGAGGCTGGGCAGGTGAGGTCCTTTTCTCCCGAGGTGACGGTATACGTAATGGTGTCCTTATTCTCTTTCACAAATCTCTTGTGATTAAGGTGCTAATACAATGTGCAAATCAAGTGGGTAGATGGATATTTGTTACATTTATGGTAGACAATGTTCCACTCTCTTTATTAAATGTCCATGTGCCCACAATAGGGGATCCTTCCTTCTGCACTTCCCTGGCCCAACAAATCACACAGTGTTATGATGACAATTTTATCCTTGCAGGAGACTGTAATGAAATTCTAGATCCCTTCCTAGATCAGAATTCAGCAACTCCCTTCATCCCTCATAGATCTCATAACTTATTCACACAAACAATTAAACAACATAAGCTTACAGATCCCTGGAGACTTTGTAACCCCACATTGAGAGAGTATTCCTTTTACTCACTGGCACATCATACTCATTCATGACTTGATTATTTTTTTATATCTCATAACATTTCTCAATCACTAGTGGCGGCAGATATTGGATCCATTCTAATATCTGATCATGCTCCTGTCACTATTCATCTCGATGTTTTACGTAAATATTCCGGAAATGGCGTTTTAATAACGCATTGCTGTTGGATCCATTTTTCACATCATCCTTTATCTCTTTTTTCAATGAATATTTCCTTTTTAATCAATTAGACACCACACCTTTTCATGTAGTTTGGGATGCCTTTAAGGCCTCAGCCAGAGATTTCGTTATTAGGTTTGTCTCAAAAGAACGTAAAAAAGCTCAACAAGCCACCAACACCCTGTTAGCCAAAATAAAGAGTGTGGAACACTGCTATTACTCATCCAAGTCAAAAGACTGCTTATCTGAACTTATCAAACCTAAATTTCAATTTAATCAAGACACAACTAACAATGCTTCAAATTATTTGTTGAGATCCAGTGCAAAGTTCTATGGTGGCTAGAACAAAGCCGGGAAATCATTAGCTAATTATTTAAAGGTCAAACAAATCAAACTCAATATAGAATCTATGGGGCAGATGTATAAAGATTCGATTTTGCGATTTCTAAATAGCAATTTTTAAGGAATCGCTATTTAGAAATCGCAAAATGGAATGTATGTACAAAATCGCTATTTTTTAGCGATTTCTTATTTTTCCTTATTTGCAAATTCGCATTTTGCGAATTCGCAATTAAGGAATAATTCCCATGCATTCCTATGGGCCAGGAGGCCCATAGGAATGATTGTGAAATAAGTCTCAAATTGCGAATTCACAATTTTCTAATCGCAGTTTGAGAATTATTTCAAGGGTGCAGGGGTGTCTCAAAGACACCCTGCTGCACCCCTGAAATTTACATGTGTGTGCATGTGGCGCACATACATGCCCTATGGACATGTAGGTGCGTCACATGCCACCCTCACAAATGCCAAATATGGCATTTTGAAAAAAAATCACATATTACCACCAACTACAAGTTGGTGGTATTTTGCGATTTCTTAACCCAAAATCGCAATCTGAAAAAGTTACATACATCTCATTTAAGGAATCGCAAAATTTGCCATTCCTTAAATGCTTAAGCAAAATAAGGAATCGCAAATTTTTGCGATTCCTTATTTTGCGAATTTTTGTTACATATCAATAAATGCTAAAATGCCTTTTGCGAGTCGCTAAGGCCGAAATTTTGCAAATCTCGGCCTTTGCGAGTCGCAAAAGGCTTGATACATCTGCCCCTATGTTTGGTCAAGATCATAAACTGAAATTCAAGGATAAAGACATCCTAAATGAATTTCTTCAATTTTATAAGTCACTTTATACATCAGAAACTCCCTCCTCTGATCATTCCATTTCTCAATTTCTTTCCAAAATCCAATGTACCCCCAACAAGCGCCCTGACCTTTCACTCTTAGAAGTTGATGTAACACCAAAAGAACTCCTTGACGCCTTAAAAACACTCAAATAGGATAAGGCCCCAGGCCCTGACGGCTTCACTGTGGAATTTTGTACTCACTTTGCGCATTTACTTATTCCTAAATTACATACTCTCATACATGCCTTCTTACAACCCGGCGAGTCTTCTGGTTCTTTCTCAGACGCCCTTATGTGCCTTATACCTAAGGATGGCAAAGACCCCCAATACTGTAAAAACTATCGACCTATTTCTTTGGTCAACATCGATTATAAAATATTTTCAAAAGCTCTAGCATCGCGTTTGGAATCTCAAAGAGATTCCTGCATTCGGTGCCTGAGGCTTGAGCCGGGCAGTTACATTTCTTCTACTCTTCTTTTAAGAGCTGTTTTAAAACTTTTTTACTTTGATTGCACTACCCCCTGTGTCCTCTCCCCCCCTGCACTTAGCGCGCGGATTTAACGCAACGCTGATTGTCTTTTCCGATTTTGGGTCAAGACATCTTTTAAAATTGCAAAAGTAATCCTGATCTTCTCTTTACTCACCACACCCAGCGCTACCTCCCTCAGAGGGTCCAGCCGATCTTGGGGCTGTTCGACCTGGGGTTAGGGCAGAGCTAGTGCGGCAGCCATCTTGGGCAGGGCTTCCTCCCTTGGGGCGAGAGGAAAGACTATAAAAATAGTAAAGGGACTCTAGTCGCGAGATTCCTGCATTCGGTGCCTGAGGCTTGAGCCGGGCAGTTACATTTCTTCTACTCTTCTTTTAAGAGCTGTTTTAAAACTTTTTTACTTTGATTGCACTACCCCCTGTGTCCTCTCCCCCCCTGCACTTAGCGCGCGGATTTAACGCGACGCTGATCGTCTTTTCCGATTTTGGGTCAAGACATCTTTTAAAATTGCAAAAGTAATTCTGATCATCTCTTTACTCACCACACCCAGCGCTACCTCCCTCGGAGGTTCCGGCCGATCTTGGGGCTGTTCGACCTGGGGTTAGGGCAGAGCTAGTGCGGCAGCCATCTTGGGCAGGGCTTACTCCCTTGGGGCGAGAGGAAAGACTATAAAAATAAACGGCTATGACTCCGCGCAGCGGACGCGTTCAGCGGGCACGCCGTCATCGCGCCGGAGTCAAGCCGGAGTCCAGCCCGTCTGTGCCCGTCCGCGACAGACCGGGGCGCGGGGCGACTCCTCTTAGCCCATTAACACCATCTACTGCTCCTGACTCGGTAGGACACCGTGTACATTATTCGAAACAGGAGCTTCTCGCTCTATGTCCTGAAACGAATAAGGGCGGTGATCATCACTATCCAGCTGATAGTCTACCTATTTCATGTGAATACTGTAACTACACTTTCTCAGCACCCAAAAGTAAGACTCTGTTCTTAGCGAAACCAAATATGATACTACTCAATTGTAGATCAATGAAAAAACATACATTGGAAATATATGACCTAATAACGAATAACAATCTCGATGTCTTATTTTTAACTGAGACATGGTTGGATGATGAGTCTGCCCCAGATGCGCTAGAAGCCATCCCCCCTGGCTACTGCCTACTACATCTAGACAGATACAAACAAAGAGGGGGAGGGATAGCCATAATTCATAAAACTGAGTTACAATGCACTCTCACTAAAGCTAATATATCGCACAGTGAAAGTGGCCAATTTACCATCAACTATGGACCGAGAGACATCATTAACGGCCTGTTAATATATCGCCCTCCTGGAGCAGCTGGACAATTCGAAAACAATCTTTTTGAGTATATAACGCAACCAGCTCTACGCTATGAAAAGTTCATAATCCTAGGGGACTTAAATCTACATTTTGAGGATAGGGAGGGCAAAGATGCTCAAGAGATGGCCACTGCATTGGCATCGTTGGGACTGAGCCTTCAATTGACTGCTCCATCCCACCAACATGGCCATCTCCTAGACCCCATCTTCGCCAACTGGGAAGGCATCACTACTTTTCCTCCGGTAAAAATCATCTGGTCCGATCACTTTGTTATTCCTTTTTTAATACATAATACTCTCATAAATAACAACACCCTTAAACCCCCTATTCTTAAACATAGAAACTGGAAGAAATTTCATCATGAAACCTTTAGACTTGCTCTCCTAGAAAACCCTCCCCTGCGTAGCAATTCCCTCCAAGAGGCCTATGAAAACTATGAAAACTGGCTGTCCAATGCCTTAGATAAGATAGCCCCCTGGACATCTAAGCCTCCTGTCAGGCAGTCAAAAACCACGCCATGGTTCTCTGAAAAATTAAAACTAGCCAAAGCCAGATGTAAAACGCTAGAGCGCAATTGGAGAAAGCACTATAATCCTGAAGACAAAACACTTTATAAGACTGAACTTCACAAATACCATAAATTAGTGAGATTGGAAAAAAGCTGCCACCTCAAAAATAGAATTGCCTCAGCGGATAATCCTACTAAAGAATTATTCTCAATCTATAGAGAACTTACCATTCCTACTAGACTGGAAGCTCAGGATTCATATTCGAAGGAGACATGTGACTCCATTGCTGATTTTTTTGTCAACAAGATTGACAAAATCCATGCCACCTTTACAAAAGAGGAGTCTAGATCTAGCGAATCGACAGAAGTTAACAATTGCAACACGAGGACCTGTGATCTTACGTGTTTTATCACCCCGGAGAAACAAGAACTACTCAGCATTGTTAACGGCATACAATCTGGTTCCCCGAGTGACGTATGGCCACCGACTCGCTGCAGAGGAGTCATGGAGTCTACGGTCATCAACTACATCCACCAAATTGTATCCCAGTCCTTCGAGGAATGTAAGGTATTAGATACCTGGAAAATCGCCCAAGTTATCCCCTTAAAAAAAAAAGGCTAACATTCACATCTCCCAACTCCAGAATCTTCGCCCCATATCCCTCCTCCCTTTCTGTGCCAAGGTTGTGGAGAAAGTAGTGAATATACAGCTCATGAGCTATCTTAAAGATCACTTGCTCTTACACCCTACTCAATCGGGGTTTAGAGCCGGATACTCTACTGAGTCTGCCCTACTCTTCTCCACAGAGAGTCTTAGGCGCATAGCGGACGAGGGAGAGACAGCAGCGTTGATATTATTAGATCTAAGTGCAGCCTTTGATACCGTGCTGCACTCAACGCTGCTGTCTCGGCTGTCTGGAATGGGAGTTAAGGGGCCAGCCCTTGCGTGGTTGGAGTCTTTTCTGGCCAACAGAAACTTTCAGATACACTGCCCCCCCTTCAAGTCTTCTCTGAGAAATGCGAGCCACGGGGTCCCTCAGGGCTCAAGTCTGAGCCCTACCCTATTTAATATCTATATGGAGCCCCTGGCTCGCATAGTAGAGACTTATGGGGTGGACATTGTTAGCTACGCTGATGACACCCAGCTGATGTTCAAACTCACACCCGACCACAGGGGGGATGCCACCAATTTCTCCAACTGCCTCTCTTCCGTGGCAGCTTGGATGAACAACAACTGCCTCCGCCTCAATGGCGACAAAACTGAGCTGATGGTGGTGGGAAAATCCTCCTCCGCATGGTCCCACATGTGGTGGCCAACGGAACTAGGCAGTCTACCCTGCCCTGTGGCCTCGGTGCGGAACTTGGGCATAACGCTGGATTCCAACCTGTCATACAAATCTCATGTGAACAAAGACACAGCAAGATGCTTTAGCATACTGAGGGTTCTTCGGAAGGTCCTTGATCTTCTTTCCTTGGACTCAAGAAAGACAATTGTGCATGCCCTAGTCACCCCCCATCTGGACTATGGGAACGCCTTGTTACTGGGTCTGAGCAAGAAGAGCATACACCAGCTCCAATGTGCACAAAACGCTCAAGCTACCTCGTAGAGCCTCAGGGAAAATGGCCTTAACTAGACTCCATTGGCTCCCCATCAAGGAGCGAATTAAATTTAAGGCCTTGTGCTTCGCCCACCGCATCGCCCATGGAACTGACCCAGACTATCTGCACAGTCTACTTACAATACATCGCCCTACCCGGAATCTTAGATCTTCGGGTACGATGATGTTCAAAATTCCTAAAATAACCAGAGCCAAGATGGGCGGCTCCTCGTTCAGATACCTGGCTGCCAAAATGTTGGAACGAACTCCCCATCGAGATGCGGATGGAACCTTCTGAAACAAGATTCCGAGGAAAACTGAAAACTCTCCTCTTCCCCCGTATCTGATCCCCCTCTCTCCCCCCCTGGCCCTGTTTTTTTCCCCTGCATTCACTCCTCCAGGTTCCTTTGCAGTTTACAGCGCGGGGACACTCTGTTTTGAGTAACCAGGCGCTCTACAAATGGCTTCTATTCTATTCTATTCTATTCTATTGTATAAATGTCTGATTTGCTGGGAACAGAAGAATCCGGCTTCGTGAAGGGCGACTCATGACAGACAACACTCGCTTATTTTTTTATATTCTTTCTAACGCCTTACATGTCTCTCATCCCCTGGCAGCCAGAGCTCTGGATGCTGAAAAAGAATTCGATAGGGTCGAATGGCCTTATCTTTTTCGCACACTTCAATGGTTTGGCTTTGGCCAAACATGATTACTCTAATATCTATTTTATATTCTAACCCAAGAGCAGCTGTATCAGCAAATGTAGATGTTTCTTCCTATTTTCACCTTGGCAGAGGTGTCATACAGGGCTGTCCGCTCTCCCCGTTTCTTTTTAATCTTGCCCTAGAACCTTTTCTGTTAAGGATTCGTTAAATTGACAACATTCACGGTTTTACTTTTAATGAGACTAATATTAAAATGGCTGCTTATGCTGATGATGTTCTTTTATTCCTGTCACAACCTCAAGACACTATTACCGCTTTTTTAGGAGAAGTTGATTCCTTTGCATCTGTTTCTGGATACAAACTAAATTAGGATAAATGTGAGATATTAGCCTCACCAAATATACTTTTCATGCTGACTTTGCTGCTTCGGGTTTCTCATGGAGTCCCAGTTCATCAAGTATTTAGGCTTGCATTTTACTCCATCTATCTCAGGGACTATATCACGTTGTTTGGAAAATTGCATACAAAGGCTATCCTGGTGGGGTCGCCTTGATACTATAAAAATGATGCTTTCACCTATAGTCTTACATACAATTTCCAACATCCTACTCTCCATTCCCTTAAAATAATTTTAAAAACATAATTCCATTTTATCTTCTTTTTTGTGAAGTAACAAGAGATCACGAACGTCTATCTCAAAATTGATTCGTCCAAAATCAGAAGGTGGGACAAATTTTCCTGACTTCCCTGCTTATCATAAATTCTTCCTATTACACCAGGCTTTCTGAACCTTCCTTAAATTGCCCTCTTTGGACTATGCTTGAACAATCCTTTATTTCACCATTCACTTTCCAGGAATATCTCTCCTTCACACGCAAACCGCAGTGTGTTTCCACCCCTATAATTAAATATACTTCTTTCCCTAGAAAGGTCTGGATTTTGCCTCTTCTTAAATTAATAGGTCTCAGATCATGTAAACCCGCATACCTGTCCTTGCAATCCTTGGAGTCAAACTTTATTGCAAAGTCCATAGCTAACTTTTTAAAAACCTGTATTAAATATCGACGCAATCATGAGTAATCAACATTTTTTAGTTAATGTTAATATTTGTTCTTTTTTGTTCTGTTATACCTTCTATATACCATGACTGATTTACTCTGTAAACGTCTTTTAAATGTATAACATTTTTAACTGCTTTTGTACTTTTTATGGTTGCAAAAACAAATGACAATCGAATAAAAGTTTATGAAACGAAACGAAATATACTTCCAAGATTATTCCGCCTGCCTCCTTGACCTCCTTCTTCAACTTTCCTATATGGCATAACAGTTATATCTTAATAAACCTCTATTTTGGAAATCTTGGAGACATCGGGGCCTGATTTGGGTTCGTCAGTTATATGATCAAGAACAAATTATGTCCTTTGTGCAGGCTAGCATCATTTCTGACCTACCTCCAACATTCAGCTCCAAATACTCTCTTCTATCAAAAGCTATTCACATAGCTGATACACAACATACTAATTCCCCACATAATACTTCCTCTGAAATTGATCACACAGATAAATTACGAGCCCTTATCCTTCATGATTCTAAGGCTTCCACTATATACAAGTTTTTACATAATTCACTTATAGAGAGAGAAAACTAAGATAGAAATATTATGGGAAAAGGATTTTGAAATCTCATGGTCTGTATTTTTTGGGATAGAATTTGGCCTAAACTTAGGAAATTTTCTAGAGCTGCAAATACCACACAGACATATACAATAGGCTCCTACTCTCTCCACTCATTCTTCATACAAGACACTCAGATCTCCAGGACACATGCTGAACTTGCTGGTTACCACACGCTGACCTATATCATTTGCTCTTCACATGTAAACTGGTCAAGAATTTTTGGGAAAAGGTGTGGTCTCAAGTTAATTCCATCTTTAATTCTAGTCACCCTTTCTCTACTTCACACATTTTCTTAGGTAGTATGTCCCCTATTTGTCACAATTGTGATTCCAAAGTTAAGATAATAGATTTACTATTGGCAGTGGCCTTTCAACAAATAACTAAGAATTGGAAGGATTTTGCTAAACTATCATATCAAGCATGGTGGTACCCTGTTACAATCACAGACTAGATACAACATTTGTTGATCCGATGCATATGGCAACAAAATGTTTAGACTTATGGACACCTGTTACATTGTTCATAGACACATGTGCCAGACATTCTCCCACTCCGTCACAACAAGAAGTGACTAAACCTCCATGACTTCCTTCATGTTGATACTATATAGTCTTACTTATATTCTATTTTGCAATATGCATTTTTGAATATCATAAACGTTCCTTTTCCATACCGATTACCCATAAAATATTGTTAATTATTTTTTTCTCTTCACATATGACATGTTTTTACTTTTTTTAATTCATACCTTTTATGTCTTCATTCTGATTGATGGATTGTATGTAATTCTTTATTTTTAATGCTTTTATATTTTCTACATTAATGTATTTCTTTATTCCAATAAACACATTTTTTTAACTTAAAATAATGTTTTTTGTGCAGGAAAGTATCCCTTCCTGCACAAAAACCATTCTTATGGCTTATTCCTCTTTGTATGTGTGCTGTTTAGTACACAACACATGCAAAGTGGAAATAACAAGGAGAAATAAAGATATGTCTAATTACTTCAGCCTTGGGCATTCGCAATGTTTGGCACAAACCCATATTTACTGACTTTAGTAAACATGAACTTGCCTAAAAGTGCATGGGTGGGTGCACGGGAAGGACCTAGCTTCACCAATGTAACGCCTTCCCGGCGTAAATTCACACAAGACAGCGCATATATGTAGACAGCTCACTATGCTCTGTCTTGAGTTACTTTTGGGGCAAAATCCCATGCAGAGCCACACAAATCTTGATTTACATGGGTTTGTAAATCCCAAAATGAATTTGGGTTGGGCTGTGCCACGAAAGTGTGGGAACCCGATGCAAAATGTTAGTAAATTAGAGCCTCAAAGTCTGTGACTCTGAACAAGAGTAGGCATGTTTTATGAAGAAAGGCAGATTATTTGGTATGGAAACCATGAAGAAAACAACAAAGTTGTTCCCATTGTCTGTAATAAATTATAACTTCAAAAACTCAGTTATAATCCCTGGGAGAGTATGTAGGTTAGTTTTCTTCCATTTCCTACTAATATCATTTACTTGTGCTCTGGATAGAGGCACGTGCCTCTGAAGATTGTAGTGTTGTTCCTATAGATTTCTTAATGATGTATACTCCCACAAGACTCTTCCCCTCTTTGAACTCTCTGTTGACAATTGGTGAGCCATTAACTATATGGCCTTTTTTTTATTGACTCCAACTTGCCTCAGTGGGTTGCTTTTACTACCGTGTGCATTTATTGCACAGTATTGAACAGCCACCGCAGATGAGCAGACAACTCTATTTGCGTTGCACTCTCATTGTCTTTCAACTATTGTGGTGGTTCACGTGCCTGTGTAGCTAATTGCATATTTACTTTAACTTTAGATAAGGGGCGGGAACATGTGGTTTAGCTGCACCGCCCACCTGTCACTGCCTTTAAATCACCGCCTTCCACTGGGGGTTTTGCTCAAACAGTAACACTATAAGGGTTTCTCCCTGTCTGACTGCCCCCCTCCCTACCCTCCCACGCCAATGTGAGCCCGGGAACAGGCTCGTGCAGTTTCACTGGTTGCACTGAATATTTTCAATAAGTTGTGACACTTCAGGCATTTTGGTGTTGCTAGAACAGAGAACATGCCATTCCTGCATTGCTTTGATATATTTGCATCCCAGGCTGTTGAGTGCTCATTGCAGCCATGTGCTTTTAAGCTGCTCACATTTAATTTATCATGGGTGAAAAAGTCGCATCGGAAATAATATGTGTAAATAATTCTTGTCCACATGAAAGAAGGATATTATTTTCCCTTCAAGATGAGCACATCTGTGTACTTTTTTCGATATATGAAAGTCTTGAAAGCGAAAATAAGGCTCCTCAACAAAGGGGCATGTGTTTTCGACTGCACTGACTCGAGTTCAATTGGGCACTCACATTTCAACCCACATTTAGACTAACTGGTGCAAACTGTCGCTTTTCCACTGGTTCATTTTCACAGAGGGGGCCACATCATGAGGGTCTTTTTCGTCACTGCCCCTGAGCAGACGAAATCCGGACGCCTCTCTTTAGCGTCTGGAGGAAACCATTGACTCAAAGTTTTATCCGAGTCTAAGCATGTTTTGCTGACAGCAGAGCTCGAACACACAGGGCAGTAACTGCTTCTTTGTGTTTCCGAGCTCTCCTGGCAGAAAAACATGCTTTGGCTCGGAGTTATTTCGAGTTAATTTGTGGGCTCAAGATGCCAAAAAATAAGCGCACAGGTGCCTTCTGGGGTGGAGCAGCGCTGAAAACGGCATGGTGATTACAGCCTCTTTTATTTTTGCAGGTGCGAGGCAGTGCAAATATCAATGCAACATTGAATGGCAGAGAAAAATGGCAAGTCTTTGACACAAATCATGCAATCTAGCCGCTTACTTACATTGCAAAGACAGGATGAAACTTTGACAATGACAACTCTTTGACAGAATTGACTGTAGCATCATGTGTTCCTTGTGATGGATTTAAGTGGAGTTCAGCATCATAGAAAAAGCAATTTCGTTGGCCAGAGAACTGTCCAAAGCACTGTACAGGACCAAGGTCCTCTCTGTCGGAGCTGGCCATAGGGCTGTATAGGACCAAGGTCCTCTCTGTCGAAGCTGGTCAGAGGGCTGTACAGGACCAAGGTCCTCTCTGTCGGAGCTGGTCAGAGGGCTGTACAGGAACAAAGTCCTCTCTGTCGGAGCTGGCCATAGGGCTGTACAGGACCAAGGTCCTCTCTGTCGGAGCTGGCCATAGGGCTGTATAGGACCAAGGTCCTCTCTGTCGAAGCTGGTCAGAGGGCTGTACAGGACCAAGGTCTTCTCTGTCGGAGCTGGCCAGAGGGCTGTACAGGACCAAGGTTCTCTCTGTCGGAGCTGGTCAGAGGGCTGTACAGGACCAAGGTCCTCTCTGTCGGAGCTGGTCAGAGGGCTGTACAGGACCAAGGTCCTCTCTGTCGAAGCTGGTCAGAGGGCTGTACAGGACCAAGGTCCTCTCTGTCGGAGCTGGTCAGAGGGCTGTACAGGACCAAGGTCCTCTCTGTCGAAGCTGGTCAGAGGGCTGTACAGGACCAAGGTCCTCTCTGTCTGAGCTGGCCAGAGGGCTGTACAGGACCAAGGTCCTCTCTGTCGGAGCTGGTCAGAGGGCTGTACAGGACCAAGGTCCTCTCTGTCGGAGCTGGTCAGAGGGCTCTACAGGACCAAGGTCCTCTCCATAGTAGCTGGCCAGAGGGCTCTACAGGACCAAGGTCCTCTCTGTCGGAGCCGGTCAGAGGTGTGAACAGGTCCAAGGTCCTCTCTGTAGATGCTGGTCAGAGGGCTCTACAGGACCAAGGTCCTCTCCATTGTAGCTGGTCAGAGGGCGGCACAAGACCAAGGTCCTCTCTGTCGAAGCTGGTCAGGGGGCTGTACAGGACCCAGGTCTTCTCTGTCGAAGCTGGCCAGAGGGCTCTACAGGACCAAGGTCCTCTCTGTCGAAGCTGGTCAGAGGGCTGTTCAGGACCAAGGTCTTCTCTGTTGAAGCTAGCCAGAGGGCTCTACAGGACCAAGGTCCTCTCCATAGTAGCTGGCCAGAGGGCTCTACAGGACCAAGGTCCTCTCTGTCGAAGCTGGTCAGAGGGCTGTACAGGACCAAGGTCCTCTCTGTCGGAGCTGATCAGAGGGCTGTACAGGACCAAGGTCCTCTCTGTCGGAGCTGGTCAGAGGGATGTACAGGATCAAGGTCCTCTCTGTCGGAGCTGGTCAGAGGGCTCTACAGGACCAAGGACCTCTCTATTGGAGCTGGTCAGAGGTCTGTACAGGTCCATGGTCCTCTCTGTAGATGCTGGTCAGAGGGCTCTACAGGACCAAGGTCCTCTCCATTGTAGCTGGTCAGAGGGCGGCACAAGACCAAGGTCATCTCCATCGTTACTGGTCAGAGGGATCTACAGGTCCAACATGCTCTCTGTAGTAGATGGTCAAAGGCTGTAAGGAGCCACGGTCATCTTTGCCTTAGCTGGTCAGAGGGCTGTACAGCCTCCCACTGCCAAAGCTCCGTGGACCACTAAATAAAATTGGTGGGTGTTAGCAGGGGCATAATAATAGGGTAACCAACTGCAATCCCATCAGAGGCCACCAATAACCTGCCTTTTTTGACTCTGATGATAGAATACGACACCTGTTTTTAACAAGACCTCATGTTGAGTAGAGTATGTCATGGTGTGTATGCCGCATCAGAAAGGGAATGCCTTTGACTGGGGGGTGCCTAAGGATTCCTGTGGTCCCTTGGGGGTTCCAGGGCCCTAGGTTGTCTCTTTTGTACAGAATGTGTTCTATGGACCTGGAGCCATTGGGTGGAGCAGGGACAGAGCTGATGCCACCACTGCTCACCATACTTCTGCCCTTGGCAGGCTCACCCTATAATTGATTGAAATTATCCATCAGTTGCACAGGAGGGAACACAGTAGGGGTGATGGCCGGGATACGGCCAGCATGAATGCAGTTAACTGATGTGTAAAGCATCCAACAGTGCCAGCTACTTACTACATGTAAGCATATGTCACCTAATGGACATCCCTGCAACATGAGGATATTCTTTAGTAATGAGATACAGCCCTCCATTTAACCCACCATCACTCACAACTCATTACATTAACACCACACCCACCAACTGACTACACACCTGCAGAAAACTGACTGTCTTCGGTCTGTCATCAAAAGCCTTGGAATGCCTCACCCTGGGCTCCGAACTATCTCAGTCATGAGACACAATTGGCAGTTTCTTCACTCTGCAAAGGGAACTAGCAATAACAGTAGAAAAGGAGAAGGATTTATTCTTTACAGCAGTTTATGAAAATGATGAAAAAAATGAAGGGGCATTTCATACCTAACAAATGCAATTTTATTTATAACACTTCTAAGTTGCAAGCCTGTACCAGTTAATGTATTATTATTATTATTATTATTATTATGATTGTTCTTGTTATTATAATTATTTTTATCATTATAATTAATATTATTATAGTTATTTAGGAGTTGTATTGTGATGGTGGCAGCAGGCTCAGTAAAGCAGCGTAAGCAATGTTGGTTGTAGTAGTACCAGCAGTGACGATATATGTGGCCACATTAGTAATAATGGTATTTGTGGCAGCAGTAATAGTAGTCGAGACAACTTTCTATTATCCGTAGTGTCCCTTCAGTGCAGGTTCTCTAAGTGACTCTTTTTATAGGGACGCTCTGTTCTTATAATTTCAGATGTCTGACACCTGACCCCCACTGCCCAGACTCAGGTCTTGCAGAATCTCAGTGTGTGTGTATGTGTGTATCTGTGGTGTGTGCGTGTGTGTGTGTGTGTGTGTGTGTATGACAGTTTCTGTGTGTTTGGAGTCCCAAGATCTAAGATGGCCGACTATGTGCTGCTGGTTTCTCACCCCCGCCAAAATTATGCAGTTAGAACAGCTCTTTTCGGGCTCAAACAACTGGTCACTCACTGCAGCAGTTAAAGCACTGTAACAACGCACAACATAACATTTGGGATTGTCTCGCAAGGCTGCCTATTTTACAATATTCCATTCAGGCACCAATATGTCTTCAACAGAGCCATCTACAGAGCTAATGGTCACAAATTAAGAGGATCTGTTTGAATATTGCAGTCACTTAAACCAGGTACATCATCTGGCCTCGGTGAAATGAAGTGTACAATCTATGCCGCAATTTCTGAATGATGGGCTAGATTATTGGCAGCTGTGGTGATGACAAACGCTGAATCACTCTCACACCCACTGTTCGGGAAAATGTCTTCATAGTCCCATGTAATGTTGTTTTCTGTAGGGAGAATGTTGACACTCCAAATTTAGGCAGTTGGTAGGGATTAGTCTGTGGGTGACGTCACTTGTCTGTACGCTGTGCCATAAACCTGCTACAAATCTTAACTTGAGAAGTGTTGGTGTTTCTTAAATAAGGTGAAGGCATCATCCTCACCCAGTTAAAGGAATAGGGGAGATAAATCAGCTTACATGCTACTGTTAGATTTGTTTTCTGAATGTTGAAGAAGAACTATGAAATTGGTTTTGCCTTAACCAGAGACACTGATTAAAATGCTGGGGATCCTTCCACGTAAAGAGAGTGGGCTTAAAGGCAGGCTGCTCAGCCATTGACAATTACCTTCAGATATAACCAAAGGTAAAAAAAAATAATAATAAAAGGGAAGGGCATTCATTTAATGGCAGCCTTATCGGTTTGTCTAGGCGGTCGCATTAGAAGTCAGGAACATTACCTATGCCAGACAAGATATGATGAAAATTCTGAAAAGTCTCTTAGCTCTGGTGCAGCTGAGAAACTAATCTGCTAAGAGAATATTTGCATCAGAATTATAGCCTTCTTTTTGAGAAAAGGGCTCATCAGAATGTTTTTGATTCCACTGCCTCATATATTAGGTGTGGTAGATATTTATCCTGAAACTAAGAGCCTGATTTAGATTTTGGTAAAGACTTTCTCCATCAAAAACGTGACAGATATTCCTTCCTCCTTAATACAAGTGCCTTTTACTAAGGTGAACTGGATATCCGTCACGTTTGGTAAGGAAGGACCTAAATGCCAAACTCTAAATCAGTGTAGTATGTCTATAGGCACTACTCAACCTCAGTGTCATGGGGAAATGCCTACCATACCTCTTTTATTGATCTCACCTTGAAAGGACACCAAAGATGGTTAAACTCATATCTTCATGATAGGGGGGCTACAGCTCAAGTTAAGAAAATTAAAACTATACACTGGGGCAAAGGCAATACCAGCGTGGACGATTCAAGGTTGTGATGTAGATTTGATCAGTCTGATACATATCTGGAAAGAATCTTTGTCTAATTTCTTAATTGGGTGTCTCTTTTCACAAGGATATCTGAATTAGGTTAGGCAACAGCATTCAAAATGACTGGTAGATCTTGGTCACCGTGGCCCATTGTCCAAGCTTTGCCTAAGTTTATTCAAGACTAGTTGAGATATGTATTTTTGCACATGCTTGAGGCAGCTCAAAACAGTTCCATGAGAGCGGTTTTGAGAGTTCCCCAATATAGCTACATCCCCACACACCCACCAGAATTATCTAGGTGCAGGTAAAAGCAGAAATGACCCCAAACATTTACTCCTACACAATTCTACGGTATTCCCAATTCTTTCCATGTTTCTTTAAGGGAGTGGGTTCTAAACCAGGTATTAAATATGGCGAGGTTAAAAAACTCAGTCAACAAACAGAGAGAAGGTGTTATTTTGATGGGGAACACTCACAGTCCCCTTGAGATAAATCAGTAATCAAATGAGGGAGTTTACCCCATAAAAAATGGGCTGTACTCTGTACATAGAGACACTGGTAATATGTAGTATTTTATAAGTCTTCTTTATTGGTTCCATGTCAAGGTAGCATCAATCAAAGTCCAGCCAGCTCTGGTCAGGTACAAGCCATGTACCAGCCCCACCAGGAGCAGCCTGCGTAACTGCTCAGCCCATCTCCAGCTGTCACCACTCATCCACTCAGGCACCCTGGCATTCCATTCATCACAGTCACACCAACAATCTGTTACCATCTTTCACTCTGGCTGAGAAGCTAGGAGGACCTAGGCTGATTACATATAAATGTAATACTGAGGATATAACAAAATGGATAAAACGAGATGCGCAGAAAGGAGAAAAGAGAAAAAAAGGAAAAAGTTATTCATTTGATTACTGAGGTTAAAAAACTACCACTGCATGAAAAGTCTTTAAAGAGACATTTGATTGCTGGAGAGTACATCTTCCAGTTAGCTACCCCACTCAGAGACCTCCGAAAGAAGAAATTTCCTTGTGAATGATTAAGATTTTCTACTGACTGTACATAAATATTTAAAATCTTTGAGATTTGAATCCCCCATCTGAAAAAGAGGCTTAACACATGGTTGGGCAGGGTGGTAGGGTCGTGGCTAGTCTGGGTTGCCATAGCTAAGTGGGAATCATTGATGAGTTTATTTTATTTTGGACAGTTTCGCCTTATGCATAAGCATCTTCTGGTGGAAGCAGAAATTCTTTCCAGCCTTGGGGCTTTTAAGTGACTCCTTTGTGCTCAGGATGTGTGATTGAATAACAAGGTACTGAAGATGTTACAAAAAGTTGCAACACTCGTGAAATTTCCAGGAATCCAAAGAAGAGTTAATAGGGGTGGATCATTATTATTTAAAAAAATATATATTTTTGAATTTATTTCAAAGGGTATATGATGGAATATGTATCAAATTCTATAAGCCATGTTTTTCAGTTGCAATTTTAAAGGAAAAAACTGAAATGTATAACTATTATTATTATGATGATTGTTATATTATTGATTGGTTATTATTAGAACTATTACTAGTATTATTAATACTAATACTACGACTACTACTAATAAATAGTATAATAATATGACAAATATTATTGTTAATAATAATAAGAATATTAACCTATTCCGTTGCAGTGCTAAGAGGGTGGGGGGGCCACGCGGCGGTCCCGTGCTCGTTACGGAACCGCTCCGTCACGGCACGCGGGTAGGCTGTGCTTGTGACGGAACGGTTCTGTCACGGCCCCGCCCGCGCTAGAGAACGTTAGCGCAGGCGCAGAATTTGCGCCGCGCAGGCGTGGTGAGAGGGCCGTGACGGAACCGTTCCGTCACCAGCACAGCCCACCCGAGGCTCGTGACGGAACGGTTCCGTCACGAGCATGTGAGGAGTTAATGACAATACAAACCTACAAAATAATAATAACAACAATCATCATCCTCATCCTCTCAGTGTTATTGATAATAATAAGAGTGCATAATCCAGTGTGTATGCCCAAGTCAAGCCATCTTTTAAAACACCACTGCTCTTATTATACAAAACCCTGGGAGCCATGTACCTGAACCCAGTGCCCCAGGCCTCTAGCTGTCCCCTATGCTGCAGCGAATAATATGAATGGTGAGGCATTTTCCCATCATGCTTCCTGTATACCATTTGTATGTTGTAAACACGTCCATCTAGTCACTGGGTTTTTATAGAACGCCTCATTACTGTGGCAAGGTAGCATGAAGCATCATCAGAACAAGGAGAAACAGCTACTCAAAATGACTCGTGCAGGAAGCCCAAGGGGATGTCCCTGTGAGGCATTGCTGGTGGTCACATACAATAGCAAATACAAAGATGTTATCGTTGCTACATTCCACAGAAAGAAAAAAAGCACTTCAGGGCCCCGTTTCTGATTTCTGTAGCGTTTCCGGTGGTCTTCACATATAAATCCCAAGACATTGAAATAATGTTCATCTATCCATTCGATAATATTAGTCTAGAGTTCCAAGACTACTTTCTACCTGTTTGAAACAAAAATATATCTCCAGATAAACAGCTAGCAAGGCCAATTAATGTATTACTGAATCAATTGTAGGTAGTAGCTGAGTATTTTTTTACGGCTTTGTATGAACATATGTAGCATTTGTGTTTGGTCTGTTTTGAGAACACCCTACAGTCACAGTTCTGATAAATGAGATACACATAGTTACATTAATTTGTTCAAGATCACAAAGTGTGGCTAGGGCGGGAAGTCAAGATTAAACCCTAAACGTCGCAACCCTTTTCCCAATCAGCTCTAATGCAGATCAGATGAAGTGCTGTTAGTGTATGTGCTACTTCATTTAAAAAAAAAAATGGATTGTTTACAGAAAATGGTGCATGTATGCAACCTAACTTGCACGTTCAGATCTGTGCAGAGCTTTAAGTTGGCTGGGTCCTTCCGGGTCTCGCAGTAGTTTAAAATGGGTTTTGAAAGGGGTCTAAAAAAGCGGCCTTATATTCATGTCCTTACTTTTTACTAGTAACGACACTGGTGATTACTGAACAATTTATGTAAAAATGTTAAGGTAATCCATGTTAGTGACTTAGTTTGCCGTTTGTTTACATTACACATTTTTTACTTAATCTTGCACTCCGTAGGAATGTTAAACGTTTCTAGGATGTTGTGTTTTGTATTTTTTTAAAATAGCATATTACTCTTGTATAGTGTATACTTTGAACTGAGTCCCCTCGAGGTGTTTATAACAGCCCACGACTGTGAGCTCTGGAGCTGAGTCTGAAGGCAGTGCAAGTTTCTCACAGCGGCTGTTAGTGGGTCAGAAATGAGTTCAAAACACATTGCCATTCAATCCTTGGCCTCTCTGGAGAGCACACAGAGATAACCATAGACACATTCAACAGTCCTGGCTGATTTAGGTGGTTGGTTGTGTCATTTATTTATTTATTTAAGAGTTTTATAAAGCGCTAGCTTGACCCGAGTGTCTAGCTAGCGCTTTACATCCTTATCACACATAAGATACATTTACACAGCAATATGTACAGTGAGTCAGGATGTATCGCAGAGTATCTTCAGAAAAGAGCCCCTTGTCCTTGATAAGATATGCTAGCATAGTAGGGTGTCCAGTGTCTTATGACGTTTCACAAAGATGTCGTTGAAGAAAGCACTGTGGCTCTAGGCGAGATTAATGAAGTAAGGTCTTAGTGTCAAAGTGTCTTAGAAGCAGGCTTCGATTAGTTATGCTTTAGCTATCCATTTGTGAGAGATCGATTGAGGAGGAGGTCTTTGAGCTGCCTTTTGAAAATTAGGAAGGAAGGAATGGTCCTGATTGGAGTGGAGTTCCAGATTTTAGGCGCATTTCCTATTAGAATGCAATAACAGAAAGCTCAGAGAGGAACAAAACTACTGGTAAGGGTGGCATGCTATGAGAACTGTAGTTTATGTGTTTAAGCCATGCCTATAATTACATAGATCACGCCCCCTTTTAAAATCCCTTCCTCTTTTTTCATCCCACTTAAATTCCTGGATCTGTCCCTGTCTGCACATGGGGGAATGTCTAGGATTGTGCCAGCCACTGATTCTAGTAGGTGGAAATTAAACATGCTTATGGTGTATCACCCATTTCCCTAGTGCAGTGCTGAGCAGGCCCAGGGTTTTCACAGATGAAGGCACAAGGAAAGCAAAAACAAAAAATGCCCCATGTCTTTCTTGCAGACTCTGTACTACTTTGCTTATGAAATGTATGCGAGGTGGAGTCCACTATTACATTTCTATATCTGATTTAAGGTTAGAAATTTAACTGTACACATTATACAAGTTCATTTGGAGCCAGATATATCAAAGCGTTTCAAAGCTTAAAAGGGGGACGAGCCTGTTCACATCTGCAGACCTCGTTGCTACAACCACAGGGTTCACAGGAGTCCCAGTGGCATAATACAAAATGATGGCCCGCTACGAAATTTGATGAGGGGCCTGTCATCTCCCAGATCACAAGGACATTCTTGGTCTTGGTCTCAATGGGGAGCAACTGAAGGGTTGGGATCCCGCTATGCTGCAGGTGACCTGCTCAGGAAAGCAGAGTGGCTTTCCTAACTGTTTACTTATTTCTTAGCCCATGGCATTGCACGCATTCTGTAAGGCATGCAATGGCTTGGCTTTGAGAGGTGAGGGGGCACCCTCCAAAACAAGAAATCCTGGGGCACCACGCATTGTGGGGGATGCAGGGCCTCCGTTATGCCCCTGAAGAGCCCATACATAGCAGAGGCGTGAATGTGCGCTAGCTGTTATGCACTGACAACTGGGCAAAATGTATTAGCGCAACATCTGTGTCATGATGTGGCTTCCTGCATATGTGCAGGTCCCAATTGGGATTTTGGACATGCAGAAAAAAATGTAGCTGCACATTTCTAAAATGAAGATTACATTGTTCCTAATTCTGAAGGGCCTTTAATCTACAACTTAATCAGTGGATCTCTAATTCAACCTTCCTTCATCCAGTCATGCCTATACTCTCCTGAGCCACTGCACTAACCCATGGGGAACCCTTAGCCCCTTCTATGGACCTCCTCTATGCAGCACTTAACCTTAACTTAATCACAAATGCATTCCAGCAGCCAGACAGTACCTCCATGGCCAAATAATTGGTGTGGCCAATTCCACCCCTTAGATCAGACTTGTGTCCCCAACTCAAGAAAGGTTTGTCCATAAGGACAGCAACCAACAGAGGCCACTGACAGCTGTCAGTGTCAAACGCCAGGCGCTAGACTATCCAGGGTCCTCTGACCTCTGGGGTTTCTCATAAAGGTGGCCAATAGTTCCAGGTTTTTTGCACCATTCTTCCGCTCTACCTCTCACCAGTTCAGGGGTGGTATCCTGAGACTGGCCACTCATACCAAGGTCTGTACCCTGATACTGAACATTTGCCTGGTGAGCAAGAACTTCCAGGAAGGAACCACCACCCACTCAAGGGTCTGCGTCTGCCTGTGTCATGTAGGTAAGTAAGTAAGTAAGTAAGTAATGTGTTTATTGAACAGTTAATTAAAACCTTTACAAAAATTGGCCATCTCTGCGTCATGAAGGGGCTTGCCTTGAGCAGGTCTCCATCCCTCTGTGACAGCGCAGGGAGCCCCCGAGGTCAGAAGTGGCCTTGGGGGTCTTGGGGTGCTCTGTTCACAAAGCTGGCAATTCCTGGTCAACTGGTCCCCCCCACTGTGGACTGTTTGCACCTCCTGCCCCACCATCTGTTCCTGTGTACCCTCTGCTATGGAGTGGTACACCCAGAAAATGAAACTGGTAGGGCACCTTGGATTGATGCCCCATCCAGCTCCCATGACACTGTGGAGCTGTGGAGCATGACACTGTGGAGCATGGTCTCTTGGTGCAGACCCAGTTCCCCTGCTTATGCCCCCATTGGGAGCAATCCAAGCACAGGGGCTGGACATAGGGTGCTCAGGACCTCCACCCACCAAAACCTCTCCTCCTATCCTTAGAAGAGACATGGGTACCCTTTTCCCCACATCATCATTGGAACTGTCTTGGTCACTGTCTACCTCCCCCAACTCTGTTGAGGGTAACCTGAACCACCCTCCTTAGGATCACTCCCCAATGCTTTCCCAGATACTCTGGTACTCACCCAGTGTTATGCTTCCTCTGCATGCTCCCTGGGGTCAATGAGCTTGTAATCAACCAGGCACTGGCGTAGCTCTGGAAAACAATAACTGAACATGTGTTCTCTTGCAACACAATTTCCCCTGCTATATTCTCATAGACAAATGTGTGCAGTTCATATCATCTGAAATAGAGTCCTTTTTGTAGCAAAGGAGTATTGCCCACAAAAAAATGCTTATTGTACCACCTAGAAACAAATGGAATGATTAAGAAATTTAACCACACTTTGGAAGAGTCTGCTCAGATTTCTAAGTCCAGTGGTGAAGATTGGGTGGTGGAGATGTTGGACCAGGTTTTGGAGTACAGGTTAACTCCACATTTCTCTGTCTCTGTCCTTTTGAAATGTTTTCAAATGTAAACACAACACAAAAATGTGTTCTTCATGGGTGCAGAGTTTTAAGGTCGAAAGTAGCATTAGCAAAGAGACAAAAGAGGTAAGTAGACTCAGAGAACTGATTGCGTGTGACAAGAGGAAATACATTTTGATAAATACAAAGCAGTGAAAGATTTTAAAGTTGAGGTAGGTGATGTAGTCAGAGTTAGACTACCAAAGAAAAACCAAATGGGAATGAATTTTGGGGACCCTTGTGTGTAGTTCTTATTTTCCCTATAGGCCCTGCGCTTTGGAATAACATAAACAGCAGTGTAGACGTAGGACTGAGGTCTTCTAGGTCTCTACTGACTATGTTAGACTTAATTTAGGTTTGCGCCAGCTAGCTCAGAGGTCACTGGAAACTTTCTTAACCGAAATAGGAAGTGATCAGCTTCCCTGGCTCAGATAAGAAGGGATTCAGCTTCCGACAACCGCATAAACATGACAACTTGCTCCCCAGAATAAGAGTCAATCTCTAGAGTCGTGAGAAACAATAGACAGCTATTTCACTCAGTCAGACGTGCGTTCTTAGTTTCACCAGAGTGCAGAGAAGAGAGAGACGGGCGTTTTCAATAAAAGATATTATTTATTGAGCAGTCTTCCTTCTCATACAAGAAATGAATTGCCACAATTGCATGACTTGTTATAACGAAAAGTGCGTACAGTAAAAGGAGTATTACGAAATAATACTGTAAAAGCATTGATATGGTTTCTTAGCCATAAGATAGTTAAAATGAATAAAATATATACATTCATATATACATTGGCTAACGACCTCAACTGGTGCTTCTAACTACGCCTACCCCGGTGTACCTGACCGAAGCCTAATACGTGGGAGGGAGTAAGTAAGTAGCAGTTTAAGTTAAGTTGGTTTTGTCAAGACTTTGATTCAAGAATTCTCTCTAAGGGTTTAGTCAGCACCGTACCTCTGGAATAGAATGTAGGAGGTCTGGTATCTCCCTCTCAGGACCCGATATCCCAGTCACCCACAAGGGTAGGCTGGAAACGCCGGAGCTGGATTTTCTCGGCAGGAGAAAAGACAGCGTCTTTCTCAGCGCGTCAAAGAGGAGGGGCAGCGTCCGTGAGCTTCTCGCATCTGCTGGGCTCTCTGCAAGGGGACAGCTGTTCTGCTCCAGTATTCACCACCACCGTGTGTTTGCTTAAGGTAACGTTGGTATATTTATACCTGAAAGGTGCTGAGTTTGACGTACGTTTTGGACATAAGACGTCAATAAAGATGTCACTAAGAACTGGTCGTTCTTACAGTGCTCACTGGAGTTCTATTACTAATCAAAACAAAGCAAGCGGGGCTTTCCCAGGTTGCTGGGGGTTTGGTATGTCGAAAGAACTCGGTGTGCTCTCTAGGAATCTAAGGAAGTGGCTTCTGCTGTGTCATGGACTGCAGAGGCGAGTTACTGAAATATGGCTCTGATTATTATAGGGATATTTATTGATTATAGCCGTATAGGGGCATAAGGTCACAATATTGATCGGGTTCCTAGATAAAACACATCACCCACTCCACGATTTTATGTCCATCAATTACTAAAAACGTAAGCAATAAAGATGCACGTGTATTCCTACCCACCCCAAAATACATTTTGCATTTGAAAATGGTGTATACGAAATTCATGAAAATGATAATAGGTACTGTACGTTTTAAGCAGAGTAATCATTAAAAAAAATTGCATATATATTCAGTTGAACGATTTTGCGAAAAATTACACATGAAATGTCTCTCAATACAGAAAAGAAGGGTGAGACTATTTCATCACATATAAATACAATTGCTGTAAAATGTGCTAGAGGCTGAGGTAATATTTTGTCTCTAGATCTACTAAAAATAGAAGCTCTGTTCTTTATGAATAGTTCTACTTTAAGCAAAAAAGTGTGCCAGAAAAAAGGTAAATATTTTGGAATTTTTGGAAAAAATAATTTCATGGTGAGCGGGGCAAAAATAGTTCCAAACACTTTTCAGTAGCTTTTGTTTATCAAAGCTGAAGGCCGAATTCAGAGTTCATGGGAACGCTGTGTGCCGGATTGTTTTCCAAAAATGTTATTGTTTCTGTTCAGGGGAGAACATTATTTCAGACAGGCTCGCAAAGAAATGTTCTACATATTCAGGTGACAGTTCGACCAAGTTCGATAATGCTGTAACTTGGCAGTCTTGAGAATGATTGCTGTCATCGATTTCAGGATCAGCAATGCTCACAGAAGGTCGTACCTGGGTGATGTTGCTTTCATTTCTTGCTTCACTGCCACCACCTAATCGTAGCGCGGGAGTCTCAACGAATGCCGTCATCAGGATTGGTAACCGCTGGGGACAACACGATGCATGAGCCGTTACTGGACTTAGCAAAGTATCGACATCCATTGGTACTGCTGATTGTAGTGCAAGACAGGTGTCTAACACGCATTCCTCTCCTCATAGCATACATCGAAGCACAGGTAAGATGCAGGTCTGCCACATAGGTCTGAATGAAAGAAACCAGGTCATATTCAGATCTCTTAGCCGGGCTAGTCCAAGGACTCTAGTTATGTGGTTCCGGTAGCGTATTGCTAGGGTCGTTTCTTCCATCCTTGCCGGAGTCATGTCTGCTTTTTGGCTTGCCATATCGGAGCAGGAGGGTCAAAAATAAAATCCCTGCTACGAGTCCCAAAAGTAGTGGTAGGCCGCCAAAGACCGAATGGACAAAATTGGGAAAGATGCCCAGGACTGCTTCGAAGGGTGTTAACAGTCCCGAAAAAATTGTCTTAAATACATTCGAGATACCACTGGCATTCAACATATTTAGGATTTGACTGAGCATTTCTGTGAAATGCACGGGGCAATTTGTTGATAAAAGTGTATGTATCTCTGCAGTTGTCCTTGCAACTTGGAGATCATACGTCTCTTTTGATGACGTGATGGGCACTGTTGTCTGTAAAAGCACAGACTTCATTCTGCTTAAAGTATGAATTCGTATAGAAGAGATATTCAACGGAGGCCAAATCGGAGCCACTGAGTCTCCAGGGCCTTTTGGATACAATGCTTGCATACAGCAAGTGACAATGGAACTGACGCTTAAGAGATATGCTTTCCCTGGCACCAAGCCACAACAGCTGTGATCCGTTATTAGAACGTAACTCCCATTAGAAAGCTGTCTAAAGAATGGCTCTATCTGTGTTGTAGGTGTGCCGTGCTGGTGGCATGAAAGGTTATTTGAAGTCCCCTCACAGGCCTCACGCAAGTTAATACCTTGGCACAAAAGTATACCGCTTAGTGATTGTTTACATTCATTACCACTAAGAAATAAATTTTTGTTGTTGTCACTATAACATGTATGTGTATAAGGTAATTTCCATGATGACTTAATGTATCCTTTACCCAACCTTTCATACTGGCCTGCTGGTATATACTCAAGGCAATTTTTAAATTGGAAAGTTGTTATCGGAATTGTGATAATCCCGTGTATTATCCATTCAATGACAGGTCTTTCTGACATTGTTAATGGTAATCTCTCAAGTTTTTCGATGCTCAGGATTGTATAGTCTGCTCCTTTCTGTGCCAAACTGATTTGTATCTGTAAGGTTAAAGCTAGAAAACAATGACGTTGTGTTGATTAAACGCCATGGCACATAGCCTGAACGGAGGTTTTGCAACGTCCAGCCTAGCTGTACAATAGAACGTAATTGGGACTGGCCATGTTGTAACATTAGCAAGTCCTGGTCTATTATATCAATAGCAGATGATACAATACTGTCCAGTGAATATATTCTGGAGGACAGAGTCATTAACCCATTGTCCACAACAGAAAGTGATTTTTCCAAATTAATATGATCAATTTCTCGTATTTTCTCTGCTGTTTCAATTTGAGTCACTTTCCATGCCTCGTTGTAAGCAGCATATATGCTGGGCACTATGAAACATTTTTGACGCTGTTTGCGTGGTCCCATTATGAAATCGCGCAAGTCAGCACCATCTTTAAGTAAAGACAAGTGTTGCTTAATTTGTGCCAGTGTGGATGTTTGTAGCCATTCAAGGCATAGTTTCCCTACACTGTATGTTGTTACTATCCCTGGATGTTGTCTCCGGGAGTATCTAGGGTCTGGTCTGGTCATTTTTAACCCCTGTATTTTGTTCAGGAATCTGTCTTGACAGTTATTCGTGTCTGTAGGCCAGATTAACCACTTTTTCCAATCAGGATCTGTTCTGTTTTCATTTAAAATTTGGGATACGTCTACTTCAATATCTGTGGTTGCATTATCAGGTATTGGCTTTGGAATAGATGGTTTGTTAAGGTCTTTAATCTTGGCTAGGCCAAGACAGGTCGTTTGTTGAATTGTGTCATTCAAGAACATTATTTGTTCTGGGATCATGCAGGCTCGAAATAATGCTTCTAGGCCTTGTTCCTGCCAATCTTTTGTACCCCAGATGGTTTTTGTTTCAATGTTATTCTTCCAGAAATTAAAACCAAATGTAATCATTTTTTCATAAAATGCTTCTGAATATATAAATTTAGTATTTGTCAGCATGGTTTTTGTCCCTGTTTTATCTAACAGTTTATAATAAAATGTTTCTGCATCACTTGTGTTAAACCCTGAGAAGTATTGGAATTTCTCATAGAATGCTTTTGAACTGCTTTTAGGTGGAGTAGCACAATGTTCCCATTGGTTATATTTTAAAACATTTCTAGGTTGAGCAGTTTTATGTAAATAGTGGTCTGCATAATGAGTAAAACAGTACATCTGTTCATAATTCGTTGAACCTTGCAAATAATCATGTTCTGTAAATTTAGCTGACAAAACTAAATCTGACATCATATTATTTATACTTTCAAAGTCCCAATCGTCAGAGAATGTACTTGGTTTTACAAAGTCACTTAATGAAACCTTAAACTGATGAGGATATTTCAAGAGTTCTACCGGGCCATATATTTCGTAGTCTGTCTTGTCCCAAACTACCCCGCCGGGTATTGGAATGGCTGTGACATTCACTGATGATAGTTCTCTTTTTTCGATGTGAGATGATTTGTGAGGCTTCAGAACTAAGTTGATGTTCTGACTTGCTGTGTCCAATGTACTGTATTTTCCCTCAATGAATTTTCCCAAGCAAAGTACCATGATGAGCCAAAGTAGGAGGAAAAATACACCTAGCCCAATCCAAAATTCTAACCATGGAGAAATAAGATAGGTTTCTTTGATTTGATGAAAGAGTTCTGTTGCTTTTTCTTTAAAAGTCTTTGTTGCGGGCGTCACTTCAGGATCGCTTTGATCTTCAGAAAAGTTATCAAAATTGATGAAGTAGCCAGATGCAGTTCTGTCGATTGTTGGAATGATTTCTCCATTTGGCTTTCATTAGCACATTCTGATGCTACATCATTGTAGACTGGTGTTTCATGACGAACTGTTTCGATTTGGGTTTCAAGAGGCACAAGTTCCATGGCATTTCTGCATAGTCCTTTTTTATTCACTGTAGGTTTATCAAATGTGATTAGTCTTTCAGTTTGAACCTCTTGGATACTAGCAAATTTGGGTATTCTGTTACTTCTTGGGAGTCCACTGGGCCTACTATTTATTATAGGCCACATGATTGAGGTTTTACCAGGTCGATCGATACAACTCGGTTCTTCTTTTTACCAGCAAGGGGTGGTAGTACTACTGATCTTGTTCCGTTGATTGCTAAGACAGGTACATCTTTTCTGTAAGAAGGCCCAAATTCCTTCTTCACCGCTATTTTCTCTCTGACCAGATGCCCAATCTTTGGAATCCAGACAGGTTTTGCTGGGACAGGTGGTGTGTCTTCAGTGGTTGTTGGCTGTTGCTCTAACTTTATGTTGCTCAGGGCTTTTCTTGTTTCATTTAAGTCCTGTAAAACAGCCAAACGATCTTTGATTTCAAAGCCTTTTTTCTTATCTTCTACCACTGAAGCATGACTATCTAAGTCCTGAACATACATTCTAGTTCCGAACAATAGTTCGTACGGGCTGAAACCTTTTAGAGAATTTCTTGGCAAGTTGTTAAGACTACGGTGGACACTTGTTAAATGCTGGACCCACCCATCATCCGAACCTAATACCTTTGCCGTTATATGATTGCTTTATGTCTCAGTTTTTTCTTTCCACTACCCCGTTTCCCTCAGAATGGAAGGGACAAGAGAACCACAACTGCAGCCTCCTTATAAGCTCGAGAGCTAAAAGCAGGACCCTGGTCAGAATGAAGCATGGCAATTGCGTATTTGCCGATAAAGACTCACAAATCCTTTATAACAGTTCTGGCGTCAGCCGAGCGCTGGGGCCACATCCATATGTATCTCGTACAGGAGTCCACAGCGAACATGATATATTTATAGTTACCGTCCCTTTGTAAGGGACCACAGTGGTCCAGGTAAACACATGCTAATGGTTTATCTGAGATGAGAAGTGGTGTCTGCGCTGGTCGTTTCACTGTTGATACTTTCATTCTTTGGCATATTTTGCATTCTAGCATGTATTTCTTAGTTTGTATTCTCATGTGCGGCCACCAATATCTCTGTTTTAATAATGATATTGTGGCGGAAACACCAGCGTGTGCAGAAGCAAGCCCTTCGTGTGCCGCTGTAATTAGTCCTAACCTGTGTTCCGTGTTTGGAATTACTCTATACCCCAATCCAGGGATTCGAGCAAAAGGAACATTATTCGTATCTGTTAAATATGAGTACTTTTCTGGAAAGCCTTTTGGGAGTGTTTTTCTATCATCTTTTACTGACGCACTGACAGCTTGTAGTATATCGCTGTCTATTTTTGTTTTTGACCGGGTGATAGCAGCTACGGAAACTGTTTGCACAGCTGCCTTCGCGGCTTCATCAGCCAATGAATTCCCTGCAACGTGAACGCCATCACGTTGATGACTCAGAGTGTGTATCACGTGAGTCTTTTGTAGTTCCTTCTGTAAAATAACTACTTGTTCCCAAAGCATTTTATGCTTGATTGTGCCACCTTTTGCATCTTTGAACCCGTTTTCAACCCAATTCTGCAAGTATTCATTATAAGATTGAACGCAATAATATGAATCGCACACTATAAGTGTGAGGAATTTGCGATCAGTATTTTCAAGCAACATCTTAAATGCTAGTAGTTCAGCTCGCTGAGCTGTACAATCTCCTAGAGATTGCGTTTTAGTGACCAGTGGTCTAAATTTTCCATTGTGCCAACAACCTTTAACAATCGTGCACGCAGCACTGTAAGCTTGTTTTCCCCCAACTGCGGGTTGTGCTGATCCGTCTGTATATTTGATACTTCCGTATTGTTCTACAGGCAGGATTTCAGTTGGAAGAGGACATTCATATTCATACTGTAAAAACTCCTGTGTCTTTAGGTTAGGATCAAATTCATATACTATGTCTGTTGCAGCAAGAGAATTAACCCATTGGATCCATCTTGGATGCAGAGCTTTAGCATTTGGAATGCTCGCTTTAGTTACCGCTTCTAAAGCAGGTATAGGTGTAACGATTATTATTCGTTTACCTTGTGCTAGGGCCCTTTCTTTTGCTACAGCAGTCTGAACCGCAGTTAGAATTTTTTCCGTTGAACTGAATTTTATTTCAGCTTTTGTATACACATGTGATTTGTAAGCTATAGGTACTGTTTCTCCCTCATTAGAGGTCAGGTATGTGAATCTGCATCTTCCTGGGATGACCCGGATTACAAGGTTGCGTGTATTGTCACGTGTTTCTAATTTTGTTTTAGCTAACATGTCTGTTTGTCAAGTCAAGTCAAGTCAAGTCAGAGAATTTATATAGCGCACTACCTACCCAGAGGGTCTCAAGGCGCTTAGAAATGGGAGGAGGATTACTTGTCGAATATCCACATTTTAAGTTGCTTTCTGAATGCTAGGTGGTTCTGGGTGAGGCGAAGGTAAGCGGGGAGTGAGTTCCATGTTTTAGCAGCCAGGTAAGAGAATGATATGCCTCCCATGGTGGTCTTGTTGATGCGAGGTACAGTGGCGAGGGCTTGGCTGGAAGAGCGAAGTTGGCGGGAGGGGGTGTAGAAGGATAGTCGTGAGTTGAGGCATTCTGGTCCGATGTCGTAGAGTGATTTGTGTGCGTGGGTTAGCAGTCGGAAGGTGATTCTCTTATTGACGGGTAGCCAGTGGAGGTCTTTCAGGTGACCAGAGATGTGTTCGTTGCGCGGGATGTCTAATATGATCCTGGCTGAGGCGTTTTGGATTCGTTGGAGTTTCTTCTGGAGTTTAGCGGACGTACCTGCGTAGAGGGTGTTTCCGTAGTCCAGACGGCTCGTGACTAGAGCATGGGTGACTGTTTTCCTTGTTTCGGTGGGGATCCAGCGAAATGTTTTTCTGAGCATGCGAAGAATGTTAAAGCAGGATGAGGTATTAATTCGTGGAGATGTTTAACCCTCTATGCATAGTTTAGAATGTAAGTTCTTCAGAAATTCAGGAAGCCTAGAATCGATTGTAAGTTCTTCAGCGTTTTTGGTGCTTGGAGTACAGCGCACTTCTCTAAGAAGTTGTCCGCTAAGCTTTTTCCTTCACTTGATAATTCGTATCCTAAAAATAGGACAGTTAGATGGGCAATTCGTGACTTTTTAAAGTTGAATTTGTAACCCTCTGCTGCGAACCCAAGTATTATGGTGTTCACTCTTTTCAAGTGAGTGTCCAAGTCGTCATCTGTGAGATAGATGTCGACGACATAAGATAATGCCTCATCATCATACATTTGTAGTAACTCTGTTACTCTGGCTGAGAATAGTCCTGGGCTGTTCTTGAATCCCTGTGGGAGCCTACAGAAATTTTTCTGTGACCCCATTATTGAGAAAGCGGTTAAGTACCTGCTTTCTGGTGCAATATTTTGACAAAAGAACCCATTAGATATGTTTAATGTTGTTTTGTATTTTTTGCAAACTATGTTGTTCATTAGTGCCGCACTGTGCGAATTTTGTACCGCAAATGTTTTGCAACATGAGTTAAGGTGTCTGTAATCCAAGACTAGACAATACAAATAGTCTGGTTTGGAGACAGGAAACAAAGGATTGTTCATTTGAGAGGTGCATGTTTCAATCACCCCTTGGTATTCAAGTTGATCTAAAATCTCCCTGACCTGTTTTTTAGCTTCTTGCTTAATTGGGTACTGCCTTTGTGCAGTTGGTTGACATTTTAACTGGATTTTGTGAGGAGGAGAGTCCTCATCCCATCCTACATGATTCTTATATAGTGCAGGTGCTTGGGCTACTGCCCATTTCCTTGCATATATATATTTAGTGTGAATTGGAATGTGATTTGAGAAGGCAGGCATAATCATTTCTTCGCCATGAGGGCACTCCCTGACAAACTCTGGGGGCCAATCTTTCTCGGCTAACAGGATGTCATAGCCTTTTGAGAGGTTATCCCAAAATAGACCCCTTATTTTTCTAGTCTTATCTCACTCTATACGCAGTGTTATTTCGTATATCTAATGAGGTTCGCTAACTCTGGTATCTGCAGTTTCTAATTGAATGTATTAATTTGTGTCCACTGTCTCCAGATGACTCATCAGGATCTTGAGAGCTATGCTGATTTCTGCTGCACTGTCTAGCATTGTCTGTGCCCACTCTCTGTTTTTCAGCTGTGTCCTCAGTATTCTCGGCATGTTCGATTATTCTAATACTGGCTATCTTCCTTCTTGGAAATTGTATTGTTTTACTTTGAGCAGGTTCCTTGTCTTTGGACTTGGTGTGCTCTTCCCTTGGATCTGACCGTCCTCTTCTTTCCGATTTCTGCGAAAAAGATCGAGAGGGACGTGTATCAATACTTTGATATCTATCAGGCTTTTTCAAGTTATCCCTATTTCTAAGGTTATATCTTTTCTCAGAGGGCTCCCTCTGGGGAGACTGGTGTTCTCGATTCGGAGTTCTTTCTCTCCTTCGAGGAGACCTTCCTCTGGACTGGAAAACTTTTTCTTTTGGGAGTGGATTGTTTATTTCCATCCCGGCTCTTTTTAGGAGTGTTTAGATTATTTTTAATAAATAATTTTTCAGGATGTTCAAGTAGTTGGGGTTTTACTGGTTTCCCACCCAAACTATCTCTACCTAATTCTTCATAGCATTTTTCTATGATTCTGGCAAGCTCAATTGGTTGATCTGTTATATCTGTTTCTTTCAATTTCTGGTGGATCGCAACAGATGCTGCTTCTCCCTTTATATTGGCTAGTAATATAGCCGAGACCTGCTTGAAGTCTTTCAGTAATTTCATACCAAGAGTTAACGCAGGTTCTGGACCGTATTCATTCTGAATTTGTTTTAGCACATCTGGTATTACCGCCATGGACGGAACACCATGTGTTTTTGTGTAAATGGAAGCAAAGACTGTACCCCAAATGTCACAGTCCTCCACATGTGGTGCGACCCCCATTGGAAGGCAGATAGTCAGAATTCTGTGTTTCTCAATAGGGGTAGTATTCGGGAATACTGCATCTATTTGAGTTATTTTTTGTGCTAGCCAGAATGGAATTTGTTCCCATTTTGCGGGTGTTTTTCCAAGACATGATTGTATGTTCTGTGGTGTAATTTTATTTGTGTTCCCCTGATGAGGGGTTAGCTGTGGAATATTAACAGCTGTTTGGACTGTTGTAGTCCGCATTACATATTGGACTAACTGTCTGTGTATTTTAATTAATAATTTTAGCTGTGCTAAAAGTTCTTCTTTTGACATTTTATCAATGTCTGGATGTGGTGTGTAGCTGGCTAAATCCGGCCAAGGGGCTCCTGGTCTACATAGTGGACCAAGCCTGGTAATGTGATCATTATGTTTTAGGGCACCTTTAAACCAGAGCAGGTGCTCTTGGTATTTTAATGGGATTTCAATCTACTTGAAAGGAGCGTACTCTTCCGGTGGTTCCTCTATTTTGTAATAGTGGAACTCGTGTGTTGTAGCGTTTGCCGCTGGAAAGTTTATCCATGAATAGAATACCTCTGTCTGCCAATATTCGTGTGCCTCTATCACGAAAATGACTGTACCACCTCGTGCTGTCAGTCCATTTTCTATAAGTTTTAAAGTTATAGTTTTTCTTATGTTGACCGGAATGAGGATGGCATTCTGGTCATTCTGTAGGAGACTTGTGTCGTCCTCCATTAGTTGATTGCTAATATAGCAGCTTCCCTTTCCTACTATCAGAAAGGTTTTTTGTTGCAGATCAGGTTTCAAGGAAACAAAGATTAGGTGCACAATATTTTGGAACACTGTATCCTTCAACGTTGACGAAATCAGAAACTCTACATAGGAATCTCTTCCTACTAAGTTCCGGCGGATTTTAACCTTTCACCCACTCCAGACGTCTATTAGAGTATTTACGGGAAAAAGGGTCTGTGTGAAAAAGCACGACTGAGTTACTCTAATGTCTTGCGTTAGTTTTATCGCCTTACCGAACGTTGGGCGCCATGAAGTGTAGTTCCTATTTTCCCTATAGGCCCTGTGCATTGGAATAACATAAACAGCAGTGTAGACGTATGACTGAGGTCTTCTAGGTCTCTACTGACTATGTTAGATTTAATTTAGGTTTGCGCCAGCTAGCTCAGAGGTCACTGGAAACTTTCTTAACCAAAGTAGGAAGTGATCAGCTTCCCTGGCTCAGATAAGAAGGGATTCAGCTTCCGACAACCGCATAAACATGACAACTTTGCTCCCCAGAATAAGAGTCAATCTCTAGAGTCGTGTGAAACAATAGACAGCTATTTCACTCAGTCAGACATGAGTTCTTAGTTTCACCAGAGTGCAGAGAAGAGAGAGACAGGCGTTTTCAATAAAAGATATTATTTATTGAGCAGTCTTCCTTCTCATGCAAGAGAAATGAATTGCCACAATTGCAAGACTTGTTATAACGAAAAGTGCGTACAGTAAAAGGAGTATTACGAAATAATACTGTAAAAGCATTGATATGGTTTCTTAGCCATAAGATAGTTAAAATGAATAAAATATATACCTTCATATATACATTGGCTAACGACCTCAACTGGTGCTTCTAACTATGCCTACTCCGGTGTACCTGACCTAAGCCTAATACGTGGGAGGGAGTAAGTAAGTAGCAGTTTAAGTTAAGTTGGTTTTGCCAAGAGTTTGATTCAAGAATTCTCTCTAAGAGTTTAGTCAGCTCCGTACCTCTGGAATAGAATGTAGGAGGTCTGGTATCTCCCTCTCAGGACCCGATATCCCAGTCACCCGCAAGGGTAGGCTGGAAACGCCGGAGCTGGATTTTCTCGGCAGGAGAAAAGACAGCGTCTTTCTCAGCGCGTCGAAGAGGAGGGGCAGCGTCCGTGGGCTTCTCGCATCTGCTGGGCTCTCTGCAAGGGGACAGCTGTTCTGCTCCAGTATTCACCACCACTGTGTGTTTGCTTAAGGCAACGTTGGTATATTTATACCTGAAAGGTGCCGAGTTTGACATAGGTTTTGGACATAAGACGTCAATAAAGATGTCACTAAGAACTGGTCGTTCTTACAGTGCTCGCAGGAGTTCTATTACTAATCAAAACAAAGCAAGCGGGCCTTTCCCAGGTTGCTGGGGGTTTGGTATGTCGAAAGAACTCGGTGTGCTCTCTAGGAATCTAAGGAAGTGGCTTCTGCTGTGTCATGGACTGCAGAGGCGAGTTACTGAAATATGGCTCTGATTATTATGCCATTATAGGGATATTTATTGATTATAGCCGTATAGGGGCATAAGGTCACAATATTGATCGGGTTCCTAGATAAAACACATCACCCTCTTAGGGATATCAAAGTTTTCAAGGGTGCTGCTAAGATGGTCGAATATGGTACTTTAACAGGTCATCTGTAGAGGGTTGATTTCTTCCTGCTCTTGTGGGTTATTGCTTAGGATTTTCTGCATTGTTCATTGTTTTGGGGGGAAGATGTGCGATATTTGTGTATTTGCTTTGTATGAAATTATTATCTGTTTCTTCCTTCAGTGGTATTGTAGTAGCTCAATGTTCACTTATAATCCTACATCCCAGTATCCTGCCTGCCGGTTGGGGATTGAAATGTTTTCTTTCAACTGGGTAGTAGTTGGATGGCAGGCTGGAGATAGGAGTGGAAGAAGTTTCTGTTTTACTGGGAATAAACTTGGATTTAGCCTAATTTTGTTGGCCCTGTTGTTCTTTCTATCCTCTCTAGGCCTCGGTGGAGTTCACATAGCAGCGCTATGCAACATCAGCGAAGTGCAAAAAAACTCTGCAGTACTACACAGCGATCCTTGAGCACGCGGAGTTGCTCTCCGTGACCATTCATGTCACATTTTCAAAAATATGCAACACGAAGTGCGTTCTTGTGCTGGAAATTGTACGCGAATGGCTCCATGAGGTTCGCATGGGTGTGGCCATCTTGTTTTTGGCTCTGTTTATCTTACTGGGGCCTGCTTTTCCAATCCCTGCCAATCTCTTTGATCCTACCACTCTAAAAATGATCTACCCCTCATTTTTATTTATTACCTTACCCTTTGTCTTTGTATATTTGTATTTCATGTTTTCCTATTTCTTTTGTGTTTTTGCATGACTTTTGTACTTTTTTATTTTCTGCTTTACCTTCTTCCTTTTTTCCTTCCTTCTTTTTCCTTCCAATCTATTCTCTTCCCTCCCCACCCGTCACCTTGGCAGAGGAGGGCAGTGGCAGGGCCAGGTCCTCCCGAACCACCCAGGGGCGTAGACGTAGCACCAGCTTCCTACCTTGCAGTCAGCGGCAGCCTGAGGGGGTATAGCCCTGTGCCATTTTTAACGAGGTGGAGGTAGCTGTGATTGTTTTTTATGTGCAGCAACACCTCCCCTCCACCTTGGCAGCAGGCAGCAGGCCTGGAAGTTGGTACAGCCTCCAGGAGCGTCAGCAGTGATGGGAGAGGGTGCACCAGGATGTGCGCCGTCGCTCTGGGGTACGGTAGCTTATGCACTGGTGAGCCAAAGTCCTGGTTAGGGACCAGGACTTGCTCGACCTGCTGGCCTTGGAGGTCACAGGGCTCGGTGAGTAAAAATTGTTTATTTGTTCTGTTCTATTCTAATATCTTTTTTCTAAATCGCAAGCATGCTGCATGCTTACACTTGGGTAAGTAAGTGTATGCTACAAATATTATGTGATCATCATTTAGACACGTGCTTGGCAGTGCTACCTACTCCTACTCCTTGGCGCTCGCTTATTTATTTATTTAGTGTGTTTTGGTATCGCGCGCAGCTACCCCAACGGGGTGTCCCGGCGCTCCTGTGTAACTAGATGCAGACCTTAGATGGTTATTTGAGGCAGAAGTCAATCAGCAGAACAGGTGAGTTTTAAGTGCTCGCTGGAAAGGTTGTTCATCTTTGATCAGCCGGATGGCATTAGGGAGTTTATTCCAGAGGGCCGCTGTCAACACTGGAAAAGTTTTCCCACCTGAGCGGGTTTTCCTGAATCTGGGAACAGAGAGGAGGCTTTTTGACGAGGAACGTAGAGTCCTGAAGTTATTATAAGGGATCAAACAAGAAGACAGATATGCAGAGCCTTTACCTTGCATAGCCCGATGAGCTAGTACCAAAGCTTTAAATTCGGCCCTCTTATGCAGTGGTAACCAGTGAAGTTCTCGGCGGTGGGGGGTAATGTGCTCACGTAGAGGGAGACCGGTAACCAGTCACACCACCGCATTCTGTACTGTCTGAAGGCGATGACTGAGCCCTACAGACAGGCCAGAATAAAGGCCGTTGGCGTAGTCCAGGTGCGAAGTAATTAACGCCTGGACTACAATCTTCCTGGTATTACTAGGCAGAAAATGAATGAACTTTTTTATCATTCTGATCTTGGCTAGACAGGCAGTAGAGACTGTATGCACTTGATGATGAAAAGTAAGGTTGGAATCCCATCTCACTCCAAGATTCTTCACAGAGTCTTTTGGGAGAGGGGGGGGCACTTAAGTCGGTAGGCCACCAAATATTGGGGTCCAATGGAGAAGGCTGATGGAAAAAGAGAACCTCCGTTTTCCCAGCGTTCAATCTTAGGAAATTATTGTCCATCCAGTGGGCAATTGTACGGAGGCAATTTTTTAATGGATCAAATGTTGAGGGGGAGATGTTATTGAATGAAAACATAAGCTGGATATCATCAGCATAGGAGTTGACCTTTATACCAGTTTGGGCGATGATATCGAAAAGTGGGGAAAAATAAACATTAAATAAGAGGGGGCTCAGCGAGGAGCCTTGAGGGACTCCCCACCGAAGCGGGCGACTTTCTGAGATAAATGGAGGAGTAAACACTGCCTGGGTCGGGCTGGACAAAAAGGATGAAATCCATCCTAAGGCCGTGCCCTGAATACCTTTCGAATGCAGGCGGTCAAGGAGGAGGGGGTGGGAGACGGTGTCGAATGCTGCCGACAAGTCCAGCAGCACCAACACCGCTCTTGATCCCTCGTCCAGCCTCCATCTTACTGCATCTTACATCTCGATAAGAGCCGACTCAGTGCTGTATCCTGGTCTAAAGCCGTGCTGAGAATTGTGAAAAGCACCAGATGTTTCGAGAAAGCTAGCTAGTTGTTGTTGAGCAAGTCTTTCTAGTACTTTAGCAGGGGCAGGCAATAGAGAAATGGGCCTGTAGTTAGCAGGATCACGAGGATCGGCACTAGCCTTCTTAATTATCGGAACCAGACGTGCTTGTTTCCAAGTGTCAGGAAAAAGTCCCAGCTGTAATGAGTCATTCCATATTCTATTCAGGAAGGGATTAAGGATGGGAGCTAAAGATTTGTAATGTTTAGCCGGCCATGGGTCCAGCGGAGAGCCAGATTTAATTTTAAGAAGTTCTGTAAGAGATTGTTCCAGGGACATCTCTGCAAAGTCAACAAACAAGGACTCAGGACCAGGGAGAGAGACGGGGGTAGGACTTTTATATACAGAAGTGTTGGTAGGGAAAGAATCATAGATGGTGGCTATTTTATTCTCGAAAAAGACAGAGAGATTGTCACAGAGAGTCTGTGATACCACTGGGGGTCGTTTCAATGCCAGGGGATCCGTGAAGGATCTGACTGTCTCAAATATTTCCCTTGATGAGCCTTGGGAGTGATTAATTTTTTCTTCTAAAAATATTCTTTTATGTTCGATGATCTTCTTCCTATAGTTTTTCAAGGCGGCTTTATAAAGAGTTTATTATTTAAGAAGTCTTGCAGAGACTCCTCTGTCCTGTCTCTAAGATACAGTTGGTTATTATTAGTGAGTTAGCGCGTTCTCTGTGCCTTTCTTTTTTGTAGCACATACAGTCCCAACCCAAACCAATTTCCCAGTAATATGTAGGATGCATGCATTGAAAAAAATACATACTGAGTTGGTCTGTCAAAGGGGGCTGAGAGACTGAGATAATAAGATAAGAAGGAAATATCATTCATTCCAATTTATTAGTAGATCCAAAATGTAGTTTAGGAAATTTGGCATAGGGTCTGGAAATTTGGAATAGGACCACAATACTAAAAGGAGAGGAGATCCCATTTAGAACAGGTAAATGTTACTGTGTTTGCCTCTTCCTGTCAAATTTTTTTGGGAGAGATTAACTGTACCACTAATCTTTTTTTATTTTATTTTGTTTATTTTTTACATCAGCATCCAGGGGCAAGAAGGCTACCACCAAGACGTTGGCAGGTGAAGGAGCTGGAGGTGCCTCCATGAGTGCTGCTGGAGATGGCTCTGCTGGCCCAAGTAAGTTCTTCTTTTGTTAATATTATTATTATTTTCCTAACTTTTACCGCTCCACATTAGAATTTATTTTTTCCTTTTTACCTTCCATGTCTCCTATTTTTTTTCAAACTCCTCTTGGATCTGTTTCCAAAATTCTTCTTATCCCTGCATTATCCTATTTACTAATTGTCTATATTTCAGGTTTATGTATTTAACTTCAAACTAGCTGTACTAGTCTGTCTGTAGCTTCCTTTTTATTCTGCTTTGTCAGTAACCGTTTCCTCTCCCCTTATATATTTATTTACCACCTAGTGGTACTGTATGACTCAGAGAACCAATTTTAGGTCAGGTACTCTACAGTGAAGATTGCATGCCCAATTCATGTAGTCTATGCATGTTTGTTAAGAAGGCTATCTTTCTCTTGCTCACCCTCAAAAAATAAAACAAGAAAGTGGCCATGGTGGACCCCCAATGTTGTGTATTAGTATCATAGTATACTAGCAGTTAATGACCATGCAGCATGGCTGAAGTATGAGGAGGGTGGCCCCATTGCATTTGGCAACTGAGACCATATGTCTTCTATTAACCACTTATTGCACCCATTCATTGCTCTTCAATAACTCAGATTCGTCATAGCTCTGCCCTTCCATTTAAAAAAAAGGTTTTGGTTGGCTAAACTACCTGGCTTTCCAAACGTTGCCAACCAACAAATGCCCAAGCAATGTTTTGAATTTTTGTTAGAAGATGCTGTAACCGGACTGTAATGCTGTTTTGTGGCAGTTTTTTGCTTAAAAATTAAATAGGAAGAAGCGTATCTGGCATATAAAATGTGTAATGTTTTTTTCTAGCCACAGGGACCACTGGGGCTGGCTCAGAGAGCACCAGCGGAGGGAACAAGGCAGCAGTCACCAAGGGGGGGAGTCCCAGCTGCAGTAGGGTCAGGCAGTGGTAAGTCACGTTGCTTCCGTATCAACAAATAGTAGTATACTCACTGCAAGGGTGTTGACTCCTGAACATCCCGCATTAGCAGATACAGCGGGAGTTGAGGAGTTATGTTCTCTTCTATCTGTAACTAAGCAGACAAAGGTTTATAAATGAGCTTTAACAATGATGGGTTTATGAGAAGGGGAAAACAAGATGGAAGGAAAAAAGGATGGGTAAAATGTATGTAATATGATTGAAAGGATGCATGGGGAAAAGGATACATATTGGTGGGTGATGATGATCGGAATCTGCATGGCTGGGTGAAGGATGAATGCAAAGGTATATATGTAAATGGGGGAAACAATGCCTGCCTGGTTGGGTGAAATGGTATGGATGAAAGGATGCCTACCTGGGTGGGTGAAAGGAATGATTGGGTGGGTTAAAGGCAAAATAGGATTGGTGAATGGGTGAAATGATGACTCGGTGGGTAAATGGATGTTGGTGAAAGGTTTTTTGGGAGCTATGTTTGGATGGACGGATTGATTGGATATGTATTGATGGATGATTTTCTCTGATGAAAGAGTGGATGAGAGAATGTAAAGATTAAATGGTATGTATCAAAGCCAGGGGTGAAGATTAAGAATACTAGAAGAACAATGCAATGATGAATAGATAATTGCTTGACTTATGTAGATGGGATAGTCTGTTAGGAACTGTATCCCATTCCTTAATCCTTACTCTTTACTGCTGTTCATATCTTTACCACCGTCTACTTATATCAGATAGGATGTCCACATGATTAATTCATTTTATATGTGCTTGTATCATTCATATTATTCATATGTCATGTACTCAGGGTAAAACTGAAAGCCATTTTGGTGAAGAGCAGACCCGTTGGAATAAAGTAATTGTCTATTACAGCTGTCCCAGCTGCATACTGCAGAGACTAGCAAAGTACGACTAACAGAGAGTTCATCTAGGGTGGCAGCTTAGGCATACCTCCATTAATTAATTTAGCACAACAAGAGAGAAAATACTTGTGTTCCATAGTGCATAATGTCTTTCTCATTAATGAGAGGTAATTTACTTTCATTTTTCCACCCAAAGTGTCTGTTTAGTTAATTTTTACAAGGACATTTTTCAAAAGCAAAAAAACTGCACATTTTAGGTTGAGGATAAGATAAGCGTACGGCCTCTTGTATACTTTAGTATACTTTTCTTGTGGGATTAAAGCCATCCCCCTGCTGTTGATTTGTTTGTTTCGGTGTCCTTTAAAAATCCTTGCTTGCTAGTGGTCAGTTCTGCCTCCTTGTCCCTCCATTTCTGTTCAGTTCCTCTCGAAAAGTGCCTCCTGCTCCATTGCTTGTATTGTTTGAACCTTTTTGAACTTTTAGATGTCCACCATCACTTGGGATTTTTTTGGTAGGATATTTTTTTGGTTTTGGGCTTCCTTTTAAGGCGGATTGGGCTTGTTGAAGTTTTGTTCTTTAGAAGACAAGAGTCATTGCAGCCCCTACCGCACCTCCTTGTGCTCCCGTCCTGTCCCATCCCACCATGTTTAAAGAGCTGCCTGCAGCCTTATAGTTGCCACTTGCATCCATGATTGGGCTCAGACAGGGTCCCATCTACCTTTGTTGTTGTTTTTATTTCTTTTAATTTTGCAATGCTGAGATAATGTGAACTTGACCCGAAAGTATTGAAGACTCTACATGAGCACCAGTTATATTACACAAGGATACATTCATTTTTTGTAGGCACAAGGAAATTAAGTGATGTTGAGCAGATACCGAGGATCGAACACGGTTCCAAAGTCAGCGGCTCTATTTGTTATTGCATACTGTCGCCCTGTTCTGCTAGGTGTCCATGGAGGCATGAAGCATTCCAGTTCCTTAGACAGAGAGAAGACTGAATAGCACAAATTCCCCTAGCCTTATGTAAGCAATTGTTGCTTGTTCATCATATTAAATGGGGAAAATGTACCACTGAAAGCAAGCAGACTGGCATAAGAAATAACATATGGTACTATCAAAATATTCATTTAAATGCATGTGTATCGAATGTGTGGTTGGAGCTTTACTGTGATGTAAGAGCTCAACAGCTTATTTTGCTTATATGATTTTTTTTAATGATTTTATTTATTTATGATTTTGGAACTCATATGAGATCCACATAAAAGAATTAACAAATTTAATACAATAACATATAATCCTGAGCACAATACAACGAAATAGACGGTTTAGACATAAATAGACCTTTGTAACCTTCTAATATATCGCTAAGAAACATTTAAAAAAATTATACAATTTAAAACAGAACATTTCATTTGGAGGGTTGTGAATAGCAGCAAGGATGGTAGTAGCTGAAAGAATACTCAATTGAAGACAAATAGGTTTTAACCACTTATTTTTCTTATATGATTTTTTTTAAAGATTTTATTTATTTATGATTTTGGAACTCATATGAGATCCACATAAAAGAATTAACAAATTTAATACAATAACATATAATCCTGAGCACAATACAACGAAAAATAGACGGTTTAGACATAAATAGACATTTGTAACCTTCTAATATATCGCCAAGAAACATTTAAAAAAATTATACAATTTAAAACAGAACATTTCATTTGGAGGGTTGTGAATAGCAGCAAGGATGGTAGTAGCTGAAAGAATACTCAATTGAAGGCAAATAGGTTTTAACCACTTACGCCTATGCACCATTAGGGCCGGACACACAAAGATAACATGATGCATATCCTGAACATTGCTATTACAGAAGTCACATAATGATGAGGTGCCATACCATCTGGACATTAGAGAGTTCAAAGGAAGTAAATCCTGCCTCAATAAAAACAGTAATCGCCGGACTCCGTGAGGGAGATTCCAAACAACGTATGGTTTGACTTTCCTCATTAGGCAAGAGTCTATGGCTGGGGTAATACCTTTCTTCGCCATACAAGCCTCCCTATCCAATCTAAAACCTAATTCCCAGGAGGCCAACTTCAGAGTAGATTTCAGCTGATATGCTGATAGAGTGAATAGAACTGATTCATCCAATTGCAAAAGATCGGCAGCGATTCTAAAATTCTTTACAATGAGTGAGTGTTCATTAAAATTTGCCAATAACTCAGTTTTTATAAGGTACCTTAAAGTGCCAGAATCTCCCTTTGCCAGGTTATAAACCCAACGCACAATTCCCGATAAGCCTTGAACCCAGCTACTTCATAAGCCGAATTCCTGTCTAAGGGCGGATGTTGAGCTTGCTGTATTAACAGACGCTAGACTACGTAGAATTTTGCCTTCCGTTGCATTCATATAGCTCCAACTTTTCATGTCAACTATTTCCATGCCATAAAGTAATGATGCTGGGATTTTTGCTCGCTATACTTCCAGCAATGTCGCAAAATGCCTTCTACCAGCAGCCTTATAGAATGTGATCAAACTCTTCCCTTGGGCAATAGCTTTCCATGTATTATTAGCTATATGTGCTTTTTCACTTAAATTACTAGTAACTATTTTTCCATTTTGCTTATACATTGTTGTACATGTATTATTTGTTTGGAAACAGTAATGTAGAATATTTGATATACTGTTCTGTTTACAAGTGTTATGCTTTATTAACCATTCAAGGGTTGAACTGTGCATCAGGAAGGTTACTATCCCTGCAAGATGGTGACTAAATTTACTGGTGCGAGGCAAGCCCAGAGAGAACAGACTTGCGCAAGATCCATCCTTATGTGTCCGACAGGGTAGAAGTGGTCCTGAAGCACAGTGCATGCTGCCATCTGCGTCAATGGCTTTCAGTATAGGCTTAGGAGGCGGGTGACGGCAGTGCTTTGAGAGAATCTCAAAGTAGTGGGGGGGAGGGGGTGAGAGTGTGCCCTTTTCTTACAGTCATTTTAAACCAGTCCATCTTGTTGGGTGGAATCATACTTTAGGCTAGCAGGTGGGCCCAGAGCCATCGCCTCCCCACCCCTAACTGGTCTCAAGGCTCTTGTGTTAACACGGCATCTGCTCCTGATATGCTGCAATACCTGCACTGTGTTTGCCTTGAAGCCCTAGCAATACCACCCTGTGCAAGGGTAACCAGTATTTTAGCAACTTTTGGAAATGGCACTGCACAGCTCTCCACCCGGCTGGATGCCATGAGATCTCATCTGTTCAACTTTGATGACTTGTCATTTTGCCAGAGTGACAGGGTGGCTGTCTCTAATGCAGAACAAGTGTTGGACTTCCCAAGAAGCGCACTACCTGATACAAATACAGCAATGCAGCCTGTTGTGGGTGACCACCACATAGCATGCTGGCTATGTAGGCTCACGATTCAGTGCCCAAAACAGGGATAGAGAAAATAAGCACAATATAAATGTTTGCGCACAATCCATACAGCAAAACCTCATCTCCTGCAAATACATAAATCTGTCCCACTTCTCTGAAAACTTACAATACTCCTGCCTCTCCTCCAAATATACATACCCCAATTCCCCTGCCTCTTCTTATACATATAACTCTCCCCACATCCATCGCACCTCCTCGCCATATACACAATACTCCCCCTTTCCCACCATACATACCCCTGAAACCTCCCAGCTGCCATGCTATACTATTCACAGGTACACAACACTCCTCTCCATCAGTAAACCCAAAGCCTCTTTGAGGCTTCCCAGACTCCTACTCAGTACTGCACCAAAGGAGCAAAAGAAGCCTGGGTAAGGAGCCTGAGCTTGGGGATCTCCCAAGGGCAGATAGAGGGCACCCGCCCAGACAAAGGACCCCAGCCTTGAACAGCAGAGCAAGCAGCACCCCAGGATACTTCACTATCGCTAACCACCAATATGGGGGTGCATAGTGCTTTTATCTGTCTGTTCTTTAAGGAGAAGAAGCAAGATTTGCCTATGAAACACCATAGATTTAATAAACACCAGGCCCACAGTCACAGCATAGACACAGCAATTTGTTCAGTATGACGATACCTGCAACTCAGCAGCGTTCAACATGTTTTTATAGGGCAGTGATAAAACTTCTCACTTATGCTGCTATACCTTTTATAAATCGGCACCAACATTCTGAGCAGTGCCGGTGTGTGTTAAATCCACCCGGCCTGCAATTTTGCAGCAAGGCTATAATAAATTTAATAAGACAGTAATGCAACTTTGCTGGATAGCGGCTGCACTGTTAGTTCAGCAAATCTGGAACTTCCCGTAAGGGCTGCTGGTCATTTCACAGGATTACACTGAAACTTCTCTCCAGAGCTGATGAACTATTCAGGGGTCAGTACTATCACTTACGGTCTTGGCTGCTCTACTTTTAATACTTATACTTTGCACATCTTGGTGTGGATGCCACACTTCAAGTGGAACAGCACTAATACTTCTCACTAGGTCTGGTTTACCTTTTAATGCACTGGTTAAGCATATTTACTATTAAAGGAGCAATACACTCACTTCTCATCGAAGTGCTATGACAAGTGAGTGTATTGCTCCACTTCAATATCCAAAGGTCATGGAACTCGCTAGTCCAAATGATCAACTCCCTCCCCAGGAACCTCTCACCGTCTCCTTGGACCCCATGGGCTTACACTGAGGCCCCCCTCCTCCGCTCGCTTTCCCATCACACCCTTTACCCCTTTTCAGACTTGGTTGTGCGCCTAGATGATATATCTCTCCAGCTGCACCTTCTCACTACTGAACTACATGACCTGAAATGCTTCTCAAATGATCTTTCCCCGTGATGAGCTCCTTTCTCACCTTTGCGATTCCGCCCAGAGCCTCCCCTAGTGTTAGTGATTGCATGGGCCAGTTTTTAGTCCCCTGCATCTCTAAAACCATTCCCCTAGCTAACGTGCCCTTCCGCCACAGAAGATTTGAGACCTACATGGTGTCCAATGATCTCAATGACCTTCACAACCCGTACTCTTCTCGGTCCAACTCCACCATGATCCAGCCAAGACAAATATAAACCATCCATTCTAATCCGAACAGAGAACCTCCTCACAATCTTAGAGTCATCAATAAAGACAACCTCACAAGAGTGAACGTCATACGGACTCCTTCCCCCATTAATCCATCAAGGCTTAAATGCATACTACTGAATTGCAGGTCAGCCAGCAAACAAGCCTCTGATATCTTCTACCTCATCCAACGATCCAATGATTTAGACATTATCATCCTCAACAAAACTTGCCTAAATCCCACCTCCACTCCTATCTTGATCTCCTAGTACCTCCTATTCACAACATAATTAGGCTAGACAGAGCTTGGAAGCTGGGTGGTGGCCTAGCCTGTATTCATAGGAACACACTCTCGATTTCTCACTTGGAGTCCTTTTCGCCTTCCTCCTGTGAATACCTTTGTCTCAACATCTCAAGTAAACCTGCAGGTGTGCAAACTTCACACTTTTTATCACCCCCCAGGGAGACAATCTCCCTTACATCAGATTTAGTAATCTAAATTTAAATTAGGACTTTGAAGGAATTTTGATCTTAGGTATGGTACACAATCATGACAATAAGTGGTAGATGTCAATGTCTCTGCATGTTGCTTAGAGATTCTCTTTTTTAATTTTAGGGCTATAAATGTTTAAGATATTACAAAGAACTCTGTCTTATATTTCTATGATGTCATATCAGACTTAAGTAACACACACAAATGTTAAGTAAAATACACCAGTTCCTTTCATTGTTAAGTTAAAGAGGACAGTTCTAGTTAGCAATAGTCCTTCTGTTCATTTCGTAAGATGTGGTGTGACATACATTCAAGGAAACTCAATGATATTCAACATCTATATGAAACAAAAGAACTTTGTCTGTTGTATATAGATTGTTATATCTTAACAGCTTTTAAATCAAAGAGAAAGCTGAATGTAAATCTAGAGTGAATAGGTTACAATATTTTCACTTGGCCAATCAGAATATTTTTTCTCTCAAGGCCAACTTGGATTCCAATCCATATACGATGGAGCCAAAGGATACCTATAATTAATTAGAAAAGGCATCTAAAAATATTCTAACACCATTGAGGGATCTGTACTCATATCTCTTGAAACTTGTTGCATACATTTAGATTGCTGTATGATGAGAAATTCCCTTACTAACATCACATAGATGTTACAATGTGCTAACATTTCTTGTATAAAAAATATATACATTACTGTAAAGGTGATTCTTGAGTGTTTTTCTTGAGCCGACTTGCGAGGAGGAGACTACAGGCTGCGTTGAAATTCCTATTTTCCCTATAGGCCCTGCGCATTGGAATAACATAATCAGCAGTGTAGACGTAGGACTGTGGATTTCTAGGTCTCTACTGACTATGTTAGACTTAATTTAGGTTTGCGCCAGCTAGCTCAGAGGTCACTGGAAACTTTCTTGAATGAATAGGAAGTGATCAGCTTCCCTGGCTCAGACAAGAAGGGATTCAGCTTCCGACAACTGCATAAACATGACAACTTTGCTCCCTCAGAATAAGAGTCAATCTCTAGAGTCGTGTGAAACAATAGACAGCTATTTCACTCAGTCAGACGTGCGTTCTTAGTTTCACCAGAGTGCAGAGAAGAGAGAGACGGGCGTTTTCAGTAAAGGGTATGATTTATTGAACAGTCTTCCTTCTCATGCAAGAGAAATGGATTGCCACAATTGCAATACTTAATATGAAGTAACTTACGTACAGTAAAAGGAGTATTATGAAATAATACTGTAAAAGCATTGATATGGTTTCTTAGCCATAAGATAGTTAAAATGAATAAAATATATACAATATATACATTCATATATACATTGGCTAACGACCTCAACTGGTGCTTCTAACTATGCCTACCCCGGTGTACCTGACCTAAGCCTAATACGTGGGAGGGAGTAAGTAAGTAGCAGTTTAAGTTAAGTTGGTTTTGCCAAGAGTCTGATCCAAGAATTCTCTCTAAGGGTTTAGTCAGCACCGTACCTTTGGAATAGAATGTAGGAGGTCTGGTATCTCCCTCTCAGGACCCGATATCCCAGTCACCCGCAAGGGTAGGCTGGAAACGCGGGAGCTGGATTTTCTCGGCAGGAGAAAAGACAGTGTCTTTCTCAGCGCGTCAAAGAGGAGGGGCAGCGTCCGTGGGTTTCTCGCGTCTGCTGGGCTCTCTGCAAGGGGACAGCTGTTCTGCTCCAGAGTTCACCACCGTGTCTTTGCTTAAGGCAACGTTGGTATATTTATACCTGAAAGGTGCCGAGTTTGACGTAAGGTTTGGACATAAGACGTCAATAAAGATGTCACTAAGAACTGGTCGTCCTTACAGTGCTCGTAGGAGTTCTATTACAAATCAAAACAAAGCAAGCTGTGCTTTCCCAGGTTGCTGGGGGTTTGGTGTGTCGAAAGAACTCGGTGTGCTCTCTAGGAATCTAAGGAAGTAGCTACTGCTGTGTCATGGACTGCAGAGGCGATTTACTGAAAATATGGCTCTGAATATTATGCCATTATAGGGATATGTTTTGATCATAGCCAAATAGGGGCATAAGGTCACAATATTGAATCGGATTCCTAGACAAAACACATCAAGGGCTGCCTGCCGCCCCGCAAATCGAGCGTACTGCTGCCTACACCCAGGCTCTGGACCACAGCCCTCAGGGTGCATCACTGCACACACACCTGTACCAGTACCAACTCAGTGGGATGTGCTGACATTGCGCCTAAAAGTACTGCCTCTGGCCCTGTCCTGCAGGAGTGTTTTTCTTGAGCCGACTTTTGAGGAGGAGACTACAGGCTGCGTTAAAGAGGAGTAGGGCTGCCTGCCGCCCCGAAAATTGGGCGTACTGCCGCCTACACCCGGGCTCTGGACCACAGCCCCCAGAGTGCATCACTGCACACACACCTGTACCAACTCAGGGGGAGACGCTGACATCGCGCCTAAAAGCGCTGCCTCTGCCCCTGTCCTGCGGGAGTGTTTTTCTTGAGCCGACTTGCGAGGAGGAGACTACAGGCTGCATTGAAGAAGAGTAGGGCTGCCTGCCGCCCCAAAAATTGAGCGTACTGCCGCCTACACCCAGGCTCTGGACCACAGCCCCCAGGGTGCATCACTGCACACACGCCTGTACCAACTCAGGGGGAGGCGCTGACATTGCGCCTAAAAGCGCTACCTCTGCACCTGTCCTGCAGGAATGTTTTTCTTGAGCCGGCTTGCGAGGAGGAGACTACAGGCTGCGTTGAAGAGGAGTAGGGCAGCCTGCTGTCCCGAAAATCGAGCATACTGCCAACAACACCCATGCTCTGGACCACAGCCCCCAGGGTGCATCACTACACACACACCTGTACCAACTCAGGGGGAGGCGCTGACATCGCGCCTAAAAGCCACTCCCCTTCTTCTGCGGCGCGGTACGTGGCGTCGGACGAAGCCTGGACAAAGCCCAGGACCAAGGGCGGGCCTGTCTGTGCCTGTCCGTGACTGGGAGAGACTGGACTGGGCCATCCCTCTGTTGTTTGGACTGTGAGTACTTGTACATGGACATTCTCTAGTGTGGGACACTGTAAGAATCCGGGGAAATGTAAATATATACCTCACTGTGTATGCGGGCTTGCCAAACTTTATGGGTTTAATTTTACTGTTATTGTGTGGTAATTGATAACATTCTAGTTAGCCCCATTTTTTGTTTCAGTCACACGTAGGAGGCCTTTGTCTCTCACACCAAGATTGTCTAGTGTGACCCAGTTGGCTTAGCCAACCACCCCTGACACTTTAGAGGTTTCTATTCAACAAATATCTGTTAATTCATTAGAGCTAGCCCCGGCACAAGCTAGTGCACCCACAACTAGAGTTAACAGAGTAGATAAGGGTGGGAGAGGGAAAAGTAAATGCCCTGCGCAAAAGAAGCGTACAGTTAGGGGGGGACGAGGAGCTGGTTCTTCTATAGAAAGAGAGTTTATCAATACTGCAGAGACTAGTCCTCTGAATACCCATATAAATTCTGATGTCCCGGGCTGGGCCAAGGTGTTTAAATTGGAGCTTAAAACTTTTATGGATCAGCTCCTTAAATTAGAACTTGGTGATGTTCTGAAAAGTATTGACACACTAAAAACATCCTTGGACACTTGGGGATTTAAGATCGATGCAATATTTAAAACTAGTGACAGTTTAGAGACAACAAATAGGACTATCAAGAATCAATACACGCAGGCTTCCCTTTTCCCCTGTGGGCACAAAGATTCCACAGTAGGCCATTCGAATACTCATAATCGAAATTTGCCCAGCGGACAGATTTTTGAAAACCATCCAGTGAGTAGTACCCAACCTAGTGTTCCTGAACCAATTCTTAAAGACATAATTCTGAGATTTTTGGTACAGGTATGGCTGATGCTTACTAAGTTTTACATCCAGTGCCAGATCCCACAAGGAATACTATATCCCCGAAAACAAGTCTAACAAAACCTGCTCTCCAACATATAGATCTACCTCCAGAATCAACCCCTTATGTGGTAATTCTAGCTGCAGTTCCACCCCTGGAGCCGAGTCGAGGTGAAACATTTATGGATTTGAAAAATAAACAAACTTATTGGCTGAATAAACACAGACCACTCCCTCCCCTGGCACATACTGAAATTCTATTTGCGCGTTGGGTTAGCTGGCTTGGACAGAGACAAAAAGATATATCTGGGGATTGTGTGGTGATGAACTTCAGAGATAGGAGGGCAGTTCATTACATTATTAAAGGAGGTCAAACTCCCACAGGGTTAGGAGGCATTCATGACCTCCCACTGGGCTACTTTTATCCCCCAGGTCCTCTATTGGATAGAATGGATATTGTATATAAAAAGTGAAAAAAGCGGGAACAGAATAACGTTTTGCCACACTTAGTCCAAGATTGGGGAAATCAGGAGTACTTTAACATATATGTAAATAATCGCTCTAGCCCTCTAGACCCGGTTGACTGACTATCCCACTTGCAGGAAAATTTGAGCCCAGTCCCGATAACTTATACTGATCTCTGCTATTTAGAAAAACAACATTTTGGTAAACTGGCATTGCAACACTCCCTAAAGTTAATTTCCGTATCTGAATCTCGGTGTACACCTAATTGTGCATTACGCAACTCTGCCCAGCAGATACAGGAGTCACTAGAGTATGAAGATTTGACAATGGCTATTCCTTTGAACATACAACAGAGTGGACCCCTAGACCAGAATAACTCTGATTGCCACATAGCATTAGTAAGAGATTGACCTTATCGACTGGGACATATGTATGATTTATTATGTATCATTTTGTGAAAAAGAATGTTGGCTGGAGAAGGTCTCTATAATCTTTCTTTTCTAACTATCCTGTAGTGGGCACGCACTCTGGATAAGCTCTGTCCTCTGCTTCTCTTTAGCGCCAAATATTTGCACATACTCGGTTAGTACCCATTTAAACTGGCATATATATAATTTATGGTTGAATAGTACTTAAAGACATCATGAATGAATCTCGTTGCTGAACCCTCAAAAGAAATTGTGATTACCTCTATAATCTTTCTTTTCTAACTATCCTGTGCTGTGCATGCACTCTGGATAAGCTCTGTCCTTTGCTTCCCTCAAGCACCAAATATTTGCACATACTAGCTTAGTACCCATTTAAAACGGCATATATACCGTTTATGGTTGAATATTATTCATCCATTTTCAATCAATGAATAGTACTTAAAAACATCATGAATGAATCTCATTGCTGAACCCTCAAAAGAAATTGTGAATACCTTTAGTAACTAAGTTGGTCTAAGTAATATTAATAAATTGCAGATTTAATTAGGTTAACTTTAATGATGAATATGAATCGACTCAGGGTGCTATTTACTTTGAGGTATCAACTTTATTGAAAAAACACGCAATTCTGGAAACATAAGATAACCGCCTTACTCGCTATGATTAAGAGCTGCTTGAATGAGTTCCATTGTTGAACCCTCAAAAAACTGTATATACCTACAGTAATTAGTCTGGATCAAGTAACATTAATAAATTGTTGATATGTTGATGTTTACATTATTGACCAACATGAAACCTATTCGGATGACAACTAGTTTGAGGCACCAACTTTATTGTAAAAACACGCTATTCGAGTAACATAAGATGCCCGCCCCTTTCGTTACGACCAAACACTGCTAGTGCAGTCCTCTTTCGATCTCCAAACAGAAAATAAATGGAGTTCTTGCACGGAATGATTCCACTACGAGCGCTTTTCTGGCAAAATACGGGTAGGATACTGAGTTAATATTGATGCTAGTTATCATTGTTTGAGTTGACACTATGTAAATAATAAAAACTCCCCCTCTGCCCTTTTTCATACCAGACGGTTCTGACATGCCTGGCAGCCCATAGTGGATAAAAATGCGTTGTTGTGATTAGAGGTGAAGTCTAGGTGCGGTGTCCGTGTGTCCCTCCCCACCCTGTTCCCCATTTCATCTAGATGAGGATTTTACCCCCCCACTACCCCTTCTTCCCCTATTGGTTAGAGACCCCCTCCAATGTGATTGTTTACCCCCAATTCAGGGTCAAAAGGATATCAATAAGTAGAGTGATTGTCCATGCATCTAAGCCTGCTGCTGGGGGCCCTGTTCAGAAGATCTCATCTGCCGACTGGTTGGTGACTTTGGGAAGGTCTGCGTCAGATAACTCCACGGAGGTAACACTTCAGGAACCATACGAAGTTGTCTCCTCCATGTCATTCCTCATGGATTTAGGACTTAAGTGTGCCTGGCTCAGCCCTGCAACCTCTCATATTATTCTATGGGCCTGATTCAGAAAATTAAACTTAAACCAAAAGTCTAAATTTAGACCTAAAGTGTAATTTTACTACTACTAAAGTTAGACTTTTGGTCTAAGTTTAGACCGAAAATCTAACATAGACCTAAAGTGTAACTTTAGTAGTAGTAAAGTTAGACCTTTGGTCTAAGTTTAGACCAAACGTCTAAGTTTAGACCTAAAGTCTAACTTTAGTAGTAGTAAAGTTAGACTTTTGGTCTAGGTTAGACTTTTGGTCTAAACTTAGACCAAAAGTCTCACGTTAGTAGTAGTAAAGTTAAACTTTGGGTTTAAAAGTCAAACTTTAGTAGTAGTAAAGTTAGACTTTTGGTCTAAGTTAGACTTTTGGTCTCAACTTAGACCAAAAGTCTAATTTTCATAGTAGTAAAGTTAGACTTTAGGTCTAAACTCAGACTTCAGGTCTAATCTTAGACTTTTGGTCCAATTTTACTTTTATGAGTCAGGCCATATGTCTTTCTTCCCTAGCTTACTCTGATGATGGAGTGCTGGCTTTTTCTGGAATCCTTTGTTTCTTCTGGGTTGTTTCTCCCAGCATGTTCTCTTGGGATCTTCTCAACTGGACCGTTTCCAGCCAGGTCCATGTTTCTTGTGGAGTCTGGAAGAATTGAGTTCCCATTGGTGAGGCCACTGTTAGTCTGGCTGGGAATATCATTATGTACAGGGGCTGGAGCTGTCTGAGTCGCTTCTTTACAGCCAGGACGGAGGCACACTGCCTATGCACGTCCCTTGTAAAAGACAGGATATGGTCCAGATCTCTAAAATGGAGCAGGTGAGCAATCACAGGTCGTGGGAGGCTCCAGCTTTGTGTGTCGCGCGTTACCCTTTGTGGTCCCTCCAGAGTATAGAATTGTGATAGGCCCTCTGGGGCCACTTCTGTTTTCAGCCAATGCACTAGAAATTGCACCATGTCAGTGCTTTCTGCCCGCTCCAGAAGCCCAATGATTCATATATTGTTTCTACGGGATCACCCATCACTATTTTACACTCTCCTTTCCAGGGTCTGGATCCTGTTCATTACCTCAGACAGCGATTTACCCATTTATGCGACCTCCGAGTGCATGTCTGCCATTGTGTGTTCAGTGTTCATTACACGCTTCACCAGGCGTTGGTGGTCGTCTTTTAGTAGATTCAAATCCATGCCTATGGCATCTATCTTAGTTTCAAGCACTTCACAAGATCCTCTGATTGCCTGCATTATATCCACCAAGGTGGAACAGGATTGGGTGATCTCCTTTGCCGATTATCCTGTATCATCTTCCTCATCAGTGTGCTCCTGTCTTTTGCTAAGATCCATAGTGTCCTCATCTCAGTATCTGGATACCCGCCCCATTCCCGGGGGTGCAATCCCAACTTTGCCACGCCTGGCAGCAGCGCCACAGAGAAGAGGGTTTCTTCAGCTGTTTGGAAATATCGCTGCCCATGTGAGTTCTCTATGTTTGTTTTTTCTGACACTATTCCACTTTCAGGCAATGCAGCTGTTTCCCCTGAGGCAGCCACTTCCTTAGCCTGGCAAGGTGGCGGGGCTTCGATCTCTGATCTTGTGGTGTATCTGGCCCATGTATGTCACTCCAGGATTAACAACCCAGGTCAAGTGTTTCAAGTTTAATAGGATTGTCTCTATTTTTTCAAGCTTGGTCTTTGGACTTCCCTCATGGCATTGAGTCCACACAAGTCTACGTGCTTCCCTACGACGTTGTAGGGGGTTTTCACTTCTTGCCCTCATTATTGGAGCCTCTTGCTTCGGTTCTCTCTGCTCCCCTCAATTAGTCATATCCTCATTCCAATTATCCCTTAGTATAGTCGGTCTGATTCTATTAGTTGGGGGAACGTGTGCGTTATGACTTGTTGTGCCACCTTGGTAGCCCTCCACTCCCAGTCTCAGGGAAGTTTGAGCAATGTGGGTTGTTGTCTGGCCATGGCAGCCCTCCATCACAGGACTAATTCAGTTCAACCTATGTATGAGGGCTGCCCTCCTGCTCCCGCTTCTACTCTGGGACTCTGTGTACTCCTTTTAGGTGGTTCCCTTCCATTCTGCTTTGCTTCATGCTATAGTGCTGCAGTGATTAATGCGAACCCTGTGGCCCTCTCGAGGTCTTCGACCACCATCATGTAGCCTATTTCCCCAGTGTCAGTTTGCCTTCGCACCACTGACACAATTTTCCCTTCTTGACTAGGTCTCCCGGTTTGTCCCTCCGCCTTTGGAGCTCCTTCTCCACACTGGGCCTTCCTTGCTCCATTGGCCTTTTACCCTGCAGCCCCAGCGCGTCTGCCTGGAAACCGTTTGCTTCTGCGATATCTGCAGTTTTTCCCCACTGTCGCGGCTCGTCTCTGCCCGCCCTGTGTGGGTCTTCATGTCTTTCCCCCTTTGGTTCCTGTTCCGCTAGGCTGACCTCCTCTCCTCAGAACTGGGTGAGTACCCTTCTTGCCTCTGATACGTTCCTCCACACCTTTGGTAGAGTTTGTGCAATTTCAGAGATGTACCCCGAGCTCCTGTGATTTTTCCGCTCTCCGTCGTCTGGCAGTAGTCTCCCCTTTCCCTGTCTCAAAGCCCGGCAGTGAGGGGCAGGTCATCGTTGTCGCTGTGCTCTTACCGTCTTCCTCTGGATCAGAAGCTCTCCCCGTCGGCCTCAGCAATAGCTGGTGCGTGTCCCACAGCAGACACTCGGCCTCGTCTCGGCTCCCGCCCATCAGGCCTCCTGTCAGGATCCTCGGGAACTGTATGACTTCTCATGCCAACTTGAGGCCCCCAAGTGTTGGAGGCGTCCCTACTTATGCGGGAGTGCCTGCAGTCAGTGATAGGAGCACCCGGTCCTTCGTTCGCATGCGGGCGGCATCCACTTCCCCTAGCGGCTGCCCTATTCGAAACACATGCGGATACCTCCTTGAGTCTCTAGAATGTGGGGCACTCAGAACTGATTCGGCTCCCTGTTATTCTCTCCTCTCATTCAGTTGAGACCCTCCAGTCTCCTCATATATCTGTGGGATTGCGGGGTTTCAGGATAATTGCAGATGAAGGATCACCGTGCAGGAGCTCCGTGATTCACGTCCTACTCCATTGGTGTTTAGCCACACTCTGCCTCTGTGGTATCCTTGTCCTACTACTGTCCTAGTCTATGCATTCTGCAATTGTTATTGACCACTAAGGGAGGTTGCCATTGCCTATATTGCTTACAACAACTTAGTTGAACAACAAACCATAGTTCTCTTACCAAATACGTGAAGCAAGGGCTGCTGGGTTTCTTACAAGGTGCCATGGTGGTGGTAGTAGTAGCAGGCTAGTGCACTAACAACAGTGAAGGAATCAGACGTGAGGTCCCACTCCCACCTAGGTGAACTCCAACTGTAGGATTTTAATCAGAAGGATAAATTAACATAACAACTGAGTTCATGGGTTATATATTATTATATCATAGCTTTGCAAAATTACAAACAATTGAGACCAGACTACTACACAACAAAGAATACCTGATAGTGAAATATGACAAGCAACACTAAAGTTTTCAGAGCAATGGTGAGCTAGTATTCTGATTAAGTCAAAATTGACACTTGCCCCATGAAGAGGACTCAAATACTCAGTGAACATGGTTAGTGGTTAAGCGTTTATGCAATGCCTGAATGATGGGCTGACAAATGATGTTCTTCTATATATAAAATATCAATCACTTTTATGTCTGGGCGGGTAAATGGGGCCAGTGTGGGCTATTGTTTTAGAAATATAAATAGAACAGAAATCCTGCACTGAGTTGGTGTTGCTTTTACCACATCCGCCCCACCAAGCGTTTGATTAATTAATGGTGTATATTATTAAGTCACACCTCAATAAAAATCACACAGCCCGGGGGAAGAGGGTTAGGGTTTTGATGAATGGATGGGAAAAGGGTTTGGGGAAAGATGTGTGAAAGACAAACACTACACAAAGACAATATTCATCTTGGCAATGAGCAGTCAACTATCATCAATCTGTTGTGGGAGGAAATGGAAATGAAGCAATGACTATGACACAGTTAACTTAAATGCAATGCAAACCAAATAGCCCATCAGCCCCAGCGAGACCCTTATTTTATTATTATATATCTAAATGTTCTGTCACCTAGGTTTGCAAAATAGTAAATACAAATTGTGAAGCAAATCATGTAGCAGTGAAGCGAACAACACACACAGATCAAAAAAATGATAATTAAAAGAAAATGATACTGTATTGAAAAATGTGGAGGTGCATCTGCTTTCTTCTTGCATTGCCCGCCAATCTTGTGTGCCTAGATGATGTGGTCTGGTAAGGTAAGCATGAATGTTATGGTGCTTTTTCCTTTTTGTGCAGGAGAAGAGACGACCTGTGAATTGAAAAACAAAATTGATATTGTAGACTCAAGGAGAAGGACAGAAGAAAAACCTCAAAAGGGGTGCATCAAGAAGACTGCAAGAAGGTAACTCAAAAGAAAATAATAGTCATTTGCAATCAATAATTTAATGACTGATGTGCGATCAATTAGGTGACAGCAATTACAATAACCAACAATAAATAACAAGTGGCTGCATGTATCGGGCTGATCAAACTCCCAACTGTCATGATCATCATCATAATATGTAGCCTAGCGAGTTCAGAATGATGATCACCACCTGTCTGTCTCCATTTAACTACAACAACGTGCCCTCCCAACCAACCACCACATAGTTTCAAATTTGAGCCAGCCAAAACACACACTTAGCAACATTGCATTTCCCAAATCAAGTAGTCCACATAGTTGAGTAGGCCTCTTAGAGTCATCACACTATGTTAATTTCTGTGAAGTTGATAACTTCCTTCTTCTGGCATTAGTTGAAATAGTCATAACCTGTGTCCTTCCATCATCCTCCTGATTCTGAGTAACCTGTCCAACTCCATACCGACTGAGTCCAGACTCAAATGTGATAGATTGACCTGCAATGCAATGCTGTTGGTGAACAACAGGAGAAACATTGAGTAATTTGTTGTGTAGACTAGATTTGCATTTGTTAGCTAAAGTAACTGTTCAGGTCTTTGAGACGTGTGAAACAAAAAACAAAGCAGTGTGGTCCCGGCAAACAAATCTTATTAAGTGACAAAGGGGAAGGAAAAAATCACTTTCAGGAAAAATGATCACCCGTTGTTAAACCAGCAACATTGCAAATCATCTCAAACACAATAAAGCTTAATAGTTATAGCTAAACACCCAGTCTCACTGCATGCCACAACATGAATCATCTGAACACACTCACAAACAATCACTCATAAAATATATCAACCTTTGGTGCATCCATGCCATTTATCTGTTCTAATTCAAGCATTGTGGCACATTCCAGATCCTCTTTGTTTCACGAAACACACATTGGCCAGTCTTGTAAATCAAATAATGTGTGGCAGTACATCAAGGGGAATAAAGAAAGGATAGATAGGCACGGGGTAGAGGCAGGCACATTCTCTCTCCAATGTCCTTGAGGGGATTGGGGAGACTTCTTCACTGCACACTGGTCCAACTCCAATACGGTAATACAATGTGTCTACAATGGTGGGGCAGCCTTAGTCATCAGAAACGTCGAAGCAGTTTAGCAATAGAAATAGAAAATTTTATGTTTGGTGACCAAGACCTAGTAGTCAAGGAAGAGTTCATCCTCAAACTCAGGTGGTTCACCCAGAAGTAGGTCAAATAACACACTACTACCATGACCTGAGTCTGACCAATAACCCTCATCCTTCTCCTGTCGTTCTTCAGGTATGGTGTATTTCAGTGGTATAAAGTGCTGATTCATTTTGATCATGGTTAAGCTCTCCAAAGTTTGGGTTGAAAGACTGGTTCTTCTCACTGTGACAACTGCCCAGCTGCACTGAACACACACTAAGTGGATATACTCGCTACAGGGCAAACAAGATACTTTATTGCCAGCATGCTGAGCACTGGACATTGGTGCCTCTTCCCAAACCAATAAACCAATGGGTTTTGATCAAGTTAGACCTCTGTTGGGTCATCCTGATAGGCATGGACATCCTCTCAATAGTCATTGGTGCTTCACCTTCCTCAACTTCTTTTGCTTTAGCCTCTGTACTAGACTTAAGCCCTGCCTTTAGAAACCGTTCAAATGCATATTTTTGGGCTGATACTCCTATCCCTGTAGTTGCTGGTATTCTTGTTGTTGGTTTTGGCTGCTGTGAGACAACAGCACTGCCACAGGCTTTGAAGTTGTAGGCTGCACAGCAGAACTTGTGTCCTGGAGGAGTGGGTCTAATTCCCAGCTGTTCTTTTATTAGGTCACTGGATTGCTCAGCAATCCAAGTCTAGTACTTTTAAACATCCCCATCTGAAAAAGGAATTAAAGCGGCCAGTAATTATTTGTACCGTGGGTGAAGAATTGTGGGACACAAGTAATGTTTGGATGACACAACATCTCTTTGCACCCTTGTATTGACAGATAAGCGAAGGATTGAGCTCCCACTAACTTATGCACATCTTTTTTTTGTCCACATCTGCGCACATTTTTGACACCTCCGTTAGATGTTCCTGCAGCATATGTAACAATGGGATATCTTGACCCATGGTACTGTAATCCTTCCTGACTTCCCATCTGAAGGAAGCAATCTCTGTCAAGCATTTGACTTGTGCCCATTGGTCCCTCTCAATGATCTGACCACAGACGTGAATACAGATGTGGTGGCGTTGAATCTCTGGATAGGCAATACGGTGGAGGCCATCACCCCAGCAAAACTCGCCACGTCACGTAGAGAATCACCCTCCACCCCCTGGTTCTCTACAGAGCTGATGGCTGAAAAAAGCAACTGTAAGAGACTGGAGCGCACATGGTGGGTAAATTATGGTGAATCCGCCAAAATTTGCTATAAAAAAGCCCTCCGCGATCTTCATAATTCTATAAAAAAAGCCAAAAAACTCTTCTTTGCGACTTTCATCCAGCAAGTGGAGCAATCAAGCAAAGAAGTCTTTAAGATTGTCCAATCCTTTTTTAAACCAAGAGTCATTGAGACAGAAGTCACTCCATCTGAGAGACTCTGTGAAGACATCTCGGACTTCTTTGACAATAAAATTACGAACGTTTATGATACTTTTACTAACCCTGACCCCACAGTAATGGCGGACACGGCTGATGACTGGGCACCCACCCCGACCTTAGCTCAATTTCACTCTATATCTTTCTCCGAGGCACTGGAGAAAATAAAAAAATGTAAATCAGGGGCCCCGGATGATCCCTATCCTCCCAAGCTTTGGAATATGATGTCAGGCTCAATTGCAATGCCACTCCTACACATTTGGAGCACGTCCATTGCATCAGGGTTGTTTCCCGAGTGTTGGAAACACGCCACACTTCTCCCCTTGAAAAAAAAGCCTAATGGTGCCCCAGAGGACCTTAGCAATCTCCGTCCGATCTCCCTACTAGCAGCCACAGGCAAAATGCTTGAAAAACTGATACAACGTCAACTGAATAGCTTCGTTGAGGAAAACAGGATTCTGCATGAAACTCAATCGGGTTTTAGATCGGGTTTCAGCACCGAGACCGGCCTTATTGAGGTGGCTGAGTCGATTAGGTGGTCCTTAGATTCAGGAGCATCAGCAATGATGGTGCTCCTGGATCTATCTGCCGCGTTTGATACTGTACACCACGGCAGACTGTTACAACGGTTGGAGGATATCGGTCTAAAGGACAAAGCATTGGGATGGCTCCACTCATATCTAACCGACCGCTCCCAGAAAGTGGCCTTGGGTTCCTTCTCCTCTAAACTGAAACGCCTCTGGTGTGGAGTTCCCCAGGGGTCGGCACTCAGCCCTTTACTTTTTAATGTTTATCTAGCTCCACTCTTCACCTTGATCGCAAAATGGGGGGTCAAGGCGATTTCATATGCAGACGGTACTCAACTAGTCTTCCCCTACTCAGAAGTGTCGTAGACAGCATTCAGCAAATTTAAGGGCTACCTTCGTGATGTAGCTAGTTGGATGAACGCAGGTAAGACTGAGGTGGTCTTTTTTGGCAAAGACATACGCCCCTCACCGGACCTGTGGTGGCCATCTGAGATGGGCCCTCCGCCGACCCCCAGCACTAATGCAAAGAACTTGGGGGTGAGATGGGATGACAGTCTCTACTTCTCTGCCCATATTCAGTAGGTCACAGCAGGGTGTCTATATAAACTCAGGAATCTCCGCAAGTTTATTTCTCTATTACCAGAAGATTGCCACAAAACGGTAGTCCATGAGTCTAGGTTAGATTACGCGCACGGCCTCTACCTTGGCTTACCAAAATATTTGATTCAACGATTGCAGATCGTGCAGAATGCGGCTGCGAGGCTGATAAAGCATATCCCTTTTAGGCAGCGTGTCTCTCCTCATCTGCGCGAGATGCACTGGCTCCCAGTGGCAAACAGAATCAAATTTAAAGCCTTGACCCTGGCTTTCAGAGCACTACGGGGCACCTGCCCCAATTATCTTAAACTCAGACTCCCCCGCTACCATCAGGTGAGGCTCCTGCGCTCAAATTCCCTGCTTCAGCTACACGCCCCACGAGTCAGAAAGGCTCGACTTGGACGCAGGTCCTTTTCTGCTGGCACGGTGAAATTGTGTAACACCTTACGGCCCTCCATCCAGTCTGCAACAACAGAATCTGGATTTAAGAAGCAATTAAAGACTTGGCTGTTTGCGCAGAAAATATAAGCCTCCCTTTTGCTACTTGTTCTGCTAAAGCTGCTCCCACAGCGCCGGGACACCTCCAGGTGAGGTAGCTGTTCGCGCTCTATAAGCATCAGTATTATTATTATTATTATTATTATCATGCCTTTCCAGTTGAATCCCCATTTTGCATGACATATCATTGATCAGTCTGGACTGCTCAAACAGACGCTGCAACATGCAATAAGTCGTCTTCCAACGTGTTGTCACCTCTTGTATGAGTGCTTGTACCGGCATTCTATTATCATGCTGAATGACCCCCAACAGCTACCGGGCTTTAAAAGAATGGCTGAAATGAGTCCATAATGCTGCTGTTTTCTGCCTGCCAGAGACCAGGGAGAGCAGGGAACCACAACATCTAGACTGCCCAGCAGCACACAAGCCGCCGACAGAGTTTCAATGTGCCAGGAGGTGCTGAAGATCAGGCCAGGGCTCCCACAGCGCGGGAGTCCGTAATGCTGATGTTATCTGCCTGGCAGAGACTAGGGAGAGCAGGGGACCACAACATCCAGGCTGCTCAGTGGCGCACATGCCGCCGACGGAGTTTCAATTCGCCAGGAGGCGCTTAAGATCAGGCCAGGGCTCCCGCAGCGTGGGCCGGGCCACCCCCTCATACCTCCAGTTCGAGGACTTGGGCCGTCAAATTCCTATGGTACTACGTGGCGTTTTTCTTTTAACTCATAGCCTGCTCCATACCCCTATAGCCTATCTTTTCTCATCATCCCGTGCAGTATTGACTCATTAACTATTGACATGGGGCAAAGGAAAGTGACTGAGGCTGGGTTGGGAGGTGCTACAAACAAGAGATCAAAGAAATGGTCCCAGGCTTCAGGGCATGAATTTGGGAATGAAGGGGTGCATGGGGTGAACTTGCTAGATCGCATTGAGGATATCATTGCAGATTATATGGGGTTGCTTACAACACCTGTCTCATCTATTGACACCCACGCCCCTGCACCCACCAATATGGCTTCTCACCCATACACTTCCACTGGATCCACCAACAAAGGGTATGGGAACATACCAAGTCTATTTAAGAAAGGGGCTAGCAAAACACATCTAACACCAGTCCCGGAAGTGCCAAAAGAGCCCACTTGTAGCCATCTGTGCCTTTCAAGTGAAGCTTGCATCCCTGATTGTGTTATTTCACCTGACCTCCCCTTGAGTAAACGTGTTGCACCTCTTGCTGATCAATTGGCCATAAACGACGTACATAGTGGCCCTGAGTGTACAAGTACAATAGACAGTGGGTTAAATACGAACCCTTACCAGGGCAAAAGGACGGCTGGTAGTGAATTCTTACCCTCTGATTCAGATCTTCAGAGGGAAATAGTAGCCCTAAAAGATTCTATTGAGACTTTGACTGCCTTAGTGTCAAAACTGTACCATAAATTAGAAAAATATAGCAGCCCGCCCACCACTACTTACCTTAAATAACCATACAAACTCGAGGATGGGCCCTGCCACTTCTCTTTGTATGCTAACCGGCCATTCTGCTTTGAACATCAACTCTGCCACTCAGTTCAACCTTGTTGGTTGCAACAATAGGGTTTCTGGACCTTAACAACTGTTTGTGGCACCTGCGCTTCATCCTGGACTCCTCCCTCTCCATGACCAGACAAGTCAACGCCGTCTCCTCGTCGTGCTTCAACCTCCTGCGCATGCTACGTAAGATCTTCCGGTGGATCCCCACCGAGACCAGGAGGACGGTCACCCAGGCCCTCGTCACCAGCAGTCTGGACTACGGCAACTCCCTCTACGCCGGAACCACCGCCAAACTCCAGAAGAGACTCCAGCGGATCCAGAACGCCTCAGCACGACTCATCCTGGACATCCCCCGTCGCAGCCACATCTCCGGACACCTGAGAGACCTGCACTGGCTCCCGGTCAACAAGAGAATCACCTTCCGACTCCTCACCCACGCACACAAAGCCCTACACAACTAAGGCCCAGGATACCTCAACAACTGCCTCAACTTCTACGCTCCCAAACGCCAGCTTCGATTGACCGGCCACGCCTTCACCGCCGTCCCCCGCATCCGAAGAGCCACCACAGGGGGACGGTCCTTCTCCTACCTCACCGCCAAGACATGGAACTCCCTCTCGACCCACCTACGCCTGACCCAGGACCACCTTGCCTTCAGGAAGCAACTCAAGACCTGGCTGTTCGAGCAGTAGCGGACCCCCCTCCCCAGCGCCTTGAGACCCTCTGGGTGAGTAGTGCGCTATATAAATGCTTTGATTGATTGATTGGTTTATCAGGAGGAACAAGGGTGGATACATATGGGTGATCCACAAGACTTGGCGGGGCATGGGATGATGATAGATGAAGTATCCCAGAGATTGAATGCAGGCTGTAGTAGGGCGCCTTTACCCTTCCAACCACTTCATATCATATATGCTGCTCCCTCGCTCACAAATATCTATATGACCAATATTCCCAAGGTCGACAACAACAGATACAAACATGAGAACGGCATTGGTTGAGGCACACCAGGGGATGCAGATCTATAATAAGGGATGGCATTGTGCAGGCAAAAAGATGGGTCCTAAAACATAACTCTGTTGATGCAATACAGCCTAATCTAGCCAGCAAACACTTGGTGCATAACTTAATTGTCTTGGAAGTTAGAACTCTATCCACCACCTGTTACAAATATCCATCTGAAGCTAAACATCCCTACTACGACTGAACAAGCTAAATTTGCCCCACAGTCCCCTGGGGACTCCCCAAAGTCAACTTTGCCCCAGAAGGACTGACTACATCCAGTATCTGCCAGGGAACCTATGTACATCCCCAGTATAGATTGTGTCTTCACTTTCCTAACAGCATACAATCACCAATAGAGTCCCTTTAAAGGGATTGAGAGTATGACATCAAACTCAGTCTTTCTCAGCTACAGCTATATTGCCATTGACGAGAGACCATGTGCAGGCCAGTGGTCTGGACACACTTAGCTACCCTTCAATAAAGCCGATTGATCTAACTGCCATACCCCCTCCCCAGACATTCCCCCTGATGACAAACAGCAGGATGTGTAAAATAGTGTTGTGGAATTTGGCGGGCATAAGGGGGAAGCCTGATTGCCCCCACTGGCTCAAGCTTATCAACCAACATAAGATCTGCTTATTGCAGGAAACATGGAGCCTGACTCCCACATTCAACCCTCGGTTCATGACATTTCATAGAGCGGCAATTCCATCTATACATGGCCGGCCGTCTGGTGGGTTGCTTATCCTAATTAATATATCATTAAAATGTGAAATCAAGGAGCTGGCTACCAATAGCTCAGACATCCTTGGAATTAGGCTAAATAGTGGCAAGGGCGAGTCCATCAATTTTTATAATGTCTATACCTGAAGCTCTAGAGGAGGTAGCTCCCCAACTCTCCATGCCCTGGAAAAGTTATTGGAGGACAGGCACGACAGCCAATTGGTGGAGACTTTAACATTACATACGAGCCACTAAACTGGGTTGACTCCTATGAGGCGAATGAGGAGGACAAAGTGTGGCTCGTACCGCCCCTAGTGGTCGCGAGCAGCTTTGCAGCTGAATGATATATCTTTGGAATACAGGGTAAGGGCTACCAATGGGAGAACCACCTCCGATAAACAAGGGGGATGACTTTCAGTGGAACGAATGGGTCAAGTAGGATAGATTACTTTCCTGTGCATCTTATCCTATGGCCTCTAGCACGGGACATGGTCATTATCCGTTCCTGTGATAGTGATCATAATCCCATTAGCCTGACTGTTGAACATCCATGGGGTGAAAAGAGGAGGGTCACTTCTATTCCATTGAGCACCAAGAAGGTAGCCCCTACAAACAACAAACTTCGGCTGTAAGGGCCTACAATTAGGGCAGACGAACAAAAGACCAAACTAATTCAAAATGACATTAGAAAAGAAGTTGAAGATCTTGTCACTAGTGTCACAGGCATTCCGTGCTCAGACAAAACTGTGCATAGAGGCTTGGAACATCAGTGAATTTGGAAGACCCAAAACTCACCCTAGTACCCAAAAATCCCCTACCTGACTAGCAATCAGTGTCTCATTGGTCATCATAAACTCCCAATGCTTAGACAAACCTGAACATGAACTTAGTACACCTCAGGTAACTTGGAACACATAAACACTCTTTCGTTATACAACAATTTCTGTCCAGAACAAGGAGTAAAAGAGGACACATGCATATTTGAACTGTTTATTCACTAATGCAGTGCTCTCAAGCGCAGTATCTTAGCTAATACAAGCAAGCATATTATAAGAAACAAAGTAATCAGCATAGTCACTAGTCCATATAACACAAAAGGTGCAAGCATAGTATTATGCTAAAATGAATAGGGTTCAACAAAACCTAATTCTCACGCTCCCTAGCTAGTATATTATATTATATCTAAGAAGGTCTCTTTTGGGTTTTAGCAGAGCGGCCCTATACCTCAAGATCCTAGCAGTAAGGGCTCACATCATCAGCAACCAGCTCTCTGCATGCGAAGCACCATCAAGTGTGTTGGTATGCTCTTGTGCAAAGCAATATAAAACGCCCCTAAAGCCAGAACTTGGCTGCAGCTGCATGTATGTTATGTCTAGGGACGTGCGAAGATCAGTGCTCATAACAACTACTGTGTTGAGATATCCTTGAAGGTTTCAGCACTCACTGTACAGACACAGCTCGCCAAGCAAGGCTGATATCAGTGTAACAACATATTATTCTCGTATGAACCGAAAACATTTTACTAGGCTCAAAGCTAAAGCAGCAGATGTGTGTCGTGTGCAAAAAGCAGCAGAAAGGAAAAATGGTGTTTAAACTCATAAAAAGCTCATGCTAACTTAACACAGTAATCAGGCTACATCTATCCATATATCACCCTCCCTTGATCCGAGCAGTTATCAGATAAGATAAGATAAGAAAAGGGACTCAATTGTTGAAAGCAGATTTCAATAAAACGCTCAGTTCGAAATCGAGTAGGTGAGGAAAACATTTTGGCCGCATAAAAATCCAAAATCTCACCAGCATGACATTGTAATGTCCACTGTTAGTAAAGCCAATAGGTCTATTTCTAAAAAAAATGTCCATAAAAAATCGGAAACATTTTGAGAGAAGAAAAAAATCATGACATCAATGGCTTCAATAAGAGTCAGCCTAAAACTGAGTAGGCGAAATAAGCAGCAACCGCTTCCAAAAGGAAGTCACTGTTATCATCCAAAAACAACTCAGCCATCCAATTTAATAGAGAGAAAGAACATACATGCTCTTCAATTACCGGAGCCTCTAGTATCATCAAAGGACAACTCGGTGGGTTATCAATGAAGCTGTGTGCCAAGAAATCTTGCGCCGCTGCAAATATATTCCAACGACCCAGAACTCCATGCATCGCTGCAAAGGCCATAATCCCTCCGTCAGAACAAAGCAATTCATGAGCAACTAAGGGACTCATGAGATGATCTTAATCCACTTCAGGAGACACCAAATTGCAGAGACACAAATCCAGGGCCCACATGAAATTACAGCTCAGGCAATGAAATATAGGCTGGACACAGGTGAAATAGGAAAATCGAAATGATAATCCATATGATGCACTCAAAGTGGCAAGTGGCAGCACACCATAGTATTCAAGCATCCTGTTGCGAAACAGTGCTAACTGCTCCCGCTCGTTTGCGAAGACAAGACGGAAATTAATTTTGCAATAAACAAAATAGTAATAAAAAACCAGCAGCCAGTGCCAGCAAAACAGGAAGTCCACCAAATAGACCGGAGAATATCGAGTGAAGGAAAGCAGGAATGACTCCAAATATTTTCTGGAAAGAAGTCACTAAACCACCGCTTACTACTTTAAAATAATGAGCCAGCCCTGAAGTGGAGGATGCGTTAAAGATTGTGTGAATCAGCTCACCAAAATGTAAAGGAAGGTCAGTATTTAACCCCTTCGCTGCTAGGCCTTTTCCCCTCCTATGCTAAGCCTTTTTTTGACGATTTGGGGTAGTGCGCGCTTAGGCCCCTGTAACTTTTTGACCACATAAGGTATCCATGCCAAATTTGCGTCCTTTTCTTCCAACATCATGTGCATTCCATTTTTTTTTTAACAAATTTTTATTTTTCCTTTTTTACTTAATATGCACATTGTATTTTACATCATATATTTGTATATTTTATACATCAAAACAAACATTTTTTCAAATTTCTCTGGTTTGAAGTTTTAAACAATATAAACGATATAAATAATATAGAGATAGCCTGCCATATAATTTACAAATCAAAATTTCAAACTTGGTTACAATCTCTTATATTGCCATCCTTTCTTTCCATTTGGCTATTGATTCCCAAATTTTAAGCCCAAGCCTCCTTCCCCTTTTCCCCTTGCGTGCATAAATAGTTTTCTCAAGGTTATAACTAGCTAGTAAGTTTGCCAGCCATACGTGCATTCCTGGGGGTACCTTATCTAGCCAAACTCTTGCTATTGTTAATCTCATAACTGCAGTAGCTATAAACATGAATTCCTTCTGATCAGAACCAACCTGATTATCCCTCCCAAACAGTATCATCATAGGTGTCAATTTAGTTCGTATGTCAAGAGTATTACTAAGAAAATCTTCCATATTTTTAATCAGGGAATAGAGCTGAGGGCAGGTAGCGAACATATGGATAATATCTGCATCCCCTGCATTACAGCGTGGACAGGTGGTGCCAGTGGTACCCCCCCATTTAGCTATCCTGGCGGGAGTATGATACAATGAGAATAGAGTCTTATAATGCTGTGATTGCATGGGGCCTGAGCACAGAACATTACATCCCATTTCCAGGGATTCTTGAAAATTTCCAGTCTCCCCACCCAATTTTTCACTCCATTTGTTGCTAACTTTCTCTAAATCATCAATTTTACTTTTTGCTAAACATGCATAAAAAGATCTAATTGTGCAATCCCTACCCTCTTTTATTTTCTCCAGTACTTCATTGGTACTAAATCCCGCACTACCCCCCTGCTTGCGACTGAGGAAGCTCCTTACCTGTAGGTATTTGAAAAAATCCTTCCTCTCAATCCCATACTTGAGAGTAAGATCTGTAAACTGAACTAACGCCTCCCCATCCATTAAGTCCCCAATCTGCCCTAGCCCTTTATGATGCCAACTCAACATTATCGAATCTGCAAATACTTCCGCCGGGAAAGATCTATTCTTATAGAGCCTTATGTATCTGTTATATCTTCCGAGACCCATTTTTTTTAGGAAAGCAATCCATACCCTACCTGCTGCCGCTACAGTCTTAAATCTAGTCCGTTTGTGATAACCAAACTCAATTCTATTTAAGAAATTATTTTCTGCCTCTGCCCCCAATACTATAGAATAAACTTCTGTTGACATAGTCGTAACACGACTGTCATTTCCTCCACCCCCACCCCCAATTAGACCCTGCATATACTGAAGTGCTGCCGCCATTTGATATAGCCTAAAATCAGGTGCCCCCCAGCCGCCTCTTTCTCTTGGGAGGGTCATGTATCTGTAGGCCCGTCTAGTTTTCCCGTGCGCCCAAATAAATCTGTTAAGTACCTTCTCTAACAAATTAAACCATCTAGCCTCAAATACTAAAGGAATAGAACGAAAGAAATATAAAAATTTAGGTAAAATTAACATTTTAATTATATTTGTGCAGCCCATAAGAGAAAGATGCAAATTATTCATCCTTTCTAAGTCTTTTTTGACTTTATCAATCAAAGGTGCCAAATTCTGCTCTACTATGTTATCCAAACTTGCTGTTAAAATCACCCCTAAGTACACTGCTGAATTCACCACCCTATCATCGGTACATACAGTATATCTATTTTTGATTATCTGCGTTTTTAGTCTATTAAGGCTATACCCTGAGATCTTTCCAAACCTCTGAGCCTCCAACTCAACTTCTTTTATGGCTACGGTCGGATTAGGCGTTAAAATTGCAACATCATCTGCATAGGCTAGGGTCTTGATCACACAATTGTTAAACCTCATTGGTGGTATCTTCTGATTAGCTTCAAGCCTACGCAATAAAGGTTCCAAGTACAACGCGAACAGTAGAGGAGAGGAGGGACAACCCTGCCTAGTCCCCCTAGCAATTTTTACTTTATCAGAAAGCCCTCCATTAACTCTTATAGTTGCTGTTGGAGCATTATACAGTACCCGTATGGCTTTTATAAAAGGTTCCCCCAATCCACACCACCTCATAACCTGCCACAGATAATCCCAGGAGACCCTGTCGAATGCCTTCTCGGCATCCAGAAATAGTGCTGCAGCAGGGTCTCCTAGGATATCCGCAGAGTCCAGCACTGTGATCACCGTTCTTACATGTTGCGTGGTCCCTTTCCCAGGAATGAATCCGTGCTGGATAGGGGTTACCAGTTGCTCGATTATCCCAGCCAACCTTTTTGCTAATATTTTAGAATACATTTTTACATCCGAGTTCATTAATGTAATTGGCCTATATGACCCTGGTGTTTCTGGTGGCTTCCCCTTTTTCAAAATAACTATTATGTTAGCCCCTCCCCACGTCTCAGGGCTAAGTTCCCCTACCTGTACTTGCTTCATTATCATAAACATATCTGCCAGGATCTCTTTTTTGAATATTTGATAAAATTCAAGTGGAATCTGATCCGGCCCTGCTGCTTTTCCTGCCGGTAAACTTCCAAGAGCTTCCTCCAACTCTTCAAGCTGCAATGGTCCATCTAATGTCTCCCTGTCTTCTACTAGCATTGTTGGTGGCGGAGTATTCCTCAAATATTCATCAGTCTCTTCTAAATTCGTTGGGTCTTCTGGAGTATATAAATCCGCATAGTATTTTCTAAATACTTCTCTTACTAGGTTAGTCTCCATAACTAAGTTCCCCTGCACGTCTCTTACTTCCTTTACTCCTGCTTCAGCTGCTCTCTGCCTAGTTCTAATTGCCAGCACCCGCCCCACTTTCTCACTTAGTTCGTATATTTTTTCCTTTTTTGTTAAGAAGTTATCTGCCGCCTGCCTTGCAAAACCTTCCACTGCTTCAGCTTTTAACGCTATGATCTTAAGCAGACAATCCTCTAAGGGTAGATTATGTCTTATAGCCCTGCTTAAGTTCCCTTCCTCTCTTAACAACCTTTGTCCTATCTCTTCTCTCTTTTCCCTTTCTCTTTTTTGTCTCCCCATTGCAAAACTAATTGTTTCACCCCTTACTCCTGCCTTAAATGTATCCCAGACCACCCCTGGGGCTGCTGTCCCCCTATTTATATCCCAAAACCATTTGATCCAGACTACCATGTGCTCCCTATATGCAGGATCCTTTAAAAGGCCTCTCTCAAAAGTCCATTGCACAGGTGTTCTTGGTGTCTGGTTGATTTTAATAGTAAGGATCACTGGACTGTGGTCTGAGATTACCCTAGGTAACTTCTCCACCTGTGACTCGACTAGTAAGCAATTCGTTATCAAAAAGTAGTCAAGCCTAACCATCACCTTATGAGGGGCAGAATAGAAAGTACAACCATCAAGGTGAGGATGTAGCTTTACCCAAGGATCTACCAGAGCATTATGTGTGACCATATCTGCCAGAGCCCTAAATACTTTCCTTTTCCTACCTCTATAAGTCGCATTTTCTTGTGTAAATGAGCTCTCTAAATCATGTATGTTAAAATCTCCACAACATACTATGGGTTCATTCCACTGGGCTAACTCCGCATCTAGAAACTGGAATACATCAGGGTCATCTTCTGTTGATCCATAAATGGTAACTAACGTTAGTTTTTGCCCTTTAAAACAAATTTCTAAGATAACCCATCTGCCCCATTTGTCTTCCTTCTTCTTCCCTACCACGACATCCCTTTGCCTACCCAAGATTGCTACTCCTCTGGTCCTAGTCTCTTGTCTAGATCTTGCCAACAAATCAAATCCTAATTGCTCTAAAAGGTATGACCTACTTGACTCTATATGGGTTTCTTGCAGACATATCAAATCTAACCGCAAGGATTTCAAATATGCTGCAACTCTCATTCTCTTATTAGGCTCGTTTAAACCACATACATTCAGTGATACTATCCTACATGCCATTGTGCTAACATTAACAGATACCATACAAGATAGACATTATTTAACATCATAAAACCAGACACATTTTCACAAATTTTTGAATACATAACAATGTGCCACATCTTAAAGAAAAAATGCTGTCGTTCCACCCCCCCCCTCACCTCCCCCCTCCCCTCCCTCTCCACCCCTGCTCTGCCCCCACCCCCACCTCCCTCCCTTTTACAGGCAAATAGGTCAGCAGACCTATGTGTGCCCGCCTTTGTTGTTGTGCAAGTCGCTTCCCTCCCCCACTCGCTTCAATTGATTTTGCTGTGCTCCCCTTAATTCACCCTTACTCTTATCTAGATACATGTATTGCCATATATGTAAATCTATGCCTTTTACCCTCCCTTCTGCCTCCTCATTTCTTCTAAGAAGAGCTCGGCTTTTATCTCAGAGTTAAACATCCAAATTTTCCCTTTCACAATTACTTTGAGTCTGGCTGGATAAAGTAAATATGCTTCCATACCGAGAGCTTGGAATGGAGCGATCAACTGCCTTAACTTCCACCTCCTCTCTACAGTAAAATGGCAGAAGTCAGGTCTGGCGAAAAAAGTGGTACCTTCGAAAGTCCTCCTACTCTCTGGCTTTGCCTTACTCAAAATCTCCTCTCTGAGCAGGAAGTTCCCAATATAGACTAATATTGCCCTGGGAAGGTTTTTCTGGCCATCCCTCCCTCCTCCTCCTGCCCGCCCGGCTTTTTTTACTGTAAATGGGAACCTATGTGCCCTCTGTATCTCTGTTTCCCACTGCCACTGGGATTCTGGAAAGGCACCCTTCAGTAACTTTATCACGTATTGCCTGGCGTCCTGCCCTTCTGCCCCTTCTTCCACACCCAGCAAGCGAACATTGTTCCTCCTCTGTCTATTTTCAAAGTCCTCCATCTTCCAACGCATATCCTCTGTCATTTTTTCTTGCTCCGTCTTGAATGACTGCCATCTCCCAACATCATCTTCTAGCTTGCCAGTGCGCTCCTCAACCTCTGTGACTCGGTCCACCAGTTCATCATACAGTTTGTTGACTTTTCTTAGACTATTTTGGATTTTCTTTGATGCCTGCCTCGCCCTGCGACTCTCTGCCCTTGCTTCGCTTTGCATTTGTTTAAGAGTCAAGAACAGGGTGTGAAAAGGGTCACGTTGCGCGGGGTTACCACCAGCAGCTGCTGCTCCCTCCGCCGTATTTTCATATACATCCTCCTCCTGATATACTTGTGAGGTTGCTGAGTAATCCCAGAGAAGTCGTTTCTCTAGCTTAGAGTGTCTTTTTATTTTCATTGTGGACTCTTTCTCTGACGCGCTTATACCTGACTCAGTATCTTCCTGTTCATCCTCCTCTTCACTAGTTTCTGACGATGATGTTGAACCTGAGTCTTCATTAACAGAGTAAAATTCGCCTTCCCCTTCTTGAGAGGTACAATCACCGCCCCCCTGAAGGTGTTTGTTACTGTTTACTTCTTTTGTAAGTTTCACATTCATATTCACTAAACTCTCATGGCTTCCCCATGAGCCAGTCTTTTTCCTTGAGGCGTTTATTTCTTCCTCCACCAACATAAGGGCTCCGAGCATATCGGCTGTGGTATCTCCTGTTGTGCCTCCCGTGTTCCTTGTGTCCTTAATCTCCCCCCCTCCACACTCCCCTTTACCTTCTCTTTTGCTGCTTTCCAGCGCCGCTTCAGCAAGTACACTGCCGCCTGCCTGCGCTGCTTCCACGATCTGGCTTGCTCCCTGTACCGGCTCTCCTGGTTGCCTAGCAGCCACCCTCACAGAGTCTCCGCCGTCCGCTGCGTCCTCGAGGACGTTTCCTGCAACCGGAGTGTCAGCGTCAGCTTCGTGAGCGGAGACCAGCATTACAGCATCTCCGCATTTCGGCGTTTCTGCTGCTACCGCATCGGGGAGTTTCAATGCCACTGTCAAGATCTCTGTCATGGTAGGCTGCCGCATACTCGATTCCCGTAACTTCTGCTCGTCGCCCTTTGCTGGATTGGTTTTACTAGTGCAGCGCGACTCTCCTGAATTATTGTTTTTAGAGATCAAACTCTGTTTCCGCAGTTCCGATTTCTTAGCTTTCTCTGGAGGAGGGGGGGGAGGAAAGACTTTTTTAATTGCGCCGGTGTTTTTTCCCGCTGGGGTATCCGATTTCGCGTTAAAGGCTGTCACTGTCTTCATTATTGCCGGTGTATCTTGCAGCTTTTTAACCCTCTCGCTCACTTTCTCCTGGTTAGGAGCACGACCGGGTATTTTAGGCGCCATATAGTGTCCTGACAACAGATTCAATAGCGCTTCTCTCACTCGGACCCAAGCCTGGCCAACTCTCAATATTTTCTCCTTTAAAATTGCTTCTGCCAGCCACCAGCGCCCAAGCTCCATTAGAGGTATAACTTCACATAGCACAGCGTTTTTCCACGATATTTCAGCTCATTGTGGGAGAGGGAATTAGATACGACCTCTCAGCACAACAGCGCAGCGGCCATCTTGCCTCCCCAACATCATGTGCATTCCAAAGGCATCCAGGGTTTGTGGCTTTCCTTTGACGGGGTCCCAGAAATTAACCAAAATATAGCGACATTTTTGTTTTTTTTCAGAAAAATTGGAAAAATGGGCTGCAAATGAAAGCCTCTGGGTTTTTCCCTGAAAATGTTATCAAAAAAGGGTTTGTGGGGCTGAAATCTCCATTTTCTCAGCTTTTATGGAATGACAGTCTTTTGTCAGAGAACCGATATTTTTCACACTGTTTTGGCATTTTTCTGGAATATAGCCTATTTTTGCTATTTTTAGAGCTTTCCACCTCCTTCCAGTTAATGGTAGAAATGAGTTTCAAAGCAATAATGGATCCTAGAAAGCTGTAACTTTTTACAAAGTAGACAACATTCTGAATTCAGAAAGGGGTCATTTGTCTAAATCCATGAAGGTTTCGTTATAGAAACTAATAGTTAAATATTGGAATAATTGAAAATTTGTTGAAAAAAACAGGTTTTTTTCTCAACGTTTTCACCTATAACTTTTTCTAATCTTGACAGCTCTTGGAAGGAAATATACCGTTACATCCGTTAGACCTTCCTGGTTGTGGGGATATATAGGACTTGTAGTTTCACCAGAACCCGACGAACCCGGATCCAAAAACTGAGCAGAAACTTGCAATGGTATTTTTTCATTTACTGGCTATATAGCACTTTGTCTTGGAAAATGTATACATGGAAAAATGTGTATGAAAGACACCTATGTATTTCTGAATTGGGTACAAAATATAGAGTTCAGAAACAGTATATAATTGCACATTTTCAAAATTGGGACTACTCATACAAGCTTGAGAATTATTGGTCATTTTTCAAAAACATTTTTTTTTTACACAATGTCTTTCATTGAAAGGGAGAAATGCATGAAAGCTTAATTGGCAATAACAGTTGATTTACAAATCTGAATTACCCAAAGTCTCCCGATACAAATGGTACCTCACTTGTGTGGGTCGGCCTTGTGCCTGCGACAGGAAACGGCGCAAAATGCAACGTGGTCACACCTCAATTTTGCAGTTACAAATTGACTCTTTTATGGCAAAGTGCCTATCTGTAGACTTTGCACACTAGCTCTGCCGGCACCTAGGGAAACCTAGCAAACCTATACATTTTTGAAAAGTAGATACTCAGGGGAATTCAGGATGAGGGGACTCGACTGCCTACCACCAGGTTTTGTTACCCAGGATCCCTTGCACAGCTAAGAATTTGACAAAAAAACCCACATTTTCCTCACATTTCTGTGGTGGAAAGTTCTGTAATCTGCGTGGATCAACAAATTTCCACCCACCCAGCGATTCCCCAGGTCTCCCAAAAAAAATGGTACCTCACTTGCGTTGGTAGACATAGTGGCTGCGACAGAAACAGCGCAAAACGCAACATGGTCGCACCTCAATTTCCCAGTGAAATGTTGTGCTTTTTGGATGAAGAGACTACCTTTTGTTTTTGAGTCCTAGCTCTGCCAGCACCTAGGGAAACCTAGCAAACCTATACATTTTTGAAAAGTAGAAACCCAGGGGAATTCAGAATGGGGTGACTCGACTGCCTACCACCAGGTTTTGTTACCCAGAATCCCTTGCAAATCTACAAGTTTGACAAAAAAACACATTTTGCTCACATTTCTGTGGTGGAAAGTTCTGGAATTTGCGTGGATCAACAAATTTCCACACACCCAGCGTTCCCCTACGTTTTCCGAAAGAAATGGTACCTCACTTGCGTGGGTAGGCACAGTGGCTGCGACATGAAACAGCGCAAAACGCAACGTGGTCGCACATGCATTTCCCAGTGAAATCTTGCGCTTTTTGGACAAAGAGACTACCTGTTGTTTTTGAGCCCAAGCTCTGTCAGCACCCAGGGAAACCTATCAAACCTATACATTTTTGGAAATTAGACACCCAGGGAAGTTCAGGATGGGGTGACTCGACTGCCTACCACCAGGTTTTGTTACCCAGAATCCCTTGCAAAGCTAACAATTTGTCAAAAAAACACATTTTCCTCACATTTCTGTGGTGGAAATTTCTGGAATCTGTGTGGATCAACAAATTTCCACCCACCCAGCGTTCCCCCAGGTCTCCCAAAAGAAATGGTACCTCACTTGCATGGGTAGGCATAGTGGCTGCGACATGAAACAGCGCAAAACGCAACGTGGTCGCACCTCAATTTCCCAGTGAAATCTTGCGCTTTTTGGACAAAGAGACTACCTTTTGTTTTTGAGTCCTAGCTCTGCCAGCACCTAGAGAAACCTAGCAAACCTATACATTTTTGAAAACTAGACACCCAGGGAAATTCAGGATGGGGTGACTCGTCTGCCTACCCCCAGGTTTTGCTACCCAGAATCCCTTGCAAAGCTAAACATTTGAGAAAAAAAACACATTTTCCTCACATTTCTGTGGTGGAAAGTTCAGGAATCTGCGTGGATCAACAAATTTCCACTTACCCAGTGTTTTCCCAGGTCTCCCGAAAACAATGGTACCTCACTTGCGTGGGTAGGCATAGTGGCTGCGACATGAAACAGCGCAAAACGCAACATGGTTGCACCTCAATTTCCCAGTGAAATCTTGCCCTTTTTGGACAAAAAGACTACCTTTTGTTTTTGAGCCCTAGCTCTGCCAGCACCTAGGGAAACCTAGCAAACCTATACATTTTTGAAAACTAGACACCCTGGGGAATTTAGGATGAGGTGACTCGACTGCCTACCACCAGGTTTTGTTACCCAGAATCCCTTGCACAGCTAAGAATTTGACAAAAAAACACATTTCCTCACATTTCTGTGGTGGAAAGTTCTGTAATCTGCGTGGATCAACAAATTTCCACCCACCCAGCGATCCCCCAGGTCTCCCAAAAAAAATGGTACCTCACTTGCGTTGGTAGGCATAGTGGCTGCGACAGAAACAGCGCAAAACGCAACATGGTCGCACCTCAATTTCCCAGTGAAATGTTGTGCTTTTTGGACAAAGAGACTACCTTTTGTTTTTGAGTCCTAGCTCTGCCAGCACCTAGTGAAACCTAGCAACCCTATAAATTTTTGAAAAGTAGAAACCCAGGGAAATTCAGGATGGGGTGACTCGACTGCCTACCACCAGGTTTTGTTACCCAGAATCCCTTGCAAATCTACAAGTTTGACAAAAAAACACATTTTGCTCACATTTCTGTGGTGGAAAGTTCTGGAATCTGCGTGGATCAACAAATTTCCACACACCCAGCGTTCCCCTACGTTTTCGAAAAGAAATGGTACCTCACTTGCATGGGTAGGCATAGTGGCTGCGACATGAAACAGCGCAAAACGCAACGTGGTCGCACTTGCATTTTCCAGTGAAATCTTGCGCTTTTTGGACAAAGAGACTACCTTTTGTTTTTGAGCCCAAGCTCTGTCAGCACCTCGGGAAACCTATCAAACCTATACATTTTTGGAAATTAGACACCCAGGGAAATTCAGGATGGGGTGACTCGACTGCCTACCACCAGGTTTTGTTATCCAGAATCCCTTGCAAAGCTAACAATTTGTCAAACAAAACACATTTTCCTCACATTTCTGTGGTGGAAATTTCTGGAATATGTGTGGATCAACAAATTTCCACCCACCCAGAGTTCCCCCAGGTCTCCCAAAAGAAATGGTACCTCACTTGCATGGGTAGGCATAGTGGCTGCGACATGAAACAGCGCAAAACGCAACGTGGTCGCACCTCAATTTCCCAGTGAAATCTTGCGCTTTTTGGACAAAGAGACTACCTTTTGTTTTTGAGCCCTAGCTCTGCCAGCACCTAGGGAAACCTAGCAAACCTATACATTTTTGAAAACTAGACAACCAGGGAAAGTCAGGATGGGGTGACTCGTCTGCCTAGCCCCAGGTTTTGCTACCCAGAGTCCCTTACAAAGCTAAACATTTGAGAAAAAAAAACACATTTTCCTCACATTTCTGTGGTGGAAAGTTCAGGAATCTGCGTGGATCAACAAATTTCCACTTACCCAGTGTTTTCCTAGGTCACCCGAAAACAATGGTACCTCACTTGCGTGGGTAGGCATAGTGGCTGCGACATGAAACAGCGCAAAACGCAACATGGTTGCACCTCAATTTCCCAGTGAAATCTTGCCCTTTTTGGACAAATAGACTACCTTTTGTTTTTGAGCCCTAGCTCTGCCAGCACCTAAGGAAACCTAGCAAACCTATACATTTTTGAAAACTAGACACCCTGGGGAATTTAGGATGAGGTGACTCGACTGCCTACCACCAGGTTTCGTTACCCAGAATCCCTTGCACAGCTAAGAATTTGACAAAAAAAACACATTTTCCTCACATTTCTGTGGTGGAAAGTTCTGTAATCTGCGTGGATCAACAAATTTCCACCTACCCAGCGATCCCCCAGGTCTCCCAAAAACAATTGTACCCCACTTGCATTGGTAGGCATAGTGGCTGCGACACGAAACAGCGCAAAACGCAACATGGTCGCACCTCAATTTTCCAGTGAAATCTTGTGCTTTTTGGACAAAGAGACTACCTTTTGTTTTTGAGTCCTAGCTCTGCCAGCACCTAGGGAAACCTAGCAAACCTATACATTTTTGAAAAGTAGACACCCAGGGGAATTTAGGATGGGGGGACTCGACTGCCTACCACAAGGTTTTGTTACCCAGAATCCCTTGCAAATCTACAAGTTTGACAAAAAACACATTTTGCTCACATTTCTGTGGTGAAAAGTTCTGGAATCTGCGTGGATCAACAAATTTCCACACACCCAGCGTTCCCCTACGTTTTCCGAAAGAAATGGTACCTCACTTGCGTGGGTAGGCATAGTGGCTGCGACATGAAACAGCGCAAAACGCAACGTGGTCGCACCTACATTTCCCAGTGAAATCTTGCGCTTTTTGGACAAAGAGACTACCTTTTGTTTTTGAGCCCAAGCTCTGTCAGCACCTAGGGAAACCTATCAAACCTATACATTTTTGGAAATTAGACACCCAGGGGAATTCAGGATGGGGTGACTTGATTGCCTACCACCAGGTTTTGTTACCCAGAATCCCTTGCAAATCTAACAATTTGTAAAAAAAAAACACATTTTCCTCACATTTCTGTGGTGGAAATTTCTGGAATCTGTGTGGATCAACAAATTTCCACCCACCCAGCATTTCTCCCAGTCTCCCAAAAGAAATGGTACCTCACTTGCATGGGTAGGCATAGTGGCTGCGACATGAAACAGCGCAAAACGCAACGTGGTCGCACCTCAATTTCCCAGTGAAATCTTGCGCTTTTTGGACAAAGAGACTACCTTTTGTTTTTGAACCCTAGCTCTGCCAGCACCTAGGGAAACCTAGCAAACCTATACATTTTTGAAAACTAGACACCCAGGGTAATTCAGGATGGGGTGACTCGTCTGCCTAGCCCCAGGTTTTGCTACCCAGAATCCCTTGCAAAGCTAAACATTTGAGAAAAAAAACACATTTTCCTCACATTTCTGTGGTGGAAAGTTCAGGAATCTGCGTGGATCAACAAATTTCCACTTACCCAGTGTTTTCCCTGGTCTCCCGAAAACAATGGTACCTCACTTGCGTGGGTAGGCATAGTGGCTGCGACATGAAACAGCGCAAAAGGCAACATGGTTGCACCTCAATTTCCCAGTGAAATCTTGCCCTTTTTGGACAAAAAGACTACCTTTTGTTTTGGAGCCCTAGCTCTGCCAGCACCTAGGGAAACCTAGCAAACCTATACATTTTTGAAAACTAGACACCCTGGGGAATTTAGGATGAGGTGACTCAACTGCCTACCACCAGGTTTTGTTACCCAGAATCCCTTGCACAGCTAAGAATTTGACAAAAAAACACATTTTGCTCACATTTAAGTGGTGGAAAGTTCTGGAATCTGCGTGGACCAACAAATGTCCACACACCCAGCGTTCCCCTACGTTTTCCGAAAGAAATGGTACCTCACTTGCGTGGGTAGGCATAGTGGCTGTGACATGAAACAGCGCAAAACGCAAAGTGGTCGCACCTGCATTTCCCAGTGAAATCTTGCGCTTTTTGGACAAAGAGACTACCTTTTGTTTTTGAGCCCAAGCTCTGTCAGCACCTAGGGAAACCTATCGAACCTATACATTTTTGGAAATTAGACACCCAGGGGAAATCAGGATGGGGTAACTCGACTGCCTACCACCAGGTTTTGTTACCCAGAATCCCTTGCAAAGCTAACAATTTGTCCAAAAAAAACACATTTTCCTCACATTTCTGTGGTGGAAATTTCTGGAATCTGTGTGGATCAACAAATTTCCACCCACCCAGCATTTCTCCAGGTCTCCCAAAAGAAATGGTACCTCACTTGCATGGGTAGGCATAGTGGCTGCGACATGAAACAGCGCAAAACGCAACGTGGTCGCACCTCAATTTCCCAGTGAAATCTTGCGCTTTTTGGACAAAGAGACTACCTTTTGTTTTTGAGCCCTAGCTCTGCCAGCACCTAGGGAAACCTAGCAAATCTATACATTTTTGAAAACTAAACACCCAGGGTAATTCAGGATGGGGTGACTCGTCTGCCTAGCCCCAGGTTTTGCTACCCAGAATCCCTTGCAAAGCTAAACATTTGAGAAAAAAAACACATTTTCCTCACATTTCTGTGGTGGAAAGTTCAGGAATCTGCGTGGATCAACAAATTTCCACTTACCCAGTGTTTTCCCATGTCTCCCGAAAACAATGGTACCTCACTTGCGTGGGTAGGCATAGTGGCTGCGACATGAAGCAGCGCAAAACGCAACATGGTTGCACCTCAATTTCCCAGTGAAATCTTGCCCTTTTAGACAAAAAGACTACCTTTTGTTTTTGAGCCCTAGCTCTGCCAGCACCTAGGGAAACTTAGCGAACCTATACATTTTTGAAAACTAGACACCCTGGGGAATTTAGGATGCAGTGACTCGACTGCCTACCACCAGGTTTTGTTACCCAGAATCCCTTGCACAGCTAAGAATTTGACCAAAAAAACACATTTTCCTCACATTTCAGTGGTGGAAAGTCCTGTAATCTGCGTGGATCAACAAATTTCCACCCACCCAGCGATCCCCCAGGTCTCCCAAAAACAATGGTACCTCACTTGCATTGGTACGCATAGTGGCTGCGACACAAAACAGCGCAAAACGCAACATGGTCGCACCTCAATTTCCCAGTGAAATCTTGTGCTTTTTGGACAAAGAGACTACCTTTTGTTTTTGAGTCCTAGCTCTGCCAGCACCTAGGGAAACCTAGCAAACCTATACATTTCTGAAAAGTAGACACTCAGGGGAATTTAGGATGGGGTGACTCGACTGCCTACCACCAGGTTTTGTTACCCAGAATCCCTTGCAAATCTACAAGTTTGACAAAAAACACATGTTGCTCACATTTCTGTGGTGGAAAGTTCTGGAATCTGCGTGGATCAACAAATTTCCACACACCCAGCGTTCCCCTACGTTTTCCGAAAGAAATGGTACCTCACTTGCGTGGGTAGGCATAGTGGCTGCGACATGAAACAGCGCAAAACGCAACATGGTTGCACCTCAATTTCCCAGTGAAATCTTGCCCTTTTTGGACAAAGAGACTACCTTTTGTTTTTGAGTCCTAGCTCTACCAGCACCTAGGGAAACCTAGCAAACCTATACATTTCTGAAAAGTAGACACTCAGGGGAATTTAGGATGGGGTGACTCGACTGCCTACCACCAGGTTTTGTTACCCAGAATCCCTTGCAAATCTACAAGTTTGACAAAAAACACATTTTGCTCACATTTCTGTGGTGGAAAGTTCTGGAATCTGCTTGGATCAACAAATTTCCACACACCCAGCGTTCCCCTACGTTTTCCGAAAGAAATGGTACCTCACTTGCGTGGGTAGGCATAGTGGCTGCGACATGAAACAGCGCAAAACGCAACATGGTTGGACCTCAATTTCCCAGTGAAATCTTGCCCTTTTTGGACAAAAAGACTACCTTTTGTTTTTGAGCCCTAGCTCTGCCAGCACCTAGGGAAACCTAGCAAACCTATACATTTTTGAACACTAGACACCCTGGGGAATTTAGGATGAGGTGACTCGACTGCCTACCACCAGGTTTTGTTACCCAGAATCCCTTGCACAGCTAAGAATTTGACAAAAAAAACACATTTTCCTCACATTTCTGTGGTGGAAAGTTCAGGAATCTGCGTGGATCAACACATTTTCACCCACCCAGTATTTTCCCAGGTCTCCCAAAAAAAATGGTACCTCAATTGCGTGGGTAGGCATAGTGGCTGCGACATGAAACAGCGCAAAACGCAACATGGTTGCACCTCAATTTCCCAGTGAAATCTTGCCCTTTTTGGACAAAAAGACTACCTTTTGTTTTTGAGCCCTAGCTCTGCCAGCACCTAGGGAAACTTAGCAAACCTATACATTTTTGAAAACTAGACACCCTGGGAAATTCAGGATGGGGTGACTCGTCTGCCTACCCCCAGGTTTTGCTACCCAGAATCCCTTGCAAACCTAAACATTTGAGAAAAAAAACACATTTTCCTCACATTTCTGTGGTGGAAAGTTCAGGAATCTGCGTGGATCAACAAATTTCCACTTACCCAGTGTTTTCCCAGGTCTCCCGAAAACAATGGTACCTCACTTGCGTGGGTAGGCATAGTGGCTGCGACATGAAACAGCGCAAAACGCAAAGTGGTCGCACCTGCATTTCCCAGTGAAATCTTGCCCTTTTTGGACAAAAAGACTACCTTTTGTTTTTGAGCCCTAGCTCTGCCAGCACCTAGGGAAACTTAGCAAACCTATACATTTTTGAAAACTAGACACCCTGGGGAATTTAGGATGCGGTGACTCGACTGCCTACCACCAGGTTTTGTTACCCAGAATCCCTTGCACAGCTAAGAATTTGACCAAAAAAACACATTTTCCTCACATTTCAGTGGTGGAAAGTTCTGTAATTTGCGTGGATCAACAAATTTCCACCCACCCAGCGATCCCCCAGGTCTCCCAAAAACAATGGTACCTCACTTGCATTGGTAGGCATAGTGGCTGCGACACGAAACAGCGCAAAACGCAACATGGTCGCACCTCAATTTCCCAGTGAAATCTTGTGCTTTTTGGACAAAGAGACTACCTTTTGTTTTTGAGTCCTAGCTCTGCCAGCACCTAGGGAAACCTAGCAAACCTATACATTCCTGAAAAGTAGACACTCAGGGGAATTTAGGATGGGGTGACTCGACTAACTACCACCAGGTTTTGTGACCCAGAATCCCTTGCAAATCTACAAGTTTGACAAAAAACACATTTTGCTCACATTTCTGTGGTGGAAAGTTCTGGAATCTGCGTGGATCAACAAATTTCCATATACCCAGCGTTTCTTAAGGTCTCCCAAAAGAAATGGTACCTCACTTGCATGGGTAGGCATAGTGGCTGCGACATGAAACATCGCAAAACGCAACGTGGTCGCACCTCAATTTCCCGGTGAAATCTTGCGCTTTTTGGACAAAGAGACTACCTTTTGTTTTTGAGCCCTAGCTCTGCCAGCACCTAAGGAAACCTAGCAAACCTATACATTTTTGAAAACTAGACACCCAGGGAAATTCAGGATGGGGTGACTCGTCTGCCTACCCCCAAGGTTTGCTACCCAGAATCCCTTGCAAAGCTAAACATTTGAGAAAAAAACACATTTTCCTCAAATTTCTGTGGTGGAAAGTTCAGGAATCTGCGTGGATCAACACATTTTCACCCACCCAGTATTTTCCCAGGTCTCCCAAAAAAAATGGTACCTCACTTGCGTGGGTAGGTATAGTGGCTGCGACATGAAACAGCGCAAAACGCAACATGGTTGCACCTCAATTTCCCAGTGAAATCTTGCCCTTTTTGGACAAAAAGACTACCTTTTGTTTTTGAGCCCTAGCTCTGCCAGCACCTAGGGAAACCTAGCAAACCTATACATTTTTGAAAACTAGACACCCTGGGAAATTCAGGATGGGGTGACTCGTCTGCCTACCCCCAGGCTTTGCTACCCAGAATCCCTTGCAAAGCTAAACATTTGAGAAAAAAACCACATTTCCCTCACATTTCTGTGGTGGAAAGTTCAGGAATCTGCGTGGATCAACAAATTTCCACTTACCCAGTGTTTTCCCAGGTCTCCCGAAAACAATAGTACCTCACTTGCGTGGGTAGGCATAGTGGCTGCGACATGAAACAGCGCAAAACGCAACATGGTTGCACCTCAATTTCCCAGTGAAATCTTGCCCTTTTTGGACAAAAAGACTACCTTTTGTTTTTGAGCCCTAGCTCTGCCAGCACCTAGGGAAACTTAGCAAACCTATACATTTTTGAAAACTAGACACCCTGGGGAATTTAGGATGCGGTGACTCGACTGCCTACCACCAGGTTTTGTTACCCAGAATCCCTTGCACAGCTAAGAATTTGACCAAAAAAACACATTTTCCTCACATTTCAGTGGTGGAAAGTTCTGTAATCTGCGTGGATCAACAAATTTCCACCCACCCAGCGATCCCCCAGGTCTCCCAAAAACAATGGTACCTCACTTGCATTGGTAGGCATAGTGGCTGCGACACGAAACAGCGCAAAACGCAACATGGTCGCACCTCAATTTCCCAGTGAAATCTTGTGCTTTTTGGACAAAGAGACTACCTTTTGTTTTTGAGTCCTAGCTCTGCCAGCACCTAGGGAAACCTAGCAAACCTATACATTTCTGAAAAGTAGACACTCAGGGGGATTTAGGATGGGGTGACTCGACTGCCTACCACCAGGTTTTGTTACCCAGAATCCCTTGCAAATCTACAAGTTTGACAAAAAACACATTTTGCTCACATTTCTGTGGTGGAAAGTTCTGGAATCTGCGTGGATCAACAAATTTCCACACACCCAGCGTTCCCCTACGTTTTCCGAAAGAAATGGTACCTCACTTGCGTGGGTAGGCATAGTGGCTGCGACATGAAACAGCGCAAAACGCAACATGGTTGCACCTCAATTTCCCGGTGAAATCTTGCCCTTTTTGGACAAAAAGACTACCTTTTGTTTTTGAGCCCTAGCTCTGCCAGCACCTAGGGAAACCTAGCAAACCTATACATTTTTGAAAACTAGACACCCTGGGGAATTTAGGATGAGGTGACTCGACTGCCTACCACCAGGTTTTGTTACCCAGAATCCCTTGCAAATCTACAAGTTTGACAAAAAACACATTTTGCTCACATTTCTGTGGTGGAAAGTTCTGGAATCTGCGTGGATCAACAAATTTCCACACACCCAGCGTTCCCCTACGTTTTCCGAAAGAAATGGTACCTCACTTGCATGGGTAGGCATAGTGGCTGCGACATGAAACATCGCAAAACGCAACGTGGTCGCACCTCAATTTCCCGGTGAAATCTTGCGCTTTTTGGACAAAGAGACTACCTTTTGTTTTTGAGCCCTAGCTCTGCCAGCACCTAGGGAAACCTAGCAAACCTATACATTTTTGAAAACTAGACACCCAGGGAAATTCAGGATGGGGTGACTCGTCTGCCTACCCCCAAGGTTTGCTACCCAGAATCCCTTGCAAAGCTAAACATTTGAGAAAAAAACAAATTTTCCTCAAATTTCTGTGGTGGAAAGTTCAGGAATCTGCGTGGATCAACACATTTTCACCCACCCAGTATTTTCCCAGGTCTCCCAAAAAAAATGGTACCTCACTTGCGTGGGTAGGCATAGTGGCTGCGACATGAAACAGCGCAAAACGCAACATGGTTGCACCTCAATTTCCCAGTGAAATCTTGCCCTTTTTGGACAAAAAGACTACCTTTTGTTTTTGAGCCCTAGCTCTGCCAGCACCTAGGGAAACCTAGCAAACCTATACATTTTTAAAAACTAGACACCCTGGGAAATTCAGGATGGGGTGACTCGTCTGCCTACCCCCAGGTTTTGTTACCCAGAATCCCTTGCAAACCTAAACATTTGACAAAAAAACACATTTTCCTCACATTTCTGTGGTGAAAAGTGCTGGAATCTGCGTGGATCAACAAATTTCCACCCACCAAGCGTTCCTCCAGGTCTCCCGAAAATAATGGTACCTCACTTGCGTTGTTAGGCATAGTGGCTGCGACATAAAACAGCACAAAACGCAACGTGGTTGCACCTCAATTTCACAGTGAAATCGTGCGCTTTTTGGATGAAGAGACTACCTTTTGTTTTTGAGCCCTAGCTCTGCCAGCACCTAGGGAAACCTAGCAAACCTATACATTTTTGAAAACTAGACACCCAGGGAAATTCAGGATGGGGTGACTCGTCTGCCTACCCCCAAGGTTTGCTACCCAGAATCCCTTGCAAAGCTAAACATTTGAGAAAAAAACACATTTTCCTCAAATTTCTGTTGTGGAAAGTTCAGGAATCTGCGTGGATCAACAAATTTTCACCCACCCAGTATTTTCCCAGGTCTCCCAAAAAAAATGGTACCTCACTTGCGTGGGTAGGCATAGTGGCTGCGACATGAAACAGCGCAAAACGCAACATGGTTGCACCGCAATTTCCCAGTGAAATCTTGCCCTTTTTGGACAAAAAGACTACCTTTTGTTTTTGAGCCCTAGCTCTGCCAGCACCTAGGGAAACCTAGCAAACCTATACATTTTTGAAAACTAGACACCCTGGGAAATTCAGGATGGGGTGACTCGTCTGCCTACCCCCAGGTTTTGTTACCCAGAATCCCTTGCAAACCTAAACATTTGACAAAAAAAACACATTTTCCTCACATTTCTGTGGTGGAAAGTGCTGGAATCTGCGTGGATCAACAAATTTCCACCCACCAAGCGTTCCTCCAGGTCTCCCGAAAATAATGGTACCTCACTTGCGTTGTTAGGCATAGTGGCTGCGACATAAAACAGCGCAAAACGCAACGTGGTTGCACCTCAATTTCACAGTGAAATCGTGCGCTTTTTGGATGAAGAGACTACCTTTTGTTTTTGAGCCCTAGCTCTGCCAGCACCTAGGCAAACCTAGCAAACCTATACATTTTTGAAAACTAGACACCCTGGGAAATTTAGGATGGGGTGACTCGACTGCCTACCACCAGGTATTGATACCTAGAATCCCTTGCAAAGCAAAGAATTTGACAAAAAAAACAAATTTTCCTCACATTTCTGTGAAGGAAAGTTCTGGAATCTGCGTGTATCAACAAATTTCTACCCACCCAGCGTTCCCCCAGGTCTTCTGAAAAAAAATGGTACCTCACTTGCGTGGGTAGGCATAGTGGCTGTGACATGAAACAGCGCAAAACGCAAAGTGGTCGCACCTGCATTTCCCAGTGAAATCTTGCGCTTTTTGGACAAAGAGACTACCTTTTGTTTTTGAGTCCTAGCTCTGCCACCACCTAGGGAAACCCAGCAAACCTATACATTTTTGAAAAGTAGACACCCAGGGGAATTTAGGATGGGGTGACTCGACTGCCTACCACCAGGTTTTGTTACCCAGAATCCCTTGCAAATCTACAAGTTTGACAAAAAACACATTTTGCTCACATTTCTGTGGTGGAAAGTTCTGGAATCTGCGTGGATCAACAAATTTCCACACACCCAGCGTTCCCCTACGTTTTCCGAAAGAAATGGTACCTCACTTGCGTGGGTAGGCATAGTGGCTGCGACATGGAACAGCGCAAAACGCAACATGGTTGCACCTCAATTTCCCGGTGAAATCTTGCCCTTTTTGGACAAAAAGACTACCTTTTGTTTTTGAGCCCTAGCTCTGCCAGCACCTAGGGAAACCTAGCAAACCTATACATTTTTGAAAACTAGACACCCTGGGGAATTTAGGATGAGGTGACTCGACTGCCTACCACCAGGTTTTGTTACCCAGAATCCCTTGCACAGCTAAGAATTTGACAAAAAAAACACATTTTCCTCACATTTCTGTGGTGGAAAGTTCTGTAATCTGCGTGGATCAACAAATTTCCACCCACCCAGCGATCCCCCAGGTCTCCCAAAAACAATGGTACCTCACTTGCATTGGTAGGCATAGTGGCTGCGACACGAAACAGCGCAAAACGCAACATGGTCGCACCTCAATTTCCCAGTAAAATCTTGTGCTTTTTGGACAAAGAGACAACCTTTTGTTTTTGAGTCCTAGCTCTGCCAGCACCTAGGGAAACCTAGCAAACCTATACATTTTTGAAAAGTAGACACCCAGGGGAATTTAGGATGGGGTGACTCGACTGCCTACCACCAGGTTTTGTTACCCAGAATCCCTTGCAAATCTACAAGTTTGACAAAAAACACATTTTGCTCACATTTCTGTGGTGGAAAGTTCTGGAATCTGCGTGGATCAACAAATTTCCACATACCCAGCGTTTCTTAAGGTCTCCCAAAAGAAATGGTACCTCACTTGCATGGGTAGGCATAGTGGCTGCGACATGAAACATCGCAAAACGCAACGTGGTCGCACCTCAATTTCCCGGTGAAATCTTGCGCTTTTTGGACAAAGAGACTACCTTTTGTTTTTGAGCCCTAGCTCTGCCAGCACCTAGGGAAACCTAGCAAACCTATACATTTTTGAAAACTAGACACCCTGGGAAATTCAGGATGGGGTGACTCGTCTGCCTACCCCCAGGTTTTGTTACCCAGAATCCCTTGCAAACCTAAACATTTGACAAAAAAACACATTTTCCTCACATTTCTGTGGTGAAAAGTGCTGGAATCTGCGTGGATCAACAAATTTCCACCCACCAAGCGTTCCTCCAGGTCTCCCGAAAATAATGGTACCTCACTTGCGTTGTTAGGCATAGTGGCTGCGACATAAAACAGCACAAAACGCAACGTGGTTGCACCTCAATTTCACAGTGAAATCGTGCGCTTTTTGGATGAAGAGACTACCTTTTGTTTTTGAGCCCTAGCTCTGCCAGCACCTAGGGAAACCTAGCAAACCTATACATTTTTGAAAACTAGACACCCAGGGAAATTCAGGATGGGGTGACTCGTCTGCCTACCCCCAAGGTTTGCTACCCAGAATCCCTTGCAAAGCTAAACATTTGAGAAAAAAACACATTTTCCTCAAATTTCTGTTGTGGAAAGTTCAGGAATCTGCATGGATCAACAAATTTTTACCCACCCAGTATTTTCCCAGGTCTCCCAAAAAAAATGGTACCTCACTTGCGTGGGTAGGCATAGTGGCTGCGACATGAAACAGCGCAAAACGCAACATGGTTGCACCTCAATTTCCCAGTGAAATCTTGCCCTTTTTGGACAAAAAGACTACCTTTTGTTTTTGAGCCCTAGCTCAGCCAGCACCTAGGGAAACCTAGAAAACCTATACATTTTTGAAAACTAGACACCCTGGGAAATTCAGGATGGGGTGACTCGTCTGCCTACCCCCAGGTTTTGTTACCCAGAATCCCTTGCAAACCTAAACATTTGACAAAAAAACACATTTTCCTCACATTTCTGTGGTGGAAAGTGCTGGAATCTGCGTGGATCAACAAATTTCCACCCACCAAGCGTTCCTCCAGGTCTCCCGAAAATAATGGTACCTCACTTGCGTTGTTAGGCATAGTGGCTGCGACATAAAACAGCGCAAAACGCAACGTGGTTGCACCTCAATTTCACAGTGAAATCGTGCGCTTTTTGGATGAAGAGACTACCTTTTGTTTTTGAGCCCTAGCTCTGCCAGCACCTAGGCAAACCTAGCAAACCTATACATTTTTGAAAACTAGACACCCTGGGAAATTTAGGATGGGGTGACTCGACTGCCTACCACCAGGTTTTGATACCTAGAATCCCTTGCAAAGCAAAGAATTTGACAAAAAAAACAAATTTTCCTCACATTTCTGTGAAGGAAAGTTCTGGAATCTGCGTGTATCAACAAATTTCTACCCACCCAGCGTTCCCCCAGGTCTTCTGAAAAAAAATGGTACCTCACTTGCGTGGGTAGGCATAGTGGCTGTGACATGAAACAGCGCAAAACGCAAAGTGGTCGCACCTGCATTTCCCAGTGAAATCTTGCGCTTTTTGGACAAAGAGACTACCTTTTGTTTTTGAGTCCTAGCTCTGCCACCACCTAGGGAAACCCAGCAAACCTATACATTTTTGAAAAGTAGACACCCACGGGAATTTAGGATGGGGTGACTCGACTGCCTACCACCAGGTTTTGTTACCCAGAATCCCTTGCAAATCTACAAGTTTGACAAAAAACACATTTTGCTCACATTTCTGTGGTGGAAAGTTCTGGAATCTGCGTGGATCAACAAATTTCCACATACCCAGCGTTTCTTAAGGTCTCCCAAAAGAAATGGTACCTCACTTGCATGGGTAGGCATAGTGGCTGCGACATGAAACATCGCAAAACGCAACGTGGTCGCACCTCAATTTCCCGGTGAAATCTTGCGCTTTTTGGACAAAGAGACTACCTTTTGTTTTTGAGCCCTAGCTCTGCCAGCACCTAGGGAAACCTAGCAAACCTGTACATTTTTGAAAACTAGACACCGAGGGAAATTCAGGATGGGGTGACTCGTCTGCCTACCCCCAAGGTTTGCTACCCAGAATCCCTTGCAAAGCTAAACATTTGAGAAAAAACCACATTTTCCTCAAATTTCTGTGGTGGAAAGTTCAGGAATCTCCGTGGATCAACACATTTTCACCCACCCAGTATTTTCCCAGGTCTCCCAAAAAAAATGGTACCTTACTTGCGTGGGTAGGCATAGTGGCTGCGACATGAAACAGCGCAAAACGCAACATGGTTGCACCTCAATTTCCCAGTGAAATCTTGCCCTTTTTGGACAAAAAGACTACCTTTTGTTTTTGAGCCCTAGCTCTGCCAGCACCTAGGGAAACCTAGCAAACCTATACATTTTTGAAAACTAGACACCCTGGGAAATTCAGGATGGGGTGACTCGTCTGCCTACCCCCAGGTTTTGCTACCCAGAATCCCTTGCAAAGCTAAACATTTGAGAAAAAAACACATTTTCCTCACATTTCTGTGGTGGAAAGTTCAGGAATCTGCGTGGATCAACAAATTTCCACACACCCAGCGTTCCCCTACGTTTTCCGAAAGAAATGGTACCTCACTTGCGTGGGTAGGCATAGTGGCTGCGACATGAAACAGCGCAAAACGCAACATGGTTGCACCTCAATTTCCCAGTGAAATCTTGCCCTTTTTGGACAAAAAGACTACCTTTTGTTTTTGAGCCCTAGCTCTGCCAGCACCTAGGGAAACCTAGCAAACCTATACATTTTTGAAAACTAGACACCCTGGGGAATTGAGGATGAGGTGACTCGACTGCCTACCACCAGGTTTTGTTACCCCGAATCCCTTGCACAGCTAAGAATTTGACAAAAAAAACACATTTTCCTCACATTTCTGTGGTGGAAAGTTCTGTAATCTGCGTGGATCAACAAATTTCCACCCACCCAGCGATCCCCCAGGTCTCCCAAAAACAATGGTACCTCACTTGCATTGGTAGGCATAGTGGCTGCGACACGAAACAGCGCAAAACGCAACATGGTCGCACCTCAATTTCCCAGTGAAATCCTGTGCTTTTTGGACAAAGAGACAACCTTTTGTTTTTGAGTCCTAGCTCTGCCAGCACCTAGGGAAACCTAGCAAACCTATACATTTTTGAAAAGTAGACACCCAGGGGAATTTAGGATGGGGTGACTCGACTGCCTACCACCAGGTTTTGTTACCCAGAATCCCTTGCAAATCTACAAGTTTGACAAAAAACACATTTTGCTCACATTTCTGTGGTGGAAAGTTCTGGAATCTGCGTGGATCAACAAATTTCCACATACCCAGCGTTTCTTAAGGTCTCCCAAAAGAAATGGTACCTCACTTGCATGGGTAGGCATAGTGGCTGCGACATGACACATCGCAAAACGCAACGTGGTCGCACCTCAATTTCCCGGTGAAATCTTGCGCTTTTTGGACAAAGAGACTACCTTTTGTTTTTGAGCCCTAGCTCTGCCAGCACCTAGGGAAACCTAGCAAACCTATACATTTTTGAAAACTAGACACCCAGGGAAATTCAGGATGGGGTGAATCGTCTGCCTACCCCCAAGGTTTGCTACCCAGAATCCCTTGCAAAGCTAAACATTTGAGAAAAAAACACATTTTCCTCAAATTTCTGTTGTGGAAAGTTCAGGAATCTGCGTGGATCAACAAATTTTCACCCACCCAGTATTTTCCCAGGTCTCCCAAAAAAAATGGTACCTCACTTGCGTGGGTAGGCATAGTGGCTGCGACATGAAACAGCGCAAAACGCAACATGGTTGCACCTCAATTTCCCAGTGAAATCTTGCCCTTTTTGGACAAAAAGACTACCTTTTGTTTTTGAGCCCTAGCTCTGCCAGCACCTAGGGAAACCTAGCAAACCTATACATTTTTGAAAACTAGACACCCTGGGAAATTCAGGATGGGGCGACTCGTCTGCCTACCCCCAGGTTTTGTTACCCAGAATCCCTTGCAAACCTAAACATTTGACAAAAAAAACACATTTTCCTCACATTTCTGTGGTGGAAAGTGCTGGAATCTGCGTGGATCAACAAATTTCCACCCACCAAGCGTTCCTCCAGGTCTCCCGAAAATAATGGTACCTCACTTGCGTGGGTAGGCATAGTGGCTGCGACATGAAACAGCGCAAAACGCAACATGGTTGCACCTCAATTTCACAGTGAAATCTTGCCCTTTTTGGACAAAGAGACTACCTTTTGTTTTTGAGCCCTAGCTCTGCCAGCACCTAGGCAAACCTAGCAAACCTATACATTTTTGAAAACTAGACACCCAGGGAAATTTAGGATGGGGTGACTCGACTGCCTACCACCAGGTTTTGATACCTAGAATCCCTTGCAAAGCAAAGAATTTGACAAAAAAAACACATTTTCCTCACATTTCTGTGAAGGAAAGTTCTGGAATCTGCGTGTATCAACAAATTTCTACCCACCCAGCGTTCCCCCAGGTCTTCTGAAAAAAAATGGTACCTCACTTGCGTGGGTAGGCATAGTGGCTGTGACATGAAACAGCGCAAAACGCAAAGTGGTCGCACCTGCATTTCCCAGTGAAATCTTGCGCTTTTTGGACAAAGAGACTACCTTTTGTTTTTGAGTCCTAGCTCTGCCACCACCTAGGGAAACCCAGCAAACCTATACATTTTTGAAAAGTAGACACCCAGGGGAATTTAGGATGGGGTGACTCGACTGCCTACCACCAGGTTTTGTTACCCAGAATACCTTGCAAATCTACAAGTTTGACAAAAAACACATTTTGCTCACATTTCTGTGGTGGAAAGTTCTGGAATCTGCGTGGATCAACAAATTTCCACACACCCAGCGTTCCCCTACGTTTTCCGAAATAAATGGTACCTCACTTGCGTGGGTAGGCATAGTGGCTGCGACATGAAACAGCGCAAAACGCAACGTGGTCGCACCTGCATTTCCCAGTGAAATCTTGCGCTTTTTGGACAAAGAGACTACCTTTTGTTTTTGAGCCCAAGCTCTGACAGCACCTAGGGAAACCTATCAAACCTATACATTTTTGGAAATTAGACACCCAGGGGAATTCAGGATGGGGTGACTCGACTGCCTACCACCAGGTTTTGTTACCCAGAATCCCTTGCAAAGCTAACAATTTGTCAAAAAAAACACATTTTCCTCACATTTCTGTGGTGGAAATTTCTGGAATCTGTGTGGATCAACAAATTTCCACCCACCCAGCGTTTCTCCAGGTCTCCCAAAAGAAATGGTACCTCACTTGCATGGGTAGGCATAGTGGCTGCGACATGAAACAGCGCAAAACGCAACGTGGTCGCACCTCAATTTCCCAGTGAAATCTTGCGCTTTTTGGACAAAGAGACTACCTTTTGTTTTTTGAGCCCTAGCTCTGCCAGCACCTAGGGAAACCTAGCAAACCTATACATTTTTGAAAACTAGACACCCAGGTTAATTCAGGATGGGGTGACTCGTCTGCCTAGCCCCAGGTTTTGCTACCCAGAATCCCTTGCAAAGCTTAACATTTGAAAAAAAAACACATTTTCCTCACATTTCTGTGGTGGAAAGTTCAGGAATCTGCGTGGATCAACAAATTTCCACTTACCCAGTGTTTTCCCAGGTCTCCCGAAAACAATGGTACCTCACTTGCGTGGGTAGGCGTAGTGGCTGCGACATGAAACAGCGCAAAACACAACATGGTTGCACCTCAATTTCCCAGTGAAATCTTGCCCTTTTTGGACAAAAAGACTACCTTTTGTTTTTGAGCCCTAGCTCTGCCAGCACCTAGGGAAACCTAGCAAACCTCTACATTTTTGAAAACTAGACACCCTGGGAAATTCAGGATGGGGTGACTCGTCTACCTACCACCAAGTTTTGTTACCCAGAATCCCTTGCAAACCTAAACATTTGACAAATAAAACACATTTTCCTCACATTTTTGTGGTGGAAAGTTCTGGAATCTGCGTGGATCAACAAATTTCCACCTACCCAGCGTTCCTCCAGGTCTCCCGAAAAAAATGGTACCTCACTTGCGTTGTTAGGCATAGTGGCTGCGACATAAAACAGCGCAAAACGCAACGTGGTTGCACCTCAATTTCACAGTGAAATCGTGCGCTTTTTGGATAAAGAGACTACCTTTTGTTTTTGAGCCCTAGCTCTGCCAGCACCTATGCAAACCTAGCAAACCTATACATTTTTAAAAACTAGACACCCAGGGAAATTTAGGATGGGGTGACTCGACTGCCTACCACCAGGTTTTGTTACCTAGAATCCCTTGCAAAGCAAAAAATTTGACAAAAAAAACACATTTTCCTCACATTTCTGTGAAGGAAAGTTCTGGAATCTGCGTGTATCAACAAATTTCTACCCACCCAGCGTTCCCCCAGGTCTTCTGAAAAAAAATGGTCCTCACTTGCATGGGTAGGCATAGTGGCTGCGACATGAAACAGCGCAAAACGCAAAGTGGTCGCACCTGCATTTCCCAGTCAAATCTTGCGCTTTTTGGACAAAGAGACTACCTTTTGTTTTTGAGTCCTAGCTTTTTGAAAACTAGACACCCTGGGAAATTCAGGATAGGGTGACTCGTCTGCCTAGCCCCAGGTTTTGCTACCCAGAATCCCTTGCAAAGCTAAACATTTGAGAAAAAAAACACATTTTCCTCACATTTCTGTGGTGGAAAGTTCAGGAATCTGCGTGGATCAACAAATTTCCACTTACCCAGTGTTTTCCCAGGTCTCCCGAAAACAATGGTACCTCACTTGCGTGGGTAGGCATAGTGGCTGCGACATGAAACAGCGCAAAATGCAACATGGTTGCACCTCAATTTCCCAGTGAAATCTTGCCCTTTTTGGACAAAAAGACTACCTTTTGTTTTTGAGCCCTAGCTCTGCCAGCACCTAGGGAAACCTAGCAAACCTATACATTTTTGAAAAGTAGACACCCAGGGGAATTTAGGATGGGGTGACTCGAATGCCTACCACCAGGTTTTGTTACCCAGAATCCCTTGCAAATCTACAAGTTTGACAAAAAACACATTTTGCTCACATTTCTGTGGTGGAAAGTTCTGGAATCTGCGTGGATCAACAAATTTCCACACACCCAGCGTTCCCCTACGTTTCCCGAAAGAAATGGTACCTCACTTGCGTGGGTAGGCATAGTGGCTGCGACATGAAACAGCGCAAAACGCAACGTGGTCGCACCTGCATTTCCCAGTGAAATCTTGCGCTTTTTGGACAAAGAGACTACCTTTTGTTTTTGAGCCCAAGCTCTGTCAGCACCTAGGGAAACCTATCAAACCTATACATTTTTGGAAATTAGACACCCAGGGGAATTCAGGATGGGGTGACTCGACTGCCTACCACCAGGTTTTGTTACCCAGAATCCTTTGCAAATCTAACAATTTGTCAAAAAAAACACATTTTCCTCACATTTCTGTGGTGGAAATTTCTGGAATCTGTGTGGATCAACAAATTTCCACCCACCCAGTGTTTCTCCAGGTCTCCCAAAAGAAATGGTACCTCACTTGCATGGGTAGGCATAGTGGCTGCGACATGAAACAGTGCAAAACGCAAATTGGTCGCACCTCAATTTCCCAGTGAAATCTTGCGCTTTTTGGACAAAGAGACTACCTTTTGTTTTTGAGCCCTAGCTCTGCCAGCACCTAGGGAAACCTAGCAAACCTATACATTTTTGAAAACTAGACACCCAGGGAAATTCAGGATGGGGTGACTCGTCTGCCTACCCCCAAGGTTTGCTACCCAGAATCCCTTGCAAAGCTTAACATTTGAGAAAAAAACACATTTTTCTCAAATTTCTGTGGTGGAAAGTTCAGGAATCTGCGTGGATCAACAAATTTCCACCCACCCAGTATTTTCCCAGGTCTCCCGAAAAAAATGGTACCTCACTTGCGTGGGTAGGCATAGTGGCTGCGACATGAGACAGCGCAAAACGCAACATGGTTGCACCTCAATTTCCCAGTGAAATCTTGCCCTTTTTGGACAAAAAGACTACCTTTTGTTTTTGAGCCCTAGCTCTGCCAGCACCTAGGGAAACCTAGCAAACCTATACATTTTTGAAAGCTAGACACCCTGGGAAATTCAGGATGGGGTGACTCGTCTGCCTACCCCCAGGTTTTGTTACCCAGAATCCCTTGCAAACCTAAACATTTGACAAATAAAACACATTTTCCTCACATTTCTGTGGTGGAAAGTTCTGGAATCTGCGTGGATCAACAAATTTCCACCCACCCAGCGTTCCTCCAGGTCTCCCGAAAAAAATGGTACCTCACTTGCGTTGTTAGGCATAGTGGCTGCGACATAAAACAGCGCAAAACGCAACGTGGTTGCACCTCAATTTCACAGTGAAATCGTGCGCTTTTTGGATAAAGAGACTACCTTTTGTTTTTGAGCCCTAGCTCTGCCAGCACCTAGGCAAACCTAGCAAACCTATACATTTTTGAAAACTAGACACCCAGGGAAATTTAGGATGGGGTGACTCGACTGCCTACCACCAGGTTTTGTTACCTAGAATCCCTTGCAAATCAAAGAATTTGACCAAAAAAACACATTTTCCTCACATTTCTGTGAAGGAAAGTTCTAGAATCTGCGTGGATCAACAAATTTCTACCCACCCAGCGTTCCCCCAGGTCTTCTGAAAAAAAATGGTACCTCACTTGCGTGGGTAGGCATAGTGGCTGCGACATGAAACAGCGCAAAACGCAACGTGGTCGCACCTGCATTTCCCAGTGAAATCCTGCGCTTTTTGGACAAAGAGACTACCTTTTGTTTTTGAGCCCAAGCTTTGTCAGCACCTAGGGAAACCTATCAAACCTATACATTTTTGGAAATTAGACACCCAGGGGAATTCAGGATGGGGTGACTCGACTGCCTACCACCATGTTTTGTTACCCAGAATCCCTTGCAAAGCTAACAATTTGTCAAAAAAAAACACATTTTCCTCACATTTCTGTGGTGGAAATTTCTGGAATCTGTGTGGATCAACAAATTTCCACCCACCCAGCGTTTCCCCAGGTCTCCCAAAAGAAATGGTACCTCACTTGCATGGGTAGGCATAGTGGCTGCGACATGAAACAGCGCAAAACGTTTACCGATGACCTGAAAACCATCAAATTATCGGTACGCCGTGCTGAGAGGGCCTGGAGGAGAAACTATTGTCCCATCTTAAGAGCTGATTTTACCACTCTATTAGCTCAATATAATAATGCCATCTTGGCCGCTAAAACGGCCTATTTCTCCTCCAAGATCCTCACAGCCGAGAACCAATCAAGGGAAATGTTCTCAATTGTTCAGAACCTAGCCTTCTCTGATCGTACCTCTCTTAAGCCCTCTCCTTCCCTTGCCCTCTGTCACTCTCTGAATAGCTTTTTCATTGATAAAATTGCTGCCATTAAAGCTAATATCCCTGCACCTTCCCCATCTTTTGTTGATCCTCAGTGCCCTCCTTCTCAAGGACAATTAAACTCTCTCCCCCTTCTGACCAAGGAATCCTTCACATCCTTAATCCCCCTTGTAAAATCTGGCTCTCCCCTTGACACCTGTCCCGCTCAAATACTCCGTCACATTTACATCTCTTGCCCTGATCCTCCCCTGCACTTACTAAACAGTTCACTCTCTCAGGGGGTTGTTCACAACCCCTTGAAATCAGCTATCATTTTACCCATTTTAAAAAAACCTGGCGCAGACCCCTCGATCCCAGCCAACTTTCGCCCCATTTCTCTCCTACCATTTCTGGCTAAGGTGCTCGAGCGCCATGTCCCCAGGTCGCTGAGCACCTTTGTGGAAGAAAATGGGGTACTGGCTTCCCGCCAGGCTGGTTTTCGCCCCGCACACTCTACGGAGTCCGTAGTCCTTTCGGTCCTTGACAACCTCAGGGAGGGGAGGGACACCAATCAATTCCAAGCACTGGTCCTCCTCGATCTCTCTGCCGCCTTCGACACGGTGGATCATACCATCTTACTCTCCCGTGTCGCGGCGGCGGGGATCGGGGGTACGGCCCTGGTTTGGTTGTCCTCCTTCCTGAGGGACCGCACCCAGGCAGTTCGCCTGGGTGACTTCACTGCGGACTTTCGGAAGGTCCTGTGCGGGGTCCCCCAAGGCTCCTCCCTTTCACCTCTTCTGTTTAATCTTTACATTTCTCCCCTCATTTTTTCTTTACAACAAATGGAGGTCACCGTATACAACTATGCGGATGACCTTCAACTTGTCTTCAATCTGTCCTCTTCTTCTGCCTCTATCTCTAATTTCCAGTCTACTATGATTTTCATCAGGGACTGGATGGATTTCAACCACCTGAAACTCAACCCTGATAAGACCGAGTTGGTGTTGACAGGTGGTTGCTCCAGTCCCTGGTCTTCACTTTTTTGGCCCCCTTCCCTTGGTCCCTCTCCGGTCCCCTCTACTTCGGTCAAAACCCTGGGTATCAAACTCAACTCTCACCTTACCCTTCACTCCCAGGTTAGTTCTGTGGTTTCTTCTTCTTTTCTGTCTCTTCGTACCATCCGCAAGGTCTCTCGATTTTTCACCTTTGAGGCCTTGAAGTTGATCGTCCTTGCGATGGTCATCTCCCGCCTGGATTATGGCAACGCCCTATATGCAGGTATACCTGCATATAGTCTCAGGCGGTTGCAGATGATCCAAAACCAGGCAGCGCGGCTGGTCTTTAACCTTCCTAAATCCTCACATGTCACCCCCCTTCTGAAACTTTTACATTGGCTTCCGGTTCGGGAATGTATCCAATTCAAGCTTGCATCTATCACTTACCAGGCTCGATTGGGTACGGCCCCTGCATTTATTTCTTCGGAGATTATCCCCTACTTGCCAACTAGGGAGCTCCGATCTTCTTCTCAATCCCTCCTGATAGTTCCCCGGTTTCGCCGGAAAAAGTGGGGGGGCTCAAAATTTGCGACTCTTGCCCCTACCCTTTGGAACTCATTACCCCTTGATCTCAGATCTTTAACCCCATATTCCCAGTTTCGAAAGAAACTTAAAGCCTACTTCTTCAGCAAAATTTTCATTTAATCCTCTGTTACCCGACCTCCCTTCCTTGTCTATTGTGGAGATCTGCCAGTTACAGCGCCATGAAACCGCTGGTGTAAGAGCGCTATATAAGAATTTTTAAACTCAAACTCAAACTCAAACGCAACGTGGTCGCACCTCAATTTCCCAGTGAAATCTTGCGCTTTTTGGACAAAGAGAATACCTTTTGTTTTTGAGCCCTAGCTCTGCCAGCACCTAGGGAAACCTAGCAAACCTATACATTTTTGAAAGCTAGACACCCAGGGAAATTCAGGATGGGGTGACTCGTCTGCCTACCCCCAGGGTTTGCTACCCAGAATCCCTTGCAAAGCTAAACATTTGAGAAAAAAACACATTTTCCTCACATTTCTGTGGTGGAAAGTTTAGGAATCTGCGTGGATCAACAAATTTCCACCCACCCAGAAATCCTCCAGGTCTCCCAAAAAAATGGTACCTCACTTGCGTTGTTAGGCATAGTGGCTGCGACATGAAACAGCGCAAAACGCAACGTGGTTGCACCTCAATTTCACAGTGAAATCGTGCGCTTTTTGGATAAAGAGACTACCTTTTGTTTTTGAGCCCTAGCTCTGCCAGCACCTAGGCAAACCTAGCAAACCTATACATTTCTGAAAACTAGACACCCAGGGAAATTTAGGATGGGGTGACTCGACTGCCTACCACCAGGTTTTGTTACCTAGAATCCCTTGCAAAGCAAAGAATTTGACAAAAAAAACATTTTCCTCACATTTCTGTGAAGGAAAGTTCTGGAATCTGCGTGTATCAACGAATTTCTCCCACCCAGCGTTCCCCCAGGTCTTCCAAAAAAAAATGGTACCTCACTTGCGTGGGTAGGCATAGTGGCTGCGACATGAAACAGCGCAAAACGCAACATGGTCGCACCTCAATTTCCCAGTGAAATCTTGCCCTTTTTGGACAAAAGACTACCTTGCAAAACTTTAAATTAGGTAAAAACATCACTTTTCCAAACTTTTTTGCGTGGGATCTCCGTGCCGGCAAAAATGTCCTACCATCCAGCGTTCCCCTTGTTCTCCCGAGTAAAAGGATACCTCACTTGTGTGGGTGCCCCAAAGCAGAACAGGCTAAAAATGAATTTTAAAAAATCAAGTATATAGGTTTGACAAAAATAAGCACCCCAACCTTAGTCACAGGGCTTTGGCCCACCCACACAAGTGAGGTATCATTTTACATGGGAGAACAAGGGGAACGCTGGGTGGTAGGACATTTGTGCTGGCAGGGAGATCCCACCCACGAATGTATGGAAAAGTGGGTTTTTTAACCTAAATTTAAGGTTTGCAGGGGTTTCTGAGTAGGAAAACATTGGGGGACCCACGCATGCCATACCTCCCTGGACTCCCCCGGGTGTCTAGTTTTCAGAACTGTTTGGGTTTGGTAGTTTTCAAAGATGCCCGCCAAGCCCCGGGCCAAAAGCTCAGGTGAGCCCCTCAAAAAATAAGATAGTTTTACTAAAAGTAATTTTTAAGTCTCCACCGTACGAATTGGGCCTTTTCCTGTTGCAGCCACTATGCCTACCCACGCAAGTGAGGTACCATTTTTATTGGGAGACCTGGGGAAACGCTGGGTGGGAGGTAATTTGTGTGAGCCCAGTGATGGCACGCTTTCCCACACAAGAAAGTGTGAAAAAACTGATTTTTTGTCAGCTAAAATTGAAGTTTGCAAGGGATTCTGAGTAAAGGAAGGTTGGAGGATCCACGCAAGCCATACCTACTTGGAAGCCACCGGGTGTCTACTTTTCAGAAATGTGTGGGTTTGGTAGTTTTCCCTAGATGGCCGTCTTGCACGGGGCCAAAAACCCAGGTAAGCCCTCTTGCAAAAGCTGGTGGATTTGACAATGGATAGGGAAACCTACGAAACCCACATATTTCTGAAAAGTAGACACCCTGGGACGTCCAAGGAGGTATGGCTTGCGTGGATCCTCTAACGTTCCTTTACCCAGAATCCCTTGCAAACCTCAATTCTAGCTGAAAAAAATCAGATTTTTCACACTTTTTTGTGTGGGAAAGCGTGGAATCACTGGGCTGACACAAATTTCCTCCCACCCAGCGCTCACCAAGGTCTCCTGATAAAAATGGTACCTCACTTGTGTGGGTAGGTATAGTGGCTGCAACAGAAAGCAGTCCAAATCGTACGGTGGAGAATTTACAATACCCTATACCAACACTACTTAGAATTTTTTTGGGGGGGGGGGCACCTGAGTTTTTGGCCCTGGGCTCGACGGCCTCCTTTGGAAACTACCAAACCCAAACATTTTTGAAAACTAGACGCCCGGGGGAGTCCAGGGAGGTATGGCATGCGTGGGTCCCCCAATGTTTTCCTACCCAGAATTCCTAGCAAACCTTAAAATTTGGGAAAAAAAATCACTTTTCAAAACTTTTTTCCGTGGGATCTCCGTGCCGGCAAAAATGTCTTACCACCTAGGGGGGGCGGAAAAGTCTAAACAAATAAAAAATGCCCTTTATCAAAATAAGTAATCCCTGGTGTCCAGTGGGCTTTTCTGCCCCCCCCTGGGTCCAGATCGCTCGCGAAATCGAGCGATCTGCCCCCAGGGGGGGCGGAAAAGTCTGTCTCAAATGTTTGTGCCCCTGGAAGCGACCCTTACCCAGGGGGTCGCTTCCTTTACTGAAAACAAAACATCCCCGGTGTCTAGTGGGGCATTCCTGGTGCAGGATCGCGACGCTGTGCGCAATCCTGAACCAGGAATGCCCTGCATTGGGACATCAGGGGAGAGGAAACAGTGTTTCCTCCCCCTGATGCCTCAAGGCACCGAGAAATGGCCCCCCCCGCCCGACCAGTGAGCAGGAAACAGACCTACCTCCTCGACGCGCTGGAAGCAAATGGCTTCCAGCGCGTCTAGCACTTCCTGATGACGTCACCGGGAAGTGCGGAGGGCAGCGCAAAGTCTTCCGCTGCCACCCCCACTACTGCAAACATGATCGGTGCCCCAGGGGGGGAGCGCCAGCGCTCCCCCCGAGGGCTGTACTGATGACGGAGCGGTTCCGTCATCAGCACAGCCCAACCGATGCTGATGACGGAACCGCTCTTTCATCAGCATCGAAGGGGTTAATAAGGTATGCACTTCTGTGCGGGTGTTAGCTACGTGAAGGACAAATGTTTCGCGAGCAGATGTCAGGGCAACTTCTTTTTGTGACAATAAGGCTCTTATTCTGCTCATCTTATTGAACTCTGACTTCAAGGCCGGAATTCTCGGCCAGATGGAAACATTCAGGTTCCCATGCGGGGGTGGATAAAGCACATTCTTACAGCAAACGACACGCTCACTGACTGTTACAACGTAAGCTATGCCTTTCAATAACCCACAACAATCTTCCTTGTTTAAAAGTAAATAACTCCCGTTAACTAATAGGGTAAAAGTCAGAACTAAAGCTGGCACTGGTGTACCTTTCAAAACACATGCTAAATTAGGGCGGTCCTGGTTACAGGAACCATGCAATTGGATGTGCTAACACATCAACGAGTGATCTGGTGTTTCTGTACACTCATCTCCATTCAGATATACCTCTTTCCCATCCCTAAGGCATCTATAAGTAAAAGGGAGCGACCAGGCTTCATGTAAGTAGGAGGTACCGAACCGCTCGTATCTGCCTATGGCAAAATACTTCATGCAATTTGAAAACTGGAAAAGTGCAAAGGGTAAAGTAATCAATCCGTGGATTAGCCACATTGCAGCCGTGGCCTTTGCCACTGAAAAGGGCAAAGACTCCAAGCGTTCAATGTGTAACATTGAAAAAGAAGCATCTCTCATAGAAAACAAACCTTGTTTTTCAGTCAAATTAAAAGGTGCAAACAGAGAGGAGACATTAACATAGGTCCAAGGCACTTTTCCATGTTTCAGCGTCTGCAAGGTCCACGCAAACTGCATAACAGAACGCAATTGATTTTGACCATGGTATAAAACAGACACTTCATCATGTACAATTTCAAAAACAGATGAAACAATATTATCTAATGTGTAAATTCGGGAGGAAAGGGTATTAATGCTGTTGTCCACAACTGCAAGCACTTTTTCTAAATTAGCTTGGTCGATAGCCCTAAGGTGGGTAGCTGCTTCAATCTGTGATGTTTTCCAGAGTTCATTATAAATGGCATAGATCCATCTTTAAGATCTACCATTAGCCGAGCCCTTTATGAAATCATTCAAGTCAACCTCGTCGGTCAGTTTAGATAAATGCAATTTAACTGACTCCAATGTAGAGTGCTTGAGCCAATTCTGGCATAATTTGCCTACAGAATAAGTGGTAACATAATCGTCACTCTCAAAATGGGGATCTACTCTGACGTGTGTAAAACCCTCAGCTAGGCCCAAAAAACGATGCTGGCACGAGTCCGCACTTCGGTGCCACATTAACCAACTCTTGGGATCCAAACTGGAAATGTTAAATGATGAATTCAGCAAATGGGTTTGCAATTCCTTAATTGAAAATGTAGTCGAATTTTCACAACCCGAATATTCCTCCAAATCTGGGAAGGAAGGAGAATTTAATTTTTTAGAAGTAGCCAATCCAAAGCATGTTGTTTGTGAGATAGTAGAATTTAAAAACAGCATATGATTTGGGATGAGACATGCACGGTGCAAAGCCTCAGTGCCTTGTACCTGCCAACCTTTAGAACCCCAAACTGATTTAAGGTCAATAGTTTCCTTCCACAACTCGTAGCCACCAACAGCCAGTTGGTCTAGAAAGGACTTAGAATACAGTAACTTAGTATCGGTAAGTCTAACTTTGGAATTGGATTTGTCTGTTATTTTAAAATAAAATGAAGTGGGATTGGACTGATTAAAATCAGTAAAATATGTATACTTTTTCAAAAATGTTTCTGAGCTGCCTCTTAAAGGAGCTGGGCAATGTTCCCACTGGGTATAATTCACAGTACTCCTCCTAGAATTAGTTTTGTGCAAGTAGTGATTGCCAAAATGTTGGTAACAAAACAAATCACCATAATTATCAGACTCTAAATATAAATCTTCAGCATCAAAGGCAGCATAATATTTCAAATCAGCAAACAAAGCCTCTACGGCCCGAACTTCCCAATCATCAGAACGTATGTTTTGTTGAACCACATCCCCCATATTAACTCTAAGTACAATAGAAACATTAACAACTTCAGTCGGGCCATGGATTTGAAATTTAACTGCATCCCAGACTATTCCATCCAGGACAGGCCACGCGGTGATGTTAACAAAGGCCAAGTCTCTCTTCAATCTGTGTGCTGAATGTGATGAGGAGTGTGGAGCCAAAGTTCCATTCAGATGTCTAATGCATGTTCTCTCCTCGACATAATGTACATTGACAAATTGGAAAAAATAAAACACAAAACCAATTGACATAAAAAGGTTGAGAACAAAAAGCCCCAGCCAAATCCAAATTTTAAGTCCAAGGGGGTATTAAAATTTTTTTTTTAAACAAAGTCGCATAGGCTTTCAGCCTTGTGGGCTTTCCCGATGTACGGGAAACAGTGTCAAATGAAAATATGGATTCTGTGGCTAAACGAGTTTGCAAATCAGGCATTGACAAGTTAGATGGATAGGTATAATCTGTATCATCAAGGTGTGCACCAGGCAAAGCACTCTATAAAGGACTGGAAACTGCAGGCATCTCGGGGACCACCTCCGGTGCATAATCCGAAGCAGTGGCCAAAACAGAATTTCTCACCATAGAAGGACATGAGACTGCCGGTGTCATGCTAAGAAGAATCGGCCACTCTGTGTATTTTGACATTGTCAATTGAGATATACCTGTTCTCTTTACGACAAGGAAGTGGTGGTAAAACAACTGTTCTTGTGCCCTTCACTCCAAGAATGGGAACCGGAGCACGGTATGAGGGACCAAATTAAATTCCTTTTTGTTATCGATCTTCTCCCGAACCAGTTCTCCAACTTGGGGTAGCCAGCCAACTACCCGGATCTGCAACGCATCATCCGAGGTGGAGGGCAAATGTTCCTATGCAAGACTGTCTCTGGTCTCTTGTAGGGTCTGTAAAACATTGCAATGTTCATCTACGTCAAAGAAGACAGCCAAACCGACCGCATCTAGACGGTCAAGGTCCGGGACATACATCTTGATTCCAAAGAGCATTTCGTATGGGGTCCGCCCACCTAGAGACCTTCTAGGGAGATTATTAAGAGCACGCTGCACGCCATTGAGATGGGCCAGCCAGTTTCTGCCAGTGCCTATAACTCGAGCTGTCAGTGATTGCTTTAAGTCACGGTTCATTCGTTCCATAACACTATTACCCTCAGGTTGGTATGGAGACGAAAACTTGACTTGGACCCCCATTGAACTCATGGCATCCCTATACGCCTTAGAGGCGAAAGCAGGACCCTGATCCAAATGGAAGGTACCACAGGCAAAAATCCCTACAAAGACACGCAAATCCCTGATGACAGTCCGTGAATCAGCGCTGCGATGAGGCCAGACCCAAACAAAGCGTGTGCATGAATCAACTGCTACTAAGATGTACTTATACGCAGTATCAGAAGAAAAAGGACCGCAGTGATCTAAATAAACACAAGCAAATGGTTTATTAGAAATGAACAACTGTGTTTGGGGTGGAGGCGTAGCAGTTGAAGGCTTAATCTGCTGGCAAGTGTCACATTGAAGGACATAGTCACACGTCTGTTTGTACAGTTCCCGCCACCAAAAACATTGTTGTAACTGAGTCACAGTAGCAGAAACGCCTGCAGACGCAACCCCTTCATGGGGGATATATGATGTTACAACGCGTACTGTTACAACGCATACCGTTACAACGCGGATTTTACAACGCGAATACTACTACAACGCATGTTTTTACAACGAGTACTATTACAACGCAAAATAGTACTTTAATAGGAAAAATACCATTACAACGCAACATTTAACAACGTGTACCATTACAACGCATATATATATAAAAAAAATTCTTTGTAAAACAAAACCTGGCACGGGATGCAGGGAAAATAGGGGTTTTGGGTGGGTAAGTGTATTAAAAAAACGGCATGAAAAACTACCATATTATTACGAATAACAATTAATTATTTATTAAATGATTACTCGAGTATTAATTTTGATTATTATTTAATAAATTATTACTTGTGTATTTTTAATAATTATATTTAAATATATATTTATTATTTCTTTTGTAAAATAAAACCTGGCACGGGATGCAGGGAAAATAGGGGTTTTGGGTGGGTAAGTGTATTAAAAAAACGGCATGAAAAACTACCATATTATTACGAATAACAATTAATTATTTATTAAATAATTACTCGAGTATTAATTTTGATTATTATTTAATAAATTATTACTCGAGTATTTTTAATAATTATATATAAATATATATTTATTATTTCTTTTGTAAAATAAAACCTGGCAACGGGATGCAGGGAAAATAGGGGTTTTGGGTGGGTAAGTGTATTAAAAAACGGCATGAAAAACTACCATATTATTACGATTACCATTTATTTATTTATTAAATTATTACTCGATTATTAAAATTAATACTCGAGTACTTACATTAATATTTCGATAAGTAAAAATGATAACATTTTACTTACTTCCTTTCTTTTAAACTAAAATATACACATTCTTATTATTATACACGATATGTAACTTTTCGGATTAAACAAACATATATATAGGATTCATGGACGCCATTTTGCAAAGGTATCACAATTTTGAGTCCTACTATTATTTCAATGAATTATTACCACAACACAATAGCCAAAATGGATGCCAAAACGGCAAACATAACGAGATATAAACGTCTTATAATTGATTTTTAAATTATATGTTCTCAGAGAAATAAATGTAAAATTTAAAACGATTTCCAGCGCATATTTTTACAATTAATTTGGTGATACTACACCAAACTTATATATAGTAGCGAGACACCATTTTGAAATTAGTTGATCCTCAACTACCCGAGAGAGCAGACGTGAGATTCCACTCTGTGACCTTTTCACCCTGTCATCCCATCGAAAGTTACTGATCTACATAATAATACGAATACCAACGATTTACAAGTAAGTAACGTTTACTGAAAACGTTAACTCAATAAATATTAGTCATGTTAAATAAATAAAAACTAAAATAATATTTACTATATTTCTTATTTGAAATATAAGAGAAATATTACTGGGAATAAATAAAGATAAACGAACAATAATGACATGCTTTAAAAATACGTCCAATATAAAGTAACACATAAAATTAAAATAAATAATTTTCAGAGTAAAACGTGATTTTAATAGAATACAATAGCATTAATATTTTGTTTTTTTATTATATTTCTCTTAGAATTCAATTCAGAACGGTTAAAAACGAGAGACCTAAATATTTCATTCATTTTGGAAACCGACCCGTTTTCGAAAGTTAAAATAAGGTACAACATCATTATTCCAAAAATTAATTTATTATTTATTATATGTAAAAGGTCGCATTACGAGTAAACTTTACAATTTTTTTTTCTGACAGAGATATTACATATAAATTTTATCTCAAATCATAACTGGCCTCAAAAACATTTTCGACACCGATTTAAAAGGTAATAAAAATATTTTATATGAAACAAAACACTGCAATTGAAAGGCAAAAAATAAATGAGTTAACATGGATAAAAAAAATATTTATTTTTTTAAATGTTTCAGAAAAACACACCAATCCAAGAAAGAAATAAATCCTACTGCAAGTGGAAGAACACATTTTTGCTATTCAGAAATCCAAACCGAAAAGTAAGTGAAAAACAGATTTCGAAATACATGTATGAATACAGCATAAACACTAAATAATGCTAGATAATGTAAAATTCCTTATACATATACCAACTCTAGCTAATTGCAGCGATGAAAAAAATATAGGATAGTGCTACAGTAGGGAAAGTGCAGGATACTCTAGAGTTGACATTTACTATCCCAGATGCATGTAAATGCAGCAATACACAAAAGACTGAATAATCCACAGGACTAAATTGCGTTTCCGTCTGTACATAAGTGCTGCTGTGAATAAAGTGCAGAGAAAGTGCTAAAGTATGCCTCAATACTATATCTCATGCATGTAAAGAAAACAATAAAATCACTCTCCTCAGAAATTATGTGTCACACATTTTTACACATACTTTTCCTTTTTAAGGACTCAATCTCACCAGAAGTAAAACAACATCAAAGAAAACCAACTGCAATTACCAGAACTCATTTCTGCAAAGCAAAGATCAAAAACTAACAGTAAGTGAAAAACATTTTCCATTATACATATATGAATCAAGCATAAACAGTAAAGAATACCACATAGTATAAATGAACAGATACATATTTCAACTCTAGGTAAGCGCAGCACTGAATAAAGTTTTGAAAAATGTACAAGTGTAAATTACTATTCCAACTCCTGGTAAGTGCTACAATAGGGAAAGTGCAGGATACTCTAGAGGTGTAAATTACTATTCCAACTCCTGGTAAGTGCAACAGTAGGGAAAGTGCAGGATAGTCAAAAGGCCTAAATTACTATTCCAACTCCTAGTAAGTGCTACCGTAGGGAAAGTGCAGGATAGTCAAGAGGTGTAAATTACTATTCCAACTCCTGGTAAGTGCTACAGTAGGGAAAGTGCAGGATAGTCAAAAGGCCTAAATTACTATTCCAACTCCTGGTAAGTGCAACAGTAGGGAAAGTGCAGGATACTCTAGAGGCCTAAATTACTATTCCAACTCCAGGTAAGTGCTACAGTAGGGAAAGTGCAGGATACTCTCGAGGTGTAAATTACTATTCCAACTCCTGGTAAGTGCTACAGTAGGGAAAGTGCAGGATAGTCAAGAAGCCTAAATTACTATTCCAACTCCAGGTAAGTGCTACAGTAGGGAAAGTGCAGGATACTCTCGAGGTGTAAATTACTATTCCAACTCCTGGTAAGTGCTACAGTAGGGAAAGTGCAGGATACTCTAGAGTTGACATTTACTATCCCAGATGCATGTAAATGCAGCAATACACAAAAGACTGGATAATCCACAGGACTAAATTGCGTTTCCGTCTGTACATAAGTGCTGCTGTAAATAAAGTGCAGAGAAAGTGCTAAATTATGCCTCAATACTATATCTCATGCATGTAAAGAAAACATTAAAATCACTCTCCTCAGAAATTATGTGTCACACATTTTTACACATACTTTTCTTTTTTAAGGACTCAATCTCACAAGAAGTAAAACAACATAAAAGAAAACCAACTGCAATTACCAGAACTCATTTCTGCAAAGCAAAGATCAAAAACTAACAGTAAGTGAAAAACATTTTCCATTATACATATGTCAATCAAGCATAAACAGTAAAGAATACCACATAGTATAAATGAACAGATACATATTTCAACTCTAGGTAAGCGCAGCACTGAATAAAGTTTTGAAAAATGTACAAGTGTAAATTACTATTCCAACTCCTGGTAAGTGCTACAATAGGGAAAGTGCAGGAGACTCTAGAGGTGTAAATTACTATTCCAACTCCTGGTAAGTGCAACAGTAGGGAAAGTGCAGGATAGTCAAAAGGCCTAAATTACTATTCAAACTCCTGGTAAGTGCAACAGTAGGGAAAGTGCAGGATAGTCAAAAGGCCTAAATTACTATTCCAACTCCTAGTAAGTGCTACAGTAGGGAAAGTGCAGGATAGTCAAGAGGTGTAAATTACTATTCCAACTCCTGGTAAGTGCTACAGTAGAGAAAGTGCAGGATAGTCAAAAGGTCTAAATTACTATTCCAACTCCTGGTAAGTGCAACAGTAGGGAAAGTGCAGGATATTCTAGAGGCCTAAATTACTATTCCAACTCCAGGTAAGTGCTACAGTAGGGAAAGTGCAGGATAGTCAAGAAGCCTAAATTACTATTCCAACTCCAGGTAAGTGCTACAGTAGGGAAAGTGCAGGATACTCTCGAGGTGTAAATTACTATTCCAACTCCTGGTAAGTGCTACAGTAGGGAAAGTGCAGGATACTCCAGAGTTGACATTTACTATCCCAAATGCATGCAAATGCAGCAATACACAAAAGACTGGATAATCCACAGGACTAAATCGCGTTTCCCACTGTACATAAGTGCTACTGTAAATAAAGTGGAGATAAAGTGCTAAAGTATGCCTCATTTCTATATCTCATGCATGTAAAGAAAACATAAAAATCACTCTCCTCAGAAATTATGTATCACACATTCTTTCACATACTTTTCTTTTTTAAGAACTCAATCTCACCAGAAGTAAAACAACATCAAAGAAAACCAATAGCAATTTCCAGAACTCATTTCTGCAAAGCAAAGATCCAAAACTAACAGTAAGTGAAAAACAGTGTTCATTATACATATATGAATCAAGCATAAACAGTAAAGAATACCACATAGTATAAATGAACAGATACATATTTCAACTCTAGGTAAGCGCAGCACTGAATAAAGTTTTGAAAAATGTACAAGTGTAAATTACTATTCCAACTCCTGGTAAGTGCTAGAGTAGGGAAAGTGCAGGATACTCTAGAAGCCTAAATTACTATTCCAACTCCTGGTAAGTGCTACAGTAGGGAAAGTGCAGGATAGTCAAGAAGCCTAAATTACTATTCCAACTCCTGGTAAGTGCTACCGTAGGGAAAGTGCAGGATAGTCAAGAGGTGTAAATTACTATTCCAACTCCTGGTAAGTGCTACAGTAGGGAAAGTGCAGGATAGTCAAAAGGCCTAAATTACTATTCCAACTCCTGGTAAGTGCAACAGTAGGGAAAGTGCAGGATACTCTAGAGGCCTAAATTACTATTCCAACTCCAGGTAAGTGCTACAGTAGGGAAAGTGCAGGATACTCTCGAGGTGTAAATTACTATTCCAACTCCTGGTAAGTGCTACAGTAGGGAAAGTGCAGGATAGTCAAGAAGCCTAAATTACTATTCCAACTCCAGGTAAGTGCTACAGTAGGGAAAGTGCAGGATACTCTCGAGGTGTAAATTACTATTCCAACTCCTGGTAAGTGCTACAGTAGGGAAAGTGCAGGATACTCTAGAGTTGACATTTACTATCCCAGATGCATGTAAATGCAGCAATACACAAAAGACTGGATAATCCACAGGACTAAATTGCGTTTCCGTCTGTACATAAGTGCTGCTGTAAATAAAGTGCAGAGAAAGTGCTAAATTATGCCTCAATACTATATCTCATGCATGTAAAGAAAACATTAAAATCACTCTCCTCAGAAATTATGTGTCACACATTTTTACACATACTTTTCTTTTTTAAGGACTCAATCTCACAAGAAGTAAAACAACATAAAAGAAAACCAACTGCAATTACCAGAACTCATTTCTGCAAAGCAAAGATCAAAAACTAACAGTAAGTGAAAAACATTTTCCATTATACATATATCAATCAAGCATAAACAGTAAAGAATACCACATAGTATAAATGAACAGATACATATTTCAACTCTAGGTAAGCGCAGCACTGAATAAAGTTTTGAAAAATGTACAAGTGTAAATTACTATTCCAACTCCTGGTAAGTGCTACAATAGGGAAAGTGCAGGATACTCTAGAGGTGTAAATTACTATTCCAACTCCTGGTAAGTGCAACAGTAGGGAAAGTGCAGGATAGTCAAAAGGCCTAAATTACTATTCAAACTCCTGGTAAGTGCAACAGTAGGGAAAGTGCAGGATAGTCAAAAGGCCTAAATTACTATTCCAACTCCTAGTAAGTGCTACAGTAGGGAAAGTGCAGGATAGTCAAGAGGTGTAAATTACTATTCCAACTCCTGGTAAGTGCTACAGTAGAGAAAGTGCAGGATAGTCAAAAGGTCTAAATTACTATTCCAACTCCTGGTAAGTGCAACAGTAGGGAAAGTGCAGGATATTCTAGAGGCCTAAATTACTATTCCAACTCCAGGTAAGTGCTACAGTAGGGAAAGTGCAGGATAGTCAAGAAGCCTAAATTACTATTCTAACTCCAGGTAAGTGCTACAGTAGGGAAAGTGCAGGATACTCTCGAGGTGTAAATTACTATTCCAACTCCTGGTAAGTGCTACAGTAGGGAAAGTGCAGGATACTCCAGAGTTGACATTTACTATCCCAAATGCATGTAAATGCAGCAATACACAAAAGACTGGATAATCCACAGGGCTAAATCGCGTTTCCCACTGTACATAAGTGCTACTGTAAATAAAGTGGAGATAAAGTGCTAAAGTATGCCTCATTTCTATATCTCATGCATGTAAAGAAAACATAAAAATCACTCTCCTCAGAAATTATGTATCACACATTCTTTCACATACTTTTCTTTTTTAAGAACTCAATCTCACCAGAAGTAAAACAACATCAAAGAAAACCAATAGCAATTTCCAGAACTCATTTCTGCAAAGCAAAGATCCAAAACTAACAGTAAGTGAAAAACAGTGTTCATTATACATATATGAATCAAGCATAAACAGTAAAGAATACCACATAGTATAAATGAACAGATACATATTTCAACTCTAGGTAAGCGCAGCACTGAATAAAGTTTTGAAAAATGTACAAGTGTAAATTACTATTCCAACTCCTGGTAAGTGCTACAGTAGGGAAAGTGCAGGATACTCTAGAAGCCTAAATTACTATTCCAACTCCTGGTAAGTGCTACAGTAGGGAAAGTGCAGGATAGTCAAGAAGCCTAAATTACTATTCCAACTCCTGGTAAGTGCTACAGTAGGGAAAGTGCAGGATAGTCAAGAGGCCTAAATTACTATTCCAACTCCTGGTAAGTGCTACAGTAGGGAAAGTGCAGGATACTCTAGAGGCGTAAATTACTATTCCAACTCCTGGTAAGTGCTACAGTAGGGAAAGTGCAGGATATTCAAGAGGCCTAAATTACTATTGCAACTCCTGGTAAGTGCTACAGTAGGGAAAGTGCAGAATACACTAGAGTTGACATTTACTATCCCACATGCATGTAAATGCAGCAATACCCAAAAGACTGGATAATTCACAGGACTAAATTGCGTTTCCGACTGTACATAAGTGCTACTGTAAAGAAAGTGGAGATAAAGTGCTAAAGTATGCCTCATTTCTATATCTCATACATGTAAAGAAAACATTTAAATCACTCTCCTCATAAATTAGGTGTCACACATTTTTAAACATACTTTTCTTTTTTAAGGACTCAATCTCACAAGAAGTAAAACAACATAAAAGAAAACCAACTGCAATTACCAGAACTCATTTCTGAAAAGCAAAGATCAAAAACTAACAGTAAGTGAAAAACATTTTTCATTATACATATATGAATCAAGCATAAACAGTAAAGAATACCACATAGTATAAATGAACAGATACATATTTCAACTCTAGGTAAGCGCAGCACTGAATAAAGTGTTGCAAAAGGTACAAATGTAAATTACTATTCCAACTCCTGGTAAGTGCTACAATAGGGAAAGTGCAGGATACTCTAGAGGTGTAAATTACTATTCCAACTCCTGGTAAGTGCAACAGTAGGGAAAGTGCAGGATAGTCAAAAGGCCTAAATTACTATTCCAACTCCTGGTAAATGCTACAGTAGGGAAAGTGCAGGATACTCTAGAGGTGTAAATTACTATTCCAACTCCTGGTAACTGCTAAAGTCGGGAAAGTGCAGGATAGTGAAGTGGCCTAAATTACTATTCCAACTCCTAGTAAGTGCTACAGTAGGGAAAGTGCAGGATAGTCAAAAGGTGTAAATTACTATTCCAACTCCTGGTAAGTGCAACAGTAGGGAAAGTGCAGGATAGTCAAGAAGCCTAAATTACTATTCCAACTCCTGGTAAGTGCTACAGTAGGGAAAGTGCAGGATAGTCAAGAGGCCTAAATTACTATTCCAACTCCTAGTAAGTGCTACAGTAGGGAAAGTGCAGGATACTCTAGAGGCCTAAATTACTATTCCAACTCCATGTAAGTGCTACAGTAGGGAAAGTGCAGGATATTCAAGAGGCCTAAAATACTATTCCAACTCCTGGTAAGTGCTACAGTAGGGAAAGTGCAGGATACTCTAGAGGCCTAAATTACTTTTCCAACTCCATGTAAGTGCTACAGTAGGGAAAGTGCAGGATATTCAAAAAGCCTAAAATACACTTCCAACTCCTGGTAAGTGCTACAGTAGGGAAAGTGCAGGATACACTAGAGGCCTAAATTACTATTCCAACTCCAGGTAAGTGCTACAGTAGGGAAAGTGCAGGATACTGTAGAGGTGTAAATTACTATTCCAACTCTTGGTAAGTGCTACAGTAGGGAAAGTGCAGGATACTCTAGAGTTGACATTTACTATCCCAAATGCATGTAAATGCAGCAATACACAAAAGACTGGATAAACCACAGGACTAAATTGCGTTTCCCACTGTACATAAGTGCTACTGTAAATAAAGTGCAGAGAAAGTGTAAAGAAAACATTAAAATGACTCTCCTCAGTAATTATGTGTCACACATTCTTACACATACTTTTCTTTTTTAAGGACTCAATCTCACCAGAAGTAAAACAACATCAAAGAAAACCAACTGCAATAACCAGAACTCATTTCTGCCAAGCAAAGATCCAAAACTAACAGTAAGTGAAAAACAGTTTTCATTATACATATATGAATCAAGCATAAACACTAAAGAATACCACATAGTATAAATGAACAGATACATATTTCAACTCTAGGTAAGCGCAGCACTGAATAAAGTTTTGAAAAATGTACAAGTGTAAATTACTATTCCAACTCCTGGTAAGTGCTACAGTAGGGAAAGTGCAGGATACTCTAGAGGTGTAAATTACAATTCCAACTCCTGGTAAGTGCAACAGTAGGGAAAGTGCAGGATAGTCAAAAGGCCTAAATTACTATTCAAACTCCTAGTAAGTGCTACAGTAGGGAAAGTGCAGGATAGTCAAGAGGCCTAAATTACTATTCCAACTCCTGGTAAGTGCTACAGTAGGGAAAGTGCAGGATAGTCAAGAGGCCTAAATTACTATTCCAACTCCTGGTAAGTGCAACAGTAGTGAAAGTGCAGGATAGTCAAAAGGCCTAAATTACTATTCCAACTCCTAGTAAGTGCTACAGTAGGGAAAGTGCAGGATAGTCAAGAGGCCTAAATTACTATTCCAACTCCTAGTAAGTGCTACAGTAGGGAAAGTGCAGAATAGTCAAGAGGCCTAAATTACTATTCCAACTCCTGGTAAGTGCTACAGTAGGGAAAGTGCAGGATACTCTAGAGGTGTAAATTACTATTCCAACTCCTGGTAAGTGCTACAGTAGGGAAAGTGCAGGATAGTCAAGAGGCCTAAATTACTATTCCAACTCCTGGTAAGTGCAACAGTAGGGAAAGTGCAGGATAGTCAAAAGGCCTAAATTACTATTCCAACTCCTAGTAAGTGCTACAGTAGGGAAAGTGCAGGATAGTCAAGAGACCTAAATTACTATTCCAACTCCTAGTAAGTGCTACAGTAGGGAAAGTGCAGGATAGTCAAGAGGCCTAAATTACTATTCCAACTCCTGGTAAGTGCTACAGTAGGGAAAGTGCAGGATACTCTAGAGGTGTAAATTACTATTCCAACTCCTGGTAAGTGCTACAGTAGGGAAAGTGCAGGATAGTCAAGACGCCTAAATTACTATTCCAACTCCTTATAAGTGCTACAGTAGGGAAAGTGCAGGGTAGTCAAGAGGCCTAAATTACTATTCCAACTCCTGGTAAGTGCAACAGTAGGTAAAGTGCTGGAAAGTTAAGAAACATGTAAAATGTGCTAGATAATATATAAATAACCAATAATCAAAGTAAAGCAAAAAGAAAACTGCATACAAATGTTTATTTAAAATTTTTATATTCTAAATATTAAAACATTTATTCTTTCTTTTCAGAAAATGTCTTCACAACAAACTGCAAAATATATCCCATCCAGAAAAGGAAAACAATTACTAACTCATGCAGGTTACATTTATTGTAAGGATAGGTTAAGTAATCCACGGATTCATTGGAGATGCGTGCAATACCATACAACTCGTTGCAGCGGCAGAGCGGTTACGGTCAATGATATTATTGTAAGAACAACTGACCATAACCACTCTGCCTCTGCAATGGAAGTTGATGTTAGAGAAACTGTAAATGAAATGAAAGCTATTGTAAGCACCTCCAATGAATCCACAGGATCTATTTTGAGACAGGTTGCACAACATGTCCCTACTCATATTGCTAGTAATATTCCAAACATTCATAATTTGCGAAGAATTATACAAAGACAAAAGCAGGCAAGTAATACTCAAATAAACACACCACATACCTTTTCTGATATCAATATTCCTCCTGAACTTACTATTTCTTTTTCTAATGAACCTTTCCTCCTGCATGATAACGAAAACCCTCTTAAGCGCATCATAATTTTTAGTACTCCACGCAACCTTGTTAAGCTTGAATCAAGTGAAATTTGGATGATGGATGGGACGTTTAAAAGCACGCCCCATCCATTCACCCAAATTTATACTATTCATGCAAAAATTAATAATAGTGTAATACCCCTAGTATATAGTTTGCTACCTGATAAGACTTCAGCAACTTACACAGAATTTTTAACTGTGATTAAGTCCAAAACAAACCAAAGTCCTAGGAAAATAATTATCGATTTTGAATTGAGTATGATCAATGTGATCACCAAACTGTACACGGATACCCAAATTCAAGGGTGTTTTTTCCACTTTTCCCAGGCATTCTGGCGTAAATTACAGAAAACACCCTTAGTTACTGAATACTCAACGGACAGCAAACTACAAGTCGAATTAAAAAAATTAACTGCTCTTTGTTTTGTCCCTCCCGAAAGTGTAGACGAGTACTACACTGCCATTACAGAATCAGATTATTATTTAACAAACGAAGATAAATTGGCACCCATTTTAAATTATATGGAAGACACATGGATTGGACACCTAGGCAGATCGGGTCGCAGGAGGAAGCCACGTTTCCATGTGGAGTGGTGGAACTGTTATTCGAGTTGCCTAGAGGGAGAGGCAAAAACAAATAATGCTATTGAGGGATGGCATAACTCCTTCAATCATGTAATTGGTAAACCCCACCCTAATTTCTATTCATTTCTGGAAACTTTGAAGAAGGAGCAAAGTTTCCAAGAAATGAGACTTTCACAAACTCTCACAGGTAGTCTAAACTCACGGATTACTCAAAGAACTAAGGAAATGTCTGAACGACTATTGGCACTATTACAACAATTTTCGTTGTGTGTGGCTTTAGATTACCTTGAGAATCTTGCTAACATCCTTTCTTTCTAAACTATTATTTACATTACTTTCCTGCTTTTACCAAAATTAAAACTTTTTCTAATTTGAAATCGTCAAAAACATTTTTCCTAAAACATTTTTTAATATTTAATGTTGGGTCATTTTTTTTTCCATGTATTTATTTTTTTAACATTTTTTCTTAAATAAATCCCTTACATGAGGATTTTTTTTAATTTTGAATAACATAAGACTTTCCAAAAAATAGCAGAACAAATATTTCCAAAATTCATGTTTGGACTGCATTATTAAATAATAGGAAATTACAGTGCAAAAAAAAAATGCATTTTCAATATTTTCCTAAACTCTTCTATCAAAACCACACCATAAAATGAATGATTAAAATATATATGTAATCAAAATATTGATATTTCCATGTTTCCACATGAAGTGCTAATTCCTACAACATTTGACCAAACATTGAAAAATTCATATATGAATTTACTTTGTTCTCTTCAGAAAGTGAAAAACAATCTAGCCTTGTCATTTTTATAATTCAATGTAACCTAATTTTCTAAATTCAAATTTCTCTACTCCTCCTAAATCAAAAAATACAGACTTCAACTTAATGTAAGAAAAACAATAAACATCAATTCTGCCTTTAAATCTAATTAAGCAGAATAAACAAAGTCTCCAAAACTTTTGCTTTAATATTTTGAAACGAAACACAAAGCAAAAAGTTTTCCAAAATTTATAAATTACTACTAAAATGTAACCAATATAACCAATCACACCATCAATTATTCGCAAATAATCCCAAGATTAGAATCTTCAGCAAATACAAAGTTGTTTTCTAAAAGCACGAATAAAACATTGGAAATATCTCTATTAACATTCGTATAATATTTTAGCAACAATTCCTAGCAACTAATTTTCTCAAACTCAATATTTCCAAACTGTAATATCACTCGAAAATGCATTTTAATACTTTGCATACATAAATACATTTTTTGATATATGTTATACTTTTCAAAACACTTTTTCATCATTTAATGCTACTAATTCAACTAAATCATACTTTAATGTAATTACCGATCTTCCCCACGCCCACCGACCCAACATCGGCATATTCTAATAATACGAGTAGCGACATGTTGTTTATATCACATTTTTTTTATTTCGAGCAACCTCTACTTAACATATCCTTACAATAAATGTTAATCTTTTGTTATTTTACATTATTATTTAGTATTAAATTGTTTTCCTACCTGATCGCAGTTCAGCGTCCTGCTACTTCCTGCTGCTTCCTGCTCCGGTACCCCACAAAATGGCCGATGACGCTCGCGTATACGTAATGACGTCAGGATATGCTGCAACAATAAACAAAGGACTACTGTACATTTTAGTATAATACTATTTTTGAATAAAAATTATTTGTATATATGATTACATGTATATGTAAAAATTTAAAAAAATATACATAAAATTTCTAAAAAAGAGATGTTTATTTTAATATATTTTTTATGTAATTAAAACATATTTTTACTTATAAAAAAATATCTCTTCGTTTTTATTTATTTCATACAATGTATCTTATCTTTTATAATTTCATGTAAAATATATACTTCCTTACTTTACCTGTTTTCTTCTTTCTTTTCCGCTTTTTTCCTCCTCTTTCCTTTCGTTTCCTTTGCTTTAATTCCGGACCGCTGTACATATCTGGATGTATCATGAAAATAAATGAAGGACAAATGTGTCCATAGAAAACAATGGTAAAGCGTGGGAACGGAAACATTACTATAAGTATGTCACAAACAAAATCATTTAATTATTATTTTGTTTAAAAAACATAATACTTAATAAAGTCTAAATTTCGAAAACATTTTATTTTAATTAAATTATATTAAATTAAAATGTACACTTTTTGCAATATATTTTTTATGTAATAAAATAGATTATAATATTCGTATATTCATATATAATCATATATAATATTCAAAATAATTAAAAAATAATATTCTTAAAATACTTTTCAAAATACTTAACTAATACTTAACTAACTTAACTAATACTTAACTAAATTTAATAAACATACATGAAATTTTTAAATAAAACATACATTAAACCAAATAAATAAATTCATACTATTTTTGTAAAATTTTTAAATACCCAATTTTACTCTCAAAGTTATATTTTATATACTTTTTTCAATTAAACTCCACTAAATAAAAGTAAGTAATTTTTATCAATAAATTATTTAATTATTAAACTATATTTAAATTAATTAATTACTTTTAATTAATACTCTAATACCCTAATTTAAAGACAATATAATTTGAAATGCTTTAAAATTAATATTTATTATATCTTATATTAATTAAATATCTATTACTCAAATATTAACAATAATACTTCATATTTATTTATAATCATAATTATTACTTTTTATACATAAATACATATTTTAGTCACTTAATTTATTTAAATCATATATTATTTAATACTTAAATACCCAAATTAATACTCATATTCCTAAAATAAACAATATAATAAACAATATAATAAAAGACAATATAATTTGAAATGCTTTAAAATTAATATATATTATATCTTATAATAATTAAATATTTATTACCCAAATTTTAACAATAATACTTCATATTTATTTATTTATTTATTTATTTATAATCATAACTATTACTTAATATACATACATACATATATATAAACAAACAAACAATATAATGGATCAATAATTTTCATTTGTTTAATTCATTATTTAATAAATACTTTACTATTCACATTAAATTAACATTAGAAATTTTAAAATATACATTACTATATTTATACTATACAATACTAAATTAAATATTAACTTTCAATTAACATATAAATTAACATATAAATTAATAATACTAAAACAAATATAATTTTTTAAAAGTCAATACAAATATTACTAAAATCTAAACTATTTTTAAATAAAAAATTAGATTTAAATACATATATATATATATATATATATGCGTTGTAAAAGTACCTGCGTTGTAACTGTACCTGCGTTGTAACAGTATAAGTTGTAAATGTATGCGTTGTAACAGTACCTGCGTTGTAAAAGATGCGTTGTAACAGTACTGCGTTGTAAAAAATGCGTTGTAACAGGTGTGTACCCTTCATGGGCCGCTGCGATCAGTGTATGTCTGCGATCAGAGTTGGGAATCAATCGCTCCCCAACTTCTGGTATTTTCACATAAGGAACCTTATCAGGACTTAAGTGGTATGTGTACTTCGAAGGGAACCCCGTAGGAAATGTATCTCCCTTCTCAGTGGCAGCAACAGCCGCCAAGATATCATTATCAATCTTACTTTTGGACCGTGTGACTGCTGCAACCAAATATGTTGATACCGCTGATTTCGCTGCTTCATCAGCAAGCGAGTTACCAACAGCGTGGACTCCCACGCGCTGGTGACCGAGAGTATGAATTACAAACATGAGAGGCAACTGCTCTTTAAGCTCAGCCACTCGGACCCAGATCATTTTATGTTTTATTGTGCTACCCTTGGAATCACGAAAGTCATTCTGAATCCAAAAGAACAAGTTCTCATTGTAAGACTGGACACAGTAGTAAGAATCACTTATGATAAGTGTTGTCACACTAGGATCAGCGTACTCCAATGCAAGCATCAGAGCACGGAGCTCTGCCAATTGTGCGGTGCAGTCCCCTAGAGTCTGTGTATGCATGACCCTGGACTTGAACTCATTGTTCACCATGGCACCTACCACAATGGCGCTTGCAGAAACGTAGGCGTGTTTAGAACCATGCGCAACCTGCGCCGAACCATCAGTGTATATGATGCAACGGAAATCCTCCAAAGGCTGCATAGCCAGAGGTGCAGGATGAACAAACTCATATTGCAAAAAGTCCTACGACCGCAAGGAGGCGTCAAAAATGAACGTGACATCCGGAGACGTCAATGACGCAGCCCATTGTATCCACCGAGGGTGCAAAGCTTTAGAATTTGGTATACTGGCTTTCGTAACTGCTTCCAAAGCAGGACACGGGGTAACAACCAACATGCGTTTTCCCTGTGACAGAGCGTGTTCCTTAAGAATCGCCATCTGCAAAGCCGTCAAAACTTTCTCCACAGTGGAAAATCACATTTCAGCCCAAGTGTACAAGTGTGACTTGTAAGCAATAGGTACTGTATCTCCCTCGTTAAAAGTAAGGTACGTGAAACCCACCGTCCCAGGGATGATTCTTATCACCAGGTTGGTGTGATTATCACGAGTCAATAAGTATTTAGAAGCGAGCAGAACAGCCTGCAAAGATTGCACTATAGCAGAGTGCTCAGGCAGCCAGTTCGATTTCGTAAAATTTGGTTGTATCAAAGCATATAAAGGCTTGATACGCTGGGCATAATCGGGAATGTATGTCCTCCCAAAATTCAAAAATCCCAGCAAAGACTGTAATTTTTTCAGAGTTGTCGAAGAGCGCAATTGTGCGCATTTCTCCAAGAAGTGAGGAGCCAATCCTCGACCTTCATTGTTGAGCTCGTAGCCCAGGAACAACACTGTGTACTCCGCAATGTGTGATTTTGCAAAGTTGAATTTGTAACCGAAGTCCACAAAGCTACAAATTAAGCGGTCAATGCGACACAGATGCTCCCACAGTTCGTCATCCGTGAGATAAATGTCATCCACATATGAACAAGCATCTGGGTCAACCCTCTCTAAGAGAGAGACTATGCGGGCAGCAAACACTCCAGGACTATTCTTGTAGCACATCGGTAAACGTTTGAAATGTTTTTGGACACCGCCGCAAGTAAAGGAGGTCCATTGGGAACTAAGACCATCCAAATGGTGGGCATAAAAACCGTTGGAAATGTCAAGCGTGATTTTAAACCGTTTACGCACAAGACTATCTACTAAAGCAGAGCAGTGAGTATTCTGTACTGCACAGGTACGGCAATGCAAGTTTAAATGCCGGTAATCCAATACCAAACGATATGAACCGTCAGGCTTGGTTACAGTAAAAAGAAGGTTATTCATTGGTGACACGCAAGTTTCAATAACACCCTGATATTCCAATTATTCAAGGATTTCAGCAACGGAAGCCTTCGCTTCACGCTTCAAGGGATATTGAGGTTGAGGCTGAGGCATAGACCGTAAGGGTAATCTCGTGGTGAGGGGAAAATTTATCCCATCCACAGTGAGTACGGCAAGGGCCTTAGCCCACTCTTCTGCAAAATTCAGCGCATGCTCCTTCGAGACTGTGTGCGTGAAACTAGGGAGGATTACCTCCTCCCCTCTCGGAGCTGCGAGCACAAAAGGTGGGGGCCAGTCAGCCTCCGTTAACAAAATGTCATATGTAGTCGTAATATTCTCCCAAAACACCCCTTCTATAGTGCGTTGAATGTCACTCTCATTGAATAAGACAATTTCATAGATCCTGTCAGGGGGAGCTACTCTAGTGTCAGCTGTCTCAGCAACAACATAACGGTCAGTCGCTGTCACCTTCAGTAGTGGACGCAGGGCCTCTCGCACTATGGTAATTTCCGCTGCGCTGTCCACCAAGATCAGAGCCCATGTCTGATTCCAAAGCTGGGTTCTCACTATCTGTGGCATATCTGTGTGCTGTTAAAGCAGCGACTTTCTTTTTCTGAAACTGGGGTCTCTTCGGTGTCGAATCGTCCTGATTGCCTTTGCCGTCTTTCGGGCGGGGCTTTTCACGTCCTTGTTGGCCACCCCGACCCCTGCCGCCTCCTTCACCACCGGTCGAAAGGCCGATGTATCCTGAAAAGAACGAGGAGAGCGTTGGTCAGAACCCTGAAAACGATCAGGTGATTTTATCATCGCGCGATCGCGCAAGTCATAAACACGTTCTGTGGGTGCAGGCAATGGAAACACAGGACGAGACTCCTGTTTCTGCTGTTGCTGTTGTTTTCCCTGTTTCTGTTTTTTAGGCCAATTCTGTTTTTTGGACTTGGGCTGTTCGTCGCTTTCCGACTTTTGCCCTTGGGGTTGTTTTTTCTCTTTAGTAGAAAAAGGCTTGTGGCCCCTACTATTGCGGCCCACGGTTTTATAAGCCGCTACAATAATTTTCGCCAACTGTCGGGGTTTATCGGCATCGGGAACCGCCTGCAAACCATTGGCATCCTGAAAGTTCACCTCATCCCCCTTGACATTAGCAAGTATGAGATCGGAAACCACATCAAAGGAGCCACAGAGGCGCATGCCCAATTCAACCACAGCCTCCGGTCCGTGGTCATCCAGAACACGTTTAAGGACCGTCGGCAGGACAGTCATGGATTGAGTGCCGTAACACCTTGCGTAGACCGCCGCAAATGTTTTACCCCAGGTCTCACAGTCACTGATTTCGGGGGTCAAGTCCTTCGGTAAGCTAATTGTCAGAATCCTGTTTCTCACCAGGAGACATGTTAGGAAATACAGCTTCCAGCTGATCAAACTTCTCGGCAAGCCAGAAAGGAAAGTCATCCTATGCTTGGGGACGCTTGCCCATCACAGCATTGACCATAACGGGACTGAGCTTCATTCCTCCCTGTCTGGCAGGAAGCGCCGCACCACCCGGGGCCCCGCCCGGGAGATTGCGGGTGATGTATTGCACTAACAACCTAATCACGCTAATTGCGACTACATGTAGCCGTCTGATCTCAGCCACGGGACATGCCCAGTGCTGAGGATGAGGTGTAAATCCAGCCAAGGCAGGCCAAGTTGCGCCTGGAATGGACAAAGGACCTAACCTCGGAGCTGATAATGAATGGGGTAGGGCGCCATTAAACAAAATGCGGTGCTGCCAAGTATCAATAGGAATTTCTTGTGCCCTATACGGAGTATACTCATTCGGCACAGCAGTGGGAGTGTACCTATGGAAGACACCTGAAGTTCCGTCCACAGCCGGGAAGGTCACCCACGAATAAAATATTTCGTAAGAGTAAGCCACCTCTGCACTCACCACCATAATTACTGCAATGCCATCCACGGGAACATTATAATTTTGCAAATGATTGCGCACCGCAATGCGACTATGCTGCAGAATGTCCACCGCGGCCGAAGTGACACAGAAAGGAAAAAATAAAGTTACAAAGTCAACTTTGTAGCACAACTGGGTATCAATTCAAGGAAACTGTTTAGAAAGATTCAAGCTTGAAAAGACCTATACTAAAATAGGTAGGTTTGTCCGACACCACCGTTAACCGGAAACAATAGTGAAGGTGTTAAGGACTGAATGATGTACTACTCAAGTATCACGCTATAAGACCACCAACGATTGGGCGCCATGTCGCAGGGATTCCGTGCTCAGACAGAACTGTGCATAGAGGCTTGGAACCTCAGTGAATTAGGATGTCCCAAAACTCACCTAAGTACCCAAAAATCCCCTACCAGACTAGCAATCAGTGTCTCATTGGTCATCATAAACTCCCAATACTTAGACAAACCAGAACATGAACTTAGTACACCTCAGGTAACGTGGAACACATGAACACTCTTTCGTTATACAATCATTTCAGTCCAGAACAAGGAGTAAAAGAGGACACGTGCATATTTGAACTGTTTATTCACTAATGCAGTGCTCTCAAGCGCAGTATCTTAGCTAATACAAGCAAACATATTATAAGAAACAAAGTAATCATCATAGTCACTAGTCCATAGAACACAAACGGTGCAAGCATAGTATTATGCTAAAATGAATAGGGTTTAACAAAACCTAATTCTCACCCTCTCTAGCTAGTATATTCTATTATATTATATCTAAGAAGGTCTCTTTTGGATTTTAGCAGAGCGGCCCCATACCTCAAGATCCTAGCGGTAAGGGATCACACCATCAGCAACCAGCTCCTGTATGCGATGCACCATCAAGTGTGTTGGTATGCTCTTGTGCAAAGCAATAGAAATTGCGCCTAAAGCCAGAACTTGGCTGCAGCTGCATGTATGTTATGTCTAGGGACGTGTGAAGATCAGTGCTCATAACAACTACTGTGTTGAGATATCCTTGAAGGTTTCAGCACTCACTGTACAGACACAGCTCGCCAAGCAAGGCTGATATCAGTGTAACAACATATTATTCTCGTATGAACCGAAAACATTTTACTAGGCTCAAAGCTAAAGCAGCAGATGTGTGTAGTGTACAAAAAGCAGCAGAAAGGAGAAATGGCATTTAAACTCATAAAAAGCTCATGCTAACTTAACACAGCAATCAGGCTACATCTATCCATATATCACTAGCAACCAGTGATTTGGCCATACAGACTAGCTGCAGCACTTTACACATGGACTTCTTTGAACACTTGTCCAGATCCTTTCATGTTCACACCCATAAGATTAGGCCCAAACAGGGGAGACCATTAGGAACAAATCTGTGGTTTAATAAGTAGTGCAGAGAACTGAGATGGAGACTGCCTGTAGCCATCAGAAATATGGATACGCCCATGATGTGTGAAGTCAAGAGGCACTACAAACAGACACAAACCAAAGCCAAGAGAGAATGGGATGAAAGGAGATGGGAAGATCTTGTGGAGGCCATCCTGCATCCAGAAAGCTGGATGTTCTGGTCACTTTTGTCTAATGGCAATTTTGAAAGATCACCCACTTTGGCCAATAACATCCCAGCTACGGAGTGGCATAAACATTTCAGTGACCTGTATTATATCACTAACAGCCAAGATACACATGAGATGTTTCTTGATTTAGGCCATCTATTAGGTAGCCTCATATTTACCAGAGCAGAAATCCTGTCTTCTCTGGATGCAATTTCACCTGCAAAAGCCCCAGGCTTGGATGGTATCCCTGGTGACCTCTTCTGCTCAGATAGGGGAAACTGGGCAACATACTTCATGACAATGGCCAATGACAAAGCTGGTGGGGGGAGTTCCTTTTCAATATATATTTTGCCCCATTGTTCTCACTCATAGCCAACAGGGGTGTGAAGGGGATATCATATGCAGACGATACCCAGTTGGTGTTTTCACTTAAAAAGCAGTCGGAGGACTCCTTCAAGACTTTTAAAGGCTGTCTGAAAGATATTGCCCTATGGATGAACAACAAATCGAGGGGTGAAGTGGGAGACAGATTTGTCTTTTTTTGCCCACATGCGGCAATTGACAGTGTCCTGTTATAGTAAATTGAGAAACTTGTGAAAAGTTTTACATCTGCTCCCGGATGACTGCTGCTGAGTCGTAGTCCATGCCACCATAACATTCATGTTGGACTATGCCAATGGCCTCTACTTGGGTCTACCGGCGTTTCTAGTCAGAACACTGCAGATGGTACAGAATGCGAGACTGATTAGACGTGTACCATTACGTCATCATATCTCTCCACATATAAATGAACTCCACTGGCTGCTGGTAGCTAGAACGATTGATTTTAAGGCTTTGACGCTGGCATTCTGGTCAATCAAGGGGAATTGCCCTAGCTACCTAAAACACTAGCTATGCAGATACAGGCAGAATCGTCCGTTGAGATCTAATTCGCACACTTTGCTCTGCACCCCACATTTTAAAAGAGCCCCGCTTGGTGGCAGATCCTTAACGGTCAATATCGCCAAACTTTGGAACTCTTTGCCAAACTATTTACCGCAGATTGATTCAGAGCCACTCTTTAGGATGGTGGTGAAAAGATGGCTCTTTGGTCTAAGCTAGTGTTCTTAGGCTCTGTCTGTACGGGCCTCCATCACTTGCCCCCTATCGCCTGAGAGCTTCGGGACACCTCTGTTTGAGGTAGCTGTTCACATTTTATAAATGTCAGTATTAATATTATTATTATTACAGTATCATGGAAAGGGGTTGTCGTAATCCCCATTTTTAAGAAAGGTGATAGGTGAAGCCCTCCAACTACCACCGGATCAGCTTGATCGATTGTGCCCAAAAGGTATTCTGCTGCTCTCTCCTAGCTAAGATTCAGGATTGGATGGATGAGAATTACATCCTCTCCACTCCAAGCGGGTTTTCTGCAGAAGACTGGCACTACTGATCAAGTCTCTTGTATTGTCATGCTGTATTGGAAGGTAGTTGTGCTGGGAAAGGGTAGTCTATATCTAGCTTTTATAGACTGAAAAACAGCCTTGGACCTTGTGCCCAGGGACTCACTTTGGCGGGTGCTTACGGACATGGGAATGCCCCTGGCATTTCTGGAACTTATAAATGAGGTTGCATGGAGAAAGCTTTGCCTGTGTGAGATGGGGTAACCATGGACAAACCTCTGAGCCTATCATGATTCAGCGGGGGTCCATCAGTGTTGTGTCTTAGCCCCAACTCTCTTCTCTTTGTATATTAACCAAGTAACTAATCTCCTGTGCTCCACCCCAGCTGATGCTCCGTCGTTGGCGAACGTTAAAATGCCCACATTATTATTCGCTGATGATACCCTCCTGGTTTCTAAAACACCCATGGGCCTCCAAATTTTTTTGAATCAATTCTAGCTTTTTGTGATGGGAGGGACTTGGTTATCAACACCGCTAAAACCAAGCTAATGATGCTGAACCCCCACAAGTCATTTAAGGGATATCTGCTCCTGGACAGGGCTCCGCTTGAGAGGGTCAGCTCATTTGACTATCTGGGCATTAAGCTGTCTTAGGAAATGACCTGGAAGAATCACCTAAAGAAGGCATCTCTCAAATTCTCCTGGCTAATGGGGGCACTGAGGCAGGAGCATTGCCTATAATATACTAAGCCAGTAGCAACCGGCTCTTAAATTGTATAGCTGCAAGGCTGTAAGAGGCGCCCTTTGTGGGGCACAGCTGTGGGGTACAGCAAACGTAAGTGATCTTTTAGCAGTGGAGAACGAGTACCTCAGAAACTTGTTATCTCTTCCTCAAAGTACCCCTCTCCTTCAAGTTAAACTTGATTTGGACATTAAACCCGTCAATGATCTTGTGAGGCTTCGTCCACTGCTGTGTTGGCATTGATTGGTCACCACTCCTGATCTGGCACCGTACACTGCATTGGTTTCTGCTTTGGATACCACCAAAAAGATTGGCTGGATCAAACATGTAGATAGTCTTCGGTCAAACATTGGTTTGCCAAAACATGATACTGGCTGCTCACCAACCTATACTAGAGGCCAAGCCCAGATATTGTGCTGGGCATGGGTTGAGCAGTACAAATGTCTGAAAATCCAACAGGCAGCCTGACAGACGTTTTCATAGACTCGAAAATTAATTGTCATTTAGAAAGCTATTTTGATGTTATCAAGGTCCCAGCAGATAGGAAATTGTATACCCAGTTCAGGCATGGCAGCTTACCATTCAACTCTTTTACCAATTCCTGGCAGATTAATACATTTCAACCCAAGGGCTGTCCTTGCTGTTCCTGCCCATATGAATCAATAGCCCATGTTTTTTTGCCTGCACAGCCTACGCGAAACCAAGGAGCAAATGGCTAGCTCCAATGTGCAAAGAACTTGGGACCCGAAACTCTAAGGAGGCCTTGCACATATTGAAATCAGACATTAGACCCTTATTCACTTGCACAACTGCGAAATTTCAAGGCCACTTTTAGGCGATTAGAAGGAGGGCTCTGCTAACTCCTTTGGCTGGCCCTGATAGCTAAAATGGAAAATGTGATGACTAGTCAAGTGAGGTGTAATCCACAATGCTGCTACTATTTATACTGAAAATAGTTCTTTTAATAGTATTATTTTATGTATCTTAACCTCGTTATTTGTCTGAATATGTGTCAGGACGATTCTAAGGGAAAAAAGGGGGCTTTTAGAACCTGTGCCCAATGTTTGTGTTGAAAAACCTGGTAACTGTCTCATAGAATGTATGGAATTGCACTTGCACTTTAGTCATATGGTTTTATTGCCCTGCCTTGTACTACTGGAGACAACATAACTATGCCCCACTTGAGAATTGTATCACTTATGCTATTTTGCACACTGCTATTATTATGCCTTTTACAGCCATTTTTTATCTTCAAATTGTTCCATTCACCATTTGAATGTTGCTTTTAGCTCAGAATGTATTCAATTATTACTTGTTTGGCTGTATCTTTTATGGTTTTTTAACCAAAATAAAGAGACTTTGATTGAGTGCAAATTCTTCTGCAGGTGGACAGTTAGTTGCGGTCTTCTTTTCTGAGAAAGTCTTGTAAAGTGATGTTGATGCAGTGCGCCAAATACAGGACCCTGAAATAGCCACCATCTGCCATGGACTTAACTATATTAATGCCATTGTCCGTGGCAACAAATACAATGTTAAGCCCTCTTGGTCGCAGCCATTCAAAGACCTTATTGTTAAAGACTTCCAAGATGTTTGAAGCAGTGTGGGATTTCACCATGGCAAACAAGGCTACTGTTGCATGCTTCTGAGCATTATTAAAAATGTAAGCAGTGTCAACACCTGCTGATATAATGTCTCTAACCTCCACAAAAGAGATCCAGCGTGCAGTGATGCACATGTAATCAGTGGCTTGGCAACTGGTCCACATGTCTGTCATCAGGTGGATAGTGTGAACAGCACTCTGCTGCAAAGCTTATCTAACAAGTTCCTGCACATCATGATGTAGCGCTGGAACAGTAACTCTGACAAAATAGGACCAGCTGAGAACCTTCCATTTTGGGCAGATGGTTGCTGCAAATTCTAAAAACACCCACCCCTTCTACAAAAGAAAAAAGGGAGAAGATCCAGCGTTAACATTTTAGCCAGCTTCGCATTGTACAAACGTGCCGCTGGGTGGTTTTGTCGTACTGCACCTCAGGCCTGAACATGCCAGGAATAGTAACCTAGATTTCTTTATATTCTGGAGTCACTGATGCAGGCGACTTCTTCTTCAGACTGAGAGCAGAAAGTGGTAGGCTCAATGTGCTTCTGAGTGGGGCAGTCCTTGTATGCCCTTGTCTTGGTGTCTGGACCTGACTCTGGTGCGATTGTGATGTTGCTGATGCTGGTGATACTACTGCACTGCTGGGGTCAGAGCTGATTTGCATAATGAAAATGTCACCCTCTTCTTCATCTTCACCTTCCACCATGATTGGAGCAGATTAAGATTTCCTGCTCTCACCACCTTCACCTACACCACTTGCAGGTTTTTAGGTAAGGTGCTCCTCCTAGCGGATTGTATGGTGTTTTCTAAAATGGGTTGTTTGTGCTCAGTTACCATAGTTTGTACCAAGCTTACCTCGACTAACACTTGCACTGGAAATGGAGCATATGGCAATGTTCGACTTCTCCTCGCATCCCGTAAATAAGTCCAAAACTTGGGAGGTCCACTTTCTGACAATGGTGCCACTGCCAAGGGCGGAAGAAGTGGCAATAGATGGGTGTTTTGACATTTGCCTCTCTGCAGTGCTTACTTCTATTGAGGTGGTTGTGGATGTAGTTCCCTACTGGGGCCTTGCAAATATGACAGCTGGTAGTGGTGGTATCTGTGCAACATCCCTTAGAGCAGATTGAGGTGGGGTGACGTCAGTTTCCACTGGGGTTGGGCTAACATCCATGATGGACGGCTCATCATCATCATCCTCTTCATCCGTAACTCTATGAATTTCAGAACCCTTGCTTTTCCCTAGCCTCTCCTGGCATGTCTCAGACTGAGGCTAGATCAAAGTGGAATCTTGAACATTAGAAGGGGGGCTTGGAGAAGAAGATTGTGGAATAACCTTCCTTTTTCTTGCTAGAGATCTGGAAGACAATGGATCTTATGAAAGAGTGGCTTCTTCTACTTCCCAAGCTCAATCACCTGAACTAATCCTACTTTGTGAGGAACAAATATTGCTGGCTGCGGGGCGCTAGAGGGCGCACTGCGGAATGGCCGCACTGTTGTGAGGCTCCCGCTGCCCGGAGCTATTATCCGCCTAGAGATCCTGATGACCATCGCTGCGCCCTGATCTGACCCCACGGATCTACTGGGATACCGACTGACCACCCACGGTCCAATTCCTGGGCCATTTGGAGGTTGCTGGCCGAAGATACGGGGACCCCAAGTTTCCCCGACTTGCGCTCTGGAAGTCTGATGCCCCCTGGCCCGGCGTCGTTGCTCATGCCAGTCCGGGGCTCTGCACGTGGGGTGTAGGCCTTGCTCCGCCCCTCTTCATCGGGGCCCGCTCGCTCGCTGGGCAAGCCGTTTGGCTCTTCCTTGCTGTCGGACCTATCTCTTTGCTCCTGCATCTGCCTGCCCGGATGCCATTGCACACGGAGGCGCCACGGATCTTCTTCTTGGTTTCTGGGGGCTCGCTCCTTTGGCCTTGGAGCGGAGACGGCCATTCTCTCGTCGTTGGGTGTGGCGGGGCGCGCTGGCCTGCTCGTGCCCCCACGATTCGAGCCTTTTTGTTTGTGGCCGTACCCTTGGTCCGCTTTCGATCCTATTTGCTTTTTGTCCCCCATTACATCTCTAGCGCACCATTATGGGGAAGCCGGACACTAAACAATCCAAACTGTCCTTTGATTCGGGAGGGGCTAGGCGGGTGACGCGATTGCTCCAGGACGCTGGAACTTCGCGGTCCCCCCCCCCGAATGTCGCTGATAGTGTCCCGCAGCCGCCGCCGCCGGACTTTGCCCAAATGATGCAGGAGATGAGGCAGGGGTTTGCCACGATAGTGGACAAAGTGGACAAGATATCGTCGCGCATGGATGCGGTTGTCCAGAAGTTGGACGTGCACGAGGAACGCTTGACGGCGGCGGAACAGCGCATTTCGGACCATGATGACACGGCGGCCACCCATACCACCCAACTGGCGAGAATGGACAATATCTTGAGTGTCATTGCCGCTAAGAATGAGGAGTTGGAGGCGAGGAGTAGGCGCAACAACGTGCGCATTGTAGGTGTGCCGGAATCCACGAATGTGGGCAAAATGGAGACTTATGTGGAGAGGCTACTTGTGGGCGCCATTGGTGCGGAAGTGTTCTCATCCCAGTTCATGGTTGAGAGAGCGCATCGGACACTGGGACCTCGGCCGGCCTCTGGGGCTGCACCGCGCCCCATTATTGCGCGCCTTTTGAACTATCGAGACCGGGACGCCGCCCTCCAGGCCGCCCGCACTAACAGGGCCCTCTCTTTCGAAGGGGTGTCTTTCACCATGTACCCTGACTTCGCGCCGATGGTGCAGGATCAGCGTCGTAAGTTCCTGGGGGTGAAGAAGAAGCTTCGGGACCTGCAAGTGGACTACGCCTTGCTGTACCCTGCTAAACTTAGAGTGACGCACCAGGCTAAACAACATTTCTTCACCAACCCACAGCATGCTGAGGATTTTGCGAAGCGCCTCCAGCGCGAGCGGGCAGCTGCGGACCGGGGAGGCGATCGAGACCCTGAGGACGAACATTCGGCGGCTGAGGAGGAGGTCGCCTGATTGTGGTGACTTTGGACTTTGTCTCTCTTTTTCCTGTTTTTGGAGTGTTCTGGACGCGTGTCTTTCATATTTAGTTTTATTGCCCTCCTTCTCCGCATTTGCGGCCTTCCTACTGCCCGCTTTTACTTTTGTTGGAGCGGGGGTCATGTCTTTCATGAGCTGCGTGAGTGCGTGTTGTTTCCTGGGGTCGGTGTGGCACCGCGGGATGGTGCTATCTGATGTTGTGCTCCGGGCACCCACCCCCCGCGCGGCGCCTGGGGCCGTCTGACGCTTGTTGGCGCGGACACTGGCGTGGCGTGAGGGAGTGGTATCGTGCACCTCTGGAAGGTTCCCCGGAGGGTGTGCCCCATGTGTACCTTTGGTTTGGATTCTAGTCCTTTGTTATTTGACTGGATGTTTGTTGGGGAATGGGGGGGGAGTGGGGACGCGTATGGCCTGACTGTTGGGGTGGTCTCAGGTGGGTGGATGGGGCGGGTGTGAAGTTGTCCATGTTTGATTGCCCAGAATCTCTGGGTCGGTACGATAGGTGCTGCTGCTGTCTGGATGCACGGGTGTGGTGCTGTGCCCGCTATCTAGTCTGGTTCATTTCTTTATCTGGCGGCACTGATCATGTGGTCCGTTTTGCCGTCCATCTTGGGCCCGAGTGCGCTGGCCGCCATCTTAGGCTGCCACGTGATGGGGTGCGCTATGTAGGAGAAACACGTGTGCTAGTTGTGGGTCGCGTGAGATGGATTGGTGGCATGCGGCGTGCAGTATGTTCTGAGTGCTTGTTGCATGGGTGGTTTGGTTGGGGGGGGGGTCGGTGTGGTTTTGGTTGCTAGGTTCGGAGATGGCTGGGGAATGTGCGGAGTGTCTGTGGGGGGGTGTCTGCGCCCTAGGGTGTGGACCTGTTTTTGGCTGTTGCTGGTGGTTGGATGCCCTGTGTTTGCTTATTGGGTCCCGTTGGGCCCTGAAATTGGGTAATGTCGACTGCTGTTATAGATCAGATATCGATTCTGTCCTGGAATGTACGGGGACTTAATGATGCCAGGAAATGTCGTAGTGTGATCCAGTACTTGGACAGGCATGCTATTCATGTTGCTCTCCTCCAGGAGACGCATCTGCGTCCCGCTCCTTCCCCCAACTTTGGCGGGAGGTGGGCTGCGGCCAGGAGGTTTGCTTCCTATTCTTCTTATGCTCGGGGGGTTGTTATCCTTATTAAAAGATCGCTCGCATTTCAGGAACTGGGATTTGTTGGGGACTCTGAGGGGCGATATGTGCTACTGTGGGGGCGGCTTGGGCAGAACACTGTCTTGTTTGTTAATTGCTATGCTCCTAATGTCGATACGCCAAGTTTCTTTGTCACTTTGTGGGGTCATGTTCTTGCTGTGGATGCCACTTACATTGTGTGGGGAGGTGATTTCAATCTTGCATTTCATGCCCAGTCGGACAGATCGGAGGGGAGCCCTCAGTATAATGTACAGGCCAGAGAAGTGTTACGGGGGATTGTGGAAGAGGCCGGGCTGGTCGATGGCTGGAGGTACACCCACCCTGCCACCAAGGAGGGCACTCATTACACCACACATGCTCGTTCATGGGTAAGACTGGATTATGTGTTTCTCTCTAGGGGGCTGGGAGCTGGCCTACGGGAGGCTACACATCTGGCTCGGACGTACTCTGATCACTGTCCGGTGAAGGTTGTTCTATCCGTCCCCGGGTTGCATAGGCCGCGCCCACCTTGGCGTCTGTTTCCGACTGCTTTGCTTGACCCGGTGTTCAAGGAGGAGCTTGGCGTGGAGGTAGAGGCGTTCTTCCCTAGGAACAAAGGCTCTGTGGACAGCGTCGAGGTCATTTGGGAGGCGTTCAAGGTTACTATCCGGGGTGTCACTATTTCTAAAAGTTGTGGAGTGCTTCGGCTGATTGTTCGGACCCTCGAGGGCTTGGAGGCTGACTTGCGAGACTTAGAACGCAGGATGCAGGTTGACTCTGATCCCGAACTTCTGGTGCAGTTCCGTACTAAGCTCTCCGACTATGAGGAGGAAGCTGCCAGAGAGGCTAAGCATAGGGGGAAATACTGGACGGCGAGGCGATACTGTGAAGGGGAGCGGCCCGGTACGGTCCTCGCTGCCCTTACTAGGCATCCAAGGCATGGGTCTGACGTGCTGGAATTGGTGTCGCCGGATGGCACTCGCTGCCGAGACACTTCGGAGATCCAGCGTACTTTTATTGACCATTATACGCACCTTTACACGACACAGCAGACGGGTGAGACTCGATACGGCGGATTTCTTGATGAGCTGGCACTCTGTTGGTTATCGGATGGTCATCGGGAGTTCTTAGGCAGGCCCCTGGAGGTGGAGGAGGTCAGGAATGCCATCATGTCTCTGTCTAATGGGAAGGCCGCCGGTCTGGATGGCTTTCCTGCTGAATTTTGTAAGTGTTATGTGGACATCATGGCCCCTGTGCTGCGTGAGGTTTTTGAGGAGTCCCTGGAAGAGGGGCGTCTGCCGGGCTCCATGCGCGAGGTCGCCATTACGTCGCTGCTTAAGCCGGGTAAAGATCCGTTGGATGTGGGCTCTTATAGGCCCCTCTCATTGCTCAACTGCGATGTCAAAATTCTCGCGAAGGTATTGGCAGTACGACTAGCCGAACTCATGCCCGTTATTGTGCTGCCTGACCAGTCGGGATTTGTGCCTGGCCGTGCTACCTCCCACAATCTTCGCACTTTGTTCTCACTTGTGTCAACCATTGATCCTACTGTCCCGGTCGCCGCCATCTTTCTCGATGCCACTAAGGCGTTTGACTCTGTTGAGTGGGGCTATCTTATTGATGTTCTTTGTCGAATGGGCTTCCCCAGGATCTTCATCTCATGGGTTAAGCTCTTATACACTGATCCGATGGCGAAGGTGGTGGTGAATGGGGTGCTGTCCCCCTCGTTCCCTCTTACGAGAGGGACCCGACAGGGATGCCCCCTCTCGCCCCTCTTGTTTGCTATAGCCATTGAGCCACTGGCCTGTAGGATTCGTCAGTTTCACCAGCAGAGCGCCTTTAATTGTCTGCAGCGATAGGTCGGTATTTCTTTATACGCCGATGACGTTACGCTCTATGTCAAAGACCCTGAGAACAACCTTAATTCGCTCTTACGAGAGCTGGTCGCTTTTGGGGGGGTCTCCGGTGTCCATATTAACTGGCGGAAGTCTCAATTTTTCCCCCTCACTGCTGCTGTAGCTAGGTTTCCCCTTGACTACCCTCTGGAATGGTGTGATTGGGAGTTGCGTTATCTTGGCATTGTCGTGTCCTTGGACAGAGAAGAATCGGTTCGGCTTAATTATGGGGTGGCTATTACCAAGCTTGCAGATGATGTCACCAGGTGGATGTCCTTGCCTCTTTCCATGGCCGGTAGAGCGTCCCTTATCAAGATGGTAGTTTTACCCCGCTTCCTTTACCTCTTTCAAAACCTTCCGTACCATCCGGGTGCTTATTTCTTCCGCAGACTTCGTTCCGAGCTGTTGCGGTTGTTCTGGGGGGGCAAGCAACCACGGGTGGCGTGGGCCACCCTTACGTTGCCCTATGCTGATGGTGGATTCGATGTCCCTGACTTCGAGCTTTATTATCTCAGCGCTCAGGCGCATTACGCTTATCACTGGATGCGCCCCACGCCGTTCATGCCCCAGATTGCTGCTGAACATTGGGTTGCCCACCCGCTCCCTCTGGAGGGGATGGTTTTGGGCAAGGTGTCCGACGTGGAGACACCTCGCACGACTGTGACGTGCACGGTGGATGCTTGGAAGCGGGTAGCTCAATTGCTGGGCGTCTCCTTTCTTTATTCGCCGGCTCTGCCTCTGTCTTATCATCCTGATCTGTCACTGTTGTTGGAAACGGGGTTTCAGCGAATGTGTAAGCGTCTGGGCATCCTCACGTGGGGCGACTTGTTTCATGCGGGTGCCTTCCGTACGCAGGCTCATTTCTTTGGAGCGGCTGCTTGCTCCCCTCTAGAGCTGTTCTATTTCATCCGCTTACGGCAGGGCATGCGTGCTCTGCTTTCAGATTTTCCTTCGGAGCCTGGGGTTACCCTCCCCCTCCACGTGTTGTTGGTTTCAGATGGACGACACCTGGTGTCGAAATTATACGGGGCTATTCGCAGACAGCGTTCGGTCCCGGCCAATCGGGTGCGTGAGCAGTGGGTTGCCGAGTTGGGTGCTCCTATTACCGACGAGCAGTGGAAGTACTGTTGTGGGCTCACGGCCAATGTCTCTTCTAGTTGTCGCCTTAAAATTATCCACTACAAGTTTGTTCAGAGGTACTATTATACCCCGGCGAGGAAACTACGGTTTCATTTAGCGGAAGATGACAGGTGTGCTAGATGTCGTGCGGAAGGCGCTGACTTCCTGCACTTGGCTTGGAGTTGTGCGGGTGTATTAGAATATTGGACTCAGGTTCATGAGGCCCTGCAGATTATGGCGGAGGATGGGGTAGCATTTGACCCCTTAGTGATGCTGCTGGGCTACTCTAAGGACGTGCCTGCCTCTCACCGTAGATTTGTTGACGTGGCCCTGCTGCTGGCTAGGCGTAGGGTTGCTTGCTGCTGGGGTCGTGGCAGGGTGCCGCGCTTTCAGGATTGGGTGACTGACCTCATATACTGTCAGGATCAATACAACATCTATTCTGACCTTATGCCTGTCCGATGCAGACCGAAGGACTTTTGGAGCCCGCTCCAGGTGTACCTCCTATCCAGAGCTGTGCAGGACTCTGATTCTGATTCAGGGGACTGTGAAGGGATTGGTTGATGGCATCTTGATGGGCTGGGATTTTACACTACACCTGCTGATCTTCCAGTGTTGGGGGAGAGGCTACGCTGTCTCCTTTCCATGCGAGCTATTGGGGGCTGTAGTTCCCCTTATGACGAGTGTATGGCTGGTAATTGAGGTCGTATCCCTGTCGGGTACCCTTATTATATGTGTCCCTTGCATCAGTGTTCAGTTTGCTTTTCTTTATTGTGCGCTAATCGAATGTGTCCGTATTGTATTGTCTCATTAGCTTGCCTGTACATGCTGGATCATTGCTCTCTAATTTGCACTGTGCATTCCGATGTTGCTCCTTGTATTGACTGGTCTGCTGCCCTGTGCTGGCTTGTATCTCATTTTTCTTTTGGTTCTGACGCACCATTGTAATGGCCATAACTGTCTGTATGTATTGTGTCTGCACTCCCCTTGACCCTGCTTGTCTCCAAATAAAGGTTTAAAAAAAAAAAAAAAAAAAAAAAAAATATTGCTGGCTTGCAAGTTTTGCTGTCCAATTCTCTGAGTTTCCTGCAGCTCTTGGGCACTACTTTGCAAAAGAGATAAGTCTATTTCAACGTCGCAGCTTTTCAGCATTGCCGTGATTAGAATGGCTGCCTCTGTGCCAGACATGGGCTTTTGTCTAGTCTGGCGTGGGTCCGCTGATGCGGGGGTGCTGCTCCCAGCTTGCTCCCCGGAGGCAGGTGCAACACAAACAAGTTTTCAAAAAAAGGTCCTCACTGGCATGCCCGTTTTGGAAATCTTACAAAAAAGTAGTGCTGACCATACAAAAATTCTACTGGCTCCGCGTTTAGAGTAACAAATCAACTTTAGTTAAAGATTTGTTTGGTATTATTTATTTATACCTTTTACTTCATTTGTTTTTGAGTTAGAAAATAGTTTAGACAAAAAGACATACCTTATACATACAATTATTCAAAAAAAGGGAGGGGGGAGAAAAAGAAGAACAAACTTCAAATGACTGTACTTAATCACAATCACATTCACAAAAACATAAATCGACAACTATATACAATTGCACAACTATTTGTGTATCAACACAAATACTCATTAACAGTTGGTTTTCAATCAAAAATTCAAGAAAAATCAAGAAGAAATCAGATGGAGAAAAGATAAATCAATATCATGCACAGTGTAAATAAGGCTGAAATGCTTAATCAAATTTTCAGTCATTGAGGGAGCAAATTAATCCCAGATCTTTAAACAGTGCTTGTCTCCATTTGGCCGACGCGTTTCGAACTCGCTAATTTAATTTGCGTGTTCTCATCAGGGCTTTTTGAATTTTCCTTACTGGTGTAGTCGCAGTTAGTTGGGGTTCAATTATTTTATCACATTACCGCCGTGATGTCTTCAATCTTGTCTACGTGTTCCCTTCATGAAGTCAGTTGACATTCAGTGTGATTTAATATAGATGTACCAAATGCCAGAGGCTCCCGTTTATGTGCCTTTGACTCCGGGGCCCAGCGGAAAACTTCTCACTGCTGCATGCGGCGTTGGACCGGGACGGCTCAATACAAATTGGAGCGGTCCTGGTGCCGTTCTCTTCAGTTTAGGGCTGTGATTCCAACTCCTGGCGACCTAGCATCAAAGCGTATGGTCAGCACTACTTTTTTGTAAGAATTTATATAGGGTCCAGCTGTCCTTACCCCCAGGACCTATCTCCTTGTATACAAACGTTTTGGAAATCAGCATCTTCTCCTCCTCCTCACTTGCCACTTTCTTGGCAGCACCTTTCTTTGGTGCCATCTTGTTAGCACTCTCGGGGTGAAAATTGCAAAAAACACAGTTGATGGACAGAATGTAGAACAATGTCATACATTCACCCCAGTACAAGGATCTGGGCCTAAATCCATTGTTTTTTTGCACTCCACACCACCCTGAGTTAGACACTGGCTATATGCAAATCAGCTCGGACCCTGTGCCTCATGGGAACAGTCCAGTCCGAACTACCAAGCCATGTCTTTCCCAGACCGGAATCAAGAATCCAAGGACCTTCATCAGCAACTGTGTTTTTTGCAATTTTCACCCCGACTGTGCTGGGTATACTCAGACGTGAGTCCCAGGCTCTCCACACCACTGGAGTCAAGCTATCCAGGCTGATGAAGGCTGATAGCCAGAAACCGGTCCTTGGATGCTTGTTTTCGGTCTGGGAAAGACATGCTTGGTATTTCGGACTGGACTGTTCCCATGAGGCACAGGGTCAGAGCTGATTTGCATATAGCCAGTGTCTAACCCAGGGTGGTGTGGAGTGCAAGAAAACGATGGATTTAGGCCCAGATCCTTGTACTGGGGTGAATGTATGACATTGTTCTACATTCTGTCCATCAACTGTGTTTTTTGCAATCTTGTTAGCACTGGCACTTAGCTTCACAAGCTGAAGAGCTGTCCTTGTTCTGTTGTCACATGTCACGTCGTGCACAGTCCTTCTGTCTGGCTGTACTCTCGGTGATGTTGTCTCTTGTGCACCTAAAATCAAACAAGCAAAAAGAACATCACTGAAACTTGGCATTGTTGCAGTTGAATGAGTAGTGTCATTTAGTGTGGTTACTTAAGTTATATTTAATTAACAATACAGTGTGTCCATTTTTAAAACCACTCCAACATAAACTTTCATGTACACTCAGGAATGATAAGAAAGCAACAATAATACACAGATGTAACAGTTTGCTTTATGTGCATCAAGTTGGGAATGGGATGTGGCACTCAGGTAGGTGCAGGTAACAAAAGAAAACTGACAATGGATTAAACCTTAGAAAATGAATCGTGTTGTGTGGCTGTGCGTCGCCGATAGCACCTGAGTTTGATGCTGGATGTTAAGAAAATGGGAAAAATAAAATGGGTACAAAAAAAAGTAAAAAACATTTTACTTAAATTGTAAACATATAAAAAATTGATCAAATAAACAAATTGTTTCTTTAAATTTACAAAAAAGTTAAAACATTGAAAAAGGAATTTGAAAAAAAAGTCCATAATTACCTGAAGTAAGGAGGTATGGTCACAAGCAAAGAACATATGCATGCCTATAGCAAATGCACACTGGCAGGGCTATGGCAAAAGCACACTGGCTGCCTTTGTAAAACAGCTACCAGCCATATAGTCATGACATCAAGCAGGAGGCCTGGAAAACAAAGCACACATGGCAAAACACACTGGCTGCCTACACAAAATGGCCACTGACCACATAGACAAGCATCATGCTTGGAGGCATGACAACAACAATGAAGACATGCAGGCCTATGACAAAAGCACACTGGCTACCTACGCAACATGGCCACCACCCACAGTGTCAAAACAACAAAGAGGAGGCATGGAAAACACATAACACATGCAGGCCTATGGCAAAAATACACTGGCTGTCTACACAAAACGGCCACTGACCACATGGTTAAACAGCAAGCAAGGAGGCAATGCCACAACTAGAAAATAGATACAGGCCTATGGCAAAAGCCAACTGGCTGCCTATACAAAATGACTGCCAGCCACATGGTCAAACACCAAGCAGGAATTATGGAAAACAAAGAACGCATGCAGGCAGAACTATGGGCACTGACTATACAAAATGGCCCCTGGCCAAATGGCATGGGGAACGACGACAAATAGAGGGCTTAAGCATACACACTTACACAATGGCCAGATAAAGAAGGCATGGTAACACAGAGAAAACAGCATAAATTCAGCAATGCCAAAAACAAAAATTAACTGGGATAAAACTTTATACAACACACATCCTCCTAAGGCATCAACTATATTACCCCATCTATATTCTGATTGCAAAAAGAAATGTGAAATACCATAAAAGAAAGCAATTTTGTATATTAATCCAGTTCCATCCATGGCCTAAATAATGTTTCAGTTCAACAGACACCACAAAAACAGTTGTTTCATGCACCCATGACTAGTACTTGGCTTACTGGCTGAAAGGCCTATTGACAGACTAGGCCACATAGTGAATTAGATCAATATTGAAAATGTATTCAAACACATGGAAAAATATGGTGAACTGTGCAACATTTTTCCTTTATAAGAGAAGAAAAATGACAAGCAAAATATAAACCTGGCTCCTACTGAAACTGCAGGCCACCAACCACAATACATTTTAAAAATCTAATAAAATACAAATAAATCCTGGTCACGGTGCATGCATCCTTCTTTGATGCAGATGTCCTCGTATTCCTCTGCGTCAATAATATGTCACTAAAATTGGCTGAAATGCATTCAAGGGCCATTTGTTAAGCTGTCCATCAATGTGGGAAAAGGTGGGCAGGCCTTTGCATACTACTAAGAAAAACAGGGCGCAGCTAAATAGGCGGAGCTTGCAGATATCTTTGAGTTTTTGCATACTCAGGGCAATTAAAAGGGAGAAGCATGGACTCTGCTCTCACAAGGAGAGACGAGGAAGAAACCACTCGTCTCAGTCACCCCAGATCAAATTGCGCTCCAATAGATCAACATGCAGTCACCTCCATTAAGGATTTCAGATGGTTTTTCAAAGTGTAATACGAGAAGAAGCACTCACTTTGCCTTAATTCAATAGGGGAGAGGGACCTTGCATCCCCCTTCTCATGCGGATTTTGACCCTGGACATTCCCATCCCCTGGGATATAGTCAAAATTAGCCCATTTAGACCCTAGGGATACTATCCCCCAGAGCCCAGCCATGACTCCATAGGTGCCCAGGAACACACCTAGGGCACCCAGTGTGGTTTGAAGGGCCCGAGGTCCCAGCCGATTCCCCACCACCTGCAGGAGCTGGCATTGCTCCTGCAGACAGGGCGCTACTAGAAATGCAGCTCCCTGCATGCAGGAGCAAGTGTTTCTTCGGTTTGCTTATCCACATGACAGTGGGCAGGAAAACAGAGGAAAACTCAGCTCCCAGCAGGTGAGAGCGGTTTGACAGCTTCCGTTTACTGGGAGCATAGTTATATTTGCTCTAACTTGGCTGGAACCGCCACAGCTCCTGCCCAGAGTAAGCAAACTGCTACGTCCCAGGGGTGGGTACCCTAGGGGCATACCAGGAGCCGGCCCTGGAGGGGAGCAGTCCCCAGGGCCATTAGTGGCTCCAGGCGGGGGACACGCAGTCTCCCTCCTTCTATTTCCACAAGCTGGCCCTAGGGAGGTAGCAGTATCCGGGGCTATGGGGGGTCCATGAGCCCCCCTTCAATTGTTTGTTTTTTGCCCCATGGAGGTGGTGTTCACTAGAGCTTCTACCAGCCCCAGGATAGGGCTCTGCGTGTCCCCCATTTAATATATGAAGCCCCGGGGAGGTGGTGGTCCCCAGGGCTCAAGCTGCCTAATGGACTAGTTCTGCACAGCTCCGGTCCCCTCCAATATTTTAATAAAGCCCTCAGGAGGTGGTGGTCTCTAGGGATCAAAAGATCTGGATAAGGGGGGCACATGCACCCCCTCCTTTTTTTATGTCCCCAGGACCTGACCCACCTGGGGCTATACAGTAAGTAGGAGCCCGGGCTTTCTTAGGTTTTGCCTGGCCGTAGCACTGTGCAGCAGTGCTCGCGCAGGCAAAATCTTTTGATGTACAGTAAGGGGCTTTGTCCCGCCTCTCTCTTCCATTGGCTAGCCATTGGAAGAGATGGTTGTCAATTACTCTTTCTCCCGTCACAACACGATTCGGGGGTGTTTCCGTGTCTCTTTTTAAGTCCCGCCCCCCACACCCTGTGTGTTATAAAATCACTATTACAAGTATACAGTTATCCATATAGTGACTCATACAATCACTAAGTCTTAGGCACACTTAATTAGATATAACTGTCACATACACTGCCTTTTTTTCAAGTTTAATGGAGATGTACCAATGAGAGAAATATTTCATCACCACCACACCCATAAACATATACACTCACTGAAATAACATGTAGTCTTAACCTCATATACCTACTGAATGAACTATTCACACATTTTTTAGCAATCACACCCCCCCCCCACCAAACCACATGGACATTCATTTACCCATATAAACACTCAGTTAGGAAACCAATAACAAATATAGTCTTTAACATAGCAATTAAGACAAAGCAATAAAGACTTTCACACAGTTTAGTAACTACACATTATATATAGTGAGACTCTACAAATTAGTCAAGGAAACAATCAATGACACTGTTACTAAATCCCCCATTAACACATTTATATTTATATATCCACTCATTCTTCAATGCAAAGTAGTGTATTTATAATACATATTTAAATACCAAAGCAAACCACATTCACTGGATGATGTCATCAGTGATGTCATCAGTGATGTCACTGACCATGTCATGAATGATGTAATATGTGACATCATCAGCAGTGGATTGCGGGCACGCAAGTTATAGTGAGTACAACTAACTATAACGGGGGAAGTTCAATGGTTTTGTATGAGTAAAATGTCCAGCTAACTATAATATATATATATTTATATATACGTGCGCGGACCTTCGCGTGCGTGAGCTGCATGCTGCTTGGCTGCCAATGTCTGTCAACACTCCAAAACAGAAATTGTTGGCAGCCATCTTGTGCCTCGGTAGACTGAGGCAGAAGAAAGCAGAAAAACAAATGTGTAGAGCTCAAAAAGGGGGCAGGGTAGAAGCACCCTGACCCCCTAGGCCTGCTCAGGGGGGTCCCACTAGGACCCCCCCCCCAGGCAAAAGAAAAAATCACGGGGTGCGCATACCGTACATATTCGCGGATGCACAGTTCGCGGATGGTGCGCATACCTTTCCGAGAAAGCTGCATGCTTATTGGCTGTCAACACTCCAAACCAGGAAGTGTTGGCAGCCATCTTGTGCTCATTAGACTGAGGCACAAGAAAGCAGAAAAACAAATGTGTAGAACACAAAAAGGGGCAGGGTAGAAACACCCAGACCCCATAGGCCTGTTAAGGTGGTCCCACAAAGACCCCCAAGGCCAAATTGTTTTTTTTTAAACCTGGTATGTTTTTTAAAAAAATTACCCCCCAGGAGGACCAAATCGCAGGGGCAGAGTGATAAAGAAGTGTGGGGGTGCCCAATCCCCCCCACACTGCCCCGGGGACTGCCGCCCTCCGGGGCAAAGCAACACAGCCCCCTGGTGCATACTGGAGGCTCCTGATGGGCTAGTTGGCCCCCGGGGACCCCCAGTATGCAAGGGGAATTAGTTCCCCCTCTTCAAACATGCATGGGGCTGCGTTGCAGAGAGGTGTAAAAAAGGGTGCGGCCTCATTACACCTCTCTGCAATGCAGCCCCCTGGCGCATACTGGAGGCTCCTGGTGGGCTAGTTGGCCCCCAGGGACCCCCAGTATTCAAGGGGATTAGTTCCCCCTCTGCAAACGCGCCAGGGGGCTGCGTTGCAGAGAGGTGTAAAAAGGGGCGTGGCTTCATTACACCTCTCTGCAATGCAGTCCCCTGGCGCATACTGGAGATTCCCGGTGGTCTTTCAGGTCTTATATAGTTAGGAATTAGCATTAAAAAACCTTTGAAATTCACTGAAAAAAACTATAGGTTTCAGGCCTTATATAGTTAGGAATAAGCATTTAAAAAACCTTGCAAATTCACAGAAAAAACCATAGGTTTCAGGCCTTATATAGTTAGGAATTAGCATTTAAAAAACCTTTCAAATTCACTGAAAAAACCATAGGTTTCAGGCCTCATATAGCTAGGAATTAGCATTTAAAAAAACCTTTAAAATTCACTCAAAAAACTATAAGTTTTAGGGGTGTTATAGTTAGCTGGATATTTCACTCATACAAAACCATTGAAATTGCTCCTATATAGTTAGTTGTACTAACTATATTTCGCGCACCCGCAATCCACTGCTGATGATGTCACATATTACATCATTCATGACATGGTCAGTGACATCACTGATGACATCATCCACGTGACAATCACATACACCTTTTCATACACTAGTAAAATCTTTCATCACTCTGTAAAATACAGAGTATCATATTTGAATCCATTGTCACAGCAATACAAGTATCTAAAAACCCACTCAGTGATTCATAGATGTATACACACATCTAATCACTTACCTGTAGATTCACTCATACATGCTGTATATGAACAATAGAACACTATCAAAAATACTTATACACCTATATCTACATTACACACCAGCACACATCCTATTCACATATGAAGTCATCCTACCCACTTATGCAAACAATGGATCATACTTACATATTTACTTAGCTAAACACTTATACAAACACAACTTCATCTATTCATTTAGATAGTAAGTCATACTTAGTGAATTATAAAATCATTATTACAAGTATACAGTTATCCATACAGTCACTCACACAATCATTGAGTCTTATGTATACTTATTTATATACCACAACTGACACATACACTGCCTTTTATTTTTCTAGTTTGTTGGACATGTACCATTGAGAAATATATTTGCTCATCACCACACCCATAAAGATATTCACTCACCCAAACAACTATTAGAAGATGTAGTTTTAACTTCATATATCTAGTGAATCAAGTATTCACACATCTTTTGGCAGTCACACCCCCCCCCACCGAACCACACACACATTCATTCTCCCATACAAATACTCAGTTAACTAATCAATAACTAATATAGACTTTCACATAGCTAGTTACCAACTGGAGAACCAGTTTACACAACAATTTACAAAATGATACAGATAGTCACACAGTTTAGTCACTATCCACTATATTTAGTGAGCCACTATAAATTGGTCAAGTAAACAGTCAATTACACTGCTACTAAATCCTCCATCCAAATATTTATTTTTATATATCCACTCATTCTTCAATGCAAATTGCTATATATATAATGCATATTTACATAACGAAGCAAACCACATTCACTGGATGATGTCATCAGTGATGTCATCAGTGATATCATTTGAGATGTCATCAGTGATGTCACTTACCATGTCATGAATGATGTAATATGTGACATCATCAGCAGTGGATTGCGGGTGCGCGAAATATAGTTAGTACAACTAACTATATAGGAGCAATTTCAATGGTTTTGTATGAGTGAAATGTCCAGCTAACTATAACACCCCTAAAACTTATAGTTTTTTGAGTGAATTTTAAAGGTTTTTTAAATGCTAATTCCTAACTATATAAGGCCTGAAACCGATGGTTTTTTCAGTGAATAGACATAACGCTCCAAAAGTTGCCCACAGGCGGGAATGCAGCCACAATTCCTCTCAGACCAACTCTCACATGCTGGGATGTAGCCTGACGCGTTTCGGTGAGTATACCTTAATCATAGGCTGGTTCACAGAGCTTTCGGCTTTTCTTGCCACACCTTTTATTTGAAATTCTGCTTTCCTATATGCCAATAGACTGCTCCAATGAGCTGTCGCCCTGTGGCTGCCTGAGCGCATTCCCGCCTGTGGGCAACCTTTGGAGCATTATACATTACACGACGGCCCAGCCGTGGGGAATGCACCACTGCCTGAACTGAAAAGCATACCATGGGGCTTGGAATCTTGACAAGTTTGTTACATGGGGCAGCGACGCCGAGAAATAGTACATACGTTCAATAGATATAAAAACACACGAAGTCTGGATATTATTTGTCCAGATTGCTGATATCGCTCCCAGATTATGGACTGGTACTCCGGGACGGGCGTGTTACAACTTGTAGTGTAATCCCAACCGCTAGTGTTAGCCTGCCAGCTGGGTCCTCGTTTTCGCCCGAATTAGTCCATAATGTTTTTGACAAGGTAAAGGCTTAAAAAAGGTAACCTCCAGTCCACGGGGAAGAAAACTTTCCCGTTCTTCCGTGTGGACAGGAAGTTAATATGCAGACTCCGTGTGGTTTGTTTATCTATTGAACGTACGCGACTCTCAATTGAAATCTACCGAACTTTTTGGAGCCTTAAAAAAGTTGTGAATGGCGACGAAACTCGTGTCGGCTGTGGCTGAATCAATGTTATTTACACTGTTACGACTGTGATGAAGAACTCTTGTTGGACCAATAATTGATATATGTTTTTTATTAAATAATTGGACTGACTGTGGATAGTCAGCTATATACTTATTTGTGTTGTGCGCTGTCTATGTTGGATAGTGTCTGTGAAAAGGTATGTGAGTGGTTGTGTGGGAGTGGGTATAGCAGAGGTTGTATGGGGGTGTAAGTGGGCATGTGAGTGATTCTAAGGATGATGTTATCCACGATAGCATTAGTGGTGTCACTGACCATGTCATTAGTGATGTATTAGGTGAGGTCAGCTCAGGTAACTATGGGCCAGATGTAGGTAAATCTCATTTACCGATTCATAAATACCGAATTTTACCGATTCGGTATTTATGAATCTGTAAATGAGATGTAGGTAAAAATTCTGTATTTTTTACCGAATCGGTAAGATTCGGTATTTACCGATTCGGTAATATTCGGTATTTGCTATTGAATCCTATGGGCCTTGAAGCCCATAGGATTCAATAGCAAAATACCGATTCGGTATTTACCGAATCGGTAAAAATATCGAATTGCTAAGGGGGACAGGGTGTCACCTTGACACCCTGTTGCACCCCTGTAACTGGCTTTTGCGCCATGTGGCACACAGACATGCCCTTAAGGCATGTCTGTGTGCCACATGGCACAGGTGTACATGCACAGATGTGCATGTACACAAGAATTCGTAATTTACCATGCAATTGTATTGCATGATAAATACCGAATTCTTAAGGCCCTGTAGCACTGTTACAAGTGCTACCTACATCTTGAAATACATATTCGGTAATTTTACCGAATGGTAATTTTACAGAATCGGTAAACTTTACAGAATCGGTAAATTTACCGATTCTGTAATTTTAACGATTCGGTAAAATTACCGATTCGGTAAAATTACCGAATATGTCCATTTTTTGTGCCCCTACATCTCTATAGCCCTTCACCGGTCTGGAACGGCCGAAAATCGGTTGTATGGGGGTGGAGTTATGAAAACTCTTAACCGCACCCTAGATCTGCTTCCCCTGAATTCCAGACGCACAATGACTCAGGCACTTATCACTTCCCGTATAGACTATGGCAATGTACTTCTGCTGGGAACATCGGATAAAAACATTAGAAAGCTGCAAGTCCTGCAAAACTCAGCGGCTCGCCTTGTGCTGAGACTTCCTCGCAGGGCTCCGTCTAAACCTTCCCTTGCCTCCCTTCATTGGCTACCCATCCGACATAGGATACTATTTAAAGCCCTCCTATGGTGTCACAGGATCATCCATCTAAAAGCCCCGTCTTATTTGTCTGACTTAGCCATACCATATGAGCCGAACAGGACCCTACGCTCTAGGGGAATGGGGCTGCTTAAAACCTCGCGCATAAAAAAAGCCAGGATGGGTGGAAAGTCCTTCCGCACCCTTGCGGCTAGGAAATGGAATGCCCTCCCTGCAGCCATCAGATTAGAACAAAATGAGGCTTCCTTCAGGAAGCTGCTGAAAACTCATTTATTTACTTTATAATGTACAGTCTCTCTGATCTCTGGCCAAGACTCTCTCTCCACACAGCGCGGGGACACGCCGGGAGGCGTCACCAGGCGCTTTATAAGCCCCTTTAATAATAATAAGTGGGCATGTGAGTGATTCTGAGGATGATGTTATCCACGATAGCATTAGTGGTGTCACTGACCATGTCATTAGTGATGTATTAGGTGAGGTCAGCTCAGGTAACTATGGGCCAGATGTAGGTAAATCTCATTTACCGATTCATAAATACCGAATTTTACCGATTCGGTATTTATGAATCTGTAAATGAGATGTAGGTAAAAATTCTGTATTTTTTACCGAATCGGTAAGATTCGGTATTTACCGATTCGGTAATATTCGGTATTTGCTATTGAATCCTATGGGCCTTGAAGCCCATAGGATTCAATAGCAAAATACCGATTCGGTATTTACCGAATCGGTAAAAATATCGAATTGCTAAGGGGGACAGGGTGTCACCTTGACACCCTGTTGCACCCCTGTAACTGGCTTTTGCGCCATGTGGCACACAGACATGCCCTTAAGGCATGTCTGTGTGCCACATGGCACAGGTGTACATGCACAGATGTGCATGTACACAAGAATTCGTAATTTACCATGCAATTGTATTGCATGATAAATACCGAATTCTTAAGGCCCTGTAGCACTGTTACAAGTGCTACCTACATCTTGAAATACATATTCGGTAATTTTACCGAATGGTAATTTTACAGAATCGGTAAACTTTACAGAATCGGTAAATTTACCGATTCTGTAATTTTAACGATTCGGTAAAATTACCGATTCGGTAAAATTACCGAATATGTCCATTTTTTGTGCCCCTACATCTCTATAGCCCTTCACCGGTCGGGAACGGCCGAAAATCGGTATTTTCAGCCGATTCCGACCGGTAAAGGGCTACCTACATCTGGCCCTATAACTGCTAGATTTCTGTGGTTTTTTACAAGTGGAATCTGAGCCTAATTTGGAAATGCAGCTTCCTTTGTGCAAGAGCAATAGTTTCATCTCTTGTATGCGGGCAGGGAAAAAGTTGCCACTTCTGCTTCCAGCAGGTGGGAGCACTTTGAGAGCTCCTAACCAATGCAACAGGAGGGTTTGCATTTGCTTGGCAGGAGTTGTCAGCCAAGCAAAAGCTAACAGCTGAGTACCAGGATGGGCACCCCAGGATAAAACAGGAGCTGCCCCTTGAGGGTTGCGGTCCCCAGGGTGATATATGTCTCCTGGAGGGAGAGACACAGCCCCCCTCCTTCTCTGAGCATGGTATGGCCCCAGGGAGGCGGTGGTCTCAGGGCTTTATATGGTCCTGGACGGGATCCACGCTGCACGTTCCCAGTATTTTTTGTTAATTAGGAGGTGGTGGTTCTCAGGATCCAGGAGGCCCATGTGGCCCCTGCCAATTAATATAATTTCCCCGGGAAGGTGATGATCCCAGGGGCTTCTTATTTCAGGAGAGGGGTCTGTGCGCCCTCCCTCCATGTTTCAAAACAAAGCCCCAGGGAGATGGTCATCACCAGGGCTTCTTAGAATCCCATGAGGGAGGTCTGCGCGTCCCGACTCCATTATTTTAAACAAAGCGCCAAGGAGGTGGAGGTCCCCAGAGCTCAATGAGCCATTGGAGGGTGCCCGTGCCCCGATTCCTTTTTCAAAAAAATGCTCCTGGGACCTGGCTCACCCAGGGGGCTCTATGCAAAAGAAGCACAGGCACCTATGCTTGTTTTTATTAACAATTTTGGCACTGGCGTCATGGTGCTTTCGCTGCAACATTTTTATAAAAAAGGGTTTTCTTGCCCTGGCGGGTTCCCTCTAGGACACCATGGCCAGAGCTAAGGGATCAGGGTATCCCGTCAGCTGAGTCCCAAGATGGCTGCCAATACTTCCTGCCTGAAGTATTGGAAGCCTATCAGATTTCAGCAGCAGGACTATCGGATCTGAGTATATATATATATTTACACATTTGGAAATCTTTTAATAAGTATAAAATTACTGAACGAATTTACAACAAATAACAAAAAGAGTTCTCTCTGGACCAAGAGCTATCGTTAATTCTGTCCAGCAGTTTGGGCTGTAGTCATGTCTAAAATCTCTGTGGAAATTAACTTGGGAAAAACACTTTTTGGACCTCCCCTTTTACTTGCCAGATCACTTCAAAACTTCTCATGCAGAGCAAGATTTACCGGGCCACTTTTTTGGCAAAGTTTCAGGCAGGTTCATCAAACAGCACCAAAGTTATAAGCAACTCAGAAAATGCTCTTCCTATGGGAACATGCTCCTAACTATGACTACCTACATGTGACCGCCAGTAGGTAATACAAATATTTTTTGCCTATTTCGAAGAACATATGTAAGCTTATGAACCAAAGACTGCAATCAGCTATTTATGGAGTTTTGCACATTTTTTGTTGTTCACAAAACTCAGTAGGTGTATACATGTAAATCTAAACAAATAGCAGTTCAATGGCTTCGCAGAAATATCTACCACAGGAAAAAATATTTTTTACCAAGTAGAGGTACCTCTATACAGACTCACGAAATGTTCCTGCAGACAACATGCCATACAGTCAGGCTATGGTATTGGTATATTCAAGTAGGTCAAGTGGAAATGCCCATTAATTCTGCTAGAAAGCCTCAAGATCAGGGATTTCTGTCTGTTGATCCATTCTTTAGCACATACATTGCACTGACATGCTCAAAATATTTGTGAAGTATCTCTTAATAGTTTTGCGTATGACATTTTTAAAAGATTTAAAAAGTTACATTGAAGTAGAAGTAGCTGCCAAATTCATATGTTCATCAGAATCAGCATGGAAGCATTACAACCTTTTAACACTATGTCTAAAAATAATAAAATATTTAAATACTTAATATTTCATCCAATGGCTCACATTTCACTCATTACTTTTTATCACCTTTTCTGATGAAGTAGCATCCCAGATGCTTCTACATTCTAGTGTCTCTTCGGATATCTCACTTAACGCCTTACTTCAAAACCTCTGTTTCTTACATTCAGTAAAACCTCATAGAATGAGTTTGCATCTGTCATTTTATTCTTTTTCTGAGTTGTTTGGATACCTATATTATACTACCTTTATATAATTATTGTCCAGTGAGAATTTCTGTTCATTTTCTTGTAAACTTGATTTATTCAAAACGTTTCCACACTCACATACCAGCGGTGCTTAAGCCTTCTGAGGTTGTGGCACAAATATGACATCAAAGGTTTTCTGTTGCCAGAAAGTCCGTAATGGTAATCACAACACAATCTTCACAAACTGGAACAAATGAAATATTAAAACCAATGCAAACATAATGAGATTATAATATACTTTAGCTGAATTCTTTATACTGTAGTCATATTACAACCACGCATTACACATGAAAAGGTATTAGACTTCAAATCATCATTTTCTGTTATACCAAAAGCCCACCTTGTATACCTAATTGTTCAATAACTCGGTGGCCCTTTTGTGCATTTTGAATTTATCACCTGGAGCAGTATTATACATGCAGCACCTTTTTCTTTATTGCACTGAGTGCACCGCTTAAAGCTGCGCCTGGTGCAATGAAAGAAACTGCATCGTATTATGATGAATGCGTTGCCCAAGAGTAGCTCATTCTGGTGAAAAAAATGGAATGGCTGCACTGTGATTTCACAGTGCAGGTGGCACCTCCCTGCATTTTGAAGGGTGTTTAGGCTTTGGAGATCCCCTTGCAGGTGCGTGCAGTGAATGACTGGACCCCCTGTATCCCCTGCAGAGGGCTTGCATCAGGGGGCTCCTTGTCAGTGCGCCTCATTTTAGATGGCCTTTGTCATTTCGCCTCCTTAAAGCTTCTTTGCCTCTGTGCCCACGTATGTAATGTAGCACTGGTGTAGAAGCAAAGTGCACCCATGCAAATGAGGGAATGTCCACTGAAGATAGTGCTGATGCTTTATGTGCGCCAGCGCTATCGATACTACAGAAGGGGCTGCACAGGCGTCTGCAGCCCCTTATTTAATATCAAAGTACCCCAGGGGTGCACAAAGTGGGTGCAAACACCTGTTGCGCCCCCGAGGCACTTACATAATATGGCCCCAGACCTCCATATCATATCGTATAGCTCCTTATGCATTCCATGTCCATACTGATTCTAAAGTGCTGCTATGTCCTCATGATGGTAAGCATATATAAAAGAACAGAGGTTTGACTGACAGAGGTTTTTAATGGTTGGAAACGGGTGACTGTAAATATCAGTAACAGGCAGATTTCTATAGGCGTTTCAAAAAGAGGTTCCTGATAGACATAAGGAAATGCTAGGATTGGATCATTTGTAGGGGACAGTCAACTAGACTGTTTTTTGTTGCCCTCACACATCCCTAGGGATGATATGCTTCATCATAGGGCGAGTGCTCCTCGTCGAGCCGGAGCTGCAATGCCCTACGGGTCCCTCAAAGGGTCACTTTAATGGAGATCTTTTTGTTATAATGCCGTCTGATGAGTGCGAGAGAGTGCTAAAGGGGTGGTAAATGACGTATGTGAAAGATTGAGATTAAAACTTGATAGGAGATATCAATTCTGTGTTTAATGTTTGGATTCCTCTATCAGATTGAAGCACCTGCTAGGTTGGTGCTACTGTCGGAGCTGTAATGTCCTCTAGAAGCTAAGTGTGATTTCTTAAGTGAGAAAAAAAATGTCAACATGTTTTGCGCCCCTGTTGGTCTAAGCAGATCCCTCGCGCTTCATCAGGACCAAAAAAACGAGGGAGGGTGAGTAGCCTCGCCACATGTGATTCAGCAGTAAGGGGTCCCCCTCTAACAGGGACTACCAACTCCTGATTAATATCACTGCCTGTCCGGTCTAGGAGAGAACATAGGAAGAGAAGAAAACGAAGGGAAAAACAGAGATCATGGCAGGGTAAAAAAATGTTTCTGGCACAAGTGATCCTTACTAACTAGAAGGTCCCTTATTATTTAACTACTTTGTGTGTCTGGAGACGGCATTGCTACCAGACGTATAGCCTACACATATACACTGGTTCATAGCCAGAATATCCTTTAGCATGGACGTCAGTGTGAGTCTGGAGCCGATATAGTCACCAAACGTATAAACAAACACAAACATTAATATCAATTTTGCTGTATTCAGCCAGTGTGGTGCCATTCAGCAGTAATATTTCAATGCATTGATTGTCTATTTTAAGGCGCACTCACCCTATGATGAATTATGACATACCTAGGGATGCGTGAGGGCAACAAGCAACAGTCTTGTTGACTGTCTCTGCAATCAATCCAATACCAAGACTTTCCTTATGTCTATCAGGAACAGTGATCCCTCTTTGTAATTTTCGGAGCATTGGCACTGGACTTTTATCAGCTTCTAGTCCCCACTCTTCTTTCTTTGAAACCAGATTTCAATAAGCCCCTGATTTCCATAAGTAAAAAATAAAGCGTAAGTATTGTGTAGATTTCACTCCATGTGCAGCAGTTAAACACACGGGGTACTTTATGTACAAGCAGAGTCATTTGTCAGCTGCAAACTACAAATAGTTGTAATTAATGAGTGGAGAGAGGTTTCAGACTGCAAAATCACCCGAATTACATGCATAAAGTGACCAATGGAAATGTAATTTACACCTATAAAGGAGCAAATTCTACAGATGGCGTTACTGTCAAGTCAAATCAAAAATAGCTTCATTTGATTCCTTTTTAGAAAATCATAAAAGCAGGTAAAATCACATAAATATTATATACAGTATTATATACATGGTCAAAAATTCTGAAAAAGTTAAAAAAGCGTAAATGTCATGCACTCATTTCCCAGTAATACACATACGTTTAACTGTCGCTTATTTAAAACCTCTTTGCTGCTTAAAATGTTTGGTCCTGTGGGCAATCACATTAATATGGATTTCCTACAATTCATTATGCTCTTTAAATACGTTGCTATAAGCCATATAGTGTTCTCATGATCTAATAGCTGTAGTGCTAAAGAGGTGGGATGACATTGTCTAAAACCAGACTTTTTCAAAAAAGTTAAAATCCATATTTTTTGCCTTTGCTAAAACTTACAGAAAACCACCACATGAAGTGTTGATTGCACTGACTGATCATCACACTGGCATGGTTGCAACTCTTTCGACCAATCGTTCATCTTTGGAAAACTCATTAACCTGTGCAGTATCCCAAGTCTAAATCTTGTTAGTAGGAATCAGTCATTTGTGCCACAGACTAAAGTAAGATGTGGTTGAATACTATACGTTGTTAACATCAATTAATTGTGCAATACTGTAGGCTTTTGCATTTCAAGTGTTTGTCTAAGAGTTCCAAGATGAGTTAGACATTTCATTTTCAGCTCTTTCCTTGGCACAGGGTCCAATGTGCATGGTTTAGTGTAAAACTCCGGATGGCCTATTTCATTCATAAAATCCCACACATATGTTAGCCATGGAATTCTTAAGACGCCATTCAGTTTTAGGCTATCATGTAAAATATCTTTATTGAGAGTGGTTTCTGCAGAAGACCATATTCTGTGCCATAGCAAAATTGGTTCCATTTTTATTACATCAGAAATGTAAGGGACACCCAGTTCTGAGTGGCAAACACATGATGCGGTACTGGCTGGGACTGCCAATATAAATTGTATGAACATGTTTTCAACAGATTGAATGGCCTGCACTTTTGAATGGACCACTGAAATAATATCGATTTAAAAAATATAGACTTACAAAAATCTCGAGGATAAAATATTGAATACAAAAATCTCGAATTCCTATCTACAAACAGGTAAGTACAAAAATATCGAATCAAAAATATCGTTTAAAAAATACAGTTAGTCAAAATATTAAATGTTTGTAAATGTCTTAAAAGTAATTTAAAATAAATGAAATATTAAAAATAATTAACTAAAACATACTTAAAAACACTTAAATAACGTTAAAATTATAAAATAATTAATTTAAGCTATAAAAAATACCATTTTATTTTTTAAAACATATATATATATATATATTAACATAATATTAATAAAAAACATACAATATTTTTACCGTAGGATAGCAGGAGGGTTACATTTACTATTACCACTCCAGTGAGTGCAACAGTAGGGAAAGTGTTGGATAGCGTAGGGGTAAACATTAATATTCCCACTCCAGTGAGTGCAACAGTAGGGAAAGCGTTGGATATCGTAGGGGTAACAATTACTATTCCCACTCCAGTGAGTGCAACAGTAGGGAAAGCGTTGGATAGTGTAAGGGTACAAATTACTTTCCCCACTCCAGAGAGTGCAACAGTAGGGAAAGCGTTGGATAGCGTAGGGGTAAAAATTACTATTCCCACTCCAGCTAGTGCAACAGTAGGGAAAGCGTTGGATTGCGTAGGGGAAAAAATTACTATTCCCATTCCAGTGAGTTCAACCCTAGGTAAAGCATTGGAGAGCGTAGGGGTAAAATCTACTATTCCCACTCCAGAGAGTGCAACAGTAGGGAAAGCGTTGGCTAGCGTAGGAGTAAAAATTACTATTTACACTCCAGAGAGTGCAACAGTAGGGAAAGCGTTAGATAGCGTAGGGGTAAAAATTACTATTCCCACTCCAGACAGTGCAACAGTAGGGAAAGCGTTGGATAGCGTAGGAGTAAAAATTACTATTCCCACTCCAGAGAGTGCAACAGTAGGGAAAGCGTTGGATAGCATAGGGGTAAAAATTACTATTCGCACTCCAGTGAGTGCAACAGTAGGGAAAGCGTTGGATAGCCTACGGGTAAAAATTACTACTCCCACTCCAGTGAGTGCAACAGTAGGGAAAGCGTTGGATAGCGTAGGGGTAAAAATTACTATTTCCACTCCAGAGAGAGCAACAGTAGGGAAAACGTTAGATGCGGGAGGGTAAAAATTACTATTCCCACTCCAGAGAGTGCAACAGTAGGGAAAGCGTTGGATAGCGTAGGGGTAAAAATTACGATTCCCACTCCAGAGAGTGCAACAGTAGGGAAAGCGTTGGGTAGTGTAGGGGTAAAAATGACTATTCCCACTCTAGTGAGCTTAACAGTAGGAAAAGTAAATATTTAATATATTAATAAAAATAAATTAAATATCAATACCCATAAAAAATTCATTAAAGGTTATTACCAATTTAATATAATATAATAATTAATCAATTAATCAATTAAAAAACAAATAAATATTAAATATTACAATTCATTAACTATTAATACAAATTAATGACCAATTACCAATTACCAATTCATTCATTAACAATTAAAAATGAATTACCAATTAATTTAAAAGAAATACTAATAAATAAATTACATTTTTTAATTATTTACAATTAAGTAACTTCCCACCATATTCCCCTATAAACCCACAACCCGCTACAGAAAATAAATTAATTAAATTCACATAATTGTCAATTAATCAATTAATAAAAATTAATTACCAATTAAAAAATAATTAATTACCAATTAAAAATTAAGTAACAATTAATTCAAAATAAACACCAATAAATAAATTAAAATATTTAATTAATTACAATTGAATTACTTCCCACCCTATTCCCCTATAAACCCACAACCCGGTACTGTACTAAAACGCAAAATTAAATAAAAAATAATTAGTAATTTCTAAAAATTAATATTTTATTTAATATATTTAAAGTACTTCCCACCCTATTCCTCTATAAACCCACAACGCAAAAATTAAATAACATGAAATTCATTACTTAAAATAAATTACCAAAAAAAATACACTTTTCACACATATACTAACATACAAAACACTTGATATATTTTAATAACCTATATTATATACTTCGATATTTTGACTCTCTATATTTATAAAAATCGATATTACATTACTTACCTTAAATTCGATATTTTTGTTGATTATATTCTATCCATTCGATATTTTGTCCATTCTATATTTTGAAGTCGATATTTATGTAAGTGGATATTTTTAACTCAATATTTTGTGTAGTTACCCTTCTTAATATCCCCAGATCCCAGCGCCATATGCTGCTGTTGACACACTCCTAGCCTTATATAGCTGTAGTAACTCTCGTGGAGGTCTCCTACCCAATTGTTTTGCAAGGTTTGCTAGGGCAGCATTTGATTTTATTACTGCCATTTTTCTGGCTAGCACCGCTTGGGTCCAAGAACCATTTCGGTCAAATAGAAGGCCCAAATAGCTAAATCTGTTTGTAAAGTCTATCTTTTGCTCATCTATCTTCATTTCTATACATTTTTGGCTACCAGTGCCGCATTTCATTATAAACGCTTTTGTTGTGTTTACCCTTAAGCCTAAATCGTGCATAAATGCTGAGAAGTTATTCAGTAATCTTCGTAAACCCACTAGGGTGCCCACCATCAAGACTGCATCATCAGCATAGAGTAAAGCTGGTATTGGCTGCCCTTCTATTTGGGGGAGATCCTGGCACTTATTTACAAGTGAATGTCCTAATTTACTTATATAAAGATTAAAAAGGAAGGGGGCAGCACACAGCCTTGTCTTACAACCTTCTTTGATTTTTACCAAATCTGAGCCTTCTCCATTCAATCCATAGCGCACCTTTGCCTTGGCGTTAGGGTATAGTTGTCTTAAAAAAAGTATAATATTGGGCTCCGCACCTATATCGCTAAGGATACAACGGAGATTCACTTGCCTAACACAATCAAAAGCTGTTGTAAAATCGACAAAGGCTAAAAACAATCTACCCCTCTTAGCGAGGGTATATTTCCCTATAAGAATATTCAGGTTTAAGCCATGTCCTATTGTTCCCAGCCCTTTTCGAAAACCGAACTGTAGCTCAGAGATAACTTTATTTTCCTCTACCCTATCCTGAAGTCTCTCCAGCATAATGTGCCCTACGACTTTAATCAAAGAATCTAAAAGCGATATTGGTCGATAGCACGCCGGGTCTAGACAATCGCCTTTTTTAAAAATGGGAACTAAAATGGACTCTGACCATGTATCAATAATTTTACAAGCGCAACTCGCTTTAATTACCTGTGTTAAAATTGAATCCCAAAGCACTGAATTAACTTTATATAGGTCTAAGGGAATCCCATCCGTGCCTGGGGTCTTTCCTCCCATACTTGCCTTAATTGCATGATTAACTTCATCCAGGGTAACCTGGAAATCAATAGAAATTGCTGAGTGAGCTACCTCATCCTTATCAAGTAGATGGGTTTCTAGATTGTCTCCGCTAGATACAGTATCATATATTTTAGAAAAATGATCTATCCAAGATGCCTCTGTTATTGTTATTTCAATTGTTGTGACATTTCCTGCGACCAAAAAAGGGGCTTTACAGAAGGCTGCACAGTTTTTAGATAGTGAAGCTTCCGGCAATGCCACCAAGGCCACCGATCTCAAGGTCACCTTGCGTTCTACGAGTGCTTTTTTATATGCTCTTCTTGCTTCTTAGCTCTTGCATATTTGTAGGCTTTTTGTGTGTTTCATTTTTTTTATTTAGCATAAACCTGTGTACACTTTGCATCAGCCCACCCTAGTACTTTCATGTTTGATTTGCTGCTTTTCGCAACTAAGGCTTCTTTTGTGACTTTTGATATCTCCTGAAATGAAGTTAGTATTATATTGTGCATAGTGTTGTAATCCAGGCATACCAGAAACTCAGATTTATATATAGTTACAACAGCTCGTGTGAGATTTAAGGGGTCAACCTGCAACCAGTGCAAAGAGAAGCCATTCTTTCTGTTTACTGTTAGATTATGAGGTTCGTGAACTGGTCTAGCTTCCTTATTATTTTGAAACTTTAGCTGAGTTAAGGAGACACTCTTTGGGAAGTGATCACTCAAAGTGATTTGAATGGCAGTAAAAGCTTTGAATCTATTAGGTTGTCTATTTGTTATCAGAATGTAGTCTATAATCATGCCATTAAAAGTATCTCTAAAAGGGCAGGTATTTTGCATTGTTCATTAGCAAATCCTAAACCATGCCCAAACATTATTTTGTTCAAAGACTCCCCAAAGTGTGGGAAGTGGATGTCAACATTCCCGTACTCCTCGATAAAGCCACATATTGCCCTTCCATTGTTTGGGCAAAGGGCAGAGTTAAAATCGCCCTCCCCAGATTATGAGCATGTCCCTTTTCTTATCGTTTTGCAAGCAGTTCAGCTCTCTTTCAAGGTCAGCCCAAGCATCTCAACTGGAGCATTATTATAAATGTTTATGAGGACAACACAATTCTTATTGTCAAGGTGCAATGCGATCAATTGGTAATATGTATCATCTAGCTTTGGCTCTATTTTCCACATATTTAATGAATTTTATATATGTGTAGACAAACCCCCCTTTGCCCGCCTATGTCCTCCGGCTATTGCCGCAGTATGGAAGGCTCGGTATCCCTTTATATGTACTGCTTCTTTTGCCTAAATTTTCTGGAAGCACAGAATAGGGAATCCAGATATGAAGCTTTCCTAAACCAGGTTTTCCATCTTAGATGCGATGCCTGCAACATTCCAGAAAACCCGCCTAGTTAGGTTACTGTCCCCAAAATCCTATATTTTCTTGGGTGTAGTATCTATGATATTTATAGTTGATGCAGTGTCTAGTGTCTTGGGTGATGCTGGCTTCCGTTGCTGATCTTTGAGAATATCAGAGCTAGTTGGCTACTGTCTGGGATCTTGTCACCCCGACTGGACTGATTTAATGTCTGAGCCTCCATCGTTGCAGTAGAGTGTCCATATATCTGGGTAGGGTGGTTTATGTTATGCCCAGGATAAGCATGGGCGAATTTTGCGAATCTCGCGTTCGCGAATTTTGCTGATTTGCGAACTCGCAATCCGCAAAATCCGCGAATTCTCGCGAATTTGCAGATTTTTTTTTTGTGTTTGCGCGGGTTTTTGCCAGTTCGCGAGGGTTTTGTACAATTTCGCAAACGCGAACTTACCTGTCGGGTCGCAAGTTTTGCGAACTTGTTGTTTCTACGTGTCCAGCCTGTTTGGGACACTCTTCTTCATCACTGCCACTCTCTGTCACCACTGCCACTCTCTGACTACTCATGCCACCCTCTGGCCCACCCATGCCACCCTCTGTTTCATCACAGCACCCTCTGGTTGTCCTGTGTACATTATTGTGGCAAAGCAAAGCACACCTTCCCTGCCTCAAGTGACCTGAATTAATTTGGGGCTGATTAATGTGTCACAGAATATTGTTTTAGCTGGCACCTGCTTCCTTAGTGCTTCCTGATTTGTGATCTTTTGCACTTGCTAAGTGCTTTCATTGTTGCAAAATTAGTTACAACACCTGCCCTGCCCCAACTGACAATAATGAATTAGGGGCTGATTAATGTGTCACTGGATTTGAACTTCCAGCCTGGCTCCTGCTTGTCTGCCTTAGCTGTAATTCAGGACCTTTGTGTAACTATTCTGAGGGTCAGAGCAGGGTCACATAATAGTTGCAAGTAGGCAACTGAACTCTGGAGGGGCCCCTCAGGAAGCACTACAGGAAATGGCTACTAATGATGAGCTTGAACTTTTGAACCTGGTAAGTAGTTTCAGTTTTGCTAAGATCATATTTCTGCAATTTAGCGCTTATTCGCGGGGCGTGAAGTTGAACTGGGAAGCCGCGAACTCACGCGAACAGTGCGAGCAAGCCATAAAATCCGCTGCTCGCGGATTTGCGGATTTTGCGGGAAATTCGCGAATCTCGCGGATTGCGAATTTACCGAAAATCCGCAAAATCTGCGAGCGGAACGGATTTTCCACCCATGCTTAGCCCAGGACCATTTGCCATAACAAACCTAGTGCTAACTGCATCCCTTTTACTTTTAAGGCCTTGTTCTACATTATACCTTAGTCAATCAATGTCTTCCAAGGTATTAAGGCTCTCAAAGCGATTGCTTACTGCTACATTGTACCTATGGTAAGGTTCTGCAGGGTAGCTCCTACTCATAGTTTTATTACACAAATCTTTTGGTGTTCGATAAAAATAACCAAGTGGAACAATATTTACTTCATGATGGAATATAGTATGAATCCCTGCTTTTTCCAGTATGAGCCGTACCAGATTGGGGGATCTAACTGTTAAAACCAACCAATCTCCCTGTTGAAATACCTCCAGAGGCTTCTTGAAAAAGGTAGAAGTTGTTTATTTAAGAGCACAGGAGCAAGTGACCCAACGCCTGCTGACCTAACTCCCATTCATTCTGGAATATGGTAGGGGAAGACATAGAGGAGACATGCATGGTCATAGAGCAGAACAATGTGATTGAAATAATTTACAACACATCTTCCTCCACTATAGACAGAAACATAGAGTAGAAATGTAAATATATATTGCAATAGGAATAAAATCACAATAACATACTAATCACAACAATAATCATTAAGATAAGATGGTGGTCTATGATACCTTGCAATTCTGGAATTAACAGACAAAGATGCATTTTGAGAAATTGAAGAATCAGTGGTAATATTGTTTGAAAGACAAGAACTGTTACAGTCAGAGGCATCATCTCCACCATCACATCTCCTGCCAACTGGAAGAAAAGATAACGTAGAATCTTCCATGGGTATAGAAGATACCATACAGCCACTATTCCCACGGTTGTAAGAAGACTCAAGAAGTTCATGTGAAACAACATCCCTGCAAACCAAAGGTTTTTTCTGAACTAAAGCAACTCTTCTAAGGTTCAATTTTTCCACATTTGTAGAACAATATAATGAGGAAATACTTCACTGAGACAAAAAGGACCTCTAAATTTGGATAAACCTTTAGAGATTCTATCAGGTTTTACTTTGACATATTCACCCTTTGAAATGCGTGAAACAGAAATAATACTTGTGTTCTGAGAGTTTAACTGACTTCCTTTAGAGACTAAGTCTTTGATCCTTGTAGTTGTGAGTTTTGTGCCAGGAAGTCTAACACGCATGAATTCAAAAGGTGACTTATCGTTAGAACCATGAGTTGCGGTACGATAAGCACAGATCATCTCTTAAATCAGATCAAAGGCTAATACACACTAGGAGTGAGCCATCTGAATGGTACCTTTAACAAGTCTGTTGACTCTCTCACATAAGCCATTGCCCTGTGGGTTGTCTAGAGATGTGCGATGATGAGTGATGCCACAACCAGATAAAAAAGAACACACATTATGTGAAACAAGTTATGTGCCATTATCTGTGATAAGTACATTAGGGTAGCCTTCTACTTGAAAAAGAGATTTTAGAAATCTTATAGTGCTTTTGGTAGCCATTTAGAGAAAACATCAATAGACACCATTGCAAAATGCTGAGATAAGGGTAGTTCCTCCATGGGACAAATGAAATCCAGACAAATATTGTGCCATCGAATATTGGGAGTAGACAACTGCCCCATGGAAAAACCCACCGCGACTTTAAGTCTTTTCTCTCTCTCCTTACATGTTGGACAAATTTCAATCCATGAAGACACCTGAGAGTCTATACCAGGCCACCAAAAGTTAGCTTTTAATCTGTGTTGAGTCAGAGTTTGACCCAGATGACCTTCATGAGCAATGTTTATTAATTGTGTACTCAGTTCAGAAGGGAGAATGAACTTGTTGTTACGCATAAGAATATTATCACCACAGGTTGATAATTCATTAAGTACCTTTAAGAAAGGACGAGGAGAGACATGTAAACAACTTTCACATCTTCAACCCATTTTAACCATACAAATAACTTCTTGAAGTATGTGATCATTGATCATAGCTTTGCACCACTCATCATGTGTGAATGATCCTTCACAGACTGTCAAACATCATGGACCCAAGCAATAGGTTAATCTTCACTTATCAAATTGGGAGACCCATCATCAAAGTTTTCACCTTTGATTGAAAGAATAGATAGACAGTCTGCTTGGAAGTTGCGCCAACCCTGAACATGTGAAATTTCATAATGATACTCCTGAGGTTTGGCTGCTAACCTGGCTAACCTAGGGGAACCCTTAACTGCACCACCAGGGGACAAAATGTGAACCAAGGGTTTGTGAATCATTTTTAGGAGAAATTTAGTGCCCCACAAGTATGTGCGGAAATACAGCACACTCCAAGCACCTGCTAGTGCTTCCTTTTCGATGACAGAATAGTTCTGTTCCGAAGAGGTAAATGTGTGAGAAGCAAAATCAATTGTTCGCTCCCCATCAGTATATTTCTGCAGAAGAACAGCACCTAGTCCAGTAGCACTAGGATCAACCATTAAAACTGAGGTACGTTTTTTGTCAAATGGAGCTAGAACAGTGGGCTTCACAAATATCTTTCTTGATTTGACTGAAACATGAATTTTGATCACTACCCCACACAAATTTTGCTCCCTTTTTGAGCAAAAGTCTTAATTGCACAGTCTTGTCAGATTTTTTTTTAACAAATTATGGGCCATATGTAAGTAATTGGCAAATACCGAATTCCTAATACCGAATTTTACCGATTCGGTATTAAGAATTCGGTATTTGTGATGTAGGTAAATATTTGGTAAAAAATACCGGATCGTTAATACTCCTTATTACCGATTAGGTAATACCGATTCGGTAATAAGGAATACCTACCCATTTATTCCCATAGGCTTGGAAGCCCATAGGAATGAATGTGAAGACATTCGGTATTACCGATTCAGTATTACTGAATCAGTTATACTGGGAGGTATTTCAAGGGTGCCAAGGTGTCCAAAGGACACCCTGTTGCACCCCTGTAATGTGAATGTGTGCACATGGGGCACATATCCATGCTCTAAGGGCATGGATGTGTGCCTCATGGCACTTTTAAAAAAGGCAAAATGTGTTTTTTTAAAGGAATTCGGTAATTAACACCAACTTAAAGTTGGTGGTAATTAACGATTTTCTAAGGCCCAAAAGCACTCTTAAAAGTGCTTCCTACATTGCATTTAAGGAATCGGTATTACCGATTCCTTAAATGCAAGGCCAATTAGGAACCGGTATTAAGGAATCGGTATTTACCGATTCCTTACTACCGGATCCTTCCCTACATCAGGAATGCCTAAATACCTGAGGAATGGGAACATGGCGGCAGCAGGCTAACGCTAGTCGCGGGTCTCCGCTGCTCAGCGGCACTGCAGAAGGAAATAGCCGATTAGAGGAGGCAGGACGGCGGACTTCGTTCTCCCGATGCGGTGAGATACGGGGGAAAATTTACTTTTCTCTTTCTTGGAGGCATTTTTTACTGCAGGATATACCTTTTGTTTTGCAGTCGATCTCTGGGCTGAAGAGGCTGTAGCGCTCGGAGGCACTAGGCCCCAGGCAGCATATGGCAGGTGGCGTCGCGGTGAACGCAGAGTCTAGCAGGCAATCCTACCTCGAGCCGAAGTCAGGAGCAGAGGCAACACGGACACGCGGGGTGCGACGGAAGAGACTCTGGTGTCAGGCACGGGTCGCACTTCTCTGCATACAGTTTCGTGGGCCAGTCTGCGCAGGCCAGATACATGCAGGAAACCAAAACGCCGGTAAGGTGATTCCAGCAGGGAGGGGCTGCATGGATTTGGAGTTAGAGGTCGAGGCAACCGAAGCGCTAGCTCTGCTAGCTCACCCACTCACCCCCCAAGGTGGAGGGGGGGGGCAATACTTTCTATAAGGGAGTCGGGGTGTCTAACTCTGCAGCAGCAGTTATCCCAGGCTTTTCAGCAAGCAAAGCTAGTAAATCAAGTGAAATTGTGGGTAAACAACTGGGGAAGTCTGACAGTAGGAACAGATACCAACTAAGATCTAAGCAAGACCTGAAGTTAAAGGGGGTCTTGGACTCTGCTGATACCATTGAGAAAGGTGGCCCGTCCCCAGTAACCCCGTTCAAAAAGAAAAGAAAGTGGAGTACAAAGAAAGCGGGGAGTTCTAAGGCAACGCATCAGCTGCAAATCCAGAAAAACGCCCCGTCGCTCAAAGCGTAGTTTAAAATCATGGAGCATGTGGCGGGTTCAAAGGGGTCGATGGAGGAAGAAGCTGGGGGTTCCCAACCCCCAGTACTAGCGCGGCAAAACCGGTTAACACCAATTCAAAGTGTCCAAGAAGGAGGGGACCTGGCAGGCTCTGAACTAGCTGAATTAGCCGATAGAGCTGATTCGGTAGGCATTTTTACAATGGTGGCAGCTAATCTAAGAGATATCCTTCCCCCTTTGGTAGCGATGCAGTTGCAGTGCCCTCCTGCGCCAGAGCCAGTACCTCTGCCTGTGCCAACGCTGGTACCGGGGCCAATCAGCTCCTCCTTGCCTTTGGTTGATGTAGGCCCGGGGACGCCACCGGTGCAGGTGTAGGGCGGCCCCTTAATGACTTCTCAAGATCTGATAGTTAGCCAACTACCAACGGATGGGTTTAGTTCCCAGCAAGAAGGAGACAGGTTAGGCTCTCTATTTCAATCCCTAAGGGAGGACCTCTTGTATAAATTCAAGATCTCTGAGACCAATCAACAGGGTCTACATGATAGATTCGACCACTTGGAGACAAAATTAGAGGACATTTCTGCCCGTACTAGCACTTTGGAGTCCAAGGTCTCTTTGCTATCAGAGCCTACTCTGGGAAATACTGAGGACATACTTTCCTTAAAAGTGCAAAATCGGTCACTTATGATGGATATTGAAAAGCTGGAGATGCATACACATAGAAACAATCTTAGAATCCTGAAAATTCCAGAGGGAGAGGAGGTTGAGGACATTAAAGGGTTCGTTTGTAAGCTGCTACGAGATGAGGTCTTGAAAGACTGCCAGACATCGACCTTGAGTCAGAGATACAGAGGGTGCATAGAGATCCCTTTAGGTTGCATCCAGATCGAAAAGCACCCAGGAAAATTCTTGTCAATTTCCAAACTTACAGTATCAAGGAACTGATCCTTAGTAGGAGCCTCTCACGATCTACCTTACATCATAGAGCCAACCCATATTTAATTCGTTCTGACTTGGGCGATCGGACAGCTCAAAGGCAGTGGGAATTAGGCTCAAGAATGCCAGAGCTTAGATCATTAGGGGCACAGGTTCAGATGAAGTTCCCCGCACTGTTGAAGGTGATGTGGGACAATAAAATGTATAATTGTAACCATCCAGAGGAGGTAGATGAACTCCTGTCCCAGATGAGGAAATAGTTGGTCGTTGGGTATCCAAAATAAGGAAATAGGTGAATATGAAAAAATAATACTTGATGTATTTAAACAAATAAAAAATAAGAGCAATTAACAATCAATAAATAACCAAAACGGGTGTGAAGGGGAAATAAAAAAAACAAACAAATAACAAATAAGGGGGAAAAAAGGGGGTATATACTACTCTTAAGGAGGAAAAAAATACATAAATAAATAAATAAATAAATAAAATGTGTTCTAAGGTCCTGCAAAAGATGAATAGATGTAGTGCAGTGCCGTGGGAGCAGGGGGATTCCTAAAGGCGAGAACAGCGCCTAGTAAGATGGGTAGGTTCCCTGGGGGAGGGTTAGGGAGGGGTCAAGGGGCGGGAGGGGAAAAAGCAAAAAAGTCCTCATATATTGCAAAACCAGTTAGTCAGTTATCGCATTAGAAGGTGGGAGTGATTTTCGGGAAAATCTATTATGGCTGGAAGTAGGGTCAGAGGTAATAAAATTATTTCTTGGAATCTTAATGGTATTGGGGGGGTGATGAAACAGTCTAGGGTTTGTGAATTTTTAAAAAATTCAGAGGCCTCTGTTTGCCTACTCCAGGAAACTCACCTGGAGGCTAAGTTGTGTAAACTAGCATTCAGTAAACTAGTTTGGGTACAGGAGATACTTTGTTCTAGGCAGAAGGAGATCTCAAGGGGGGTAGCTATCATCATTAGAGCGAACAAAGGGATTAAAGATCAGAAATGGGATACTGACCAGTCTGGTAGATGGCTGGTGGCGGTCCTATCAATAGATAGCTCCCTTTACACGTGTGCGGTGTACTATTGCCCCAACAAAGATAATTCTAGTTTTCTTTTGAAGTTAAGGGGTTGTTTATTACAACATAATGCGCCAGTAATATTAGGAGGAGACTTCAACCTAGTCTTTGATAGCCAGCTGGATCGCACTTCTAGAGCGAAGTACTCAACCCCAAAGAGGTCCTTTCTAGCTTTAAGGAACATTATGGAGGACTTTTATATACAGGACGTATGGAGGGTCAAGTATGGTGGTATTAGAGAATACTCCTTTTTTAGCAAGAAATATAAGCAGTATTCAAGGATTGATTACTTTTTGGTAGATCGCACCCTAACGCCTGATATAGTGTCGGTAGTCCATGTTCCAGTTGGTCTCTCTGACCACTCAGCGATGGAACTTGTAATAAACTTCAGGATTAAGCCCATTGTGACCCGATGGACCCTAGAAAGAACATTACTGCTGGAGAACCAGACAAAATTAAAGGTTAAAGAAAGCATAATTGAGTTCTTCCTCTTCAACAAAGGTTCAGGTACAGAACAACTGGTATGGGAAGCTTTTAATGCCTATGTAAGAGGTATACTGAGTTCCTTGATGTCCTTCAAAAGGAAATCACTAAAGAAAAGATACACTGAAGATCTTGAAGGGATTAAGAAGGAAGAATTAGAATTACAGTTAGCAGCCCTGGCTAATAGGGACAGTATCCAGAGATTAGAAAAAGATCTTCTGGAGCTTCAATCTGCTTTTCAGGCAAGAAACGATAGACTCATTAAGGATAGGTGGGAGGTCAGTAGAATGAAGAACTTTGAGTACGGGCAGAAATGCGGGGCTCTCCTCTCCTGGAAGGCCAGAACAGAGAGGAGTAAGAACAATATAGACTGTCTAATTCAGCGGGTGTCAGGGACTCTGATAACTCGGGCAGATGAGATCAGAGAGGAAGCTAGCGTGTTCTTTATGGTGTTATATCAAGAGGATAGTTGTATTGATGTTGAGGAGGTGAGAGCCTGGCTGGGATTGAGAGATCTGCCACAACTATCTGGGGAGGAAAAGAGCTTTTTGGCTAGTGAAATTACAGAGGGAGAGATAAGGGTGCAAATGAAGAAGATGAGCCGAGGAAAAGCGGCGGGACCTGATGGCCTGCCCATAGAGGTCTATGAGGACAACTTAGAAGAAACCCTCCCCATGTTTGTTTCACTTTTTAATATAATTCTCCTCCATGGGGAAAATATTCCCAATTCCTGGCTGGAGGCCTCCATCGTCTTGATAGCAAAACCAAACAAGGACCCTCAGAGGATAGAATCATACAGACCGATCTCCCTGTTAAACTCTGATTTGAAGTTATTCTCTGGAGTATTAGCCTCCAGGCTAGCAAAAGTCATCAAAACAATTATCCATCCAGACCAGAGAGGCTTCATACCGGGTCATCAGCTTAACAAACTGACATTCCAGGTGTTGGGGCAATAGATGTTGCAGAAGAAAGAGGACTCCCGTTAACTATAGTAGCGATTGATGCTGCTAAGGCGTTCGATCAGGTTAATTGGGTGTTCCTCTGGGAGACATTGATAAGGTTTGGGTTTCCCACAACTTTTGTTGAGGGTATTAAAACTCTATATAAGAATCCCCGAGCCAGAGTCCTAATTAATGGGGTCATGACAGAATGGTTTAATGTTTCTAGAGGAACTAGGTAGGGCTGTCCCCTGTCCCCCCTCCTGTTCGATGTATACATCGAGCCTTTTGTATGCTCTTTGAGATCAGACTCTGCCATTTTACTGTTTAAGGTGGGAGAGTTAGAACTCAAAACGGCATTATATGCAGATGATCTTCTCCTTTATACCGCTAATCCTGCAGAAGCAATCCCTATATTGTTTAACCTATCAGAAGATTTTGGAAGGGTATCGGGACATAAGATAAACAAGGAGAAAACCGAAATCATGAGCTGGAATAGTGCTTGTCCGGTACAGGGGGCCAAGCAAAAAATGAGATATTTGGGAATTTACATTACACAGAAACTAGCAGATACTACCAAAACTAGTTGGCAGACCGTGGTCAAGGAAGTCAGTAAGTTATTATCAAGGTGGGCGGGTCTTTCTTTGAACATTTACGGAAGGGTGGAATTTAATCAAAATGACTATCCTCCCAAAAATAACCTTTTTGTTTAATAACATGCCTTTAACATTCAACCCCAAGGACATCGCCAGCCTCCAAGGGAAGATCGGATCATTTATCTGGGCCACAAAGTCCCCCAGGATAGCATGGAGGAAATTGAGAAGGGGGCTGAAGGTGGGAGGCCTTGCACTACCTGATCTCTTATTGTATTGCTACGCCTTCCAGTTTAAAAAATTTAGAATTTTGAGAAATAGGCTTGACTCCTCTTCACACGGTCGCCTTTTCCAGGCAATGCTAGCAGACCAGCCACAAAGCTCTGAATTCTTTCTATTGAAATTTGACAATCAAAAATTTTATAAAAAGGTCCACCTGAAAATCCTACAGGCAGCATTGAAAATCTGGCTGTATTTCCGGAAGGTCCTGGACAGCCCCTATTACAATATGCAAGCACCCATATGGGACTCCCTTGGCACTCCCGACTGTCTGTTAGATCGTCTGGCAATCCCATTGAGAGAGGCGGGCTTAGTAAAATGGCCGGACCTCAGTATTAACTCTCGGTTGTTAGACTGGGAATCTTTTGTAACCCTCACTGGGGGGGCCCTAACAAGATTTAAGTACTACCAACTATCATCATGGTGGGGGACACAATGTTGGGAGATGCAGGAGGAGACACACATTTTAGATCTTATGGGTAGAGGTAGTGGTTGGAAACGGAAGGTGGCCTTCTGGTACAGCACTCTGCTTGGGGCAAAAGATAGCTTAACCGCTGAAGTAGTTGGCCTTTGGGGTAACGATCTAATTGAGAGTCCGGAGGAGATAAGGAAAATCTGGTCTGATGCATTTGCAATCTCACAAAAGACAATTAAACCAGCGAATCTCAGAAGGAATCACGTATTCACAGAATACAGAGTGTATTGGACTCTTATTGTATTACTACGCCTTCCAGTTTAAAAATTTTAGAATTTTGACAAATAGGCTTGACTCCTCTTCACACGGTCGCCTTTTCCAGGCAATGCTAGCTGACCAGCCCCAAAGCTCTGAATTCTTTCTATTGAAATTTGACAATCAAAAATTTTATAAAAAGGTCCACCTGTAAATCCTACATGCAGCATTGAAAATCTGGCTGTATTTCCGGAAGGTCCTGGACATCCCCTATTACAATATGCCAGCACCCATATGGGACTCCCTTGGCACTCCCGACTGTTTGTTAGATCGGCTGGCAATCCCATTGAGAGAGGCGGGCTTAGTAAAATGGGCGGACCTCAGTATTAACTCTCGGTTGTTAGACTGGGAATCTTTTGTAACCCTCACTGGGGTGGCCCTAACAAGATTTAAGTACTACCAACTATCATCATGGTGGGGGACACAATGTTGGGGGATGCAGGAGGAGACCCAAAATTTTAGATCTTATGGGTAGAGGTAGTGGTTGGAAACGGAAGGTGGCCTTCTGGTACAGCACTCTGCTTGGGGCAAAAGATAGCTTAACCGCTGAAGTAGTTGGCCTTTGGGGTAACGATCTAATTGAGAGTCCGGAGGAGATAAGGAAAATCTGGTCTGATGCATTCGCAATCTCACAAAAGACAATTAAACCAGCGAATCTCAGAAGGAATCACTTATTCACAGAATACAGAGTGTATTGGACTCCGGCTAAACTCTCTAGGATCTCAGCTGAGAGCTATTACTGTCCAAGGTGTAAGCTGTTGGCGGCGGATGACGTGCACATGTTTGCGAAGTGCCCTGATATTATTAGCTACTGGAGGCAGGTGTGCGGCTTTCTTGAAGAGGTTTTACTAACATTTATCACCTGCTGTCCCAGAATGATTTTTTTTGGTTTACCCCAAGGGTACTCAATGAACAATCCAGCTACACAGTTTCTCTTCTACGTGGTTGTTATCGCTAGGAGGGAGATATGCAGAGAGTGGAAGTCGGAGGCCCCTCCAAAATTTGCAGAGTGTCTGAGGAACATTATGATGGTCAGTCCATCAGACAGGGCGTGTGGTGGAGAGAGTGCAATTAAGGTGTGGTCAGCGTTAAAAGTTTGGGCCGATAAATAACTGACGTCCAATGATTATGCCAGAGGTTCTTGGTCCGGTCCTCCCGGGAAACGTGGCGATTGGGAGTTGGACAAAGGAAACAACCTACCTCTGGGTGAACTCTGTATACCTTGCACACATTTCAGGGGTGGAATCCAGGATTTTGTGTGCAGGAGGCTCAGAGAGATCCCATCTAGAGTTGATATTTTCTGGTGGCATGTATGACGACAAAAAAAAAAGGAATGCCTAAATACCGGTCGGTAATGGTGAAATGTACCCAATTTTACCCTTACCGACCGGTATTTGGGCCACCTACATCGGGCCCTTTGAGTAGTATTCTATTAGTCCCATGATTGACCTAAGTTGGTCTTTGTCGATGGGACACGGGGCAGAATTAATAGCTTCCAAAAGATCTTTCTTTGGTTTGACTCCTAATGCTGATATTTCATGACCAAGATATTCTATATGCTGCATGAGAAAAGAACACTTCTCCTTATGTAGAGTAAGGCCAGCATCCATAATTCTGTGCAAAATATCTTTGAGTGTCCGATTATGATCTGCTATAGAATCACCGAAAACCAAAATATCATCTTGGAAGAATACTACTTTCTGTAAGCCTTTAAAAATGTCTGTGACCATTCGTTGAAACACGCTGGCTGCTGAAATTAAGCCAAAGGGAAGGCGTGTAAATTGATAAATACCCTCTGTGGTTGTGAATGCAGTGAGATGTTGAGACTCATGGAGCTTTATTTGGTGATACGTACTCTTTAAATCTAACTTTGCACCTTGTAGAGTGGATACCAATTCTCCAATGTTTGGCAAAGGAAAAGTATCAGCAACTACACATTTGTTGAGAGATCTTAAGTCAACACAAAATCTCAATTTTCCGTCCGATTTCTTTGTGATCACAACTGGAGACACCCACGAAGATGCCTCAACAGCCTCTATCACACAATCTGTAACATTTCACCTAGCAAAGATTTTACCTCATGTCTAATTGAGAGTGGGATCCTTCTTAGCTTGTGTTGAATAGGCAAGCTATTTTTTTAATTGAATAAAATGTGAATAGCCTTTGAGTTCACCTAATTCATCTTTGAATACAGTTTTGAATTCACTCAAAAAGTCATCACCAGAGTGATCTTCAATAACTAAGACCTGAGTGGGTGCTCTTAGGTTGATTATAATATGCAGATCATATTGAAGAACCCAGCATAGTATAGGAGGTCCATCAACTGAAACATATACTTTACCAAAGGTGGATCTGTTTTGAAATACAATATTTGATTCAAAGTAACCAACAATGTCACTAGTTTCACCCTGAAAGCCTCTTGAAGAAATGTCACTTTTACTCAGAACTTTGCTGCTCCAAAGACTGTCCATACGTGATTGAGGGATGATTGTATATCTTGACCCTGTGTCAACCATGAGAGACGCTTCACGTCCATCAATTTTGAAGAGAGGTTTAGGTCTGTTTTGTCTTTAATCATCTTCTCCCACGACATCAATGTCATCAATTACTAGTAGTCTGTCTCTCTCATGTTTAGTTTCTTGCATATAATCTTGAACAACTGCTATTTTTTGACAGTTTTTAGTTTTACACACTTTAGAGAAGTGTCCTAGTTGACCACATTTGAGACACTCTTTGTTAGAAGCAAAACAAAATCTGACTTCTGATGTGTGATTAATACTGCCACACCGTGAGCAAAACTTGTTGAAAGAAAAAATATTTTTTGTAGTTGATTTGAATTTGTTCTACACAACTGCAACAGATTTCTCATAGGATGGCTGGCTATCGCCACCACAACATTTTTCAGAAATTTCAGAAACTTCTTGCTGTGAGTTATTTTTCTTTTGTGTATCTATTGCTTTCATACAGCTTTCAGATTCTTCTATTACTTTTGCCAAATCAATAGCCACTTTCAGGGAAGGATTCTTTAGTGCCCATAATCTTTCCTGAATCTTTTTGTTATTGCATTGTACTATTAGTTGGTCTCTAATGAGTTCATCATTCATGGCCCCAAATTTACACTTGACAGACAATTCTCTGAGATGAGCTACAAAATCATCTATGCATTCATGACTCTTTTGGTGATGTGTATAGAAATTTTAACGGTTCATTACCAGATTTATTTCTTTAGAGAATCGCACTTCTAATCTGCAGATGGCCTCTTTGTATTCAACAGGAATAGGCTGCCCATTTGCTTACAAGGCTTGAGGAAGAAATCTAAAAACACGCTGACCTTTCTTTCCTACAGTGCTCAATAGGATTGCTTTTTGCGTTTTCCTGAAAATTCTTGTCAGTCAAGAGCTTCTATATAATTAACAAAAATGATAAACCAATCCTCCCAAGGTATTGGAGGGTTGCCTAGTTCATTTAAAAATGCCAATACACCATAGTTGTGAATAACAAAAACTGGATGAGAATGAATAACAATAAGAATTGACTCGATGGAAATATAAAGAAAAACAGGAATGTCACATTATTTTGAAGTAGAAGATTGAATATAGTTGAAAACAAACACTACTAGTGCATACCTGTAGTCTGATGAAATTGTTCAGAATTAAACACAACACTAGACGGTTAATTCCTCAATACTGTTGAGTTAAAAGCACAGTTGTGCACATCACTGTATTAGCGCTGTCAAGAAGTAAACTTGTTGCGCGTTGTTCCTATATAGCACGGTCGTCGTATTTTCTTAAAAGGACCACTCACGTCCGCGCGTGAGGTTGAAAAGCATGCCTGACACGCAGCGACCAACAAGAATGAGCCAAAAAGCCATGCGTGGTGAAGGGATTGTGAGATAGCTAGGCAATAATAGATAACGCTTTACTTTGGAATGTTAAGCGTTGTTGAGTGACGCTTGCTTACCTATGCCAATGTGTTGCCTGGAGACAAACACAGCTACGGGCTTGCGCGTAGTACTCACAGTTGATGATGTCATCAGACTTCAAAACATCTGAAATTCAATCAATCTTCCGATTCCAAAATTTTACTCCTCCGAGGATTGCAGAAGGGAAATATCCTCGATATGTGAGTTCGTCTGGCGAAGGGTTATGCTCGCTGTGAAGACTCCAGCTTTGATGAATGTAGAGAAAAATTGGCTGTCTCCAGGAACATCACTCTCCTCAGTCTGGTCAGCTGATGATCATCGTCAAAATGTTGAAATGACTCCAGAGGCTTCTTTAAGTAAGTAGAAGTTGTTTATTTAAGAGCACAAGCGCAAGTGACCCAACACCTGCTGACCAAACTCCTAACTGACTGTTATAGAACATCAGCTGTGGAGTAAAAAACAACCACAGGGATTCTGGAATATGGGAGTGGAAGACATACAGGAGACATGCATGGTCATAGAGCAGAACAATGTGATTGAAATCATTTACAACACTCCCCTCAGGGCTTTATGTGTTTTACCTATCCAGGCTATTCTCCTGGCCATTTTGAAGTCAGAAAAAAGGGTCTTTGTTAGTCCTACTCTCGTGTTTAGCCAGTGTAAGGATTTGTTTCTCAGAGCGCTCCAAGATTCCTCATCATCTGCTCAAATGTGAGGGACATTTACGAATACTACTGTATAGGGTGTGGCCTCCGGTGGAAGATCAAATGACTGTGCAGAGGGTTGATGATAGGACCCTTGGGTTTGTATGGGCTCAGGATTGATTGGTTCATTTGCGGCGTTGCATCAATTGGATTATTCCCCTTGCTTATAGTATCTATATCTCTCCCTGCAGGGCCAGGGGGGCACCTTACTGCTCCTGAACATGGCTTCATCCCTTGTTTTTCTGTTAGTTTCTCTCTATTCTATAGGATTGGCTCTACATGTTTCCATTCAATTTTTGTTTGTGCACTCGAAGGAACCTGCTCAGTGCCATAGGGTTTCTTGTTTGATCTGCTACTAAGAGTGTCCAGACGTTTGCACTGATAGTTCTCTCTAGTAGTGGCTAAGTTTCCTAAGCATTTTTCTAGGGTGGGTGTGATAGATTGTAGTTTATATGCTATCTTGCTAAGGGAGTCTTTAAAGATACTCTCCAAGCCTTCTATCTGCTTAGAAAGCATTCTTACATCCTCTTTTAAGCAGTAGGGGTTGTTAGGGGGTTAGTACTTTCGTGGGTTTGCTTCTATGTGTCGATGTTAGTGATTTACCCCTCCTCGGTACTTTATTCTGCTTTAATTTACTCAGATTTCCTTGGCTCACTCGGCCCTCAGATTCCACCTCTTTAACCACTCTAGGGTTTCTACAGTGTTTAGGCGGTGGTTGGATATCACTACCCTGTACACTCGCCTGATCACTGTACCATATTTGCTCAGATACATTCTGTACACATCCATTTGTTGGTTGTCAACTTTCAAGTACTGGGGCTGTTGATATTGCTTCACATGGAATGAATTCCACCCTCTGTGTTTCTCCCCTGTTTTATGTATTCAATGTCTCTTCCAACGACGATATTTGTTTTCCGATTATTCCCATGGCTCCCGTAAGGTAGTTCAACAGAGTTGAGCTTGAATCCTTTACTGTTTTGAGAGTACTCTTTGAGGAGTTCAGTTTGTTTACTTCAGCGTTCCTTTTCCACATATTTAGAAAACCAAAATGGCACGATATGTGTCAGTGTTTTGGGAAACAAGTGTTGTACAAGCTGATCCTTCTTTCAGGAATATGATGCCAAGAGGGTAGGCCCAGCCCTGTCTCCTCTGGGCTCTGATGGGAACAAGCGGGCCCACTCTGGGCCCGGGCCCAGGCCAACGTCCAGCACTGCGGGACCCGAGAAGGCTCTTTATGCGCTTCCAGGTGCGGGAGGACGGTGGCGGCCACTGCAGCGAATGCAGAGGCTCCTGAGGCTTGTAAGTCATTGCCCCTTTCCTGAAAGCAAAAAACCGGGCTCCCACGCTGCGGGAGCAGAGCGGTCTCTTTATGCCCCTCCAGGCGCAGAATGCCGGTGGCCACGAATGCAGAGGCTCCTGGGGCTTGTAGGCCACGGCCCCTTCCCGAAATTCAAAAAGCGGGCTCCCCGAGCAGGTGGCGGCAACGGCCACAAATGCAGAGGCTCCTGGGGCTTGTAGGCCACTGCCCCCTTACCGGAATGCAAAAAGTGGGCTCTCCTGATTCACAGACAAGAAGCAAATAAATGCCCTCTGTTCACCTTGATAGTAAAGTCCACCTCTTCCAACCCTGCCCAGGTGAAGAAAGAAATCGAGGGGAGATAAATAAGCTTACAGAAAAAAAAGATAGCATTATGTTTTACAAAAAAACACCAATTGTAATACTTCTTCAGAGTGAAGAGGTGAGAAAAAGTTCCCCTTAGAGTTGAAAGTCAGTCAGGAGCAGCAACTGCACTGGTAGATGCAGTCACCCTCCCCTGAAATCTGGATGCAAACCACGACCCTAAGGTAAAGACGAAAGTTTAGTTATGTTAAAAACCTATTCAGCGTAAATGCATCTGGGATAAGACATTAAAACACGGATTGAGGAAGTTGCCACAAAACCACCACCGTTGCTCCAATTCTGTATTCTAAAAAGGGAATGAGGAGATGATTTTTCTTTCAATAAATCCTGTCACAAGACTATTTTAATCACTAATATAACGAAGAATTTTGAGGACAGGAATGACATATTTTCTCATGGCACTTGGTAAGGCTGGGGCAATCTCGATCTGTGAAACTTGTTACCACATCTGTGCAAAATGTATTTTGTTTCTTGTGTGGTTCATAAAGATGAGCATAAACTTATGGCTAGATGCAGTTGTGTATATTTAAATCTTTGTGAGTCACCAAATATAAGCATTTAACAACAAGTTGGATTTTGCACCTATAACAGAAATTTGTGAATCAACTCTCAGGTACACGAACCATCTCCAATTCTGAGGGAAAAAAACACAGGATGTAAATTAACTTGCACACAGCTGCTTATTTACAAAAGACAGCCTTCCTAAACCTTGCAACATTTTGTCTAACTCACAGGATTCTGGAACCTCAATCTAGAGCTGGGTGAAAGCATTTTCTCACTAGCCCCTGCTACAACCCAATGGTTCCCTGCTAAGTCTGTCAACTGTATTGGTTCTTATTTTCAGGGGTAGCTGTTATTTGATGAGAGAATTTCGGGTAGTAGCGGACATCAGCAATTAGCAGTATGGCTTTGAACTACTCAGGCAGGTGGAACATAAGGAATCCCAGGAACTCCACTTTGCACTGCTGTGTCTTTATGGTTGTATAGGAGGATATTTCACTAGTGCTACAAGAATTAAAAGATTTAAAAGAATGTTGGCTCCGCCTGTTACATTATCATTAGACATCAGAGCTGTGCAGCTAACCAGGAGAGAGACTCTGCAGGGTGGACTAAGATATGTGCAACCTTCCACAAGGCCCAACCTTCTCCTTGCGCTGACAATGACCTCCTCCCGTCTCCCGCCAACTTGAAACTTAATCTCCAGCTCCTCGTGTGGACTTGGAATCCAGAAGATAAACTCTTCACCTAGACCTGGTTCCTGTATCCAACCTGTGCTCCATCGCGGTCAACCTGAACTTGTTACTTTACTCCGACCCAGCGCGACTATATAATCATAAATGAGGTACTTTGTGCTTTTTGGTGCTCTTAAAAAATGTATAACTCCAGTTTCACTGATCGGGTTTTGTTTTTTTTGTGTCATCCTACTTATTATAATTTACCCAATTTTTGTAAATTGATTTTGGATTTAATTTTGTGTTGTGTTTTCACTTTATTACGGTTTGAGTGCTGCATACATACTTCACATATTGCTTCAAAGTTAAGTCTGATTGCTTTTGAGCCAAGTTGCCAGAAGGCAAAGCCTAGTTTTTCTTAATGACTTTTGTGGTTCACCCTGATAAGGACTGTGCTTATTACTTGAATGGGGCTCTCCCCCCTCTCAAATAATAACCATATTTCTGACAATGATATAATGTTTATGCCCAAAATGCACAGCCATATAATAACAGAAGACTTAAACAAATATAAATGTATTAGTACACAAAAATGTCAGGCTACCCCAGCTGCGGTCAGTAGTGGGAGTACCTGCCAGGGGGTGACGTGGCGAGGGGGAGGGACAGGGTGGGGGATAGTAAACCATGGATTACAGAGGTTTACAGGTATGTAAACATATAAATAAATAAAACTAATTTTGTTGCGCGCACTGCATCGCATTTGGGGATGCAGTGCACACAACGAAATTTGTTTTATTTATTTATATGTTTACTTACCTGTAAACCTCCGTAATCCATAGTTTACTACCCCCCTCCCCATGTCACCGCCTGGCAGGTACTCCCACTACCGACCGTGGCTGGGCTACCCTACCAGGAATAAGAGATTATGGGCCAGATGTAGGTAAATCTCATTTACCAATTCTTAAATACCGAATTTTACCGAATCGGTATTCATGAATCGGTAAATGAGATGTAGGTAAAAATTCGGTATTTTTTAGCCATTCGGTAAAATTCGGAATCGGACTTTCGGAATTTACCGAATCGGTATTTACCAAATCAGTATTTACCGAATCGGTATTTCCCATTCATTGGAATGAATGGAAATACCGATTCGGTAAATACAGATTCGGTAAATACCGATTCGGTAAATTCCGAATCGGAAAGCAAGCAAAAGTGAAACTTAAGAAAACAGCCAATCAGGTGCTACCACCCTCCCCCTCCCTACCAGGAAGTGGCTACACAGGCAGCTGCAACTAATTAGAAGCTTCTGGAGAGGCAGTTGGAGCAGAGAGATTGGGAGCAGCAGCAGAAAGAGTTTGTGCTGTTTAAAACCTGTAAAATGGCAACCAGCAAAGACACAGAGCAGCCAGAGAGGAAGAGAAAGCTGAAATTCAGCAGCATGGAGCTACAGGTCCTTGTGGAGGAGGTGGTGAAGGTGCACCACAAACTGTTTGGCAGGCAGTCCCTCACTGTTGCTGAATCTGCCAAAAGGAAGATATGGCTGGATATACTGGACAAAGTTAATGCTGTGGGAGTGACCACCAGAGACACAGAGGACTTGAAAAAGAGGTTCTATAACCTGGGGAGCCTCACAAAAAAGAAATTGGCAGACCACCACAAGCAGGCATCGAAAACTGGTGGAGGAAAGAACACATCACCCCCCCTCACTGACCTGGAGGAGATGGTGGCCTCAACCTTAGAGCCAGAAAGCGTCTGCGGACTGGGAGAAGTGGACAGCTCAGCCAAAGCTGCAAGCAGAAAAGGTAAGATGCTTGCCCAGCAATCCCCCTCACACCCTCATCCTTCCCTCACCCCTTGAAGCTAAGTGACCCCAGTCCAGGTATGACAGCACTTTACAGTAGAAATGCATCATGGTACATGTAGTCAGTCAATGAAAGACCATGTCATACAGCACAGCAACCACCAAGTTAGGAAAATTATTGCAGACATAATGAAGGGCAGACAACATGTACATTGTGCAATTTAAAAAGATTTAATTGTAGTGGCTGTGAGACATTTGCGCTTAGCTGATATACGTTCAAATGTCCACAGGCCACACATCCAGAAGGCGGTCACAGGAGACTGAAGGCACTGCTAAATGCTGAGGGATGAAAGTCAGGAGCCAGGTCCCAGTGCATCACAGGACACAGGTGTACCGAGTAGCCAGCCACCTTCCCAAGACCCTGAAATCACTCAAGATTTGCATCCATCCCCACGACGTTCACAGTCCCCTCTGTTAATGTCTTCACCAGATATGCCAGCATCACTGCATGTTGAAACACCTGCAGCACAACCAATCAGGAGGCATGCCGTTGCCCCACTGATAGAAATGGACACATCTGCCGGTGAAATGGAGGTGGAAGACACACACACCTTGCCTGGAGTTGTTATTTCTGCCACACAGCAGTCCAGTGCAGAGGTTGTCCGTAGTAGCACAAGACGCCACAGAGTCCAAGAAAGGAGTGTAGGTGCACGTGTGGAGGGGTCCAGTGTGGTCCAAGGCCTAGAGGGGAGCATGGTGAAGATCCAGAGGATGCAGGGAAAGGCCATCATGTCCTGTCAATGCCAAATGCGCAACCTGAATAGCAATATGGAAGAAATAGGAAAGGGCATCAGGGAACTGGTGGAAGTGAACAGGAACATGGCTACCGGGATACATGAAATGACACAATCTGTGCAGCTACTGTGCACCAAACTGGACACAGAAATAGCATCAAGGTGCAGGGAGAGGCAGCGTGCACATCAACACAACAAAGCAATTCACCGCCTGGCCACAGCCACATCCCTGCTATGCAGGTGAAGCATAAACAGTCAGGAGGGTTTAACGCAAAACAGCAATGAGCTGACAATGGGCATGTCCAGGATGACCGGTGCTCTTGAGGCGCTAATAAATGCTCAAACAGCACAAACTGCTGCTATTGATGTGCCAGAGAGTGAAGGGAGCACAAGTAGGAGCAGCATGGCAAGCCCCCTTGGTATAGAGACAAGGAGGAGCTGCAGGCGGCAAGGTGAGGCTACAGCCCAAACACTCAGAGAACACAGTGAGCCACATACATCTGGCACTACTAAGCGTGGACGCAAATGAACAGTTAATATTATGGGGAAGTGACCCAGGACATACAATTTGGAAAGTTCAATGTTTGTGTTGCACATTTGTGCCTTTGATACCTGCGTAGTGACAAAATTAAACTATGTTGTGTGTATACTCCACCTGTCTGTGTCTCTTTCCTTAGTTAGAAAAAGTTGCGTGTGATCTCTTCCCGTCTGTGTCTGCCATCTGTTGGTGTTGCATGTCCAGCTGTGGGTGGGTCAGGCAGAGCTTGGTCATCATCATGGTCCTCGAAATCTGATAATTCCACTTCAGTGCCCTTCTTAACTGCAAGGTTGTGCAACATTGCACAGGCTGCAATCACTTTGCAGCAGGTCACTGGTGTGTACTGGCATGCCCCTCCACTCTTGTGCAGGCACCGAAACCTGCTCTTCCACAGTCCAAAGGTGCGCTCCACAATATTCCGGGTGGATTTGTGTGCCCTGTTGTACCTCCTATGGCTGGGTGTTGAAGGGTTGAGGTAGGGTGTGAGGGTGAAGGACCGAAGGGCATATGCACTGTCTCCTAATTGTAAGAATAGAAATACATTACTCAAATGCACATATCCACATACAGCTGCAATATGTATCAAGGGAGATTCACACAGTGTATTACCTAGCAAGTAGCCTTTGCCAAATTCCCCCGCTGTCAGCCATGAGTAGATTCCACTTTTCTGAAAGATGTAGGAGTCGTGGGTACTCCCGGGAAACTTGGCAACTATGTCCGTGATGATAAATTTGGAATCACAGATTACCTGTACATTTATGGTGTGTGTGGATTTCCTGTTTCTATAAATGTACTCTGTGGCAGCAGGTGGGCATATTGGGATGTGGGTACCATCAATGCAGCCAATGACATTGGGAAAATGCGTCATTCATCTGATAAAAGTCAGTCTTGGTCCTGACCAGTTCAGCGTGTGTTGCAGGGAAGCTGATGTAAAAATGCATTCTCTGCAACATGGCGTCCAGAAATTTTCTGAAAAACCGGGACAGGCAGCTCTGGAACACCCCACCTATCGATGCATTGACACTCTGGTAGCTCCCAGAGGCTACAGAGCACCTGCACATGGGGTGGGATGGCACGGGCCTTTGGGGTTGGGTGCTCCAACAATGGGTGGAGGTCCCTGATGAGGTCCAAGATTGTTTTTGGGGCCAGCCCGTACCTCTGTAGGATCTCAGGCTCAGTTAGCTGGAATAGTGGGATCCTCTGCCTATACACCTGCTCCTCTCTTCTCCATTCCCTCTCTCCTTCTGCCTGGAACCATAGCCTCCTCGCAATCACATAGAATGCTGCCATTCTGGTCAAACTGTTGCATTTTGGACCCTTTTTTATGGCCTGTACCTGGTTTCCACCTGATATCAATCCATGGTAAATACCGAATCTTAAATACCGAATTTCATGCAAATTCGGCATTTTAGAGGTTACCTACATCTCAAACTTCATTTTTACCATTTCTTATTTACCGAATTGGTAAAATTACTGATTCGGAAACTTTTCCGATTCGCTATATTTACTAATTCGGAAACTTTACCAATTGGGTAAATTTACTGAATCGGTAAATTTACCGATTCGGATGATTTTCTGTCCCCTACATCTCACATACCAAATACCGGTTTGGTAACGGCTGAAATTCGGTATTTTCGGCCGTTACCGACCGGTATTTGGTTACCTACATCTGGCCCCAAATGTCAAAAATGATAATAAAATAACAAAATCGAAATATTTCACAACAAATGGCATGTAATAAAATAATTTTTATATAAGATGTTTGCTAAAATAAATTCCTAACAAACATCTTTTACAATACCCTAAGTTCTATAACATTTAAGATGAATTTGCCCATTGTTATATATGTCAAAAATAGCTGAAATATTTATTTTTAAATGGACAGACCAGTTTCAAGCATTACAATTATTAACTTTTTCTGACTTAAGCTTAAAGGGGTATACAGCTCATCCATTACTTAGCATTCGTTGGCTTCATCATTGATATCAAGGAATTCTTTGGGGGATTTAAAGTACCATTGTATTGCATGATGGGTTAGTCCCCATGTCTTTTTACAATTATTGTTTTAACTAATCGCATGTGCATTTTTATTTATTGCATATAATGTGATGCTTTATGGTTTTTATGCTACCCGGATAAAGCTACTACTGATTGATTGATTAACCTTATTTCAGGGGGCGATCAGTTCCTGAACATTACAAGGTCTCTGGGGAGTACCTTGGAGTCCAGAGTCAATGGGGATCAGAGAATACAGCAGCAGTAGGCCTAGCCAGTTTGAAGCAATTTGATGTGCCAGGGCCTGGTGATAGAAGCTGCTGGTGCCCAACCGTGGCCCAACTTGTGGTTCCTGGTGTCTTGTGTGGCGCCTCCATTGTGGCGGGACTCATCGGAGGATGTTCTAGAAGATGTTTTTGAACATTTGAACTGCTATAAGCAGCACTTTGCCAGTGTTCGACCTTCTGCATGGAGGTAGAGCGGGGTCCACAGTATTGACCCTGGTCCTGACCTTAAAGAGTTGGTGCCTGCCCACCCACCTCCTGTTTTTGCTGAGCATGAACTAAGTTGTGCCAATGAAAGAGAGGTTTAGGTGGGCCTTGATTGACCAATGAGAGCAAATTGCCCTGCAGATGGAGGTCTGTCCCCATGTTGAATAAAAAGAGAACAAGGGATTTGATAATAAATCTCCTGTTGCCTCCCCATTTTTGGGATTGTGAGCCCCTTATGGCCACACTGAGTTGGTGCCGTTTACTTTTTTGGAGGCCCTATGGATCCTGTAGAAACCTTTGTAGATTTTCAAGGGAGGTGTGAGCAAGAGATTACACTCTGAGCTGCTAGAGTGGCCTCATTGAATACTTAGGGTGTTCCCCCATGCCTTTCTAAGAAGAAAACATCTCTAGTCAGTTGCCTAGTCTATCTAGACAAATGAAAGAAACAACCTGAAGCAGTGGAGGTGTATAGACAAGAGATTACCACACACAACACAGACAAGCAGTTATCCACTATGTCCTTGAGAAAGTCCTGGAGATTCTTCAGACTTTCAAATGGAACCTACAGATTACCTGAAGTGGGACATTGAAAACAGCCTAGCTAAATTAAGAACAGATCTCAGGCTCCAAAATTCAGATGTTTTGATCTGATGTTAATTAAGCAGGCAAGGCAGTTTCTGGACATGGAATCTAAAATGGATTAAGAAAATGACTTCCATACTGGAATGGCCATGGAATAACAGCTAAAGGATGCAATTGCCAGAACTGAGGCCCTTGAGAAATGCTTGCACTGGAAAAACTTGAGAATATGTGGGCCTGGGCGAGGATGTTGAGGACGTCAGTATAGAAGCCTTTATTGTAGGCATGTTATTTTCATTGCTAGGAGACAGCCAACATAAGGTGCAACTAGACCGGGTTCACTGATCTGGCCCCGAATTATCTTCACTGCCACAGAAGCCATGGGGTGCCCTGCCCAGTTACAATAGTGAAGGCTGTACTGAAGAACTTACACAATATGGGTGAAATCTCTTTCCAAGAACACACCTGTGCTATTTATCAGGCTATATCTCAAGCTACTCTTCAGCACCTCCAGCATCAACTGTAACATCTATTACAGATGCATTCACCCATTCGGTCTGACCTTTAAGTTGGAGGCAACGTGATTTAATCTCACAGATAAGTTGCAAGCGGTCCAAATTTTGTGCCATTAATCCTCTAAAGTGGAGCCTAAAAATACAGCATGAATGGAGAATTTAGACCAGTCAGCCTGGAAGATTGCTACGAGCTAATGGAGCCACTTGGCTAAGGTGTTCAAGAGCTGCACTGAATTGTTGACCTTTTTTGAGGACACACTAATAAGAAGGAAGGGGACTCTTGAAACGTGGATCACATTTTCTGAACATACTTTTTGTAATCACTGTAGCATCCTTGCAATAATTACTCCTAATAGCCTCGACTTAGACATGTTTGGGTTGTAGATGGGTACAACCCATGGGAGTGCCATCTTGCCATTTTCATTTGCCTTCTTTAGAGAACACCTGGCTGTTAAATCCAACAATCCAAAGCCGTCATGGGCACTAAATTTGGCTCTTGTGACTACCAAATTACCCAGCACGCAAATGGCATACTCCATACTTTGGGGTTTTCACGTAAATCCCTCCCAGAAGTTATTGAGCAACTATTTAAGACAAAAAAAGACTTGATTTCCTAAAGATCTCTTTGGCAATAATAACCTCCTTTTAATAGCAGCCATTCAACGAGACATGGAGACCTGAGAGAAAATTATGATTTCCTGGATGGGGAGGTCAAAAACTGTTAAAATGAATGGCCTCCGGGAGCTTTTATACCTGTTCCAGGCCCTATTAATTTGAGCAGGTAGACTCTTCTTAAAGCATATTTAACAGCTTCTATTGAGGTTCAAATGGAAGGGTGGACGTAGAGATGTCCTCAGAGGCTCCAAAATCAAGCATGAGACAAAGGCGGACTTAGCATGCCCAATGTGTCCCATTACAATGCTACAGCCCCATTGCGAATAGCAATAAAATGCTCTAATCCCCAAGAATGACTGGATTCACCTGGACCATACCATAGGATGTAGGCCCCTAGAACTTGATCTGAATTCAAAGGAAGTACAGATCACCCAATGCCTACTTCAGTACACCAGGTAATACGATTCTGCTGGTCTGGGACAGATTTGTAGAAGCCAATGGCCTTATAACATACCTCTCACTCTATACTCCTATTTATTTTAAAAGTAAAGTGTCCCATGCACTGGAGAGTCAGTGATTACAGCTTCAGATGAATGGGGGATGCCGATGATATCTAATATGTAGTATGCTAACATGCCCGAAACAATTGAGCAATGCTAAGCTTGATTTCATTGTACTCAGGGGAAGCACCTGAACGATGCTCAGATTAGGCACTGGATCAGCAACCCATGCATCAGGGGAAGAATTTCCAATATGGATTGGGTATTAATTGCTCATGAGGCACTGTGGTGTTGGAGACAAAAAAAGGGATAGGTACAGATGCCGGGCAGGCAGATCTTACACCACGTGTTGAGAGGACCTTATAGAGCTTTACATTTTGTGGTATGTGGGTACGTTTAGCATAATGTGTCTCTTTAAGACCCTCGTAGAACCTTTATATGTCATGTAGAATATTGTTGTGTGGGATTTATTACTGGTTACTTAGTGAGGGGCAGTTGGACTGTTGACTTTGTCTGCTCAGCTGCTACTTGCCGTGGGTTCCTGTGTCTGCACTTCTGTTCATTAAACCATCATTTTACCAAGCTCCAACTTCCTGCTGTGATCATTTCTTCACCCTATATCACATTTTGGTACCAGGAGTGGAGTGAAGCTACTACGTGCTGGTATGTCTGTTCACTGAAGGAAGGAGCCCACTGGCTGTTCAACTTGTGCAATCACCTCGAAATGGGTCGCCTACATTTATTTTGTATGACAGTGCATTTCTGTTGTTTCTTGAGCCCACCGTTGCTCCGCTGCAGCCTGTTGTCTTTTGAATATGCATGACTTGTGCTATACTTGAGCACATACCTTGCTTCAGCATTGTCTTGGCTGTGGGAGCACGTGCTCAGATTTCTCAGTGTCGTCGCACCCAGTGGCATTGTCATCTCGCTCCAGCTCTGCATTCTGTGGGGCGTCAGAGCCTGACTGTGCAACAGGATTGCCTCCACTAGTGCTGCTTTGCATCCTGGAGAGCACGGGTACATCTCACACACAGTGGATATCTTGGTAAAGATGTATTACTCTTTACTGGCCGTCCGATTTCTTTCGAATTATTCAGTCTTCATATCTGAGGAGATTTTCGTATTTGCACATGTATTTTATTATCGGTGATTCGCACACCTGCTGTTCAGTACGACACCAGGATTGGGGATTCCACACCTATAATCTTCATCTTTTGCTGCCATTTGTTTTACTTGTGGGTGATTCACACACTTGTCGTTCTGTGTGACGCCTGGATCTGTGACTCACACACCTTCAACCCCTACTTGTTCCTGGAGGTAACATTTCTAACAATTTATAACTTTGGCAAATTTGGTAAACCATATATATATATATATGGTTAATCCAACATATATATATATATATATATATATGTTGGATTAACCAATTATAGTGGGTGTACAAATTAAAGCACAAGGAAAATAGTAGAAATACTACATTATTACCCCTTAGTTTGCTCTGTGCTTTAAAAACAGAAATAACAGTATTGGGATCAATCCCTCCAAATATAATATTGCACATGAATCAACTTGATGAATTGCATCGCATAATGCTGGTAATCTGATGTGTCCCGACATCAAAAGTTATACAAAGTTGTGAGATAAATCCCTAACTATATCTTTCTAGGTTTCCACATAAATCAATAACAATTTTTAGGAACCTATCTCAGGACCACAGTGAATAGCATTGATAATTAAAGCGTGCATTAATATACACGACAACATCAGTAAAATAATAGGTATTTTGCTATAAATAATTATATACATATATACAAAAGTCCCATAAAAATGCTGAGCATGTATTTACAGATAACCTAAAATCCAATTTTCTATGTACATGAAAAATGAATAAGCATCAATGCTACAGCCTTAGTTGATCTGCCAATGCATGTATAATACATCTATCTGCAAATTCGCAAATGCATATCCTGTATCATGACACCCACCTGGATGAATCAGTGAAGAAAATGATAATAAAGTGCTCAATAGTGTAACAAAATAATTTTTTGTGTTTTATATTTAAAAAAAACTTTTTTTTGGGTTGACATAAATTTGTGTTGCGTGGATGAGATGTTAAACAGACTGATCCCAGTCTGACAGCCTAACACAACTGATGGCAGGTTCCGCAAAACAAAAGAGGATGTACTGCACAACTGACAGTGAATGCACCCAATTATGACGTCCAGTTGGTATTACAGTAGGTTGTGTCAAATAGACGTGTCAGTTGGCATATGCAAATCAATAATACATACACAGAATGGCGTAGCTTAGAGACGATCTTTGTTCAGAGACAGGTGTAAAAGTCTTCCGAAGCAGTAAGCCCCTGTGGTGCCTTACTGTCCAACATCAGAATGTATCTGGTTTCTAACTTCCTGAGTGCAGCATCTCTGTCACCTCCCCTCCTCAGGGGTGCTACTGAATCAATGACATAGTACTTCAACAGAGTGCTGTTGCTGTTGTGATACTCCTTGAAGTGTCTAGCCACTGGGTATACTGGGTCGTTAGTATTAATAGCCCTCAGGTGTTGGAGAACCTGTTTGTGTACTTGCAGCTTCGAGCTGCCCACATATCTTAAGTCACATGGGCACTCCAACACATATACTGCAAATTCACTCTTGCAGGTTAGTTTTTTATTGATCTTACACGGGACTTCAGAAAATGGGGTAAGATATTCTATTCTGTTAACCCCATGGGAGAATGCCTTGCAAGTAGAGCACTTTCTAAACCCTCTACTACCCGCCAGCCAATCTTTGCTTATCTCCAGTTCTGGGCTACATTTTACCAAAGCATCTTGTAGGGAGTAGGCCCTTCTATAAGTGATAGCTGGCTTCCTAGGCATAGCTTTCCCAATAACCGGATCACATCTCACTAGATCCCAGTATTTGTTGACAATCTCTCTGAGTGCCCCATGTTGGCTATTGAACGACCATATCAGTCTGACAGGTTGTTGCGTGGGTATGACCGTTGGAAGTTGGGATTTTTTGTGAAGTAAGGCAACTTCACACGGGTGAGCACTGGCTTTACGTATCGCCGCTGCAACTATATTTTCACTATAGCCTCGGGCCAGAAACCTGAGTTTACTGGCCTGCTGTGCTGCACTGCATTGAACCTCAGTACTACAAACCCTTCTAATCCTGAGCATCTCCCCATAAGGGATGCTCCTAATTAAATGCGGAGGATGATGACTATGGGCGTGTAGTACTGTGTTTCCCGCCGTGGGCTTTCTAAACAAAGCTGTTTCCAAATGGCCATTGTTGATTTCAATTGCAACATCTAAGAAAGTGGCATGATGTTCACTGATATTGGATGTGAATGCTAGGTTGTAGTTGTTAATGTTTAACTGAGTAATGAGTTGTTCTGCCTGTGTGCGTGTACCATTCCAGATCATAAAAACATCGTCGATGTATCTGTACCACCGAACAATGTGATCTCTGCAAATAGCTGAGTGCTCACCATGGAGGACCTGTCTCTCCCAGTATCCCATATGGATACAGGCATAACGGGGAGAGAAACAGGCCCCCATGGCTACTCCCCTGACCTGTTGGAAATGTTGTTTATTGAACATGAAAAAATTGTTGTTCAGGCAGAAACTGATCATATACAGTAACATCTTGTTGTGTTCAACCAATTCAATCGGACGTTGACCCAAGTAATGTGACACAGCCCTCAACCCATCCACATGTGTAATGCTTGTATATAACGCCATGACGTCAAGGTAATTAACAAATAGTCTGGATCCCATTGTAATTCGTTGATTTTCCTCAAAAAATCACTGGAATCTTGGATGTAAGAGGGCAATCCACACACAAAGCCCTGCAAGAATGTATCCACATAGATAGTAGTTTTATCCAACAGCCCCCCACATGCAGAGATGATGGGCCTGCCAGGGGGTTTATTGGGGTTTTTGTGGACCTTGGGGATCAGATATAGGACGGGCATAATGGGGTGCTCATTTTTGAGATATTTCAATTCATCCATGCTAATGAGGCCCGATGATCTCCACCCCATCAACATAGAATAAAAAGTTATTTGGGATCTCTTAACTGCTGCCACGTCACAATGTCTGTAGCAAGAGGCGTCATTCAGCTGTAGTAACGCCTCCTCCAAATAGAGATCTCTTGCCCATAGTACAATATTGCCCCCCTTATCAGATTGGCGTACGATGACATTCCCGCATTTCTGTATTTTAGCCACCAAATCAGTATATTTGCGGTTGCGTCTGTGTTTGTTGCTCTTAAGTGTTTGTTCGTATAGGCCCTTAATATCCTTGACAGCTGCCTCTTGAAAAATATTGATGTTGTCATGCAACATCTGTGGTGTATATGTTGACCGTGGTTTGAAGTTCGTCAGGCCACCAGTGGCCACAGTAGAAAGGGTGCTTGGACTCTGTGAAAGAGATTGTTCTAGTCGTAGACCCTCCAGGTCTTGTATTAATGGCAAATCATTTGCTATGAGGGCTGGACTACTAGGGTTGTTTTTGTCAATTCTCACTTCTGCCTTGCGAGATTTGTTGTTTGCAAAATGCTTCCTCAATTTGAGCTTTCGCGTGAATTTAAACAAATCGATGCGTGTGTCCGCATAATTGAAGTTCCCGGGGGGGCAAAAAGACAGCCCCATAGAAAGAGTCTTCAATTCCACAGGCGTTAGTGTCATAGAAGTGAGATTAATCACAGATACATTTGTCGCGCCATGCACCCCTATTGCTGTTTCTTTTTGCTCCACTGTTTTTTGTAGGTCTTGCGTTTTGGTATTGCGCCTTGCGTTTGCTTTGCGGCGCTCTCTCCGTTTTGTGTTGGGGCTTTTTTGGTAGTTTGAGTATCCACCCTGGGCCGTAACGTGTCCCGCCTGTCCTGGCTCACATATTCCAGCTCCTGTGCCAGGGTGAACCGAGTAAACCCCAACCCTGACCGGGTTCTGCCTGTCTCATATTCCGACCCGCTATCAATGTTGGAGCTGAGGTCTGCATTAGAAGAACTGGCTGGTGAAACTGATCTCTGGGCGCCATCGCTGACAGAAACATTGCGAATTGCGGGAGGCTGCGACAATTTCCTAGCATCATACTTGCGCGCGAATGTAAAAATGCACCCTTCAAGATAGTCATTTTTATCACGCTGGAATTTGTACTGTTTCCTTTTTATAATCGTGTCTTCCTCCTTTTGTACTCGGACCATCATTTCCTCTCTTAGTTTTTGACATTCCGGGACACTGTCCGCACCCAAACTCTCTATTTCTGTGTTCAACTCGTCAATCTGCTTCTGTAACTTAATTCGATCCGATTCTGCATAGCGTACCAGAATTTGAACCAGTCTTTTGGAAGAATCCAAATTGCATTCGGCCCATTCTCTGAGCATCTCGGGGTCAGGTTGGTCATAACTTGGGGCCAGCATTACTCGTAGCCCCCTGGGTATGCGATCAACCTCCAGATATCTCCTCAGGGAGCGGTGCTCCCACCACTTGGCCTGTTCACGTTTGGTTAATTTCTCAAGTCTTTTAAATTTGTCACGGAGACTAGGGACACTGTCCAATGTTTGCCCTGTGGAACCTGCCACATGTGACCCCCCCAGCCGGGGAATCATCGAACACTTCGAGGGCAGCCACCACCCTCCCTCTTCTTGCGCCAGCTGCCATGTCGCTAGAATGCAATGTTGTAAACACGCAATGATGCGTTACTCACTGTTCGTCGGCAGGTAGATGAATGCCCCTCGCCAACGAATATGGAACAAAAACTCCTTCGCGGGACGTGAGCCGGAACTCGCCGCGTTCTCCAGAAGTTCAAACAACGCGGTCCTGAGACAGCCGTCCCACCACCACGCCGGATCCGCTTTCAAACCAGCAGTGTTAACGGGTATCCCGGCGCTTATCGCGGTCTCTCCCAAACAGGAGAAACAAACACCTCCGGTGCACCAGAGGTTACGACTTCCTGCCACGTAGCCACTTCCTGAAGGAGGGGTCTTTCAGCGCCGGAGAAGCACTCAACCGGCTAACAAACTATATAAATATATATACTAGCAGCCCGCCCCGGCGTTGCCCGGGGCAGAAGGTGGCTGGGGGCAGCATCGCAGCAGGAGAGGCACAGCAGAGTGGCCGGGAGCAGCAGAGGGTACTTACAGTGTTTCCTTGCTCCGGTTTTGTTGGTCCTGGCCGCTTCTGCCCACGCTCGTGTCCGCTGTTCCCCCCGACGTCCCGACTTTGAGGAAAAGGCTTCC